>NC_142094.1:53057359-54257359 GCF_054644295.1 Miniopterus natalensis
ACATGCTGATTAATTGAACTGCAGAAAAAATCTACAGTATAAACTGTGCTTTGTCTGTCTCTTTAATTAGACTTGTAACATCTGAAATCTTTTTTTAAGGTTTGTTAAAAGCACAGATAAACGTAATGAAAAGAGAGCACGAGGGACACCATTCTAGGTGATCATCCACTCATGCCCCAAAGGTTAAAAGCAAATGTCCTCAATGCAACGAGATCTAAGGGCCCACCTAAAACCTGTGAGAAAACCCACCACTCAGTACGGCTCTCATTCTTCTCATGTTAAAATGCTCCAACTTCAAGGCTGCACACAATGTGCTACGGGATGAACACATCTTGAACCTCAGGTGACGGACTCAATGAGGCCTCCCTTACCTGCAGGGGAATGGCTTATTCACCACACTGTGCTAATTGGTCACCTGGACAGAGTAACTGAATTACTTCTAAGAACTAAGAACAGGGCTTCAAAAGAATGAAAATCACCATTTAAAAGCAGCCCAGACTATGCAGACTACAAAACAATACAGAGGAACATTTAAATTAAAAAGTCACTAAGAAATAACCAAAGCTAATAGAAGCCAGTCAGCTCCAGAGGATCCCTAACAGACACACACCCCTCTGGTGGGAGAGCAAATCCAACTTCCCCAGGTAGCTGATCAAGCCGCCGCCTAGCAGAACCCTATGAATGAGTGAGGGCTTTTCTCTCCCCAGTGTCCTATACTCTTTCCCACTGCTAATCACTGAAAATGTACCACGAAGAAAATGGTCCTAAGCTCTACTAACTGGAAAGAGGAAAAAAATAAAGGATAGAAGGCAGAGTAGTACAATTTCAAAGAAGGACATAAACTATATTAGGAAGAGTCTGCAGGCATTACATGACTTTGTATGAAATACTGTATTCTTCTTATATATCCCTGGTACTAGATTAACAAAATAATCTCATTCTACAAAAATAAAATGTTGAAATGGAGATATTTAATTTTAAATTCTTAATATATACAAATAAGTAATATTTAATGCACTTTTACTCTGTTTACACAATCTTCAGTGGCTAGAAATCACAATAATTAAGAAGATGGAAAGGGCCTGCCATCCTTCCTAAGGTCACAGGTTCTGTTGATAAATTCTTACAACAGCTGATTGGAATATACGTTCAACTTCATATCTGAATTGTTTTACCTTGGAAACATGGTTGTTAAGATATCTCTATCCAAAGAAAGTATTCACGAAAACGGAAAGAAAATAATTCTGCTCTCTGGATTATAGAATAAAGGGTTCAGTACCACAAGATTTCCTTCACTGTAATACATTTTTCAGTTCAGCTTCTTTTGTATGTGATGCAAACACCTCTCCTGAAATGCTAGAGCTCAGAAAACAGCACTGACGGGAAGTGCCTTTAAATTTATCAAGTTTGGCAGCATCTCTATTCCAAAATTTAAACAAATGTTTCAATTCTGAACTCTAGATATGATAATGCTCCAGGTACTTTGATAGCTAAACCTGTCAAAATCACAGTATTTGCAAAGGGGTTTTATTGGGGGGGGGGGGGGGGTAATTCAAGCTCTTATTTTCATCAAGACAATATGGCATGTATATCAACATAAAACTAATAACCAAAATAAAAAGGGTGAACTGTAGCCAGAATCCTCGCAGGGAAACTAAAGCCTAGCAGTAAACTGTGTTAGAAAAATTTTGAAAGCCAGAGTAAGCACTCTGGCATCCAAAGCATTTCTGATGAAGGACCACTTCTTAGATGTTAATACAAAATGCAGAGTCTATCTCTTCAGCATATATATATCCTCTTCAATGAGAACACCTTCAGATTCTCTAGGAAACTGCTCTGAAAACAGAGTTTACGCTACAAAATAATAACCTGCCCGAATTTAGACAACACTTAATTTGTTTAGCTAGGAAGGACTATAACTCAATCAATTGAAACACTATTTTTTAAAAAGGCCATTCCTAGCTTTGTTATTTAAACATTAACAAACTATTATCATTTCAACATTATTAATTTTACCTATATTTTCGAATCCAAACATTTAAGTAGTCTATTTAATAAATTTAATAAAAATTAAAAATTTTACTTTAATTCCTACTGCCAATGTAACATTTTTATAGTTACCAAAAAGTAATACTAAAATGGCATATTTTTTATCATTTATATTTGTGAGACCTTGATTAGGTTCTAAAACAATACTATGCCCAACAGCACTAATGGTGGAAGTCATTGCCTTTGGCCTGCACTCATACACTGGAGCAGAAAGCTTTATAAAACATTTTATAGCATTACTCCAAATTGAAGGTTTTTGGCCTTAGCAAAGATGGCAGCAGATTATAACTAAAATATCTCTGATGTGAATATTAATACTTTGCAAATTATAAAAAATACCATAGGATGGCACTTTCAAAGGACCACTATCAATGAATGGGATGTACTTCCAATTCAGGCCTGAGGTTAAGGAGCCACAAATATGCTCAGATACTTCTGTGTGTGTGTGTGTGTGTGTGTGTGTATAAATAACATATTTTTAAAAACAACTTTTTAAACAGTTTCATCAGTATGACACAAACCCAAGTATATTTTTCACTTCATCTCTCCTCCAAAACTGTTAACAACAAAGAAGTAGGGAGTCCCAAAGTAATCGCATTACTACATGCCAAAATCACAGATAACAGCACAATCTAGGCTTCAAATATGTGAACCTGTTTATATAGAAGCTCAGAGTATGTATATCCTTAATGTCACCATTAACTTCAGGGAAAGTGATTCTGGAAAAATGTGCACTTGTCGTGTCACAATGACAGGGCACTGACAGCCTTATTTTGGTATGTTTTTGAGGAAATGTTTTCAAGGCCCATCCTCAAACATGGTTCTACTTTTGGCTTCATTTCTCTCAATACTGGTTCTGCCCTATTGGTTTCACAGGCTTATAAATGTTAAACATCAGAAATTAGTTTCACTTATTGTGGTTAGAAAAGGCTTTAAGAACTCTGGGACCTGTGCCTCTGAGCAAAGGCTTTATCAGCTGGTCCCAGTCGCTGCCTCTTGAGAAAAGAAAACGCTACTGATTAAAAACCAACATACCTGATTTCCAAAAGGACACCTACCATGCATGTATACATTTAATTTATAAAGGGTTTCTGCCCCAAACTCACATTACCTACTCAAAATCCCATCCCTCATCTCCATGGTGTTTGACGGCAAAGGGGTAAGTATGAAAAATTAAATCTCAAACTAAACTATCTGCTCCAGCATTCCATCTTGACTGCTTTGTTCTTCACAGGCACTTAATGAACACGGCATCGGTATCTTTCCAATGGCTGTGCTGCAACAGCACACATTTTCCAGACGTCTCTCCACTTACAGAGAGACAAGAATAGGACCCGAATTATTGTTTCTCTTTTAAACACTGACCCACATTGAATAAACTTCATTTAGTGCAGTAGACAGAGCATTACATTTGTATAGAAGTTAAAAGAACGCTTAAGAAAATGTTTACTACCCTAGCAAATGCTGAAAACCCCATGTATTTCTATAGCAATCTCATTTGTCACCAAGTATGACAGAAAATAACCACCCTTACAATGGAAAACACCTAGTCTGTATTATACAATTCCCACTTCTAAAGTAGCAGTATGACAAAGCAACACACAAAACCAGAAACCGAATATCCTCCAAGGAACCACATTTCTGAGGCCTCTAAGGCACACGTCTGCACATTCTCACAAGCAGCTTCAAAGGGCAGAGAAAGAAAAGCTCACAAGGAACACGGGTGAGGCAGACAAGGTGGAGCTAACATGCAACTGCTGCCTGACACACGGCCACAGGTGACCCTGTCTTCTCCCAGGGCATCATTTAAGCTTCAGGAAAAAAAGATAACTTCCGGTTTTTTCCCTACATAAAAATATAAACCTCACAAGCTACTTATGGCCAGAAGCCAAAAATAGAAAACAAACAGCCATTAATGGTAGGTTTTTGACATCTGATGATATAAGGGTGAAATAGTATTTCCGCAGAAAAATTTATTAAAATAGTAATTTCATCACTAGTCTGTTAGAAAAAATGCTCACCTGCAGGTGAGTAAGAAAGAAGAGTACACATGGCCAACGGTTTACACAGACGACAGACGATGCTGTCCATGTAATCAAACACCGTGGAGCAGTTACAGCTTAAGAATACAATGAAGGAGCTGGAGATATGCTAAAAATAAAAGCTACAGTAGAGCCTTTGTCCTAGAAAGGACAAAAACACCTACAAAACAGCAATAGCAACAAGGAAATGTATGCCAATATGAGCCCTCTACTCTGTGTGTGACCTTGCCTAGCTACACCTTGGAGTGATCCCTAATTAGAGGAATATTCCCCCAGAAGGTGCAAGTCAGAATCTTCCAGAAGCCTGTGTACTTGGAAAAAGAATATTCAAAGTATCTGTTAGTTTTAAACTATAAACTATACTTATGTAAATTTTAAAAATTGAAAATTCTTTAGGGCTAAATTCTTTAGTGCAGAATATGAAGAAAGCATTTTGGGGAACAAGGGTTAGGAAAACACTGCGAGATGTGACACTACAACACACAGGACCCTCAGGGAGAGTTAAACTGAGTTAAAGATGCAAACAGAAAAAGAAAACTGGCCTTTTCATCATAAAGGACAAAGAGCTCTCTGAACTAGGTAAAATCTAGGGTTCAAAACCAATCACGGATTACTTCTACCATAAGTTTTAGACTTTATTTTGCAATAAATGGCCGAACAAGAGGGAAGAAAATAGACAGGAAGGAAAATCTTGGATCAAATATCTGAATAATGAACTTACTTATGATCATAAAAGGAACGTACATCCATTTTAGAAAATCTGGAAATGAGAAACTGTGTCATCAGTTTGACTTACCTCTCGGGTAGCTAGCTGGTTGCTGAGTTCCTCGGCCTTCTCAATATTCCACTCTTCCACGGCCTGGTCTATGCTCTTTTCAAGGCCCGACTAGAAAGAAACAAAATCTAAAACTTAAAGGCAGGAAAGAAAGGCAAGCAAACATTTGCTAGCAAAGGCTATGTAGCAACGCTAGTTTGAGAACTACTGACCTAAGCAATACCTTCAATTTCCTTCAACACCTTATCTTGTTTTGGCTTTCCCAACCATTTCTTTCTGCTACTTTGACATCTAGGTGTCTCAGCAATGTCAGAGAAAATCAAATAACTCAATTCACTGGCTTCACTAAAAGCTATTTTTCAAACTCAGCTGGGTGGGCTCTCAATCCTTCCCTTGAAAATTCCCATATTCCTCTAAGAAGCTGTTCCACGTCTTTTCCATTTTTTCCAAATGCCC
Source organism: Miniopterus natalensis (assembly GCF_054644295.1). Lineage (NCBI taxonomy): Eukaryota > Metazoa > Chordata > Mammalia > Chiroptera > Miniopteridae > Miniopterus > Miniopterus natalensis. The sequence goes on from NC_142094.1 coordinate 53,062,682, forward strand.
TCAACCCTACCTCCTCCTTTTTCAGATTCTAACTCTACCCCTACTTCACAGGTGTCCAAGGCACGGGTAAGGGAGGAACGAGAAGAACCAAGGATCTGTATGTCTTTTCTTCCTCTCGCCCACCTTAAAAGGAGTTATCTTCACGTATTGTTCTTCATTCCTTACTGCCTCCAGGAAAGAATCGTCTCCCTTGGCAAGACCAACCGCACCACCTGTGCTCATCATAATCCCATCTACCTGCATGCTATCCACAACTCTGACCTTTACATTTTCTCCCCCCTTTCCATCTTTCACCCTACAAACAAGCCTGTCCTCCCCATTCTGAATCAGGGGCCAGGTGGAATGACTCAACTCCTTTCTGCAAATTTCTTACGTTAGTATTTCCTCTCCCTCTTCTAAAACACTCTACCAGTTGCCCCGTGTCACCTAACTCAAACCCTAGCCTTCTACAGTCACAGGGGACACCGTCTGTGGTCCTGCTACTCAACCACCTTTGCTGACTACATCCCCGTTCTTCAAACCGTTTCCCCAAATGCCTATCTTTAGTCTCCTTTGAGCACCTTTACTAGGCAGTCCTGCAGACTCTGTAAGTGGCCCCTCCTCTTCTTACTTCTCATTGGCCCAGTAACTCAATCCTAGGGCTTCAGTTTATTTGTTTAAGCTGCTTTGGATCTCTATGTAATTTAAAACATCTGGCCTCTCACCTGTATCAAGATCTACAGCTCCAGCTACTTGCTAGTTATCTTCAGATTGAAGGCAGGGTCTTCCACATTTATGATGCCCAAAAACAAGCTCCTCACTCCCACCCTGCTTCTCCTTTAGAGCTGACTCCCTAATAAGTTCCCCCAATAAACTCCTTAGTTAGCGTCAATGCCTCCAATCCTGTGCTCTTAGTTTAACTATTTTGTAGTGTCTCTCATTTGTCCTTTCTGTGCTTCTTAGGGCTTCATAATCTCGTTTGAAAGATTATAAAAATCTCCAAATTGGTCTTCTATCTTTCCAAAGCGGATACCATGTCACCACCCAGCTTAAAACAGTATCACTCGCTTACTGCTTTTGAATAGCGCCCAAATCCCTCCACAACAGGGTCCCGAATGCTCTCTCAGCCCCAACTAGGGCAATGCTGTACTTCCTCCTGGCTCACTGCATTCCAGCCAGGCTGACCTTCTTACAGTTACTCGAACGACCCATGACGAAGGGCTCTTTCTTCCCTAGGATCTTTATCCAGGTTATTACCTCTGCACTAGCATTCCTCATTTAGGTGGTTCCTTGCTATCCTTCAGGTCTCAGTGAAATGGCATCTTCTGAGAAAGGTCTCTGACCACAATAAACTCAAGAAGGGCCTCCATTTGAATTTCTTCACAATACCTTGTTCATTACCTTCTTAACAGTTTGTTTTTAATGACTTATAACTATATATTGACTTGTTTATCTAGCACCTTGTTTGGCACATAGTAGGCATTTTAACATTTTCTCCTAATGAATTAATGAGAACTACTTCAGGCAAGGATAATTACAAGCAATTCCTACGGAGTAATATAAGACACAATAAAAAAGACCTTACCTTCTCAACTTTTTTCTTTTTAACAGGGGGTTCAAATCTGTCATTGACTCCAAAATATTGAGTTAGTTCCTTCCAATGGGTTTCATTTGGGGACTGTTCACTATAAGCAGACAGACAATACATTTTGCATTAAATGTACTCATTTTTACTTTTATTGTTTTTAATTGGTTATTAGGATATTACAACTAGTTCTTATGTTTCAGAGGTAAGTAGTTTAACTACTTGTATAAATTCTACAAATACTGTCTAGAACAGACAAATATTTTTAATTCCACCTACCTATGAGATTCTTCTTCAGTCTTCAATTTACCTGGAAAGAATTCACAAAGTGAAGTATTTAGTTATTTCAATATTACATTTATTAAAAACTAATGAGCTCAATTATTCACAGTTTAACATTAGCACTAATTAATCTGAATTAAAACAAAATACCTTTTCTGGAGCGTTTTCTTTTTTTCCTTCTGAATCTTGAAGCTGAGATTTTCTGGTCAGAGTGTTTTTTATGCAAGTCTTGAAATTTCTATAGAAAAGTTAAAAAAAAAAAAGAGGCAAATATATTTTGAAGCAAAGCATATTCACAAAATAGCAAACTTGCTTAGTAATTAAAAAATTATATTCTAGTATTTATAAACATATAAATTTAACTTCTTGAGATGCTCCATTCTCCAAGACTCTTTCACAACCTGAGTTTCCATCTTACTTTATTTCTAAAAGTCAATCTGATAATCTGACAGTAAAATTAAATGACTCATAGATAACAAAAAAATAAAATTAAGATAGAAATTCCTCCTGTACCGTGCTAGGCAAAGCAGCTAATCCTACCAAATGTTTCTCTTTTTATGAAAAAGAGAACAAAAATGAAAGCAAGTAATTGAGTGGCCAGTGGACTGACCACAGACCCCCAGGGTAAAAAAAGAATTGAGTGAATCTTTCCTGCCTATTATCTCCTAAGAACATACACACATGAGCATGTAAAACAGGCTTTAATAGGAACACATCAGGGAAAACCTACATTCCACACATGTATGGGGATTCCAGAAGGACACTGTTCATATGCATTTGCATTTGCATTTGCCTCTGCTTCAGTTTTTGGTCCATCCGCAGGGGAATGTGAGGTCTCCGTCTCTGTGATGGTCCCATCTTCTCTGTCTTCCTGTAGGTTCAGTCCAGAGTTCTCTAGGGTGTCTTCACCTTCAGAACTGAACGCATCGTCTTCGCTTAGGCCAGGAGGTAGGAGCCCGCTCCACATCTTTCCTTCTGAAGGGAAGGGGACAAATGCAGCCATTCACAGGAGGCATGTGAGGAATTCTAAAGCCATTAACGACACCCAGAAGCCCAATACTTACACCTATAGTTTGGGAAAAACCCTCTACACTTTTTAAAAATCTGTAATGGAATATACCCTCCATATTAAAATATGCTTATATAAATAAAATCTTTGCTTATACAAATAAAAAGTGTAAAGCAGTTTGGCAAGTTGTTACCAGACACATAAAGAAAACAGGACCTTGATTCTCTATCATACACTTAATTTTGCCTAAAAAAAGAAAATCCAGTAAAAGTATCCATTGCTCAAGAATGGTTGAGCATCAACCTACGAACTGGGAGGTCACTGTTCAATTCCCGGTCAGGGCACATGCCCAGGTTGTGGGCTCAATTCCCAGCAGGAGGCGTGCAGGAGGCAGCCAACCAATGACTCTCACCGATGTTTCTCTCTCTCCCTTTCTCTCTCTGAAATCAATAAGAAACATATTTAAGTTTTAAAAAATTTTTTAAAAAAGAATGTTAAGAGCCTAACAATATACACTGCAGGTCATTTAAGAACTATAATACTATATTTCAAGCTACAACAACTAGAGAAGACAACTAAATTGAATATTTCACCTGTATTTGAATGTATAAAATGTTCAGGGGTCTAAGGGGCAGGAAAACAATTATTCGAAAAAAATTTTAAGCTGTACACAAACAAGTAGCTTGAGAAAGTGTGATGGTAAAAAGGATATCCTAGTTTAAAATTTAATACTATTTGCTAAAATAATATTAAATGGAGTATAATCTTAACATTTTAACAAAAACATATAGCTTTTTCTGAATAACAATACTGTATTGGGGAAACTAATGTTAAAGTTCAGAATAATATTCAGCATTAATATACAACCCACTGATAGAGAAAACCATCAGCTATTGTTAAGTTTAATAAAAATAATTTTAAAAATTGGAGTTGTAATCAATTTGCTCAAATTAAGATAACCGAGTACATTTTCACTATTAATCTCCATGGCACAGTCTAATTTAGCATACATATTGAGCCAAAACCAGTTTGTTTAAAAGATGCCCAAAACAGAGAAGTGGTTGTACTGCTCATGAATTACTATCAACATGAAGGAATAAAATGGAAGAATGGGAATCTTTTTTGCTGAGTTTTCTGCCCCCTGTTGTAATTACCCTAGTAACAAAATCACCATTATCACTGAGACAAAGACATCATGGGCTTTCCCGTAACTGAATAATGAATTCCTGATGTCTTTAAGGACCTCCTCCCAGGTCCAAAGAATCAGAGCTTACTTTCTGCCACTTTGGTCCAGACTTATCAATTGTTAGCTCACAAAACATCCTCACCAACATATTCTCTTGGCTTTTTAAGAGGAAGGGCTCTGACATCTAACTGTTCCAAATGTAATCCTGTCTCTACCATATACTAGTGGTATGTGGAAATCATTTTTTAACACCTCAGTTTTTTCATCTGTAATACAGGGATAATTATGCTGCATACAGGGTTATTCTGAGGATCAAACGAAATAAGCCATGAAAACACTCAACAGTGTTAGGAGGTTCCAGGGGCTCGATGAATGCTAAGTTCTTTTTGCTATTATTATTTCTGTGGCTATGTACTACGTTTTGATCACTTCTATTACGGGTGGCAGCATTCATAGGGTAGTTTTGAAGTTTCTCATGTTTGACATGCAGTCACTTAACAACTGGTACAAATCATTTACTTTCCTGACTTCCACAGGCTGACAAAGTTTCTATAAAAAATGTTGGTGTCTGGTTTTCTGAATGGAGCAATAAAACCAAAAGCAAATTACCTGAAGATAATGGAGCTTAAGCTTCAAGGCTCATTTGCACAGAACACTCTACCTAATTTTCTATTTAGAATATGTATTCTTTTTTTTTTTTTTTAAAGAGACCCAAAATTATATAGGCTCCAGGCCCCATAAAACCTGGATGCACCCCTAAACCAGGCCTGAGGATTTTACAAGTTGGAATGGAGGTCATCTTGAGATAAATACGTCAATATTAAAAAACAGATGTTATGCTATTAATGAAAGTATTTCTACTGTTATGAAAAGCAGGGAGAGGGGAGCAATAAGAAGCTCCAACATGACTTTGACACTGGTATATAATATACCTTTGGGCTCATTATCCGCTTCAGGATTTAAGCATAGTAACAAATTTCAAATTTAGCTTTCTTAGCATAACTGGGGTTCTTCTATAACTGAAACCACTGTTTCTTTTCCCTTATCACAGCATCTTTTGCATGCCCACTGTGTGTCAGGCACTCTTGAAGACATGGGACAGCAGTGTACAAAACAGGCAAAAAGGCCTAACTTCATGGAGCTGATATTCTACACACGCGGCAAGCTTCTGTCCATCAGCAGCAAAGTACTACTCAGTCCAGACTTCAGTTGTAGCTGCTCATGAAAGGCATGTGCCTCTCAGATAGGCCCAGTTCTTCCACTGGACCACGACTTTAGCGCCTCTACAGGGCAGTCTATGCTTTGGGCACCCAAATGTGCTTCTAGGTTGCCCTGGAGAGGACATGCCTTTCCACATCAGCCCTCAAGCAGTTATCTCTTTTTGATTGGGTTTTTTTTTTTGGATTTTCTCAAAATCATGTTTTTAGCTTTTGCTGATGTGGCATTAAGAACTGTCCTCAGTGTGGCACTGGCTGGTATGATTCCTTATGTGTGCCCACAGAAAATGAAATAATTAAAAGAACTTTTAAAAGTGCGCTCTACATCCAAATCCATAAAATAAGGTATGTTTCAGAACTCAATTACTAAACACCTTTAATATGCCATTCTCCTGTAACTGTTTAAAAAAACATACAAAACACCTACATACAAGAGCAACCTAAACACAATGGCTTCTAATAAACACAGATAACTCACTGATGAGCCTACAAAGTAGAGCAGCCCACATGAGCAGAAGCTCAACTGTAAATCAGCCAATATGGAATGGCTGCTTTGTGACATGCTTTGGGCTCATGTTTGAAAACACCATCTTTCTATTCGTGGCATATACATGCCTTTCAAACATTTCCAACTGTACTGTGTTAGGCCTCATGTTATTTCCATTTTGGCTATTCTGATTCTCTATTTCTTTGGAGTGTCTCTTATGTCATACCTTTCAGAGCATATTCCTTTATTTTAAAGTGGATCACTCCAAATTACCCTTTAAATGTGAAAATTACTCAGCCATTCCTAAGAGACATGGTATATCAGAGAACTAGAAACTTAAGGTTTTTGTGTGTGGATTCTAGCCAGGTCTATACAAGTCCATATATTAATACATAACCTTTCAGTTTTTAGCCTGTAACTCAAATAATTTTTAATTTAATCATTTTGCCCCAAAAAGATGTGTATTATTCAGAAGCCCTTTTTAGCCTATAATTTTGAATATCACTTTCTTCATTTCATACACACTCTACTTCTGAAGTTAAGGTGTTTTTCTCATTCCACAATTATTCTTTTAAAATATTCTGTGTGCCAGGCCGGGCGTGGCTCAGTGGTTGAGCGTTGACCTAGGATCCAGGTGATCAGGGTTCGATTCCCGGTCAGGGCACATGCCTGGTTGCGGGCTTGATCAATGACTCTCTCATCATTGATGTTTCTATCTCTCTCTCTCCCTCTCCTTTCCTCTCTCTGAAATCAATAAAGATATATTTAAAAATAAAAAAAATAAAAATAAAATAAAAAATTCTGTGTATACTACACAGAACACATCTTTAGTCCTGGACTGGTACAATTGACTATGCACTGAAAATATTTATGTATCATTCTAGGTTGACTGGCTGGGTTTTCTTTTGCCCTTGAAAACCTACCACAGTCACTATTTATTAGCACACTTGGGCAGACAGCAATGCATCAAGAACATGACACAGTTCAGCAATTCCTAATCTAAGTTTTTTAAAAGTTTTATGAAGATAGTAATGGAGGTCTCTAAGCTAATTTCAATAGTCAAAAAGCACAACGTATTTTCCCCTCAAACAATAACATCCACCTTTAGATGAAACTAAAACTCAATGACGCATTATCCTTCACCACATATTCCTTGACCAGAGGTTCTGACTTGTAGCTACAGACCTGATTCTTATTTTTTTTAAAAACTAATGAATATACTTTAGTAGACACAATCTTTCAAAATATGGTACCCATGGAGATATCAAATGATAATAAAGAGGGTTTTAGGTTGTGAAAGGATTGGGAACAGCTGGTAGAACAGGAAAAGACTTGGTTTTGAAAGTTGAAGACAGGTTTCCAGTTCTGAGCAACATAATTGTGGGCAAGATACTGCATTTTGCCTGGGTCTCTATTCTGAAACTATAACTATGGAGGTCTGATCAGATGATCTCTGGCATGTCTTGCAGCTTTAAAATGTTTCTTTATGGATCTTAATAGTGTATGTGCCCAAATATTCTATCAGCTCACTTTGCTGCAACACTCCTTCTCTCCCAGTCAGACGCAATAGTGATTAAACCCCAATACCCCAGTAGATAAGGCTCTCTCCTCAACCTAGCTGCCACAGCCAAGATTGACAGTTTCAGTTAGACTCTGCACTTCACACAGGACATCTCAAAGATAATCTAGACAAAGGGAAGAAAACCCCAGTTATGGCAGAACAGAACCAGAAAAAGGAAACAAAGCAGGTAACTGCTATACATAGTATACAAACAATGTGACAGGTACTGATTCACCATTAATCTCACAACCATACTTCCACTAGGAAAATTACCTTTTACAAATAAGGCAACTGACTTGTGTAATGTACCATGATCCACTTATTTTACAAAAATGGAACTCTATAGCTTCAAATTATAAACTTATACGAGGACAGAGTTTTAATTACTAATATATACTTGGAGACAAAGATTTGAAAGTGTGTCTGAAGAATGACTCTAGCCTATAATCCCAGACTTGCTAAAATTTGATAAAGAAAATTTCTTCATCACTGTTTAAGTGCAGAAAGCTATGTAAGATGATACACTAAACTGCAAAAATGAAAGTCACATTCAGGTAATACTGTCATTTTTGTGAGCAACCAGTCAGCTTGCCTATAACCAAAACCCAAAAGATATAATCCCAGCAGTTTAATGAGTAAATGTCTCCTGTCTCTAATATTCCAGAATTTCAATTCCTTTTTCATCAAATGACGCTGCCTTATTTCCCACATTCGGTATTCAATTAGGAATAATCACAGGAAGCTGAACCCTGACTGATATGAATTTAACCTTACTTGTCTAATAATAGTAAACCTAAAGAGGATGTTAAGTAATTTACACGATAATCAGTTTCTGTGACTTGGAGTAAGTTACCTAACTAAAATACTTTTAAACAGGTACTATCAACATTAATGTAAAACATCATATTTACTTTTATGAAATAAACGTGTTCCCTCTTCTCAAAAAGGCAGAAAGTACAAGTGGATCACAGGCCTGCCTTCGGGTTTAAGTTACCAATCCGATCACCCAGATAAGCTATTAATGTATTTAGCAGGATTTTGCAAGCATGCACATGTTTTAGTTTTAAAGAGACTGTCTGTTTAGTCCAGCCGTGGAAAACACTTAGACCCAAGAAAGCTTTACAGTTAGGCAGCAACATTCCGGGGCTCCTTTTAGGTCGGATGCCGCTGCGAAAATACTTACGAGGTTCAAGACTGTCAGAGGGTGGCTCGAGAAAGCTTCACCCCGGCCCCTCGGCCGCACAACCCGGAACTCCGCAGGCTGTCGCAGCCGGTGTCACCCTCCGGTCCCCAACCGGGATTCCCGTCCCGGGCCCAGCACTAGGCGCCGAAGGTTCCGGCACGGGACGTCTAGCCCGCTGACACTCCCATTAACCTCAGCTCTGTCCCGGGCCTCAGCAACTGTAGCAGGAGCCCGTTTCCATCATCGGAAGCCTCCTCGCCCCTCTCACCGGGGCCGGGGTGGGACGGAGGACTCGACCCCTCTCCAACCCACAGGCTGGGAAAGGCGCCGCGACGCCCCTTCCGGGCGAGTCCGAGGCCGGCCCCGCCGACGCTCCCGTGGGCCGGGCCAGGGCGGCTCGGCCGAAAGGCTGCGCGGCCGCCCACACTGGCTCCCTGTCTCCCCGCACCGGGCCCTCCCCGAGCCCTCACGCCGGAGACCGAGCCGCCCGGCAGCCAGCCCCACAAGCAGCCCTACTCACCACCGGCCCGGAGCCAGCCGCCCGGCAGCCATCTTAAGACCCCGCCAACATCGCGCCTTCTCATTGGCTCCGGCATCCCAGCCAATGGGCTGCGGCGGTTCTGGCCCGGCGGTCGCCATGGCAACCGGCCGCGCTCGGTTTCCTTCCGCTTCTTGTCCCTCACTGTTTTCCCTCGTTCTTCTGGCCGTCCCTCCGGGCTTTGTTGTTTGTCCATCTCCCGCCTGCGCCGGTGCTGGCTTAGACCTCGACCTGAGCCCGCTCCCGAGGAGAGAGGGTCGCCGCCCCGCTCTGCAGGCCCCGCCGGGAGCGCGGCCGCTCGCTCTCCCGCTGCCGCCGCCTCTCGGTTCGCGCGGGGCGAGCCGGCGGCCCGGCCGGTGCCGGAGGGAGCGGGCGGCTCCTGCGCTCCGGGCGCTTCGCCGCCCGCGCTGCTCCCCCGGCCCGGCCCCGCGCTTCCTGAACTTTCCCGTGGCGGCCACCGTTTTAGGGGGAGCTTAGGCAACGAGCCGGGAGCAACCACCCAGAAAAAGGGCGCAGTGAAAAAAGCAAAACAACAACGTCGTCGCGATGGGAGTGGGGCTGTTTTAGGAGGGTTCCGTGTTCCGTAATAATAAGACGGAGAATACTCCCGTGCTTCAGTGTAGTAACGTTTATGGAAGAAGACACATAAAGCCCTTAACCTGGCCCACAGTGATGCCGTCTGAGCCACTGATTGTCAGCAATGCCTCTCTTTGAAACATTCTGGAAATGTACAGAAATGCTGCACGGCACGCAACTTTAGGTCACGATTTGATATAAGCAGGTCTTGAAGCTTTTTCCTTGGCTGCCCCCCGCCTCGCCCCCAGCGTCCTCCAGGGGTGCCAGCCTGCGGCGCGGTTTCCCCCCCCCCCCCCCCGAATCACAGCGACACCTGGACTCAGGCCGGGCGCTCGGGGCCTTTGAACAACGTGCTCACAGCCTCTGCGTCTAGAGCGGAGGCGGAGCTGAGCTGTGCGAGGATCTGTGTGAAACTGTCCTGGCCAAACGCGTCCCCTTTCTCAAGTGGAGTTTTCCCTAGATCCGAAACCTTAGAGAGCTGAGCACTTTAAAGAAAGGATGTGCGTGAAAGCCCCGACGGAGCTGTGGCATTGGGCCTCCTAACTGCTGTGTTAATCGGCTGGACACAGACCCCGCGCCTTCAGCAGCAGCAATGTGTTTCTCCCGGTGCTGAAGGTTGGGAAGTCCAAGGTCAGGATGCCAGCGCGGGGGTTTCCTTCTGGGTCCTGTCTCTTGGCTTGTAGGGCAGCAGTCATCCTGCCATGTGCTCACATGAGCTCTTCTTTGTGCATGTGTGTTTGGAAAGGGAGAAAAAGAAGGGGGGTGAGAGGTAGGAAGAGAGGCAGACAGAAAGGGGAGGGGGCTCCCAGCCTATCTCCCTCCTGGTAGCTCTTCTTAGGAGGAGACGAATCCTATCAGGGCCCCACCCTTATGACCTTAAGTAACCTTAATTCCTTAGAGTCCCCATCTCCAAATACAGCCACACTGGGGTTAGGGTTTCAACATACGAATTTTATTGGTGCACAGACATTCAGTGCATAAAAATGCTTATGGCGCAAGTGCGGCCAGAATGGGGAGAGTGCAGAGGCAGAAGAACTGAGACACAGAGTAGGCAGACAGTCGTGTTGGCCCTTTTCAGAACGCTCTAGATTGCTTCCACGTAAATTCCATCAGAGAATACTCTTGGTGTTTTTTTTTAGTACAGATAAATGTGCAAAACAGAGGGAGACTATAACTAAGTACACCAAAGACCTACAAAAACCAGATTTCACGTCAAAGGTTTTTTGTAAGTCCTACTCCAAAATAGGTATTTAAATTTTTTTCTCTGTTAATTTGAGAATTCTCAAATATGACTGTTTACTCTGACATTATTGGATTCCTATAATACATGTAAATAGCTCACATTTTTTTTCTGGCTCTGGTAGTGCAACTTTCACTCTGAATATTAGCATTTTGCCAGTTTTCTGGAGGAACTGTCAGTCATTTGATTTATTTTAATCAATAAATTTACCTTCCCTCCAGCAAATTCCTGCCCTGGAAACCTGCCAAACCATGCATTTTTGTGAATGAAATACTTGTATTTGTGAGATTTCTGTGAAACACAGAATTATTGAAAACTTTTTACTAAATCCTACCGAACGCGATGTGGCTAGTGAATTGAGCTTGAATTGTGTTGCATCTGGCACTAATTTCAAACATGTAAGTTTCACTTAAATTATCAAACATATCTTAAAAATCATAAAGCAGTTTTTCTTTGCCAAGAAATATTACAGTTTCTGACTAGTTTTTCCTTATATTTCATCTTTTTTTTTCTCCTTAGTGTGGAGATTACAAGTCACATGTTATAAAAGATGAATTGAGGAGGCCTTTTCTGGTGGCTGCTAAATCTCTGATTGATGAAAATTTCTCCAAATATAATGAAGTCCCTGAAATATTTCCCAGTTGGAAAAAGAGAATACGACCTTGTTGAATATATAATAAATGTGTTTCTTGCTGAAACTGAGAAAGAGGCTAAGTTAACTTCCGTCTGTACAAAATGCCATATTCTCTGCATTGAAGAAAAAGTGGTCTAGTGACTTATGCAAAAGAATAGAAGCAAGGAATTCTGAATTGTAGGAATTGTGTGACAACTTCTCGTCCGGGTTTGTTTTTTTAAATTTGCACATGGTAGCATCTGTAAACAATATTAATCTTCCAGGAATATACGTTAAACCACTAGCACTGTAACATCAGCAAGAGTTAACATGGGAGGAAAGGGCATTTCTGTAATATAGGATGTTGCCCAAGAAAAGCATTTTTTTTAAATTGGTCATGTCTAGTGCTTTCAAAATCTTCTGGTCCAGTGGGCACACATCAGAAGAGAAAGAGAACGGCTTATTGAACATTTATGTTCCCTAGGTATTTTGCATCTAATATCATATAATCTTGTGAAGTAGTTATTATAGTTATTATTATTTTACAGACAAGGAAATTAAGGCTTCAGGAGTTTAAGAAACTTGCCTAATGTCACAAAGCCAGTAACAAGCAGCATCAGGTGGGGCAGTTCCCCTGGACGCTAAAGCCCATGCTCTTTCCACTGTCACTCGCTGACCCTTTTAATGGAAAGTTCCCAGCACAGTACAGTCAATAAAGTATGGACATTATCTCGTGGCAGGTGTGGCTCAGCAGTTGAGCATCGACCCATAATCCAGGAGATCGAGGTTCGATTCCCGGTCAGGGCACATACCCTGGTTGCGGGCTCCTCGATCCCCAGCCCAGGCTGTGCAGGAGGCAGCCGATCAATGACTGTCATCATTGGTGTTTCCCTCTCCCTTCCTCTCAAATCAATAAAGACACACGTAAAAAAAAAAAGTATGGACATTATGACTGCCCAGCGGGATGTGTACCCAGTAGGAGCTCAGGAAAAGAGGGGCCTCGGGAGCAAAGTGTGTCTTCCCTCTCCAACCCCTCAGTACCTAGTGAGTGACCAACTCCTATCACAGGAACCCCTTCAATCATTCCTGCTTTCATACAGTGAAACCTGTATTTGCCTCCCCTTTCCTAATAATTTCAGCTTCATCTCCCACACAGCCATAAAAGATGGGTTTGGAGCCAATGGGAAAGGCACTGCGCTACGAGACCGATGTGCAATAGATGACTAGCAGCCTAAGAGGCCATGGGAACGGGGAGGGGCTGGGCGTCAAGCCCAGTGTTCTCCCCACTCACTCACTCACTCACTCACTCACCTGTCCCCTTTCGTTCTCGCTGTCATGCCTTTGCTCTTACTATTGCTCCCTCCTTCCCACCCACTCATCCTCTGCATTCAGTTTTATGAATTTACCCCAAGCTTTGGGGATACCTCCTTTACTATGAACTCCCACAAATCATTTTTTAATTAACTCTGACTTTTACATGCTCCACACAAATGACCTGTTGAGGCCGCCTCTCCCCTGCTTTCCACCTTCAGTGCCAGCTCATTCTAAACAATAGCAGAGCTCTTCCAGGCAATGGTGGTCATGTGGGTGGCCTCCTAGAGTTCCCCTTGGGGGCCGACCCAACACGTTTTCCTCCTGATGCAAACAGGATGGTCAGAGTGCGCTCTGCTGCTCCTTTGGGGCCTCACAGTTCCCAGTAAGGAAATTCCACATCCGCCAATATCTTCCTCACAGATAAAGGTACACCACCTGGAAATGTCTTTTTCCACCTTAGCCCAGGGACTCTGGTGTCTCGTTCTGTGTGTGTGTGTGTGTGTGTGTGTGTGTGTGTGTGTCCCCCATAAAACACCACCACCCACCACACTAATCAGGACCGGCAAGCACAGGGTGATGATGTGCTTGCAAAGAAAAAGAAAGTTGTAAGTTTAAAGTGAAACAACCAGTTAAAGAACTAGCATCTCACCTTGAATGTGTCCAAAGGACTCTTCAGAATGTTTTCCAAAGTTCCCGCTACTCAAAGTAAGGCAGAGTCATTTCTTATTCAGTATTATTATTTCATTATTTTGCTTGATTTTATTGCAATGTGGCATTTTCTTTTACAGCCTGGGAATCTAATAAGCATTTCGGATACTGACTCTAATGAAATAACCGTTCTGAATTTCCTATAACTCTTTGGAAGTAAAACCCTTGAAACAACATATTTGCTAAATCGAGAACATACTGAGTGATCCGCCTCACCAAATCTTACCCTTGCTAGGTTCTGTCTCGGAAATTTTTTCAAATGGCTTTCTATCTTTAAACTTTGGGTAGGTTCACTAATTTAATTCCAGGTCAGAAGAGCCCACTATGCTCTATAGTCTAGAATCATAGACATGTTCTTAGCCAATCCAACCAAATCAGACACTCAGCCACACAGGCCTTGCTGTCTTGCCCTCCCAGCTCTGAGCCTTGCCCATCTCTAGAGCAATATCTTCCCTCTTCCCAACCTCACTTCCTAAGTCCTTTCTAGAATTTCATTTTAATTTATATGTTGGCTTTTCATCTTTACCTCTTTGTCTTATATTTTAGTGGTCACTCTAGGAATTAGTCTCCTTCCTTTTCGCAGACTACTTAATATTTCAACAGTTCATGTGATATATAGAAACCTTGGATCTCTACAGGTCCATCTACTGTTCTTGACACATCTGAATGATGATGTTGCATATACTACATCTACGTACATTATAAATCCCACAATACAGTCTTTGTTTTGCTTTAAATCACACATATATATTTTTTAAAAGAATAAAGAGAACGTATTTTTTTACACTTACCCACATATTTACTATTTCTGATGCTCTTCATTCCATCCTAAGTGGATCTGAGTTACTATCTGCTTTCATTTACCTTCATTCTAAAGAATTTCCATTAGCATGTCTTGTAGTGTAGATTTGCTGGCAGTGGATTATTTTTTAGTTTTCTTTTGTCTGAAAGTATATTTATGTCATCTTCATTCTTTTTTTTAAGTTAGGTTTTATTGAGGTAGAATTTACATACAATAAAATTCACCTCTTAGAGTGTAAAGTTCCAGAGACATGAGATTTGACGAATGCCTCTAGTCATGTAACCACCACCTCAATCAATATGGAGAATATTGCTATCACCTCAAGTTCCTTCATCTGCCTTCAGAGTAAGCCACTTCTTTCACCCTCAGCTCCTAGAAACTACTGAGGTGGTTTTTTTTTTGTATTCATGGTGGATGTATAAGCAGCTTGCTCCTTTTTAATTGCTGAGTAGTTGTTCATTATGCAGCTATAACATTATTTGGCCATTCAGTAGCTGAAGGATATTTGGATTGTTTTCCAGTTTTAGCAATTATGAAATATGAACAAAGATGCTAAAACACTCATCTATGGGTCTTGTGTTTTATCCTATCAACCTCTGTCTTTTAGTTGTTGTATCTGGAGCATTTACATTTAATGTAATTATTCACATGGTCAGATCTAAATCTACTCTCTTTCTAGTTATTTTCCTTTTTTTCTCATACCTTCTTCCTTCTGTGCTTTCCTTAGGTGAGCCAGTACTCCCACCTTTTCCATCCCTGCAGGGGTCTGCCATTCTTTGCATTTTTACTACTTTTTAGCCCTGTAAACTTAGTCTTCTGATGGGATCAAGGAAAGTTATCATTTGTCCTTTATACAGCACAGTTGTATTTTTAGAGCATGAACAATGTTCTTTTCAGCTTTCTACTTTCTGGGTGAAAGTAAAACTCATTTTCATTTTTCAATGAAATGGGGTTTTTTTCTTTTATTATTTTAAAGCTGTTGTTCCACTGTCTTTTAGCCTCTGTTGTTTCTGATGAGTTGTTAGATGTCCATCAAATTATTGCTCCCCCATATAAAAATGTGTCATCTGGCTATTTGCAAGATTATCTCTTATCTATGTGTTTCAGCAGTCTGACTATAATGTTTCTAGACATGCAGCTTATATTTTATATATTTTTCTTAGAGCTCACTGAATTTATTGAATGAAAAATATCTATGTCTTTAACCAAATTTGGAGAATTCTCAGCCATATTTTTTCTAATTTTTTTTCTAGCCCATTCTCTCATTTCATTCCTCAAATATTAGACATTTTGATGTTGATCTGCAGGACTCTGGGGCTCTGATCATTTATTACAATCTGTCCTTCAGATTACATAATTTATACTGATGTATCTTCAAGCTCTCTGACTCTTTTTGCCATATCCATGCTGTTGTTAAGCCATGTGGTAAATTTTTTATTTTATGTGTTTTATTTTTCAGTTCTATAATTTCTATTGAGTTCTATTTTATAGCTTATATCTCTTGTCTGAGGTTTGCTATGTTTTCATTCATTTATATTTTCCTTTTAACCCTTAAGCATAACTATTTTTAAATCCTTATCTTTGATTCCAACATTGGGTCATCTCAGGGTTAATCTCCATTGATTTTTTTTTCCTCTCTTGAAAAGGTTCATGTTTTTCTGTTTCATTATATGACAAGAAATTTTGGATTTCATCCTGGAAATTGTGAATGACATGTTATAGAAACTCTAGATTCTGTTTCTCCAAAGAACATTCACTTTTTTTTTTTTTTAAAGCAGTCAATTAATCAGCTGAACCCAAAATACAAGCTCTGCCTCCTTGTGATAGCTGGCAGCTCAAATCTTAAAGTTTAGTTATTTTAGCATTAGCTGGGCTGCTTGGAGTCAGTTTTTCGCTTGTATAGTTCAAGGGTCATCCAGAGATTAGAGCATAATTTATATGTAGAATTTTTTTACCCTCATTTGGTATATGAGTAAACTATTTAGAGAGAGAGAGAGAGAGAACGAATAAGTTGTGCCATGGACCAGGAAATGTAGACTATTAGAAACTCTCCTGAAACAAAATATTTGCTCTATGTAAAGAGCCTTCTCAAGTAGTAAATAATTCAAGAACCTCAAAATAAAATAATGTATGAAGCTCCGAATTCCTAACCAAAAAGTTTCCAAAGATTTACCTTGGGAAATGAGTACCTTTAAGGAGAAATACTGAAAACACACCAAAGTCCTAAGTGACAATTAAGGGCAAGAATTAAAATGAAGAGCACTTTCTTCCGGAGTCACAAAGGCCTAGGTGCTCATTTGTTTTTCTTCTCCCAGGCAGGCTGCTTAACCTCCTGGACCTTACGTGTTCTCACCTGTGAAACAGGAATGCGAGCACCGGCTCTGCCTGCTTTCACGGTGCTGTGAAGATCAGGCGCAGAGGCACAAAGGACGGACGTGCGGCAGCAGCCGCGTCCATGGGACGCTCCTAGGGGAGGCACCGTGAAGCCCGGCACAAGGACCCCGCCTTCAGGCCGTGCCTGACCCCCTGCACCGCGCTGTGCCGTTTAATGAAGTCATTCTGGAAGGTGGGAATTTCGGAGAGTACAGCAGGGCTAAGGCTGGATGAGCATGTGCTGGAATGTTCTGTTGAGGAGAGAGGGGTGGAAGGAGCAAGGGGTTCAGGGCCCGAGCCTCTGGGAGTCACTCAACTTTAGAGGAAGACAGCAAATAACATTCTTAAAATGGGTTGAATTTGAAGTCTTAGGGGCCAGTGGGGCACCATGTCCTAGAACTTCTGGTTAGAATGGGTTAAGGAGGGACACAAGGAGACTGGTGATTTTGTTGCCATCTTAAAAGAGCCTGTAAGCAGACAACTAGTTCATAAAAATAGGTACTAGACACTAGCAACGGCTATTACTGGGTGGCGGGACTATTGGGGAGAATATGTGTGATTTTTATTCTTTTCGTTTATCTCTACTTTCTAATTTTTCCATAACGAGAATGTATGATTTGCGCAATAAAAGTGTTTTTATACAAAAAGTAAGTATAGATTTTAAATTCCACATTAGCTGCAGAAAGATGAACCTAATTTTTCGCAGTTGCTAGGCCTGTTATTTTATAGGTAACGTCTTTTAAGATGGAAGATGTGCTCTGGACCATCAGCCGTCACTTGTGGTGACCAGCCCTTGGACTCTCACTTGGCGGCTGCGCTGGCCTGTTCTGCAAGCAGGGGTTGGTTGCGTGGAGGGGTGTGGCACAAGCAGCCCCAGGAACCCAGGCCACAGAGCTAAGGGAGGCCCCGAGGGAGGCACATCGGACCTCTCAGCCACCAATTCTCGCCCCCAAGCCGGAGACCCGAGGGCATGTGACCTGGGAATGTGCATCCCAAGATAATACTACTTGCGGAGAACTCTACTTATAGGTAAGTAACTCTCCTTTATAGGAGGTATCTTTGTGTGGCAGACTGTTTATGGGAGCAATTTGAATTGAACTTTAAATGAAAAAGGCATATCTCTGTAAGTGGTAATAATTTTAGTCATCTCGCTGTGGCTAGGGGTTGTGGAATTCATTAGCACAGATTAACATATAAAGTGGGTGAGATATCTAATAGCAAACGGAGAGGTTTAGGGGCCTTAATTCATCCCTGAATGAACAGCGTGTACAGTATTAGGGACTATGAAATTTTTAATTTACACAAAGTGTCCAAGAATATAGGGAATAAATTTAAACCCAAAACAGATAATGGAGCTATGCCCTGCCTGGCTGGCAAGTTGAATTGTTTTTACACTGAGTGAAGAAAGCTAATTATCCCAAGCACAAGGAGACTGCTAAAAATAATAAGATTATAAGGAATAATTTGCTGATATAATTACAACAAAATTGGGTACACACAATCGTCAGATACATGTATTGCTTGACCTGGGTGAGAAAGTGAAATAAATCCTTCCTCTATAGCCTTCGTAAATTTGTTTTTATCAGCTCCAAGTGGTGTTTGCACAGGCAGCACAATTTGCATGTGTAATGTGGCTGTACAAATTGACAACAAGTAAATTATTCAAGGAAATAGGCTGGTCGCGGCTCTGAACTATCTCGCAAAGCTTCATTTTGAAGAACCACTGAGACGTGAAGCTCATACATCAACCGTTCCCTGACAATCCTCAGACTTATTGTCTCCTAAAATGTCATTATGGCTATTATTTATGAAGCTAATTCATTTATTAATATATATTTAACTCTGGCTTGTCATGCACCTCGGCGGGCGTCCTCGGAGCGGCTGAAAGGCCTCTGCGTGCTCTCACGGTCACCGCAAGCTGCTCTAGATTTATAGGCTGCAGCTCTATCATCTACTTGCATTAATACCTTTTTTATAACTTTCTTTTTTTTTTGCTTAAGGCCATCAAATATAAATGGCAAAATGACATATTCAGAAGGCTGTATGGAATAACATTTTCTAAGACTTTGTGGAATTTCAGAACAAAATGGGTTACCTGTCCGTGAAGGCCTAATTCACCTAAAAAGATGGGTATATCCCAACGCTGCTGGATCCTCCTGCAGAATATAAGCTGCAGTTTCTCAAGGCGAATGAAAAGATGCGGGATTCGTGGAGCGCTCTCCTCCTGAGAAGCCGGCCCACCCTCTCGTGTGTGAGGCTGGACGACAGGTCCCCGGGCAGCGGAAGTTGGGGTGCCCATTGTCACCTGGGCCCTCGCACAGTGCCGGCTGCACCGTCTTTAATCGGTGCCAGGTGTCGCGTGGCCGAGTGACGAGACGGACGAGCCCCGGGTTTTCTGGTGATCCGTGAACACGGCAGTAGAAACAGCACTGACCGAGAATGCTACTCTGCACCCGTCTGCTTTAGCACTTCCAACCTCCAGAGAATGTTCTGGGACTCCCACTACGACTCAGAACAATCCATACGCATGTGCAATCGGCTCCACAGCACGTGCTATCTTTGCAGTGTGCACAGGAACCCAGTGCTGGGCATGGAGTGCGACCGCTGGTCGCCTCTGCCCGAAGTCCCCTCCCTGGCATCTTCCAGCGTCTGTGACAGTGGCTACTCTGTGCGTGTGCGTGTGTCTTGATGTGCTGGTGAGGTAGAAGCAACTGGAAGGCAAAGAAGAAACCATGTAGTTGCTTGAGAGATTCTGCTCTGAGAGGGCTTCGTGCCAATCATTTAAGCCAATCATTTTCCCAACTTAACACAGAGCGACCCCAGGTAGGGGGTCAGCAATGATGAACACAGTCCCACGGTGACCTACCAATGGATTTGAAACTACTGCGAGCCAGATGCTTTGATTTTAAAGAGAAAAATCATGAAATAAAGAAAAATGCCATTCCCTGAGTAATGTAACGTCTTAGCTTTCATAATGTCATAAATCACCACTTTTCAGGTAATTAAAATTCGTTTTAAAAATACTGCACAACCTTTGGCGACAAGAAGTAGATTGGTGGTTGCCCAGGGCTGGGGTGCGATGGGAAGAATGGGGGCGGTGACTGCTCATGGGCATAGGGTTGCTTCTGGGGGTGACAAAAATGTTTTAAAAGTAGATTGTGGTGATGGTTACGCAGCTCTGTGAATAGACTAAAAACCATTGGACTGTGCCCTTCAAATGGGTGAACTGTGTGGCGTGTGAATTCCATCTCAATGCCGCTGTTTAAAAAGTACTGCTTGATATATGCCAAAATCGAATATTCTACTCTAGAGACCCGACGGCGTGAGCTATGAATAGCAGCGTAAGGACACTAGCTTGTGAATGAAGCTAAATCGAAATACAAAATAAGTAATCCATCCACAAAAGCATGGGAAGGAGGCCTGCCTTTTGGAAATTCAGCCTCAACAAGAGTGGTATTTGTGTCATGTGATCTGACAAGGAAAAAAGTCCCTGCATCTCAAACACTGATATAAGCCACCAAATGTAGCTGAGAAAACTCTTTAGTAAACGCATAGGGAGATACAGTTTTTCATTTAGAATTATTGTATAAGACTAGCAAAGCATCAAAAACCCATTTTCAAAAATAATTTTCTCTTACTGAGGATCCTCTCAAAATGTCCTATTAGATATGGAAAGCAAACCACACACACACACACACACACACACACACACACACAAAATGTCTTTCTCACTGGAGACCCCTGGCAGGGACGGCCGATGACATTTTTATTAGTAATATTAATCACATGCGTAAAGGGGAAAATGTCTCACTCTTCCAGGAACCATAATATTTACCTATTTACACCTTTTAAAATTTCAATAACTCCAACTTAGAACCCTTAACCCTCATAACCTTCAAAAAAGAAGTAAAATGAAAATTAATAAATGTTCCCTAGTGTGCTATGAACCATTAATTGTACAGCCTGAAAAGCTTTAGCCTAATAGGAAACATGCCTCCGGCAGAAATGCGAAAGTCATCTGTGATGCTCATGATTTAATGATACAAATGTGCAGTCAATTTTCAATGATGCTAAGACCTCTAACCCAGGAATATTTTGACTCACAAATTCTTGCAGATACCTGAGGAACTGCGAAAGGTGAACAACCTGGAGCACGGAAATGTTCTCAGCATGAATTAAATAATTCATCTCTAAAGGGGCCTGAAGAGAGAGGCAATAGGATTTCTAGCAATCACAGCCGACCAGAGATTGGCTTGGCCCACATGCCAACAAGCACAGCGTTCCACTAATCTAGCAACAAAACCATTTTATTCGTAAATTTCCAAAGAAGTGTTATAATATTGAGAATGAAGACACGTTAATAGCATCACTGACCATAAATCTCACCTTAGTTTGGAAAATCGGCTCTGTGTTTACTGTAAAAGTCTTAAGCATAATTCATTCAAATAAATACTTAGTTCTCACTATGAATGAACCAAGCCTGGGGCAGACATTCTGGAACTAAAGTGAGTAGATTCTGGGGGGGTGGGGGTGGATATAGAAATGAATAAAACACGGTCCTCGTCCCTAAGGAACTTAAAATCACGAGAGGAGTGTGATGTGTTGGCAAACATTTGCCTGTTATTGTTTGAGTTATGTCCAGCGAGCAATGTTTTGCTTTTGTAATCAGGACTGAGAGCACTGAGATGGATATTTATATAGCACTTAAGTGCTGTTGAACGAAGTTTTATAGGCGTTCGTAAGAGGGATCTTCGCCAAGAAAGGTTTTCAAGGCAGGGTGAGCATGTGAGCTGGGCCCGGAGCGACGGCATCGTCGCTGGAGAAGGCACCCCGGGTGGAAGAGATCGCGTCCGCCGAGGTGGGAGTGACCGTCGTGCGACATGTGATGTACTGTGCAATGTGGCCGCAGATCGGAGCACACAGAGGAGGAAAAACCAGAGCCTCATGTCGAGGCTGCATCGCCAGAGGCCCGCACTGCCACACTCGGGGACTCGGGTTCGGTCTGTGAGGTCACATGTGTCCTCACCGGGCACCCAGTACCCGGTGCATCGTGAGCGCTCTGTGTATATGAGCCTTTATTAGCATCCAAGGTCCCAGACGGAGCTGGGGCAGAGCAGGGCTAACGGCCTTGAGTTTAGCGTCCTTTCTATCCCATGGGTGGACTCTGGATGAGCGCTCCCCAATGGGTAGGTCTGTATTGGGGTGCAACGCACTCTCAGATGGCCCTGACCCCCTGTCCCTCCTCGTACCCCTCAGAGGGCCGCAGCGGCCAGTCCGAAAGTCTCTTCATTCGAAGGCCAGGTCCCCTTCCTCGTCTTTGTTCCCAAGGCTTGAGCACATGTTGGTGTCCAGGAAACACTTGTGGAATCAATGTCCCTCCCCCATGAGGTGTGACTGCTCCCAGGTGAGTGAACACGATACTCCGGCTGTGCGTCAGAGCGTGTGGCCTATCAACCGAGTTGAATCTGTCATCACCGCACATGCTAAGGATAGCTCGTGTCTGGACCTGCCAGGTTTCCAGACGAGGCATGGTCCTGAGAGGCCCTAGCCTGCAGCCCTCTGGGTATTGAACCCTATCAGTCCTTCCCCTTCACCCCCAAAATACCCCAGCTACCCACATAGGGATACTGTGAGTGAATAGGCTCGGCAGGTGCCCAGCATTGCAGCTGGTACACACTAACACCCAGTAAGCATGCTCTCTCCGTAAACATCAGAATTTCCGACTTAGGCACCCACTGGCTCTGATATGGAACACCATTTAGAGCACTGATTTGGAAGTAAAAAAAAAAAAAAAATAGGAGACGCCTCATTCATGATTTTCATCTGAATGTCTCCTTTAGGCAGATTCAGTGGCACGCTCTTTCCTTTCCTATGACAGTCTGCAACCCCTTGTGGCTGAGCTCAGTTCTTGCAAACCCAGAATTACAGATTTCAGAGCTGCAGTGTAAATCAAGTGTCTCTGTTCCCACAAGGAACTAAGGGATGGAGGCCCAAAGGCGTCAAGGACTAAAGTGCCTTTGATGAACATTGTTACAAAGTGGAAAAGAGGAAGAGTTTTCAGTTTTAACCTGAATCTTTGTCGTCACGAAGGCAGTGGTTAAGAGCAAGTATAGGTCACCTATGGCCCATGGGCCAAATCCGGCCACCACGTATTTTTATAATCTTACTGGGCGAGAGCCATACATACCCTTGCATTTGTCTATTGCCCACGGCTGCTTTCACACCTCAACAGCACATTGAATCAGGGCAACAGACCATATGGCCTGCAAGCCTAGAATATTTACTAGTATTTGGCCCTTTACAGAAAAAGTTTGCTGACCCTAGTTCAACATAATGACTTTGTCCATCAAAACTGAGTTTAAATCCTAGTTCCAGCTTGGGCAAGTTAACCTCTTTACACCTCGGCTTCCTTACCTATTTAATGGGAGCAATGATATTATTTACTTCGTAGGGGTGCTGTGAGCATTAAAATCCCAAAGTACTGAACACAGTACCTGTAACATGATAAGCTTATTAAATGTGAACAGTGATGATGACAGTGGTGGGCATATGGGTGAAATTATCATACAGAGAACACCATGCCTCAAAAAGGTTTCAAAAGTGGCTTGTTGAAGGCACACAATATAATGTAATATGTATATATATATGTA
This sequence comes from Miniopterus natalensis, assembly GCF_054644295.1. Lineage (NCBI taxonomy): Eukaryota > Metazoa > Chordata > Mammalia > Chiroptera > Miniopteridae > Miniopterus > Miniopterus natalensis. The sequence goes on from NC_142094.1 coordinate 53,085,985, forward strand.
TATATATATGTGTGTTGTGTGTGTATATATATATATATATATACACTCATACACATGCAAAAAATAAAATGTACAAACACTTATGCACACATTATAAATATGAAAAAGATATATAGGTATTAATGCAAGTAGAATATGCACAAACATCTATATATATATTATGTATTACATATATGAAAACAATTTTTTAAATCACTATTAACAAAAATAAAATACACATAATGTAAACACACACACTTAAAAATCCAGTGCCAAAAAAGAAAAAAAAAAGTGCTTTCTCAATCTCCCGGCACAAAGCGCCCACTCTGCGATGAAATTACTCCACCTGACTGTGTGATCTTTGCACTACAAGTCGGAGAGAGGTCCAGAGCCGAGATTAGGCTGAATTTAGCAATCACTGAACAATAGCTTTTCTGTTGCCATCTATCCCTTTGTAATTACTCTTGAGCTCCTTTCATTTCTTCCCACCCAGTGGTGAAATTCAGTGACTGCAGCAGCTGAAGCCATGTCCTTCTTTCCCCTTCAGGACTCGCTGCCTATTTCTTAGTTCTGGGAAAACAACTCAGACAAGTCCCTGAAATTAAGAGAAATGAAGGTGACGATGGTTATGATTCCAAAGAGCCAAAGCTGCTTTGGGAACGAGAACGAATATGGCCTGTTACCACCTCCTAACACACTATCATTCGCACTTACTGTCTATTGTCCATTGTCTGTGTCCCTCTTCACAATGTTACTTCCCCAATGCAGGGATATTTGACTTCTTTGTTTATCGATGTATCCCAAAGACCTAAAACAAAGCCTTGTACCTTGTAGACACTCCATAAATATCTGCTGAGTTGAATAAATGGCTTCAGGTCTATAGACTATGCTGCTTTGAAGAAACGCTAAAGTATGGTTTCAGGCAGGGTCATTAATATCTTCATACCATCTGGCCCCTTGGGCTTGATCTGAGCTTCTGTGATTAGAAAGATGAGGCCTGTTGGAACTGATTCAGGAGGGACCGTGAGACTCTAGGCACCAGAAGAGTTGCCCTGGGGCTCGGGGTGGTGGGGAGGGGGAGTGATAAATAATGAAGAAGAAAAAAATATACAAACAAGCTCCAAAAAGAAATGGAACGGGCTTCTGGCTTTTGGTAATCCTCCTGCACATAAAAGCTATAAATTCTGAACATAATATAAAAAGCAGCTGTCCTAAGGTACTAGAGAGCAACTAAACAGGCGAATACAAGAATGGAGTCTGCATCTGGAAGAAGAGAATGGCAATGGGCAAGTTTCCCATTATTACTGCTTTTTGCTGGAAAGCAGGACCCAATTCATGCCAAATAAGAGTGACTAAAACTTGTATAGAAAACCTGGAGTCTTACTGGCATGAAGAACCAGAAGATAGAGTTCAAGTGGATTTCAATAACTGGAAAGTAAGAGGGGAATCTTGGAAACAACAGAACAAAAGAGGGGTAGCAATGTGTTGCTGTGTATAAACTCTGCACGTATCATTGCTGACACCCCAACCACATGTGTGCAAGCAGCCCAGCAAAGGCTAAAGGAACTAGACAGAAATTTCTATTGATTCTCACTACAAGGGAGACAGTGTGGAGTATGAGATCAGTTAAGTTAGCTACTTGCTTTAAAAAAAAAAATCAGTACTCTTCAGAGGAACACAACAGAATCCAGAGACTTTACAACACATTGTTCACAATTTCTTGGATGCCACCCAAAATATTAAGCACAGAAAGAAACGGGGGGGAGAAGTGAGCTAAAGGCAATCAATGGAGATTGACACTGAAATAAGCCAGTGGCTTAGGAGATAAGAATTTTAAATCATCTATTATAACTATGCTCAAGGAGAGAGATAAAGTTGAGTTCCTTTTAAAATGTAATATAAAATGTAATATAATTGTTATTTTTAACTTACTTTGAAATATTTCATATATCAAGAAAACTTAGAAATAATATGGCAACCATTTGTGTACTCTCCACCTAATCTTTGTTTAATTTCGAATTGGTAAAAACCAGAACATCTTTGTATTTCTGGACTATAATAATTATTACAAGTTGTTGCAGTAACATCTATAGAACTCTTGGGAAAAGACTCTGAGACTTTAGAATACTTCACTTAGTCAAGTTGTTACCCATATATAAAAGCAAAAGAAAGGATAATCTCAGATCTACAAAGAGGCCATACTCCAGAATATTAGGAAATGAATTAGAATTTTAAAATATTGAATGGAGATACTACTGCAAAAATGACTCTGGGGTGTCCACTTGTCAATACAGAAATAATGAGATAAGAGCTCAGACTGAAAGGCTCAGCTACTCTCTGGCTTAAGTGATTAAAAAATAATACACAAAATAAATAAATACTTTAGAGTAAGATAGGGGTGGTAGAGTCTTAGAACCTTAGATTTAGAAATGAAGGTGGGATCCAACATGCAAAATCTTGTCTTTCATGCAAAGAAGTAATGAGCCTATTGTTTTATCAGATATTTATAATTTTAGAAGCTGTGAAATACCATTATATTTGACCAGTTGAATAAAAAATATAGGCATTTACACTCCAAATTATTTTAAAGCATCAAAGGAAATCATATTGTACATGTGATAAAAGGTATATAGAGAAGGAACAACAAAGACACGTAAAAACGGGGGAAATAATTCTATGTGATGATAATAATGAATGCACTTTTACAAATTCCCCATAACCTCCTATTGAATTAAAAACAACTTTAATAATATTTTCCTTAGACTTTCTAAAACCAAAGTGCTACAAACATGATTAGAAATAAAGTGATGGTTATTTCATAAACATGAAGTGCACTGAAGAGAACAGACTTATTTGGGAAATGTTTTCTGAAGATTTTGCTTTCTATGGCAGGATACTGAAAGACATGTTCAAATTGACTACAAGAAGTTTCTAAATCTCATTTGTTTTATTTATCTATCAAATACTTATATACTACTTCCATATGCCAGCTATTAGTCTGAGTGTTTCACAAAGAGAAACTCACCCCATTAGTCAGGATTCTGGCAGGAAACAGATGGCACACGCAAACTGGATAAAATGAAGTGAATTGATTAAAAGGAGTATTTACAAAGGTGTGAGTAGGACTTAGAGAACGCACTGCGGGTTGTGCGGCACCCTCACAGCAGCAGGGAGCCTCTACCTGCAGGGCAGCGAGAGAGTGGGCGGTTGGGGACAACCGTGGCAACCTGGCAGGGAGGGAACAAGGGGAATAACCCCCCCGCCTCACTCTCCTGCCTCCCGCTCTCCTGACAGGTGCCCCTCATTAGCCAAACAGGACAGAAAGCCAGAGGGCAAAGAGCCCACTGTTACCGCTCTTGCGGGCCAGCCTCCCAGGGTACAGAGCAGGGTGGAGAAAGGTTGGCGGAGGATCTGGAGGAGCAAAGAGAAAATACTCAGAACACTCATTAGTAACCCTATTTACTGGGTACTATCGGTGCATCAATTTTTATAGCAAGCGATGCACAGAGAGGTTAAGTAACTTACCCAAGATTGCACAGTTGGTAAGAGATGGATAAAGGGTTTTAACCCAAGCAGCCTGGCTTCACTGAACTAGGCCTATCTCTCATATCATATTACACGGTAACCTTATATATCTTATAGCGATGCTCTATTTTTTTTTTTATTATTTCTCCTAATGCTGTCTGATACCCGGGGATTTAAATGGATGACAAAAGACCATGGTAAGAGTCATTTCTGACTCCTTTCTACCACCTGTTTAAGGACTGGGAGGCATTTTTATGTTATTGTAGGCACTTAACTACCAAGACTCCCATTATGATTCATAGATCATTTTGAAAATTGAGCAATTTTCATGATAGGCATACTTCCCAGCAGCTTCTTAGTATAGTTGGGTAGATTATAGCCAGAGGAAACACAGGAGGTAAAAGTATGGTGTCATCTGTAAATTCAGTTGTAAATTCAGCTGCAAATATGGATTGTGGTTTCGTTAAGTTTGTACACACGAAGTCTTTTCATTTTCCAGCAGAATTGTAGAAATCTGGCAAGTCTTCATAATCAAGGCATAAATTCTCTCTAGATTCTTTTCGGTACATATTTTCAAATGTTTACCGTTTCACATGCACCCTCCCGCCGTGTGGTAGAGCTGCCCTTCCCACTGCTCCTCCAGCTCCGCCTACCCACCGCGCACCCCACGCCCAGGCGCCTGCCCGTCTCGCCCTTCCCTGCACGCCGCCTCCGCCTCTATACCTTCAGCCTTTGCGTTTGCTCTGCTTCTGACCCAGATGCCCTTCTCCTGTGCTTGGTGCCTCCTGCTCCTCATCTGAGCGGCCACATGCCGCCTTCTGCGCCGGGGCTTGTCTGCCCCCTCGAGAGAGGTTTCCACCCCCCTCTGTGAGCTTCTGGGATTTCGCGTGTGTGCCTCTCTGCAGGCCTCACTGTACTGTGTTAACGTGATTTGTTTGTACATCTCTTTGTCCCACTCAAGTCACTTCTGGAAGGCCAGGGCCACAAACTGCTAAGAGCTTTCGAAAAGCTGAATGAACAACTGTGAACAAACCAAAAAGAGAATTAGCTTTATAATTCTTGGCCCTCATACGAGGGCCAGAAACCCTTGTTTGTAAGTCTGTTTGTATCTTTGTGTGTCTGCCACCTGCAGGAAGAGATTCAGAGGATAACCTACTCGCAGGAGAAATCATACCACCCGGCTCTGCTTTTTACTAATATTAGGGTCTCTAAGTTAAATACATGTCTGGTATAGGCCTTCAGTAGGTTTAACATTGCCCATGTGAACCAGAAATCCAGATTATTAATAGCTTTCTTAGCATTTTGCTTCCTATAATGATGCTCTCAATAAATTCATCCAGTATTAGGTATAATAAAAATTACGTTGACAATCAAAACATTAAAATTGTCTAAAGATTATTTCAATTACCTTCCTCTGAATACATATGAAAATCAGAGTGTGAGACAGGTTCATGTTATCACAAATGGGGATGAACTTTTGGTTTAAAAAATACCCTGAGTGTCACAACAAGCGCAACGTCTTTGTTTTGAATCTGTGCGTGAGAGTTGGGCTTTTTTAAAGAATGAGTGAGCCTCTTCCTGAATTTCCTTTTGGGTCGCAAAAGATGCCTTCATCAGTAGGAGTTATTTCAAACTGCTCCAATCTGAACTTCCCTGTTGCCACCATGTGATCTACCCGCCTGCTCACCCAGTCCCGGTCCCCACCCCCCGCACCCCCACGATCATACCCACACCTCTACCTCCCACCCCTGACTGTCCCTCCCTCTGTTTATTGGGGGGCAGGACAGAGGGAGGCCAAGCTCACGCAGCACAGCAGCGGCCTTCGCCACTCCCATCGCCCAGGCGCCCCGAAGCAGGACACTTCCCGGGTGGCGTTCAGACCAGTTCCACCCGAGGTCTAGCTCCGTGAAGATCTTTCCCCCAAGTCGCCTTCCGCTTTGTCCTCCTCGGTGGCCCGAAGGGTCTTCAGCACGAGCCACCAGCCGAGGTGCTGCACAGGGCAGGGCGCTGTAAACCATGAAGCAGTAACGCATTACCCTAACCTCAGCTGTACATATTTTTGGGACTAGAATCAGCTCATTGTCAAGGAAAGCATTTCATCAAGGGACCTCAATGTGCAATTTGAGGACTGACAACTCAGTAATATTTTTCTTCCTTTCCAGAACTATATTCCTATTTACAGAAAACTTGTGACTTTAGAAGTGTTACCTGAATCCCCCACTTAAATTGGCTAATGAGTCTGGGATCTTTTTCTAAGTTATGGGTTTGACATTGTAGTATTTTCTTCCCCTAATCTGCCATATGGTATACATTTATTTTTAATATTAATGTGAATTAAAATTGATTTTGTTTAGGGAATTTGAAAGACTTTCATAACATCTCTTGAGGAGTTTGAAATACCCTGGAGTGAAACAAACTAGGGTTGGGAGACACTAATCTAGATTAATGCGAACAGATACCAGGTCAGGACTAATCGTGTGTTTTTGTGCTTCTATCATAAATAGAGTGGTTGTGCTGCAAATAACAGTTAATCCCAATGTATTGACAATAGTTCTTTAATACTTCTCTGAAGTTAATTCTCATGAGGCAACCACAACTCATTTTCTTCTGATGGTTTATAGCTCTTATTTGGATGTTAATAGTAAATGAATTATAGTTCATTTGGTAGCTTTTTAAATTGCAGCAAAAATATACCTTCGTGGTTTCTCAAATGAACAATCACAAGATTTTAAACAAGTAATTTACAACTAATAATTTATAACAAGATAGGCTTTGCTGGTAAAGAAATGCACAATGAATTAAAAAGCAGAAGATGAATGATAAGCGCTTGGAGCTTTCCTTTGTTCTTAGCATGCTGGCAATTCCTGTCATTAATAGCAATGCTTGGCTTTAATGTAGCCAAATACTTGGCAAATTTCATTCTGGACTCTTAAAGTACTTTAGAAGTGTTCGTTTGCTATTCTTCACGGAATCCTGGGCCATGGGTGCCCTATCCCCGAAGAAGACAATTTGTTTCTTTAGGGGTTACAAGTGGGTTTTGGACCTAAGATAAGTCACAGCCTTTTGGAAGGGAAATAGGGATTCTACCAAATTCCAGTGGATTCTTCTCCACCACCTCCCAGGGAGATACACTCCATGACCCTAGGGGTGAAAGAAGCAAGGATGGCCCTTTCCTTGCGGCTCTGGAATGAGATGAATTATTCTACCATCTGCAAACCCTCAAAATACTTCTGTCCCTGAGTCTAGGATAGGTCAGCGTGTGAGCTATGCGTTGGAAACGGTTGCTCAAAGAGTCATATTGTCCAAGTGGTGGGTTCCTCCCTCTCCCTGCTAATAACTTATGTTCTCTAAGCTGTAATTTTCCACTGAGAAAACCATGGGACATCACTTCTGCTTGGGTGAAGGCTCCTTGAAGGCTAGGGTTTTACTTTTCATCTTTGTATGCTCAAGACCTAGAACCTGGAACAGGGGAATGTTCTCTCGCTCTCTCGCTCTCTCCGCCCGCCCTCACACACACAATGGTTACCAACTAATTGACCAAAAGGATGAATGTCAGTAAGTCATAGAGAACTATTCCCCCTTAAACCCTGTAAATAACATTTAGTATGCAAAGTGCAGCAATACACACGATTGGGCCTTGTCGCCCTTGTTTCTTATTAATAATCAAGGAATTGCATTTATCATCTCAGACAGCCTAGCTCTTGCTATAACTTTGGAACCCACCCAGGTTTTCTCATACATCTGTTTGAACCTCAGCAAGGTAGTGGTCCCCGTCATTCAAGCCCCAGCCCCAGTGAGCATGTCCTGCAGAATCTTTAGTTTGGGTTCAGCAAACAAAGATTACAGCTACTTCCTTAGTCCCCTTAAATAGTCGGCAGGTCTAGCAATTCTGTGGCTTTGCAACAGCCTTGGCGGACACTGACAAAATGTTCTAGAGGCTCCTACTCTGATTTTTCCCCCCTTTGTGGCTAGAAATGATCTTCTCATTGCTAAGAACAGCTTTTGAAAACGGTAGGAGTGTTGAAAGCAAAGGGTCCGTGTAGGGGTGAAATGGAGAGTAGGGTTTATCCCCCAGTTTTGCAAGTGAATTAGATGCTAAAGTCAGATGTTCCCAGAGTCTATTGTACTTTGTAGGCATCGAGCGAGCCAAACAAAATAAAAAGGGCCCTGCCTCTGCTCCTGCCTGTGTAATTTATTCCTGTTTAGTTAACAGAAACATTGCTCTTTCAAATTTCCAGGTTTATCTTCAATTTTGTAATTACATTAGTAATTAGTGTGAATTAGCATAATTAATGGAAAATAATTAACACAGTTTAGAATTATTTATTCAGGAATTTAAAGTATTATAGTGTTCTACATAAATAACCTAAAGATTTGATTGGACCTGGAATAGCACAGATTTTAGAAATCATTCACCCTGGATATACTAAAACTTCAATCTCTTATTCCCTTAAGACGAGACAAAAGGAGACTATACCCAGGCATTGCTTTGTCCTTCTACATTTATATTTCTTTCCTTGATTACAGGCTAATTATCAGTGGTTACGATTAGAGCTAAAACAATTCCCATTAAAAATACTTAGAAATAGTAAATATTATCTTAATTATCTCAAGGAAACGAGGTTAAAGATGGCTCTTCTTTACTAGGGCATAATTGTGTCAAAATCTCATATCTGGGGCATAACTCGTATGCTTAGATTTGGGGGGGAGGGGGCGCAGGCTGTGAATCACATTTACGACAACAGGGTAAACTGTTCGATCTCATTTATTCAGGCTCTCTACGTGTCCCAGGTCAAACATAATTTATTTCGTCTTTCTAAGAAGACCTTTTCCAGTTTGGCTCTGAGCGCCCTAGTTCACGAGCACCATCCCTAGCTGAAGAGACAGCCTCACAGGTAAGCACCAGCATTCTCAAGAATCCCATTTAGCCACCTTGAAACCTATGCTAAGTGTCCACTCCCCCTCTTGGTCCATGTGAAACTGTGGAAGAGGGACACTGGAGGTGGTGAATGCCGAGACTGATTTTCTTCTGGCCAGGAAAATGGTGGGCCACTTCCCGATTTATTCCAGAAAAATATGTCAGCATCCTGGAAAGCAATGCTGCAAACAGAAGCTATGCAGGGAGGGCCAGCGAGAAAAACCCCAGAGCAGTGAGAGCCTCGCCAGCATCACGAAGGACCCAGCAGGTGGGCCAGGACCACAGGCATGTGCGGAAAGTTCTAGCTGGGGCCTCCTCCGCCCCATCCATCCTTTCAAGAAGCAATAAATTGGGAGGCACTGAGAGCCGGGGCAGTGCAAGCAAGCGATGTCAGCGTAGCTGGGCCAGGCTCCTAGGTGCTCCAGACCTGCACCCAGCCGGCCAAGTGCCTGTCCCAGGGACCAGAGCCTTAGGCCTCACTTTCCAGCACGTCCCCCAGAAGGGCCGGCGCAGGGGAAAGTGGAGCGAGAGGACCATGGCTCAGGCTTGTTACAGTTGCCTCCGACGAGGCCATCGCTTGGGTTTGGGACCTAGGTTTAGAACCTGGCTTTACCACATATTAGCCATGTGACTTAACCTCCTTAAATTTGAGTTTTATCATCTGTAAAATGGGGATGGTAATAGTACCTAACTCATAGAGTTGTTCTCAGAATAAAACAACAGCTAAGAGTTACTGAGCATTTACTATGTCTGGCATTGTGCTAATCTCCTGCCATTTGTTATCTGTCTTTCTCTTCTTGACACACCCTCGTTACTGGATGATTGGCCCAAGTAGCTCTGCTTTTATTTCATTATTATTTTTAGTAATGCAGTAGGCACCTGTGAATCCACTACCCAAAATTAAAACTAGCCCTTTGACAATAACATGCATCTAATTAGGTGGCTCCTCCATCCCCCCAACCCACCTCTGTTACCTGTTATCTGTCTTAATATTAATATTACTCCGTTTTATAGATGAGGGAGCTAAAGCTTGGTAAGGATGAATTACCTCGCCCAAAGACATCCGCCTAAAAGGAGGCGAGGCTCTGACGAAGTGAAAAACAATCCATGTAGTGTGTGATACGGGCACGAGCATCACTACGCACCCCAGAAATGACAACTGTCATTCCCACGTATCTACCTAAAAGCACTGCGACATCACACACTACCGCAGGAGGGGGGGAGCGCGACCCTGCCATTGACTTGGGCTTGGCCGGCGGCAGGCCCAGGTGTGGACAGGCCACACTAGCCTCGGGCACCGTGCTGTGACCCGCCCACCCTCGTCAGCAGGTAGCTCAAGTTTTCGGCTTCTGCTCCAATAAATAAAGCGGTGGACTGTCATGCAGGAAAAGTGGCCCAGCCCCTGAGTGCACCTTGAAGGGAGACGCAGGCGCACGTCTGCCAGGTGACATCCTGGGAGACGGACAATCAGGACACGTGGCGACCTGATTAATTTCTGCCCCGGAGAGGAGGCAGAGGAGCTGCAGGGCCCCCGGGGGCCTGCCGGCCACGACAGAGCTGTCGCTGGAACCGCCACGGACACAAAACCAAGAGCATCGCTCTCATCCCGTTCCTTTCGCTCCCTACTGAGGCTGAGATCTGGGATCCCCGCGGCAGCAGAGCCGCTCGCTGGGGAGAAGAGGGCGAGCGCTTATCGCTTATCTTAAACAGATTAATCGTAGGGTGCCACGCTTCCCGGTGTATTATCTTTGCCATTATTTTTGCTTCAGTGGCCGACCCCAGAAATGAGGATAGAAAAAGTATTCTCATGAAGGTGTCCTGTCTCACGTTTTAAAGAAAATCATCGTAACCCTTCTCTGGATGATTCTATCGGGGAAACCTCGCTGATGACAAAGGAGGCTCGGGACGCCGGGAAGGGATTTTCCTACAGAATCCAGCGCGACGAGGTCCCAGGGTCTCAAGTCAACAGGGCTGCTGTCACAGGCCCCCGCGACACTGCGTGGGTCCAGGGGAATCTGTGGAAAGTGCCAAAGGGTCGTGGAAACGCCAGCATCGCTTTGATGAACTTGTCACCAGGTAAAATGAAATACGTGCGTGTTTGCTGCTTTCCCTCTGAAAGAGAAAGTACTTGTGACTATATAAAAGCTTTTACCATAACTAATTAACTATGAGCGCCTCATAAACCAAGTGTCGACAGCGCCGTATGTCTAATTATCTTTTTTTGCTTCAGAATTGTGATGTTGAATAATGAAGAAAACATTACCTGATGAAGGCTTTTATTTTATGATGATATCTCTGGAGACAGAGGAGACACAAAGGCGCAAATGCCATCTTCAATTACATCTTGGCCCTGGCAGGCTTTCAGCTGCTTTCCGTTGGCACGGAAGCCACGTTATTTTTAAAAGATTACAAGAGGGAGGGAGGGAGGGAGGGAGGGAGGGAGGGAGGCAGGGAGGGAGGCAGGAGGGGCGGGGAGGGAGAGAGGGAGGGAGGGAGGGAGGGAGGGAGGGAGGGAGGGAGGGAAGAGGGGAGTGGGGAGGGAGGGAGGGAGGGAAGAGGGGAGTGGGGAGGGAGGGAGGGAGGGAGGGAGGGAGGGAAGAGGGGAGTGGGGAGGGAGGGAGGGAGGGAGGGAGGGAGGGAGGGAAGAGGGGAGTGGGGAGGGAGGGAGGGAGGAAGAGGGAGGGAGGAAGAGGGAGGGAGGGAGGGAGGGAGGGAGGGAGGGAGGGAGGAAGGAAGGAAGGAAGGAAGGAAGGAAGGAAGGAAGGAAGGAAGGAAGGAAGGAAGGAAGGAAGGAAGGAAGGAAGGAAGGAAAGAAAGAGGGGAGTGAGAAGGGAGGGAGGGAGAGGGGAGGGAGGGAGGGAGGGAGGAAGAGGGAGGGAGGGAGGAAGAGGGAGGGAGGGAGGGAGGGAGGGAGGAAGGAAGGAAGGAAGGAAGGAAGGAAGGAAGGAAGGAAGGAAGGAAGGAAGGAAGGAAGGAAGGAAGGAAGGAAGGAAGGAAGGAAGGAAGGAAAGAGGGGAGTGAGAAGGGAGGGAGGGAGAGGGGAGGGAGGGAGAGGAGAGGGAGAAGGGAAAAAGGGAGGGAGGGAGGGATTGCGATCTTTATTAAATGGCCCCCGTGGCAGCTTGAGCACTCCATCAGTCCCAGGCCCGAGAAACCCTTTGTCGTGTAGAGTGAGGCCGTGGCCGGCCACCTCCAGCCTACCCTGTTGGGGCTGTGGCTTGGGTTTCGCCAGTTCCATTAAAATGTCTCTTCGCTCCCTGCGCCATAATGAACCACTCCAACTAATTCAAACCAGACAAGCGTGAAGCTATATGACAGAAACAGGAAGGTGGGTATTTTTCTTTAGCACGTGTATAATGTTTTTAACTTCTGAAAGCGATGGCTCCGATCCATACCTGCAGGCACATGTGTGTGGGACCAGACAGGCTAGAGGGGGCATTTTCAGTCCTTGCCTGTTCCCAAGGCAGTGCCCACCTTCCAAATATCCCCCATCTCTGTCCGAGCTCAGGAGTATATGCCAGCAGCGCTGGCCATTAGCAGCACTTTGCACATGAAGCCGGCCCCGTCTTTGGATCCTCCGTGCAAGGCCCGCTCAGGTCTAGGAGAGCTGCCGGGGGGGATGGAGGAGTGCCCGGGTAAAATGGGGCGCCCCAAGGGCCGGGGTTTCTTTTCCCAGGGGTTCGTTTGCCTGATGTTTTCATTGTTCAGCTCAGTTGGGATCTCCCAACACAGTGCTTCCTAAACTACGATACGAACATGAATGTTGGGGTCTTGCTAAAATGCAGGTTCTGATTCAGTAGCTCTGAGCGGGGACCTAAGCTTCTGCATTTTTATCAAGCTTCCCAATGACGCTGGTGTTGCTGGCCACGGACCATCCCTTGAGCAGAGAGGTTCCCACTCCTCCAAGCCAGCAGGGCTTTCTCCCGCAAACGCAATCCTTCCTCTCGCCCCGCAGTCCTCTGAAACTTGGGAGCACAGCAATACTTGGCGTTGGCCTTGGTACTTCTGCAGCCTGGTCGCCAGTGACGGATGATGTTTCCTGGGCGTAAGACTTATCTTCACAAGGAGAGTCCAAGCTCTGTCCCCTGCTCCCTGGGCCTCCCGCCACAGCAACGACGGCGACACTCACAGCACAGAGGCCAAGGGAGCGACGCGTTGAATAGCCCTGAGCTGGGTTAGACGGAATCGGCTCTGATTTCTTACCTCTACTGAGAATACATTTCTTTCCAAGCAGGATTCACAGGACAGATGAGAACTTCTGAGAGATTTTATATGTTAAAATGTTTGGAGCAGTGACGATTCTCAAATAAACAATCCAGGTCCAGCATTGGGTCTCAGACTTTGCGACCACCCCAACCCCCAACTAATGAACTAATGAACCCTGTCCTGAAGGAAAGGAGCCGAAACAGGAGGGAAGGGACAAGCAGCAGCTGCTGCTTTCTTTTCTCTTCCCTGAAGAGCTCTACCAACTGCCCATCACGCCCACAGCCTCTCTCCGACCTCCACAAGTGTCTTAAGATGCTAAGAAAAATGAAAAAAATCTCTTAATGGGGAATCTCTTATTTTGAAAACTTAAATGTGTAATAAAGCCTTATTTATTTTTTTCCTGAATCATCTTCTAGCCAAATGGGTTGAATTTAGATGCCCCTCCTCCAACTTAATATAAAAATAAGTCCTTTTCTTTCCTGCCCTCATGCCGTCCCCGTGTAGCACCTCCCACTCCCACCTCTCCTTTGCCTACCCCATTCCTCTGCATACGCACGTGGGTCCAGTGCAAGCCCAGCTTCTCAGTCATGTTCCCAGCCTGGGGATGCTGCTCTCCCCAGAAACTATGGAGCTGCAGTGATGTGTGGACTGTATTTGGCCATTAGTTACGCAGTATCCTATGCCATGTTTTTCTTTGTCGTCTCAGCCTGTACTTAAATACTTTATTTATTTAACTTTAGACATATTTAGACCTTATCAGAAGATGCTAGATTAAAATTGGCTAAAGAAAGCCTTGACCCCTTGTGTCTAACAAGGGGGCTCAAGGTATAGATCATGGATTCCATCCATCCATCCATCCATCCATCCATCCATCCATCCATCCATCCATCCAACAAGTCGTTTTTGAGTCCTACCAGGAGAGTGATTGAACAATAACCCCAATAAGGGGAAATATATGTGCATAATTGAATGTAATACCTGATATTTCACAATCCAGGTACTTTCCATATAACATATTGCCCTGTGACATCCTCCTGAGGCATACAGGGAAAGGTAATATGTCACACAAAGCACTTAATTAGTAAACTCATTTTGACAGTGTTTCAAGTCAGGATGGGGGGGGAGTTATTAAATGGAATAATATAAAATTTAACTGTGATATGTCAAACATACTCTTGCAAGAGATTCATAAAAATACCAACGATGAACAATGATTCAGAAACTAAACAACAGGGGATCGATTTATGGCTTATTTAGCCAAATCAGCAATCTGGAAAAGATACCTCTTAAATTTCAACTGAAAGCTTGACAGAGAGTAAGACAGCCTGACCTCCATGGTTAATAAATTCCATAAGCACAGAGCAAACATTAAAAATGCCCCGTAGCTCAATGTCTTCAGCCAAAAAGAACTAATCCAATTGACTGAGAACAAAGAAAACGACCGGGGTTGTATGGTTCCAGGATGTCTCTGAGGTATTCAAAACCAAGTCAATTTAAGGACTTGTAAGTTAATAACTAGGACTTTACACATAATCCTGTACTTTACAGGTAGCCAGCGAAGGTTTTTTACAACCAGGGTAATGTGATTTTCATGCCTGGTGTCAGTCAGAAGTCAGTAACTGAGTTCCAGACCCAGGGAAGTCCCTTGATGAGTCCATTAGGAGAGCCCCCTGGAACCCCGACATGTGGGTACAGCGCAGACCCTTGAGAAGACAGGCGTCATAGACAGGTGTGGGGATTTGGGAGCAGAATAGCAGCCACAGGAAGGCTGGTTCGTAGGGCTTTAAAAAGTGTATTTAGTAAATAATTAATTGGGAAGCCTAAAAGATATGCCAGGATCAAAGATTGAGTGCTAATTCATAATAGAAATCTTGGAAGCTAACATCCTTCAAAGCTCCAGTTCTGGGCAATTTGCGGATTTGCAGTAATGGTGAGAACCCAGAAGTAATGAGAGTTTCTTCTTAGTGTGATTTATCATCAGCTTTTAATAGTTAGGCAGAGAATATCCAGAGGTTAGGTGGTTAGAGAGTGAATTTAAGTTTTAAAAGGGTAAAGATGGCTGCTTTTTCAAATAAATACTACATAGTGTTAGATGAATATTTTAATTGCATTGATTGGATTGCTTTTTTAAAAATGGTCCAATAGCTGTGTGTGTATGTGTGCATGCACTAATTCTCCAGTGCAAATATTGTATAAGATGATAAGACCTTTACAGATTTGATATTGACTTATGTTTAAAAAAATAAGAAAAGCAAAAATATCATTCGTTGAACACCTAACATTCCAATCACAGTACTAGTACTCAACACACATTCTTTCATTCTCTTTTTAATATTACGAGGTAGATAGTACTAGCTGCAGATACAAACTAGGGAACGACAGAGCAGAGAGTAGAGTCTGCTGCACTAGCTCCTGAACCCCCAAATTCACCTGCAGGCCGGCAATAGCAGCATCATTTGGGAAATGATTAGAAATGCAGAATCTCAGGCCCCGCTCCAGACATGCTGAACCAGAATCTGCCTTCATTGAATGGATTTGGCACCCTTGTCAAAAGTCAGTTGGCCATGTATGTTTGCGTTTATTTCTGGACTCTTAATTCTATTCCATTGGTGTATATGTCTATCCGTATGCTGGTAGCACATTGCTTTGATTACTGTAGCTTTATAGTAAATTTTGAAATCAGGATGTGTGAGTACTCTGACTTTGTCTCTCTTCAAGATTGTTTTAGCTATTTTCATTCCTTTGCAATTCCATATGAATTTGATATCTCCCAAAGATAAAAAATAAAAAAATGTCTCTTGGAAATTTCATAAAGAGTGAATTAACCTGTAGATTACTTTGTGGAATACTGTTATCTCAACACTATTATGTCTTCCAATGGATGAACATGGATATTTTTTCATTTATTTAGGTCTTCTTTCATTTCTTTCAACAATGTTTTATAGTTTTCATTGTACAAGTCTTTCACTTTCTTAGTTAAATTATTCCTAGACATTTTATTCTTTGAGATGGAAATGGAACTTTTTTCTTGATTTCCTTTTCAGATTGTTCACTGCATGTATATAGCAACACGGATGATTTTTGTGTGTTGATTTTATATCTCACAACTTTGGTTAATTGGTTTATTAGCTCTAGTAGCTTTCATATGGATTCTTTGGGATTTATTTTTTTAATATATCTTTATTGATTTCAGAGAGAGGAAAGGAGAGGGAGAGAGAGAGTTGAAACATCAATAATGAGAGTCATTGATCGGCTGCCTCCTGCACGTCCCTGGCTGGGGATCGAGCCCGCAACCCGGGCATGTGCCCTGACCGGGAATCAAACCGCGATCTCCTGGATCCTAGGTTGATGCTCAACCACTCGCTGAGCCACACCAGGCCGGGCAGGGACTTTTTTTTTTAAATATAGGATCATGTCTTCCGTGAATGTTCTACTTTTTCCTTTCCATGTTGGATGCCCTTTATTTCTTTTCCTTTTCTAGTTTTTCTGGCTAGAACTTCCAGTACAATGTTAAATAACTGTGGCGAAAGTGGGTATTCTTGTTCTGTTCCTGATAATTTACTTTTAATGTACTTATTAAATTGATGGGATTAATGCCCTCAGAAGAAGAGACAAGAGAGAACTTGCTTCTCCGCTTTCCTGTAAGGATATAATAAGACAGCTGTCTACAAATCAAGATGAGGCTCACAGAGAACCTAGTCACGCTGGCATGGTCTGGAAGGTCCTGGTCTTGGACTTACCAGCCTCCAGAACTGTGAGAAATAAATTTCTGCTGTTTAAGCCACCCAGTCAATGGTATTTTTTAAAAGCCCAACTCTAGCCAGATTACCATAAATTATTACACTAAAGGCCTACTGACCTCAGTTTCTATTTCCCAATACAACATGTCCAACTTTTAACAAAAAGGCATGCTAAAGACAAAGAAATCACAGCCTCCGGAGACAAAGCAAGCACCGGAACGGGCTCAGATATGAAACCGATGTTAGAATAATCGGAGAGGGAATTTAAAGTAACTGTGATTAATACGCCAGTGGTTCAAACGGAAAAAGCAGACAACACATGAAAACAGATGGGAAAGGTAAGCAGCGGGGATGCTTAAGGCGGTGAATTTATTTCATATGACACTAACGGTGCATACATGGCGCTATGCTTTTGTTAAAACCCAGAGAACTTTATAGCACAGAGAGCAAATCTTAATGCACCACATTTTAAAAAAACAATTTAGGAGATCACAATGAAATGCAGAATGTGACCAAATTACAAACACACGAGACACCCTCACTTTTGCAGTGGGAAGGTAATCAGCGGGGGAGACTAGAATGATCCATGTGGCGGTGGATTAGACTCGGAGACATGTAGAAACTCGTGTTCAGCTTAATATAGATACAGATGATTACACATAGGACTATTTATAGGTATGTGCACATACCTATAGTATCTATGCTAAACGACTGAGAGGTGCTAGAAGCAATGATACCCCAATAGCAGTGAGCTCACCTGGCGCCCAGATTTTGGTTTCATTCTCCAGGGAAAGGAACCAGGGCTCCTTAGAGAAGTGGCTGGTTCTCGAACTGGGGCAGGAAGCGTACAAGGTGGCTCCAGAGCATCTCGTAGTGCCAGAAAGCTCACCAGTCCCTCTGCACAGTATTCCTCCAGCACAAAGCCAGAGGGAACACCTGTTTCTTCATCTCCACAAAAAAGAACTAGACCCCACACTCAAGCAATAAATCCACAGGGCCTTTTCTTGCTTTCCGCACTGACTCTTGGCAAGGATTTCCCCTTTACTTCTCTCCCAGCAGTGTGACCTAACTTTCCACCCCTCCCTGGCTCCCCTTAGAAGCTCTCACTAAGACATCTGCTGAGGACAGCCCTCGGAATGTGTTTCAGATTTGGTAGTCGAATACTTGGATGTCATATTCTCGTTCCTGGCTCTATCCGCAAGGGAAGTGAGGAACAGGCCTCTCTGTCGTAAATGTGAGATGGAAATAACAGTGTGCTGGGCAGAGCCCGTGAGAGGCTATAATAATAAGGCCCCTTGATTATAAATAATTCAATGCCTATTAGTGTTTTGTACATTGGCATCCTGTCCACATACACAATATACTTATGAGGGAGAGAGGATTTCAATGCTGAGGCTCAAAGCCCATGGTAAAGTGCCTACTCACAAATTTTCTTTTAATCATTTTTCCTCCCAGCTGGGAATGATTTATAGTAGTACAATTTTAGAGTTATTAGGTGCAGAATTTTAAATTCTTCATTTTGTAGATGAGAAAAGCAAGGTAGAGAGCTGCCTCGTCACTGCATATACATTATGGAAAGATTTCATAAAAATGCTATTTATGCAAGATGAAAACCTTATTGTAGATTAAAAGAATTGTTTAATCTTTTAAAAGTCTTAGTAAACATTGGCTTTTAATAAAACTTTATGATAAAACCTTTGGATTATAAGGGATCTGGGGCAATTTGTAGTTTATTTCTACACAGTTTGGCAAGGAAACAAGGATATCTTCATCTTTTCTTGGCTCTCTGTTTAGCTATTGATTAGGGATATTGAAGCTCTGTGATATATTTGGGTCATTCTAGGAAAAGATGATACATGAGAGTCCAAACTTCCCAAACGGGTACATTAAGGGTTAATTCTTTACAATGGAAATAAGCCCTCTGCCTGACAAAATTAATCATTCCAGAGCTCATTTCTATAACCATGTATCTAGCATATATAAAAATTATTTGTATCTAAAATCCTATGTAGGCTCCATATGACTGAAACGGGAAGGAATGTTTCCTGGCAACTGGTTATAAATGCCAACATCAAGAAATTCATTAACCCTGATACGATGCAAATTCTCTTCTTCGAATTTATGTTTCCTTAAAGTTTAATTATTTTTACATTTTTTTTTCAAGGTGTCTGCTCAGCAAGTCATATCTGTAATCTTGTTTGGTCTTAGGAAAGAAAGATATAAAACTACGGCTTCCACAAAGAACCACAGAATAGGCTGAAGTCTGTACTTTACTGTCAACAGAGTTCAGCAAAATGTAGGATCTTTACTGCACAGAAACTCTTGCTCGTATTCTTGTCATCAAACTGTCATGAGAATTGTTTCATGCCATTGTAGGTCAAGACAATTACAATATGTTTTTTTCTAAACTTTGAAGAGCTAACCATAATATAGACCTATCAAATTGCACATCTATTATCAGGGGCATTTCTCAAATGTTTTGTACTTAAAAGAAAGTTCTTGAAGTGCAGAGGTTGATAGCAGAAGTTCAGTACTTGCTCTGCTAGACGGTTCATTTCCCTACCCTCTCTCATCAGAGGCTGAAAGGGAGCCCCGCTCTCCGACAATTAGGGGCAAAGTGATGGGCTCAGGGCCCATCCCAGAGGAGGACATTTCCTTGAGACTCTGTGTTAAAATGTTAAATGGGTGGACCATCTGGCTTTAAACAAATGACAAAGAAATATTACAGCTGATTAAGAGTACTTTCAGGCCCAGTGGGGCGTGGCTCAGCGGTTGAGCATCGACCTAGGATCCAGGAGATCGCGGTTCGATTCCCGGTCAGGGCACAGGCCCGGGTTGCGGGCTTGATCCCCAGCAGGGGGCGGGCGTGCAGGAGGCAGCCGATCAATGACTCTCATCATTGATGTTTCTCTCTCTCTCTCCTCTCCCCTTCTCTCTCTCTGAAACCAATAAAAAATATATGTATTTTTAAAAAGAGTATTTTCAGTTTTGTTAGAGTGTCCATTCTTGCCCTGCAAATATATGGATAAAGGAAATTTCAATGATTTCTGACATTTCAAGGCCAAAGTCCTGAGGACACTTGCTGCGCTGAACTTCCCGCCCTGGCAGCCGTCGCCAGAGCGCGCTGGCTTTAGTCCAGCGAGAAAGGCCCGCCCGGCCCGGCCCAACCCGGACCCTCCACCGCCCTCCTTCGTGCCGCGCAACAAACAGGTACAGCCAGAGTCCCATTAAGCCACTTCACTCTGAAGTGATTTCTCACGGCTTCTGAGCAGTTGCGGATCTTATTTTTTTGTTGCCCTCACTCAGTTACGTTACATGCTCGGAGCAGGACAGAGGACACTGCAAACAGGTTTAACGGGTCCCGGGTAGGGGTCAGAAACGCTGCGGCTCCCGCACCGGTCTGCAAACATCTGGAGGCCCAGATGGGAGTAATAACAACTCTCCCCTTATTCTCACAACTGCATTATGGAAGATGTTTGCTGGTTTCCTCCTCGGTGGGTTTAATTCACACCAATACTTTAAGGAAGATTAGAAAGAAAAAAAAAAGGAATGAAAGAAAACATTTCTGACAGCACGGAGCTGAGTTTTCATGCTCCGACCGTACAAAAAAATTCCAAGGTAATTACAGCATATAACAGATCTTTAAGGCTTATTTTGTGACTCAAATCAACTATGTATTATTTTCTGTGCAGAAGTTCAATATGCACCACCGAAAATGTATATTTTTAGCCCAGATATAGGTTTTATGTTTTTCCTCTAAAATGATTTTCATCGGTGAAATTGTTTTTGTGAAACCAGCTGGGAATCAAGCCACATCGTAGCGCTGCTCTTTTGTTGGATGTCACCGCTCAGCCTCACTTGAAATATTGACATTAAGAGATGCCTTAGCTGATGCCTCTCCAACTCTTTCTAACACCTGCACTAAGGAGAAATCGTGTTATTTTATTTCTTGCTTCCTCTCTGAGATGATTTTCTATGCGATTGTCCAGATATGCTGGACTGAACAAGTCAGGGACTCCATGGAGACTGTCAGCTCCTGATTGAAAGGGGTTCAGGGGTGAGCCACATAATCACAGAGCCAAAGCTGGGCAAGGCCTACAGTCCCCGACAGAGTTACCTCCATCTGGAGGGGTTAAGCTAGGAGCAGAGTCAGCTCTGGACTCAGGACTAACAATCCACCATGCCTGAGAAAGAGACCACAGATGCAAGTGCCATGAGCACAAAGGGTTTTGTCCCTTTTGTCAACTGGTGTGTCCTAAGCATCTGGAAGAGTGCTTGGTACATAGCAGGCCCTCAATAAATAGCTATTGAATGAATGAATGAGAATTGCTCTCGGCTTCTTGACCAAGATCATAAGCCAGCTAGGAGTCAGGCTTGACTTTCTCACTGGTGACCCTGCCACACTGGGACTGGCAGCCCGAATTAGTGCAAAGATCACCCACCCAGATCCACCTCTTCACAGAGTCACTTACGTTCTCTCAGCCAAGTAGCCTTATGGCTGCATTTCCAAGAGCAAATAACTCAGAGCCTTCGCTTTCTCGTCGGTAAACTGACATAATATTGGGCCTACCTATTTCACAGAGCTTAACAAGTAGCAAAGGAGATAGTATATGTCAAACTGAAGAGCTGTAAAAATATTGTCACTCTCCGCAAATGGACTCTGAGATGGAACCACGTTATTAGCAGAGGTGTTGGCTGCAGAAGAGTTTAGGCAGGAACTCGGGCAGGAGCCGCTGCTCCAGTGTGATGAGAGGCCCCGGCCAAGGGCGTGCTGGGAGCCACGGCCCGAACTGCCCCTGAGCTGGAACCAGCCCGGCAGAAGCCGAGGAAACTGATGCAACCCACAGTGAGGTGCAAGGCGGGGCAAAGGAGCTGGAGGAAGCAGGCTCTCGAGAAGGCAGGACCAGGCAGAGGTTCAAGTTAGTTACCCCAAATAATTTCTAAGAGCCAGTCCAGGTAGAGTATTAAAATACAGTGTTGAGTTTCTGGGTGGACACAGGCATCTAGGTCACTGGTAGACAAATCACTCCCAGAACTAAGAACAAGAATCTGGAAACCAGGGTCAGCACGAAGGAAAGGGAGCTGGCAGGTCCTAGGAGAGGGGGCTGGAATTAGGGCTCTGTTGGGTGCCAGGGATACACGAGGTAGCAGAGGCTGGATTAGAACGGCCAGGTGGGCGCAGGCAGGCTTGTCTCACACTGGGGTAGAGAAAGGAGACCACAGCTCAGGCCTCATGGAACATCTAGAGCTTTCTCCACTCCAGGTGCCCAGGCACTGGGGTTCCTAATGTACCAGCAGACCTAGGTGGGTAAGCTCACAGGGGTCAGACATCATCGTTGGTAGCTCAAGAGGAAAGGTCTGAGTGCTAAAAGAAGGAAAGCGATTTTTTAGAGATTCAAGGGGTATTGCTTTTGCTGTGGGGTGACAGGAGACCACAGTTATGAACAAACCTTAGAGTCTACTTTTGTGACATCTTGAAGCACAGTATTATGAGACAAAATCCTGAAGGCACGCCCGTCATTTCCCGTGGTTTATTCAGAACAGAAAACATCAGGCAGTCAGGCCATAGCCACAGACCAAGGAATAATGTTTGTTTACACACACGGTTCTCCCGGCCCTGCCCTGTTGAGACACCTAGTCCACAGACCACCCAGCTAATGGCCATGAAGGGAGGCCAGGGATAATCAAGCATGGTTCATGGCTATTCCCTCTTTTACGTTTGCTAAGGTATTATTTATATACAAGAAAACATCAGTTTTACATGTACAGCATGTTAAAATTTAGTGCTGGTATCAAAATACTATAGAATACCTCTCCCTAAAAAAATTCCTTCATGCCTCTTTGCACTCCCCCTACCCCTAGCCTCAGGCATCCAATGATATGCTTTCTGTCACTACAGTTTTGTCCCTTCTAGAATTTCATATAGATGGAATCTTCATGGTCTTTTATGTTTGCCTTCTTTCATTTAGCATAGTATTTTTGAGATTTAATCTCTGTTGCATATGTTACTACTTTGTTCTTTTTTACTGCTAAGTAGTAGTCCACTGTATGGATATACCACAATTTCTTTATATACCCACCAACTGTTAAATGTTTGGGCCACTATAAACAACAATGCTGCTATTCACATTGTGAACCTTCACACATGCATTTTTATGTGGATGTATGGTTTCATTTCTCCTAGGTAAATACATGAGCGAAAGTGCTGGCTCATATTGTAAATATGTTTAACTTTATAAGGCACTGACATTCTGTTTTCCAAAGTGACTGAACCATTTAGCACTCTAACCCACAATGCACAGTTGCTCCACATTCTTGCCAATACCTGGCTTTGTCACTTCTTACTTTACCTATGCATGTAGGTTTATAGTGGTTTCTAATTGTGGTTTTAATTGGCATTTATTTTATGACTAATGATGTTGAACATATTTACATATGCTTATTGACTACCTTTCTTTGTGAAATTTCTATTTCATCCTTTTGCCCTTTTTAAATTAGGTTATTTGTTTTGTTACTGAGTTGTAAGGGTTTTTTAGATAGTCTGGATACAAAGCATTTGTCCAATGTATATTTGTGAATCTTTTTCCCAGTCTGCAATTTTCCTTTTTGTTTTCTTAATTATATCTTTCAAAGAGCAGAAATTTTAGATCTTGATGAAACCCATTTTAGCAAGTTTTTCTTCTATGTGTTTTTGATGTCCAGTTTAAGAAATCTTGGCTTAACCCAGTATCACAAAAATTTCTCCCATATTTTTTCTAGAAGTTTAATCATTTTAGCTCTTATATTTAGATCTATGACCAATTTTGAGTTAAGTTTTGTGTATGGTGTGAGACAATGATGGTTGGGGTTATTCTGTTGTTGTTGTCATTTTCATACAGATACCCAGTTGTTCCAGAATCATTTGTTGAAAAAACTCCATTGAATTTCCTTGGTATCTTTGATTATTGAGAACCACAGTTGACCATGTAACTGTGTGTCTATTTCTGGCCTCTCTCTAGTATTTTCCTTGATTTATTTTTATATTAGTGTCTCACTGTCTTAATTATTATAGCTTTGTGATAAGTCATGAAGTCGGGTGGTATGAGCTCTCCAAATCTGGTCTTCTTTTTCTAGATTGTTCTAGCTATTTTAGGTCCTCTGTTTTTCCATATAAATTTTAAATTAAACTTATTAATTTCTTCAAAAAAAACCTGTTCGAATTTTGGTTGGGGTTGCATTGAATCTATAGGTCAATCTGAATAGAATCGCCATCTTAACAACATAGAATCTTCCAGTCCAGGGGTCAGCAAATTATGGTCTACACAAAATCTAGCCTATTCTCATATCCCCTTGAACTAAGAATGATTTTTACATTTTGAAGAGTTATAAACCAACAAAAACAACAAAAGAATCCAGAACGAATATTCCATAGAGACCCATGTGGCCTGAAAAGCCACCAGTATTTACTATCTGGCCCTTTAAGGAAAAGTTTGTCAACCTCTATTCTAACTGCTGAACATGGTGCATTTCTCCATTTACTTAGCTCTTTAATTTCCCTTTGAAATGTTTTACAGTTTGTCATGCACACATTGAAATCTTCCACATCTTTCATTAAATTTATGCCTAAGACTGCACTTTAAGAGCCATCACTGTAAGTCACAAGGGACAGAGGAACACTAATAGTTAGCTTTTGATTTTTTTTAATGAGTCAGATTACATGGCGAAAATACTAAAGAGTTATTTTAATAATACGGTGGAAGGACCCGGAGATGCTCGAAGCAGGAAAAACAAGAGGAATCTGCCATATTTAAAATGAGAGGAGCTGGAGACCCCGTTAGAGTGGGGGGGGGGGAGCAAATTCAGAAGCACATTTCAAAGGAAGGGAAAGCGGCTGCTAATGGGCTGGATAAAGGGAATGAAAGGGCCCGAGAGCCAGGGACGACTTCAAGGCTCCCAGCCTGTGATGTTAAATGGCTCGTCCATGGCGATTTTTATTTGGTTTCCTTTTATCATCTGGATGCACAAATGGGATTTTCCCACATCTAGCTATTGTAGCTCCCTACATTCAGACTCACCAGTGAAATTACCCGCTATCTCTTCACACCCTGTTAGCAAACAGGTAGTATTTTGATGGATGTTACACGATCAGAGGAGTCCCGGGTCTTGGCGGCAGGTGGGACACAGCTGTCTCGAAATCCCTGTTTTCATTAATTATTCCTTAATATTCGAAATCTTTTTCGCTACGTGACAACCTAAAAGAACATTATTTTTACCACGGTGTTTGTTCGGAAATCATTAGCCCTTTTAAGACATTTGTATTATTTATGACATTTAATTTGGGGGGGGGCCGTGGTTCCCCCTTTTTCCATCCTTTGGCTTTCTTTAGAAGTCACACTCTTAAACCTCCTTAAAAATATTTACGTGTGTTTAGTTAACAAAAGCTCCTGTAAGTTGAATCCATGCGGGGAAAGGGTTCAGGTAAGCCCTCTATATAAGCTTACAGACAATTGTGTAAATCTTCAGCCATTAAAGAGAAAGGAGAAAAAAGCCACCCTCATTACACTTCTGTCATTTACTCTTCCTCTCCCGTCCTCTTTAGCAGCATTAAGATGGGATGTAAATTTGCCGGTTAATGCTGTTAGAAAATGGATGGTTCAAGAAGAGCAGGAATTAGAGATCAGTATTAGGTGCAGATAAGCTCGTCTCCCTCCGCAGTGGCGGCTGCTTAACATTCATGGGAAATCATCATCAAACAGCGTTATCACAGCTCTGCTGATGGCTGAGGAACTTCATCACTATGATAATTTTTTTTATAGCTGTGAGCCAAAAAGCTCCCTTTTATTTCTGCCGTCTAGAGCTGTGATAGAAGCTTGTTTGTATGGGGAGGGTACAGCCAACCCCGGGCCCCTCGGCCGGGTTTGATTTCTCCGTGGCCCCCCCTGCTCTCCCTTTCTGCGCCTTGCACTAAACAGCCCTACTGATAAATATATATATATAAAAAATGGAAGTCCTCCAACAATCCTTCAAAGCATAACAGATATTTTTATGATCAGTAATTCAGAGTTTGACAAGTGATGCCGTTCTGTAATGAAACTGTCATCCATTTTATTGTGAGCAAAATGCTAACTTGATAAATGGAACAGAGGAGGAGGGGAGGGGAGCGGGCCAGAGGCAGGGAGGTAGATGCCTGACTCTGAATACCTGGAAAGGAAACTATTCGGCGCAGTCCAAGTCACCCTCAATAGCCTATTTCCCATCAAAAGGCCAAGTCGTCCGAAGCCCCTTGCCTGTAATGACGCCTTCCTGAACCTCAAGCCAAGTAACCTGGAGATCGGGCCTCCTTTCGTCCCTTTTGGGCTCGATTCTGTTTGTATTTTTAGAGCGTTCGGAGACGACACTGGTTGTGTTACTCTAAACTTACCCAACTCGCTTTAGAACACACAGTCTTGGCCCATGATATTCCCCTGACACGTTTAGACATCTTCAAGCATACGAAAGGTACGAGTCACCGTCGCCGCTTGCAGCATATAGGATGCAGAGACGTGGGTATTCTTCCCAGATAGATAAAGAAGCTATTCAAAGAAAATTTAAATTTATTAAGGTGCCTCTTTGCAGCTCTGACCTCATTTTTAGAGGCTTAACTGCTCTAAGTGGCTCCTTCCCCCTGTTGGAGCACAACTGAAAAGCATGGTGCTGAAAAGCAGTTTTGTCATCTGGATAGAAAGGTGCTATTAACTTAAACGGTTGGGATTTGAATTCAGGATTGAGTTAACTGCTTCAATCATTTCCTTTCAAGCGCAGTCCGTCCCTTTCTTTCCCCGAGAGCAGGCTGCCGGTCCCGCCACGACGGGCTGAGTTCTGCTTGGAGCTCTGAGATAAGGACTTTTGTCTACCAAGCTCAGAGCAGACGACCGAACTCATTTCCCAGAAGACTCCAGTTTGAATCCAGTTAGGATCCTGGAGGTGAAAGGCTAGCGCCTTATCACTTAAGTACAGCTATTAAAATGTGAGTTTAAAAGTGAGACTGAGGGCTGAAGGGCCAGCACTGCTCCTACAGGAATAATCTTGGGGAAAGCAGGCCGGCTGGCCCCGAAAGATCAGATTGTCCCCTCCGTCCCTAACTAGCTTCAGCCACCTCTGACTTCTTGAGATCAAGAGCCAAAGGACGCTTCCTCAGTCCCAGATTTCCTTTTCCGTGTTTGTTAAGGAAAAAAAAAAAATCTAAGGAGATGTTTAATGTTCATGAGCACACTTCTTCCTGAACTGACTACAGGTTTAAGTCTTAACTCTGTGAGCTTCTCTTTGTTGGTGAAAAAAATCACAGCAACCCCCCCCAAAAGGGAGCTACTGGATACGTTTGCTACCCAGTCTTCTCAATGGACCCCTGAAGTACACAAGCCAGAGAAGTCCCCTCCCCTGTGGGGTGGGGGTGTTATCTTCTAATGCCCACTCGGTGACCCACGCATTAACCCCCTCTCCATGGAGGCTACCACATCCAAAAGGAATTCTCCATCTTTCTTGTCTTAATGAAAACTCCATGACACTTGACACCATTCTTTACTTGTTTATTAACTGTTTTTGTGGGAGTTTTTTAATTTGTTTTTTCTGCTATATCCCCAGTGCCTAGAACAGAGCATGTGGCAGGTGCTCACGAAATCTTTGAGGAATGAATGATTCCTTGTCTGGAGCATGGGAAGAGTGTCGTAGGATTGTAGCACAAAGCTCAGGCTGGTAGAGAAAGCCCAAGGGCAGCAGGAACATTCCAGAACACCAGAAGAATCGAAGAAAGCCCCTTTGCTTCCCAGGTACGTGAAAGGGTGATGGAAATTTGTTCAGCTCTGAAGCTGAGCCGAAAGCAGCAGATCCAGAGAAAGCTGTACTACTGGGGGTGGCTGTAAATGCATCTGGGAAGGGGAGGCCAAGCGCGGGGGTGAGGGGGCCTCTCCTTACCAACAATTTCAGGACAGACCCGCAATTCTCCATGAGTTAGAAAGACTGTCTGACTATAAGTCACAAGTCACAGGGGACTTTATTCAGAGTAGGTGCAGTAAGGGGTCCCAGGGAGGACGGCAGGGGGGAGCCGTGGCGCCAGGAAACCCAACAGGGATAGCAGTCCCTAGAAGGGGTCGGGGCCACCACAGTGTCAGCCTACAGAGGCCTGGGAGCAGAGCCCGTGACCCGCATAAAGGGGGCGGCTACATTTAGCAACCACTGAAATCACACATCTCCTAATTTAGTTCATTTTACACCAACGAAGACAAGAAACAGCTCTGCGTTCACAAGAACAAAAGACGAGGATGATAATTTCCTCTGGCTCCTTCGCCACGCCATCAGCAGTTTCCTAGCTCCCCCCCCAAACCCGCCCGTCGATCTCATTATCTTGAATTAGCCTTACTTTTTCTTGGAAATAAAGAAAAATCAATTAACCTTTTAGTAACTAGAACCCATTACAGGGCTATCTTGTAGTCGCAGTATGTAGGCTATGACTCAGTTATTAATTAATGTATTTTTTACCTAATTCTCACTTTGGAGCTAAGAATAGTTAATCTTGTAAGAATTTCATTTTAACTTTACTGGACATATCTGTGTGTGTGTGCGTGTGTGTGCGCACGCGGCACGTGTGCATGTTCATTTGAAAGAATTAGTCCATTTTGAATCCGTTTTGGTGCAAACCCGAGTTTACACACATCTTTGTATTTTCAGATTTCCTGCGGCGATCAGGACTTCCTCTGGGAAGGGTACAGATAACTTCACTGCACCTGAGCGGATGGCAATTAAAACAGGAGGCTGACGAGCTGACTGTTCTCACTGCTACTGCCTGACGCGGCCGGGCTCCTCCATCTGAGTCTATTTGTCTGCCCTTTGGATCAGACTAAAATCGGAATGTGCTCTGTAACACAGAAACCGTTCTTCTTCCTGGAGACGGGGAAACAGTTGCTGCTGACACGAGCGGAATGGCTGGGCCGAAGCCTGCTCTCCGGGCGGCGGTTCTCCTGGGCCCGTTTCTCCCCCGCCTCCTTTCCTACGCATCCTTTAAGGATCGCAGGGACTCTTGCTCGGGTCTTTCTCATGGGGTCTTGAATTAACCATCTGTTTTGTTAGCCAATCTAAGGGGCAGAAACAAAATGAGCTCTGTGAGTCCCCCGATCACCTCCCCATGACACAAACACACCGCCACCGCCACTGAATACCTCACAGCAATCCGTTTTCTTCGTACAAGGCATGGATTTTTTTTCAAGCCCATTTAAAATCTCCCCCCTCCACTGACCCAACACACCACTGTGAGCTAGGGGACCACCTCGGGAAGGCGGCTGGAGGCCAGGGTGCAGTGATAAGCCGGCTGACCCACTTAGGGCCAGCCCTTGGAGACTGGAACCACGTCAACTAGCCACAGACCCCGGGGGCCACACGGCGCCACGTGCAGGCGCAGTTCCTGCTGCAGGGAAGCGCTGCTGGCGAGCCCCTGTCCCCTGCCTGAGCCAGGAGGTGCCAGCAGAGCTCTGCCCCTCACCCTTTGCCTCATTAGACACAGGCCAACTGGGCAGTGAGAAAACACTGGGCCGCATCCGTCACCTCTAACAAGTCACCGAACAGATTCTCCATTTCCTTTGTTACGCTGTGAATATTCTGCAGCTTCTCCGGTTTTATTAAGAAGCCCTTCCCTCGGTTTCTCTTTGTTCTTCTCATCTAATCTCTTAATGGAAGTTGCTAATTAAATTCCTATAGCCATTTTTTTACAGTGTTTTGAATAGCAAAGTCTGTCAACTGCAGAAAGTGTATATTCTTATCAACACGCCTGTTGCCTGGAGGAGCGAGGGCCTTGGTGACAGATGGCTGCCGAGCGGGGCGGCGGGCCCGCAGCTCAGCACCTGCCAGGGGGCCCGGCGGCCGGGCCGCAGAGGGCCGCGGGGTTCAGTAAATGCCAGCCAGGCTGCTGGGGCGGTCCTGTGACTCTCAAGAGGAGCTGGGCCACCTTAAGCCCAGTACTCTGGCAGGTGCTTGTTTTGAAGCAGCTTTGATGCCATCCCATTAACCATCAAGTATCCCTTCAAACTTCAGTGATATCAAGTCTCGGGAGGGGGGAGGGAGAGAGAGAGAGAAAGAGGGAGAGGGAGAGAGAGAGAGAAAAACACTGATATAAGAGAGACACATTTATTGGTTGCCTCCAGCAAGCACCCCGACCGGGGCGGGGGATGGAGCCTGCAACCAAGGTGCATGCCCTTGGCTGGAATCGAACCCGGGACCCTTCAGTCCGAGGGCCAACGCTCTAACCACTGAGCCAAACTGGCTAGGGCTGGACATATCTTCTGAGGGGACATAATTCAGTTTACAACCGATGCTTGGTCAGCTTCCTTGGTACTCTCAAGGCCTTTGTCCTCAATCTCCACCACCAGATTTGGGGTCAGTCTTAGACCTCACACTCAGCTTGCCCTCCAGCTAGGATGTTGTTTTGGGTAGAAGGGGAACAGTGGGGATAACAAAATTACATTTTGGAGATGAGGCTCAATATTCTCATTATTTAGACGGGAAAACAGGCCAGGAAAATCCAGTTGCTTGCCCAAGGTGGCAGTTAGTGGAAATGCTGGGACTGAAATCTGGGGGCTCTTACCACCATCCCATGCTCTGGGGTATAAGAGTCTAGGTCCTTATGTTTGACCTTGGCAGCAGGTTGGGTATTATTAGGTATTAGATGGCAGTTACTATGAGGAGGAAATACCAAAAGTAGCTATCAAAAGTAGAGTTCACCTTGCAACTCCTTGTCTAGTAGCAGGACCTTGAAAATCCTCTCCTGTTGGGCAGAACATAACCAGACTCCCTCCTTCCTTCCTTCCTTCCTTCCTTCCTTCCTTCCTTCCTTCCTTCCTTCCTTCCTTCCTTCCTTCCTTCCTTCCTTCCCTCCCTCCCTCCCTCCCTCCCTCCCTCCTGAGTCACTCAAACTGCTTAGTACTTTCTCGCCCAGGTCTCGGCCTAGTAAAATAAACCTGTCTCCTTATTTCAGTTTAGTTTTGGTGAACTAAACTGTGCTTTGCTCCAATTAGAAAAGGGAAAAAAAACAACAACTACCCCAAATGCTATAAAAAACAAAACACTTTAGTCCAGTTAGTTCACTTGAAGAAGTGTTATCGAGGCCTCTCGCTCAGTCTGGTAAACCAAGGAGTAGGATAGCACACTTCAAAGACTGGGCAGTGTTTTCTTGGGGCCTGAATTGGGAAAGAATGGGGTGTGTGCGGTGGGGGGGGCGTCCTTTGGACTCACTTACAAGGTTTGGCTTGATAGGAGCGCTGGGCGCCTGTGAAGCCCTGTTATGTAATACGCAGCCGAGCAGTTGTAAAGTCATTCAGACAATGGCCGAAGCTGGGAAGCTCCCAGCTCATGAATATTGCAGATAGCCCACTTTACTCACCTTGTTGAACCTGATACCTCTGAATAGGCTGTGAGGTGTTCAGGTCTTTATCTGAGCCAGTGCCGCTGAGCTGAAAGGGGGCTTGAATGGGTGAGGGAGTCATTCAAAAAATGCTTTTATTTGGTTTCAGAAACACTTTCTTTGTTTTGATGTGCTCAGAACATCATCTATTTGAAGTCTGGCTCCACTAGAGTTTTTATCTCCAAAGCAAGAAAAACATGGTAATTTTAAACAAGCAAGCCAACCACAACAAAATGTTTTGTTTTGTTTTAAAAAAAAAAAAAACATTTCCAAGGGATGTGTACATTTGGAACATGGGCAATGCCTATATAAACGTCAAAACGAATGCATCTCAGCTACAGTCCGCCTCTCCCCTTTGTTCCTTATGAAAATATTCACATGTATCCAACTAAATTAACATATATTATCACAAACGTGTCCTTCTCAAATTTCCTGAGCTCGCCTTATCACTCCCCGTTCCTTTTCTTGCTCAGGACTGTCTTTCTGAAAACAAAACAACATTAGTCACACCAGTAAGTGTAACGGGCACAATGGGAGAAAGCTTTGGGAGCAACTTCTTTGTCCTTATCGGGGGTGACCTCTCCCTCGGCTTTTCCTTTCTTCGCCTCTCTGGAGTCGCCTCTCTGCGAAGGAACTGTGGGACTCTGTGTCCCATTAGTGCGCCCCACTCACTTGTCCTCCGCCACCCCTTTGTGCTCGGGGAGAAATCAACCTCCAGGCAGAATCTAACTCCTGTCTTTATTCTGCCACTGAAAACAGTATGTCTCGTCTAAAGAGAAAAACTCGATTCCTCTCGCTATCTTAATTCATACGTGGTTTAAACGGCTAGGGAAAAAAAGCCTCGGGAGATGGGCTCCTGATACTTAAATAAAAACTAAACTAAACTACTTACTTAAAGCTCCATTTGAAGCCAGAGCCCCTTCGGAGAACTTGGGCAGGCCCGAAGTCCTGTGTGAGATTGGAGGTAATGACACTTGTACACATTCCCACACCTGGGAGAGAGTGTGCGTAATAAACACCCCAATATGTACCAGGGGAAAGGAGAAGTTGGGGGTGTCCAGGAGGACGGGGGAAAATATCTCACCCACGATGAATTCTAATTCAGGCCAGGAAAATAGTCCCCTGGAAAGATTCCTGTTATGTCAAACTTTAGGACCCAGAGCCAACAACAAAGAGAGACGGTGTAGAAAGTTCTAATGTCAGTGGCACAGCAAGACTATTACTCTGCAATTCATTATTTAAAGCAACTCACCATTAAGAATGTCTTCTGACTTAAATGGAATGACCTTAGGAGTGATAAGGAACAGTTTACAGTTTTCTGACATATTAAGATAGATTTGCTTGTGTTACTTAGTGGCAAATACCACTTACACAGGTGACCAAATACTTATGGCTTATAAGAAGGACATGAAATAGCTTGAGTTTTGCCATTTTTGCAGTATAAAAACTTAGGTGGAAAGCAACTCGCTCATCTTTGCCTGCTATTTATAATTCTTATAAACTTTTCAGAAAGTTCATTTTTTAAATGAATATATTACCAAGTCCTAGAAGCTGTACAGGTGAAAAATGCATTTTAACCATGACTGTCAAAGACACACAAGCAACCAAAAATCCACCTGAACGGTGACTGTCAGAACCCTGCCTTTGGTTCAGAATGGCCGGACCAGACGTGAACTTCGACGCTCACTGGATTTTTAGTTTGATTTTGGTTTTAACAAACCCAGCCTCTTTCTCCACCATCTTAGCAACATGTGTAGATCTCTTGGCATTATCCTTACATATTCGCCCCTTTCCAAGAGAAATTCAAGATTTCCTCAGGCATCTTGGCCGGGATGTCCTGGTTCCACTCCTATCTTAGGGTTCATCTACGGCGAGCGGAAGGTGTATGCAAACCCCCTAAAGAGAGGGCAGGTGAACGGCCTCTAACTCCGCACACTCCCTGTGGATCAACATTTATTACTCTTGCTCGGAATTACAAAGTTCATTCACGCCTGGATGCTTGTTAAGCCCGAGGTGGCTCAAGAACTCTAAACCCTCCCGGCATTGACAGGCAGAACGGTCTGTAAAATTACTCCGAAAACATTCAATCTTCATGGCTTGGAGATTAAGCCATGCCCCTTCGCGGAGGCTTTTCTCCTGCACGCTGTTGAAACGGCCTTGCTTTGGTTAAAGCATCAGTGTCCCTGCACTTCCCACCGAAGCTCTTAAGGAGACAAACAGACATGGAGCTAGAGTTTTGGTGCTGGAACTCTGTCGAGACTCACCCGACATCAGGGGCAAGCATGGAGTCTTTAAAGGGAAAAAAAAAAAGATTTAGGTGTAAGCCTTTGGGGAAAACAAGAAGGCAGAAAAAAAAACTGCCTATTCTGATTAAGCTCACAAAGGGACTACAGTTCTCCACATTATCTGGAGAAAAACAAAAGCCCCAAAGCCCAGCCCGCAGCCTTCCCAGTCAGGGAGACAGGCATTAAAGTACATTAGCACTATCATTTGTATGTCTATAAATATCAATAAAGTATGTGATTTGGCTTCACTTTCGCACAAAGGAGGGACTATCCCTTTCAGGAAATTTCGCAGAGACACTCACCAACAAAAGTTCGGTAACTCGATCTTTGCAGAGCTCAATAATGCTAAGTTCGAAATTGCAGGTTTTCAACTAATGTACCTGATAAGTGACGATGGCGGGACTAAAGCGACCCATTATTAGGTAACCCGATCGCCCCGAGCCCAGTTATCTGTAACGGAGAAGAGTCTCCCTAAAACAGAACTAATGGGTCCGCATCAGCAGTCATCTCTGGAGTCAAAGAGAGGCATTCTTCCGAGCTTTATCTCCTCCCAAATGTCTGCCTCCACAGGAGCGGTTTCGCACTCCCAGCCGCTACGCAAGTGACTCCATATCTTTGTCCCATACGTGCCATTTCCTAGGGGTCCCGGGGACTGTCCTGCAGACACTTTCACCGCCGCCTGGCTCTTACGTGTAGCCCAGCGCAGAGCCCCTGAGCCAAGTGGGGCCTGTCTGTGCCTCTAGACCTGGAAGGCCTGAGGCCTGAACTGGTCGGGGTGGGGGTGGGGGTGGGGGTGGGGGTGGACCGGGAGGCCCTTTTCCCCTTCTGATGGGTCACACCACTTCCAGCTCTTTCTCCAGCACAAGTTTCCTCTTGCGAGGTGTCCCGATGCCAGCAGAGGGGACCTGTAGAGCCTCCCTCTTTCAGATTTATTCACGCAGGGCCACTGATCGCGGCTAGTGATTTGAAACCTCTATTTTTTTTTTTTCCTCCTTATGAGTCGCAGGCCTTACTTCCAGAGCTGAAACGCACAGGTCCGCAAACCATTTGTTCATTCAGTAGCACATGAAGAGGTAACCTGCAAAAGGTGTAACTTATTCAGGATGACGTGTTTTTCCTGCCTCCCTCCTACGGCGACATTAGCAGCAACTCTGTAAATATATTTATACTTTGCACCGTTTTATTTGTTCTTATTGGAACTTAAATCATTTCCCTTTTTAGACAGTATTTTTGAACCTGAATTAAGGTCATCTCAGTGGGATGCAGCAGGTAGGATGGCGGGTGGATAACTTAGAATGGGGCTACCCCTTCTCCTGAGCAGTCTCCACCGGCTCTTGCCAGGAAATCCACACTTGCATGAATGAGGATATTGACACACGTGAATGTGCACGTTGGATCTTACAAGTCCGACAGAATTAAGTTAATAAGCACAATCCTTGACAAACACACTCAAGGCAAGTGTTTAATGTCCCTGCAGGGGGTGGCGGGTGACAGCAGCCCACCGAGTGGAACATTAGTTTTGTTTCACCAGCCTCTCAACCTGGGACAGCTCCCGAGAGACACCACAGGAGGAAGAAAAGTGAAGACTGTCTCTAAGAAACAGGAGCCGTAATGATTTCTTCACGAGCCTCTTAGAGTCCGGCAATGTCCTGAATTCAGAAGCTGTGTCTATGAAACAGGAATTTTTTTAGGATGACCCCCCAAAGGAGGCACTTTGTTTTCTAGTAAAAATTTGGCTAGCTCCAGAGTGAAAACAAAGTCAACAGCAACCTCCTGTTTACTCGGGGTGGTTTGGGAATATTTAACTATTCCATATTAAGAGTTACCACGTATATCAAACGTGCATTACCAATTCTTCAAGGAACCTTAGAAAATGACATTAAATTCCAAAACCATCCAGAATAAAATGTCCCTAAATTCAGGAATTTGCAGTCCTGCTAAGTTAAGGCTGAATCTGTCCGTTAACATTCCATAATCCTATAGCTGTGGAAAATGTATGAGACTGAGCTGAACACATGTTGAATTTATTAGGATGTTCCAGGGAAGGATGGCCTTTCAAGCAAACCTGAGAGTTTAGCTTATCATTGTCACCTGTTTACTCCAATAAACTTGGAGCCCAGAACGTGAAAAAAATCAGACTAAAGTGCTGGAGCCATAATGGAGTAGACACCAGGAGGTACAGAGGTTGTGTCTAGAGCAGATGTTCTCAGACAAGCATGGATAGCAGGGTAACAGTCCTTGTGAAAGCAGAGTGTGGGCTCCACTCTTAGGGCTCCTGACTTAGTAAGTTTGGGGTGAGGTCTAAAAATTTTGCATTTTTAGCAGATTCCCAGGGGATGCTGATGCCACCCACTAGGGACCCCATTTTGAGAACCATTGTCTAGAGTCGAGTAAAGGTTTGCTTGCTTGCTTTTGTTACTCAGATCACTTGACCCAGTTCGTGTCAACTCTAATAATTCTGCCCATAAAAATCCCTTTTGTGCCCTCAGAAAAATAGATTGTCCAGACTGATTAACAGATTTTTATTTTTATCTTGTACCACCTTAAGAGGGAGTCATAAAAATTTCACGCTAGAACCACAAGGAGCATCTGAGCCTTTCAATATACCCAGGCGGCGGCGAAGCGAGATGGATTCACATGCAGCTATGTCCCTTCCGGCTCTGTAACTCTGGGCAAGTCACTGAGCGGCTCTAAACCACAGAAAGACAAATACTACATGGTGGCCCAAGCAGTGGAGGGGACGCTTCTGCCCCCACCAGCTGCGTGACCTCTGCAGCTCCCCTTCCTTGCTTGTAAAACATCCGGATTGAACTCCGGCACCTTCCCTCCCTAAACCCTGCAGATGTTTCTCTGCAGACTGACGGTGGCGCGTCCCCATCGCCGCTTCCCTTCATCTCCTGTCTGCACCCACTCGGTCAGGATGAAGAAGAAAGGGCCCCGGCAGAAGAGAGGGTTCCAGTTCCTCTCCCGCGCACATCATGCCATTTGGCAAAACTCGCAGGCGTCCCATAAACACAGCTCTCCAAGGAGGCCCTGGGCCTGGACAAGTCCTCCGGGAAGTGCGCAGACGCTCATCGGCGCCCGAGCCACATGCCTCACAGTCTTCGAAAACTACCAAGAAACAGCCCGCGCTCGCTCTGAGTTATTGTGGCCTTTCAAAGTCTATACAAAGTAATATGCAAGGAGACAAAGCTATTTTACCAGGCAGGCAGCTATTCCAAATTACCGGTTCTTAACAAGCATGGCAATACACCAGTCAAAAGCAATAAATTTAAACTTAATGAAATCTCAATTTGCCTACAGTGCATTTCACTTTGACATTTTCTATATTGCCACGGTGCTTTGATAAAGTTTTTTAAAATGCAAAGAAAGTGTCTGTGAGGCTAAAGACCAGCCTTGGTGCCATTGTGGCCAAGGCGACATTACAGTACTTAAGTTTCACCGCTCCATGCCCCGTGGCGGGCAGAGCCCCGGCGCTGACACAGGTTCGGTTTTCATTATCATCCTATGATTATGCATTTTACTGCATTTAACTGATAATACAACTACCGGCTCACCTTAAAAGAATTAGCTCGGAGGTTTCATTGCTTTCCAAATGGAATTCATTTGACAAACAAATGACAATTAGCCTGGTCTCCCTGTTCTGCGTCCGGATGCTTTTTGATTGAACCTAGACCAATTTACAATTTTCAAATGAGTTTAGACATTTACATTTAAAATGTCTAGAGGAAATTGGCCCTGGGACATCCAACAGCCAAAATGCTGTTTGAAGTTGGTTATTATTTGATCTAGTACCCTATACCTGTATATTTTGTTCCGACTTCAAAGTTTGGGAATGTAAATGCCACCTCACCTCAAAGCGCAGGGAGAGACTTAAAAGCGGTTTTGCTCATTATATTATGCAAAGGAGCCCATATTTTAATATTCGTTTAATATGGTTAGTTAGCTTTAATGACACCAGTGTGCCGGTGTCGTCGTTTCGGACGCCGAGCGCACCGATTGAAGTCTCGGCCGCTGCTTGTATTTTTCCGCACACGCCGGCTCCTGGGCGCATCCACTCGGGGGAGGGCGAGCTGGGCTAACTCACAGATGAAGAGCTCACCTGCCCAGGTGACAAGAGCACAAATGGCATCAGGGACCACGGAGACACTCGACTGTCATAGCGCAACAATTCTAGTGCTGTGAGGGCAGGAGGCCTGGCAGCCACGGCTGGTGAGGAAACTGCTAGAAATTCCGTTAGAAATATGCAGTGCTGGCAACCCGGCCACGGAAACTGGCATCGCTCCGAAGCTAAGCCCACTAGTTTCTAGCAGAGACTATATTTTATTTATTGTTACTATTGCCACGTTATTGTCAAAATGAGAAAGTGATATAGCCCGTTGCCATCTCACATTGTTCAAGGGCAAAGATAATATACAGTAAAGGGAGAGGTCACGAATGTGCAGACTGTGTCACCATCCTGTTCCGGGTGTTGCTTCTAAAGGCCCGACATTGGTATTACCCACAACACACCCAAAGGAACACTCTAGAAAGGCGGGCGTGGGACGCGCAGGCTCCCAGTCTCTATCGGCGTGGAATTACCGTGGCTTTCCCGTGGCGTCCTTGGGAGTCCCCTGAATTTCTGATCTCGTCTCGTACTCTAGGACACACGCCACATGTTTACAAAATAACTTTGAGTTCAAAAGTTCCCAAATGGTGACCCTGCATTCTCCAGGCTTAATTAATGGCTTTGAAGACTGTTTTCCCTAAAAACAGTAGGTGCTGAATTAAGTGGTCCAGCCTCTCTTTAGACTTCACAATGGTGTCAGGTGGCAAGAATGTCAGGAAAGAGTGAATTAGACGCTCAAAAATGACAGAGAAGGGCGAACACCTGGTCTCCTACCTCTGGATTCCTGATCTTCCTACCATGTGTTGTAAAAGCGGCAGCAGCTAGGGTGCCTTAGGCTTGTTGCCGAAGAGATGGAATTCACCCCAGGTCCCTTCACTTCTAAACTGTGATTTCATGTCACCCCCCCCCCCCCCCTTCCTTAATGAGAACAGAATCCGAGTGTCCTGGGAGTAAACACACTAACAACGAATTTTCTCACATGCACAACGTCCAGACTATGCTGGGGACGGGCCTTAAAAGGCCTTCTTTCAAGGGTTTTCATTTTGTTTCTTCCTGCACACTCGGGAATCTTCACTGCTGTCCTAAGGGCCTGGCAGCAAGCATCTTACACAAACAGCGTCCTGCCGGTGGCTCTGACCGCACCGGAGCGCCCCGCCCCGGCTGCGCGGCTGGAAGCCTGGAGACCTCGGCTACGGCGCCCGCCCCCTGCTGGACGGAGAGCCAGCTGCGCGCCGGAGCTGGAAACCGCAGGAAGGTTTTGTCTTAGGGTGTTTTAAGAAATAACAGGGTCTTCTCTGCCAGAGCTTCTTAGAAACGCACTTTTCTCTATGTAATTGTACTGGTACACCAGCTTATTCTGCGTCTTCCATTTTTAAGCACAGTTACTTTTTTAAATGTGTGTTTTTTTACGGATGAGATGATGATGATGATGATGATTGACCTGAGAGAAAGAAGAAAGGATGACAGTCTAACCAACTGAGCTAACTGGCCAGGGCCACAGCTGCTTAAAAACAACAGCGAAAACCAAACACCTGGAGATCATTAGAGTGAAGGCCATGAGGAATTTTAACATCTCTCTCTAACACTCAAGTGCTAAACAAGCCTCCGCCCTGGCACCAATGGTCTGGCAACGAGGGGAAAAAATGATGCCAGTTCTCATAATATTCTCACAGCACTAAGAAGCGGCATACACAGGGGTTAAGACCATGGGACAGGCTCATCCACTGCTGGCAGGAACATAAACTGGTACAGCCATTATGGAAAAGAGTAGGGAGGTTCTCAAACAAGCAAGACTAGAGTTACCATATGACCCAGCCACCCCTCTCCTAGGTCTCTGCCTGAACAATTTGAAAGCAGGTATTCACAGAGATACTTGCACCCCTACGGTCACTGCAGCGTTATTCACAGCGGTGAAGACATGGGAACAACGGAAGCGTCCTGCAACAGAGGACTGGATAAAGAAGACGAGGGACATGTACACAATGGATGCTTCTCAGCCGTAAGGAAAGACAAAACGCTGCCATTTGCAACAACGTGGATGGACCCTGTGGATATCACGCTGAGCGAAATAAGTCCGTCAGAAAAAGTCAAGAACCATATGATTTCACTCATAGGTGGGATATAAGACTAAAAGCAACAAATGGACAGACAAGACAGAGAAACAAAAACTCACAGACAACACTGTGGTGGTTACCAGAGGGAAGGGGGCTGGGGGTTAGAAAGGGGTATAGAGGGTTAAACATATGGCGACAGAAAGTGATTTGACTTTGGGTGGTGGGCACACAATGCAATGTACAGATCATGTATCACAGAATTGTGCACTTGGAACCTATATAATCTTATTAACCAAAGATACCCCAATAAATCTAATTTTTTTAAAAGAGCATGGGACGGACTGAAAATTCTCCTCTAATGCTCATTAACTGGGTGACCCTGAGCAGGTGAAATAGCCTCTCCACTGCCTCCTCTGTAAGACGAAGTTACAATTTGCCCCCCATGGTTATTGTAAAGAGTTAACGCACATGAACGACTTAGACTGTCCTTGGCACGCAGAGCGCGCTGCGTAACTGTTGGATAGAAGCACGAGCGTGGTGCGCACAGAGTTCTAACTTACGTGCCCGTAGTAGGCTGGGCAGGAGTGGAGGTTTTCCAGATCTCTGCTTTAAGGATATTTTGTATTTACTCGAAGGGGAGAGTGTTATAGCTTCTAACTTGAAAATAGACGCATCTTCAAGAAAAAGGGATGGAACTCTGATTTCTCTGCCAGCAAGATACTGAAGTATGCAATTGACAATATGCTTTATATACAGTATTAATATGTCAAGGGAGCAAAGGGATAGCGCCTCGGGAATTGTTGCTCTCTTCTTTGCAGGACTTTGTAAAGGAAGGCTAAAAGCTGAGATGTCTTTCACTCCTTAAGCACGCCTAGAGATGGACTATCCATCCATTTACTTACTCAACAAATATTTAGCGGGTGCCTACTGTGTGCCTACCGGTCCTGGGCTGAGTAGAGGGGACACAGATGTAAAGAACACAGATGCAGGCCGGGCAATATGGAGTTTACAGACTGGTGGGAAATACACAGTAAACAAGCAATTAAACATGAAGAAGGGTCTCCAAGGAGAGGACCGGGAGCCATGGGATACAAAACGTCATCTGGAGGTTCCACTTCCTAACTTTACAAGAGATTCCTTTGCATGAAGAGATCTCTATGTGGGGAAATGTCATAATGTCCTTTAAAAGTGATAGAAAACCCATAAGGTCCTTGTTGACCAGGGTGGGGGCCTGTATATATTTAGGAAAACCGATAATTGGAAAGGACCTGTTTGCCCATGAGAAAGTCACACGGGATTTGCAACAAAGTTCCGGAACACAGCAGAGCAAAACATCGCATCCTTGCTCTCCAGGCTCCATCCACATGAGTAGACTGGCGTTCTCAGTGCTTGATAAAACGGCATGCCACTGCGGTGCGGAATATTCTTGAAGGGTTCTCAGAGCTAGAGTGGGCTGCCAGGCTCGTGCAGGTGTAACTCAAACACTCTTAAGGGTTGCTGAAGAGTAACTGGGGATATTGCAGATCTGCCAGGTGGTATTTTTTCTCTGCTAAGCAGTGGAGCATCTGCAGGTATAAGATACAAAGGTATGCAATGTCTACTGTACGCCGTGAATCCCCTCTTGTCAAATTTTCCACATAACTGAAGTGATAAGAGGGAAATAATTGCCTAGGGTTCATCAGACCGACGTAAATCATAGCTGTATGAAACCTCAAGTTAAATTATTAGAATCTACTGTCTACGTGGTTGTGTTTTTCTTTATTTAATGAAGTTCCGTGGAAGGAAACAAGTCACGGTAACAATCTTGTGTCACAGAACAAGCCCATGATGACAGCCCGTTTTCATCAGTGTGTGTG
Source organism: Miniopterus natalensis (assembly GCF_054644295.1). Classification (NCBI taxonomy): domain Eukaryota; kingdom Metazoa; phylum Chordata; class Mammalia; order Chiroptera; family Miniopteridae; genus Miniopterus; species Miniopterus natalensis. Next base: position 53,127,060 of record NC_142094.1, read on the forward strand.
AAACTCCTATTTTTAGTAACCCACCTTCTGCTGTTGCTGATTTTTCTCGCTCCCTTAATCTCCTTCCTCACTAACTCATTTTCAGGTCAAAGCTATAAACATACAGTCAAGTAGAGATGAGATACATAGGAGAATATTAGTGCTCAGGCATCTAAATCATTGGATTAAATGATCCCGATGATTTCCCAATACTCTGCTTGTATACACAGAATCTCAGACAAACAGCTAAATGTAAAAATATTTGGTCTGATAATTGGTGTGACTAGACCAGAGGGAGAAAGTTGTTTTAAATTCAAAGAAAATGTATTTCAGAGACTTACTCTTCCAGAAAAATTTTGCAGAAATAGAAAACCTTATAACTAGGTAAAACTGTTAACCTGCTAACACCGACTGAGAACCTATGGGCTGACAGCTCTAATTTAATGTAATTAAATGAGAAAGAATATATAAGTTCTTGTTACTTTAGTACATCACCCATTTTCTGTAAATGTTTTGTTAAATTTTCCTAGGTGACATTTTCATTAGAACCAAAAGAAGATATTTATTTTTATATAAAAATTATTTTCTATACCTACATAGTATATACACACACATATACATATGCCCAGATACACATGCGTGAACACGCACATGCATTTATCCCAAAGCAAATGTCTCATGGACCAAATGGACCCGCAGAAAATGGCTCAAGACCATTACCTTTGATGTAAACATAGTAAAATAAGCAAACTCCACTTAAGCCAGAAACAAGCTGCCTTTTCTCGCCTTCTAAAGCCACAATCTGAAAGATATGAGAGCCTAAAATCTCCCAATTAAGGTGTGCTGATTCCTAGGGTAGCTTGACATTTGCATAAAATATTAAACCCCTTTTGAGGTGCATTAATATTTTGATTGCATCGAAAGCCCTCTACTGATTCGCCGCAGTCGGGCAGTTTGCGGATTGGTGCCCTCCCCGGAACGCGGGTTTCTCCATCCACATGCATAAATTACATTTGGCGATGTCGTAACAGAGATTAGCAGAGCTACGGTTCGGTCAAACCCATTCTTAAGCAGATAAAGAGCCGTTCCATTCACTTGGGAAAGATCCGCAATGAAAGTCGCCATTCATGGGCCTGGCGCAGACATCAGCCATCTCCTCAGCGCGGCCACGGTCCCCACTCTCAAGGCGGAGTGTAAGTGAGACCGGGATCTCTCCTTTGACAAACGCTTTTTCATGTGAAATACATGAACTCCTTTCCCCCCCAGACTGAGTTGTTTCAGATCATTGTCTCTTCCGTAGGACAGGAAGAGGAGCTAATCTATAAAACAATGAGCCTCACTCTGGATGCCAAAATCGGCAATTATATTGTACGGAGGGGCTTCATGAATAATTCCTGGGCCTGACCTGACTGTAATCTGGACAGGTAATACAGGGCTGGGGCACTGCCAGCGCGGGCTGGCCGACTGCTTTCTAACAGGGCACTTCCAGCGCGAGGGCACAGCCTTCCTCCCGGCTACACCCGCTCAGGCTGAGCGCGGAGCTATCGTCTTTGCGTCTTGTGTTTCCTCCTGGGTTGCATGTCTGGGGGCTGGCAGCCGGGTACCATCTGAGAGAGGAGGCACTTCGGGGAGGCAAGGTTTTAGCTACTGCTCACACATGGGTGATTTTTAAGTGATCTTGTTGTAGAAAAAGAAAATCACCCAATGGGCGGTCACTATGCAGCCCTGGCCAGGGTGTAAATCAAGGCCAGGTCGCTCTCGGAACTGGGCTTTTTTGGAAGCGGGTCCAGGGAAATGGATTTCAGAAATTCTTGTTCGGGAGTTATTGGTAGGATAACTTTCGATGCCTTCTCTTGAAGTCGCCCAGAATTATGACAAATAAATGGCCTTTTCTTAGTTAAAATATTCCATTGATTCACACACACATTTTCAGGGTGCATAGCTTATGTTCAGCATTGCGGCAGATATAGTGAGAAATTCTTAAAAGTTAAAAAAAAAAACACACAAGACCAACCAAGGACAATAGTATGTTTTCTGCCTTAAGGATTTTCCTATGAAGTAGAGAAACACGAATAGAAACAGATAATGGTGTTCGGAGAAAGGAGTGAGCAGGATAAAATGCAGGGAGGAGGCATCCTGCAGGAGGTTGAGTTTGGGTTGGGCTTTGAAGGGTGATGACACGGGATCGGGTTGGGGACGAGCACTGGGGAAATGGCTCTTTCTGTGTGTTTTTAACCCTCACCAGAGGATATGTTTTTATTGATGTGAGAGAGAGAGGAAGGGAAAGAGAGAGAGAGAGAGAGAGAAACGTGAATGTGGGAGAGAAACATGGATCAGTTGCTTCCCGCACACACCCTGAGCAGGGACCAAATCGCAACCCGGGTATGCGCCCTGGGGGGAGCCGAACCCCCAGCCCATGGCGCACGGGACGACGCCCCAGCCACCTGGGCCACCCGGCCAGGGCTGGGGGAATGTTTTCAACAACAACGAGAACCAAGCAAAAGTGTGGACATGCTGCCGCTTTTCCTGTGTAATGCCTAAAATATTTGCCACCCGGTGTTGACACAAGTGCTGAGCCTTCGGAGTGCGCACCGCCTGCCAGTGGCACCCAGCCAGCCGCAGCAGCGGGTGTGGGCCTGCTTGACACCGGCAAGAACGCGCGAGATGTTCTTGTCTCTCTGTCTGTCCACTTGTCTGCTGTCTGTCTCCCTCCTCTAGAGTGTAAATGGGCCTGCAGCACCTGAACCAGTGCCTCTCGGCATTTGCCCAGTGGCTGGATGTCCACCTAACCGCACAAGGCAAACCTCAGATGAGCCCCACGAGGGCAGGAAACTCGCCTTAGGGAGTCGAAGATGAAATCAGATAGATGGGATGAGCAAAGCGATGGAGGCCTTTGATTACCAAAATTAGGAGTCTGAACAATTGTCTGGGAACATGCAAACCCCTGAAAATATACCAGCACATGCGGGATGCGCAACCCCATCGTCCCCACCGCCGCTGTTGCTTTCCAGGACACTAAGGAGCCCTGACCCAGCGCCGGGCACTGCGGGTGCCCTGTTCCACGGGCATCACCTCACTCAACCCCCGTAGCGACCCTGCGAAGCGCAGCCTGTTATTACCTCCCGCGAAGGGCAAAGCGACGCTTAGAGACGTCCAGCAGCCTGCGCAAGGCGCCCGGTTACTGACCACCGCACGCACCCAGCAAGACGCTGTTCCCGGCCAAATCAGGTAACACTTTAACAAGGAAAACCGCCCGTAATTTCGCAAGATACCACGCTTCATAATGTCTCCTTGCTTTGGGGAGGGCCACTGCCTTCATTTTATATAGCTGTAACTACAGCTATTATACAATTTATGATATGTTTTTCCTACTTAGAGCTATCGAGTAAAACTTCTCCCTGTTGTTGTATAATATTTATAATCATAACCTGCAATGGTGGCTGTTTAGCTCCTTTTTTCCTTTGTTGGTTTTTTGAGTATTTTGCTGTTATAAATGATGCTTCAGTAGGCATGTTTCTCTGCATACCATATTTCGCTTTCTAATTATTTCCTTTGAATTTACTCCCAAGAGTGGCTGTGCTGTGTCGAAGAGTATGTGTTGTAGGTCCCGAATTGTATTGCTAAGTTGTTTTCCAAGTAGATCGTAGTAACTTCTACTAATTTCAATTGTTATTATTTGCCAGTTTTACTAAAGACCGCATGACCATCCACTTTTAGATCATTTAATTTTTACTTAATAAAAAATATTTTTCATTCACATTTTTATTACTAATTTAAACACTTTTTAAACAAAATATGTGTATTTCTTCATACTTAAATTGTCAAGACAAGACACTGGGCCATGTACTTATTGGAATCTTACCATTCTTACAAAGTTGATTGAGATCTTTATATACTGTAGATAGTACCATAATTTGCCATTTTCAATATAAATATATTTTATAACAGGCTGCTTTATTTTTAATCTCTATATTTTCACTATAGGAATTTGAAATTTCTTTACCATCTATTTGTATTTCCCTCAGTTGTTTCTATCGTTAGAAAGTTCTCACCCTTCCAAATACCTGAGATTCTATTTTATTTTTGGCTGATTTTCACTGACTGGGCTTTTCACTTAATCTTTTTTCCATATGGAGATTATTTTTGGTCTACAGGAAGGAACCAATAAAGCAATTTTCCTCACTCTCAATATTTATTAACAAAGCAATAATTTTTCATTTCCATATTGCTTATGATCCTTTGTTACATACTAGTTTTTTCTATTTAATTTATGGGCTTCTATCCTAGTTCACTGAACATCTTGTTAGTATTCTAGTCTTTCTTATTTACTACTGTTGTTTTATAGTATGGCTTTATATTTGATAGGACTGGCTTTTAAAAAAAAATTTTTTTTTTGAAAGCCACACCCATTTACTTTACTTTTCCAAATAAACAAAGCCATGAATTACTCTTGTTTTTTTTCTAAAATAACTTAGAATTTCAAGTGAGATTGTTTTAGCCTATACATGGACTTAGGGTAAATCAACACTATTGTGTGTCTCCTTTATTCTAACCTTTTCTAGATCATTTATTCTAAATTCCTATATTTCCCAATAAAGATTTCTTTATGTAAGTAACTCATACCTTTTATTACACTATTTCTTAAGTTTTTATATTTTTAATGTTATTGCCAACAAGTTCCTTGTGTAATTTCTAATTACTATTTTTGTTGGTATAAAAGAATATAATTTAGTTTGTATTTAGCAAATATTATATATAGTTAACCTAGAAAGATGGTAGTTAACTATTATAAAACCTAAGCTTCTGTCATCATCTTAATGCGCATTCCTCACCTTAACCTCTTTATACCCAAAAGTCTCCTGTAGCAAGTTATCTTAAGTTATCTGATTTTGAAAACAGCTTTTTTGAAATGTATATAGAGGACTAGGTTTTAATTAACCAATGTGGATAGTAAGTTCCTATTCCTTTAAAAATTAACTAAGATAAAATTATGATGATCATGGACTTCAGGACCCAGATCACTTATTTGCCTATATATCAGAGTCAATTCAAAACTCGGGTAAGATTTGGGTATGAGTGATAGAGACCCAGGAAACGCACAGCCCCAGTGCGGAAGGCCTCGGCTTCTCCAGGCTGAGTCCTTGATGGAACAGCTTTCCACTCCAGCCTACAAGGGGAAAGGCTGTCACCTGCATGCTCCAAAATGGTCCCTGGAGCACCAGCCATCAGAACCTCATTCCAAGCCGCAGCATGAAGAAAGAAGAAAGAGGTAAGCCTGCCTTGTTTTAATGAGACTCCCCAGAAGTTTCACCACACTTGAGCACATCTAGCTCCTGCAACGGAGCTCGAAGGATATAATCTTTCTACTCAGTAGCAGTGAGTCCAGCTAAAATTGGGTTCTGTCAATTCGAGAGGGAAGGGGGCATCTGTAATACTTTCAACAATAAAGATAAATTTTTTAAAAAAGTATTTAACTGATACCATAGACTACCTGGCTCTAGGTACCATTTAGAGCTTTTAATCTTGAACTCACTTCTGTACAATGTCTATCGACATTAGTTACTTGCATTTTAAATGGATTCTATTCCAATTCAGTTATTTTAAGTTAGAAATAGATGATAAATTTTGTCAAATTCTTTTTTTGTCATATTTAAGAATTATGGGTTTTTTTCTTATTTAGCCCAGAGGTGTGAATTACTTATTTTCCAGTAATTATACTGTATTCTTCATTTGAACATTCCTTGCATTCCAGGGATAAACTACTGGCTATGAACTATTATTTGTTTAAAGTATTGCTGAATTATTCTTAGTGCATTTTATTTCAAAATTTCGTATCTATGTTTATGTTTTTCTGCCCCATTTTTCTATCTCCAATTTGTTTGAGATGAGAATTATACAATTTTATAATTTATTGTTTCTGTGTCCTTCTAAAGAAGATATGCTTAAAGGACTGGTTAAGAATCAATACATAGGCCCGGCCGGTGCGGCCCAGTGGTTGAGGGCCCACTTATGAACCAGAAGGCGGCCAGTTCAATTCTCCATCAGGGCACATGCCCAGGTTGTGGGCTCAGCCCCCAGTAGGGGGCCTGCGGGACACAGCCGATCAATGACTCTCTCTCATCACTGATGTTTCTATCTCTCCCCTTCTCCCTGCCTCTCTCTGAAATCAATAAAAACATATTTTTTTTAAAAAGTCAATACATAGGACAGATACGGAGGAATGACTAGAAGCAACTGAACAGTTAGGAGGCTCTGCAAGAGGCCAGTCTGTAGCAATATGAGCTCACGGTGGGGGCGCAGGGGCCAGGCTCTGCGCTCTAATCGACTTCCTCCACATCACATGTTCTCAGGCAAAGGGATCGTTCCGTCCTGCAGCCCATCTGACAGTGAACAAACCCCGAATGCGGACTAACAGCTACCACTTCTCCTGGGCGGGCATGACAATCGTTTCTGAGCGCAAGTAAAGAGAACACGTTTCCCAGAAGGAAATCCCTAAGTGCAGCCTTTCCATCAGCGCTCTCTGTGCAAGTGGCCCCATCACGCAGGCAGCACAACTCGACGTGACGGTCTGTCAGGGCCTCGAGCTGCAGGGTCGGGGGGGAACCGCACTCTCCAGCCCCGTCCATTGGAAACCCACCCTTCACCCCACACCCCTACGCAATTGTTAAAAGTAAACGACAGTAATAGAGCTGATTCTGCCTTTCACGTTGTCCCAGCAACACTGACATCATTATTGGAGTGGCTGGGTCTCTGGGGATGCATTCTGGAAAGATCTCGCGAAGAGGAGCTAAAGGCCTGCCTGCGATGAGCAGTGACAAAAATGTAAATTTCAGTAATCTTACCAGTGAAGCGGCCGTATTTCACCAAGGGCAGATTAATTTAACAGCTACATTCCCATTCCTGCGTGCTCGTAAGTGAAAACAGACCCACAACACAGTCAGAAGCGATTCTCTAAATACACATAGTGCGCAGAGGCCCCGACCAGCAAAGAGGGTCCCTACAGGGTCCCTAAAAGGTACGTGATGACACCTCGCAGCAGAGAAGAAGGCTCTCCACGTTGCAATGAGTTACATAAACGCTGCTTAAACGCAAGATAGCAGGTCTGTGTGGGGGTCACTAAAAGGAAAGGCCCCAAGATATCCTGCTTTAGGTGGAATTAGGAATCATATGTTCAGCACTCCCGCCTGACTCTACCAATTCAACAACTCACCGTAGATTCCAACGCCCTGACTTACTGTTGCCCAGCAACTGACTGGTGCTGTCGCCCCAGGAAAGCCACGTAATCCTCTCACTTCCCCCATTTTCTAAAAGGGCTGCTTTAAAAGGCACATCAGTGTCCCATCCTGCAAATATTTTTGTTGTTACAGAGATGCCGAGGCCGGCCAGTCTGAAGGGCCTTGTGCCTGTCCTCGGGGAATTTACAGCGTAGGTGCCAGCCAGGTGCCATGAATCCATAAGGCAGCGACAGTCAGTGGGAAAGTGCGCAAGACGGAGGCCGTGGGAATGGACGGGGGTGGGAAGAGCAGCCACGCCGGGTGAGCGACATCTGTGCCCCTCGTCGATGCACAGGGCCCCCTCCTTCTCTGGTCCCTGGTGGGCTGCCCATTGCCATGAGCACTGATAGCACTGATTATAATCATTCGCTTTCAGGTCACCTCCGCAACTCATTCTGGGATCTTCAAAGTCAGGCACCACGTCCTACTCACTTTTCCCCGTGGCACCTAGCGTATACTCTGTGCTCATTCGTGGTATGTTCAGGAAATAAAAGAATGAACAGCATTTTATCCTCAAAGTGGGAATTAATCTGCCATGTCCATTAATACAGGAGAGATTGGTTTCCTGCTCCCATGCCAGGGGGTGCAAGGAAACGGCCTGGGAGGCAAGGCCCGAGGAAGAAGGGCTTGAAAGGGAGGCTGTATGTGCATGGCTGCCCGCAGGCACCGAGGGCAGTGCCCAGCGGATCCTGCCCTCAGGAAAGAGCCAAAGGTTGAAAGAGAAAAGCCATCAGCCAGGCATTACCACTGGAGGCGCTGAGCATATATGGGAATTTTTTAAAAAACCCAGTAAGGGTTGATGAGGATGGGAAATGAGGTAAAGCAAGCAGATGACTTAGGGTGGTTGGTCCCTAAATAACAAAGGGCTCTACGGGGTGGGCTGGCACAAACTCTACGGGCTGAGAACAGAGTCCTAAAGTCAAGTGGCACATAAAGTACATCCCCAATATTCCAGGGGACATCTTGCACCAAATACTCTTGGGACATACTTACACCTAAAAAAGTATCCACTGTTTATCTGAAATTCTAATTTAATTGGGCATCTTGTATATTCATTTGCTAAACCTGGCAACCCTGTCTTAATGGAACAACCAGGATGGGTATAAGGGTGGGCAGATCTGGTGGAATGACATTATGCAAAGTTAAATCCCATGAAGCTCCACTTGGCAATTTTATTCAAACATTATTATTAGGTGATTAAGAAGCCTCTCCAAAGACAAGAATGGATTTAGTGAGTAAGATAATAAGGTGATTCTCAAGTGACAGGAAATGTCATTGGGTTTCCTTTTCCCCTCATGAGACTTTCACACCTGTGCCTAGAGTCACCGGAACTTACAAACATCCCACATGTAGCTTCTGTCCAGGGGCAGAGGAACCCTTCACCAGCTCTGACCCTCCACAGGCTCAGGGGAAGACCACCTTTCCTCTGTCCGGTGAGAAACAAGAGACTGAATGCATTTTCCACACAGTGAGCCGTGGGTGTACCTTAGGGGACATTTGGCTGTAAAACCCCTACTTGAAACATCTGAAACAGAACTTTGTTTTTCTTACATAACAAGACATTTGGAGATAGAAAGCTGGTTTAGTTGCTTAGCAAAATTAAGACCACACGCCTGAAGTGCTGCCCCTGCCTCATGGTTGCGACAGGGCTGCAGCAGCACCGGCCGCCGCATCTCTGTTCCAGGCAGGAAGAAGGTGAAGTGGACAGAGCCACTCAATTGCCTCTGAGCCTGTTCCTTCGTCCTTAAGGAAACAAATGACCTCCGACACCCCAGCTCGGCAGACTCTGGGAAATTCAACAAACCTCGATTCAGATGCGGGCTCTACCCCTCCCTACTCGTCCCTCCTTGAGCAGGGCACTCAGTCTTTCTGAACATCGTTTCCCCATTTGAAGAACGAAGGTGACAGCGGCGGCCTCGAAGTAAACAGGCAGTGAAGATACCAGGCCCTGGCACAGCGTGTGGCGGGAGATACGAAATGAAGAGCGGCTCTTATTGCTTGGAGACACCAGCCAGGTGAATGTGAGTTTTTTCTAGGTGGATAAAATGCGCCTTCAATCAGATGCATATTTTTAAAAACAAAGTTTCAGATCGTGCACATGTTAACTAACAGCGTATCTGCAATCCAAGTTTTAAGAGTGACCCTGGTTGTCTGGGTTCATCACGGTCACTCACCTACCTCCTCACGTCATCAGCAGAAAAATGCCAGGATTACAAAAGGGCCCTTCTGTGGACCTGCAGGCTTGAGGTGCCACTCTGCTGTTTGTAAGTTGTCGTTTCTTGCTTCAAACACGTGAAAAGAATTTTTTATTTGAGGGATGTTTCTTCTTTGATGAGACAAGTAAGTACCATCTTGAAAACCCTTCATCTTAAAACATATTTTCTTTTCAAGACCCCATTGGGATAAGGCTATAGGACTTGGAATACTCAGAATGGTTTCAAAGGCCAAACAATAGGACATATGGGCTCACCGTGATGACCGTTATAAAATGGTCCTCAAGACCTATCAGCATCTACTCTGTTTGCCAGTTGAAGCTCAACGGATTCTTCCTAAGAATGAAAGAGGACTGTATGTGTTATTGCAATATTTGGATATTAAAAGTCTAACTATGGGCTAGAGAAATTAGGATAAATGATTACACACTCATACAGATGTTTGACGTTTACCAGTAATGAACTCATATGCCAGAACTTGAGAAAACGAAAGAAGCAACGGCATTATAATCCCTTATTATCTGTAAAAACGTCTCCTGTGCAAGCCAATTTAATACATGCAAGGCAAACAGCAATGACTTGTCCAAGGAAATATTGAAACCCATTAGGATGGCGTGTGCATAATCCGATTCAACAAGTCGGTATATTTTTTTCTCAAAAACAAAATCTCTTTTCTGCATCGTGTGAGATGAAGGTTAGATTACATTTCTTGCCTGTGCAATAATTCCCACATCATAAATTCTGATGAAATTATATCAATATATAAAGCAAATGGATGTCTGACCTACCATGGTTTCCTGGTTCTCAGAGAGAGAGGCTGACATACAAGCAAATCCCCAGCTGCTCCGAGCGATGCTATTACAGCGTGCCTTTGCCTGGGAACTCTTATTAACCATCTTGACCAGGAGCGGCTGCTCGAGTTTGTGGTTTCTGCTCTGAATATTAAACTTGAGCATACAAGAGTCCTTATTGTGGGGAGCACTTGGAAATGGTAATACAAAATTGCTTTATATTTGCGGGATTTGATTGCTTTAGATGATACAGCCCTAGCTGGTGGGCCTCTCTTGCTGCTTGTATTTCCAGATGATAAATCATTCCTTTGACAGGGTATCTGCCACAACCAGGTCTCAGTTTCCGTGGTATCATTTTTTATATTACAACTGGCAACTGCTCTTCTGGGCTGTTCATATAAGTGACACATTTTGCATAATTTATGAGAATGGGGTCAAAATCAAAGCTAATAAAAGCCTCCTCGACTTTTCTTGTACATGTCAAGGCATCTCGGGCTTGGAGCTTTGAGAGGGCGGAGTTGTGGATAAAGGATGTTAGGTTTTTGCACGGTGTCGGTAGGCACTGCGTTTATCAATACTGAAATTCAATATCACGCAAGTCAGCACGAGGGGAAGCTAATCCACAGTTAGCCAATCAGTTACTGATAGAAACCCTTCCAGAGTGAAATGCTATCTCCTTAAAATTGACATAAATACGGAGCATTTAATGAATCCTCACATAGAAAAGGTAGCTAGAAGTGCATGTCTTGTTTTCTTCTTCTGAAAACAAGGGCATTGGACGAGATGGTCTGCAGTCTTCCTTCCCGTTCGGACATTCTGGTCAGGCTACAAAATTCACGGACAGGGTGAAAAGCACAATGAACACAGATGATGGTAATGAACCGACGCCACTTCCTTACTGCAAACAAGTTGAGGTTCAGGCCTAAGATCTAAGAAGCTGAAGGCGCCTTTTTTTTTTTTTAATCCCCACCAGAGAATAGTTTTTCCATCGCTTTTCAGAGAGAGTGGGAGGGAGGGAGAGAGAGAGAAACATCGATGTGAGAGAGACATCAATTGGTTGCCTCTTGCGCGTACCTCGACCGAGCCGAGCCTGCCACTGAGGTACGTGCCCTTGGCCGGAATTGAACCCGGGACCCTGCAGTCCAAGGGCCAACGCTCTAACCACTGAGCCAAAGCAGCTAGGGCCCAAAGGCATCTTTCATTCCTGGAACCCCCTCCTAAAGTTACACGTTTTAACTCTTAGAACACAGCCGACTTCTGGTGGTGCCTGAGATGCCCTGGTTTTCCTCTGTGTGAATTCAGGGAGATGTTCCTGCGGAAGATGATATCCAGCGAGTATAATGAGATCCAGGTAACAGTGTGAGATGCCTTCCAAATTCTGCTCTTATGAATTTATGAATGAAGGAATCAACAGTTAAAAAGGCTGCTTTGAAAGAACCTTGGCCCAGAAATAAGCAGCTCTCAACCCCCCCTTCCCTACCACCACCACTCCAGAGGCCTGGCTCCCTCTGGGTCTCCTTGGTTGCTTTCATTAGATCAATGCTTCTTTGACGTTCCATTAGTCATAATACAAAGCAGGAACTGTGAGTGGCCAAAGGCTCGACATTAGCTGGGAGTGGTTTCCAAATTAACCACGTTCAGCATTTCCTGAGCAATTAGTTGCCCTTCCCCATCCGCCCTCCCCCACCCCCCAAAGTTGGATTTGTATATATTTTCTAATATAACCAAAATATAAGCATAGGGTTACCAGAGAAATCTGGTACAAAACTTCTGTTGGAAACTCAAAGAGATTGTCCCTCAGCCAAATTGGCTTATTGGCGCAGCTCTCACCGCATCCTCATGGGCTGTGTTTCTTTACATGCCGCACAGCTCTCTGGGAAATCACGTCTTTCCCAAATGTGGAAGAACTTTTGTACTGATAATCACTGAATGTTGAAACTGATTCTTTTTGGGGAATTTTACCTAATCGTTGGATTTCAGGACAGAGGAGACTTTAGAGACGATTCCTTCGTTTTTCAGATGAGAAACTGGCACCCACAGGGTGAAATGTCTTGCCCAAGCTCACGACGGCAACAGCACAACTTGGACGAGACCCTAAAGACTCCTGACTCATACGCGAACAGCGACCTTCAAGCCTTCCTGACTGAACTGCCATATGCAACGTGCTTTCCATTACAATCCAGGCCTGTGTACATCCAAGCAACTGAAGCAAAATTTCAAAAACGGATTCTTACCCTTATTATGTGCGATGCACTCTGGTCCAGTCTGTTCTGCTCTGTTTCACTTTTCTTTTAAACACTGGTCATGAACTACTTATGGTTATAGCCGACAGTTTTAAAAAACACTTTTTACATTTGCTCAAAAATGGCCAATTAGGTTTCCTTGAATAAAAACTCCACAAAGGAGCTGCTCTTCTACCTCCCTGTCCAACAGACAGAGTGGAATGGGCTCCCCACCCAAGCCCGGGGCTCTGCGGACCTGCTACATTTCATAGAAACGAAATTGACTCCTCCAGTAAGTTATCGTTTTTTCTTTAATATTAGTGACTAGAAAAGCTTAAATGGCTGGAAAAAGAAAACCCAAATAATGCGAGATGCAGAAGAGATCAGAAGCTACAGGTCTACCAAGATGTGAGTAGTTCAGACAATGGGAGGGTGCCGCCCCGCTTACTCAGGCTTTCGGCCAAACTTTAGGGCTCTTTGTCTTGGGGGGGGGGGGGGAATGGCTTTTGTTAGTAACTGCTCCACAAAACTCAGTGCAGCGTTTTGGCTTATTTGGGTGCCTGTGGTAAACACTCAAATTTATTTACCCAGTTTCACGAGTCGGGGGAAAGGTGGTTTTGCTGAGAAGCTAAGCCAGGCTGGGACCCCGTCGGAAAACGGGCAGGAGACCTCGCCTCCAGAGCGGTTCCAGGTGTTTGCTCGAGGGGCTTCCCAGAGGTGACTCAGGTGACCGGGCCCTCCGAGCTCCTCTCTAGCAGAGGCCACGAAGCCCCAGCTTCAGCGCGCCCGCTGCTGAACATGTGGCGAGTCCTTCCTCTCGGGGCGAAGAGCGGAGCCAGCGAATCTGGGGCGGGAGCGCTGCTGCTCCGGATGCCAGGAGCAGGAAACGTGGAAGCAGTTCTCAGAAGACAGGCCCTCGACGTGGGCCAGCTCCGCGCCGCTGATGACACGCACGCTCCCCAGCTGAAGGGGCCGCTTGCCAGGAGCGTGACCGCAACGGGCAGGAACTCCCCTGGTCCACTTCCTCCGCGGGACCCGGCGTGGACCTGCATCCCATTAGCTCTCCAAATGCTCAGTGCCAGCCCCGGGCCGTCCTCGCAGCCTGGGGATGGAACAGCTTAGCATCCCTTACTGGAAGCCCCCCGCCTCCAGCCCACGGTGCCACGGAGCCAGCCAAGCCTTGTTTTCCACTCGGGGCTGACGTCTGGCACCCTTCCCGCTGCGGGACTCCAGCACTGACAGAGGTTAATGGGTACCATTTAGCCACTCTCGGCAGCGTGGGTTTGATCTTCTTGGCGCTGATACTCTTCCTCCTCTTGGCACGAGAAAATTCAGCTTTTGCCCTTTATCTTGATATCCAAGAGCCTGAGTGCCCGTGACAGCCGTGGAGGCACACGCTGCCCCTTCGAAGTCCTTGGCAGAGCAGTCGGGCTCAGGCCAACGCAGGCAACGTGCGCCCGGCTCTTTCTTTTTCCCGAAACAGCCAGCTGGCCTGTTGCTGAAACCAAGACCAACCAGGAACGACACGCGCGCACATGTGGCTGGAGCTGCCTTGTCTTCTCCACCCAGAAAGACAGCGGAGCCGAGAGGGCGGGAGGAAGCAGTTTCTCGCCCCTCCTGAGGACAGATGATTAAAGCTGCCCGGATCCAAAGAACTCGGGACTCCCCTGGGCTCCCAAGTCCCCGGACCGTGGGCAACGGCCCACACGGTTGCACGTGAACACGGCCTTGGAAGGAAAGCGCCCGGTAAACTTGGCCGCCTCTTGGCAAACGCGTGCGCATCAGTTCCAGCTACAAACAACGGCTCGCTCTCTGCTGGAGAGCCCACTGCCCCCTTGGCCCACCGGGAGGCTCCTGACCCTCCGCCTCAGGCCCCGCAGCAGAGGTCAGGGCCTCCAGTCACAGTCGCCACGGAGGTAGCGTGAAGTCATGTTGCTCTTGGGGATGCCTGAAGTGACCCGTTCAGTACAGCACTGGACCAGCCTGTGCCGAGGGCGCTCGGCCTTATCAGTGAGTTTAGCCCAGCGTCCCTCCTCCAGTTCCGGGACAAGTCGCTGGTTCCCTGCTTGAGCACCACATGATGCAGCCGGCTTGCATTTGGGAACACAAAACACGTATTTTTTTAACCCAAGACTCACCCTTAGAGAAGCAAGAAGCCTGAAGGTGGGGGTGGAAACTGTTGAGGACGCTGCATCTGTCATCTGGCAGATGCCCGCTACTAGGGTGGCACACGGAATTGCCCGAGCAGGCAAACACACACGTGACTCAGTTTCCCGGGCAGCACCCTCCTGCCTGCCCTCCTCTCTTCTGCCTTTTCTAAGCAGAGAGCTGACTCTGCCCATGTTTGGGAATCAGTCTTCATCCCCAAACATAGTCAGGAAGGGAGCTCAGCTTCCTATTTAGAATTCTGCCCCTTTCCCCATGCTGAAGATTCCAGAATTATCCAGAACGAGTCCCGTTTCTACCTACACATAGGTTCTGAAAGTTCACAAGTTTGGGTGAGTATAGTCTGAAATCAAAATGCTGCTCCTGAAACGCACAGGAAGAACCGTGAGCTGAGGGGGCCCGCGGTGCGGTGCGGCGAGGGCCTCAATTTCACAGCTCTGAAATGGGCGTGGTAACACCCTCCGCGGCAAGGGCGGAATCGGATTAATTAATTGGCTTCCTCGGAGCAGAAAATGTGTCATCCTCTTCAAAACCTTAAGATGAAAGGTGTGAAATGGTGTCATTGTTTCATAAATTGCTACATCAAACATGGGACGCCCATAAACCTGCAACAGGTAATTATCGTAAAAATAGCACACTGTTAATCTCCCAGAAGCACTGGCAGGGCACACGGACGGAGAGGAGCACACGTGGTCCTGAGCACAGGACCCCACCTCCTGTCCACCTCCCAGGACCTGGCCTCTCTGCCCTGTCCTGCAATTTCTCGAACAGCCTCCCAGACATTCTCGCTGGTTCCCCCCTACACTCTGGGATACTGTGGTTTACAATAAATATATCTATTTGGTCCTTGATCCCATTTCTGGAGCTGAGCATGTAAAGCCCTGGGAATCTCCTCAGCAAGGAGAGCAGGGAAGGGGTTTTTGTTGTGCTAATGAGGTGGTTGGGGGGGGGGGCAGCCCCGTGATTAGAGGTTGGAACCTTCAGTGCTGCCCCGCTGACCTCCAGGAGAACAGAAGGACTCGAGGTTGAGTCAGTAGCCAATAGCCACTGATTTAATCAATCGTGCCTATAGAATGAAGCCTCCACTAAAAACCGAAAGGATGGGGTTCCCAGAGCTTCTGGGACGTGAACGCACAGAGGCTGGTAGAGTAGCAGCCTGGAGAGGCCTCTCCCCGCACCCTGCCCTGTGCATCTCTTCCATCTGGCTGTTCCTGAGTTGCATCCATTTAGAATACACTGGTGATCTAGTAAGTAAAATGTTTCTGTGAGTCCTGTGAGCCGATCTAGCAAATTAATCGAACCCAAGGAGGGGGTGGTTGGAACTTTTGATCCATAGCTGATGGGTCAGAAGTGGAAGGGAGAGGAAGGGTACAGAACAGTCTTGTAGGATGAAGCCTTAACCTATGGAATCTGATGCATCCCCAGGTAGGTGATGTCAGGACTGAGTTGAACTGTAGGACACTCAGCCGGTGTCAGAGAATGACTTGGTGGGGTGGGAACCCCCTCCCCCCCCCACACACACACACACATATTGTGCTTGGAATCAGAATCCTGCACTCCTTCAGGTGGTTCTCTATGCAGCAGCCAGTGGTCATGGCTCGCCTCTGCTCGGAGGAAAAGCCCAAGTCCGGGCAGTGGTCCTTACCTGAGCCTCACCTGCACATTACCTGTCCCACCCCATCCTCTCCTCCTTTCCCCTCTGGGTGACCTCACTGTGACCCTCAGTGTGAGCAGGCTCCTTCCCCGGGCCTTTGGGCTCCAGTCCCCTCCTCCCGAACGCTCCCCCAGATATTTTCTGCAGCTGCCCTTGTGACTATTTTTAGACGTTCGAACCTGCCTTGGGAAGAACCTGCTACAGGTTGGGGGGGGCGTAAAGAGAAATGCCGCCGATCAAACTCCCACTTTGCTTCCCGAAGCTGGCACTATGCTTCTGCTCTTTTACATCCCAGTTCTCTGTATCTATGCAATACGGCCTTGGTGCTAATTAGGAGCCTCTCTGATGAAGACATCAGTGAACAGGGGAGCAGTTCCACCCTGGCTTTGCACCATTTTGTGCTGAGAACCAACAGAACCCCTTTGTCAAGACAGCATCAGGGCAGAGCACTAACACCCATATGTGTGTCTTACTGAAGGCTTGGGTGGCAAGTGGCAGAAACCCATTCCAGCTGGCTCAAGGAACAAAGTGGGTTTTATTGGAAGGACACTGGGTTAGCTCAGAGGAAGGACTCACGAGTGATTGAAATCATGCACTGGAGAGCTGGCGTAAGCCGTGTTTACTCGCTCCTTCCAGTCCCAGGGTCTCTCTTCACAGCAGCCCTTTTTGTTCCTATTTCATGAGCCTCTCTGTGTCTTCAGTTAGCATTTAGCATTTTCTGTCTCTTCGTACATGTGGGTTAGACATTACTGCCCCTGCTGACTCTATAGTCCTCTCAGGTCGAGTACCAGCCAAGCCCCACCAGCAGCCCGGGAGGGAAAGCCTGATCGGCCTGCTTGGGGCAGAAATCCTCCCTGCCGCAGTTTCCATGGGCGATGGAGGTGAAGCCTCGCGGGTCTGCAATTGCTTATCTGAAATTTGTGGGTCTGAATGTGTTTCAGATCTGACAGCTCTTCATACTTTAAAACGGTGATGTGGTTCCTACACGGTATATTACATAACACCATCCCCGAGTCTGAGGCCACTTTCTAAAATTAAAGGCATGAAGATTTCTGCAGGAGCATGGGTGAATTTTCATAACGAATGGGACAAATAAAGATTGTAAACAGTGCCAGGTCAAGCCAGGTCAGCCTTTTCTATCAAGTGAGTTCAGACCAGGTTTGAACTGGCCCCAAGTGAATTGGAAAACCTTTCCATTTGAAGAGTCATTGGGTTTCTAGTAGAGGATGAGTAGAGTAAACAAGTAATTCATTGTCCAAACTTCACTTCTGAGAGTAAAGGGGATGCTATCAAGAACTGCACTGGGAGGGAATGCTGGGAACATACTGTGTCATTTTTTAATCTCTCCACCCTCCCATAATTATAGTCAGGGCAACTAGGGCAGCAAAATCGAAACCAGGAATGGCACCTACCAAAAAAACTAAGTGACAGGTATCTCCAGAAACTGCAAAAAGCAATTAAATATTTAACAGCTATGAGATCTGTGTAGTATCTGTGTTGGAGGAAGAAAAAAAAAAAGCTATAGGGCGTCGAATGGCCTTGAGACTTGAGAAGGGTAGAATCCCCAAATCCCCAGTAGGTACATACCAGAAATGTGGCAGGTCAATGTGAAAAGAGCAACTGAAACGGACAGGGATTTTTGCACAATCCAATTTCCAGGGCAGTGCAAAGGTTTATGAAAATGTCTAAAGGGGTTGCCGTAGCCTGGGCCCTATGAATGTTCAAAAAAACAGAGTGAAATTTCCTTCCAGGATAAAGCTCCTCTCTGGGAGTAGAATCCAGAGTAGGACAGGGATAGCAAAGGAAAAAAACAAACAAGATCCAGATAAAACTGTGGGTAGGCAACACAGGGGACAGTTCTCTGCAGAAATAAAAAACAACCACCACAAAAACATGAGTTCTACAGACATGAGGCTAGAAAAAAATGCTTTAACTCTCCCTACCCCCTACCTAAAAGTAAAGGAAAATTCATTTTACATAATAATAACCAATGAAATATGACTGCAGCTGAATCGTGTATATATAGTTATTTTTTTTTAAAAAAATAAGAGACTAAGTAGCATGTCAGTAAGACATGCCCACAGAGTACATAAGAAATGCAGCCAATATTTTAAAGTAAGCCAAAAGAAATAAAGATGATGACGTAAAATTGTGGAGAATATGAAAAAAAAAATCGTAAGTCAGAATTATAAAAATTCAGACATGAGGTTATATAACTCAGGAAAAAATTAGAAATAAAATAATAGTCCGACCAGCATGGCTCAGCAGTTTGAGCATCAACCTAGGATCCAGGAGATCGAGGTTCAATTCCTGGTCAGGGCACAGGCCCGGGTTTCAGGCTCAATCCCCAGCGGGGGGTGTGCAAGAGGCAGCCAATCAATGACTCTCCCTCATCATTGATGTTTCTCTCTCTCTCTCTCTCTCTCTCTCCCCCCCTTCCTCTCTCTAAAATCAATAAAATATATTTTTAAAAAAGAAATGAATAAATTATTTCATAAATGAAGACCACACTGTAAAAAATAAATGTGCAAATACAACCTATAATGTCATAGGAGATAATAAAGGTAAAAGACAAAAAAAAAAAAAAAAAAAGCAACCTTTTTTTCATTAGGAAGAAATGAAGAGCCAAAAAAGATTCAAAAGAAAATGGCAGATATAGGAGATAGGCAAAAGAAAAAAAAAAGTGACATATGGCCCAGCCAGGTGTGGCTCAGTAGTTGAGTGTCAACCCAGGAACCAAGCCGTCATGGTTTGATTCCTGGTCAGTGCACATGCCTGGGTTGTGGGCTCAATCCCCGGTAGGGAGCATGCGGGAGGCAGTCAACCGATGATGCTCTCATTGATGTTTCTCTCTGTGTCCCTCTCCCTGCCTCTCTAAAAATCAATAAAAACATTTTTTTTTAAAGTGACATATACACCATAGATGGTCCTCATCCCCATCAAAGAGGGAAACAAAAGGCATAGACCAGATCAAATACTGGAAATTTAAGAAAAGATTCTCGAAATGAAAAGTCACTTGAAACTGCATATTCAAAGGACATACCACAGACCTGAGAAAAGGAAGGAAGGGAGGGAGGGAGGGAGGGAGGGAGGGAGGGAGGGAGGGAGGGAGGGAGGGAGGGAGGGAGGGAGGAGAGGGAAAGAGGGTAGGGAAGGGAGAAAGAGAGAAAAGAAAACCCAGAAAGAACAACATCAAAATGTAGTCTTGAAAAATGACTAGAATTTAAGAAAAAGAAAATCCTTTGAGCATCCAAAAAAGTCCAAGTCACTTGGAAAGACACTAAGATGATCACCAGACTGCTCAACAGCAATGCTTGGAGCCAGAAGAAAATGGAGTCACATCATCACCATAATGAAGGAAAGAAAATATGCGTTTATATTTTTTATCCAGTCAAGTGGACATTAAAATGTAAATACTGCAGGTAAACTGTTATAAACATGAAAGAACCCAAAATATTTTTCTCATGAGTCCTTCCTGAGGAATCCATCAGATAACAAGCTTCCTATGATCAAAATGGCAGGCGAGGCATTGACACGAGGACGGAGGATTCGGGATTCTTGGCTCAAGACAATGGAGACACAAATGGAAGACAAAAGTGGGGGTTTTTGGTTTTTTTGTGTGTATTTTTTAAAAATATATCTTTATTGATTTCAGAGAGAGGAAAGGAGAGGGAGAGAGAGAGTTGAAACATCAATGATGAGAGACAGTCATTAATCGGCTGCCTCCTACACGCCCCTGACTAGGGATCGAGCCCATAACCCGGGCATGTGCCCTGACCAGGAATCAAACTGCGATCTCCAGGATCCTAGGTCAATGCTCAACTGCTGAGCCACATCAGCCGGCCAAGACAAAAGTTTTAAGTAAAAATCCTGTAGTCCTGAACTTAAACTGGAAGTATCAGTATCAACTCATAATATGCTTTATCTTTGAAAATGTCTTAGCTGTATCCATGAAAAGGCCTAAAAACCAAAGTGAAACAATAGGAATGAGCACCCCAAGCGCCCAGACTGTAGTTTCTAAATACTATGTCCTCCTAAAAGGGAACAGGGCTTGTTGGAGCAACAGCTGATTCCAGGACTCGAGCAGGAAGGGTGTAAGAACAACCTGGAACCTCATATTATGTTAAAAGCAAGGAATTTATCAAAGGATATTGGTTGGGATCTTGCCAAAAATCTCAAGAGCCAAGTTGAAGAACTTCCTACTGGCCAAACATGGGACAACGTGAACATCACTAACAGTAATAACTGCAATCAACTGAAACACATAAAATATACTTATTTCCATGAATGATTAACGATGCAGAAATAATCAACTGAAAGCAAAAAGAGATAAAGAAGGAACCTATAAATGGAAGGAGACTTAATAGATCTAGCAAAATATTGCAATGTGTGTCCTTATTTGCATACAAGTTTCAAAGAACAGACTGAAAAAAAAACACATTTAGCTCTGGCCAGTTGGCTGGAATGTCCTCCCATGGATTCAAAGGTTACAGGTTCGATCCCACATCAATGTTTTTCTCTCCCCCTCCTTTCCCCTCTCTCTAAAATCAATAAGCATATCCTTGGGTGAGGATTTTTTAAGAAGGGAAAAAAAAATAATCCATTTATAACATTTATGAGAAAGGTGGAAATTTTAACACTAACTTGATATTGGGTTATATTGGGAAATTATAGTTCATTATTTCAGGTGTGATAATCGTATTGTGGTTCTGCTTTTTTCAAAAAGTTTTATAATAATGGTACCTGGAATTTGTTTAAAAGTAGTACAGGAGAGGAAATGAGGACCCAGGCAGCTTCTATTTTGTGTGTTTTTGCATATTTTGGAAATGTTCCATAAGAAAAGGGCTTTTTAAATTTTTATATCAGGATAATAGATATAAATTAAGACCATGCCAGGCAAAACAAGGGCCCGGACATGTAGGTGACAGGCCTAAGAAACACCCCGAAAAGTGTCCAGTATGATACCTGCAGATCATTTAGCATCTTGATGTTATTAGCTGGCCTATTTCGGATCTCCGTCTCACCTGCATCAATCCACGTCTAATTTGTGTAATAATGTCTTATTTGAGAAGTTCTGCCGAGTGCTTTTTATTTACTATTATTTTTTTAAAATCTAGCTCAGTTTCTCCAACAGAGCCTCTAGCAGACAGGCCCCTAAAATTTGGCAGCTTTATTGTTGAATGCATTCAATTATCATTTTTTAAGTCTAGCGCCGCATTCCTTTAATGATTTAGGACCTCGCACGGTTTTAAATGTCTCCCGAAGCTTTCATTGTAAATTGCGTTAAACATCAAAGGCGGTTAGCGATGCCCAGATGCTGTTTACCTCCTGAGAGATTTTCCACGCTGAAGACACGGGCGCCCCCGACGGGGGCAGGACTGGAGCTGGGCGGAGAGGAGCCGCCGCGCTTCGGGAGGCGCATCCCCAAACCTCGAGCTGAGGAGGAAAACCCTTTTCAAGGGCGACCTTCTGCAATGAGTCCCCTGCTTTTACGGCCAGCCCCATCAAGAAGCACAGTGACAGCCGTGGCTGCAGCGTCGTCCCGATACGCCAAGGTTGCGGGTTCGATCCCCGCTCAGGGCACACACAAGAAGCACCTAATGAACGCACAGTTAAGTGGAACAACAACAAAAATCAACCACCCCTCTGTGGGGGGGGTGTCTTTCTCCCTCTCCACCCCTTTCAAATAAATAAATAGAAGAAACGGTGACAATTCTCATGTCCACAGGACAGAGGTCCCGCGAGGCCGCAGCTGGCTCAGGGTTAGGGTTTCAGTGGGATTTGCTTAAACAGGGCCCCTAAGCCAGACCCTAGGAAAGTCCTACTCTTCCTTTTTGAACTGTTTTGAAACAAAAGCAAAACAACAGTGTCTAGACTTCTCCCACTCTCTTCTCCGCAATGTCCTGCTTCGGGGACACTGCTCCCACCGCCTACTCGCCGCCTCTCCGGTGTTGGGGTATGTCATTCTCAAGAGGGCTTCGTCTAAGGATCGATCCCTTATGCTTCCAGGCCGGATTTTTAAAGGGAAAAAAACAAAGATCAATGTCTGCTCACCCCCGCCACCGTGGCATCTTTTCAAACTTGCAGTGGCCTCGTGCCTCTCCGGATGGCTGGGCATTTTGTGACCTGAAGCCCGAGTGTTGGCCCAGCCAGTCTGGAATCAGTCAGTGAGGAAATTCTCAATCCCAGGGTTGTGGAGAGGTCCCCACCTTTCTCCTCTCACCCTGACCTTCATTCCCTTCCCAGTAGACAACTTGTCGCCTGTCTGTCCCCAGATGTTTGTCAGAGACCTACAATGCTCCAACGTAGTTTCAGGCACTGGGGACACAGTTGTGCAGCCAGAAGCCTCTTTTCTTTCCTTTGTTCAGTGCAGACTAGCCTGCCATGCTGAAGCTGTCCCTGGGTCCCCTTCTCTGTGTGCAAGTTTTCCCTCCGCTACCCTAGCAAGAAAGGGTTCTGTAGGGATGGACGTGCGTTTCTTTTGGATCCTGTGAACAGGAAAGCCCAAATTTATTAGGGTTACAGCTGCAGTACAGCTAACACTTACTGAAGACCCACTGCACCCCGGCCACTGTGCCGGGGGCCTCGTAGGCAACGTCCCTAATCCTCAGAGCAACTCTGCAAGGCAAGTGGGATTATTCCCTTGTTACTGGGACTTGGTTCCACTGAAGTTGAACAACTTGCATTGGACCAAACAGCTAAGGAGAGACAGAGCTGGGGCTGGAACCCAAGTCCATCAGATTCCGGTGCCCGGAGTCCAGTCTCTCCACTGGATCTGAACATAAGCCTTTAGAGTGAGTGTCTAAAATTCTCCATTATATTATTATTACCACTACTATTTTAGATTTCAATGGTGTGCCCAATGCAACACCATGTACAGACATGCCGCAGTGTATTGTCTTTGGCTCCTTTTTTTTTTCTTTTTAAATATGTTTTTATTGATTTCAGAGAGAGGAAGGGAGAAGGAGAGAGTTAGAATCGATGAGAGAGAGTCATTGATCGGCTGCCCCCTACTGGGGATCGAGCCTGAAACCCAGGCATGTGCCCTGACTATGAATCAAACCATGACCTCCTGGTTCATAGGTTGATGCTCAACCACTGAGCAACACCGGCCAGGAGTCTTGGCTCCTTTGAATTAGATTTTCATTTGAGTTAATAAAAGCTTCTGATGGCATAGCGCTTCCTATCAAAACTGCATATCCATGTGTCAGAATTGAGACTGTGGGAAACGGATCATTTTTCAAATATTTTCTTGTGTTTGAGTATGAACTGGCAGAGAAGGAAAGGCTCTAAGGAGCCTGTTTAAGATTTTAGTGCAGCTCCTTAAAAAGAAGTGCATAATGTTGTTTGGTTTCCGTGCGGCCTAAAAGAACAGTGAACAAGTCGGGCAGCCAGCCTTTGCGGCGCACTACCTGGGAAAAGCATTGTTTGTTCACGGCAAATATGTAACGGCGAAACACATTAAAATGCAGAAAAATCATCTGACCAAACAAAATAACGATAAATCAGCTTGAAACTTGTTGCCATTACAGGATGTTAAATATGCTCATCTCGGGAGGAACGCCTTGGTCACCCAGTTAATTGTGCACATAATTAAAGGGGTTGTGCACTATGATTTACAGGTTGGATCTCCTAATTACTTAGCTGTAGCAATTAGGATTTTCTTTGTATTACACTTCTCCAGGCCAAAGATGCCTTCTATCGCTCGGGCCAGATTTAGGAGGGCAAATCCTGGCTCCTGTCCCATCCCCAATGACGCCCCCCAGTAGAAGTTGTTCCCGACTGGGGATCTTAGAGATGAGTCTAATGCTGTCCAGAGGAGAGGAGAGGGAAGTCCTTGTGATGACTGAGGCGTCCTCTCCTGGAAAGACCAGTTTGCTTTGGGGGTCTCTTTGCAGCTTCGGGAGGCCCATTGCCTTAGAGCAGCGATTTTCAACCGGTGAGGCACAAGAATTTTTAAAAGATGCAATACCTGACTATTTAGTCAGGGGTACAGGCCTCTTTTCCCTTAGATTGTCAAGTGAAAAAATGATAACAGCCAACACAACAATAGCTGTCCGGTGTGAATGAACCAAAATTACACTTTTTTGTGTGTGTGTCAGGTCAGCAAAAAGTATAATTTTTTTTTGGTGTGCCACAGAATTTTAGTAATTAGTTATGTGCCATGAGATGAAAAAGGCTGAAAACCGCTGCCTTAGGAACTCAGGGTCCTGTCTTCATCACATATAGTAACTTCCAGACATTTTCGTACTAGGGAAAGATCAGAAGGGCCAGGAGTTGAAGAGAAATGTACATAAGATTTTTTTTTAAATGTTTTAAAGGCTTTAGGAGACAGTACAGCAGGATCAGAGTTACTTAGCCAATGTGTTCCGTGTGTCAGGAACTCTGATGTCTGTGCAGAGGTTAAAAGCACAGGCTCTGAATTCAAAATGCCAGGGTTCAAATCATGGCTCAGACACTTACTAGCTGTGTGGCACTGGGACGCTTAACTAACCTCTCTGAGCTTCAGTTTTCTGCTCTGTAAAATGGAGCTAATACAAGTTCTTGCCTCAAAGCATTTTAAAGATGAAATAAGACTTTAAAGCAAGATCACTTAGCATAGCTCCTGGCATAAAGCAAGCACGAAACACATGCATCGTTTTCATGTATTTAATATTTCCAACCCTATGAATCACTTATTCATTTATTTCTTCACTCATGCAGCAAATATTTGAGGACCTATTAATTGATGCAGGAGGCCATGTTCTTTTCATTACCCTTTCTTGCCCTCCCAGGACATAAACTGTAAACTCCTGGGCACAGGAAAGCCATTTGTTACGTTGAGTGAGAAAAACTTGACTTTTAAAGTGTCAAAAGGCCTGGATTTAAGCTGGTGTAAATCAGTTTTTGGGTATCACAGGGCGCTGGAGAACATGCACAACGAGAGGTCAGCACAGAGCTGAGCTATGTGGCTGCAGCTCCCAGCATCAAAGCAGCCTGTTGGGTTTCACCGTGATGGTTAAGTGAAAGCGTGGAGGTGCCTCCAAAGATTGGGCACAGGGGCTGGGGTGGGAGACCGGCCTTCGCTTCAATTCGGCAAATACTGGCCAGGTTACACCATGTGCCAACTCCGTGCTGGTGCTGGAGATCTGAAGATGGGCAGCAACCCACAGTTTCTGTTCTCCGTGGCCTTGTGGTCCAACACTGGCCATACTCAAGGCAAGGGGGAGGGAAACTGAGTAGCTGAAGCCGCCTGGAGAAGTCTCGGGAAGCATCCCGGAGGAGGGGACATTGCAGCTGAGCTTCCAGCTAGTGTTTGCCCTGAGGACACACGTGGAAGAGTTTCATGGGGAACCCAAAGAAGGCCTCAAATCAGAAGTGTCTAACTAAAGAATCATCATCATAAACATAGCTGCTGTAGCCCTGCCTGCATGGCTCAGTGGTTAAGCATCGACCTAGGATCCAGGCGATCGGGGTTCGATTACCGGTCAGGGCACATGCCCGGGTTGCGAGCTGCAGCCGGTCAATGACTCTCTCATCATTGATGTTTCTGTCTCTCTCTCTCCCTCTCCTCTCCTCTCTCTGAAATCAATAAAGATATATTTAAAAAACAAAAAAACACCAAAAACAAACAAACATAGCTGCTGTATATTGAGTCAAATTCAAATTCCATGGTGAACACTGTCATTGCAATGATCTTATCTTTTAGCTGTTCGGACGGCTTCCTCGATTGGAAGGCCTCTCTCCCAAATGAGACGCGGTTAACTACCGCCAAGACAGAGGCCCCCGAGGCCTCACTCAGTGCAGAACCGCCGGCCGATGTGCCAGGCGGCAGGTACGCCGCCCCCACGGAAGGCTGGGCGCCTCTTCCCTCCCGCGAGGCCTGAATGAGCCGCCACATCAATCTCACGGCTTGTTTCCTTTGGCAAAGAGAATTACAAGATGTGTTACTCTTACTCTTTATGAAAAATCAGTTCTCTAGAGAAGCGTGCTGTTTGTGCTGGCAACACAAGCAAAGGGGGACTGGATGCCACCAAATAGCGCTCGGGCCATGAAACACACACCCGTCAACTTTCAATTAAAGAAACAGGGCCCTTTATCAGTGGGAACAAAATAGTGTGGTCGGCTAGACAACAGCCCAGGAGGAAACTGTACCCTGCTTCATCTGGCGGGTCACATGACTTTCACCAGGGTGTCTGAGATTCTGATAAGTGGCTGGAGTGGGTTTTTTTTCCCTTTTTAATTTCATTAAACAGCATTTCCTTGTGACAAAAGTCAAAGGTTTGATCTCAAGAATTAGGAAGTAGGCTTCTCTTTCACGGTGCTGGGGGGGTGGGGGGCAGGAATACTTCGCCTGAGATAAGACCAGCAGGAAACACCATCTTAAATAGCAGCTGAAAAACAGCTCTCTCCCCCAAAATCGTCCGTGCCCGCCCGACATCCTGAACATGGAAGAGCTATAGCGGGAAGAACCGAAGATTCATTCCTTTCTTTGCCCAGAGGAGCCAGCGGGATGCTCGTGCTCGGTCTGCCCTCTGGTGGCCGATTGCGTGAAGTGCACCAGGCAGGCTCCGTTGTAAACAGGACCCGCTTTCTTTTTTTCCATTTGACTGATACGATTTCATGTGATTCTTACCACAGTTACAGCGCCCCAAAGCGGCTACCTCCTGTCCGGTAAACCTCAGATTCGCTTTTCTAATCAAACGACTGAAACTTTGACTTTTATTTCATTAAACACAGAATGAGGGTTTAGAAATATGTTTCAACATTCAATTTTAAGCTAATTCAGGCGAGCTGCAGGGGAGTTCAGCTGCTGGGTGAAACCCAGTGCAGTGTATTCTCAACTCTTGAACATTGCAAAGATCCGTGTATTTTTATCAGGCAACACGTTCCTTTTTGAGTAATTACTGGCATGCAAAGGCTAGATCCATATGACTCAATGACAAAAGCCAAGTGAAGAAAATAAAAAAGCTTGCCTTTCTTATTATAAAGATACACTAAGTCAGTACTGGCCCACACAGAGACAAAGTTCAGAAACAAATACACGTATGCACGGAAACTCATATGTATATTTAATCTCCTCTTACAGCAGAGAAGGGGATTATAAATCAGGGTAGAAAGGACACATTCATATGAAATGCTACTGGGAGAACTGGTTGTTCTTTTGTGCAAAAACAAATTTAGGTCATGCCTCAAACTATAGAACAATTAATAATACCTTTCATAAGTACTATATGCGTACGTGTGAAAACCAAAACTTAAAAGTTTAGAATAAAATACAGGAAACTCTCTATAAATGATATGCAGAAATGCCTAGCCAGAAAAAGCAAAGATAAATGTATGTAATTATATGGCATAAGACTTTTGCAAAAGTCATCTTGGAGTTAACAGAGAAGATTATAAGAAAATATTTGCAGCACGTGTGACCAATGAAATCTTAGTGTCTGGGCTACATATACAATTCCCATAAACCAGTTTTTCACAGGCAAATAACCCAATTGAAAAAAGAGAAAACTACACGAACAGGCAATTCACAGAGGAAGAAACCCAAATGGCCAATATACTACACAGCCTATAAGGAATGAAGGAAATGCATATCAAAACCTCGACAAGATGCAATTAGCTCCCATCACATTGTCCATAAAGAAATAAAAAGCTGACAGGACCAGATCCAGGCACAACAGGAATGTGCAGAGAGTGGAAATTCTCCCTACTACTGGTGGAAGTTTAAATTGGCACCATTTAATATTTAATAACTAAAATTATAAATAACCAATTAACCAAATTGGCACTTAATGCTAATAATTGGTGAATACCTAATAAATACATAATTAATGTATATCAAACATCTCAGTAATATCTAATCAAGCTTCAACAACAACCAGAGTGCCCACAGCCCCCCAAGAACTGGGCTGTGCCAACCTCCACTCTCCCAGGTCAGGCTGCAGGTGCTCTTTAACACTGGTTTGTCCCTGTATTTATACATCAGTCATTAACTAAGCGCCTACTACATGCAAACACAAAGATATGCTACTTGCCATGAGTTGTTTTGGCTTAAGAAGGAAAGAGAGACTGGAAGCATCACCAGGACCCACCTCCAGCTCTTTCATCTCGTCGCTAGTCCCTCTTCCTGGTCAGGTGACATCACTCACCGGCTGTCCCCCCCCTTGGCTCCAGGCGCCCACACCCGGACATGGCATCCTGCCCAGGCACACATCAGGAGCACCCAGTGCTGCGTGGTGTCGGGCCACTCACCCCACCTGGGTCCCGCGCCCGGTCCCGTCTTCCCGGCTCCCTCCTGAGCGCTGTCTGCTCTCCTGCCCAGCAGGTGCCCGTGGGCCTCTTAATCCTGCCGCACAAAACCGAGAGCACCTGTGGGCTGCAGAGCCTTCTTTTCTCCCTCTGGGCATGTTCACGGTCCTTTCCTAGTGCTGCGGGTTGGGCTGGGAGGTGTCTGTGGGCTGTGAAAGGAAGGGGGAGGGATGGGCACCGGGGAGAAGGGTCAGTCACGCCAGCCTGACAGTCCACCGACTTGGCGGGAGCTCGGGAGTGACGCTGCCTGGTAGAGTTGTCCCGTGTTGAGGTTAAATGGCCCGGCCTCTATACTCCTGTCTGGATGATCCGGTCGCTAGATGTGGGGTTCCCCAAGGAAGGGCATGGCCTGGGGCTAGGTGGCTGCCTACGGCTGGGGGAGCCCTGGAGGAGCTCACAGTTGGTGCCATCTGCTGATCCCACTCCCCACAGCTGGGCAGCATCCGTCCTCACAGGGGTCTGGGTGCCATGTCTCACATCTATGACACCTGTCACCTTCAGTGCAGATGCCTGCTGGCCTTGACCTCACACCTGCCTGCCCGGGGCTCCAGCCTTTTTCTGGTCTCTGTCCACAGACTCTCTTGACCTCGGGCACAGAGGCTTCGTCTCACAGCTCAGTTCCTTAGACTGTCTTGTGAATACTGGGAGGCTCACTCAGGAATATCCTCGGGGCCAAGGATCTGGGAAGCAATGCTGTCAACCCACTGCCGCTCAATGTGGTCCATCCCCACCCTACTTTCATCCCCCAAACGCCCCCTTGGCCCTCACCGCCCCCACCAGGCCTGCCCGCACCAGGGTCCTGTTGCTTGTTGATACTCCGGAAGGACTCCCGGTGAACAAAATGTGATTGGAAGGGGGAGATGCTTCCCTGCCACGCTGGACTCACCCCAATGCATGGCTACAACCACAGGACAGATGCATCCTGGGGTAAAACGTAAGAGAGAATCAGGTTCTATGCACCAATGTCTGCGACACAGCTTTAGCTCCTCGCAGGGGACCCTGGAAGAAATCATTTCATCTGGGAGATTCAGGGGCCTGTGGTATGTCTGAAGGTTTAAAGACCAGTTCCTTGAGTGCTCAGTAAACCTTTCTCTTCCTCCAATACTGTTCTCATCTCTCAGCCCAAGAGCTCATCCCATCCCTTGGAGTCCTTGGCCTGGCAGTCATTTCCCTGAACCCCTGGCCAGTCTCTATGCAGAGACAATTTTACCAGACTCATTTTTTCCCTCCTCTTCTGAAAAATAAAATAAAAATCACCTCTGCCTGATTAGGATCTCCTAATTCTGATTATGAGTTTACTCTGCACATTCCCAGTGTTGGGCTCGTATTAAAACCAAATGGCGTTGTATAAAATTTCAAAGCATGGCCCCAGCTATTATTTTTATTGCATCAGTTCCTCTCTTAAATCAATTAACCAGAGAATAGGCTGGGGAATGTTTTTGTGCCATTGGGGACACTTTAGGTGGCTGTTCTTTGTTTTTTATAAACTGGCTCTGTTGTAATGAGATGTGACCTGCTGGTGATTTGCATGTGGTTCTTTGCTGATCAGCTGCAATTGTTCAGAGCAAGGACCCTCTATGAAATCGGTCTGTTTCAGTCACAATCAGCAGACCCCATGATGATGTAACAAGATTTCCTGTAATCCTATATGGGTTCTATTAAGATGCTATCCCGTTAGGAGCCTTCAGGACAAAAAGGTGCCGGTGTGTTCCAAATACCTTCATCAGCGTGCGGCCTTCACCACGTGATAAGCACATCAGGGCACTGGCCACCCCTTCCTTGGACACTTAGGAGCGTCGGGAAGCATGCATTCCACATCCACTCCAAGCCACCACTGTGTCAGGGCCTAGTGTGGACTAATTTACTCCCTCCAGTGACCCCAGGAGAAAACTGAGGGCAGTGAGGTTCAGGCACCTGCCCACGGTCACATGGGTGATGAGACCAGGCCGGAACCTGGATGCAGGTTTTCTTAGGACACTCCCCTGCCTTTTCCTCCCCTCCCTGTGCGCCCGCCGCAGCGGGTTAGTACACGTGTCCCTCACGCAGCAACTCCAAGTGGGCCAGCTGCATGGCTCTGCAGCCTCCCGTCCCCCCGAAAGTCTGGATTTCTTGGGGAAAGAAACAGGATCGTGCTCTCCCAAAGACCCAGGAATTAAAGGGCCGTGTTGAGAAAGGGTATCTGCAACACGCTGTAGCTTTTCTCTGCACTGAACACCTTCCCCTTTCCTTCCCGCCGCACAAATGTCAGGCGACGCTGGATGAGAGGAGGAGCGGCGTCGGAAACAGCATGCCCCCCCCCCCCCCCCCCCGCCGGTCTCGGATCCGAGCCACCAGGAAACCCACAGGCCGGCTCGAGGTGGCCCCTGGTCAGGAACCACACGCTGCCTCTTGAAACCCATTCAATTAGCAGATGGGCCGCTGCCTAGAGCGCCTATTACCACGAAAAACAGGCGCGGCTCCACCAAATTCTCTCCCCGACGTCTGTTGTATTTAGTGCCACACACTGACCCAGGTTTTCTCTTCCTGAAAAAGTCTGCTCAGTAAAACAGGAGGAATGCGTGCTCGCCTCCCCACCACCCTGCAACAGAACGAACCCCCAGATCTCGATAAAAACCCAGCCCCCGCCAAGTGTATTTCCCTGGTGGAGGAGCCGCGTGGCCTAGCAGCCCTGCCACTGCGTAGGCAAAAATGCAGAGTTTGTCTCTTTTGTCAGTCTGGAGATAAAATCCTGTTCTTTGTAATCCCTGAAGAAAGAAGTCAAATAAACCGGGGCTGAGCTAACCATTTCCAATCCATCAAAGCAATCAAATTCTGTTTACCTGAATCCCAATGATTTCTAAAATGTTATTAAAAAGTAAAATGGAGTTTAACTATTCCAAAAAACCGAAAATGCTGTGCAAACACGGAAGGGATAAGATTTCTGTAATTATGTAGACACAAAGTCGGTGCCATCATTTGAGCGGCGATACCCTGTAGCTTTGGCCTATACGGATAAAGAGCCCTCCGTCGCGGCGAGGGACACGTCAACGTAATTAATGGAAGGAGTCTTCCAAGAGGTGACTCTTCATTTAGTTGGTTGTATTTCTCTTTTGGGCAAACAACAGTTTTGTCATTTAATAAACCAATTAACTGATGATGTATCACCCAAAATATTTGTATATCCCCCATTCCATCATCTCAAAGCCCCTCATCCCATCGCTTACCTCCCCTTGGAGAGTGTGGTCTGCAAGGTGACTAATTAGTATATTTGGCAAATGTTTGCCTGGCGGGTTATTTTTAAGCAAATTCATTGGGATTTTTGCCTCGGGGTGCTTCTGCGAACATTTGCAACGACGACAGAAAGCCCTGCCTTTCGGTGTCATTAAAAGTTCAGGTACCCCATTACTAGGACAGTGTAGAGCCACTTCGAAAGAAATAATGATCGTGGCCCCGCTTCTTTTCGAAATTCTTCAGGTTCTGCAGGGGGCGGTGCAGTCCTGGCGCGCCGGCTGCTTTGTCCCCCGCTCAGAATTGCTTCTGCTCAGCCAGGAGGCCGTCTGTCGCTGCAGACACCGTCGCCGGCTGCACGTAACAGTGGTGTTCACCCCGTTGCCCCCGATGGATCTGGAGTGTGTCCACTATAACCCTCCATTATCAGGTAGAGAAGAGTCGGCTGGGGTAAAAAAAATGCATCTAGAAATGAAACTCGCCATCCCGGCGAATGGCAGAAAGTCTTGACCTAGGCACATTCTCTCAGCACTTTGAAATGTGAAATCATCATGACAGGTTGTCGGCAGCAAGAATATATGTCATTAGAGGCATCAAAATGGAGTCATTTAAGAGGATTTGCTGGAGCCCTCAGTAAAAGATGTTTTTGTTACAAGTATAAATGGGGCTCCCAACTCTGCCCGCCCCCCCCAAAGCTACTGAGCATCCTCAGCAAGGACTGACTGGTGTTGCACAATGAACGCTGCTCTGACCTGTGACCCTTGGCTCCTGCCTTTGCAGCACAGAATTCATTCATTCGCTCATTTGTGGCACCAAAAATCCAGAGCCTCCAACCTACCCATCACGAATTAGAAATGGCCCCTGTCCTCAGCGAGCATGTTGTCTAGGGAAATGAGGGCAGGTGTAACAAAAGAGATGGGACGTCCACAGCACCACAAGACCACATCAGAGGACGCCTAACCCAGGCACAGAGGATCTGGGGATGCACAAGCTCCCACATTCTGAACGACAGTTAACTGGTAATCGAGGCGAGGACAGAAGCTTGTCATTGAAGGGAGGGTCTTGCTTGAGGGTGCAGGGTTGAAAGCAAATGCCCATTTGAGGTGCCAGGAGCCCATAAGTGAGGTAGGAGCCTGGACCATGAGGGCCCAGGGGTGGAACAGAAAGTCAGAGGGTGGACAGGCCCGGCCTGTTCAGGGCTCGAAGCCATAACAGGGAGTTTAAACTTCATCCTGGGAGGAATTTGGAGCCATTAAAGTTTTTAAGCAGAAGAGTCACATGATCAGATTTACATTTGGGAAATGCATACTTATGCTTTCAACACACCCCGGTCTCCTATGCAAAAACAGTGTCCTAACAGTCCATGGTGAATGTGGTGACCACAGCCCTGTGAGCCATTTGTATAATTCCTGCTAAAGCTGGGGCGGGGGCACCACCTCCCAGGGCACCGTCCACCTGTTCACTAGCTCACACAGGCCTGCGCCTTCGGCAGCGTCTATGTGAAGGATCCACCGTCCCTTAAACTGGGGAGAGGAAACAGAAACTTCAGCAAGAGCCAAGTACACATAAGACCCCTGAGGTCCCATCCATTCAGGGACAGACAGCATGGAAGCTCATGGGATGGCTTGCTGTGGACTTGGGTAACCAAAGAAGGTTCATGGGGGTGGGATGTTCTGAGATGGGTAGGAGGGATCACATGAGCTCAGGAGCACTGTCTGTCTGTGGACAGTGATACCAGACAGAGCTAGCATGTCAGGTACAAAGCAAAAGATGTTGGACACAAGGGCAGTGTCACCCCAGCACCACGGTGAATGATGTTCACTGGGTACCTCTTACCCTCAGATCTCTGGACCTGTGACTTTCTCCTACCCCTCACTGCCTTTCCACCAACCAGTAGGGCTGAGAGAGCTGGAGAGGAATGAGTGACAGGGGACCCAGACACCACAGAATGCCCCTTGAAAGATAGGTTTAAACAGGATTCCAAGGAATAGGGGGAACTTAGCATGCCATGGGGGACACTTTGCAAACTGACCCCACCGTCTCCAGCTTCATCTCTCCCCCAGGCTGCCTGGACCACAGACATTCTGAAGTCCTCGCTCCTGGCTCTGTGCCCCTTTATGGCCCATGCCAACCTACCCAGGGAATCTTCACCTTTTCTGGGAAGTCCTGCATGAAGACACCTCCACACACCCAGGGCTGCTTCCCATACTCCCATTGCTGGGAAATGCTCAATATAGAACTTTGTTTCATTAACCATTTGTTTAATTATTCTAGCCAGCCTCTAATCTGGGAACTTTTCACTTAGCGCAGTGGTTAAGAGCCTGGTCTCTGATGGGAATCCCCAAGCCCTCCTTGGCCAGCACTCGACTGTAACAGAAGTTCAGTTAATGACTGACAGGTGCCTACCTGTATAAATGAACTCAGGGAGGGGAGAGAGGTCCATCACACCAACCTGCCAACTCCAGGGATCCCTCTACGTGCACATCATAAATGCCTGAACACTGGGGGAACTGCATTTTCAAGCTCCAGAAACTGGCCATGGCGCCTAGAATTTCCACTTCCAGGGAGCTGCTGTTTAATAAAGGTATTTTGGCTGTATTGACACTGTCCCCTAAACAGCCATCCAATACAGAACTGTGCAAAAAAAAGGAAGAAAAAAAAGGTAACTCAGATGGAAAAAAGTCAACTCAAGTGTCTGTTTGATTTCTTTGGCTTCCAACTCGATTAAAAAAGTCACTCTTAGAGCCCTGGCTCTGGGTATCCAGTCATGTAACAGTGTTAGCTCATGAACTCCTACAAGGTCCTATGAGTAAGGTGACAAGCCTTACCTGAGGGCCTAGATGTGATGCTCCAGTTTCCGGGTGCATCAGAACTCCTGAAGACTCGTTAAAACACCAACCGCTGGGCCCCACCTTTGGGGTTTCTGATTCGGTGTGTCTAGGATGGAGCTCACAGGCTCACATTTCTAACAAGCTCCCAGGTGATACTGACACTGCCTGTCTGAGGCCACACTTTGAGGACCGCTGCCCTAGACTGCACAACCACCTACCGACAAACTCATTTCTCAGATAGATCCCAGACACTTGGTGCCAGACTGACTTACTTCAGGTTAGCAAACGCCCAGGTAGCAAGATAAAGGGAAATCCACGGGCTCACCTGGCCCAAATTGCCTCTCCTGTGGTTAAAGAAGGGAGCGGCCACTTGCCGGCTCCAGTCAGGCCACGGGGCTGGCGAAGGCCAGGTCTGGGGTGTTTTTTCAAATAAGGATCTCTGATAGCAACTGCATGCAAATCGCTCCAGCTCCCTCTCTGAGATGCTCATGGTAGGGATCTGAAAACAAGGTCAAAGTAAAATTGAGTTCTGACTCAGATTTCACAGAAATGGGTTTTCAAATCAAATCAGATGAAACTTCGAGGTGCATGGGACTGCTTTCCCCCCACCCAAATGTGACCTCTCCTAATAAGAAGGGGGAAATGCTTGGAGACCCTCTTCAACATCAAATGGCAACCTAAGAGCCTTCTCTGGTGATTTAAACGAATCAGAAACATCTGGGTTAAATTTTACTCAAATTCTACACAATCTAAACAATTAAGGTGGGGGAGGAAGCCCTTGGCAAACTGGGCCTTGGGTTTAATCAAGCCTGGAGCATTTGGAAATTGGTCCGAGGTGTTGATGAGCGCTGAGTTGAAGCCCTAAGGCCCAGCGTTACCACTCTGAAGGCTCAAAAATAACAGGGGCGTCACCTGCCCCCCACCAGGACTCCTGGAGGGACCTCCCTTCCATCCATTTTTCTCCCTGGCCCCATTTGGACAATTTGATGGTCCGGGTGAATGTGGATGCCTGATGACCAGAGGCAATGGGAATTACGAAGAACACAGTGAGCGGTTAGGAGTCTGACGGTGCTTGTCAGGATAATGCACCCTGGCTGGTGCAGCAGAGCCCTGGAATCACAGAGGCTTTATAAAACTAAGTGGACTTCTCGCTCCTGCTGTCTGGGTTGGATGACTCTGCAAGAAATCCCTCCTCCAGGCACTCAGGAATCTGGCTGCTCCCCCGTCCCCGCTCTGCCATCTCCCCATGGCTGCCGCTGAGGGGACAGGAAGATGGATGGAACGCCTCGTTTCGGATCTCAGACCTGTCCTTCAAGAGCTAGGAGACAACCTGCAAGACCCTTGACCTCTTTAAGGGTCAGCTTATTTCTTTCTCTGTAAAACAGGAGTGATCAGAACACCCACCTTGTGGGATCCATGTGAGAATCAAATGAGGTTCGGCCCCAGACCCTTGCTACTCAAAGTGTGGTCTGCTGACGGGTTCCACTGGCGCCATCTGGGGTCCTACTGGACTTGTGGACCCACAGGGCCCACCTCAGACCTCAGGAATCAGTATTTGCCTCTTCACAAGCCCCCCGGGGGGCCCCAAGCACACATCAAAGTTTGGGAAGCGCCGCCCTAAAACGCCCGACACATAGTAAATTCTCAATGAACGTTGGCTGCCCCTGGTATCATCTGAACTCCAGCTGCCTTTCCAGGCCTAAGAATCACCGGGTCAATTAGCCCCTCACCCCTCCCAATCAGCGGGGACATCGGCGGAGACTGGCGGGTTGAGGGGACTGGCTTCTCCTCCCGTGAGCAGTGACACTTCCTACTGATGTCCTTTCATGAAAGGGTGGAGACGGGTCTTTATTTTAACTGACAAATCAAAGCAAGTCAGGACTGAGACTGCAATCATCTTACCCTCATTATCCCAAGGAATTCAGCCCATCTGGCACACTGCCCTCGTCATTACGCGCTGATCACAGAGCCTGTGCGTTACCTGGGATCAGCCCAGCAACATAAAAGGTAGGGAACGGACCCAGATTTCTAGACAGGCTGTCACGGAAAATTTCCCTCCTGGGGGGGCTGGGCGGGAGGAAGGACCAATGTCAAGTAAATCATTCCCCCCATCCTGGTAAAACACATTTCCATGGCCAGCCCAGCTTTCCCAAGCCAGGCCTGTCCGGCTCACTTAGGCTGGGCGCGGGCGCTGCGGGGACGCGGCGGATTCCTGCGGCCGGCTGCCTGCTCGGCTAATTTCCGTGATTACGCCCAATCTTCATCCAGAGCGCGCCCTCTGCGAAATGACTAAACTCGTATCAGGTGTCGCTCCTCCGCCCCCGCTCACCCAGGACAGTGGGCGCTTTCTCCTGGTAATGGATCACACAGCTCCTGAATCTCAATTTCCTTCCCTCGGCCCCGCGTCACCTCGGCCACATGGATCAATGGGAGGCCAGCGGTGCTGCGAGCAGCCTGCAGGCTGCCCTTCTCTCCCGCCCTCCTCCTTGCACACACACCCACACACACCCACACACACACAGACACGCACACACGCACGCAAAATACTCAGAACATTAAAGAAAGCTGTTAAGCTAATCTGGTGCATCTAAATGGGCAATATATATTGAATCCATGCTCCATTGATCATAATTATTGCAGGGCCCTTTATCGAGTAGCCATCTTAAACCATTATTTAGAGATCATTTCGCTTTCCATTACTGTCACCATATTGCAGAATTCGCCGGAATTGGATGCCTGGTGATAGAGGGGTGTGCACGGTATTTGCTGGGAACCCGCCCATGTCATCCAGGAGTGTTTCCAAGCGGAGAGACTCAGCACCACAGTCAGGGAACTTTCGAAGAGCCCCCTCCACCCCATCCCACCCCCGTCAGCTTCGTGGCAGAAAAACAAATCCTTCCACCCAGGTCTGATTTTTCCACCTCGGCTCTGCAAACAATGTCACCATTATTCCCGGCTTCCGGTAATCCCCAGTAAGACCCTCGACACACAAAGCCCCCGCCGCGCACCGGGCGTGCTGCAGATGAAGTGCAAAGTGCCTGGACCAAGGCATCCGGCCTGCGCGAGAGGAAACAAGGGGGCCTTATCTGGAGCGCCAGCTCCTGAGGGGGGGCCTGCTACGCAAACCGCGCCCCCTTCCTTCCCAGCCTAAGGTGCCGTGGCCGGGGAGCTGCTCATCTCCTCCAAAGCCCTGGTCCTATGTCCTTTCTTCCCCACCCATCCTCTACTGGGGCACCCCGCCGCGGAGAACGCGACATCACGACGCTCCACACGACGAGTGGAGGGCACTCGGTCTTCAGAGCCAGGTTCAAGCCCAGACCCTGCCGTCCGCTCCCTGCGGAGCCTCAGACAATCGATCCATTCTCCCTCTGGCACCTTCCGATGCTGCTGCTTCGGTGAGAACAGGAACGAAGATGATTATAAACACCCACCTGGGAGGGCCCCCCAGTGGAAAGGTCCAGATCCTGGGCAGAGTGAGGGAGTCCTCAGCACTACTTAGCAGTCATGGCCCTGGTTCTCCAATGCTAACACGCACCGGAACCCCAGGAGGGCTTCTTGAAACACAGGAGGCTGACCCCACCCCCGTTTCCGATTCAGTCCGTCTGGGTGGCGTGAGGAGGTACCTGTCTAACACCTTCCCAGGCGATGCTGCCGGTCTGAGGCCACATTTTGAGAGCTGCTGATCTACAGAGTAGAAACCATGAAACTAGGAAAAGGTGCGACAGACTCACGGGCACAGCCAGTTACAAGACTGACAGCCCCACTCCCAGATTCCTCACGCAGTAAGCCCGGGTGGGGCTCTCGAATGTGCACTTGTAAGTGCAGGTGATGCTGATGCTGATGCTGATGCTGATGCTCCAGGCATCACACTGCGCTGACAGCCACTGTCACAGGGCATCCCTTAGCGAGGAAAGCAAATTACAAGAGTCGGGGCAGTTTCTCTACGTACGTTATACATGCACAGAAAAAAAACCCTCAAGGATAAACCTTAAAATGTTACCAATAATTAAAATGTTAACAGTGATGTCAAGATTAGGGGTGCTTTTAATTTTTTATGATCAACATAAATTATTTATATAAATTTAATTAATCGGCCGTTTCTCCCTCGAATAAGCGAATGTTATGAAACCCACATCTGCCCGAGTCCTCCAGAGCTGCCTCTATCTTGAGACACTTGGGACCAGACTCAACACTCTGGGAGGTTTTTATTATTAATAACTACTTTCTTAAGATGGAATTCACTTACCATATAATTCACCCACTTAAAGTGGACACTTTAATGGTTTTTAGTATATTCACAGAGCTGGGCAACCAACACCAAGATCAATTTTACAATATTTTCAACTCCCCCAAAAGAAACTCATATTCCCCAGCAGTCTCCCGTTTCCCCCTAATCCCCTCCCGCCAGCCCCTGGCAACCATTAGTGTGCTTCCTATCTATGAACTCGTCTCTTCTGGGTATCTCATATGTGTAAATGGAATCGTACAACCTGTGGCCCTTTGTGACTGGCTTCTTTCACTCAGTGCACTGTTTTTATATAAAACCCCTCCCTTGTCGGGTAATCTCACGACCCGCCTTGTCTTGTATGCCCCACTCAAGCAGACCCAAGGTCCCACCTTAGGAAGATTCTATAGACATGGGGTAAAGTGCATGAAATTTAATATGCCCTGCGTATCACCCCACAGAATTTTATTTAGCTGATAGTTGGGTTCTCGCCCCTGTTTTGGACTAGTTGCATCTGAGGCACAAGTCACCTCCTAACAGACATCACGAAGAGGCAGTAACACCGCATAGCAAGGGCCCAAAGTGCTGCCAGCACTTGCTCTGTGACCCCAGCAAGCTGCTTGCTGGCTCTGGGTCTTACGCCTCAGAATTGTTGGGGAACTGAGTGAATTCACGCACAGCCACTGCTCAGAGCAGCGCCGGCTACCACATAGATGCTCAGCACATGGCAGCTATTAGCATTAGTACAACAGTTAATTGGATTTCAATACCTGGCAAAGCTTCTTTGTCGTGAGGCTCTGATATGGTCGCAGAAGCAGATGCCTGGAATAGATTTAGCAAAAATCTTCTCTTATGATAAAATCCTGCCTCCTTCTACTAGAAAGGGATGGGAGGGTTGGGTTGAGAACACTTTGGGCTGAATCTAGCCCAAGCAATTGCCCCAAGCTAAGAGATTAACAATACTTAGGGAGGGCTTTGGGGAAGTTACTAGATCAAATACAAGGACAGGCCATAATCATAATCACAACACCAATAAAAATGAATGTCAAAATCAACTCCCTTATGTTTATGTTTGTCCCAAAGAGATGTCTGCGATCATTACCCAATGCAAGACACTCCAGGGGGACACCAGAAAGGTCTGTGGGCTCCTGAGTTAGCAAGATCAGTTGTAAATCCTGGGGAAAACCAGGGGCAATTGCATGACACAACAAGATATACCAGGCCAAGCGTCCCAGAGCAATGATTAAGCCTTAGCAGGCCAGCACTGCTAACTAAACACTAGGAGACACGGCAGGTTAGTTGCTCAGAATCATTCCTATGCTATTTAGGGCCCTTTACCATTTATTTTTTATTTTTGTTCCTTCTCTAGCTCAAAGGTATCACTGCCCTTAACTTTTAAAATTCAGCCCGATCAATAGTTTTTGTGAGGAACCACATTATAAGGTTTGGCAGAATTTGACTTTTCTAGGCAAGACTATTCTTTTTGGTGAAAGCATCAAAAATGTTTCAAATAGCTTGGGCTCCCCTTCAGAGACAGGACAAAGGCAGTTTCATTTTCCTAATCTGTATGGTGTCCCAGGAACCCCCCCCTCCTCTCCCTGCTCTCTCCCTCTTTTTAATCACCAATAACACTTCTTATTGAGTAGATGGTTATAGGTATACATCTTTATAATGCCGGCTTGATCAACTTTTTCTTACTCCCTAGAAACTAGTTCTAATTATTTTTCATAGCCGGTACCTCACACGTGAAACCCAACAGGCCCACGGAGCTCTGTGAACTAATAACATACAATCACAACGCGATATTTAATAAGTCATCCGCAGCGGGGCCGCTCGATGCGCAGGCAGAGAGCTCTTCCTGCCTCAAACTATCCGAATGTGTTACTGTGATTCTATTCTGTAAAGTAATGCTGACGTTTGCTTCCCATACAAAAAGAGACCTCACATTACGTTCAGCATTTTTCGTATTTTCTTGTAGGCTCAGAATAATAAAAAGGGAGTGATTATATGTTTGCATTATTTTTTTTAAGTTAAAATGATCAGAGATTTTGCAATCGAAGGACCAGGATTTAGTTGTTTCAACAATGTACACACGTTAAATGGCCCGTTTTCAGTGACAATCAGGTAACAGGCAACTGAAGTATTACTGCACTTATTTTAACTAATAAAATGCAAATGCGTGATTGTTTCCCTTGAGTACATGTTCTTGTTATTAGCACCTTTCAGGAAATTTAAAAGATTTATGAATCTGAGTAATACATAATTAATATTTTAAGACATTTCCCCCGTCGGCTAAGCTTCTCCTTTGCAAGTGTGAAACTGACTTAGCCAGTTACAGGAAAGATAGTGGTGTCCCTTTTCACTCTCAGTGCTCGGAAAATGTTTGTTAGGGAACTTGAGGATGGAGGTAATTATATTTATTTATTCAAAACAAATACAGTTGAGACCGTCAGGCTGTATAAATAATTGCCACCAAGGGTCAGAAAATTGCTTGGTGATATCCACCGTTTGTAAAGCTAAGGACAGAAGACAAATGAATCAGCTGGATTTTAACTATTTTTGGTGGGAGGGCTTTTGAAAGCACCTATCACAAAGCACTACTGCGAGAATTAAGCTTATTTTATTTTTATTTCTTCAACAAACACTTATGTAGCGCGTACCATGTGTCGGTTGTTAAAATAAAGCTACATATTACACGTATTAACTAATTTAATCCTCAGGACAACACTTAGATGTTAGTTCTATTATCGTAACTTCATAGATGAGGAATCGCAGGCACAGAAGTTTCCATGCTCATGGCCTCAGGCGGTGGAGATAGACAGTGTCTGACTCATGCCCAGAATTTAACAAATACTAAGGACCATGTCCTCCTAGGTCACACTGGCTGTCCAAGCTGAAAAGTGGGTGACTGCAGCGTCAACACTCGCAAGCCAGGAGAAAAACCTGGATATTTCTAATTTACGGCAGTTTTAGAACCCGGAAAGAATATGACATATACAGTTGAACGTACAGTTCAACCTTCCAGCTATTTCTTATTCAAAGGGAATTGAAACACTGGAAAAGAATAATTGAGTGAGGAGGCAGATCACTGGTTTCTCGATACCCTCCTTGGGTATAAGGCGTCCCTTCTCAAATCTCACTGACTCTCCGAACATATTTAATTGGAGAAATCTTTAGAAAAAATTTACTGTTGAAAACGTTGAACCTGTTGCGTTGTTTTTATCCATCTACTGGTGCTATTTTCAGAGAAACATCTACTATAAATGGATGTGTTTGTCCAAATGGGGCCCTACAGGGGCCGGTTTCGTGACCATTAACCGTCTGCCTCCAGAAGAACTGTGCGTGCAGGTTTCTGCCCACAGTCCAGCTGCGGGAAAAGTCCATCACAAGCATTTGAGGTCAACCACCGGCAAACGGGTGAGTCTTAAGTCTACACATAGCGAAGACCCGCTACCTGGAGGGATTTTAGCCGAAGGCACCAGAGAAAGGTACAAAGACACAGGCCCGCAGGAGGCTTGCAGTCTGAGAGCGACGCTAAGGGAGACACGTGCAAAGATAACCGATGGATGAGCAGGGAAGGGTAATGGCAAGGACAGGGTATAGCTGGCGGTGGCCTCGCGAGGGCAGAGCAGGGACAAGACTGCAGTGGATGTGGCTACTGGACAGGCCTGAGCAGGAGGACTGGGACCCTGCGGGGCTCCCGGGACCTCTGCGGGATGACCCGGGAGGCGCAGGACTGGACTCAGCAAGGCAGACAGCGGCGGTCCGGCCGGTCTGGTCATTGTCACGCCCGTGCACGTTGCCAGGAGGCCCTCGGTGTGACGTACGTTCCTCCTCTTTAAGTACAATAATCCAGGTGGCATTTCCCTGCCTCTCCTCTCTGCTCTTTGGCTGTGGCTTGTGGCTTAGTCTCTGTGTGTCCATCCATCTCTAAGTGGCTGTGTTTACTTTGTTCTCACTCCCTTTGTGGCTCATGAATCACAAAATTCTAGAAACAGATCGAGCGTGTTGGAAATCATTCAGGTTGTGCTGAACATTTTGGGGTGACCGTCTCCGGGCACAATCCCTTTATATTTCTCTGTCCTTCCCACTGTGCCTCAGACACTAACAGTTAAAGGGCAGTTGCAAAGTAGCTTTTCCTCTCCAAAGAAATGAGTCAAGAAAGAGCTCAGAAGGAAGCGTTAATGTATGTCTCAATGTACGCTCTAGGTCTTAGGGCTTTAAAGAAACATTTGTGTTTTCTTTAGTGTTCTGCCTGATATGGGCGTATCAGAAATACAGCAGCTGGTGGATGTGAACTATCCCAGGCTGGGTTGGGGGAGTGTGCTGTGTGGTTGGGAGCTCACCAACATGCCCCAGTGGGGAGTGACAGTGAATAGGTGAAGGGACCCACCTGTAGGACTGCTTCTCAGAGGTCCAGAAGTCCAATCAGGAGGGTCCACCAGGCAGTGGATATGAGAAGAGGCCCCAGGTAACGGGGTTTCTCATACTCAGGTCACGCCGACATGGTTCAAGATCAGTCCATTTGGTACCCCACGTCTGTAGGGACTGTAGGGACTATCGGTGTGAAAGACAGGGTCCAGGTGCCTGGGGGGGAAGATGCTGGTAAGGGAAAAACGTGGCATCAGTGCCCCAAGCAGTGGGCCTGGGTTCAAGGAAAAACCACAAGCCACTGGGAATCTGCCCTTGAGAACATGACATGAGCAGCCTGGTGAGAAGGGGTCACTGGGCATGAAGTTGCCAAGAATGGGCCACAGGCACCCACACACTGGATCCCTAGCAGTGTGACTGATCCCATGCATTCCTGCTGGATCAAGGCCACCCACTGGGTCAGAAGTGGCCTCAGAACAACATAGTGGGAGGGTTTTGCAAGGGGCAACCTTAGAGACCATGGGTCAGCTGGCAGGGGCCAGCACCAACTCCAACAGCCCGCGCCCTTCAGTGTTTTTAACTGAATTTTAAAAACTGAGGTACACAGGAAGCGCACAGTCTTAAGTGACATATTTACATATGTGTACACTCATGTAACCACCACCTGGGTCAAGATACAGAATGTCCCCAGCACCCGGGGGGCTCCCTTGTGCCCCTTCCGTCAATAACCACCATTTTGACCTTTATCATCATAATCAGTTTGGCCTGTTTTTGAACTTTCTCTAAGGGGAACCATAAGCATATACTCTTTGGTGTCTGTTTTCTGTGCTTGGCAGTCTGTCCGCAAGACATGTCCACATTAGTGCTCCAATGCGCTCTCTCGCCACATGCCGTGTAGTGTTCCATCTTACAGCTCGAGCTCAACTCAGTGTTGCCACTGCCAGTGGACATCTGGGCTATTTCCAGCTCTTTACTCTTATCAATAAAGCTTCTGCAAACACTCCTGTACCTGCCTTTTAATGACCATGAGCACTCGTGTCTGTTGTCATATAGCCAGATGGGCCCTGCTGAGGCACAGTGTCGATGTCCTTTCGCTTTAGTCCCTTGAATACATTTTTTTAATGACTTTATTTTTTTAGAACAGTTCCAGGTTTACAATAAATTTGAGGGGAAGGCACTGAGATTTCTTACATATCCCCTGCCCCACACATGCATAGTCTCCCCCATTATCAACCTTCCCACCAGCATGGTACCTTTATTACCAGGATGAACCTATATCGACACATCATAATCAAAGTCCATAGTTTTCCTCAAGCTCACTCCTGGTGTACATTCTATGGGTTTGGACAAATGTATAATGACA
Organism: Miniopterus natalensis; assembly: GCF_054644295.1. Lineage (NCBI taxonomy): Eukaryota > Metazoa > Chordata > Mammalia > Chiroptera > Miniopteridae > Miniopterus > Miniopterus natalensis. Next base: position 53,171,647 of record NC_142094.1, read on the forward strand.
TGTGGTCATCATTACAGTATCTTACACAGTCCTCTGTGCTCTGCCCGCTCACCCCACCCCCCCACCCACCATCTCACCCCGGCAACCGCTCCTTTTCCAGAATGTCGTATTGTTGGAATCATACAGTATGTTGTCTTCTTGCTCATATCTTTTCATGGCTTAGTGGTTTATATATTCCATTCTCCGCATGTCCTTGAGCACTTTGAAAAGCAATTTCCCCACCAGTCAGTTTAGAAAAGAAATGATACCCTAATAAGGCTAACCCACAAAGAATGTGTGAAGTCAGCACCACCTTAGATTCTATAAACTTTATAGACTAAAATAAGCCGTCGTGGCTACTACATCATGCTGTACAGGACAATCCGCATTCGTGAAGGCAATTCCTGTGCTCAGAGCAGCTCCGGTCGCAACAGAGAAGTGGAGGGGTGGGGGCTAAACAGATGGGCTGCAGCAACTTCACACGGGGCCTAGAGTTTGCGTTTCTGCTCAGTGATGTGCCAGAGAAATGAGGAGTTAGACTTAGGGCTGAGGCAGAGCCGGGTTCCCACTGTGGCCCTACCTGTTCCAGCAGCTGGTCATAGCCAAGCCCGCTGGGAGAATTAGTATAAGGAATTGACTCTGGACCATTCTACATGATGCTGTCCTTGACAGAAGAAAAGACAGTGTCATGGAGACCATGAAATACAACCACCTTTCTAAATAAGCTCCTGGAGCCGGCCAGGCCAGAAGATGGGCATGGACCAGGATAAAACTTGAATCAGTCATTTTCATGCCTTGTGGCTGCTCTGGCTAAAAACTCAGAAGGAAAAGAGACAAAAACCCTCCTTCACCAAGTACTTTTGAGTTATCTGTGGATATCAATCCTCTGGCCCCCTAATGACAGATAAGGCGGAAGCAGAGATTCTGTACGGATATCAAAAAGACCCATCATCTGAGGCTGACACCAAACACTTAGAACCTTGATGAAAACCTTCGGAAGGAAATATCTGAGGATGGGAAGAGCGGGTGATTCTGGGAAGATCCGCAGTCAGCTCTAAACCCAGCCGAGTCAGCCCCAGACATCCCAGTGTGGCTGGCGTCCTGCCTCCTTGGATTCCAGTCTGGCCACAGGGAGCCCATGTGGGTGATGCTTGAGGCCCATCAGGAATTCAGGATGGGGACAGGGCCTTGAACAAACCTGAGGAAAAGCGCTCTAAAGGGACTTTTCAAATGATCTTGGGCATCCAGCCGCTCCTGTGTCTAATTTCCTGTAAATGAATTACGACTACAAGAATTAACCTTTCCCCAGGGAGAAAAACAAATGACAAGGGGCTTCCTATAGGTTTTCTGCTGAGGTGGAAGAGACCAGAAGGGGGGGGGTGAGAAGCAGTGTTGGTGGGACCAGTGTTAGCAGGGACAGGGCCTTTGTCCCGCCCCTCTCTCAGTGGGACGGCCCCGCCGGGGCCCACACTTGGGCAGTGGAGTGTGGTCAGGGTTTCAGCCACACCCCCGTGCATGCCTGGAAAGTGCACAGTCTACACAGCCACACACAGCAGCCCTGATGCTGGCTTTCCTTCCTTCCTCATTTTGTGAGCCCAAGTATTAAAAAAAATATTACCTACGGGGGTACGGAGGAAACAAGACAGCATTTGTTTCAGCCAACTCTTGAGGGGAATGGGGGAAAAAGGAAAGAAATAGCCATTCAAAGGGCATCCTTCCTGGAGCCAGCCATGAAAGATTAAACAGGCTTGTCCAGATAGGGCATTTCTTTGGTTCTTTACTAATTCATGACTCAGAGTGGATCAGGGATGTGATTTAGCAAAGGACACGTGGGGCAGAGGGAGGCTCTGGGTCTGGACAAAGCTAATAGAGAAAACTCAGCTCGCCCTGCAAATGCCACTTCCACTTGGCGTTCCCGAAGGGAGTGTGTGTCCGTAAACTCCAGCCGGGCCACATGGCCATGCCGCCGTTTTCTTTTTCAATCAAACAGATTCAGATCATGCGATGACACTGCAGGTGTCTTTCAGAAAATGTTTATGCCATGTGGACATCGTCCAGTAATTGCAGGGGGCCTGTGCCCTCAGTTGACCCACTTAGAAGAAGGTTGTGGATCCCTTTTAGGTGGGTTATCCTGTGCAATACAATTTTATCTACAGAAAAATGCAGGGGGAATGAGAGGCTAAAAGGAAACTCAAACTATTTCCCTGGAAAATGAGAAGTGTGGCTATGAAGTAATGAGGCAGATTTTTGTACACAGTGTCTTGAATCACATTTTTCGTCAAATCTTATAGGATCATTTGCCTTGAAAAGAAACTAGTGGGCATTGCTTCTGGGAAGCCTAAAAAAGGACATATTCTTTATAATCATACTATTTCCAGGATGGCTCACCACACAGTTCTTGGCAGGAGGCCTCAGTTCCTCACCACGAGGACCTCTCCTCAGGACTGCTTGAGCATCTTCATGACATGGCCGCTGCCTTCCCTTAGATCACTCAAAGGAAGAACATTGTGGAAGCCACAGTGTATCCTATGACTAAGTTTCAAAAGTCACAATCTATCATTTCAGCAATATCCTACTGGAGATACACAGGACATCCCTATTGGTGTGAGAGAGACCACACAGGACACGAACACCTGGAGGCAGGACCCTTGGACGGCATCTTGGAGACTGGCTCTCATACCTTCCTGTCGCCAGACCCAATGAATGTCCATCAGTCCTCTTATTTCCCATGATGCTGCAGTCTCCTGGTTTCCCTCCTTTCTCTAAACTCTTCCTTCTCCTGGTTCCACGGCTCCCCCTCCTCTTCTGTCCGTGGCCTCATAGTGGTATTTTCCAAGCTGGGCTTGCCCATAAGTGTGTACATATACACCCAGCCAAAGGGATGACTCCCTAATCTCTATATTTAGCCTAGGTTCGTCTCAGAAGCCCCCAGCCTGTGTTAGCATCTCCTTGCTGCACTAGAAGGGCCAGCAGAATGCATTTCACCCAGCGGGGGGAAAGAAGGGCAAGGTCATGACCTTTGTCATCTCCAGATGACACTAGCTTTGGCTGTAAGGGTAAAGAGAGAAAACCAAGATCATGGCTGCACCCTATGCCTTGGGTACCACATGCCTCATTTTTCTGGGAATGGTCCTGGTTTCTGTCCCTTGTCCCAGTGTAATCATTAGTATTGCTTCATTTTACTATCTAAAGTATCCTATTCCAGATGATAGATTATATTGGTGACCCTATATAGCCCTTGCACAACGCTGGACCGTTTTCATTGTTTCATAGCATGTAAATGTGAAAAAGGCTGGATTTAGACTGAATCAGGGTGTCAACTGCGCCGATAAAACTAACCATTAGAAGCAATTATATGATGTGTTATGGAATATAATTCTCCTTACGTTTCCGTGGTATTTAACATTTCTCTGGCATTTCAGTGACCTTTTACAAGGCAGACCACAGGTTGAAGGGCTCATTTATTCCGGGATCATCGTATTGTATCCAGGAGAAAATGAGAGACCCAAAGCAGGTGTCCCGAGCTGAGTGCAGATTGCATTTCAGAACCTATTGGCCGGATGCTAATTCCTGCCATTTGCATGGGGGCCCTGTCCTATCGTTCCTATCACAGTATCCATGTCAGCTCAATTTTCCGAGCAGCTGTAGCTGAAACACTGACCGCTGCCGATTACAGCGGTGTAATGAAGTGCAATGGGCCAGTAATTATTCTACATTACCCTGATCAAGTAACATACGGACCGGAGTCATCACAATGAGATCCCAGTGCTTGGTCAGAATGGGGGAAAAAAAATCACCACGAATGTTATTTAAAGGGTGTCATCAAAAATGAGTTTGCAAGGCTAGAAACATAAGATCCTGAGATGTTATCTTGGCCTCCTATCTCGTAAGTGCCTCCCGATTGGAGCATAGCGGCCCCCTCTCTTTGCCCGTGTCGAGTGACTTAATGAAAAGCTACGTAAATAGAGAATGTATTTCGGTAGAGAGAGGACTTAGGGGGGAGCTGGGAGGGGGGGACTTATGAGTGAAATTTCAAGCAACTCGACATTCAAAACCTCTGGTTCACTTGCTTCAGGAAAGAGCACTGTTGCCCGGATGGATGCCCCCCAAGCTGAGGATACTGGTAGGGTGGGTCCTTAAAATCCGCTCAGTGTGACTTCCACATAGAGCAAAGCCCAGTTAAAACCTGCTTGGGAGCGAGTGTGACAACCTGCAAAGAATGAAGCAAATGCCAGTGGTTTGTTCGGCGCTTGCTCAGGAGAGCTGGCTGCGGGGACTGTTAACAACTGCCGCCTCGTTGTTTCAGGCCTACCCACAGTTCTGTTCCCCCTAAAGCACAGGGTGGGTTCTGGAGATCGCTACAGTTTGCATTTGCAACCTGTTGAAAAAATGTGGACCCATAAATGGCAATTGCAGAGAAAAGCAGAAGTACCCTACCTTGAGTGTTGAGTGTTTCTACCATAAAACGCACCCCCGCAGCCAGGCAACTCACTCATATGCCACATGTGTGAGCATGCACGCACACACACACACACACACACACACACGGCGTGGGCCCCATGAGAGCATAACAACAACGTAGGTGTTAATATCATAGAGTCAGCCCTGTGACGCATGGAATCTACTGTCCTGTGGCTAAAAGCTGCCTCTCCCCCCTCTGTCCCCTCTTCCCCCCGTGTGACTCCTCCCAGCCTCTTCCCTGTGGCCCTCTTTCTCTTGTCCCTGTCGCCCCAAAGGGATGTGCCCTGCTGAGGTACAGCACAGCCTCTCTCTGTAGGGAGATTGGCTGTAATTTTGCAACGATCACCATGGGCAACCAGGAATTGTTGTAAAATGAGAAATCTTAATTGTGAATCCGAAACTTTCTAATAAAGTTAATATACTGTCACATTCTATGGATATTTCGTCCTACACTTACCAAGTGTGAGTTTGAACTTGGACTGCATGCACCGTTTTGTTTTGTTTTTTAGGTTCCAAATTTCCCACAAGCCTTTGAAGACTTGTAGGCTTGGCATGCTTTGCCCATAGTGCCCACAACTGGTTAAAACGGCCTAGTACAAGAGCCAGACAGCCTGGTTCAAATCCCTCTATCTGGCTGAGCAAGTTAATTGACCTCTTGGAGCCTCAGTTTCCTCATCTGCAAATTAAGGATAATAGCTGGGACCACCCTGCTAAAGGCATGGAAAGTATTTAGCATGGGGTCAGGTCAAAGAACGTTTGCTATTACTCTTAGTCATTTATTTCTAAACTTTTTTTTGCATAGTAAGATTTATAACAACAATAAAGGGTATTTGAAGGAAAAATCACTCATACTCTTATAATTAAACATTATCCGCGCTCCATTCCATGCATATACAATTTTACAAAGTTGTAATATTTTCATATTTAAATTCTGGTGTTCTGAGTTTTTCTTACAGCTTTGGATCAGAAATACTTTCCTACATTGTTTTTGTTTTCATATAATTATTCTTAAAAGCTGTATAACATTCCACGATGTTCATTTGCCATAATTTGTTTAACCGTTCCCATATTGCTAATCATTTGGATTATTTTCATAGACATAATTTATGACTATGTCATTTATAGTTTTTAATCCATTTATATTCCGAGCCCTCTTTGCTTTCGGAACGAAGCAAATTCCGCAAGGTTACTTTCTGCTCTGTAAAGGAACATTTCCTTTAATTTGTCTAAAGTGTAACTGGATCCAGTTTCAAAGAATTCCTTGCCTCTGGCTCTCCTCTCCTCTCTGCACCTCAGATAAAGGCTGCGAGCAGACAAATAAAGAAAAGCTCTCTGCCTCCTCCAGGCTTTGGGAGTAGAATTTCCTATGCCTTTTACGTGTGCAGGGCATGACCTGACCACAGACCCGTGTTGCTGCGAGTGGCCCCATTTGACTCTGTGCACAAGGGACCCAGTCATTGCCGACCCAGCCATGCTCCCCACGTGACCTCCCCCCTGGACAAGGCTGATGGACCCGAGAGGTGGCCGCCCACCCGAGGCTGGGATGTATGAGGATAGCCAGGTGCAAAGGAACAGCCTGGGTTGCTTACTTCTTTTGTCTGGAACTTGAACAACAGAAATACCAAGAAAATGAACCAAACACAGTAAGAGATTAAGCTGGAAATGTGGGTGTGGAGGACTGGCTCTAGGGTGGCCCCGCGCCCCGCCTCCTGGCGCCCATGCCTCTGCGTAGCCCCCACCCTTTGGGGCAGGGCGAGATCTGTGACTTGCTTCTAGTCAACAGAGTACAGCAAAGATGGCAGGATGCGTGTGGCTGTGTGTATGTGGTTCCATGATTACGTGCGTAAGATGGTACTGTCCACCTTGGGAAGAGACTTCTCTCCCGCTGGCTCTGAGGGCGCAAGCAGCCCTTTGGGAAGGCCCATGTGGCACAGAGCTGAGGGCAACCTCCAACCAACAGCCAGAAAGAAACTGAGGTTCTCAGTCCAGCAACCTCCAAGGCACTAATTCCTCCAGCGAACATAAGCTTGGAAGCAGACCCTTCCCCGTCACACCTGGAACGAGGCTGCAGCCACGGCGGGCTCCTCGGCTGCAGCTTTGTGAGGCCCCAGAGCAGAGCACACGGCGACATCTGCCCCACAGAAATCACGAGGCCATCAATGTGTGTTCTTTTAAGCCCCTGAGCTTTGGGTGCTATTGTTATGCAACAATGGAAAATTAATACTGTTGACATAGAGAGAAAATCATCCACGCCAGTCAGACTCGTGAGGATGCAGAAGCTGGGAGCCGAAAGAAAGAACCACGGAGTAGGGAGCATGGGCACCAGTCGGCAGAGAGAAAACGGTGAGACCTGTGAAAAGCCACGTTCCGTCAGCGCTGGGCCACTCGTGTTAGCACCTGAGGGCTTCCTCTGCGTTTCCCACGTTTCAGGGCTGTGCCGTCCAATATGCCACCAGCCACATGTGGCGATTAAATTTACAGTTAAATTCATTAAAATTAAGCAAAGTTAAAAACTCAGCTCCTCAGAAAGATCAGCCACATTCCAAGTGCTCAACAAGCACATGTGGCTAAAGGCGACTAACTTAGTGTCGAAGAGAAAATTCCCACCGTTCCAGAAAGTTCTACAGGACAGTGTTGCTCTGGAGTGCCTGGGGCCCCCTGGGTCAGTTCTCCTTTCTGAGAGGCTCTGCCTTCTCGTGCCTAACATTCCGCCTTTTCCCGGGTTGCTGAGCACGTGGACTTGAAAGTAACGTCCGATATTCTGATATCTGTTCCTCTGACCTACCACAGCACACCTCCCCAGTGACAATCGCCACTCCATCATGTCCAAGGCACCGGCACTCGCCAGCCTCCCTTCTTGTCGTCCCGTCTGCCCTCCTCCATCCCGTGGGATCAGTCAGAGGACATTCTAGATGTCAACTGATTTTTTTTTAATTTTGTGTGTGTGCCTCTCTGGCCCGTCGGGAATGAACTTGGAGCGAAGCCGTGGCACTGACAGGCAGCATTCCCCTCGGGTGGGTCCCGGGGCTCCGGCTGCGTTACCGGGTTTACTTTCCCTGCTGGCCTTTGCCCCGCCGCGCATGGTTAGCTCATTAGCCACTTTGCTCTCACCGTACGTTTAAATCAGTCACCGGGAAACTATTCCCCTGCTGCCCTAGGTGTCTGGTGTAGAACTTTATCTCTCCCTCAGCTCAGGTAACAGGATATTGAAATATTTGTATCAAGCATGCTGTAAAGTTCAACTGTCAAAAATAGTAATTTTGTGTCAAGTTCAAAATGAAATAGACAGTCCCAGAAGGACAATTTTGAAGAATCTGCTTTTGTCAAACCTGCCGGGGAGGCGGGAGCACCAGCCATGAGTGGGGGCCGCGGAGAGACGGGCGAGGGGACGCGGGCGGGGAAGGGCCTGCATTTGATAGGGCTGGATTTTCACGTCCAGCTCGTATGTAACTCACACGTAGTAACTCACGGAAAGCAAAATAGCAGGTGACGGATCGGGTGGCACATAAGCCACGGGGATTTACTGTCTAATTGTCCACCACTAAAGGCTCCATTTCCAACTTAGCTCCAGTCGGGGAGAGAAATAAGATTTAAGAAATGAGAAATAAGGAGTGATGAAGAGGAGGGAGACGTGAAGGGCGAGGCTAAATAAGGAGCTATGGGAAATTAAACTTATATTCAGCCCAGGACCGCATGTGTGTTCAATTGTGTTATCTCCAGATGGTGAGGGGCGAGTGGCAGGAGCGCAGTCTGTGCACTCTGGACGCCAGTGCCAGGCATGTGCCAGGGGTCGATAAATGTCTTGTGTCAACAGACGTACACTAAGATATTAAAGAGCGCCCTTGGGTAGCCTCCCAGATTTCCCTTTTCTCCTCTTATGGAAAACTTCTGGACTGCACCTCCCATCTGGAGCGTGACTCCCTCTTTGCTGGCAGCACACCCTCGCGATGGGAGAGCGTGAGTTCTGGAGCCAGCCTCCGGTTCAAGCCTGCCTGTGCAATTTACCAGCGATGGCCCCTGAGTAAGCGACTTCATCGTTCTTGCCCCCATTTCCTCGTCAGTAAAACACAGCGATAGTACCTGCTGCCTCGCAGGACTCGTGGAAACTAAGTGAGATGAGGCGGAATTTAATATACACCAAGAGTCAATAATATTAGTTGTTGCGGTTGTCGAGGTTGTTATTAATGTCAAGATCATGATCGTTATTATTGTTTCTATTACTCAAAATCCAACGTGTGACACCTCCTCTCACGGATCGCTCCCTTCCTTCCTGGGGCACACTCGTTCCCCCTTCTGACCACGGCGTTTCTGTCCGAATCAACACTCTTTTGCTGTGTTTACCTTCCGAACACATATCACACTTTGAAATTGTATATATATACAATTATATATAAAATCATAATAGATCATAGATTAAATATATATAACATATATTGTATATTACATTAAAATGTTCTTGGGCTGGCTTATTGCCTGTCCTGCCTCTATCAGTGGAATAGAAGGTGTCTCTGCCATGTTCATCTCTAGGATCACTCCAGTTCTACATTTTAGAGCAGGGTCCCTATGATCTCAAATGGCCGGGAAGCCCTGGGTGGCACTGCTGGATCCAGAGTTCAAATGAAGCCCTCAGGGCCCTTGCCCTCCTGCCCGCTCAGCTCTACTTGCCTTTCCATCGTCAGATACTTTTTTCTCCGTGGTTCCTCCAGTCCCAGAGAGAGAAGCCAATGTTTTTGCTGAAACCTCTAGGGAAAAGCCCTCTGGCAGACTCTGAATGGCACCTTCGAAGTCACATGTTCACGCCTGCACCAATCACAAGCGGCTATTGGGTGTATGGCGTGTTCTGGCTGACTAGTGGGGGACAGACCTCACCCTTACTGGCAGGAAAATAGAGTCGGCCTTGACCAACCAGCAGGGAAAAGGAGCCTCACAGAGTGGGCGAGGGGCAGCTTCCCAAGGAATTCCGGGCAGACGGACAGTAACAGTAAGCACCCCGCCTCTGCACACACAATGCCTAGAAGGGAGCAGCCACAACACAGGTGCTCGACGAACTGTTTTTTAATACGTCTTCATTGATTTCAGAGAGAGGAAAGGAGACGGAGAGAGAGAGAAGCATCAGTGATGAGAGAGTCATGGATCAGCTGCCTCCTGCACGCCCCCGACTGGGGATCGAGCCCACAATCCGGGCATGTGCCCTGACCGGGAATCAAACCCAGATCGCCTGGAACCTAGGCCGACACTCAACCACTGAGCCATGCCCGGCCGGGCTCAGTAAACATTTTTAGAATGAACCAGTAATCTGCATGTTCAGTTCTTGCCTCCCTGATGCCTAAAGAGACAAGGGCATGCAGACGGAGGCAAAACCGCCCCAGGTGCAAAGCTCCCTCCAGCACCAAGCAGTAGGGCGATTTTGAGTGAGTTATTCCCCCCCTCCGAACACCTGCTTTTCCCTATAAAGCAACATAAAAAATTGCTTTCTCTGTCTGTATCTCTCGGGGAAAAGGCCTTTTAAAGTGCAATAGGACTCAAATGAGTGTTGCCAATAACAATGGATTGGAAGCCTGTGTCTCGCCAGCCCCTTCGAGACTTGGTACATCGCTGGGCACATGGAATGTGGTGGCAACAGGATCCTCCACGCCTCTTCTTTCTTTTAATAACTGCATAGTGTTTATATGAATCCTTTGGCCAAAGAGAAAAATAATAAGTTGTGAGTGCAGGTGTGGTGCGCGCGCACGTGTGTGTGTGTGTGTGTGTGTGTGTGTGTGTGTGTGTGTGTGTGTGTGTGTGTTTTAAACCAAGATTTAAGGAAACCTCAGGAGTTTTCACTCTGTTTTCCTAATAAAGTTTACTCGGAAACACTGGATCCGCAGTGACTGTCGGCAGACCCCAGGGCTCTTTGTGTAAATTGAAAAGACTCCGGTGCCTGCTCCTGTTTTTATTATGGGAATCACACTAAATGTGATAATTTTGTGAAGTGTGTTTGCTGTCAGCTTCTAATTGTGCTTGTTCATAAGCAGTGAATGGGAACAGGAGTCTCAATCCATCTGTGATTATAGTCACCAAACATAGAAGTCTTCCCATCAGACCCGAGAGAGAGAAACCTCGCCTTTCGGGGCTTCGCATGGCGCAAATGCCGGTTCACAGCCCCGACGAGGGAAAGAGGCACCCTCACCTTCTCCCCGACAGCTGCCACTAAGGATTCAATCGTGTGATGCAAGGTTTGACTTGGGGCTGCACTCTCTCTGCCCAAATCCAAAATGCCATGCTAGGTACCCAGATGTGGGCTGGGACAGACTTGCTGGCCTACACTTAATCACTGTTATTTGGAACTCAGGCTTAAGCTGATGGTTGGTACCCATGTGTACTTGGTGATACTTTGTTTTATATAACTCTTCTCGCAGTGAAAGTAAAATATCCTCCCAGCAAAATTCAGAGCTCTTCTAGGATTTCCTCTAAGTTTAGAACTGGGGCAGAGTGGGGGGCGGGGGGTGTCTTCAAATGCCATTTAGTCCAAGCTTGATTTAATAGGTGAGTAAACTGAGGCTCAGATAAATTGTCTACCCATTGTAGTCTAAGGCACAGTGCTAAGCACATAGTAGATGCTTAATAAATCCTTGCTGGCGTGAATCGAGTTGAATTTTATCCTGTCATTGCTTTGTAGCGTAGTTAGTGATTTGCCATGAAAAGAACATTTACAGGGATCAAAGTCAGCACAGTATCAATGACACCACAGTAATGACATGAGATGGGCGGCAGCAACGTGGCCCTGCATGAAATGCACTAGGCTCAACATCTAATGCAGACCTGGCTCTTGACATTTCAGCTGGGCCTGGGTTTCACCCGGAGCTGTTCAGAGGCTGGAGGGGGCAGGGGAGGCTTCTGAACTGGACCCCTACCTGTAATCTAGAAAATTCCCTGAAAGGGGTCTTCTACAGGGAGACTTCCAGATGAGAAAACTGAGACAGAGATAAATAAATCACCCTAAATCACACAACTAGTAAGTCATCAAGCAAGCGTCAGCCCACCTTGGTCTGACCCCAGAGCCTGTAGTCATGATCTCACTCAGGACCTGCCTGGCTTGGGTAGCCCACCTTCAAAGACTCTCATTGAGGGGAGTCCATTTTATCTGAGTGTGGGAGTTGAGGTTCCTATGCCACTTCAGGGGACATTTGCTTTGAGCTGATGAGCCTACTTGGTCATCTGGGAGTGGCCGAGATGCCATTACCTTATGGGAGCAAGGCCCAGAGCAAAATCAAAAGCCTACAGAAATGGATCTGTTGGCTGGGAGCCTGTAGTGATGTGCTGGGCGCCTGAGTCCCTGAGGTCTCACCACCGTTGTGCTCTCCATATGGCCCCCACCATGTCAAGTTATTATTTTTGGAGTGTTTAGGGCCACCATGTAGTGAGAGTCCCACCTGGGAGGCCTAAGCCAAGCTCTCTGTAGGACTTGGGCATGTTCTGTCATCTGCACAGGGCTGTGAGGCAGGCCAGCCAAGGTCTGTGTGCATGGGGACCAGGGGTCCATTGGGAAAAGACTCACCCTAAGGGACAGAGAGTGTCCATAAGCTTGGCCTGGAGGGTAGGGAAATCTGAGCAGTCTGTGACATGGGTCCTTCTGCTCTCCTCCCTGGGCTACCAGGCACTCACACTGAATAAATGACACCATCAAACGCAGTTGGCTTTAATGTCACTGCACGACTCTAAAGATTTTGTAATGGCATTTACTGTTCCACCTTTTCTGGGCCTTTCTGGTTACATAATTATAAGAGACTGCTAGAGTTATATGCCCTGGGAAAACACACAAACGCCATGCTGCTTCCTGCCTGGCCTGGAGTGCTGAAGAGCTGGCATGAGCTGAGCACACACTCCGTGCCAGCCACTGTGCTAAATGTGTTTGAAAACCCTATGACAGAGATACTTTAGTGGCCTGATTTTATAGATTGGGGAAACTGAGGCACAGGGTAATAAATGACTTGCCCAAGCTCACACAACTAGTAAGTAATTAGAATGAAAACTAAAGGCCTGTCTGCCTGACACTGAAACCGAGCTCTTGCCCATTTCAGCAAACTGCTTCCTCACAATGGCCTTCACTCCCACCCCCTCACCCAACTGTTGAACTTGTATTCAGCCTTCAGAACCCTGATCCACAATCACCTGCTTTATGAAACCCTCCATGGCTCCCAAAAATGGAGGTAATCTTTCTCTCTGGGCCACTCAGGCACTGAGCATACCCCCCCCCCTTTTTTTTTGTCACTGGAGTTATTTGCTATCGTGTCTGGCTTGCACATGGGCCTATAAACTTGTCAAGGTCAAGATGCATCTTATATGCCTCTTTGTATCTCTCCCATGCCTGGGAGTAACAGATGCTCAATACATGTTGATCAACCGCTTTTTTGAAGGAAAGGGTCACCAATAAACATTGTCCTGGCACTTGGGGTAACACAGGGCTCTTACATTTCCTCACCCCTTTCGAGTTTCTACAACATGAAGTGAGCAACAGAGTGTTATTTTAAAAGGCCTTATAATCCACGTCGGAGGGCAGGTTTTTCTCAGCCTTCTCCTTAGAGCTACCATTCAGGAAAGAAGGTGGGCTCATAAGTGTGGTGACCATGCTCATTGCCTGTCTGTCATTATTTCCTCTTGTGCCACCATCACCAACTGTTCCCTTTGCTTTTTTGTGTTCTCCGCAAGCAGCTTGAATAAAAAAATCTGAGTGTGCCACCAAGACAAGAGACTCTAATTGCTGTTTTTCATTCAAGCCTAATGATTCTCTCCTTACAACTAACCCGTAATTACTGTTCAGAGTTCAGTGCATTCATTCAATAATAATGAATGATGCATTTTCCCCTCGAATATCTAATTTAAATAGTCTTTTCTAAATGGTAGCTACGACATGGTGACAAGATAGTACATAAGCTCAGATTTCTGTTGCTGTTAAGTACAAATATTTTGATAAGTGCAGCTAATATGAGATATTTCCTCTTAGCTGGATCCGATACCCATTGAAATATGACATGGGCACCATCTGTTCTTCATCATAAATATAAATGAAGTGATAATGAGGAAACGTGATAAGGACCATCAGGATGACTGCACTCCGATGGTTTAATTTGGATCTTCATTAATCTAAAAATAAAACAATCTACAAACGACAAATGAGCACATTTTTACCGACACTGTGTGAGTATCTTTCAGGCTGTGGGCTATGTTCTCACCACTGACAATGAGAAGCAATAACACAAAAGAGCTTTCTCTAGGCTCCTGTGGAGTTCTTTGTTCAAATCATTAACACACCACTGCCCCCGAGGGTCTGTCTCAAAGCCCGGGATGGCTACCTGGCCTGGTGGTGGTGAGATGGAAGCAAAAATGACCTTGGTCCAGGCACTTCCTCACTGGGCGGCCTTGGCCAAGTGGCTTCACCTCTCTGAGCCCCCATCTCTCTCTCTCCCGGGGTTGCGATGAGATCTGTGAGCCAGCCCACCTCTGGTGCCCCCACGCTTGGCCCCACCCAGCGCTCAGTAAATAGACCAGCAGCTGACATCTATGAGGTGCTGAGTAAGTGCTTAGATGGATCTCATATAAAATATCATTAATTCATCCCCGTTTTTCCCCCTTTCACACACGAACCAAAGCACGAAGACATAAGCAACTTGCCGGAGGTGACACAACTCCAAGTGTCAGAATTGAGGTCCAACCCAGGTCATCTCATCCCTGAAACTGTTTATTTTACTTACTATTATAAGTTCGGTTCAGTGGGTTATGAAACCACCCAGCGATGCTCGAAGAAGATTTGGGGTTAAAGTAAAGGCCATACTCTACGGAGTGTTTGGAAAATCGTTTTTCGTGTGTCTAGTGGAAACGGCTGGTGGCAAGCTTTCCTGCCGTGCGCTCGGTGCTGTGTCTCCCCCAGAGCACGTGCCTGTTGGCCATGTGTGAGTGCACAGCCCTGCAGGCTGCGGGAGGGGTGCAGGCCAGTCCAGGATGCTGCAGTCAAGCCCGAGAAGGTGTTTTGAGCTCTAATGAGTAAAATACACGAACTGGGGGCGGGAAGCCTGCGTAATTCACCAGTGCTCCACATGGCTATTTATCCTACAGGGCCCTGCGTGCTTGGGCGACAGCTGCAGATCAGACCCTGGCACGTGCCACAACTGGCTAGATGCAAAGATGTGATCCTGTGTCCTAATGGAAAAAGTACCCAGTAAATAGAGAGTGCAACAGAGTACCAAGTTTTAATCATTGCTTTAAAAAGACTCTTTCTTTTGACAAGACTCTGCCAAAAGTGATCTGAAAATACTGGGAACAAATTTAAGAAGGAGAATATTGGCTTAATGATCTCTCTGTATCTTGACTCCCGAGTGCACTTAACTCATTTTCACTCTTGTTAGGATAACACTTTATAAACGCTCAAAACGCTTAGATCTTGCAAAGGGTGTCTTAATGAGGGTGGAGTGTGGTAATTGTAGTTAAATCCATCTATTTAGTATGAGCTATTTACATTTTGATAATAAACCGAATCAAGGAATCTGGGAAAAGAATGATAATCTCACTTAGTTGTCTCTATAGTTCCAGGTGGGGATTTAGAGAGAGGTTTCAATATTTCAATGCATAGCCATTAGAAGTCGTTAAAAATAAACAAAAGAAACCTTTGTTATTCCAACCCCATGCTGTAATTATTCCTCCTACCTTATGAATAAATGGAAAGAGGGCATCAAAACTGCGAGGGGACGCTGCTGATCACAAGCCTGCAGGCTGCCTGTGAAAGCAACGCAGAAAGTTGGGTTAAGAGCGACTCTTGTGATGGGATGCTATTTATTTTAAAAAGGTAACATTCCTGTTTTCTGCAATTAACTATTTTCTTGAAGAGCAACAGGCATAGGAGGATCACACATCTATGGTGATTTTTTTTTCAAAGAAAACAATTAGTACCCATATCAAAAAGGCTAATTCAGATTAATTAAAGAACACCCACATCAGTTAAATATAATGCTTCCTCTTTCACTTAATTCGATGTATACAAAGTGTTACTAAAAAGTGTTGGGCTTCAAGATAATAAAGTATGACAGTTGAAGGGTCTGGAGCTTGGAAGAAAACTTTAGGGTCTGTAAGCATTTTAATTGCACATAATTATGGATATGGAAGTGGAACAATTTGATTTCTGGGCCTTCATGCTATTAGAAGACGAACAGAACAGTATCAAAATTGGTTATTTAAGTAAAATTGCAAGAAGCTGTTTTTCATTCCACAACATAAATGGAAACTACGTGAAATGCTGAATAACTTCCGTCCCATCTTCTTGTTTATATGACACAATGGTAATTCAAGATCTAGTGTCAGCTATTGATGGAGATTTAGAACAAGTAAAATGAAACATACTTTTGAAATATTTTATTTTTTATTTGGATAATACAGAAACGTATTATGAAGTAAAAATCCACCCTAATATGTACCAAACATCTGTAGAAGGAAACACCACTGGTAATGGCTGCATCTAGGGAAGGAGCTGACGGGGGGGGGGGGGGGGGGAATCTTACCCTTTTATTAGGTTAAAATGTTATTTTTGAAAGTTAAATGGAATTATCTTTAAGAAATTATTCATAATCTCGCCAAAGTTTAGACTGTTAATATTGGGGTAGACTTCCAACATTTTTCAATAGACTTACATACTTTTTCTCTTTTCCAAAATTGGGATCATTACATATTTTATAACCTATTACGTTCTGAGCTTTTCCCATGTTATCAAGTGTTCTTCTGAAGCTTGATTAACAAGCTAATAGTGTTTATTTGTGGATGCACCATTTATTTAACTAAACCCTCTGTGGTTGGACAGTTAGATAACTCCCATTTTCCACTGATGTAAATAGTTCTGCAGTAAACATCCGAACTTAAGTACCCTCCTGATTACCTTCATAAGATCTAGCTTGTTGAATTACTCAGTCAAAACAAATAAACATTTCAGAGCTTTAGAAACACATAACCAAACTCTATTCCAGAAAGAGGTCATCAGTTCATGTTTTCCCAGAAGTGCATGGGGACGCCCTTTCCCCAGCCCTCCCCGACCCTGGGAGGGGCCCTTGGGGAGTGCTCAGGGGCACACCGGTCTACTGAAATTCCCCAACCAGAACAGCGACTTCCAAACAGCCCTGAGTCCCACAAATCTTTTATTCCAAAATTTTGATGTTGTAGAAATGCTGCTATAGTTAATTCTACAAACTACATTTTCTTCCTTTGGGGTTTAAATGAAGTGGGATGGGTCCAAAATTCCCTCTCAGAAGGCAGACTTCCCAAATGCCAAGAATGGGTTCTCTGCCTTGAGGGCTGAAAGTGCCTTTTGAACTGCAAGCGTTCCAGAACACTGGGTCCTGTAACTCCATCACCCAAGTCTGTGTCTTCGGCACCAAGAGGGAATTTAAGATTGAGGGTCATACACACTCCCTAGGAATTCAGCTTCCAAAGGTGCGGCCTGTTCACTCAGAGGCCCCACTTCCCTTAATGGGTCTGTCACCTCCTCAGGTCATCCCTTTTGGAAGGTGCGAAAGACCAGCAGAGCACCTGGGCTCTAGTCCCCGTGGAACAATTACCGCCAAGGACTATAATCTGCTTGTTAGCTTAGAACTAGAACATATGCCTTTACGGTGGCGCAGAAGTAATGTTTCTTCAATGTATCTGAATTTGGAACTTACAGAAAAGCACAAAGAAAATAAATATTACCTTTAATTCCACCATTCCGCCTTTAACGCCCATATAGCCCACGAATCACATCAGAAAGGGTGGAATTCTTTCTTGTTAGATCAGCCAATCATGAAAATAGCAGCTGAGGGGATGTCCCACCGGTCAGTCTCTCTAAATGGTGCGGCAGCCCCGGCTCATTCTCGATGCCCTGAGTCACCAATAGAGGCTCACAGAGAACTCGCTGCACATAGACGGGATCAACACCGATCTGGAAAGCTACCAAGGGATTCTGGTCTGAGAAACACTCCCATTATTGTAACTTTTCCCACTATAGCAACAGTGTGCTTCCTTTAATGTTGTTTAATGACACTGGGTATTGTTCCATCTTAAGCCTTTAGAAGTCAGTCGTTATTACCAACTGTTAATATTCTTAGGATAAAATTCTTCCTATTTATTCGCAAGTCTGATTTTCCCTTTAGATTCTCCTTTTCTTAGTGGGTCATTTAATCATTTCCCATCCCCACACTCAAACATCTGCTCTGATTCCCATTCCACCAGCATCTCCCCTCGTTCTTTCTCTTTCCGCTTCAATTACAAGTTTGCCGATGCTCGTATCTCCACTCAGATCTTGGACCTTGCAAATAATTTTAATCAGGCTTGTTAACACTTTTTCTAATATGTAAGAAATAAGCAAATATGTAACTAAAAGCCGTTTATGTCTTTTATGAAGGTAACAAATATGCAATTAAAAACTCCTTCTCTGGGTGACTTTGTAATAAATTAACTTGTTTTGTCACCATTGTGCCTGTATAATGTCATTTTCTCTGGAGTTTTGACAGTCGGATTTTTTTTTATCGTTGGCAAAATTAGCAAGTAATATTAAGATCTAAGAAATGACAATTAGTTTGTGAATTAGGTGGGATACACAATGTGTTAATTATTGAGGGACCAGGCTGTGTGCAATTAAAATTTAGCATCCAGATAATGATAATGTAGAAGGCTTCTGAGTGTCTAATGAAGTTGAAAGTGTTCATTACCAATAAATGAATTCTCGGCTGCTTAACCAGTCTTTAAAATGTCTATACAGAGGAAAGGATCGTAATAATCGTTAGTGTTCGCAAATAGAATAATAACATGAAACCTTGAAAGTCTATCAGGACTATCATTTTATTGTTAGAGTTCCCTGCACACGGACGGGGAATCTTCCATCATTGACTCGGAAATACAGTGGCCCCAGAGATCTCCACTTCTCCTAAAGCCATCTGAAGGTCAAAGATTGACAGAAGAGGAAAGGGCATTGAGAACCGAGGTTGGTCAGGATATCCTACATTTGCTCTAATGGACCCCAAATATTTTAATATGATTAGAAAATGTCTTCTTAACTTCACCTAATTGTACTCCTGTTGTAATTTGGAAACTCAGTTTCATGTAAATTCCCTTCTTTAATGGGTGCACACAGTATTCTAGAAGCTAGAAAGTTGGTGACAAGCCGTGTCTCAAGGAGACCCCCAATTATGCAGGAGGTCAAACAGAAAAACAAATCCTTATATTGCAGCATCATAAGTGCTGTGACATAGAAACAAAAGTCTGACTTGCAGCCGGCAGTCCTTTGGCTGCTGAGTGGAGAGTAGATGGTCGGAGGCAAGAGTGGAAACTGGGAGACCAGCAAGGGGGTTGCCGTGGTCCATGAGAAAGATAATGGTGGTCTGTACGATAGTCATAGCAATGGAAAGACAAAAAAAAGGAAGAAAGATTTAGCTATATTTTGGAGGTAGAATTGGATCCAGGATTTGGCTTGAAAAACTAGAGAGATGGTGCTATTGTTACCTGATTTGGGGAAGACTGGGAGTTGATTCAGGCTGGAGGGAAACCTCAGGAGTCCTGTTCGGGGTATGTTAAGACTGACGTGTCTATGGGAGATGTGAGTGAGAATATCATGAAGGCATTGGAGTTTAGGAGTGAGGTTTGACTAGAGATAGAATTTGGGTAATCATCAGCCTATTGATGGTTTTGAAGGCTTAGGATGAATGGGGGAAACCAGGGAGGAAGTGCAGAGAGAAGAGGGGACCCAGGAGCGAGCCTCAAGTAGCTGACATTCTGAGATCAAGGTGGAGGAAGGGGCGCTGGCAAAAGGGACCAGGAAGGTAGAGCCAGAGAAGTCTCAGGACCAACAGGAAAGCACAGTGTCGTCGAAATCAAGGGAGGAAAGAATTTTAAGGGGAAAGGAGACAAGGGATCTGATACGTGTGCTAAGGTTACTCTTTGAATCACTGTTGTAATTGCAATAAGTCAGCAACAACCTAGAAGCCCACAATGGGAGACTGAAGAAATAAGTTGAGGTCCATCCTTACGAAGGAATACTCCAGAGAGGTAGAAAAGAAGGAATGATTTCCAAAAGGCACTAAGTAAAAACAGCAAGGTTCTTTAGTATGGTATTTGTACAAAAAAAGATGTGGGGGGGGGTAACCTATGGAATTTCTAGAATATGCATGGAATATTTATGCAAGATGCAAAATACACCATAAGAAGGGTTGTCTATAGGGAAGGGAGCTGGATGACACCAGAACAGGGGTAGACGGGATTAGCTTGTTTTTAATCTTGGTAATGTGGCTTTTAGACTTTAAAATTTATATTTTATGCTACGTACCTTAACTAATCAACATCAAGAAATTATATATCTTCATGTTTATTATTATGTTGTTTTTCACTGTCCTTTCAAGAGTCCTAATATGTACATAGCTTTAAGACCACATTTACCACAGTCATTTAGATAATTCCATGCTTAATCGGTTTCTATGCTCGCCACTGGTCCTTTTTAAATGTTCATCACACATTTCCTCAGTCATGAGGTCTTCACTTTGCTCATCTCTCATGTGGCTGCAGTATATGTTCATGTAATTGTATCACTAAAACTAGATAGATACATATTTTCTGAGTCCTTAAGTATGTGAGAGTTTCTGTTGCTTTCATACAAAAACAAGAAATGGCAGGGGTCTTAGTTTAGAACCCTTGGTAGGGTTCTGCCCCCATCAGCCCGAGACAAGGATTTTGGAGCAGTTCCCAGGAAATCGCACTAAGGGAGCAAGAGACAAGAAAGATGGAAAAACCAATTATGAGTACATGCTTGAGCTGATTAGGGTGCGATGCCACTGGGGACCCCTGGGAAACCATGCAGAAGGGGTCTCAAAATTGTTCCACAAAGCATAGGAGGCTGGGAGATTCACCCACCAACTTCCATCTCCAATCGGTTTAGAGTTGCTCTCAGAAACACTAATTCTCTCTTCTGTCTGGCTTCTACAGCTTTAGATAAAGCTCTTAGGCAGAAAAGCTCCCAACATAGCTTGAGGTGGGAAGCATGTCCGGGAACCGCCACCAGAGGCAGCTGAAATCACAGGTGGCCGGAGAGAACATGGTGCCGAGCACACAAAAAGCAGGAGCTAGAGCTACATAGAACTCAGGCACGGGAGCTCTTTTTACTCACAAACCTTCAAGAATGTTGTTCCGTTGTCTTATGGGATCTAACACTGCAGAAAATTCTGTAGCCAACCTGCCTTCTTTTCCATTCTAGGTAACCAGGAATGCTTTGAAAATTCAAAAAGATTCAAGATATGGATGTTCATCTAGGTCTTGGCAATTTTGGGTTCATTCTACCTATACCTTCAGCACTCTTTCAATTTATGAATTCAGATCTTTCTTCAGGTGAGGAAAGTTTTCTTCTATTATATCTTTGAATATTTTTCTTTTCTTCAGCAGCCCCACTTAGACACATATAGCTATGTAAGCTCATCTCTATAACAATTACTATCCCTCTGACTGACTTCTTCACTTTGACATTTTCCTCGATATTCTAAGAGAGTTTTCTCAAGCCTGACTTCCACACGTGATACGAATTTTCAGCGGTGTCAGTTTGCTCTTAAATGATCATAATATTATTTTAAATTCTACTCTGGCATCATTTCCACAGATATTTTTTCTTTCTTACGTCAACATCTCTTTTATTTTGGTCTAATTAACTGTCATTTTTTCAAGAATGCACATAAATACTTTTCCTATTCTTATAAGGATTACATATCCAAAATTTATTTCTTCAAATATATATTCACTATCCTTTGCCTGCCACCTATCACCATTTGTGGCACAGAAGCTTCTCACGACTCCCTTGTCAGTTTCATGTTCCGAGGCAGGTCTCCTCAGGCCTGTGATTTGTCTCAAGCAAGTAGGGATGGGGTGGTATATATTCCTGGGATCTCCACCCCGGTTCCCTAAGCACTGTTAAAATTGTCTTAGTATTTAAGGTAGAAAGCTGGATGATGTTGGTTTCTAGTACCAGTCCAGCATTCATCAGTCCCTAGGAGTGGGGGCAAAATAACAGAACAGTCAGGGACTAAGAGCTGCCACAGTCCCAGCAGGGAACTGCATCCTTAAGTGACTTTCCCCTTTGTCCCTCAACAGTCTGTTGTAACCATACACAAGGGCCAGCTTTCTGTATCTGGTTTCCTCCAGAAGCTTAATGGGCCACTCTCTGAGAGATGCCCCTTTCTGGAGCATCTGCCCTCCCATCAGGGCCATGTCCCTTTCCTTCCCATTGCAGGGAGGATGGGAGGCTGCGCCTCCAAATCTGAGAGGTGCTCCCCTTTAGTTTCTCAGGAAAATAAATCAAAATTGGGACTGTGGTGACTTCTTTCACCCTAATCCCATCCTTGCTACCCCCAGAGGCAAGGCCAGTTTCATGTCTGTGGAACTTGTGCAGTCTATCAGGGCCCTGTGTCCAGAAGGGCCCTATGCTTGATCCTGCTGTTACCATCTTGAAATTCTTAATGATTTTTTAACTAAGGCCCTGAATTTTCATTTTTCACTGGACCCCACAAATTATGTAGCCAGTCTTGCCCAAAAGTTGCTCCCTGAGGTTTAGGGCATAACAGTTAACCTCTTCCAGAGAGACCCTAAACCCTCAGATCGTGGTCATGCCCCATCAGCTCCATTAAGTGGTCAGTAGGGAAGAAAAGGGGTAGTGGAACAAACACTGCTAAGAAGGGTGAGAAGCTGGGTGCTTCGGCCTTGTGAAGCCACAAAGAAGTAGTCAAGCAGAAGCACAGCCACTAAAAGCAGAACCAGGATGCTGTTCAGTAGCTAAACTCTCCAGACAAAGCCCTGGTCTGTTCTCATGCTAACCCAGCCTAGTCCCCACCAGTGAACTGTGATGAGCTATTTGGGGGAGGTCCTTACAGTCATGACCTGGATTTGAGTACATCACGAAAGTGCTCTATTCCATTTCCTATTGCCTTCCTTGGGTATCGCCCTACCTCAAGCTTTACAGACTAAAGCTGGAGGAGAGCTGTGGCAAGTTTCAGGCGTCAGGTCTACAAGACCGTGGCCTTCCTGTACTCTGACGGCCCATCACTGAGCAAGCCTGAGTCTGCTCTGAAAAATTAGAGCCCACCTTTCCAATAAAATTCTACTAAACAGAGATGCTGACAGCCTGCTGGCCGAACGAGCTGATCTATACTCATTTGCTAACATGAATCATTTGGTGTAGTGAAAAGACAATCTAACAAACCGGATGCTGTGATGGGAAGATGGCCTCTCATTTTAAAAATAAATGTCAAGTCTTCCCAGCAACATTTATTTTTGGTAAATGCTGAGTCTCTGCCTAGGCATTCAAATCGCAGCGGGAGACCTCGATCAGACCTGTGGGGGGGCTCCAGGACCCGCTGGAGAGAACAGTCGACTTTTGTTGACTAAGAAGAAGTTCAAAGTGTAATGCTGACCACTGTCTATTCCCCGGGTGGCCCCTGGGGGAAGAGGAAGGAGGAATGATTATCCAGCCGTTTGGATTTGTTTGTGCATTTGAGCCAAAAGAACTGACCTTCTTGTCTACCTCCCTTTGTAGAAGGAGCTCTGTAAGGTCATCTCACTCACTCTCTTTGTGTGTTCAGAGCCCACGTCTCCACCAGCACGTGCTAAGGCCAAGTACACCAGCGTGAACCGCAGAGCCAGAGATGGGAATCGGAGACACAGAGCGCATTGTCTGCACGGGCCAATTCGGAAGGGATGCACTTTTTACTCATTTCTGAGGCTTCTTCACGATGTGCCACTGAAAATAGCAACAACAAACAAAAACACAGCATCCCCCAATTATTTACCAAGCTCCCAGGATGTATGAAGCATCTCTGTTCCAATAGACAGAGGTGGTGCTCATGTTGCTAAGTTCAAAATTCAGCGTGTGATTAAACCATCTGCACACCGAGTCCAGTGGCCAAGACCACTGATTGCTGAAGGTGCCTTGTGCGGCATCTCTACCTGCACCGTGGAAGCCCGGCAGCAGCCTCCAAGAACCATTTCTGCACAATGGAAAGGATGTGTTCCTTAACTAGGACAGAATGCCATCATTTTCATAAAAATGAAAGTAATGCAAAACCCTCCATGGGGCACCCGCTGATTCCTGGCTCCAGGAAAACCTCACTAGGACCTGGAAATGCCTGTCACTCTCCTGCCCCAGAGTGTCCTCAGACCAGGGCCCACCACCTTCCTCCAGAGAGTTCCTGCGGCTTCCTGGGCAGGCAGGTGTCACTTGCTAACCGGCAAACTCTAAATTACCACCTAACAGATGCACATTATACAGTCTCGCAGGAGGTGCTGCCCGGAGCACCTGCCCCTTCCCGGGGCACGAGGCTGTCTGCTTCTTTCTGCTGCAGGACCAAGGGGCCCCACCTCTGAACAGGACCGTGATCATTTCATTACACTGTCACCAAATGGATGCAAAGCGAGGGCCATTTGGGAAGTGAGTTTTTCTTTTCAATGAGCATTTTTGGAAATTCAAAAGGCATGGGGAGGCAGCGAGTTTGGCAATGAGAAAGATGCTGTATTAGCCCTCCCATGAGCACCTTCACCTGGCTGTCCTGGAGGAGGTGCAGGGGCATCACCATGGTTCTTTGGAAGTGACTGCACATTGAGAATCAAATTCCTGTCTGACCCCATCCTATAGGCTGTTGGATTCTCTGTGGGGTCCAGATGGGCAGAGTACATTAATATGGTAACCAGGAAAGAATATATCCATCAAAGGAAAGAGAGCCCTCACTTACTAAGGGCTGCTAAGGGCCACACATTAGGCTTAACACAATTTCACTTGGTCCTTGCTTCTATACAGATGACACCAACACTCAGAACATATCACTGATCATCCCAGCCACCCAGCAAGTGGCAGTGTCAAGACTGGAACCCAAGTCTCATGATCCAGGGCTCACACATCTACATACACTAAAAATATATATAGTTTAGAATTATAGTTTCAAAATGGTATCCAACATCTATTTATTTAAATAGTAGTTTTTTGTGTGTGAATCTTTTTCTTGTACCCCCTCAGGGTCTTCAGCCAAGTAGACACTGGAATATTAGCTAAACAAATACAAATCAATATTAGTAGCATATTGATAGAGGCAAATGATTTTTGTAGAAAAAAGGGCCTTCAGCCAAGGAACACTTAATTAAAGACCAAACCATAAATCCAAGAGCTGGGAGGAAAATGAGGCTTTTGGTTAGCTCTTCCATGCCCCAGCCTCTAAGTCATCTTGAGGAGATTCTTCTCTATCCTAGTTCTATATTATCATCGTGGGTCTAGATAGATGGAAAGACAGGTATATGGATGGATGGATGGATGGATGGATGGATGGATGGATGGATGGATGGATGGATAAATAGTAGATGGGTCAATGGATGGATTGATAGATAGTAGATGGGTCGATGGATGGATGGATGAATAGATAGACAGAAGATAGATGGATGGAGAGATGGATGGATGGATGGATGGATAATGGATGGATGGATGGATGGATTGTAGATAGATGATAGATGATAGATAAATAGGTAGGTAGGTAGATGGATGATAGATGATAGATGATAGATAGATAGATAGATAGATAGATAGATAGATAGATAGATAGATGATAGATAGATAGATAGATAGATAGATAGATAGATAGATAGATAGATAGATAGATAGATGATAGATAGATAGATGATAGATAGATAGAAGATAGAACTGGGAAGAAGGGCCATACATTGGGCCATGAACTACACTCGGCCAATCTCACTTCCAGCTATGAGTGGAGGCTTGGGTCTCCGTGTTACAGAATCTTGCCTTTGATGTTCCCCTTGTTTTCCATAGTTTTGCAGCCACTCAAATATCTCCCTCTTGCTTGGTGGGAGGTCTCCTGGTCAAGGCTGTCTCCTATTTGAAGAGCCCGCAGCGAAGATGAGGGCTAGGCCAGGTAAACCCTCATGGCTCCCTGCTCTCCTCCCCCTCCTGACACCCGCAGTTGCTGGTTGAAGCTCCTGCCACATGGGTGTGGTCTGAGACATGGGCGTGGCCACGGGAACAGAAAGCAGCCACTCCACTCCCTCCGGATGCCAAGGCACAGACAGGTTCACACGAGTAAGCTCAGCATTTCATCTTCTGCCTATTTATTATTTTTAACTGGCACCATGTGCAATCCATTGATTTTTGTTGAATTTTTTTTTTTCCTTCCTAGACCCTTGCAAGCTAGTCCCGCCACGGCTGGCGAGCAAGCACAGCTGGAGAACACACCCTATTGTAAGACTCTGGTTCCAGGGAAGCCTTGTCTTTGGATCCACTTTTAGATGCAGGAAGAAGGTTCTGGGTGGCAGGGGAGCAGGGAAAGTGGACTGTGCCCTGGACTGGGCTGTAGGGAGTGATTTCATTCTCACTTATCAAAGGGAGTTGGGCCATGACACATTTATGGGAAACTGCTGCCACTTCCAGCTGCGTATATGCTATCTCCTTTAATTTCATGATTAGTGTCATCTCATCATTGGAAAGACCAAGCATTTTCCTGTTCAGTGGCATGAAGCTAACATAAAATCAAGCATGTGGTTCCTGGAAAAATTCACACAGTGTTTTTCTAAAATTGCCATAGTTCAGTAGTCGGGCAATAAATTTTCTTCTAATGAGACGCTAAAAAAAAAAAAGTGAGCATGTGCTGTTATGCCCAAGGAGAGTTCATTATTGATTTACAGTCTGTCTGTGCAAATACTGTCCTTTCCTTCCAGTGAGTTTATAATTTTGGTTTGATTGTCTGCAGGTGTTTATATTTGCCTGTGATGTTAGATGCATAAACTGGATGCATAATAGACATATATTATCTTCCTTCCTTCTTGAACGTGCCTCTCCTGTGGGCGCATTCACAGGGGAGTCCTACAGAATCCATCCATAGGCCAGTTGTGCTCACACTGACATACATACATTACATGACATTAAATACATGACATTAAATAAAGACGGGCCTCTATCCATCCACACCAGCAGGAGGTGTGGGGAAAAAAATATTCTCCTTTCTCCAAGTTCCCGCAGAGAAAGGTGGCCTCACAAATGAGGAATGCAGAGCTCCCCCGCTGAGCCTGGGAAGCTTCCCCATTTGCCACGTTCAGAGGCCTGGGGGGGGGGGGGGGGCGCGGCCTGTCTTGGGTCTTGGGTCTTTCTGCGCTAAGAGCCTGGCATCCATTGTCTGCCAGGGTTCTGATAAAACCTTCCACGCATGGGATTCCCTTGGAAGCCTGGCTGCACCAAGCCTTTCACGCTGTCCTGGGAGAATCTACAGTGACCCTCTCCCGTGTCCTTTGCTACCGCTGTGAGCATCTCAGGGGCCTGTGTTTTGGGTCTTTGTGTGCTCCCGTCAAGCTGCCATAAATATCCAATGGAGACCCAGTGCGTGAACTTCAAAGGCCTCGCTAACGGCCGCGCGTGTGCAGGGGCCTGGGAGCAGCAAAGCCGTTCACTCTTCAAGCTCCAGCGTCCACGTGGAGCCCTCCGGGTGGGAGGGCGGGGGCGGCCTTCCTCCCTGTTAACACAGTGGGCGTTTTTGCCTCCCATCAGGGGCACCCACACAGTCACTCTTCTTCTGGCTTGCTGGGGATCTCCCGAAGAAACCATAAGCCGTGAAAAGGAATAAACGGCTGTGTAGACAGAAGCCGTAGTCACTCAGGTCTCCTACCAAGTCACCTTAACTCTTCCAGCTCCCTGGGCGCTGCCAGACCGTATGCAGTGTCTCTGGTGAGGGCCGAGTGAGAAGCATGTAACACATGCAAGGTGTTCTTCAGTCTGCAGAGCTCTCGGCACACGGTGGTGGTGATGGTGCAGTGATGGTGGCCGTGGCCACGATGGTAGTATTTCAATATATTATCATTTCTTAACCTCAGCGCCATTTTCCTGATAATCACCCTATTGCTCAACAGAAATATTCCTTTCATTGCCTGATGCTGAATCACTTTCTCTTCATTCCCTGGAGCCTCTCTGAGATAGAGGGCAATCCTGGGGTTCTTCTGGAAATTTGAATTAGCCAGGATCCATCTCTGCCCCAAAACAGGCAGCAATCATGAAGCGAAGCAGTAACCCCACCTGGCGTTCTTCACGTCCCCTTCCCCGCCCTGATGGCTGAACGGCCAGCCTGGAGCGCAGGGCTGAGAGTGAAGGCTGTGGGATGTGGCCCCAGGACACTGCTGCGGGAAACCTGTCTGCTTCTCTCCCCATCACCCCAGAGCCAGGTGACAAACCTGCCAGGCAGCTCCGGCACAAACCCTGGTGCCATCTGCTGGCCGTTCCGAGTATGGTACCCTGGAGGCTAAGCTGTCTAGGAGACGCTTACTCTGTACAAGGTGCTGTGTAGACGCTGGAGCTGGACAGTGGACAAGTTCCCTCCTTCACAGGCTGTCTGGAAAATCAGGGAACATGCCGACTGGGGTCTCCTGGGGAAAAGGTTGGAAATGTAGATCAAGACCACTTGAGAAGGTCCTTGAATGACAGACCAACAATTTGGGGTACCAACCTGCCTGCGTGCCCCAAAGTGTGCCCAGTGGAGGGCCAGCATTATACAAAACCCCAGGAGAAACACCACACATTTTCTGGAGAATCTATTCCACTCAAAGGAAGAGAAGGAAATTTGTAGTAGTTTTTAAATCATTTTAAATTAAAACAATGCATATGTATTATTCAGGAGTATGCAAAATTCTTACAATTTTTAAAGTCAACACAACCGACTTCAAAGACAGTTTCCATGTGCAGGAGACATCTGCTGCCCCCTGGAGGCCAGGTTTCTAAATTACCCTCACATTGACTGAGGGAGAGACACCAAGGGCACTATTGATCCTAAAGTCCTGGCTAGGGAGACAAATTGCAGGCCAGCAGTGAGAGAAATGTCTATGTTGAGAAAATTGACACTATGTCAGAGGCTGTTAGCCGTAGGAATATGTCCCTAAGGGAAAAACGGCAGTAATGGGGAATCTGGAAGGAACCGTCAACTGTTCACTCATCAAGCATTTCTGATGTGCCTGCTCTAGGCTGCCTTTGGGGTGCCTGGGAAGAGATGGTACCTCCCCCTCTGGGGCCCCATAGGACACTTCCTATTCTCTAAAGCAGTGATCACCATGTTGTATTTGTTATCTGGGCTGGGCAGTCTCACGGTGGGGACTGTCATTTCTGTGTCCCTAGCACAGAGCCAGCACTGCTCAGTGCTATTTGGGGTGGGGAGGTGCCTGAAGCTTTTCCCAGGAATCAAGTTCATCCTAGGACAATAACACTCCTTGTCACAAGGTGGCACTCCAGGCTCACACAGTTTGGGACACAGCCGCTGGGAACTGTGCTACTAAAAATCACCCAAATACCACCAGTCTTTTTTTTTTTTTTTTAACATCAGGAGGGGAAGCTGGTGCTCCTAAGCAGTTTTCCTGCCCCCCTCCCCTCATTAAAATCTAATTTTTCTTCAAACCCAGACACTTGTCTGGAAACAAGCCATAGATGGACTTGTGAGTCATCTGGGCACCGAGCTGAGTCCACTTTCTAGTCAGTTAGGAAGTGTGTGGTTGGGTGACTCTCATTCTGAGGCAGTGTGGGTGAGACATCTCTGGGCCTGAGGAAACTGAGGGAGTAGCAGCCTCTGAGTGCTAGATCTGTGATGATGATGATGATGATGATGATGATGATGAAGAAGACCTTTTAGATGAAAATGAGATATGGAAGAGTTAGCTGCACCCATGTTCCCTGCAGTGTTATGCACAATAGCGAAGACATGGAAACATCCTAAGTGTCCATCAGCAAACAAATGGATAAAGGAAATGGACACACACACACACGCACACACCACTGGAATATTACTCATCCGTGAGAAAGAACGAAATCCTGCCATTTGCAACAATAAGGATGAACCTTGAGGGTGTCATGCTAAGTGAAATAAATCAGAGAAAGACAAATACAGTATGATCTCACTTACATGGGAATCTTAAAAAGCTAACACACAGAAACAGAAACTAGAATGGCGGTTGCCAGGGGTGGGGGAAATGGAGAGATGTTGGTCAAAGGATGCAAACTTCCAGTTATAAGATGAACAAGTCTGGTGATCTAACGGACAGCATGGTAACTATAGTTAATAACACTGTATTATATACTTGCAAGTTGCTAAGAGAGTAGATCTTAAATGTTCTCATCACAAAGAAGACATGGTAATTATGTGATGTGATGGAGGGGTTAGCTAAGCTATGGTGGTAGTCATCTTGCAATATATAAAAATCAACAACACATTGCACAGGTCAAATTTACACAATGTTATATGTCAATTACATCTCAATAGAGCTGCAGGAAAAATCTAACCTTTCATGAGTAATGTGTGCTACACCCTATTCTAAGTGCTTCACACGGTGTTCTGTGCAGTGGGTACATTTGTCATCTCCTCAGAGCTGAGACCCAAGCAAGATCCAAGCTGAGGAATGTGACTGACCAGCTGCTGAGTAACCTGCCCCTGCATCTCAGGCTCTCACAGCCCCCCAACCAGGGCTAGAGCTGGTCCTAAGCGGAAGCGGAGCCTGCCACTGTGGGCCAGTGTTCTCAGGTGGGGACAGAAACCACTGGCACGAGTAGTTGAGCTTTGGAGTAAGACCCACATCCAAATCCGGGACCTGTCGCTTACCAGCTGGGTACTTAACCTCTCTGATCATGAGTTTTCTTGTCTGTAAACATGGGCCAACAAAAATACGCACTTTACAAGGTTGTTGCAAGGATTCCAAGAGATCATGCAGGGAAAACATACAGCGCTGTGCCTGGTGTGCAGGGAGCTCTCACCTAAAGCTCGTTATCATAGTTATTTTATATAGATGGGGGAAAGTGATTAGGAGACTACCAAAAAAAATTTAAAAATTCCGGAGGCTCTCAAACTTTGAGTATGCGACACAGCGGCGGAAAGGTGGCAATTCTATAAATCAGTGGCTCTAGCCGGAGCAGCCCATTAAAATCACTTAGGAGAGCTTCTGAAAAAAATCTCAAGCCTGGACACCACCCCAGACGGATTACATCAGGATCCTGGCAATGGGCCCAGACAACGGTCTTTTGTAAGACCCCTGGGTGAGTAGCGTTCGGCCAGGGTACAGAGCCACGGCCGGAGCGCGTGGGAGTTTGGTGGGGCAGAGACTGCGGCTGGTGAGCCCCCGCCAGCTTCCCTCTCGCAGCAGATGAGCCTGTTCTCTCCGAGAGTCAAATCGAAGCTCAAGACACCTCTCTGACCATTGAAACCTACACAAGGTTTGGGAGGGTCTGATCTCCACCTCCGCGTTGCAATTAGCAGCTCCTCCAGGCTTTGGTGACATGATGACAGACAGACAAAATGAATACTGTGGGAGATTAAATAACGAGGAGATGTTATGCCAACAAAATTAACTTGTCCAGCCCGTTCCTTAGCAACTGCGCTATTATTTCAGGTTTCCTCCCGGAGCCTCTGGTTGTTCGCACCACTCCCTTTCATTAAAATGTGAGGCACAGTCATTTGTAACTTTACTGAAAAGGAGAGAAAAACAAAAAAAAAACCCACAAAGCCAAAGAAACTTCTAATGGCATCAAGCCTGCCCCAGACAAATAGGATGGAATCGGCAACTTGTAAATTGGAGTGCTTATTTCATTTTCCCGCAGGCTAGCAGCTGGTGCCCTCGGAGCTTCAAGGAGCAGCCCTGCCTCTAGCAAAGTGCGGCGCATCCGCCAGCACTGTGTGGGAGTCAGACCCCCAGGGCCCCAGCTCAGGACACAGTGTCCCCGGGGAAAATCACTGTGTGGCAGGAAACTGGCTGGTTGTCAGAGGGTGGGGGCGACCCTCCTCTTTCTAAACCCTGCCCAGTGGCACCGCCACAGACTCATTCTCTTCTCAGATGGCATCTCCTGGGCGACCAGCAGCGCCCAGGCTCTGCTGAGCTCCCTCACTTCACCAATGCAGGGCCTGGAACTTGGGCAGGAAAAGTCTCTGCAATCCGGGATCCGGCCCCGAAACTTGGCTTCTTCTCGCCCCCTGATCATATCCAGCTGTGCTCTTGGCTGCCCTGGCCTGACCATCTTATTTATTGACCACTGTGGGCTTCTGGTCTCAAATTATTATTTTTATTATTATGATGTCTCTGCCAGAAATGTCTGCCTACAGGCTTTACTGTTGTTCCTATGGGCTTGAGGTTAAGAATATACCCCATTCTGTCCTTGAAAGCAGGGATTGTTAACCAGGGTTAAAAATTCAGTGGGTCTTTGAAGTGGGATCAGAAAATCATTGACCTTTATTATTGACTCACTTATAATAAAATTTGGTGTTTGCTTCAAGTATGAATGTAGGTGAAAAGGTACAGTGTCGAGTTCGAGATATCGATGATTCTGTCACCAGTAGAAATCACAGATTATTTGACATTACACCATTCCTGTGGCAGATTCTCAAAATACCTCGTATACAAATGACTACGTCAACATTATTACAGCCATCACAAGACCTACCACTGGGTATTTTAATATATTAATCAAGAAATGGATATACTGATGTATCCCAAATGTAGGTTTTTAATATCTATCTGATGACTATGTTCTAATATAATTGGTTTCCTTTATAAACCTATGTGTTTTATTTTATGGACTTAAAAACATTATCTCGGGACTTCTGCTTCCAGGAAGATAGAATAGATGTGCTTTTTCCTATTCTTCCTGCTAAGTACAACCAAAAATCTTAGCGAGTATACGAAAAGAAAAATATATGACTCTGAAGGGTGGAAGGAAGAAGGCAGCCCAGACAGGGACCTTGGAACCTGGGGAGCGACATAGTGCTGAGTTCCCTGGGTTGTCTCTTTGTCCCACAGATCCCAGACTCGGAACTAAAAATGCTGGCAACACAAAAACACCACTAGACATAGACCAGGGAAAAAAAGTCCCCCTCCAAAGCCTAATCTCTTTTGCCAAGTACTGGAAAGAAGCTTAACAAGACCAATAGCTTTCAGGCAATAACTGCCCTCCCCTCAAGCTACTCAACAGCACCGTCAACCAGCAAGACGCAATCAGCATTCACAGTACACGGTACTCAGCAAGAGCAGAATACACATTCTTTTCAAGAGCCCACAGACCACCTACCAAAACAGGCCATATCCTGAGCCATAAAGCAAATCTCAACAAATGGAAAGAACTGAAATCTCACAGAGTGTGTTCTCTGACCACAGTGATCAAACTGGAAATAAATAACAGAAAGATAGCATGAAAATCTCTGAACACTTAGAAACTGAACCACACACTTCTAAATAATCCATGAATCAAAGAGGAAGTCTCAAGGAGAATTTAAAAAAACATGGAGCCGAGTAAAAATGAAACATATTGCGCGATACAGCTCAAGCAATGTTGAGAGGAAATTTTACAACCCTAAATACCTACATCAAAAAAGAGGAAACGTCCTAAATCAGTCACCTAAGCTTGCCCCTCCAAAAACAAATAAAGAAAAAATTCGGCACACACAAAAGAAAGGAAATTTATAAAAGAGTAGAAGTCGGTGAAATTGAAAACAGAAAAACAATAAAGGAGTCAATAGAACAAGGAGCTGGCTCTTTGAAAGGATGGATAATGTTTGCAAACATCTAAAAAGGCTGAAAGAGGAAAGAAGGAGATACAAATTATCCCCGTCAGGAATGAACCGATATGTCGGGCATGTCCATGTCGTTACAGTCCCTGAAGACGTGGGGATAATCCTCAGAGGATGGGACAAACAACTCTACACACAGCAACTGCACTACGCAGATGAAACGGGCGCTTCCCCACAATGGCGAGCTCCCGCGCCTCAGTGACTTAGGAAATAAAGTATCTGAATCGCTCTATGACTATTAAGGAAATTAAATTTGTAATTTTAAAAACTCTGAAGCAAATCTCCAGGCCCAAATGGTCTCACTGGAGAATTCTACCAAACATATAAAGAAGAATTGGCATGGATTCTACACGACCTCTTCCAGAAAACAGAAGAGGAAGGGGCATTTCCCAATGAATTTTATAAAGCTACTAATTATTCTGACACCAAAACCAAAGGCAGTGCATCCTCTATGGTTTTCATGACTGTCTTCTGACCCTAGGACAACTGTAAGTTCCCAGGGACAGAGATCGTGTTTCATCTCTCCCACCACCCAGAGAACCCAGCCAGTGTCAAAAAGCATAAATGAGGGGGTGAGTCCGCGAATGAATGAGGGAGGGAAGCATCGGAAAGAGGCAAGACGCACTTGTCCCTGTAGTGAGAAGATGACTCCAGAGATGATTATTTTGGAGCTGCCCGGCCTCCACCCCCTTTCCCAGGGCACGCCCACCCCCTTTGGAGAAATTCGCTCTTCCTCCGTGTTCCAGGCTGATGGGGCTGCGCTCCGGTCCCCTGTTCTCTCTGGCCAAGGAAACAACCCAGGTCCATCCGATGTCCCCTCCCTGTGACTTTAAGCTTGAGCTGACGGTCACAGAGCATGAAAGAAAGTAGCATTCACGTACCCCCAGAATGTCTCCAGCCAGAGCTTTCCTGCTGTGAGCTCACTGTTGTAGTTTTTGGGCAAGTTAAACCCCCTCTTGACACCTAAGTTTCTTCATTTTCAAACACTGTCTCAGCACATTCACGCCGCTACAACAGAATACCATAGGCCGACAGCAAAATAGCAAAGGCCAGTGTCCGAAACAAGCTTCATCCTGTGGACACCCAGTGACCTGCTTGGAGAGTGTGAGAAATCACTTGTATTCTCCAATTCTCCCTTATACCTTTATGGATTGCTGGTTTTAACAATAAGATTATTGTTTTAACAGTAAGATTAATTGATTATAAAATCAGAAAAATAGGTTTCCTTTCAATTCAGCCTGTGTCCTACTCTCTGCTATGCGTATCCTTGGGCTCTGTCTCAAAGCCAGCTGTTTCATTTTTTATATGTATTTAATTTTGTTTATTCAATTAAAAAATTTTAAAAATAAAATCAGAAAAATAAAAAGACAGAATTGAAGCAATTCACTGACGTCTGTGTCTGCTGTGCCTCTGGGTTGAGTCCCACACCCTCTCTGGGCATCAGTCACCTAATCTTTAAATGCAGGGATTGGGCCAGATGCTCCCTTGTGGGTCCTTCTGTTTCAGAGTCCCTCCCCCTCTGGGGTAGGGCGTTTTAATTTGCAGCACTACCAGCCAGTGGGAAACCCTCAATCTTCTCCAAGTCCCAGCTGGCACAACTACAGCCAGAGTTCTGCCATGTGGGCAGTGCCTGGAGTGTCCCAGGGACAGACTGTGATCAAATACAGAGACCAGCCTCATTGCTGCGATGGGCGAGACCTGCTAGGGTCTCTTCCATCAGCCGCAGGTGTCAGGGGTCAGCCTGGTCACTGAGTCTGGCTTGCGGTTGAAAAGAGCCTAGTGAGCTACATTGTCTAAGCAGGTGCTCTGACCATGGGAAAGGGTGATGCGTACTCTGACGAGTATTAAATGAACTCAAACCCAAACCACCCTTAATGAACGGACTCATAAAGGCACACTGAAGCTACCTTGACAATAACCATGAGAAACTGACTAACGCTTGCTACCACGATCTTTCCTCTCTGAGTCCAGGCAGGCTGATTTCTATTCAGGCTTCAGCCTCAGTCCCAGAGTGTCATTAGTCTCGATTAGCATAATGAGCACCTGAGTGGTAATGCCTGAGACGCTGCTTGCGTACTTGTATGTTTAGTAGGGCACTCATTCAAGCAGCCAAAGCACCCTCCACCCTTCCATTCACACGGAAAATAACCAGTAGCGAAGGAGAGACGGTATGGGTAATGATGCTGCAAGAATGGAAAGAAGGAAGGGAAAGAGGGAGGGAGGGAGGGAGAGAAATAAATTCCATCTAAAGATAGAATTTCAGAGCTCAGTTGGTCAGCATCCAAAGAGGGCACAAGTTTGCTTGGGAGACCCACTGTGGGCCTGGGCTCCGTCTCAAAGCCAGCCTTTGTACAACGTGTGCCAGGAGACCAGCTGTCTGGGCATCGGAGGATACTGGCAAACACAGAGGGGCTGGGTTTCAGGACAACCCATCATGTTGGGAAACACTCGCTTCTTGAGAGGTAGCTCAGCTTGGTGGGGAAGGAATATGGGCTTTGCAGCTGTCTGTCTGAGTCTGACTCTCAACCTTACCACTCACAGGCCAGAGGACCGTGGGCAAGCTCCCTCATCTCTCTGTGACTCACTTCCCTAACCTATAAAATGCAACACGAGTAGATTGCGAATGGCCACAAATAAAATATAGCAATCATCATTACTATTATTGTTACGTGTCATTACTATCATGTCAATTGTGTGGTGCAGGACAAGATGACATGAAGGGGCTTTGGAACCAGATAAACTTGGATTCAAATCCCAGTGCCACTCACCAGCTTTGGGCAAATGACTTCTCTGAGCTTTAGTCTCTTTGCCTGTAAAACCGGGATCGCAATGCCAGCCTTGCAGGGCTGGTGGTGGTGGTGGTGGTGGTGATGTGCGAGCTTGGCACAGAGTATGATTTCATGAGAGACATGGCTGACACCACTCACGAGGCCTTTGCATTCCAAGGGTGGCAAGACCTGAGCGCCCACTGTGTGCACTGCCCCAGGCCCACTAGGTGCTCCATGGGACCTGCAGAGACAGATGCACTGAGGCCTCCTGGGGCTCCCTGCACCCTGATAGAGCTCTCATCTCTTGCTAGAAGTTGGACTGAGAAAATGCCCAAAGGAGACTGTACCTTACACATTTGAGGCAGTTTTTTTTCACTGGTCCCCAAACATTTTTTAAATATACGATTCCACACCAAGAGGGTTTTATCTGGTAGATCTCAGGTAGGGGCTGTGGCCCTATCATTTTTAAAGCTGTCGTATGGTTGTGAGGAGGTCTGTGGCAAAACGGGGTGGATTCCTCACCAGGCCCTCTAAACCTTAAGGGCAGCACTGGGGCAGGGGGTGGATGGGCCCTGACTTAGAGCCAGGGGGTATGGATCTGAATCCCAGGCCCCTGCTGCTAGTGCCCCCTCCACAACTGGAGATGACACCTGCCCCACTTACCTCCTGGCCTTGGGGTCAAGATCAGATATAATCACTCACTCCTTCAACAGCAAGGTTTGTGAAGGCCCAGGCCCCACACTGGGTTCTGGGGAGACGCCGGGGAATAAGCAGAGACGGCCTCCGCCCCGTGGAGCTCACATCTGCAGAGGACAAAACCGCGCATCATCACAAATCGCGATGAGTGCCCTGAAGCGAGCAGACAAGCGTCTAAACTAAAGAAGAAGAGGCCAGACCTACTTTAAATGAGACGATCAGAGAGGGCTTCCCGGAGGAGGTGACATTTAGCCGACCCCTGAAGGAACTGCGAACCTCCCGCTGCCCGGGTGTAAAGGGCTTTCCTTCCAGCCTCCCCCGCGGATGGGGGTGTGTCACCCACCTGTGGCCAAGGGGACACAGCCGGCTCCTGCTGCGGCCTCGGGCACCGCCTGCAGATGCCGGGGCGACGCCTCCCACCCGCGGCGGCTCCCTTCTCGGGGCGCCCGCGCGGCATCCCCCCGGCAGGGAGTCGGCGGGGGCTCCGGGGCCGCCACGGGCTCGGGCACGTGGTTTCGTGTCACCGCCCAACAGAGAGAACGCGGGAAACGGGCGACTGAGGCGCCGCAGGCCAGAAGCGGGCGGGGAACTGAGCGCCCCCGAGCACCCCAAACCCCCACCGCACCCGCCGCCCAGCGCGCGCGCAGGCGCCCCCTCGGGACTTCTGCCTCGCAAGGCGCGAGTCGTTTCCACAGGAATCAAGAAACGCGTAAGAAGCTACGTGCGGATTCGTCAGAACCAGGTGGCAGAGCCTCCCGCAGAGGGGCCGCGGGGCACGAAGAGGGGCCCCGAGCACCCTCCCCTGCGCCAGGCCTGGGCCGCAGCCGCCGGGCCCAGAAGCCCGTGTGTGGCGGCGGAAGTCCCTCCTCTCCCCGCGCCGCGCAGCCGGGATCTGCTGAGAACCACCTGCGCCTCCCGGGGCCTACCGGCCCCTGCGCAGCAGCGCCCCCTGGCGCCAGGCCCCGGTACTGAGTCTCGCCTACACAGCAGAGCCCCCTGGCGCCAGGCCCCGGTACTGCAGCACGCCTGCGCGACAGCGCCCCCATGCAGCGGACCCCGGTACTGCATATCTCCTGCGCAGCAGCGCCTCCTGGCGCCAGGCCCCGGTACTGCATCTCTCCTGCGCAGCAGCGCCCCCTGGGGCTAGGCAACGGTACTGCAGCACGACCGCGCAGCAGCGCCCTCTAGCGCCAGGCCCAGGTACGGCATCTCGCCTGCGCAGCAGCGCCCCCTGGCGCCAGGCCCCGGTACTGCAGCACGCCTGTGCAACAGCGCCCCCATGCAGCGGACCCCGGTACTGCATCTCTCCTGCGCAGCAGCGCCCTCTAGCGCCAGGCCCAGGCACGGCATCTCGCCTGCTCAGCAGCGCCCCCATGCATCAGGCCCCTGCACTGCAGCGCCCTCTTGCATCAGGCCCCGGTACTGCAGCGCCCCCTGCACCACCCTTACTAATTCCGGCGTGCCATAGTGCCCAGGGGCTGGGGCCAGTGAAAGAGCAAGGGTGGGGCCGAGATTCAGGGCACAGCCTCTAGACTCACTTGGATTCGAGCAGTAAGAGTGAGGGAGAGAGGCAGGGGATGGGGTGTGAGGCAAGACCTGGAGTTGGGCAAGAAGTGGAGAGCCTCGTGGGTGACACAGGTGCGGGTGGCCCCAGGGACAGAGTAGCTGCAGGACACTGAAAAATGTGGGAGATGAGGCTCTGGCCCACCTAGTCTCTAGAGCAGGTGAAAGACATTCTAGGGGTGGGAGTGGGGGCAACAGATCGCAGGCTGCCCGGAGAAGCCGCAGAAGGAGCGGGGACTTGTGTACCAGTGCTCCGCCAGGAGCATGTGGTTGCGGGGTCCTGCGGTCCTCAGACAGGGCCCGAGCTTGCAAGACTCCAGCAGAGGCGACCACCGCGTAGCCTTGGTGTGGGTCTGGCGCTCTCGGCCACAGTGAGATCTGCTACAGAGGTGCCAGGAGCGCCGCCAGTGCACACCTCAGCTGGGGAATAGCCATGAATTCGTGGAGATCCACGAGGAGGACAGGAGGCCGAAACAGCCACACACACACAGGGAAAGGTTGCAGGACGAGGGCTGCAGGAGGGCCCCGGGGTAGCAGAGGAAGGCGCTGTACACTAAGCGCTGCGATTCAGGGGCATAGACCAAGGTCAGCGGCACACTTCTGGGCACAGGAGAGGGTCCTGGAAGGCCAGGAGCTGGTCACTTTGCACAGGGTCCGTCTGCTGCTGCTGACCAAAAGGAATTTGGTTGCTGGTGACTACCTCCAAGACGTGGAGAGCACAGCCCACGACGAACAGTGGCTTGCACACCCCAGGGGCCACAGGCCTGCCAACCACCCACCAGCGTGCTGCAAGACACCCTTTGCTCTGCGGCAGGAAGAATGACCCCAGCGGCCCAGCTGTGGACACTCAGCCAGTCCCCGGAGCCCGCTCGCCCTTGCAGGGGGCCGAGGCACTAGTGGTGGCACTAGATGCGCTGATGCAGCATGCAGGCCCCACCAAAACTCCCGGTTCCCGATCCTCTTCCTCCACTCAAGCCAAACGCCTCCTTTGCCGCGACGTGAGACCACAGGCACCTGCATGCCGTGGACCCAGCCCATTCCCTGGTGGCTCCGTCAGGCCACAGGACGTGCATCCAGCCAGGCTTTGGCTCAGCTGCACTTCAAGACTGCTTGTTATTAGTGTCATTTTAAGCCTAAGTAGACATCCGTCTCCCAGGAAGTAATGTTGATGTGTTATGAGTTCTGTTATTATGTCACAGAAAGGAAAGGGGGTTTGCTGGAGAAGCCTGGTGCAGGAAGGAAATGGGAATAAATAAGGGCGTGCTCTAAAGAAACAGTTATGGCCTTTGAAGGCGCTTACAAGAGCTCTCATTTCCCACCTGCGCCTGCGTTGAGTCTTGTAAGAAGCAGGAGGTCAGTGTGACCCCACGTTTGCTCTGCAAGGGCAGGGCCCCAGAAGGACTGGCCCCGCACAGGAACCTGCCTGCTGCACACCCAGCATGGCCAGGCCGCCCATCTGGCCGCCCTGGGGCAGGGGACGCTGCAGCCCTGTGCCTCCTGCCCAGGTGCCTGGGCGAGCCTTGTAGGACATGACCAAGGGCAACTGTGCTGTCCTGGGCTAGAGAAGGAGCCCAGCGCCTGACTTCTAACCCACAGCAGTTTTTACTTAATTTTTCTAGCTCAAAGGATTTTTTTTTATTATTATATTACTTGGCAATAACTAATCATGTGTGGTGAGAAAGAGTGTAGCTTTCCATTCACCATTAGATGCTGTTCCAGAAGGAGGAGATGAATGCAGGGGTGGGCGTGGGAAGGATTTAGTCACCAGCAAGTGAAGAGGAGGGTTTTTGAGAGCTGAGGGAGGGCAGCAGGGGATGCCTAAAGGACTCTGTCACCCGGCCCTCGGGGCTCAGCAGTTGAGCGTCGACCTATGAACCAGAAGATCGTGGTTCAATTCCCAGTCGGGGCACATGTCTGGGTTGTGGAATCCCCAGTGTGGGGCATGCAGGAAGCAGCAGATCAGTGACTCTCTCATCACTGATGTTTCTCTCTCCCTCTCTCTCTCTCTCCCCCCCTCTTCCTCTCTCTGAAATCAATAAAAACATATTAAAATTAAAAAATAAAAAAGACTGTTAAGTGCTTATTCTGGCTTAGGTGTACGGGCTTCAACCCCAGACATCACAATGAAACACACTTGACCTCTCCTCGTTAGGCCCCTCTTGCAAGCTCTCGAGGAGATTTGTCGCATAAAGGGCCCTGCAGAGATTCTGAGCAAACTCTTGTCACTCACCTCTGCTTGGAGTCAACTGTGCAACGTTCAGCTGTGTGAGCTCCCAGGGCCCACAGTGGACAGGAAGTGCAGTGACCGCAGCCCCCCACTTGTTGGGTGCAGCCCGCCCTCTGCAAGGGAATTAGCCAGGGTGGCTCTCCAACGCGACTCACCGTAGAAGGGCCCACCGGAAGATGGATGTCTGAATCCCACCCACTCCCCTTCACTGGGATGGACGTAGATTCAGAACGGAGGTATTTCATAGATAATATGGCAAAGTAGCAGAAAAAAAAGGCAGAATAGAGATATAAAGAGTGGGAAATGAGGAATCGATTTGGAAAGCAGAGGAGAACCATTTAAAACCTGTTGGAAGTGTGCACGCGCAGTTCAAAATAAGGCTTTCTACTTACGAAGTCTGGTTGGGGATGTATGGTCTTTTAACAAATCAAGATGGCAACGCTCATCCATCCAAATAAATATTTTGCATTTCCAACATCTGTAGACTAGCTTATCTTAGCAAAATATATGGATCCCTGGGAAGGTGTACCCAAATCCATTTTAAACTTTTATTTTGGATGTACCAGAAAATCCTGTTTGTGACTCTGTCATGAATGATTTGGAATCTGATCAAATTTTGTTTAAAGGCCCAAGTGTTGAATGTTCTTTAAACTCCATAAGTTATGTGTGGAAGAGTGTGAGTAAATGCTAACATTTAAAGAATGACCCAGATTCATGGTGGTATAGAAATTCATCCTGGCCCTGGGCGGTTTGGCTCAGAGGTTAGAGTGTCGGGGCTCCGACTGAAAGGTCGCGGTTCCGTTCCTGGTCAAGGACACGTACCTCAGCTGCAGGTTCACTCCCCA
Organism: Miniopterus natalensis; assembly: GCF_054644295.1. NCBI lineage: Eukaryota > Metazoa > Chordata > Mammalia > Chiroptera > Miniopteridae > Miniopterus > Miniopterus natalensis. Next base: position 53,212,775 of record NC_142094.1, read on the forward strand.
GCCCCAGTTCAGGCTCGTACTGAAGGCAAGCAATTGATGTTTCTCTCTCTCTTCTCTCTCTCTTCCTTCCTTAGACTCTCTAAAAGTCAATGGAAAAAAATATCCTCAGGTGAGCTTTTTAAAAAAGATTAAAAAAAAATTAATCCTGAAATTCTCTACTCTGTCTTTGATGAACGTGTGGATTTAGGCACATTCAGTCTTGGAGAGAACAGACAGAGCTTGGCACCATGTACTGAAACACTGTCCTTCCTGAGGTTGGGTCCAGGGGCTCACAGAAGACCCCAAATAACCGTTCATTCCTGGAATTGACAAATCCAGGTTGAGTAGCATGTTTTTCTGGGCATGATTTATCCTTGCTTTAACCATGGCCATCTGAGGTTGTGCAGTTATGCTGTGTGTGTAACTGGCTTGGTTTATTAATCCCACAACTGGAGACTCTACTACTGATTTAATATTTACTGAGCACCCAAAATATGTCAAACACAGTACAAGCCCCAGCTTGAAGAGCTTCACAAAGTGAGTCAGCCGCACATGCATCTTATACACATAGCGAAGGCATCGACGCATGAAGGAAAATCAACGGGGGAACTGCCTTGGGGAACAGGTGCTCCTGACCTCTCGTCTGTGGGGAATGGACCCTGGGCTCACTCCCAGATCTTTGTCTGGGTCCCCTTGACGTCAGTTCTGTGACTTGCCTTTGCAAGACTGCTTGATGTTCAGGAATGCAAGCCACAGGACAGAGGTGGTTAACTGGCCCACCTGAGAAAATAAACCTGGAACTCAGCACCCCCCGTAGAAGAGCAGGCTGAAAATCCACAAGAACAAAACTCAGGAAGGCTACATCAATCGGAATACTGTTACCTTAGCATCTCTCACAGTTGCTAATTCCAGGTAACTGTTGCCAACACATATTGAAACACTCCCCAGCCGATTTAGTGAGATAAATCTATTGATTGACTGCCAAAAGTGAGACCTGGTGACAATGCTTGCAAAGCGGATTACAGAACCTCCCGTCAGCCTCGGAGAGGGCTGCTGCCAAGTGCCAGACTGGCTCAGTTCCCAGCTCTATGGCCTGTATGACTCCTTGCAGGAGAGGATTGGATGCTTGGTATTACCTAAAGTGGATTATATTAAATAAAATTTTCTACTTTCAACCCTGTGTGGATTTCTCTAGGGCTCACTTCTGATAGATTTTTTTTTTTTGAAGTTAGTTTTTTCATAACATTTTAAAAATATATGTTTTTAAATTGTTTAGAACAATTTTTTTTAATATATATTTTTATGTATTTTAGAGGGAGAGGGAGGGAATGGGAGAGAGAGAGAGAAACATCAATGAGAGAGAAACATCCATCGGCTGCCTTCTGCATGCGGCCTACTTGGGATCGAGCCTGCAACCTGGGCATGTGCCCTGACTGAGAATCAAACTGGCGACCTCGGTGCATGGGACAGCACTCACCCAACTGAGCCACACCGGCCAGGGCTAAAGTTAGTTTTATAGTCAAACTAGTCCCAAATAGATTTCAGATAAGGTGAGAATAAATTAGTTTCTATTCATTTGCCAATTGCTTAATTTGTAAAAATGTTTATAAACAGCATAATTCTCCAACCTCTTTAGGCTCTCCATAAAATCCATATAAATATTAAAAATGTTAAGTTGTAAGCATGATAGAAACAGGTGGCAGCTTTTCTAGTAATTATTGGGACACTTTCTTCTCACAGTTGATATAGACTTACTTACATCAAGCTAATCAGGGAACACTTCAGATTTTGGATTTGGAATAATTCATAGTGTATAACTTTATAATGCAATTGATCTGATTGGACTCACACAGTGCCTTACACATAGAAGACATGTAAGGAAATTGTTGAAAGAATACCTATATATTCCTGATTATAATGAGTTGTCTCTATGTGATTCATCAGGTATTGTCTGAAGGCTTAAAAGAGTTTTCTCCAAGTAACTCACTGTCAGAATTCAACTTCAAATTCTTAACACCTGTGACAGGTACAATGAAAGCTTCACTCAGATGTTTCTGAGACTCATTAAAAAGAGGATATTTCTTACCCTGGCCAATGTGGCTCAGTTGGTTGGAGGGTCATCCTGTCCACCAAAGGGTCATGGTTCAACTCCCGTCAGGGCATGCACCCAGACTGCAGGTTAGAGCCCCAGTAGGGGCATGTACAGGAGGCAACTGGTCGATGTTTCTTTCACACATTGATGTTTCTCTCTCCCTCTGCCTTCCTTTCTCTCTAAAACCAATTTTAAAAATTATAAAGTTTAATCTTGAATGTATATTAAAACCAACTAAAATGCTTTGAAAAACCCTTATGCCCAGGCCCATCTCAAATTGTCTGGACTCTCTGAGGATAGGGCCTAGTCAGCGACGTTATCTGAAAGCTCCCCAGGTGATTCTAGGAGCAACCAGAGCTAAGAAGCAGTGAATTTAACCTGGCAACAAAGAGACCACAATTAATCATATTTCTCCCCAACTAACCCCATCCTTTCCCCATCGCCCCCACTCTCCACACATACCCCAAGAATGCTCTAAGGAAACATGAGGTGTGTGGCCTTGAGACTCCCGGTAATGGCGCTGCTGGGAGCACAGGAGCCGGTCCCCGGGATGCCACAGGGCTGATCTGACGGCTGCATGTCAGGTATCATTGCCTAAGACTCCTGCTCTCACTGCCCCGTCACTGTTGCAACATCAATGTGGAAACCCCTGTCCCTGGGCACTTGTTCTCATTTACAGAACTCTCAGGAGGTTACGGTGAGAATTATCAGCCTGGTATCACAGCCCAACAGTCTTCACCTGTTCCCTTAACCATGGGATTGGAATTACGTGTTCTGTGCATTCTGGGGAGTGACAGTTTATTTCTCTCTTTTGACCTTAAGTAAGCTTCTCCCGGTCCTTGTATTTGGGGTTGATCGTGTCCCCGGTGTGTCGCTACAGAGCAGGTGCCGAGCAGTTGGAAGACCACCGCCGTGGGTCTGCTGCGACCGAGCAATTAGACGATGCAGGAGAACGCTGTAGCTCACAGATTACACCCAGTTTCAGAAAAGCAAATACCTGAGCGCCCACCTTGTGGCAAACACTGGGTGCATACACACAAACATACCCACAGGTAGGACGTTTGTCCTATGCACAGCTGTATGTCCCCTTAAGTGACTGGTACCTTTTCCACTTTATTCCTATTTAATCTCTTCATTGACTAATTTATCTCATCATTTTCAAATAAAATTGGGGGTAAGGAGAGGAAAAACAATAGCAAGACCTTCTGGAAGGTGGCTTGTAAGTGTTTTGCACTATAAATGCAAGTGGATTTAAAATTAAAACCCCTTTGATGTATCAAGGCCTTATTCAGGAAATGCTAACATCCTAGATGTCAATTGGTAATACACGCGTCCCCGGAATTCGAGAAACAAACGGGTTCCAGTCAGCTAAGCGATATCAGGAATTATATCTGAGTTGCAACCTTTTAAAAAGGCAAATCGACAGGCTTGACGTCCTACCTCATTGCCCCTTCTCATCTCAACGCGAGGCAAACAGAAGGAAAAGCAAGGAAGGCGGCCACGGTTCAGAAACACTTTTAAAACCAGAGAAAGAGCTTTGCTTGACCTTTACAGCACAAATAGAAAATAGTAAATCTCCTTCCCTCTCCCTGGCCTCCTCCAAGCAAAGCACTAGCAGCAAAGCCCACGGAACGTTTTACAAAGACTCAAGGCCGAGGCAGGCGGCTGAGCAGAGGGCTGGGCGGCGCGTTCTGCCCGCGCTGGCTTAGCTCTGGCTCTGGGAACAGGTCCCCCAGTCCCGCCCCAGGGCACCCTCGGAGACCAGGGCGGGGGTGGGGGGCCTCGGATGAGGCAGGCCTAGGTGCAGCATCAGATGACCACGCTGACTGTCATGCTCTGGCCCTGCGGCGCGATCCTGCGGGGCCAGGCGAGCAAGAGCTTGCGCAGCTCCTGGCGGAAGCCGTCGTGCAGCCAGGCGTAGATGAACGGGTTGTAGCAGACCGAGCTCATGGCGAGCCAGTGGCACAGCAGCTGCACCAGCCCGAAGGCGTAGGGGTCGATGGCGCTCGGGTCGAGGTCCCGCAGCAGGTTGAAGACGTGCAGCGGCAGCCAGCAGATGGCGAACACCACCACGACCACCACCAGGAGGCAGAAGGTGCGGCGGCGGCGCGCGCGGTCCCAGTCGGCCTGGCTGCGGGTCACGCAGCCCGGCACCACGCGGTTTCGCAGCTTCACCGATACTCGGACGTAAGACAGGAGGATGACCAGCAGGGGGAGCAGGTAGGTGACGAGCAGCAGCCCCCAAGCGTAGAGCTGGCGCTGGCGCTCCTGGGGCCCCCAGAACTCCTCGCAGAGGCGCACGGGGTGCGGCTTGAGCTCGACGTGGTAGGTGTGCAGGGCGGCGGGCAGCGCCAGCACCGCGGACAGCGCCCAGATGCCCAGCACGGCGTAGGCGCTGGAGCGCAGCGAGACGCGCCGGCGCAGCGGGTGCACCAGCACGACGTAGCGGTCCACGGCGATGGTGGTGAGCGTGAACACCGACACGTACACGGTGACGGGCTGCAGGAAGAAGACCAGGTGGCACAGGCCCCCGCCGAACACCCAGCCGCGCGGCTCGAAGGCGTAGGCCAGCGTGAGCGGCACGCAGGCCGTGCACATGAGCACGTCGGACAAGGCCAGGTTGCCGATGAGAAAGTTGGTGACGTTGTGCAGCCGGCGCACGCGCGCGATCACCAGCACCAGCAGGCAGTTGCCCACCAGCCCCACGATCACCACGACGCTGTAGAGCAGCACGATCAGCCCCTTCAGCCGATGCACCAGCTGCAGGCTCTGGAACGGAGTGACGCCGGGGGCGCCCGGGCCAGCCGTCGACCCATTGCCCACCGGGGCCCCTGCGCTCTGGTTCGCCGGGGTTGAGGCCACCGGGGGAAGTTCAGAGAATAAGTCAGGGACCAGGGGCTCCTGAGTCGGCAGGGAAGCCATGGCTACCTGTCCAAAGAGAATCAAAGTCCGTCAGTTCTCATTTTCTACCTTCCCCCTCCTACCCAACCGCTCCCTCCCCAATTATCCAAATACTCCCTTTGGAGTAACGGGCCAAGATAAATAACAATTAAAAGTGCTGCCATCCCACCTCTGCAAAAATAAATCGGTGCGTGGTTATACACGCACAGGTTATTTAAACGCCTTCTAATCCATTTAGAGCTCTCTCCGTGGGCGCAGGCTAGACCCAGGGGCGCGCTCCTACCTGGCGAGTGCGACTTGGCGCACCGGAGGGAGAGGCGCGACCTGCCCCCTGGAGTCCTCCGCCCGCGACTGCGGTGCCGGCTTCTCGCTTTTCCGCGGGAGCTGAACAGATGCCGGAGTTGCCAGCGGGCTCGCAGCTTTGAGGGGGGCCGGGAGCGCCTCCCTCTGCCCCGCCCCCACTCCAGCGCGCCCTTCTATGGAAAATGGGGGCGGAGCGCACACCACCAGGCTCGGCGCTTAGACAACTAGAGAGAAGGGCGAGAGACAGAAGGACGGAAACGGCAAGGGAAGGAGGGGTGGACAAGCCTGGGCGGCAGAGGCGCGACTGCAGGAGCTGCTGCGCCCCAGGGGCGTTCCGCTCGGGAGAGGGTGGGGCGAGAAGCGCCAGGTCTCTCGGGACGACCTGGTGCAGTTTCAGAGGGAAGGGGCTAGAGGGAGCGGGGTGGGGACTGAGATGCACCACGGGGTGTGGGGGAGAGTGAGGGGCCCGTCCTTAAGCGCTGGATCCTGCGTAGAGTCCAGGCTGGGGTTACAGAGTAGCGTGGGGGCTCCTGCAGCGGTTTAAAATGGGGAGCCCTGAGCTCCCCCTCGCCCTCCCCGGGACCCCCGAGCGCTTCCCCCGGCTGCGGCTCCCGCCCAGCCCAGGACAGGGTTCAGCACCGCGGACAGCTCCCGCGGGCCTGGCTGTTGGGAGCCCGGGTGCTGGGGAGGGGACTTCCCACCCCTCTCTGGGTGTGATGCACTCGCAAAAGGGACCAGCCTGGTTCCTGGGGCTGCGGCTGCGTCTCCAAGCGCAGCAGGGTGGAGTGCGGGCCAGTGAGCGGGGTCCTCTGGGCGTTGGAGGGTGGTGACTCTGTCACCTCTCTAGGTCAGAAAATACAGCCCTCATGCCAGTTACACTGCACAGACACTTAGTACCCGGCCTCCACTGCTCCCCAGTCACCCTTTCCGCTCTTTCTCAGCCACCATGCCCTGTCCCTCATCTGCCTGGCTCTCCCAGGACAGAATCTAAGTTCCTGGGCCGGGACCCTACCCTCTCCCCCTTATATGAACACCCCCAGGCCTCCTCACCTCATTTTAGGAGTGAAATATGTCTATACTAGTAATTGCAGGATTTCCACTTGGAAAACAGAAGTAACAAACATTTGAGAAGCTTAAAAGTTACATAAAATTTTAGTAGTATTAAGTCTTTGAAATGCAAATTAACCTGGACCATGGGGGGGAGGCTTTGTAACCTCCCTTCTGTGGACAAAAAAGGGGCCCCATGCTAAACCTGACAACTCAGCACAGGCCTGAAAGGCAAACCCTACAAACTCAGAGACTGAAAGTAATCACATAGCGTCGTCTGCACAGCAAAATTCCTAACTGAAAGTGGATTATGGGAGGGAGTCACATCCCAGACCCGTAGCTTCCTTTACAAAGATCAATCATTACCTTAAATTAGCCCTTCAATTGTCTTTGCATCAAAGTTAACATACTTTAAAATATGAGAGTAATCGCTTTTTCCAGACCCCTGAGGGCCCACCCATCACACCAGAGGGCTTGACCACAGAACCCCTCATTGTTATCTTGTCCCCCGAATACCACCTCTAAGTGCTGTAAGTGTTCATTGGTAACTGCCCCACGCCCACCAATGTAAAAGAAGCAGGCGTCTCTCCATTCTACTCTTTACCCAACCTTAGAGGTTCCCCAGCTTTGCTTTCTCCCTGGTCCCTAATCTACCACCAGCGGACTTCATGTAACCCTCTTATGTCTCCTCCTTTGAGTTAATGTATAAAATAAACTGCCGTTCTCTGGAGCATTTTCTCAATCCTTTGAGATTTTGCTTCCTAGCTATTGTCCTCTGGAGCATTTTCTCAATCTTTTGAGATTTTGCTTCCTACCTATTGTCATCAGTTTGGCTTAGATAAACCCATAACAATTCTCTACAGGTTTAGATGTTTCTTACTCGACACTCCTCTGAAGCTATCTCACCCCCTCACATCTTATTGCCTTTTTCCAGAGGGCGGAGCTCCCTCGCCCCTCTCCAGCAAACCCTTGTCTTTTGTCTTCTGGATGCAGATATCTCTGTTAGGGTTGATAGAAGTAAAATTATTTCACCCTCCAAATTCAAATGATTCACTCATAGAGGAGGAAAAGTCAACACTGGAACAAAAGCAATCAATTTTATGCACCTGTATCCATTCTAAACCCACGCTCTCCAAGTTATAATCAATTTAGCTAACGCCCCAAAAAAACTAGCTTCCAAATATATAAGAAATGTAGCAATCCCTCATACCAGGGTTTCTTACCCTCCACACTAGTGACATGGGGGGCAGGGTAATTCTGTCATGTGGGGCTGTCCTGTGCATTGTAGAACGTTTAGCAGCATCCCTGGCCTCTACCCTCTAGATGCCAGGAGTGCACATACCCAATTGTGACAACCAAAAATGTTTCTAAAAATTGCCAAATATCCCCCTGAGGGTCAGAGTAGGGGACCAAATCACCCCTGGCTGAGAACCAGTGCCTTACACCAATTCAGCACTCTTAAAGTTCACAAAGTCGCCTGGCCAGCATGGCTCAGTGGTTGAGCATCAACCTATGACCCAGAAGGTCACAGTTCGATTCCCGGTCGGGGCACATGCCTGGGTTTCGGGTTCCAGCCCCCAGCAGGGGGCGTGCAGGAGTCAGCTGGTCAATGACTCTCTCATCGATGTTTCTCTCTCTCTCCCTCTCCCTTCCTCTCTCTGAAATCAATAAAAACATATATTTTGTAAAAGTTCACAAAGTCCTCTGCTTGAAAGTGCTACCAGCCTTCACAGTCAGCTCCCTTCAGACATCTGAACCCCAGAATTGTATTTCCAAAAACCCTGCATTTACCAGGTTGTCTACTCATCGCTTCCTGAAAGAGCAGCGGGGCAAATGGGAAAAGGTGATGTTTAAGAAAACCCTAAGATAAGCCCAAGCTGACTGCCAAACAGAGGCGATCACTGGGCCCAAAGCCCAAAGCCAAGTAAGGAACAGACACAGCTCTTGAGCTTGTGTAGGAGCTCCGCCATCACTCAGTGTGGGCCTTGGGCATTGTATTCTGCAAGAACTCCAGTTTTGGAGAATATAAGAAATTCATAAAAATACCCACCTCTGGAGGATGTTGAGAAGGTCCCATAGTGTGATGGAACTGCACATAGTGGCACCTAGTAATGTCAGCTACTCTTGGATGCTCCTTTGTCCTGCCTTATGTCACTGTCTCTTGTCAAGAGGGTTTCAGGGGAGCAATTCCCTAAACCCTTCCACTTGAACATTCCTCCAGAAGATTGGCTGTGGTGAGGAGAGTTCACCGTTTTTCGGTCTAAATGCTCTCCTTCGTTTTATTACAGTTTACCAGTCATGCAATGCCCCGGGTGAGATAGTGTGAAAAAAATCAAGGACAGAAAACAACAACCAAACATTGGTGGAAATGTGCACTTCAGCGAGTAAAAAGGAAGCCCACGTGGATCACCGTGATGTGGGCCCATGGAAAATGCCCCTGCCACCACCTGCTGTGAAAGGGGGCATTGACGACCACTGGGAAATTTACTGATTGCCTTAGCAAATCAGAATTGTGTTTACCCTTATAGAGCATATTTATTTTAATTCACAAGAGTCATTAAAGTATTCATAACATTTTTTACGCAACTGTATCAACATTGCACATGTTGTTTAAATGTGACTCCTTCCTATGCTTATGTAAAACATACACAACAATTTAGAGCCATTATGAATCTCTATGAGTGTTCAGGTGGCAGGAAATGAATGAAAAGTGAGTGCTCTAATCATCAGAATGTTCTGCAGGCTGCGGCTTTGTGTGAGGAACCCACCTCCCTCTTTCCCCAGCCCTGCTCTTCCCAGGGGAGGGCTCGCGGTGATTCCTGCATCCCTGTCAGGTCCTCGGGTGGAGTAACCAGGCAAGATTGCTGCATGACACAGCTCCCTTCTCCTCCTTTCTATGGTTTAATTTTGAAATGCATGCCTTTAATAATATCCCAAGTGGTCCATGAGCAATGCTGACAGTGTGGCCTGTTTTGATAGGATTATCCAGGGCTGAGGGGAGACCCGGGCTGGCTGAGTTGCTCCCCTTCACCCCCAACATTCTAGGGCAGCTTTAGTCCCTGACCTTGACCTATCTAGGGCCTCTCGCCACAGGCAGCCTCATTGCATACATCCCCGGGTCTCACTGCATTCCTCTTCAGGACCCAGCCAGGTCACATTCTGTACCCAAAAAAAGCACTAAGAGACACAAGGCTTGACCAATCAACTCAATTCAAGATCTTAGCACATTCTGTTTTTTAACTTTTGATTGGATTCTTGTCGATACTCAGACATGAGCAGCAGGGATGGCATATCTCAGCTTAGTCTATCAGTAGAAAATATAAATAAATAAATGAGTAAATAAATAAATAAGCCAAAACAAAACACTCGAAAGCCATTTCTATAACATTCTTTTCCAAAGGCAGGCAATTTGCTTTCCTATTTTTTATTCCAATCCTGTTTCATAATCAACTGGAAATGGCTTTTATGGATGGTTACAATCATCCTGTGTTTGCATTAGGGCATTTAGCGGTAAGGGCTCTTTGTGGTCACATCTAGATAGAAAACTTGACCTTGTAGAAGCCCCTCATTCTGGTTGCCTCCTGACCAAACACAGAGACGGACCCAAACCACGTCTCTCTATGTCCCCCCTCTGAGTTATTCTCCAGACCATCATTCTGGTGCTACTGTCTCGTGAGCTAGGGCCTCTTCCTGTTTAGTTTTTAACAAAATGCAAAACTGGAATGGTCCTTGCGTTTTTCCAGTGATTTACACATGTGTGTACATGCACGACATCCAGGGACGGCAGTTTGACAGTTCAGATGTCTAGGAAGGTATGATCTCCCTGTGTTTTTTCTTAGCTAGTGGGCCTTTGTCACCAGGGAAACAGCCCAACATTCATCCTTGAGGACACCGAGAGCAGTGTCTCTGCAGAACGCGAATAACATGGATTGTATGCCTCTCGTCCACTGTGGCTCAAAGGCCACCTATGTCAGCATCACTTCTGGTGCTTATTTTAAAAAACTGCAGATTGATGGACCACGAGACAGACCTATTAAATCGGCACTGCTGAAAACGAGACCTGGGGAAATGAAAACATCACAGGCACTGTGGGTTGTTCTGATGCATACTCAAGTGTGAGGACCGTGTCCTACAGTCTGCCACTAGGCAGTGAGTCTACGGAACCCTGGCTCCCTACGGCCCCACCGTGACCGAGATGCAGCCACCAAGCCCAGAGGAGCCACACTGGGTCTCAGCCCGTCCCCTCCCCTTACGTGATAAATATGGGAAGACAGTTGTACTGTCGGAGCTCAGTGCTTTTTCTATATTCTGTCTTTTTCAAGTTATTTTTAGTGACATAAATAGCACATGAACACATTCTCATATTTTATAGACATGAGGCAAATGAGCCTAAAGCCCCCTTTGACCTCCACCCTCCATCTCAGTCCCTCCCTCAGAGGTTACACTTATCCTTTCCCTGTGTGTTTACATATATATGCCTGAAGCCACGGAAAAGTAGTATTGATGGACATTTACGTTGTTTGCAACTTTTTGCTATTATAGACTTTACCAAAATAAAGATGTTCCAGATATAGGTCAAAGACTACAAACTTCCAGCTCTAAGATGACAAGTTCTAGGGATCTAATGGTCAGCATGGTGATCATGGTTAATAATACTGTATTATATACTTGAAAGTTGCTTAAGTGTGTGGATCTGAAATGTTCTCACCACAAATAAATGGTAGTTATGTGGTATGATGGAGGTGCTATAGTGGGAATCATTTTGCAATATACAAGTGTGTCAAATCAACACCTCACGATTATACAATATGTCAATTATATCTCAATAAATCTGTAGCAAAAGATTCCATATGCTATTCCAGTATTTGGATTAAGAGTGAAGCATATATATTTTCAGTGGTGATGTTTCCAGTGACCATAACATTCTAATGCTGCTCAATAGTCATCTATTTTGTAAAAACTCAAGATTCAAATTCAGAAAAATAAAAATAAAATAAACGCGTTTCCATATGCCTCGTTGGGGAGGATTTCTCAGGGGTCCATTCAGCAAAGAGAAATTTCTGAGTCACAAGATGTGACCCAGTTCACACTGCAGGGGACTGTCTTTGCTGAATGAATTGTCAGAGCTCATTACATCGGCGTGAGTGCTTATGGTGGTCAGGTGAGTGTCGATGGGAACACTGCTCTTGAACCAAGCAGCATTCTTCGTGGGTGTCGGGACTGGCTGCCATAGCCCCCCAACTGGGTCTTCCCTGCTGTGGCCTAAGAGCTCCAGTCCCGGGAGCACCATGCTATTCTTCACTAGTCCGAAAAAGCCACTCGGGGGACCAGGGGGGAAGGACACAGCCTTTCTTACTTACTTATTAAGACCTGATGAGTAACTTACTGCACCAGGCCAGGGTCAGAGAGGGGCTTAACCAGCAGAGGGGGGAGGGGGAGCCATGGACAAAGAGCCTGGTGAGGCTTGTTCGCTGTCCTTGAGGACGTGGGAAGGCACCTGGGTCTGCACTGCTCTGCCCCTTGTGGCCGCTGGCCGGGTGGACCCCATCCCACCGACTGGGAGGGGCATCGGGCTACCTCCCCATCTGACCCCACACCTGCCTGTCCCCCTTCCTCCCGGTGGGCACACTTGTCCAGAGCTCCACGGGCACAGCACACTGCCACTGTCCTCACAGAGCTCAGTGCCAACCAGGGCCTCATGGCAGCTGCTGGGAAGGATGAATTCTCATGGGCTGGGAGGGGCACTGGCTCACCCGGAACGACCTGTATAAAGTGTGTGTGTCACCAAAGACACTGCTTTCCACCTGGAGAGGGACCTCTGTTTTAATGTTTTTAAAATTAGGTGCCCACCGGTGACTTCACTTACGCTCATAATCCCATGGTTAATAAAATGTCTAAGGCCAAAATCTAAGCCACCGGCCCCCTGGATCAGGTGGAGTCTTTGGGAGAGGCCGGGACCATGGCCAGCCAGGGCGTTGTAGGAGTGAGCTGGGATGAGGAGAGGGCCCTAGGGGAACCACTGATGTTCCCAGGCCTGCAAATCAGGGCCCCCGGTGCAAATTCCCACGCTGACAGTCACAGCCCAGTCACCCAGAGCAAGCCCTGTCCAACTCAGGACCTCTGTGTCTTCATCTGTAAAGCAGGTTGGGGGGCCAGCGGGAGGGAGTATCCTGAAGGTCTCTACAAGCTCTGATGGTTCAGGAGTCCAAGACTGATCCTGAGTCAACTATCTACACACCTGCATGACGTCAGTTTCTGCACACACTGGATGACGTCAGTTTCTGCACCCACCTGGATGACATTACCTATCCACACACCTGCCTGGCACCACCTGTCTCCTTAATAAAAGGCGGCCCCCCTTCTATCTGATGCACCTGCCATCCTTTAAGCCTGGCTTTGGTTTTTCTCTCCAGGGGCTGGCCTTCTGACACATCTAGGAATTAACCTTGGGCCCGTGGGCTCGCGCTTCGCTAAGGGAAGGATCCCTGGGGGAAATAATTCAGTCCACGTGCGCTCTCCCCGAGGATTCCGCTCTGAAGCTTTAAACAGCACCAGCGAAGTCGGCCTGTGTAATTGCTGGCAGGCTTCGGAGTTCAGTAAGTTGGCTTTTGTTCTATTCCTACGATTCACCAGATCCATTCAAAACAGTTTCTCATCTCGCCCTTGGGGCCTTTTCTGACCATGTGAACACCCTGCTGGCTCCATGAGGCTTTTGCAGGCAAGACTTAAAAACCTTGTACTAGTCTGTTTACTATTCCCCCAGCTACTTTCCTTTCATATCACAAATATCAAAAACATAATTAAAGGCTGCAGTGGGGTTTCTTTTTTACATCAAACCCACAAAATTAAACATAGCTAGAGAGCTCCCTGAGATGTTTCTTATGCAATATCTTCATAGACAACAACCAAAAAGGACACACACAGGACACAAGGCAACAAGGTGTTTTCCTAGGAAATGTACGGTCGTAAATAAAATGCTTAAGCTGCTGACAATCCTGGCGACGTATTAGGCCTTGAGACCATCTTGATTTCATGTCATTTTATTTTTTCAGTTCTATTTACTGCCTATCAAAAATGGATTTAAATGTTTCAGGGACTTGCTACTCAAAGCTCTGTCCTCGGGCTGGCAGCATCGGCCTTGGGGGGAGTTTGTTAGAAACCAGAATTGCGCCCAGCCGGGCGTGGCTCAGCGGTTGAGTGTCGACCCAGGATCCAGGCGATCAGGGTTCGATTCCCGGTCAGGGCACATGCCCAGGTTGCCGGCTCGATCCCCAGCAGGAGACGTGCAGGAGGCAGCCAATCAATGACTCTCATCATTGATGTTTCTATCTCTCTCTCTCTCCCTCTCCTTTCCTCTCTCTGAAATCAATAAAAATATATTAAAAAAGAAAAAAGAAAAGAAATCAGAATCTCTGCCCTACCCCAGACCTCAGGAACCACAATCTATATTTTAACAAGATCCCGTGGCCACAGCTGGGCTTTGGGCGCCCTCAGCACTAAGGGAAGTTCAACACAGCTTTACTGTTGGTTAAAGTGACCTCTTCTCTCCCTCCTGCGAACCCCATACCTTTCACAGGGGCATTTAGCTTCCGATATCAGGGGGAGGTTGGCTGAATTCAGAAAGTGCTGAGTCTGTGCCCAATTTAGAAAATATCCAGATTAATAAATAATTGATTTTTCCTGTATTCAGAAACTACAATGTTGTATCTACAGAGAAATAGGAACATCTTTCAGGGTCAAAAGAACTGGTGTATTTTTACACATTTCCTTCACATTCGTCCGCATCTAGACCCTCTATTGAGATTTTGAGAGATGCAAATTAAAATTACACTGAGATAAAACGAAGGAGCGCTGAGTCTGGCACCCAGCTGGGCATGGGGCAAGAGCAGGGGCTATCCCCAGGGACTCCGTCGTTTCAGGCTGGAACCCAGGCGTCAGAAGCAGCCTCGATCCTTTCGCTCAGGAGAAGGGTGTCGCACTCCTAGACCACAAGGCCACTGGTGGCTGGCTCCACTCACATGAGCTCAGCTGTGGATTCCATCCAGGGCACCCAGGCTCTTCCTGAGGCCCCCGGGGGACGGCCGGGCACAGAACTTGAGGGCAAAAGGGATTTTTACAGGTGAGGAGACCAAGGCCAGGGGAGTGAAGGGCCACGGGCACCTGCTCTTCAGCAGCACAGCGAGGCCGTGGCCCCAGCTCTCGGGAACTCTCTGCTTCTTCCTCTGGGTAGAGGGTGTTTTGTGACCCCGATGACCACCTGAAAGAGCAACAGACTCCACCTGCTTTCCCAGACCCTAGTCACATGTCTCTTCTTTTCATTCAAGACAGAAAACCACGCGGGCTGCACACACAGTGACGAAAACAGAGACAAGTGCGGGGCGCCCGGGGCAGCTGCGTTCATTCCCAGTCGGAGCCTTCGCGAGGCCGGGCCCGCCCAGCAGGAAGGGCCTCCTCAATCCCGTGTATCTTTGAAACTCCTATTTTACAAAACCAAGAAAAAGGAGATGGCCCTGCGCCCCTCCTCCCAGCCCTCCCATGCCTGTGGCCTCCCCTATCCGGCGTCCAGCTCTAACTTACATTCAGCGCTTCCTCCTTACCCGGTTTTATTTGCTGCCTAATTGCCCCCGTGAGACCCCCGAGGCTGGCGATGCACCCTCCTCCTGTCCCCCGCTGCAGCCTGTAACTGTGGGTGCTTGAGGCCCAGACAAAGGAGGCCTGACAGCTTCCAGAACTCGCTGAAGCAAGAGCGGACCCTGGAGGCGTGATGTCGGTTCCAGGCAGCAGGGACGCGGCCAGGAAAGTTTCCCTGGAGACGGGGCGAGACAGCGTTGTGTCTGCTTTACAGGCTCGCGCTGGGCCTTCCCCTTGGATTCTTTAAAGGCAGAGCATTGACTCACAGGAGAAAAGATTGATCTGTGCAGTGTCTGTGCACCTTCTGCCTTCTCACTCGAGGTGGCCTGGGGGCTGCAGCAGGCACGAGTGGGGAGGGGTCGGACCCGGAGCCCAGGGCGGTGGCCTGGCCTCCCTGAGGCCGCGTGGGGAGCGGGCCTGGGCCGCGGGTTGTCTCGGGCAGCCCCTCCTTCCCTGCCACCCCCACCGCAGCAGTCTCGGGCGGGCCTGAACGCTCCCTCCTCTGAATTCATTCTGGGGGGGTGACCCGGTTTCTGTTTTCTGCCGCATAAGCCTTCGGCCTGCCCCCGTTAATTATTCCTGTGCCCCAGCGAGGCCTGGTGTCCGCAGCAGCCGTCCCTGAGCTCAGTCACTCAAATCGCAAACTCCAACCGCCCAAGCCAGGCGGATTCTGCGCCAGCACCGGGGACGGGAATAGGAGAAATGGAGGGTGGCAACCGGTCTCACTGCCACCCCCTCAAACACAACTGCTCCCTAAGTTCAAGTCTCATGGAAGACATGAGGTGGGCCTGGGGTGGGGGTGGGGGTGGGGATGACCTTTCAAAACCACTGCCCGTGAAGGTCTGTGGTGGGAGCAGCACGCCAGGCAGGGGCTAAGGTCAGGGGCTCCAATGTTCTAACTGCTCCTGGCTGTGTGATGCTGGGTGAGTCACCTACCTCTCTGAGCCTGTTTCCTCTAAAGTCAGGCTCGTAACAGTCCTCACTTTCTGGTGCTCCTGTGAGTCTAAATGACATACCCCAGGCAATGGGCTCCATGCAGATCCCCACACACGGTCAGCCCTCGGCAAACGCTTGCACCATCTCAGCCCTTCCCAGCTCTTCTCGGTGCTCCCGACATTCCTTGCCTTGCTTCCACCTTGCAGCAGCCTTGAGAAGTAGGTGAGAGTGTTATGCCCATTTTACAGACTTAGAAGCTGAGGCTCAGAGAAATCGGGTAATTTCCTGAAGATTCTATGGCTGAAGGGGCAGAGCCCCGATGCACACCCCAGGCCATCGGCCTCCTTGCCCCCTTCCTCCTCGTGAGGACACCAGACATCAGGGTGTTGGGTGCTTCTAAGGACACTGAGAAGCTTCTGAGCTTATGAAGCAGCTCACCTGGCACAAATAGAGGCACATTTAATTCCTTCCGAAAGTGGGAGACCAAAAGCTCTCACGCTACACATACAGCTTGGGGTTAAGAGTGTGGATTATGGAGCCAGTCTGCTGGGTTCAAATCCAGTCTCCACTACTAACTTGATATGTGACTACGGGCCGTGGCCTCTGTTTTCCTGTCTCTAAAACAGACAAAGTAATAAGAATGAATGACCAACGTGCTTAGAATAGCACCTGGGCCCTGGCCAATGTGGCTCAGTTGGTTGGAGCATCATCATGTGCACTGAAAGGCCACAGGTTCAATTTCTGGTCAGAGTACATTCCCAGGTTGCTGGTTCGATCCCCATATGTGCAGGAGGGAGCTAATCGATGTTTCCCTCTCCCTTCCTCTCTCTCTAAAATCAATAAAAACATATTTAAATTTTAAAAAAGAAAAGAAAGAATAGCACCTGGCACAGAGGAAGTGCTCAGTAAACATTAGCTGTGACCGTCCACATTTTACAGATGAGGAACCTGAGTGCTGAGGGGCAGAGGCTGGAAGCTCAGAGTCTCGGATTCTTTCCACCCTCCCTTAAGGGCCCAGCGTCTGCGGGAAAACCAGACCCACCAGCTTAGGCATCTCAGGCCCCTGTCAGCCGCCTGCCTCAGCGCTCAGCCCCCTCCATCTGACTCATTCCATGCATAATTCCAACAGCCATGGGATCCTTTGTAAAATATTAAATAGATGCATTTTTTTATTTCTTGAAACTTTGTCACTTTTTAGCACACAATCAAGAATTTAAGGCTCCAGGGTGAAGAGCAATGTAATTATGATGGAGATTAAAACAGTATTTAAAGGCTAATTGTGCCATCAGCAACAAAAGTAAAAAAGAAATACGCAGGTGGAGAGCACATTTGGATTCGAGACTATGATGGGAAGTGCTTTCAAGTTCAAGTGCAAACACTGTCTGGAAACATAATATGTTTCCCTTTTCTATGGTGAAATAAAAATCTAATTAAGTCGCAGAATTTGCCATGGAGAGCCCCGACAAAGGCAGGTGTGGTTTAATAAATAGGGGAATGCGCAGGTGCGGTGATCACACACACAGATTCCAGCCATCGAAATACGCTGCTGCAAGATTTACAGAAGAGTGGGAGCAAGCACATCCTACGAATTTCAGAACGATCGCCAAACTATATAAAAGTACCTGACGCTTCCTAAGCATTTAAAACATCAGTGCTGCAAACTCTCATTTTCAAACAGTGTCAGGTCTCAGGCCTTTTCTTCCCACTCAAAGATAAGGGCTTGGAACACAAGGGTGGAGCCTGCTCTCTAGTTTTTAAGGGCCCCAAGTCTGGGTAGAGAATCTTTTCCCCAGGCGAGGGACAAGCTTCTTGGGAAAGGAGTGAAGGGGGTTCATCAGCTGCAAGCCCAGCCTGAACTCGCAGTCAGGGGTAGTTATTAAGAAAATGAACACAAATTTAGACAATTAACGGTGATTATGATGGGCAGTATAGGGTGTCAGTTTAAGAAGGTGGCTGTTCCATCAAAGGAGACATGAGGGAAACTAGTGTGTATGTGACAAGACTTGCAAGACCAAGTTGAAGGCACTGAGGTCATTTGGATTAAAGAAACAAAAAATAGCTGTTAACAAGATTTAGGGGCACAGAAAGGGAGACCGAGGGGCCCAAGAAAATATATTCATAAGATTATCTTGAATATGAAGGTTCTTACAAATATATTTTTCATTAACATATTACTATTCAAAATTAGAATGTAGAGCAAGCAGAATTCTTTCTACTCAAGAATACTCTGCGCGTATCTTTTCCTTGAATATATTTTTGAGTGGGTTAATTACATTCAATGAATATGTCATCTTAAGGCTATAGTCTTATGCATGTTCCCATGAATATATTCATGCTTCCCCATCTTCCCTCCTTCCCTCTGGGCCTCCCCTCTCTCTCGCCCTCCCCGTGGGTCTCTGGCTTCGGCAACAGGGAGTGAGAGCAAAGATAAACTGAACATTCCCTAAAATACTTCTATGAAGACAAAGGGAAAACCAGTAAGTTAAAACTACCCAGTTTTATTTTACTTTTTTTTTTAGTTAATGTGGTGAGTTGACAATGGCCATTGAGCAAATTGATCTGATGCGAATTAGCCTGGCGGCAGGTGATGGGGAAAGGGTGGGAAGCTGTGAGGTGTCAGCTGGCTGCAAGTCCAGTACCAACCTACTATGCTAGTTGGTATCAGGGAAATTAGAAATTAGTCCGTGGCCCTGATCATTTTAAAGTCAAAGATATTCTGGGTTGGGTTGGGTTTTGTTTTTTTCACTCCCTCTCTTGGAGCACAGCTGATCTCAACACTTTTATACAACATCCATTCATACAACAAGAAATGCTCTGTTTGGTTTAAACCTTCCCAGATGTGATTCCCACTGGGCTGCAGGGGAAGCAGCTGTTTCTGTCCGCTGGGCTGATAAGGCCCTTTGTCTTGGGAAAAAAAGAGGTAACTCTCTTAGATCCAAATCACTGAGCTTTTCAAGGCAAATGCTAATGCTGCCCTTTGGAAGCCTCAGAACACAGGTGGCCTTCTTGGGTAACAACCTCCTTCCTCTTTGTCTGTTATTTCGTCTGCACAGGGATATGCTCGGATAGGACAGGGCCTTGGGGGCCTGTGGAATCAACTTATAAAGCTCACTATGAAGGCAGAACCTATCGAAGGGCCATGGGGATCTGAACGCAGTGAAAAGAGAAGAGACGACGCCATATGCATGGTTTCTAGTTTGGAAGACAGGGCGCTGGGGTTCCCACAGGCTGGAGCAGGGGTGCCGGTTGGCACCGTCTTATTTCACTGTTATTGTATCCCCCACGTTCAGCACAGTGATAAGCACCTAGCGGATGCTTGGTACAGGTTTTGGTTGATTCAATAAGCGAATGAAACTGAAGTCAGAATGTGCTCTCGGAGAAAGTAAGGAATAAATCGGGGGTCAAAAGCTCTTTTCACTCAGGGGCCCTATTAGTCGGGGTTCAGTTGCAGGTAATAGTAACTACTCTAGCTGGTTTAAGCAGAAATGAATTTAGTTCCAGGAATTAGGTGCTTACAGAGTCATCGGAAGGGATGGAGGAATAAAAAATGTCTAGGCTGAGAAGAAATTCAAGTTAAAAAAAACAAACAGACTGGCCACCGAGGGAAGGAGGCTGCTCTTCTGTAATCAGGGAACCGAGTGAGAAGCCAGCGCTGGCTCAGGGGCCACAGCTCTGGTGGGCGGGGGTCAAGACGGTGCCCCTGGAACTGCGGCTCCGGGGCCACTCTGTGCTGCTGGAGCCCCCCAGCCAAACAGGTGCAGCAACCCTGCCCCGCTTACCTCGGTTCTGAATTCAAGTCCCGACAAGCACATCTGATGGTGATGAGTGCAAGCGTTTACCCTGGAGCCAGGCCTGCAGGGACTCTGGGAAACGCACAGCCCAGTGCTCCCTCTGTAAACCAGTCACCTAAAAGCCGTGGCTTCTCAGATCCTCCGTGCGGTCTCACCCCAGATGGAAATTAAGGCCGTGACCAAGCTCCAGACTTGTTGCCAGGATCTTGGACGTGGCCGGAATAATTGTCTCACTACTGCAGCCCCACAGGCGTAATTTCTCACACCGTCTGCTGGAGTACGTGCTTGCGAAGGGCACATTAAGATGCCCTTGGAGAGACTAATCAAATAATAAATTGCAGATCCAATCCCGGGAGCACTGGTTCATGGACAAACAGCCCCGGAAGCTGTTAAGGACCCTGAGCCCGAGACAACAGGCCTGTGTCCCTGCCTCTCTGGCCTCCCCTCTCTGGAGTGAGAAGGCATATTGTCCAGGTGGGGAGCCCGGTGCGGGAGAGGAAATGGGGCTCCAAGTGGGAAGCTTTCAGAGTAAATGAAATGAGCTTGTTTCTCTGTTGAAGAGCCCAGTTGATCGGGCATGGTTAGAACATCAGAGATACACACCCAGTAATCTTGTCAGCATGATAATTATCGATATTTAAGGCTGCGCTTTTCTCCCAGAGAGGCCGGGAGCAGGCAGGGAGTGGGATAAACTTGGAGAAACATCTCCCATCTGAAAACTGCCTTCTGAATGAGGAGCGGGAGGCTTGGAACTGGCCTGAATGGATTTCAGATGGAGAGGGGGCATCGGGCTGGCATTGAGAGGCCATCCCCTGCCTCCTGACTTCCAGTTAAGAACGCGTGTGGTGTGCGTGTGTGCCTGTGTGTGCGCCTGACCCACAGTGCGCAGGACAGCCCTGAACAAGAAAGGTTCATCCTGCCCAACACACATCAGGGTTTCTCAGCCTCAGCACTACCAGCATCCTTTGCTGTGGGGCTACTCTGTGCATTGTGGGATGTTTAGCAGCATCTCGGGCCTCCACCCACTAGATACCAGTCGCACCCCCCCATCTCTCTCCAGCTCCTGCATCCTTCCCAAGCCCAATCCTGCCCAGCCCACTAGCAACTCTGACAGCCTCGGTCAGAAACTGCTGGACTGTGGACCAAATGGGACCTGTTTGGCTTGCTAGTGTTTCGAGGGCTTTAATCAGCTACTTACCAGCAGAACAAGTCAATTTCCATCTCATTCTGATATTTCAGAAAGTCCAAAAAAGCCATTGACTTCCCTGGCTGGAGCGGAGTGGAGCTCTTGGTGTCTCGTCACCATGGCAACCTCCCATTCTGCTCCCACCCACTTCCACTCCCGACAGGGCCACCCCAGCCTTTGGGCATTTGTGTTTGTGCCACAGTCACTGCAGATGCCACACCTGATACCCTGAGCACTGGGCATCTCTGTAAATGCCCCCTCCCAACCTTAGGTGAGGTCTCCTTTCCCATTTCGGGGCCTTTACCACCTCCCGGTCATCGTCTTCATCCTCATGCCAGTTCTAGAAGGTGGGAGGCAAAGGTACAATCTCCCCCAGGGCACAGGAGGGGAAACTGAGGACCTCAAAGATGTGTCATGTCACTTCACCCAAGTGACCCAACCTATACAGAGAGGGGCTGGTTGGAGCCCAAGGTCCTGGTCAGGGTTTGCTATGGGCGGGGTGCTTGTGTCCCCCCAAAGTCACATGTTTCAGCCCTAACCCCCAATGTGGCTATATTTGAAGACAGGCCTCTAAAGAAGTAATTGGGGCTAGATGAGGTCAGGGGGTGGTGCTCTGATAGGATTGGTGTTCTTATAAGAAGAGACATCAGAAAGTACATCTTCCCTACATCCCCCCACCCCACCAAGCAGAACCCTCGCCCCATGCAGAAGGAAGGCCGTGAGGACCCAGCCAGAAAGCAGCTGTTTGCAGGCCAGGAAGAGAGGCCTCACCAGAACCAACCCTGCGGGCACCTAGACCTTCACCGTCCAGCCTCCATAAGTCAGATAATAAACGTCTATTGTAGAACCACCCAGCCCACGGTGCTCTGTTACGGCAGCCCGAGCAGACCAAGACATGCTCCACACACTAATTTATAAATTTCTTTTTAATGAATAGTGTACCATAGACGTCGTTGGGTCCTTCTCTGTAAGGGTGCCCTCGCCATTTTTAATGCCTACATCCGCTTACACTGAATGTTTCTGCAATCGAGGCTTTTCACGGGTCAAAGCAAGGCCTCTGTGACTCGGAGCAGGGACTCCTGAGCGCCGCACCCTGCGCCCAGCTGAGAGAGACCCAGGGATGGCGGAGAGGCAGCCTCCCTGCAGAGCCCATGGTCAGGGAAGTGAAGGCGCAGTCACCCCCACCGGGGCAAGACCCCCCCCACAGGGCAGCCCTGCAGGCGCAGGGGCTGCGAGCCCCCCCCCGCGGGGACGCCTCAGGCGCTGCCTCAGAGGCGCTGCCCCGGGCACCTGCGGGGAGAGGTTAATGCACCCGCCGGCGCTCAGGCAGAGTGGCTGTGAGTCAGGCGGGAGGTCTGACTTTTTCAGCTCGATTTTTCAAATCGGGGCCGGGAGAGCGCGCCTACGCCACCCAGGCGGGCAGCCTGCAGCTCCGGCCCCCGCCTCCGCCCCAGCACAGGATTCTCAGAAATAGAAAAATCCCGCTTCTAATTAAAAGGCAGGAGAGGCCCGCTCCTTTCACTGGAGCTGTTGACAAAAATCAGCCCCACGCTGCGGCTGGACCACGGGGCGCCCTGCTCACGTGCTTTCAGAGCCTTGGTGCCTGCGCCTGGCCCACCGCTGGGAGCAGGAGCCCTGTGGCCTCTGGAGGGGGTCTCCTAGACAGGAGAGCAGGGACAGCCTGGACAGCTGCGACACAGGCCTCTTGCTGCCCCCTCCAGCCGAGTCCCTCAGTCCTTGGGGTGTGGCTGACAGCAGCCCCCACCCTCTCGCCTTCCCCAGGGCTGCCTCTAGGACCCCCCCTTCCTCCCCAAAGACAGTGCAATGACAAAGAACCACTCTGAACAGCTACTGTGTACCAGCATCATCCTGAGCCCTCTACACAGACCGTCTAACTTAATGCTCGGTGTGTCTGTGTGGCAGGTCCTAATGCGGCTCCCACCACAGACCAGGAACAGAGAGCTTAGAAAACTGTCATATAGGAAGCGGTGGCGGCAAACTTCGAACCCAGCACACCTGCTCTCCAGCGTGACACAGTAGAGCCTGGCCAGGTAGGTAAAGTAGAGGAGGTGCTGGGTGGTAGGGGAGCACTCACTGGGGTGGGAACGAGCAGCACTTCCACTGGATGCTGCTCCAATGTCGCCCACATCTGACACTTTGATCCGGTCAGTGGTCATAGGAGGGAGGAGTCCCTGCACTCATTTTCAACTCTCAGATGGCACAGGACATCAAGCAGGCTCTACCTGCAAGTTCTGACAAGGTAAGGCCTGGAGCATCTATCTGGTCTGATGGTCTGGCTGTGCAACCTCAGGCAAGTTGCTTAACTTCTCTGAGCCTTGTGTTTCTCAACTGTCAAAGGCAGCATTTAGATAAAATTAAATCCAGTTTTCAAACACTTTTAGCAGCAGATTCTTATAATGGAGAACAAGTGAAGGCCCAGCCTGAAAAATTGGGGGGCTCTGGGACAGTAAGAATGCTCACACAAAGACCTAGCTCTGTTGTGCTTCTCCCAGGCTGGCTGAGACTCCTCCACAGACATAGAATGTAGCCCATTCACTGAGAATCATTTTGTAAAATAGAAAATTATCCAAACGAATTGAAAATATCATACATGAAAAATTAGCCTAGATTTTAAAATTCTCTAATGAAATGCTGGTAACTTTCTGCTGATGAAGTATCTTAAGCAAAAGTGAACTTTCCCTTAATAAGCTATTACACTGACCAAATCACACCGGAAATCTGATAATGTGGACAAATTGGTCATTTGCCAAGTTGTTCTGTGAGGACAGAGTACGGATGCTAAGGCCCCTTTCCAGACTCACTGAGTCGGGATCTGCATTTTAAACAAGATCTCCCAGGTACTCCTAGTGCCCTTCAGGTGTGAGAAGGGCTCCTTTAGAGCAATGCTTTCGTCTTGGCCACACACTGGAGTCATGGTCACTATCCCTAAGAGATGTCCACGGCAGCATTACTCGCAACAGCCAGGATACGGGAACAGCCTAAGTGTCCGTCAGTGGAAGAATGGGGAATGAAAATACCCAACGGAATATTACTCGGCCATTAAAAAGGGCAGGAAATCCTATCATTTGTGACAGCATGGATGAATCTTGAGGGCATTACGCTAAGTGACAGTGAGTCAGGGAAAGACAAATACCGTCTGATTTCATAAGTGGAATCTAAAAAAGCCAAACTCATAGAAACAGTGCATGTTGGTGGATGTCAGGGGCTGGGGGAAAGGAGATACAGGGCAAAGGTACAGGCTTTCAGTTATAAGGTGAGTAACTTCTGGGACCTAGTGTACGGCAAGATGACTGTCACTAACAATACTGTACTGTATCCGTGCAAGTTGCTAAGAAAGGTCTTAAATGTTCTCACCACCACCACCACCAAATGGTAACTAAGTGTTAACTAACCTTACTGGGGTAATCCCTTTGCAATGTATGCACGCATCCAATCAACTGGTTGTACACCTTAAATTACACAATGTTAAATGTCAACTATATCTCCATAAAGCTGGAGAGAGAGAAAATCACCCAAGGAGCTTTTAAAAATCATCACTGCCCAAGTGCCACACCGAGGGTCTGATTTCCATGGCCTGGGCTCCCTCGGTCTTCGGGCTCCCCAAGTGATGCTAGTATGTAGCCAGGGCCTTGAGCGCACACCTGTGCCTTCGCCTCCACAGCTGGTCTGCGGCTTGCCTCTCTCCATCGTCTCCCTCCCCTTTCCTTCTCTTGGGGACCTGGGAGCTCCAGGCTGTGGCAGATGCTCTCACTGATGCCTGTCACCTGAGGCTGACAGCCAGTCACAAGCCATCAGCTGGGGAGATGTATCCCTTTCAAAACAAGTGGGTAGCACCATCCGTGTCCACACCACTTTCCATGGGGCTCATTACTGGGAGGGTAACAGTCTGAGAAGCAGCCCCCGCAGGTTGCAGATTAATGACACCCGACCACGAGGGGGGCCAGCAGCAGGGGGACAGAGGCGGGGCGGCCCCTACTGGCCACTTGCTTCTTGGCCTACTCTCGGGTCACGTGCAGGTCCAGAGCAGAGGGCCCTGTGCAGGCACAGATCCCAGGGCAGCCAGGGCAGAGGAAGGCTGCTGGGCTGGGGGGCGAGTTGCGTGGGGCTGGGACAGAGCAGGAGCTGCTCAAAGCCAAGGGCCCTGTGAGCTACGCTCTCAGGCTCTAGCCCACCCCTGAATCGCCTGGAGGGCTTGTTACAACACAGATTGCTGGCCTTACTCCCAGTCTCTCTGAATCTGCTGTCCTAGCTCGGGGTCCAGGACACCCCGGTCTCTCCACCCCACGAACTCATAGATTGCAAAGTATAGGGCAAGAGCCTATCAAGTTATCTCCATCCCTTGGATTATGAATGGAGCCAGGCCTGGTTGCCCCAGTAACCATTTAAAATCCATTTATTTAAGGAAATTAAGAGTCCTCTCTATGCCCATTAATCTATATTAATAAGCCCTGATGGCAGAGGGCTCTGAGGGCTCCATTGCAAAGCTCTGTTCCCATCCCCAGCCAGCTGGATAGTTGCTTCACCCTAACTGGGCCAGCAGGAAGCGGCCTCCCCAGGGCAGAGCAGCCACCAAGATGTGGTGACTGCACACCAACCACAGCAGGGCTCACCGGGCTTCGGGGGACAGGAGGGACCCGACTGGGGAGGGTGAGAGCACTCAGGGAAGAAGGCAGTGTGGGTTACAGAAAACAGGACCTGTATCCCCTGAATGCTGGGCCTCCATCAGAGCTACAAATTCTAGGATGAGCTCTCCCTACAATAGGGTTCAGTCTCCGGGGAGTATGTTTGACCTTGGCCTATATCTCTCCCCCTCTAAACCACATACACTGATTAGCCACTCAACTGTGCTTTCTGGATGTGCTGGCAGGACATTCGTGTTAGCTTTGGGAGCCTCTGGCCTTGTTCAAAGAACCCACTCTTGACAGTACTGGGAGCACCTCTCTCTCCATGTGCCCCAAAAGCATGATCTTCCTGTGCACTGGCGGAGCAGAAAGCTGGAAGAAACCTGGCTCCTCGAGGTCAATGAACAGCTGTATTTTTCGACCCTGGACCTTCTGCAAGATAGTGAATCCCCCTAATGTTTAGGCTAGTGGTCTCCACAGCAAACAAGATCCACAGAGGTGCAGGAAGAAAACAAGAGTTACACCTGTTCTTGAGTAAAGAAGCTTGGCCAATACATGCACACTGCACGCGTACGTGGTCAGGTAGCAGGCAGAAAACCCGAGGTGTCCTATAAGCACTGGGAGAGCTCCACACTGCAGAGGGCCCACCCTGGCCCATTCTTTCAGAATACTGTAGTTGGTGCCCCTCCCCGCCCCAGGCACGGACTTACCATTTTATTAGCCTACACAAGGGCCTCTTAACAAGAATTTATGAGATAGGAAAATTAAACCCCAACAGCGGTTTGCTGGTTATCTCAACAACATTCTTAGGAGCACTGTCAAACTAAAAGATATATATATATATATTTATAAAAAGACAAATGTTTGCAATGTGCCAACCTTTCTTGTGGTTGTGGTAAGTCATGTAATCTGGGAGGTAAAAAAAAACACACCAGACTTTACCTGACCCTTCCAGGTAGAGATGGGAGCCTAACAGTGAGTAAGTAGCTATTTTTCTGAAAGAAATTCATGTTCAGTGCATTTTGAAAATGGCTGGCCACGCTTCAAGCTCTGTGAAACTGCTGCCCAAATCGCCGCCTCTACAAATTCCCCTAAGTGCGCACTTAAGGTTGGGAAGCGAAGCCCCGTGAGCTTCGGCAGGTTCTGGGCCCATCTGCTGCCGACAGTCAACACGCACGCTCCCGGTCACCGAGCCAGGGAAGCTGCTGCTGGGAGAAAGATGGAAATTTATTATAAAGATTCCAAAATACACTTTTTGAGACTAGTGGATGGAACTGAAAAATGAGTTGTTTTTCAGCAAAGCAGTCATTTGGATCCATATATGGTAATGAAGCAGCTTTTTCAGCCACGACAGCCACGAAAATCAACTTACCTTGGAACCAGGCATGAACCTGTTTTTATCAAGTGTTAAAACCAGGAGTTGCAAAAATAATGAGGCATTTTTAATTACATGGCTCTCACAAAAAGAAAAATTTTTAGAGCAAAACGTGTTTTACCCACAAATACACACAAAAATATTTTGAAACACTTTTACTTTATCTTTTTTCTATTTTTGTCTCCCGTGTACCAGGACAGGACACAGGCATTCGTGTAAAAAGGCCTCTGTTCGCGCACACGCTGGGCGGCGCAGCGGGCGGCGGGTCTACGCGGGGCTGTTTCTTGCCCTTGTCTGTGCCCTTGCAACAAACTTCTCCAGCCCCAAGAAGATATTAACAATATTGTATTCTAGTTTTAATAACTTAATTGACTTTGGTGAATAGTGTAACGGGAAATCAATTTAATTTTCTCCAGTTAGACTAACACCTTTTATTGAATCATCCATCATGGCCAGAATTATCTCAAAAAGCCACCTTTAATGTACTCTTAGAAGTATTTGGGTCTATTTTTAAAACAATTTTCCATTCACTTGTCTATTTTTACACCAGTGTAAAAAATTGTACTTTTAAAAACATTATTTGCTTTTTGGTACAGCAAGCTTCTTTTATTTCCCCTTTCAATGAAGAGTTTCCGACTTTCATGTCTATGCTTCCACACATATACTTAAAATAAACACAAAGAAAATAACAATTATCTTTTTTTTTAAAAAAAGCCATTTTGTGCATTCCTTTCATAACATTCATCCGATGGGTTCATATATATTTTTGCTTTTCACTTACATTTTCCCATCGCTCCACAATCTTCTACAAGACCATTTTTAATGCCCCCGTTATACGGGTATACTATAAATAAATCCCTATTGTTGAGCATTTAGGTTTTTTCCTAATTTTTTGAGGTATAATTGACATATCACATTAGTTTCAGATGTACATCGTGGATTTTTAATTTATATTAAAATACTCAGCATTTGGGTTGGCTTTGCACTGAATTTACAGTATTAACTCAAGAACTGACGTCTCAATGTTCCCAATTTCTAAGTGCTCATCGGCCCCTGTGCTCCTCTCCGCTCATTCCAAGGAAAGCAGGATCTTGAACGTTCTTTTCTCTAGTTTTGCTATTTATGGCCCCCGAAACAATAGTTTTTCCTGGTTTTGCACTTCATAAAGTGCCCGTGCTGACTATCTTCCTGCCATGCTCCTGTAACTCAGCAGGACTTGAGACTCCCCCCTGCCGCGAGCAAAGCTCCCCGCCGCGCGGGCTGCTCCACACGCTTCACGCGCTCGCTCCGCTGTAGGCGGGCACTTGGCTTTCTCCTGGCCCTTTCTGGTTCTGCAAACCACGGGGTTGGGACCATCCCTGCACCTGTGTCCTGGGTGTACGCACCCACACGAGTTTCTCTAACAGCATAAACCCTGGGCTGGAAGATCTACCCGTGCCCAACCTCGCTGGATAATACTGTCTTCCAAAGGGGTAGTGCCAACTTACACGCCAACAGCGGCGGTGAAAGTGCCTGTTGGCGTACTCTCCCCAGTTGTTGGCATTTTCTGACATTTTAGTTGCTGCCGATTTGGTGCCTAGGAAATGTTTTTTATGGTTTCAATATGCATTTCAATGTACATTTTATGAAGCTGAACATCTCTTCATGTTTACGGGCCATTTCCTCGTCTACCAAACGCCTGCTTGTTTCTTGCTCGTTTCCCTCCCAAATTGCTTTTGTTAGACTTGCATTCAGGTGCTTTCACCAGTTTGGGCTTATTTTTTCACTCTATACCATGTTTAGTCAACAAAGTACTCACCATCAGTGTAGCCCAATCATCATCTTTGAAGTAACGATTTGTACTTTGTTTCCAAAACCCTTACCTTGCCCAAAGTCATAAAAAATGCCGCTCTATTGCCTCGTAAGGTTTTATAACTTTAACTTTCCTCCATCGCTCTCCAGTCCAACCTGGGGGGGGGGGGGGACAATGGTCCCCGTGCAGAGCTGACGCCCATCCTGCCCCCACTGACCTGCAGAGGCTGCTCTTTTAAAAAGCAAGTTCCTGTGCAAGAGTGATCAGGCTCCGAGCGACCCTCCTGTCCATTCACCTACATGCAACCTCTGTACCATTTCTACATTTTAATCACCGTTTGATGTTAAGCTTTACAGTCTGGTAGTGCTAGTTCCCCTTCATTGTTTTTAGGAATGTCTCGGGCATCCTTGGCCTTTTGTTCTTCCACTTATATCTTAGGGTCAGCTTGTGAAGTACCGCAATGAAAACCGCTGGGATTATTTATTGAAATTGCATTAACTTATTAACCAATTTGTTGACACAGTTGAAACCTACATCTTCTTATCCACCATAGTCTCTCTATACATTTAGGTGAGTAAAGGTGGTTTTTTAAAATAATCATTTTCTCATTAAAAGGCTTATACCTTTTATTAAAATTAGGTACTTTATATTTTTGTTCCTGCTATAAATTTTATTTAATTATGCTTAAAAATTTTTTAAGCCATTATTGCTTGTAGCTGGTGCATGAAAATGTAATTACCGTTTGCATACTGATTTTGTTCTAGCAACTTTGATAAACTCTTGTCTTCTAATTTGCCTTGTAGGTTCTTTGGATTTTCATAGACAATGCTAATCCATTAATAAATGAGTCATATTAATTGATTTTCTAATATTAGCCAATTTGTATTCCTGAGATAAATCCAATTTGGTCATTTGTTATACTTTAAATACAATGTTAGATTTGGTTTGTAAAAATGCTTATTTTCTTATTGGAGGGTGCAAAGGGAGACACACACACACACACATATATATATATATATATATATAGTCATCAGATCAAATTTAATAGCTGTGCTGTTTAAATCTTCTATGCTTTTAATGACCATTAATTTTGTCTTCTGCATGATTAATTATGAGGAAGGTGTGTTAAAAATGCCTGTTATGTTGGTAGATTTCTCTATTTTTCCTTGTAGTTGTGGCCATTTTTTTCTTTATATGTATATATTTTGAGGTGTATTATTAGTTACTAAGGTGCATAATTAGTAAGTTTAGAAATGTTATATCCTTCTGGAAAATTAAGCCCACTGCCATACATACATAGAGGTCCTATTACTAGCAATCTGGGGGACGGGGCTTAATATTAATATGGAGAAACCTAGGTGAGAAAAATAACCTACCCAAGAATATACATAACTAGTTGAAATTTAAATTTGTTCTCAGCTTCTATGTATGTTAGTCTTTCTACTATTATCATGTTTTTTGAAATTCAAATGCTTTAGAATTTTGGATTATTGAGAAATAGGCCAATAGAAAAAATAACATACATAAATATATGCTAAAGGACTGGCTCTAGTAGAAAAATTTTATGCTCAATTAAAAAAATTTGCTAATTGAAAAGAGAGGACTTTAACAGCTCCCTACTGGGGGGAGAGAAAAAACCTGAAGGAATGTCAGGTGATTTAAACGCAGAGAAGAAAATGGAGCCACTGAATCCGGCTGTGTGTTCACCATAAAGTAGGCACCTCTACCACACAGCTGAGGTTACACAAGGAGGGTGAGAACCGGAGTTCTGAGGACACCGTGGGAAAGGACACTTGCCAAGTCACAGTGAGAGAAACAAAAACTGTAAAGTAAGATTTCAAGAAACCTTAGGGGAAACAACTAATTTCATAGCAAGAAAACACAAAGGCTTCTTTTTGAAAAAGCACAGTATAATCAATGCAAAAAAACCCAAGTCAGAAGTTTTGATTAAAAGTCCACAATGTATCCAGTGTTTTAAAATAGAAGAACTACACATATCTGTACAGTGTATATATACTGTATATGTACACAGTTAAACACACAGTTTCTCACCACCGGTCCAGAGGTGAAGATGGACACAGTGCGGGCTGATGAGCCACGGCAGAGCAGACGCACTGCGCGCGGTTAGCATGTACGTAGGAGGCGTGATGGACGCACTGCGAGCAGAACATTATGCTCTGTATTGGAACAAAGTCCCAGCGGACCAGGCAGCAACACAGCAAGGCCAAGGACATCTGTACAGGATTGATTTCATGAACCACAATGTTTTAGTGAGAGCTTACACCCTAACACAGAACTGACTCAAAGCCTCCGAGAGTTAAAGGTCAGAGCCGAAGTCGGTGGCTTTGAATCCCCAGTCAGTAAGCTTCACCTACCATTTTGCTTTGCTTGGATCTGTCGGAGCTGATGCGCAGGACACCCTGATCTACGCTCCACCGTGCTTTCGAACAAGCAAGCACCTCCGGGGACTAGGTTTCACTGCTTCCCCCTTACTCTGGCTGTGCTGGTGGATGGCAAAGCCTCCTGTCTGCCTGGACCTTCCATTCATTCATTAGCTTTCCGTTCCCAGCCACAGCTCCCACAGCTTCACATGTGAACAATCTCTCCTGGATTGCATGGCTCTAATATTGACAAGCAGGCCTAATGAGAGCAATTAAACTGCCATCTGTTTAACAAAACATACCCTTCTAAGAGAATATCCACAGTCTTATTGCATTTAGTACATAGTCACAACAGTAAAATGACATGTGGGAATCAATACAAAATATTTATTTTTTTCCAAACCACAGAATTCACCCGAGCCACACTATAAATTTCCCAGAATTGTAAGCCATTAACATTTCCTAAACAATCCAATCCAACCAGAAATGAAGATACTTTCCAACCAGCAGGGGTACAATGTCTACTAGGG
Organism: Miniopterus natalensis; assembly: GCF_054644295.1. Classification (NCBI taxonomy): domain Eukaryota; kingdom Metazoa; phylum Chordata; class Mammalia; order Chiroptera; family Miniopteridae; genus Miniopterus; species Miniopterus natalensis. The sequence continues at coordinate 53,244,362 of NC_142094.1, forward strand.
TCTGTAAGAATGTACCTCTGATGAGCATTTTCTTTAACGCTCCCACAGCCACTCCATCAACATAAGCAGAAACGGTGTATGTACTTGTGTCACTCGGCTGTGGAAAGAGGTGAAAACAGGGTCGTGGGCAGTGGAGGAGGGAACGCCCGAATCCCTGTGTCAATGACTTAGTTAATAATCAGTGGGGACAGAAGAGGAATCATTTCCCTTGGAAAATAACAGGGGTCTTTTCACATAACAGGGTGGGACAAATAGGCTTACAGTTGTGAGTGCCGGAAACACAGTTTATTCTTGTAGTATTATTTATTAATTATTGTAGTATTTTCCATACAATCAACTGTAAACCTACTTTTGCCCCACCCTGTATTCTGATGGCCAGAAACTGGGACAAATTTCAACAAGATAAAATAATCAGAAAATCATTTCGCAGTGAACTACTATGACCTCTATTTTAACATCTGATAAACATAAACTTCATTTTATGCAATCTTATTGAAAACAGTAATCGCAACCAAAAAGGTCCTATAAACTTCTTATAGGTGTCAGTCAAGGAACTCACATTCTGATCTTAAATTTCAAAGTCCCCTTAAGAGGTCTAGACCTTGAGGAAAGTAAACATAATACTCTGAAGCTCAATGAGACACCATAAAAAAAACAAAAACCAAAAAAAACAGAACATCTACACAGTGACTGGATAGCTAATGTAGGTTACTTTGTGTTGGGTTTTAGTTGTAAAGTTTTTTAATGTCTCAGATTAGTGTATATTCCTAAAACAATGTTCAGTTATTTTAATAATAGCTGATTAAACAACTGACTTTTGGCTTAAGGGATATAACTCTTGCATGATAATCATGAAAATAATTGTGATAAAACAGAAAAAACACAGAAGAAAACACAACCAGCCTCAATAAGACGACAAATCTTGAAGGTTCCTCTAGGAGAGTCAAGGGGCTTTTAAAGGCTGTGATACAAGTGCTCCTGCTCACGGCATACCTGCAGAAACCATCGTGTCCGCTAGGTCACCATGACCTCTGCCAGCATGTGCGCTCAGACCGCTGCTCCGAAGTTCTCTGTGCGGAAGGACGCCCGAATCCCTGGTCAGTCCAGAACATTGCGAGGTGACACATGTGCACTCTCTCCCTGAGGAATCTGTGTGCAAATCTGCAGCCCAACGGGAAACATGTAGCGAGGGGGCCAGCAGCTTTACAGGCCTGCGGCGTAGGGGATGCGCATGCAGGGTTAACGGCCTTGGGCATCCATTCTTCTGCAATCTCTTACAGATCAGTTTCCATCCTGTACCCCAAATAAAGGAAAGGGAACTGTCCTTGTAAAAGGGACAGAACAAAATGTACAATGTAATAACGCACAGCTCCTGCAACCAGGTTGGTGGTGTCCTCACTAATTCTACAAAGAACTATATCAGGGTTTCCTTTCCACCCCACAGGAAACAAAGCAGTTGCTAGGCTAGGGTGCAGTTGTGAAAACAGAGGGCATAAGATGACACTGTCACTGAAAATCCAAGCCAAAATTTAAAATAAGTACCGTCTCTCAAAACCATTATCTGTTTATACTTTCACGTGCCATGACTTTGACGTGATTGGACTGGCTTCCTTTCAGAGGGTCTAGATTCAGGCTGCACGTACACAGTCGATTTAGCCAAATCAGCTGCATGTGCTGACTAACGAGACAATCAGCCTGCATGCACGGTTTCCTGACACGGGCCCCACAGAAGCCAGTATTTAACTGGGGTGGAAAAGCTACATACTGTACTGGCAAGAATACAGGTAAACATGAGAAAGTACTTTCTGGCAAACAGTGTTTCGTCAAAGCAAAATGGATGACAAACCTTTCTTATGTTGCAAACTAGGTAAGAATCCCAATGGAATAAGCAAGGTCGACTCTGGCTTGAGATAAAGAAGCGGGTCCTTCACACTGTAACGTACCTCTGTGGTGAAAATGAGGGGCAACAGTCACAGGCACCAGGACATGCAGATTCCCCCTACGGCCTCCCCTCATGGCTTTGCAGGACCAGGCCTGGCCCAGAGCTGGCTGCAGTCACCGCACAAAACTTTAGAGAAACTAAATTTCGCAGACTTTACTCTGCCCACTTTTTGTTTACACATATATTATAATAAAAAGAAGACAATATAAAATATTTCTCCATTAACTTAATAATGCAAAGACATCCAAAGGTTTTAATGCCAATTCACATCATAATACAATGCTTTCATAAGGGAAGTTCTGCTGTTGGCCAGACAATGGTCTCTCACAGAAAAAGCATCCGGGTAATTATTAAATTACTGAAGAACTCACCCACATTTTATATTTGGATTTTAAAAATTCCAATTTTATTCCTTGCAGAAATATTATTAAAACTACTCAGGAGAGACTTTAGTTGCAGGTGCTATTTATAAGCCTGCAGCAAGCATTCCGTTGAGAAAAGTAAAATTTGGCCTTCACGGTAAAATGGAATTTTCCTTGATACTAGAATGTTACTGGTGCAGCAAATCAAACTATACAGGGCATAGTAAGAGTCTGTATATATTCTTACAGTAATTCAGTGTTTATCAATACAATCCAAGATACTCACAGAGTTAAAGAGTCTAACTCAAGTCCTCCACAAAATCTATCAACTCTGGTTGGTAAGTATTTAAAAAAATAAATCTGACAACCTTTACTTTTACTTCTCTGAATAATTTTACAAACAAAGGACTTCTGGTAGATGACTGACTTGCTCCCAAGATCACACTTCTAACTCTCCCACTCCTCCACTCCCCAAAAAAGGACAACTGAATTGACAGAGGCAACTCTTATGAAAAACCTGCAAATCAGAAGTGTGACTATCTCTAATGTCTTCCTTTTCCGCTCCAAGTTCTCTGAAGAGGTAAATATCAGTCCCACATAGCCGAGTAGGCTTGAGCACAATACTCAATTTAGACTCAAGCAGAATTGACAAAAAAATTTTTCGTTTGCCACATCTTTCTAGTTTTCTTTGCCTTTCAAGAACAACTAGAATAAGCCTCAGAGTCTAAACAGGAACTAACTAGCACTGTGGGTGTAGAAAAACCAAACACAGCTTTGCCACAGTTGGACGGGGGCCTCAAATCAGCAGTGCTACTTCTAACTCCAATACGATGTCTGAAGATGCAGACTGCAGCCTTTTTTCAAAAGTACTTATCTTACCCATTTAAAATGAAACGGATCAGGAATCCTACACCACTGATTATACTTGGATTTAAAAACCGTATCTGCTTCCTAGAGCATCACAGGAGCTAGCTTTCACCGTTGGATGATTCTCAACATTACGAGGGGAGTTTTATTGCTGGAGTCCTGGCGACACCTGAACTAGTGTGATGCCAGTACTACAGCAGCTGGTGAGTCATGTAAGTGATAGAGGGAATGGAAATGTTCTACAAGAGTTGGTCCCCAACATTAACATGAATGTGCCATAGTGAGGCGGCGGGAAGCTGACCATGAATGTGCAACAAGGTTCTGTTCTCCCACTCATTCAGATTCCTGCTCCGAAGCCATGCCTGACATCTGGTGGCATCTTGGCGGGTTAGTCCATGATACCATAAGCTTTTTCAGGAGGCATTTGTGAGTTTGACATGGTCACAGAGTTGCAAAGTGCACAAAGCTCAAGGCACAGAGTAGAAAAAGATTGTGAACTAATAGGGGGAAAGGTAGAGCAAAAGCAGAGTTAGCATTTTCCTTTCACAAGACCTTCTAATGCTAAACAAAGACCAACTCTTTTTGAGGGGCTTGTTTTGGTTATGGGTGAAAAATACTGTATTGTAATGATCTGCTTGATTTTAAAGCAAAAGGTATCTTGATGTGTGAAACCAATATGCCGAGCGCCAAGTCCACAAATGAATAAAACAGTGTTTAAAAAAATTCTCCTGCTCTTATATTTTTGGAGGAAGCTGCTGGTTTGGGCTGCCCGATTTCACTTAGCAATGGTCACCTTTCAAGATGCCTGTTCCTCACGGAATCTATAGAGAGATTCATTAAAAGATTGTCCCATTTCAAAATCATCCCCAAGTCTAGCAGCAACTGACAGTTTTTTTGTTAGTTTTTTGTTTTTTAAAATTACAAATCAAAGTAAGAAGTCCGACATCCTCTTCCGAGAACAGCTTTGTGACAGCGCCTGAGTGCAGGACCCACTGTGCTCGGAATACAGTCTCTGCAGCTCCAGTGTGTCCTTGTGGCAGGAAGGAAAGTACATTCAACACATTCACTATCTGTACCCTCTGGAACTCGCACATGCTGAGGAGCTGTCTGAAAAAAAATCATCAGAACAGGAAACGGTATGAATAGCAGATGGCACTGGATCATGGTAGGAACCTATTTAACACATATTCCTACCCCTCTCCCAATCGCCAAAAAGGAGATTTTTTTAAAAGTGGTTTTGAGTGGAGCGAAAGGTGAAAGGGGGCTAGGTCATCAGGAACTGAGACTGAGTCACTGGCAGCATCCTGACAACTGCCTGAGAACCACCACCACCCATTGGACCTTAGATCGGCCGCAACTCACAGAACAGTCTGTCCTGGATCACACACAGTGACCGATGAGCCCACCATCAAGAACACTGTGGGGATCATCATATTTGCTGCACGGTCACTGCCAGTGGCTATCTATGCCACAACCCCCACAGACGGTAAGGAACCTTATTACTTACTATAAGCCAACTCATCTCCAGCTCTCTTCCGGGACTGGTCACCTCTGTGGATTAAAAAGGAAGAGTGGGTCAACAGAGCTGACTGACACCTCCACATGCCAACAGGAGAAACGAACCACACAGCTGATGATGGAAGTGCAGCAGACATTTCCATTCTAACCCACCAGCCTTAAATTGTAAAACAGACATTAGATTGCACAGTAACTGAGTCATTTACAAACTGATATTCTTAGCTAAAAGGTGTTCTTTTAAATATAGAAAGCTATTAAATGAAGGAGGGGTTATCCATGAAGACGGTTTACGCTAGGTTCTAGAAACAGCTCAGACTACCTATCTTTGAAGACTGCCCTGGGCTCTGCTGCCAACGTGCCTAGTGACCTTGCACCAGGGCAAACTCCAAGTATGAACTACAAAGCGTAACTTAAAATCTTACCCTAAGAAGCTAAAAACTGCTCAAGCTCTGAAAGTCTCAGACTCTCCTTAGAATGAACGTGAACACGCTTCTTGCAGAAGAACACAAATCTTTCCCTACATTAACCAGTTTACCTTCAAACACCAAAGAAGTCCTGGTTCCACTTTAGAGGTGAGAGAACAGGTCTGATTAGGTCCTATGCTACCCATACATGCTATTTTTGTGTGTCTAGTTTCCCAGACAAAAATTCAGACAAGTGACTAAAATGCCCGAACCATTAGTAACGCCCAAATCACTAGCCTGTTCCTCTGGCCAAAACTCTGTCCTCGGTCGCCTTTCTCTCCCTTGTATAGTCAGTCTCCTTTGTCTAGAATAGTGATCACACCAGTCCTGTAACTTGAAATACTTGAGTGGGTTTCATGGATTTCCATTACAGTTAAAAATCAATTCAAATTCACATGCCAGTGGGTCCCAGACTTCTATCTCCTGCTCTGATATTTTCCTCCCTTGCACTTCAGACACAGATCCACTGCCCCATGACCACCGCCACCTGGATAATTTATACATACCACCAATGTACCATGGCCAGAAGGAATACCGCTGACTCCACGCCACCCCCACTCCTTCCCCAGTCTCACTCAATAAATGAATATCCACCCAATTCCTCAGGCCAGAGCCCTAGCTCACCCTTGATTCCTCTCTTTCCCTCACTCTGGAGCATTTACCCCCAAACAAAATCCAAAATAAACCACCCCTCACCCACTCCACAGCAAAAACCTCAATTCAAGATACTATCATCCCCCCCTACACAACTGCAAGAGTCTTACTATTAGTCCAGACAAGAGCCAGAGAGATCTTATGTAAAAGCATAAATAAGATTATTTCATGCCCCTGATTAAAGCCTTTCACTGGGTTTCCACTACAACTACAAATCAATTCAAATTCATTTCCCTGGTCCTGTGAGATGCGGCTCCATCTACCTTTCCATCCTATCTACCTCTGGTCACTACACCCAAGCCACTCTGGCTTTCTTTCTGTCTCTTGGACACATTAGCACTTCTGTACGTACTAAACCCTGCCTGCAATATTCTTCACTTAGTCAGCCAATGGCTATCTCCTGATCACCAACTCCCTAGCTGGAGGCCCTCTCCTCGGGAGGCACGACATTACCAAGTTAGCAGGAATAGCCCCTCAAAATGCCCTGGTCACCCGTTCTCTATCCCACTCACAGTTTCATTTCCTCAGAACACTTATTATTATTTGAAATAAACTGTTTACATGTTTATTATTTATCTCCCTACACTCAAGCACAAGCTCCATAAAAACAGGAACTTTGCTGCCTTGTTTCCCCAGTACCTAGAACAGTATCGAGCACATAGTAGAAAATAAGTATTTGCTAAATTAACAAATTAGTGAATAAGCTCATAAACGGCCTCTACAGATGATTAAAATGCTAGGTCAAATAATTATTTTCTGCTTTTGAATAATCTTCCAGATGACCAAAATTTCCCACTTCATTTCTCTGGTTTTGCTCAAGATGAGGAAAGAAGCCTCTTGCTGGGCTGGGTGAGAGGAGTCTTAAAGACGCAGAGAGAAAACACAGCAAATGGCCTTGAAAGGACTTGTTCTTGGCAGGGCACTTAAGAGAAAAACATGCTCAACTTTTAGCATGAACTAGCCTCAGGCAGTTAAAGAACTCAAAACAGAAGTTCTAAGGCCACTTTTTGAACATCTCTACTGTGAACACTGCACCTACGCAAAGCCAGCTGAGCATCTTACACGATCACTATTTACAGGATATCATCACAGCAGCATTCACCAAATATTCTGAAACAAGTTAACACTGATCAAAAGGAAAATGTAGGATTTTAGATCTGGAGCCTCAACGTGTACAGATAACCTTCATCCCCAACCCCCAAATGCCAAATAACTGAAGATGCAAAAAATAACAGGAGAAAAACAGATGTGAGGACAGGAGACAGGAAGCAGCCGTGAACATGGCGTACGCGAAGGCTGCCAAAGATCACCCAATGAATGCAGCAGGGAAAGCTGTAAGCTAGGCTCCAAACCAGACCCCTGCTACTAAAGGGAAAAGCCCCGATCTACAGTAACCCTCTCAGCTAAAAGACCAACAATACCCCCGCCCTACAAGGTTCTATTTGGTTTCAGAAACCCAGGCACCAATTCCTCAGAAAGAACATTTCATTTGCCCTTAAAATCTATCTGGTACTCGCTTTGAAGAGGACCCCAGGCTGGTTGGAATGAGATGTTCCATCTCAGGGCATGCACGCTATAAGTTTCCAGATGAGCTCATCTTCCATAATGCAATCTGACAACACTGAACTCCAACCTGCCTTCCCTGACAATAAGCAATTCAATTATGCAGGTAACAGAAAAAGGAAAATGTCACTCTTAGCTTATATGTTAATTCTAGCTTTGAAACAAGTCCACATTGTATTTCCATGCACCTGAAGATATTTCGCATAAACTCCAGCTCAAATGAGGATGTGTCCATTAAATGCAAAAGAGAATATATTTGACAACATTCACACGATTTCAAAATACTTCAAAGACTTACTCTGTGCCATCCACATTAAAGCTGTGAACTGCCTACTCAGGACTCCGTACATCATGTAAGTGGAACATAATCTTAAATGAAAAAATAGTTTGCAAAGCGGAACAGGAATCATGTGGTTGGTTAGGCATAAACCATAAAATGACTGCTCATATCAGAACGGCCAGTAACAGAATTCTTGTTAGACAGCCTGTACCATATTCTCAATTTTTATTTTTATTTTTGCATCAGTGGACACCATTTCTTCTAAAACAATTCTAGCCAAATACTGATCAAGGAAGCATCAAAGCTGGCAGGGCAGAATGTGGAACGAGAGCCGGAAGCACAGGCAGACTTTCTCCCAGCGGCTACGTGGATGGTGCTGCACATCCTTTCTGCTCAGGATGGACCAGCTCAGCAGTGCGGCGAGTGAGTCCAAGAATGTCAGCTTGGGAAGGGCCTTCTCTGTGCTAAGCACTTATCAGAATCACGAGGCAGACCTTAATCCTCACAGTAAATGTATAATAAACTACCAACTTAACTCTAGAAATGCCCAATTCAGTTTGTAAAATAAAACATTTTAATGTTATCACCTCTTGGAATACTAACGTTTTAAATTTCAGGCAGAAGGCATATGAAAGAATTCCACTAAGAGAAACAAAAAATCCAATTTATACCCAAATCCAAGGCACTTCCCTGAATGTGTTGGCCTTGGCAGAACAGTGCCATGTTAGTCCATGTACAAGGGCAATGTTGTTACATGAAGCTATTTATGGAGTCAGTCACTCGCCCCAAGCAAATTTTACGTAAGAGCTACTATACAGCACCAAGCAGTCCTGCACCCTGCTGTCTTATTCCAATTCCAAAATTAGGGTTAGGAAATGTCTCTGGAAGTGTTTAAAAAGTTGCCCACACTGCTCGGAAAGGTGAATTCAAGGTGTTCAGAGAAATCCACAAGAGCTAACTTCCTCAACTGCATCATAGAAATAAAAAGTTTTCAGAAGGCTGTTTGTTTTTTAAAGACACCAATAAGTTCATCTCTAAAATTAAAAGCAAACATTCAAATAAAACATGAATAAAAGCATAAAAGACTTCAAATTTATGGTGATTTTTCTCCTACGTTTATAAGGGGAAAAACATTAAAAGTATAATCAGATTATTCTACATGTATTTTAAAAAGTTTTAAGGAAACACTTTTAACTATAATTCAAATTAAAAAGCCAGAAAAACACCTGACAAAGTTATACAAAAATAAAAACTTCTACATGACTTAAAATTAAAAAGAAAAACCAACACCAAAAATAAAGTCAAAAAACAAACTGAAAAAAAAATAACTGTCTTCTCTCAGGCAAAGAATCAATCTCTATACTACAGCAAGAGCACCTAGAAACTAAAATTTAAAAAAAAACCACACTAACCACCAATAGAAAAATGAGTCCAGGACATGAACAGGCAGTTTACAGAAAAAGAAATATACGAACGTGAAAATAGGCTCTGCCTCACTCATAACAAGAAATGCAAATTAAACCAACTCTGAGTAATTATTTTTCACCTGCTAGAGTGGCAAAATACAAAGGTTTAACAACATACTCTACATGGAAGGCCAGGGAGAACAGGTACATTCAAACTCTGCTGGGCACATGCAAAATGACACAATCCCCTATGGAGGGCAATTTGGCAATATTAATCAAAATTACAACTGCATTTACTCTTGACCCAGCAATCCCACTTAAGGGAATTTACTCTCCAGATATACCTGCAACAGGTATAGAATTACGCACGGACAAGGCTATTGACTGCAGCATTCTGGGTAACAGCAAAAGACTGGAAATAATCCAGTTGCCATCTACTGGGGACTGGCTAAACAAGGTGTAGTAGATCTACACGACAGAATGTGTAAGAGTTGAATAAAGATAAGAACATACATTGTATTTGCTTGTATCTATATATTAAGAAAAACACTGGAAGGAATCACAAGAAACTTAAAAATTGATTACCTAACGGGGTGGGAGTAGATAGATGGAAAGACAGGTGAGGAAAAAACTTCTCAGTGTATATTTTTTATTTTCAATGTATATCATTTTCATTTTTGAACCACACAAATATATTAGTTCTTCAAAAATGAATAAGTAAAACTACTATGGCATGAAATGGCCTCATTCTGTGTATAAAAATAATACTGCTATTAGGAACATTACAGTTAATGTCAGGAAAACTCGTGACCACTGGACATCAGAGAAGAACTAGCTGTCTGTGTGCTCCCATTTCCCACTGGCTTTCCCTCCCTCACCTGCTACAAGAAAGCCAGGCCTATCTATCCACTGAGCATCACTGAGCCTTTCCAGTGTGACCTGATGGTGAGCGGGGCAAGTGACCAGTGGATTGATTACTCAGTGCCCCCACTGCCATATGAACAGAGGTGCCACCAGGACAAAATGGGGGGAAATGCCAACCCATGGGCCAACAAGTCAGCTACTTTACTTCTTAACCTGTGCTGAAACTAGAGACTTGGTACCAGTGATCTTGGTCAAGACCAATATCCTGAGACTTAATTTGGCATCAGAATCTATGGAAGTGAATGTCTATCCCCAGTCCCAGCGAGACAAGTGAGTCAATGATCAGCCTACTACTGTGGTCACAACTATGCCTACTGAGGAGACAGGTGCCTTCCTTTCCACAAACTGGACATATTTTGTCACAAAAGAAAATAAAACTTGCCTCATAAAACCATTCTGTATAAGTTCTCTCTGAAGTTTCTGATCTTGAGCAGCGTATTCAGAAAGTTCAGATTCCACCGCCGGAGGGAGAATGTTTGGAATAAATTTAGAAAATAGAGTTGGAGCCATCTGAACCCACTCTGTGAGGGAAGGAAAAGATTCTTTAAGAAAATCATATAGACAAGTTAAATTAAATATATATTAAACCAAACTTTAGTGTAATTCTGCTCTGATAAAGAACATACAAGAGGTTAAATTTCCTTTCTAAAAAGAATTTACAGTGTAAAGCAAGCAGGTGTTTTTACATTTTACCGATATAACAAAAGTTAATGAAAATCTCTAGAGATTTTTAAATGGGCCTTATCAAAAATTCTAAATATGAGGGAAACCATGAATGAGATAACTGAAGAATCCTGAGTGGGAGGCAACTTGGAGGGAAGAAGCTTGGGGGAAATACTAGCCCTATAAAGCACTAGTTAAAACGATACACTGGGCCAAAAACTGAATTGTACGGGTAGTAACAAGTAGACGTATAAAAACAGTACCACAAAAATGGAGGTGAAATTAAACATTTAACAAGTAGGCTGGAGATAACTAGTAAGTACTTTTGAATAAAACCCTATTTTGACCCACGCTAAATGACAGCAAATTAAATATATATAGCCATAAAAGAAAAAAATTAAATGGTTATTTTAAAAAGATAAATGGTCAAGGGAATAATCTGAAGAAAAACATTCAGAAGTAAAATAAATAGGCAAAGAGAAGTCTAAGGAAATATTTGCATCAAAGGTGAATTAGTATCTTTATTATAAAGAATTTTTACAAATCACTAAGACCAGATAAATGAAAGATAATAGAATAAAAGCCTTGTTAATATTTATGCAAACTCAAGCTAAAATAAACACAATCTCCTCCCCCTGCTCACTGAACTCTAACTGTAACTAATGCCCACCTGTAGCAGGGGTGTGAGAAAACCAGCATCCGCCTTCCTTGCTGGTGGCCCTACCTGTGAGCACTGCTACCCCCTTTTGGAGTCTATTAATCTGGCCCTTTCAAATTTTCACTCTTTGAAAACATCTTAGCTGTGTATATCAAAAACCATAAAATGTCAATGCTCTATTTATTCCAGTAAGCTCAATTTAAAAATTGTAATCTTAAGTAAATATAATTATAAATTTGAAAAAGTTTACACTAATGCTGTGCAATGCTGGGTCATTGGTAAGTTAAAAAAAAAAAAAAAAAAAAAATCAACAGGAGAACAGCCAAGTTAGAAATGGCAAAAAAAAATAAGGACTGAAAATGACACAAGGGCCAACTCACTCAGCCCTGAACAAACTCATGGCAAAATGCCCTCAATCGCATCCCTCCACCTCGCTCAGCTCAAACAGGGTGTAGAGAGTCTCGAAACAGTGCTCCGGGAACCATAACCAATCACTGTGAGCCGCCAAACAGACCTGCCATTTTATGGAACTCCAAGCAGTGATTAAAATGAAGATAAAGAAACAAAAACAAGTGTATTAAATGAAGGGCAACTATTTTTAAGCTGAGTTTCTAAACACCAAATGAAAACACACTTAAAATGATAAGTCATCAGGATCTCCAAGGATTAGGGCCCAGGAATCTAGAGTTTAGAAAACCTTCTTAGCTGATTCAGATACATTCACTATACAAAGATCAGCACGTGAGATCCACTGCAATAAAAGAAACTTTTACATTTAAAATTCAAGTTTTAAAATATTTTAACCTTAATCTTTCAGGTGAATAAAACTGCTTTAATAAACCAGGAACACAATGGGTGAGACGTGTAAATGTCAAAATAGGTTTAATAGTATCTCAGAAAATGCCAATGGTTACAAAAGGTTTGCCTTTGCAAAAGGACAATTCACAAATACAGACTCTTCACAAATAGCACGAATCCTACATAAGAACTCAACCTTAGAACAACAGCATTTAGATGAACACGTATCTCTGAGTGTTTCTCCCCTGATTACTTTTAGTCTGCAATTCGTTACTTATGATAAAAGGCAGAGCTTTTATGATAAAGCTGCCTACTTGGGAGGCAGAATTTAGAAATTTGTCAAACTACACTTGGATGCCTTCCAAAATAAAATAAATCATTCATAACCTAGCACTAAAAGAAAAATCCATGAGCCATTTCATCACATTTAGTAAAATGAAATTCAAAATTCTGAGAAACTACAAAAAGAAAAACATCAGCTTACTGGACACATGAAATAAAATGTTTTGCTACTTTATATAAATAATTACTTTATACAGATAATTTGTTTAAAATTTATGAAGAATAGAGCGAGACCGGACCAAATTTAAGTAACACTAAATCTGAATACTGAAGCCACTGTTTGAAGTAGCCTGAGAAAGAAGCATTTACATCACACTCTACTCCTAGTACAGTTTTCACCAAATTTCCATTTTTAGCAAGCTAAATTCTGACGGATCTTTTAAATTTAGCAAACAATCAAGCCACCAATTAAAATAAAATAACCACTGGACCCAAGTGTACAGTAATACCTTAATGTTAGTAAGCTTATTATATTATCAGGTATTGTGTTAAGCAATTTAGATCAGGTTTTATTTCACTCCATCTTCAAGTGACAAAAGAATTTCACAAAAATATAATTAAAGTAGTCCCCCTTTCCCGAGGGGGATACGTTCTAAGACCCCCAACGGGCTGCTAGCAAGTTACTTAACAAGCCTAAGAAGATGGCATCGTGAATGCGTCATGAATGTGTGCGCCTGTGCACAGCACCCGCAGTGTGGGGCAGAAGTAAAGGAGACTCCGTAACCAAAAAAGACAAAGATTAATGCCAGACACGTGAGTCAATTTTATCAGAACTGTCTCCTACAAACTCTTTTTCGTCTTTCCTAAACAAGTTGGTTTGCACTAGAATAGAGAGAATTCCACCTGAGTACTGAGCTTACATTTCACAATGAGTATCTACTCAGTTTTTTTTGCCATAACAAACCCAAATACCATTAGGGCTCAGAAAACACACAGAGAAACACTGTTTCTTGGGTAGGGCTGGAGCCACCACAAACAAGTCCAACCCCAAAGAAATGATGTAAAATTTACCTGGTCTGAGAGTATACAGGCCTTTCACGATATTTGCCATAGTTGAAGGTGTGACCTGAAATGGTGTTGACTGGGCTTCTAAAAGTAAAGCTGAAAAAAAGAAGAAAAAATGGGACATAAAAATGATGCAACATTTACTGTCAAGGTTTTTCTTTCTATCACTATTTCTCCCAAAGATAGAAGGGTAAACAAGGGCAAGAAAAAAAGCATCCCAAGAGGACAAACTAAGAATTGATTCACTGAAGACTGCCTTTAAATCCAGTGCAACAGAAGTTCAATCCAGCAAGTAAATACGTACAGGCTTCGGACATACTAATGGAAACTACTCAGTTCACGGCGGCTCTGAAAACAAGGAAAGCTTTCTAAAAGCAATGGTATTCATGGTACTTAGTAAGCCAAAAGTGCTTCCCATTATGCTCATGATTCAAAAGATTTACGTTTGGGGGGTAAAATGTTCTCTAATTCTCTCAACCATTTCTCTCTCCCCCAAATCACTATATTTGAGGCACTTGGGATTTCTCTGAAAGACATGTTATTGGTAATTTCAGTAGCTGCAATCAGAGTCAGGCTGACTTTCTGAGTCAATGTGACTTTCCCAAATGCTACAGCTGTATGTGTTTTTTCTCTTACTCAAGATAACAGCAGGGAGACCATGCACGCTCACCCTTCTCACTCCCATGACTCTGGTAACTGCAGGACCCTGACTGAACCTGACAACAGAGCCAGCTTTCTTTTAGGTTATCTACTGCTGAACAAAAACTTTATTAGAACATTTTTAAATGGGTAGAAATAATTTCTCTAGATAACATCATTAACAAATACAAATAAATTCCATTATTTAGTGGGTACAACATATACTACTGACTCAAAACAGTTATTTTTTTTTCTTTCTTTTTAAACATATCTTTATTGATTTCAGAGAGAGGAAAGGACGAGGAGAGAGAGAGGGAGAGAAACATCAATGATGAGAGAGTCATTGACTGGCTGCCTAGCCCGCAACCCGGGCATGTGCCCTGACTGGGAATCGAACCCCGATCTCCTGGATCCTAGGTCGAAGCTCAACCGCTGACCCACGCCTGGCCAGGCAAAACAGCTCATTTTTCATTTCTCTCTCAAAGACCTGCAATTTACTAACCAAAATACTCCATAAAATTTGGCATAATTTTACTGTATGCTAGGCTTGTCAAATTGGACAGGCTGTTTTCTTCTGTCGGTGTCTTTTTAAAAACGGAAATGCCATCTCACTTGGCCAACAATGACTTTACAGTTTCAAACATACACTGTGAGTTACACTTGAATTTATATGAAAGCTAAAAGTGGATTGCTCAAGTTTATCCTTTGGATTTTATCATCAGTAGATAGTTACAATTTTAAGTAGCATAGAGAAATTTTAAGGAGACAAATGCTAATTTGAGCACTCCAGAAAATACTTTAAAAATATAATGTTTAAAACTGAAATTCTAAATTTTAGGTCCTAAGAGAGTCTCTTCTAACTCAAGGTTCTCTCTAATATCAACGAGTACTCGAAACCCATGCTCTATTAATCCCTCTCCCTACTTTTGACCAATAGTCTTGACCTCCAATAAGTCCAACTGAAGGTTGCCAGATGGGAGGGTAGCTGGGGGAGACTGGGTGAAAAGGGGGAAGAGACTATGAAGTACAAACTGGCAGTTACAAAATAGTCACAGCGCCTGGTAACTGCTTAACAAATATCTCGTAAGTTCAGTTTTATCCAACTTACAAAAGCTTAAGGGCCTTTTCAGTTTACTTGAAAAAGAAAAGATATATCCACCTTTAAGTGTAATGTTTATTAAAAATCTGATTCTATAATAAACAAAAGGAAGAAGTAATCCGTTTATGTTTCCTCTCACTAAATCTGGACTACCACATTCTCTCTGAGTATTTTCTTTGCATACGCCCAATAAAATTGATTTCCAAATTACTGACAAATATAAAAACATATTTACATAGTAAATATGCTTTTCTACCAAATGACAGCACTGGTCTAAAGAATTTTAACAGGAAAAACTCCAAAATGCTGTATTTTCTTTTACAATGAAAACAAAGACAATGTTGACATCAGAGATAATACTTAAGTAGTTATAATTAATAGTTGGGATATCTCACAAGATCATTTTTAAAGACATCTGTAAGCATATGGAAAGCCTTTTTTTAAAAAGGCCATACTCCCAAGATTCTAGATCTCCAGTATGATTCTGGAATCTCGAGGACATAATGAAATATATTATCTTCATCTACAGTATTACCTGAAAACCCTGCCTTTCTAAAATAAACTGGCCCAATGTTTAATATTCCTTCCCTTTATTTACACTCAAAAATGAAAGAGTTTGTGGTCAAGCTTACAACAATTCTTTTGTAAATTCCAGTAAAAGTTCATTGTGGTAGAAACTATAACTATTAGAAAAGCAAAAATTACTGCAAATCCAAAACGTGCCAAATTCTAAAACATGACTTGATGATTTACTGCATAAAATATGAGCTTTTAAAGACTGCTGACACATTAGGTTGTAGGGGACTCCTAAATTTCACTTGGAGAGGTGTATTCCTTTAGGAAAGGTATAAGATGCCGCCTACTGTAAGGGGGCAGGGGCCTGGGAATGCGGGGAAAGGAAAAACTGAATTTGGCACTATGCTCTGCTTACTTACTAATCTACATAATAACCACGTTAAACATTTTACAAATCCCAATTCACAGAAGAGAAAACACAGGATGAGAGGGTAAGAAACTGCCCTAAGATACAGTTAATAAATGCCAGAGCCAGAGGAGAAGTGTTTTTGCATTAAAGAGTAAAAATCATAGAGGATTCTGTGCTACTACTTCAAAGATATCACATTGGGCTCCTCCTAGAGTTACCAGTAACAAAGTTAGGGGCAAACCCCTTATTTACTATTTCTCCCATTGTCAGAAGGAGGGGAAAGGCAGCAAGTATCACGCACTGTCCAGTAACGTAGCTAAGCAGCTCCCAGCTCACTAGGTGACCTCCAAGTCACACTTTCAATTCCTCATGCCCCCCTCTATAGATCTGGGCTTCAATACTTTCTGCTGTATGATTCAGAAGATGTCAACATTGGGGTTTATGTGCCAGTGCTCGCTGATCAAAAAATATGCATATCACTGCTAGTGTTATCTCACCCCAGTAAGGTGAATTACTCACGCATTAGGCTGTAAATGTGCTTTTCTGCAACATGTTCCGTAAACAGCTTTATAAGGTCATCTTTTAAGTCTCTGTTAAGCTTCGTTTCGATGTAAAACTTATTCTGAAAAGGAAAATAAATTATTCTTCAGTGAATCAATTAGAGGAAATGATTAGTCTAAAACTGAAACACTAAAAATAAATTATTTTAGGAAACAATTCATAAAAGCATCAATCAAAACATAAAAACCCAACACCAAGCAACAAAAGAAAGCCCTATCCTATTTACATGTCTTTCTGGCATGAGGTTAAAAGTACATAAAGATAAAATGCTATGAACCATACACCTCCAAAAGAACAAGGGGGAGATACCTGGCATGACCTACAGAGGGATGATGGACAGACACACAGAACCCACTGTGTGAGGCACTTAATATGCCCTTTAAAAATACCAGATCATCTAAAGGCAACACCGGGTATCACTAACAAAAGTTCCCATTTATCCATGATCTAGGCTGAAAGCAGGTAGCGAACATGCACTGGTTGGGCCCCAACATACACTCCACTCCAATGCTTAGTGTAAGTCATTCAGCTTATGGTATTCCCTAAGAGACAGTCTGGTTCAAAGGGAGACGCGTTACCCAAGGTAGCCCAATGAGACTGAGAGAAAGCTAGGCTTGAATGAAAAGTATCTTACAGTCATCTCACCATTGTGAGGAGAACAGATGAAACAGATGTTGTACACAGCAGAGACAAAAAAAAACCTGAGTCCTTAGCAACACTGTTAAACCACAGATTCAGCCAAACTGGAGAATGCCTTATATCTGGATTTTATTATAAGAGCTAATGCTTTCCCTTATTTACGTAAATCACTTTGAATCTAGTCTTCTGTTTCTAGCAGCCAGAAGCATCCTGATTAGAATTACTGATAAGTCAAAACAATTGAATTTGTTCATATTTAAATGCTAACTCAATGTACAGGAATGGAAAACACAAAGAGGAATGTTAACAAGTTGCTGATTCTCTTAATTCTTAACACAACTTTTTTTTTCTCTTTAAAAAATTATAAAAATAACATGTACATGGTTAAGAATTAAAACCATGCAAAAGGTTATACAATAAAAAGAACTGTCCCACGGCAGACCCTCTGTCCCATTCCAAAAGGTCCCACCCTACACTGGGAAAACTTCTGCATATTCTTCCTAAAAGGTTGCCTGCATATATGTGGATATGCTTTTTTCCCTAATAAAGAAGAAAACACTTGCTAATGGAGAAATATTATACCCTGCTCTGCATCTTACTTTTCCACCTAATGTCTCTTGGGAACGATTTTTCTCTAAAATAACATAACACGTCATTATTTTTAACTGCGTATTTTTCAACTGTAAGTATCTTCCATAAATTACTTAAATAATGGCCCCTGGTGATAATGGAAATTTCTCCCAGTGTTCCGTTTTGTATGGCTTTTTCCTAGTTGTTTTGGTGTTTTTTTTCAGTAAAGTATATCTTATGGAGCATAAATAAATAATTTTGAAGGGTATAAGACATACAGCAATCTCTACGCTATAGAATATAGGATCAACCTATACACCCCATTCCCTAATAATAAACAAAGAGGAAATGGGATAATAACTTCACTCCATTGCGATAATGAGCCCCTCCATTTGACAGGAACACTAACATTAAGATTCTGCAACTTGATATATTTAAAGGGAAGAGGGACTAATCAACAAAGTCAACAGACCACAAATTATACTCAAGGCATAATTCTCCAAGTGGAAGAAATCATCAGAACGCAAGTAAATTTTCTCGTTCCATTTTTTTATGAAATGACTTACTTGGCATTTATCATACTTCACATTTTTAGATACACGTCTTAATTCTCTTTTTTCTGAGGACAAGAAATCTTTCTTATACATCTTTATTTTCCAAGCACAATATCTTCCATATGGCAGAAATAAAATAAATGCTCAATGGATGACTGCTGATATTCATGCCTAATTGTGTATATAGCAATATTATTTATGGAATTTTAAAACAGAAAAAGGGTAAATAATTCTTCTATGGCAACACTTTCAAACATTCCTAAAATAGATTAATTTCCATTTCCACCATAACATATAGCAAAAGAAAAACAGAACATGCTTCGCTCTTGATGCTTAGACCAGTAAACCAAGCTCTAACTTACCATATAAATGAAAAGAGGCACAATGCTCTGCAATGCTCCCATATACTGTCCAAGAGCTATATTAAATCTTTCAATATAGAGATCTGGAGGGCTGGCCTGTGAGAAAGAACATAAATGTAGTAATTCCGGGAAACCAGGCTTAAAGACCTTCTGTCAGTCTAAAATGCAAATGGCTCTTTCTACAAGCTTAGAATTCGTGTAGGGAACTCTCCTTACTTCTAATTCGGCCTCCACATGGAGTACTTACCCGTTTGGGATACACTAGTGTTTTTTAAGTTATTTTTCTTAGTCCCCCTAAATGCCTGCAAATTGAATGTTATCTCCACTTTTACCTATGAAGCAACTGGGGCTCAAAATATTTAGTCACTTGACTACAGTCCCATAGCTAATAAGCAGAGGAGCTAAGTCTCAAACTCTGGTCAATCTGAGTTGTTCCGCCTGCTTACATTCCTCTTTCAGCACCTTGAAACCTTTAGAACAAAGTTCAAATTTCCAAATGAGGGCACACTGTTTACCTCTGTGTTCATACCCGCTCCTCACGCACAGCCCAGCACAACATGTGGAACTGGCAGCAGTTACCCAAGTATGATGTGCTTTCAGGCCTCCCTGACCGTATCTTCTACCTGAAGTCTTTAACGCCCCCCAACCAGCTTCACCTGGCTAACTTCTGTTTGTCCTTCAAGATTCGTCACTTCCTCATAAATATCTGGGATATATGGCCTCTCAACTGAGCACTATGACACTATTCACTTCTCCCACTGGGTGGTCTCTGTCCCTAAACTTCAGGTCCCTGCAGGGCAAGATCTACATCTTGTCTTTGCAGCTTCAGTGCTGACCACAGAGCCTGGAACATAGTAGGTATATATAAAGGCATGTCTTGCAAGACAGAGTCTTGCTTAAATCTAAACTTGTTGAAATCTAACCCTAACCTAGCCTTGTTTAGATCTAAATTATTTTGCTATTGAACAAGGCTATATGGCATTATGCAATTCATTTAGTCCTCTAAATTTCAATTTCCACACATAAAATAGGAAAAATGCTAATTGTGCTATTTCTGAGATGAGTTTAGATTTAAAGAAAATAATGTGTAAGGGCTTTGAAAATTGTCAAATATTATATACGTATATGCAACTAGTAAGTAAACTCTGAATTAACTACCCATTTGTCTAATACTTTATAAAAACCCATTAATGTTATTAAAAGCATTCCTTATTAACTAGAAAAATTGAGGGAAATGGTCCCACATTAAGGAAAAACTTTTAACTATAACTAATGGACAGAAACACATGTATTATCTTTCTCTAAAGTGCTTCACAGAACTCTGGAAATGGTATTTCAGTATTCAAAGAAATAAATTTTAGAAGTATTATATGAAAAAAAATCTGAAGAGTTTTTGCATTAAAATAATTTTCCCTTTTCATGAAACAACACTTTATCCATCTCAAAGTTAAAAGTGCGAACACTGATCAAAAGGCATACTTAACAGCAGACAGAATAAATAAAACTGAATTCCTTAGCTATTCTTTTCAAGAATTCCCAGAGCCTCAAAGGTTATGAGTAATAAAAAGCACTTTTTCTACTGAATCAAATGTCAGAGCATTTACTGAGCTTTTTACTTCCACATTTCATGCAGCACTTATTCAAAACCTTTTAAATGACAGGACTCTAAATTGTAACAATCTTCTAAAATAAATCCAATCTCCGTACTAGGAACCTAGAAAAAAACTATTTTTAAAAACTAATCAAACTGTTCATGCTTAAAACTTAAATTCAGTATACTCTGGGCCCCACTGGGAAAATTGCTGCCTATGTGATCTGCACTATTTCAACATGAGTGTTTGGCTTGGACTCTGAATGAAATTTTCACCCCTGAAACAAGCCAGCTTCATTTTCTCCTCACACAAGAAAGAGCAAGCCGTCAGAAAGTAACTGTTACTCCAAACCTGCTCCCACTTTTTATAACAGACCTAAACTCCCTGAAATTTATAATACAGCTGGAAGGAAGGATGTTTTCATTTCTTTTATTTTAGTGAGTAATGTATTCATCTGGTTTAAAATTCAGATGAGCCCTGGGCAGTGTGGCTCAGTGGTCAGAGCTTTGGCCTGCGGACTGAAGGTCCCCGGTCAGGTTCCGGTCAAGGGCACGTGCCTCAGATGCCTCAGATGCAGGCTCGATCCCCAGCCCCGACTGGGGGCGGGGTGGAGGGGGGAGCTAGAGGGAACCAATCGATGTCTCTCTCTCACACCGATGTCTCTCCCCCCCTTTCCACTCTCTCTAAAAATCAATGGAAAAAATACCCTCAGGTGAGGATTAACAAAAATAAAACCTGTCCTGTACATACTGCATAATATTTGCATGTTTAATCAGTACCCACATGGATTACTTGTTCCTAATCTTTTGCTACCACAAATAATGTTGCAATCAATAACTTCATACAGATGTTATTTTGTTGACAGTTTTAAAGAAAAATTTTAAAGTTAAAATGGTAGAACTAGATGATAACCTTATGTTTCATTAGATAAAAATGAAATAATTTTGGCACCTAGTTTTGAAGACCAATCTGCTAAACACCCCTTAGTGCTGCCAGACAAGGAAGGGAGGGTCAGATGTGATACACACATCAAATCTTCACGGGAGGAGAGAGAACAAAGCTTCTTATCCTTAACTTTGAAAACTAGATAAGGAAGTTTGGTCAATCACTCTAATTAAATGTATATTAATTTCAGAACAGCATGATTTGTTTAAATAATGTTACTACCCAAAAGACAAACCTACTATGATCTAGGCCAGTTCTGCCCAACGGGATCTTCTGTGATGAGGGAAATGTCCAATATGGTAGACACTAGCTACATATGGCTACTGAGCACTTGAAATGTACTTAATAGAACTAAGAAACTGAATTCTATTTCATTTTCATTTCAATAGTTAAGTACGGCTAGTGGCTACCAAACTGGACACTGCAGATATAAAACACAAACAAGTTCCACAATTTCATATTTACATCCCTCCTCCGCCTACACTCTCATCTCCATCCCACCAAAATGAAAACATGAAAAATTAAGAACATGTGCTTTTCTGTTCACAAAAACATTGTGTTCTTTTAAATAAAAGAATGACTTTTCCATGTTAAAATGCAATAGGGAAGAAAAAAGGGAGGGAGAGAAGGATCTAGCAAACACTACAAGAGCATTAACATCTATTTTTACAGAAGTAATACATGTTCACTAAATTTTTAAAAATTAAAAATGCAATTATAGAAAAATAACCACTACCAACAATGGTAAATAACTATTATTAACATTTTCTTCTGTTTTTATGTCTGTGTATGTAACAAATACAGAATTCCATTATTTTGTAATCTGCTTTTATCACTCAACTACAATCATCAACATCTCCCAGGTCAAATATATTTCTACAGCATAATTTTAATAACTGTCTGGACACACCACTGTCTATTGCATTAGTCCCTCGTCATTAGATACTTAAACTGTGTTCTGCTGTTTATATTCCCCAGGTTTGCCTGGATATTTCTAATCCAGATTAGCACTTCAGTGGTGCAAACGTGCTCAGTGGCTTCAGCAACAACACAATCTTACATTTAAAATAAGATGACACCACTCCTTGCTTGAGAGAGACCAGCTCCGGGATTCACAGCCCAGTCAATCTCAAAGAATGCAGCTCTCAGCTTTGCAAATCACCTTAAGAACTTGTAAATGATACAGACTCCTTTGCCACACTGCAAAGTCCTGACTCAGAAACTTTCCAGAAGGGTATATTTTTAATGAGAACTTCAGGGGATTCTTTAAACAGCTGCCCCGGCAGCTGTTAAGCATTTAGAAATGTCTACCGTAGAGCACTTCAAAGGAAAGAGGAGCTCCTGGGAAGGAGTCCACAGAATTCAAGGAAAGGTTGAGCAGTAATTACCATGCAACACAAGGCATTTACTGCATGACAATAGTGACAATTTAGCTGCTAACTACACTAAAATCAGTAAAAGATGATACACTAACATTTTAACAGTGTTAAGACTACAGGTGAATTTTTCTTCTAAATTTAACAATTTCTTACTGTTACCTAATTCAGTGATTCCAGAGTTATTAAAATGGAAGTGAAGTGCCAATCCACTTAGAATGCAGAAACTTACCAGAGTATCAGTCTCACCTGCCCACACACCTCATCTCAACACAGCAAATCTACCACTTAACCCTATTTGCTTATTTTTTAAAGAAAACTTTTCTTCTTATCTTTTCCAACTTAAGAACCTAACTGTCTCAAAACAAAGTTTATTTTAAAAAGAGTACAACTCCTAACTGTACCGTGTTCACTGTGACAATAAACCACTGCAAAGAACTGTCCTTTATTTAAGTGACTTCACTCTCCTCACGAATTCCCTGCCCGGAGCTCAGGATGCTGGTTCTAGGAGCCTCAGCTGCAACGCTAACACATGTTTTTCATCAAGTAGTAAGGACTTTTCGTAGATCTCTCTGGGACCTGGCATCATGTTAAGCCCTATGAGGAGAAAACACCATCCCCTTCCTCCAAAGGATAGTAAACTTACAGGGTTTCTCACTGACAAATTCTCTGAGGCAAGAACAGCTTTGCTATGACAACTGCTTTAAGTTCTAGCTTGGATTAATAAATACATCTCCAAATAACTTATTCAGAAAAAATTTCAGTAGAATATGCACGGCAAGAGCTGGCAACAATGTTTATTTTGCTTAAAAAAGATTAATAGGCAACTTTCTTACTATCTAAACTCTCCCTCACTCTACCAAGGAGTAAATACCATATTTGGGAGAATGAAAGTTTTGGGTTTTTTAAAATCCTTTATATTCAACAGCTATAGATATTATAGCCTTTAAAAAATATAAAATTTCAAATGACCACATAAGACAAGTTGAGTTATGCTGCCACCCACCGGACAAAACACAAATAGCAAAGCAACCCTTGCTCTAATTTTAAACACCAAGAGAATCTGGCTCAGTTTGTTGGTAATTTGGAGGTGTCTCTCAAGAGTGAATCAGAGTTAAGTAATGTTGACTGATTATGGTTTATTTTCTATTAATTTCCATAATAATAATAAATAATAAACTGGTTTGAGTCAAATTATATTTAATTCAATCAAGATGGGTTTAGCTTAAAGACATCAAAAATACTCTAATTTTATTTAAATGAAAGGTTTAAATGTAATTAACTTCTTTTTAATTAAAATAGTTGACAAATGCCCATTTAAACTATTGTAAAGTCAGCCCTATTTGAGAATAAAAATTGCACCATTTTCCTTTCCCACCTGTCTTCGTGCTCTTTCCTCCTCAGGACCCTGAGCTCAGGTTAGTGTGACTGGTACTATTCCGAACGCTTTAATGTTACTATCCTGGCCTGGGAACCAAATCTCTCTTTGAACACTGTTTATTGGGGGTAATGTACAGTGTTAAGTTCCAAACCACTGACAAAGAAACTGTTGCTAGTGGATTCCTAACTATAAAGCTACCAGAGCAAAACATCAGAATATTTTTATTGGGTAAAAGTAAAAATATACTCTCAATTCAATAAAATTCATTAACATATACAATAAATTTATCAACATTACATGGGGAGAAAATGTCTCACAACTGCTCTAGTAAATTCCAAATTCAGATGTACACAAAAAAAATGTGGACATGTCATTTAAGATAGTTTTAAGAGTAAAGAATTTTATTTATATTCATCAAAGTCAATAATCCAAATGGTAGTGGGGTAAAAACAAGATATTTTAAATATTGTCAATTCAAATACTTACGGTGTCAGTCAAAAAACCACCCCCAAAATCTTAGTGACTTAAAATAACAAACCTTGGATAAACAACATATGGTATAACTATACAATGGAATGTTATTGAGCCATAAAAAGGAATGAAGTATTAATCATGCCATAAACATGAAAGAACCCTGAAAACATTTATGTTAAGTTAATTAAGCAGACACAAAATGCCACATATTATCTAATTCCTTTCCTACGAAATGTCCAGAATAGGCAAATCCAGAGATAGAAAGTAGATCAGTGGTTGCCAGCGGCTGGGAGGGGGAAAGACTAGGGAGTAACTGCCAATGAGCACCGGGTGTTATTCTGGGGTGACTGAAATTAGTGGTGATAGTTGCACAACTTTGTGGCTATATTAAAAACCACTAAGTTGTACACTTTAAAAAGGTGAATGTTCCCTGGCCTCTGTGGCTTAGTTGGTTGAGTTGTCCCATGCACCAAGACATCAATGGGAAGTCAGGGCATAGGACCAGGTTGCAGACTTGATCCCTGGTAGGGGATGTGCATGAGGCAGGTGACTGATGTTTCTCTCTCTCCCCCTCCCTTCCTCTCTGTCTAAAATCAATAAAAACAATAAAAGAGCAAGGAATTGAAAATCTATGTGAAAAAGGACAAAAACTCCTTTAACCTGGTCAAAGAAATACACACACAAGTCCAGGAAGCACAGAGAGTCCCAAACAAAATGAACCCAAAGAGGCCCACACCAAGACACATCATAATTAATATCCAAAAGTTAAAGACAAAGAGAATCTTCAAAGCAGCAAGAGAAAAGCAGTTAATTATCTACAAGGGAGTTCCCGTAAGACTGAGATGGGTACTAGATTTATCAAGGTGATCACTTCTTAGGTTATATGATGTTTAATTCCTGGGTTGTATACCTGAAACTAATATAATACTGTATGTCAACTGTAACTGAAAAATATGATTTAAAGCAAAAAAAAAAAAAAAAAATTAGTTAAATCATTCAAAGCTATAAATGCACAGATCTTGGGTTTCATCTGCAATTTATATACACTGCCTAGGCACTAAATATATCTGTTAAATGAATAAAGATCTTGTTTTTAGTGGCAAAAAGATGAAGAAAACATTTTACACTAACAACAGGAAAAGTATATATTTGACCATGATAAACAATGCTCTGACTGTAATTTAATAAAAATTTTTAAAAAAAGCTACGTAATGCAACAAGAGTTTGGGCTAACAAGACTAAGGCACCTCAGCACACAGGTAAGGAAGGAACACTATACAACCCAAAGCACACCTAGCACCTTCTAGAAACTGTGGGTATTTGAGAACTTCCCTACTGGGTGTGGACCCTGGTAATTTACTGCTGAGTGACTTCCTATACATCATGTTACTTCTAACCAGAACTAAAATGTGATCTGGCCCTGGCATAAAAATAGTACTTGACCTTCAAGCACTGGAAACTTGACTGAGGCAGAGAGGAGTGGGGTGGGGATCAGAGGCCAAGTGTTTCCTTAAACAGAATATTTTCTGCAACCTGACCCAGATTTTACAGCTGGGATAATGTTCGTCTATAGAGAGTTTATCAACAATGTGCTGATTTCAGTTGTTTATATTAGCAAATTTAAAAAGTGGTAGGCAAACCACTCTTCAAAGGTAATTTTTTTAAAGTTTCAGAAAAAAAAAAACACATATACACATTTATATTATAAATGCCACCAAATACTAAAGTTAACAGAAAAAAAAAGATTTTAAATAAAAGAAATTCATATGGTAATAAATGCATCAGTTAAAGTATGAAATATATTCAATCTCAAAATTTCCACAATTTATGTCAAAATTTTTAAATAATAATCTATTACAAAGATTAGCTGATTTGGTAAATATCCCTCTAGAAAATATTTAAAAATTTATATCATACTCAAATTAACAAGCCTCCAAAGGTATATTATACAAGCTAATTCCAACCAGTCAGAAAACCCCAAGGAAGCAAAAAGCAAATACAATCAGATCTTTACCTGCAGCTCCTTTGAGACTCTCTCTAAGTGATTAGTTATCTTTTTAATCAGATCACTATACATCTGTTCTGAGTGCTGCTGGCATACACATTTATACACACAACTGTGGAGGGGGAAACACAGAAAAACCAAGTTAATGATGAAGCATGTAATTCAGTCCAAGGTTAAAGCATACTCTGGATATACAACCACTGATCAATCAATCAATCAATCAATTCAGGCCTAAAAACAGTGACCAATCACAACTTTTTAATAAAAATTTACACTGCTGCAATCAGTGTTCAGATGGGAGAGGTATTACCACTAGCAACATATAATCTTTTTGAACACTCTACTGAATATTTTATCAGCACTACATAATCTAATATTTGGTGATAATCTGAGAGTCTGACTATGGTAACTACTTATAAACCAGCTTCTCTCTCATTTTCACAAATGTCAAAATAAGGAAGAGAGAGTGACAATGGGTAGAAAGTTCCTAACTCCCAAAAACATTTGCAATGTAACCTCTTTGTGCTTCACTTGTGTGGAACAACTCAGTTGTCACTTCCTCCTCTTGTGCCTGGGCTGATCTCATACCCCACCCCAGTTCCTCACTAATTTGCTGTTTCCATTTACCAGGAGCTACGAAACAAAATAACCAGAGTGTTAGAAGTGTGTGTCAATAAACATCAACAGATTAAGGTAGGACCTCCCTGTGAGACTAAAAATATGTATTTCTGCCTTCTCTGCTGACCTCCATAGTTTCTGCATTATATACGGCAGGGGTGGCAGGCTGAGGTGGGAGGAAGTCATCAAGTGGGGTTAACTCTATCTTGATTTGAAAACCAATTCTGAAGCAAAAAGTATAAGTCAAACCTCCAATCCACAAGTGTGTAACATATAAATAACTTACAGAGCCTCATTTTATGTATTATAAATTATACGCATACATACTGTCATAATTCAAGTTGCCATGAGCCTCTACACACCCTCTCAAACCCAGGCAAATTAAATCTTGACTTACCTGTATATCTGTTCATAGGATATGGGGATATAGTCACCAGGACTCTGGGTTAAAAGCTGATCTATGGCACCATCCAATTTTGGCCAGTATGTGCTCTTATAATCTTCAATAGTTATAACATTCATTACTAAAAGTAAAAAGTAAAATAAATATTACTGTTGTCACATGTAAACAGAAACTATAGCAATTCTGTAGCCCCACTCAAATTCCTTTTAGACTTCACATTGACTATCACCTAAATACAATTCCATTACTATCCCATTTCCAATTTTAAAAAAAAGCAGCCTGATCAGGGATTTTAAGCAGCCATTAATTATGATTTTAAAAGGAATTACTACGCATCTGTCCATCTTTAAAAATAAAAACAAAACAAGCAAAATCACTGATTTCCCTTCCTGGTTTCTGTAAGCTTCTGTTATCAGTGGAGCTTCTCAAACAGGCTCTGACCTACAACTACGCATTGTCAATGATGTAAAAAGATGGCCTATCTGTGAACCACAATAAGGCTCTGGGACACCCCTGGCAAAATCAATCTAAACATGACTATGAAAACTAAAGTCCAAATACTACAGTAACAAAAGAGGTTACTAGAAACCTGCAGAGGTTTACTGCACAAGTATCTCCTAGATGTTACTACAGCTCTGACTGAGGCTCGTACTATCTTACACTTTGGATAAGCCCCACAGAAAAAAACATGGGTGAACGGAAGCCTTACACTGAAGGCTTACCTCATTCCCACTAGCTGGCTTACTCCTTCACTCCAGGTTTAATAAAGCAGTTATTCCAGCTGGTCCTAAAAACTCTGAAATCCAAGGTGACAGCTATTTCACAACAATGAAATGAAGCTAATGTTAAGAACTACCCAAAGCCTCTAAGACACCTCATGTTTTACGAACCTCCAGCACCTCAGGAGATAGGAGCTTACCACTACTAGATCCAGTATTGTATTGTTTTTCCAGAAACAGAAGAGAAGGGCTGACTTCTCCAAGAGTTCATGGCTAATTACTGGCAGAGGCACCAGGAAAAACAAAGCCTTTACCTAGTTTCTATCACATTAATGATTTCTAAATCTTACAGTCACTCAGGTTCAAGAAGTTTCTCATCCATTATTGCTCCAACTCCAACTAATACAGAATTTCACAATATTTAAAGAGAAAGCATCTGCTCAACTGAGATTACATATGTGTAAACCACACTAACTGCAT
Source organism: Miniopterus natalensis (assembly GCF_054644295.1). Taxonomy (NCBI): domain Eukaryota; kingdom Metazoa; phylum Chordata; class Mammalia; order Chiroptera; family Miniopteridae; genus Miniopterus; species Miniopterus natalensis. Next base: position 53,273,150 of record NC_142094.1, read on the forward strand.
GCAGGTCTGCCATAGGTTTAAAATTCTGTGATTTACTGCAAGATTTAAAAACAAGCTAATCTTTCCATAGCACTAAAACCAGGAAGTTTAACTTTGAAGTAGCAGCATAAGGCAAGTGTGCTGGGGTGGAAACACCACAATGCGCTAATCCGTGCCCTGCAGGCCTCTGAGAAGTTCAGGACTTGAGGACAGGATACAATGAGCATGGATTAGAGGCAGAGAGCTGGTGGGGTGGGAGGTGAAGAATGGCTGGAAGTCTAAAGAGTGAAAAAGAGAAGTGTTATTCTGCACAAAAACTGAAAGATAAAAGCTTTGAACATTAAGACACAGATTCATGGTAGGTGTAGGAGTGTGAGTGTGAGTGTGTGAGTGTGTGAGTGTGAGTGTGTGTGAGTGTGTGTGAGTGTGTGTGTGTGTGTGTGTGTGTGTGTGTGTGAGAGAAGCACAGGGCTGGTGGATTTTAAGTAGTAGTCAACATCAGAAATGCTCCTATACCTAAGCCTGCTCTTCCCATTAATTCTAGAATGCCGTCAGCCAGGGAAGTGTACTTTAATCCCTGCTCCATCGACCCACCCCCATCACCCTCCCCCAAGTGGAAGATCCGTCCCCAGGGAAAGTGAACAGTCCCAAAGAAAAGACACTCACATGCTAATATCTGGCACTCCCTCCACAAAATAGAAGCTCTGTGTCCAATTAGCCTGACCAGCAGCCCGCACTTACACTTGGAAAGGCCCCTCCCAAACACAGAACTACCAATTAGCCTTTTCCACTGAACCGAGATTAAGATCACCAAGATTTCTGAAGTCTCAGACTTGAGAGATCAAAACAACAAAAGTTGACAAGATAAAAACAAAGATAATTAAGAAAATAAAAGAAACTTTTTTAAAACCCTGTAATTACTATCCTCAGAGAGGTAAGGTAAAAATGAAAATCAACCCCGTGAAAAAGCATCCAAATGCTCTTAAAATTAAAACCAGCCCCTGTTAAAATCTAACGGAAGAAAGAATGCATCCAGGAACCCTCCCAGAACAGAGCAAACACTAGTTAACAGATTGGAGAATCAAACGGAAATCAACATCTGACTAACAATAATTCCAGAAAAAAGGGGAACTAGAGAAAATGTAAAGGGAGAAAAACATTGACAAATATAAGAAATATCCCAGAAACGTTCAAGAAAAAAAGTCACATACAAAAGAACGAAAATTATAACGGCACCTGAATTCCCCATTTGAACACTGCAGCTTACAGCAAATGAGGCAACACTGAGAAGTGCAAGGAAAACTTTTCAGTTAAGAATTCAACACCCAAACTGTCAATCAAGTGTGAAAGCAGCACTTTTATATATACAAACTATTATCCACACGCAGTTTCTCAGGAGGCTACTAGACGGTATGTTCTAAATACACCACACACATGTGCAACACACCAATAAAACGGAAGACATCAAGTAACTGCTTGGGAAGTCCCTGAGTGGCAACTGTGCAGAGACCCTAAGGAGTAAATAGGAGCAGGCAGACTAACAGCTTCACAAGCAGACAAAAAGGAAATACTGGCTAACTAAGCATTGTGAAAACACCAGTGGCAGGTATATGAGCAATCCAATAAGGCTGTTGTGAAGTCTGTAAGGTAAGTTTAACAAAAATTATGCAAGTATAAACAAGGCAACTAAAGTTCTTTCTATGTGAAAGAAAATGTAACCTGAGTATATTCCTGGCCCCTGAGTGAATATTTACATAGCCATAATGTAAATATGGTTTACATATTTAATACCAAAAATTGTGGTATTAAGAGAAGTGAAGAGATGAAGTGTGCAGAGATATGAGAACTAAATCTCACCTTAATGGAAAGTCAGTGGGTAATATAAAAGTGATAAATTAAGGAATAACAATATTAACACATTGAAATGTCTGGATAAATATCAAAAGAAACAGCTAAATGCATTAAAAGTGACTGACAGGTCTAGGAATGGGAAGGGGCGGGGGAGGGAGACACTGATTTTCATTATGTATCTTTTCAGTTTGAATTTTCAAATTACAAACTTAAGAGCAAAGTTTTATTTTAAGGCCAAAGAGTTTGCTGAATCTTAAACCCTCAGAAATGGAAAAACAAATCTAGTGAAATTAAATTTGCATCTCAGTATTTCCAATATTCTAAGGCACAGGAATGAGAAAGCTCAGACTGACCAATTGCCTACTAGACCTCTCTACCTGAATGGTCCCTAGACACCTTTAAAAAAGACACAGACACACACACACACACACACTCTCACACACCCCCTACCTACACTCCTCCCACCTTCAGGTCAAAGGCAGTGCCAGCTCCCGTCACTGATCTTGAGTCATCACTGATCTTGAGTCGTTACCCTCCCTCCTTCACCCCCGAATTTTGTAGATGCTAGTCCCCAAATATCTCCAAAATCTGAAACCTCTCTTCCAATGCTGTATTTGTTCAAGCCTTCATCTCTGTCTAGACTGTAATAATACAACCCCTACTAGTCTTTAGGCCTCCATTCTCTCTCCTTTCCCACCTAAACTAACACACTAAGACAAATTTCACAAGTTGACTCCCTTAAGGCCTTCCAGTGGCCCCTACCGGAGAAAGTCACCCCTAACCTGGAATGCATGCCCTTCACTCTAGGCCTCTCAATCTATCCAGGTTTAACTGTTCCACTCCCTATGTGCCTCAAACCCTATGTTCCAACAATAATTTCAGCTCTGGGTCTTAAGCACAGCCTGCCCCCTCTGCAAGAATGTCTCAAGTCCTCCTCAATTCTGACAAGCTTCTATTCATTTTTGTAAACATTCTGTTTCCTCTAAGCTGCCATGTGCATACATAGCTTTACCATTTAATCATAATGACCACTAAATGGTATCTTGTTCATCACCAGAGGCTAAACTATTATCTTGACATACAGATAAGTACTTGTTGAATAAAACGCCATTCAGGTGTCTAGTCAGCACACCTTCAACTACAAATTACAGATCTCTGCAACTCTATCTAGAGGTTAACAGCCAAACATCCGCAAAAATGTAAGAAAAATTATGAATGGCCAGCTTCCCCTGCCAAGACATATTACAGAAGGATAGCAACAATATTTTTTATATAACACTTAACAGATTACAATGTGATTAAAATGGTCTACAACTTACAGTTACAGTTTAAAGAGGAAGTAAACAGCGTTCACTTTCTTTAGGTATTTGGGACTGGACCTTACATAAACATTAAATGCCTTTCTCTTACAGTTTCATCAATGCCACTTTGAATAATATATATCAAAAAATGGCAAGATGAGATTCAGAATTCAGCCAATCCATCAATATCATAGTGATGCTTGCTGCAGCACAATTCCACTAACCTAAAAGGCAAAAAGATACCAAATCACCACTACAGGTGCTCCAAACAGTGCATATTTTAAGACCTGAAATACATTAACTGATCCACTTATAAAACGACCTACCAATCTGAAAACTGACAGACAGGACCTGATCAAGTAAAGGGCAAATTTATTTATGATTTCATAAAAAATCAGTTAATTTCATTCAATTCAAGTCAACTTTTAACACATTTTTGAACCAGAAATTTAAAAAACAATTTCACTGAGTTCAATTTAAAACACTGTGAAGCTTTGTTCATCTGGAGAAGAGAAACTTTTGATGCACTGGGTTAATAATTCTCCTGAGTTCGTGGCACAGTATCATGAAGGCAAGATCCCTTCCTTCCTTCTCACTCCCCCCCAATCCATCTATTTATTGCCTTTTATCCTCATATCCTAGTCCCACCTGCCCCCATCTCCCAACAAACATTCAGAAAGGAAATCATTCTATTCTGTTTAATATATTTGGACTATGAGCAGACATGACATATACTACACCTGAGAAGCTATAAAACACATTGTGTTTCTGTCCACTCTTCTCTTTGCTTCTGCCAAGAAAGACAGGACCCAGAAAAGAGCTTCTCTTCAGAATGACTTGTGAAGAGCCACAGTCAACTGTCAGTCACTAAATTAACATGAGCAAGAAATAAACCTTTGTTGTTCTGTAAGCTCCTGAGATTTGGTGGTGATTATCATAGAAAGCTAATGTAAAATGCAAAGTTAAATGATTACACTTCCCAAATTAGATTCTGCCAATTACATCTGAGTGAGATTTGGAAGGCCAGAGTGAGGCAAAGGATATGCTATTGCTGCTGGTGGTAGTTCTGGCAAGTAAGAGTAGAATTGTGAGGGTTTGTAGCAGCTAAACTCCAAGTTCCAGAGTCTGGTCACCAACTTCAGGTGTGAGGGGGGCAGCCGGGATGATGCTGTAAGGGCTGCAGGTGCCTGCCCTCTGGGATGCAGCTTCAGTGGAGCAGCCTCACTGATTTCTACACCTCTAACCTTTCCAACATTTTTTTTTTTTTTAATATATCTTTATTTCAGAGAGAGGAAAGGAGAGGGAGGGAGAGACAGACAGAAACATCAATGATGAGTCATTGGGAACTGAGCCCGCAGCCCAGGCATGTGCTTTGACCAGGAATCGAACCTCGATCTCCTGGATCCTAGGTCAATGCTCAACCGCTGAGCCACGCCCGGCCAGGCCCAACAATTTCTAAAGCACCTGGTTTCCAGTACTAGAACTCTTCTTGCTTTGATATCTAGAGTGGTTTCTTGCACTGAACTGTAATGAAGTATTTGGTACCAGAGCAGTTACAGGACACAGACTCTCAAAAATTAGAAAGCTGGTTGTGGTCTTCCAGTCATACCGGAGTTCAAGGCAATAATGACATTACCACCAACAGACAATTTAATACTAACAGTACATGGCATGTAGCAGCAAAGAGTTATTTAAATTATCACCTGGAGGTACGTGGATCAAGTTTTTCTTGAAGAAAAAAATCTGGAGGACTGCTTTGGCAACTATGATGGAAATGAAAAACACAAGGACTACGGAGTGGGCTAATTCTGACAACAAGTGAAAGCTTTAAGGAAATTATTAGCTTAATGACCAAAGAGCATCTGTGACTGCCACAAAATAAACTCTTAATTCTTATAGGCACAGGGTTGAAAAAGCCAATAGCACATGTAAGAGGGAAATGCAAAATAAAATCACAAGGAGATACCCCTATTCACCCTGTAGAAAGGCTAAAATTAAAAAGACACAATACCCTGATGTGAAGCTTAGCCAGTAAAAGTATCAAAAGGTATGTGAAGCAACTGGAACTCTTCTAATTGTTTGGGAGAATGTAAATGGTTCAGCCACTTAGAAAAAGTTTAGCAGTTTCTCTAAAGTTAACCATACAGTTAAAATATGACCAAGCAATTCTATTTGTAGGTATTTATATGAAAACCTATGTGCACACAAAACCTTCTACATGACTGTTAACAGAAGCTTTAGTAATAATAACCCAAACTGGAGACACCCAAATGATTATCAACAGATGAGTACATAAACTACTTGTGTTATATCCCAAAAAAAGAATATGGCACCTCACTTAATACCTAGACTGGGCCTGTTTACAAATATGGAGCCCCTGGAGCAAAGGAAAATGGGTTCCATTGAGGAAAGACCCTATAAAATTGCATCAAGGGCTGAAAGATGGTGGCGGCCGCTGAGTTGACGCTGCTGGAGAAGTTCCTGGGGCTGAGTAAAGGGAACAAGTACAGCGTGCAGGGCGAGCGCCAGATTCCAGTTCTTCAAACAAACAGTGGTCCGTGTCTAACAGGTTGGGGCGTCGGCCCGCGCACCAAAGGGTCACATGTTCAATTCCTGCTCAAGGGCACGTACCTGGGTTGCAGGTTCAATTCCCAGATCCAACTGGGGTGAGTGGGGGAGGCAATCAATCAATGTGTCTCTCTCACATCAGTGTTTTTTCTCTCTTTTTCTCTCTCTCTCTCTCTCCCACTTCCTTCCTCCCTCCCTCCCTCTCCCTCCCTCCTTTCCACCCTCTAAAAAATCAATGCAAAAAATACCCTCGGGTGAGTATTAACAAAACAAAAAAATTTGCATCAAGAACCTACTTATAGTCTTTCCTCCTAGCCTTTTCCAATAGAATACGCAGCTATTTATCAACAAATTCACTCAGACTTTTCAAGTTACTCAACACTGCCTGTAAGCTGATAGTAACCCTTAGGGACCAGAATGTCACTGTGATAAACCAGTCAGATCAGCTGTGGATGACACACTGATAAATGTTTTGGCCTCAATCCAACTCATAGTGGGCCCAGCAGATCCATGGGCCCATCCTGTAATTTCCCCCTGAATGCACAGTTAACCACCCCCTGAACTATGCAGTAAGGGCTATCAGTGTAGGAAGAGCAAAGTAAATCCCCTAGGTGTGCCCCTTCCTACCAAAATAATAAACCTAAAGTACATCCCTGAGGAAAATGCAGAGGAACAATCTTTCAAAGACTTGAAAAATACAGGGATGGTGATTGTTATGGCATTCTGACTTCACCAGCCTATGTGACCAGTGCAGAGCAGACAGGTACTGGAGAATGTAGATTATAGTAAAGCAAGTCAAGTGGTGACTACAACTGTAGTTGCTGTTCCAGATATGGTCTCCTTACAGGAACAAATCAGCACAGCTGATTTGCACCTACTATGCATCCATCAAGATAACAACAGTTGTTTTTTTAAATCAATTCCAAAGCAGACCACCTGAAGCCGTTTTCATCTAACAGTCCAGAAGTACACTTTCACCATCACAGCTCACCGTTACACCAGCACTCCAGCTGTGTTTCATTCTCTAGTCCACAGAGACTTTGGCCATCTCAACACCTAACAGGTCCACTACACTGGTAGTCCTACCAGCAAATCCTCTATCCCGGCATCTACACCCACACTTGGTACTATGCAGCTTTCCCATTTTTGCCAACCTAATAGGTGAAAAAAGACATTGCATTACTGTTTTAGTTTGTGTATCTGATTACTTAATAATTTCAAACATCTCTTTCTATGCTTGTTAGAATTTCCTATTCTGTAATCTACTTAATAGTCTTTGCCCATTTTTCCACAGGTATCACTGCCCTCTTTTTATCGATTCCCTTGTTAACTTTAGGCACTGCTAATATGTTCTCCCATTCTTTCATATGTCTTGCTGAATGAAAATCCTTAATTCTTATATAATCAAAGTCATTACCTTTTCACTTTCATAAGTTTGTGAAGGTTAAGAAGTCCTTCTCTGTCCTTAGGTAAAAGACCTTCTTCAGACTTGTCCTCTATCAATTTTACAGTTTTTCCTTTCAAGATCTTTAATTTATCCAAAGTGTTAGGTTTGTTTGTTCTTCGTATAGTGAGCCATTCTCCCCCACAGCATGACTCCTTTCTCCAGTGACTTATGATGCCACTTTTAAGTTCTGAACATATACAGGTGAATCTCTGCTCTGTAATTTGTTCCCCCGGTCTAATTTTTTTGTTCTTGCACTTACACTAGCTTTTACTGCTACAGCCTTGAAACGGTATTGTAACTTCTGATAAGGCAAGCCCCATTAAACACATCTTTAAGGCTGATTTTGCTATTCACATATCCTGCCTGCCATATAAATTTCAGATTTTTAGGTGACTGAGTCTGTCAGACAAACCAACTAGAATTTTGACCACACTTTAAATTTATCTATTAAAATGGAGAAAACTGACATTCTTATAATAAATAACCTTATCCCAAGAACATGAAGTGTTTTTCTATTTATTTAGGTCCTCTTCTAGTTCCTTATTAAAGTTTTAAAGTTTCTCCTTGAAAGTTTTATGTATTCTTGGGTTAATTCCTTGCGACTTTATAGTTTTGTTGCTATTATTTTATACAATATTTACCCTTGCTTGCTAGTGTAGTAAATGCTATTAACTTCTGTAGGCTGATCTTTAATCCAGCAACCCCGCTAAACTCTTACTAGTTCTAATAGTTTCTTTCTTGATTCTAATGGTTTCTCTAGGTAAGTGATATTATCTGCAAATAATGACTTTTATTATTTCCCTTCCTATCCTTATACTTTTTTTTGCCGTTTATAGTGTTAGCCAGGATCTTTCTTATCATGTTAAACAGTAATAGTGATGGGGGCACCCTTATCTTATTACCAATCTTAAGGTGAATGTATCCAAAATTTCTCCATTAAGTATTATTATTTGTTGTAGCTTTTTGGTAGTGACCTTTATACCGTTATCTTGTTTTTGAGCTGGATCTTATTAAATAATTTTGTGGCATCAAGATAATCATGATTTTTCCCTTTGGGTCTATTAATGAGATAAATTACATTAATAGATAAATAAGTGTTAAACTATGCTTACATACCTAAAACAAACTCTACAGATCATAATTCTTTTAACACACTGTTGGATCTCATGAGCTAGTAGTATATTGTGTAGGATTTTCATATCTTTGCTAATAAGTGAAACATTTATAATTTTCTCATATTATCCTTATCTAGTTTTAGAATCAAGATTTCACTAACCTCATAAAATGAACTTGGCATCTCTCTCTCTTTTTTTCCTATTTCCCAGAAATACTTGTAAAAAGGATTTAAGTCGTATCTAAAAACTCAATGCAACTTACTTATAAGATTATTTGGGTCCAGAGTTTTTGAAAGGGGAGGCGTCTCTACCATTTCAGGTTATTAAATATTTATTAGGCAGTTCAAGTTATCTTTTTCTTCTGATACCAACTTTCACAGTTTATCGTTTTCTAAGTATTTACACATTTCATCTAGGCTTTCAAACTTATTAACCTATAGAAATTCATAAAATTACTTTTTAAATCTCATGTTTGTAGTTACTTCCCATTTTTTACTTAATTTGCATCTTTTTTCCTTGATGAATCTTATTAGAAAGAGGTCTGTCTAGCTTACTAATCTTCAAATAACAATCTTTTAGTTTGGCAAATCTTTTGTTCCTTAATTTTACTGATTTCTGCTTTTTTAAGTTGTTTTTTGAACTCTGCAAATGAACTCTGTTTAAGCACTAAAGCAAGCTTCCTTCAGCCTTTACATAAGTCACCCTACCACTCTGGGCAAGGTCTACTTTCACCACACAGACTTCAACATACAATCTATACAATATAAGTATTATTCTCATGCATGCATAACATAGGAAAAAATCAAATACAATTCTTACCAACCATACCCACACATGAATGTCTTTGATTAAAGCAGTATCAGGAAGGCAAATAAGTAAGGTTATGTGCTGTTCCCCCCCACACACAAAAATGTGTAAGGCGGTGATTATATATCTGAATCAAGGCAAACATCTTCTGGAATGCTAAATGGACAATTACTGGTGCAGTTTGATAAAATTAGTAACTAGAAATGAAATCTCCAGTTGCTTTACCAGATGTCATTCAAAATTTGCAGTTATTAATAGAAGACAAAAATCTGTCTGTGATGGTCAATTTTCACCCCTAAAAAAAAAAAAACCCACTCAAAGCAAAAGCATAGCTTTTTTTTCCCTTGCTATGAAAGCATACATCCTGGTTGGGGGCAGTTTCTGATTACAAAACAGGTTTTGGTCTTAGATTTTTCTGCCTGCAATTGAGTGTTAAGGCAAATCACAAAAATAAAAAGCTCAACACCCAACAGAATTTTGGATTTGGGCACATGCTGAATGGCTTACTCTTATCACTGTAGGCTTTGAAAATAATTTTACAGATTACTAGCTTCAAAACGGATGTCACCGCTCCAACTCATACATTTTCCTATTAGGATGCAGAAGGTGTTCCCTGGAGGAGCGAGAGAACCAGCGCAGATATAGGTCAACTTGCCAATTCCCGACTTGTTTAACGCAGACTGGCTAAGAGCACACAAAAACAGAAGTTGCCAGATTTTTCTCTCTGGCTGCAAAAAAAAAAAAAAAAAGACTGAAGGCCTCTTCCTATGGGAACTCCAGCTGCCTTATGTTTCCTCTCGCGTTTGGGAGTGAAACTTTCAGGGGGGCCCGGAGAAGAAAAGCGCTTCCCGATGCGGAGTGACAGCCAGCTGTGATAAGATCGCGTCCGCAGGGGACCTCGGGGCCGTGCGCGCACCGGCTCCGCTCGGGGCCAGGTAACAAGAAGCCGGGGCCGCTCCGGCGCTGGCCGCAGACACCCAGCGGGGGGAGGAGGCGGGGAGGAGAGGGGAGGGGAGGGGGGACCCAGGCCTGAAACAAAGGAAGCGGGGCTGCTCCGAAAGGGGGGTGGGGGTCGGCGTCCGGGCGGGGAGGAGGAAAGCCAGGACTGCTGGGGAACGGCCGGACTCACAGAACTTGGAGGTGGAGGTGTTGATGTTGATGGTGGAGCTGGGGGTGGGGGCGGGGACCGCCTTGGCCACGGCGGCGGCCGCGTCGCAGCTCTTCACCATCATGATCACCCCATTGGCCTCCGGCGGCGGCGGCGGCCCCAACGGGAGCCCCTCCTTGGGGCCCTTCCTGTCCACCGACACCGCCGGCCCCGCGAGCAGCGGTCCCCCCGGGGGCTCTCGGGCAGGGGCTGGGATCGCCGAGGGGGGAGGCGGGGGCTGCCGGAAGCCGTCCACCGCAGCCTCCCAGTTGTTGTGGTTCTGGTCGTCCATCATCGCCTCGTAGCTGCCCCCCTCCTCCTCTTCCATGCTTTCCTCCATCCTGCCGGCCCCCAGCACCCGCCCGCCTCACAGGCACCTGCCGCCCGTCTCAACCCCGGGCCAGGGGGCACCGCAGCCGCCTCGAGGTCACATCGCCGGGGGCCGGGCCGAGCCGGGCCGGGCGCGGCGGGGACGGCAGCGGGACGCCGGGTCTCTCACTCTCCGCGGGGCTGACTCTCGGAGGCAGGGCTGACGGCGGTGGGCGCTCCCAGGCGCTCGTCTGGGAGAAGCAACGTAAAGCGGCAACGCCCCTCACGACATTTTACAGCAACTTCCAACAGGCAGTTGGAGAGGGCGGCGGGAGGCGTGGCCAGGGGAGCACGTGGTGCGAGAAAGAGCAGCGAAAAGGGGCGGGAGCTGTGAGTCAGCCCCGCGCTTCGGGGCTGGCCCGGCTCTGAGAACCGCGGGGCGAGGGGTCGGGGTGAGCCGTCGTCGGCCCCGCCCCCGGCGCGGCCGCTCATAATGAGGGAGTGTGACTGCGCACGCGCGGTCGCAGTCTGGTTGCCCTGACGACCGGGGGGCCGGGGCGGCTCCTAAAGCTGAGCGCAAACGGCGGCCCGCGGGCCCCGGGGCCGCCGCCGCCCTCTCGGTGCCGTTTCCTGCGCGCGCCTGGTCTCCCGGGCCTCCCGCCGCCCGGAGCCTCCCCGCCGCGCCCCGGCTTGAGCACGGAGCTGGGGCGCCTCTGCAGTCCTCGAGGCGCTCGCTGAGAACGTGGGGGAGCTCCCTGGACACCTCTTTCTGGGGCTGCTCGGGAGCCGCAGCCCGCAGCGCTCGAACCCGAGAAACCGAGAATAAAAACTGAAACTGAGCAGAGCGGGTGCAACAGTTAATGCTTTGGAACTAGTCATGGGGTTTTTTTGTGTGTTTTTTTAAGTGCCTAACTCCTCGGTGCACGGAGGCCGGGAATGTTAGCAAACTTCCAGCACGGAATTCGGGCGCTGGTGCGCGAGCCAGGCGAGCCTGAGGCCGAGTGAGCGCGAGGGCGAGGCAGAGAGACTGTAACTATTAAATTGTTTTATTCCTCTGCACGCCCAAGCTGCAGCAGCAGCAGGAGTCCAGGATATATGTGATAGCTGTCTCTTGTGTGGCTCGTTCTAGCTGCTGGTGCTAAGGAGTGTCCAGAAAAAAACACCTTTATTACCTTGAAGCGAGTAGATATCGAATCTTTATTTCCACGACTATGTCATTAGGGTGAAGCACCACTTCAGCCACGAAGAAATTGTCTGATGTACTTGAGTGCCCACATTTTTTTCAGCTTCTTTCTATATATTTTCCCAGTTTATTCTGCGCTGTGCCTAATGGAACGTTTTTACCAATAACTTAGAATGATTTCACTTCAGACAGTGCTCCCTTGCATTAATTAAAGACATTCTTTTTGAATCAGCACGTATTTTTAATTCTCTGGGCCTGGACATCTTGGGAATACAAAATAAGGGGAAATTTTTTAAGTAGAAGGCAATTGCGTGAAATGCTGCTGAGGGGGGAAATGTGCAGTTCTATGCCCAGCAACAACAAAAAGGGATAGGGGAAGGAAGAATTAGTCTTTTTCAGACTCACAACTGAGGTTGTCATCAATAGACTTTCTAGGTAGGTGGACGGGTGTGTGTGACTGGAGATAGAGATGTTTACATAATAAAAGGTTCAATACTCAAGGAAGATAAAAGTCATAAATGCACCTCTAATAATAACATGGTCACAAAACACATAAAGCAAAAATCGGCAAGTACGGAAGAAAGAAATGTACCAGCAGAGCAGATGAGTTTGACACGTCTCTCTAACACATTGCCATGGCTTAACAGTAACTCCCCCTAAGGTGTGTTCATGTCCTAATCCCTGGCCCCTGTGCATGTTACTCTATTTGGAAACAGGGTCTTTGCAGATGTATTAAAGATTTTGAGAAGATCATTCTGGATTATGCAGGTGGATTCTAAATCCAATGGCAAGTGTCCTCATAAGAGGCGGAGGGAGATCTGAGACAGAAGCGGAGACAGAGGAAAGGAGGCAATGTGACCACAGAGGCAACGACTGGAGTGATGCAGACACACACACACACACACACCCAAATGCTGACAGCCACTAAAAGCTGGGAGAAACAAAGAATGGATTCTTCCCTCAATACTCCAGAGACAAGGCAACCCTGCTGATACCTTGATTTCAGACTTCTAGCTTCCAGAATTGTCAGAAAACACATTTCTGTTGTTCAAAGCCACCCTTTTGTGGTAATTTGTTACAGCAGCCACAGAAAACTAATACATAGATCAAGGAGACCAAAAAAAGTCCTTAAGGGGCTTAGAATATTTGAATAACAACACAATTACCAAGCTTGATTTGATTAATACATGTAGGACATTACACTCAATAACTGCAGATACATACATTCCTTTAAAGAATATGTGAAATATTTACAAAAATTGAACATACTGGGTCATAAAGCAAGTCTCTCTGCATGACTGAGGATTGGTATCATAGCAACTACATTCTCTGACCACTATGTAGTTAAATTAGAAATCAGCAGCCAAAAGATAGCCAGTGAACGCCCATATTTCTACTCTTCCAATCAACTCATGGGTCAGAAAATCATAATGGAAATTAGAAGATGTTTAGAACTGAAGGGATTGGTGCTATCATAGCAATATAACTTCCATTCTTTTTTAGTAAGGCCCTACTCCAGGGATTTTTTTCCCCAGCATACTGGGGAACTCTGAACCCTTGACATGTGTACTGTCAAAATGATCAATATAAGACATTCATTTTTGCTATAATTGGTTAGATACAGCACTATAGTGTTGGGGTTCAGAACTAGTCACCCCAAGATGTGCCTTTGTGGTATGTGGATTAGTTTGAGCTAAAGCAGTTGAGATCCTGCAGGCTCAAGAGAAACTACTGCCCACCCCCACTCCCAACTACCTAGGAGAATTAAAATTAGGGGCCTTGCCCATAATCAGTTACTAATCAGAAATTATTTTCTATGACTTATCTACGGGGCAGGGCAAATGACTAATTACTGAACATCCGCTCTCATCCTGCACCTGACCTTGCTCCCTCTGAAGCCACACGGCATCCTACTTCATCCTCAGCTCATTTTAACCTTCTGTCCCTGAACCTCTCAATCATGTAACATCTCTGACTCTCTCATATGTACATATGTAATTAAATCTGGTTATTTTCTCTTTTTAATCTGCCTCATGTATATTTCATTATTAGATGAGTCGAAAGAACACTGAAGGGTAGAGGAAAGTTTCTTCCTCCCCCACAATGGAAAAATCTAATGATGATTGGGCCAAAGCAGCCACTGACTTGCCATAAATAAGAAAAACACCACCTACTGAAGGGAAATCAAATGAATATATTGATAATTGGTTGATTTTATGGACATTATGAGACTTTATTATGTTACACTTAAAAACATATTTTAATAGTTATTATTGAAAATCTTTGATGGCTTGTGCAGGCACGTGGAGACGGGGAATAACATTACCAGCTATCATTGACTCAACAACAGTGGACAGTTATAACATGGTTAATAATTACTACAACTGTCCATAGTCACAGATATTAATCTGTTTGGCTTTTGGTTTGTTTGTTTCCTGTTTCCCACTAAGCTGTGAGTTTCTCTAACACAGGATAAATAGATATGTAAAACATATATGTAAGTTTGTATATTAAAGAAAAAATTAAATCAAAACATTAATAGCAGGTATCCAAGGATAATGGGATTCCGAGTGGGTTTAATGGTGCTTGGTATCTATCAATGTTTTCTATGTTCTCTACAATGAGCATGTATTAGTTTTATAATCAGAAAAATGTTCCAGACCTTATAGTTTAAAAACCCCCACAACATTAAGGAAGCATAAATTGGAATTCTACGCATTAAAATGTTTGTTTTGGCTTCCAGAAACAGAAATCTCAAGTAAGAATTGCTTTGAAGTCAAGATTATTCATTGACTCACAGTAAGATCTAGAAGGGCAGAGGGAAGGGGTAGCTCAGTCAGGGTCCAACTCTGTTCTCTGCGGGGTTCTCTGTCCTGAGCTCCCCTTTTGCGGGCACTGTCCTCAGGCTGCCAGCAAAGTGGCTGCATAGCCCCAGGCCTCGTAGAGACAACGGTGTCAGGATGAGGGCCCATGAGCATGTATTAGTTTTATAATCAGAAAAATGTTCCAAACCTTATAGCTTAAAAAAACCCCACAACATTGACTACCATGACTTCTGGTAGATCTCTGTCACAAGCAAGCAAGTTCTTTCCCACAAGCTCTCAGTAAACTTCCTCTCGATGTCTCGTTGGCCCATTCCTAAACCAATGCTTAGACCTGCGTCCCAGAGCCATTTACTGGCAAGAATTTGGATTTATTCCAGTAAGGCCTACCCCTGCAATTCAGAGCAGGATCAGCTTTTCCTAAGTAATGGCTGAGAAGGGAAGATACAAGGACAAAAGCTGGGGTTAAGTTGGGAGGCTTAAATGAGTGCTGGGTGGGCAGCAATGTCCATTATAAGCCCAGGTACCTAATCCGTTGGAGCCTATCCGTTATATAACCTCATTCCAACCTCTCCACTCCCCCGCCTCAGAAATACCTCCCTAATCAATATATTTATGCAAAAGTATCTATTGTACTGATTAGGATCAAGAAAGGCAGAACCTGTGTTTATTTAATTACAAAATATATATGGGGTTAATTCTCTAAAAATAGCTAAAACTTGGGGCAGGGGTGGGCACAGAGAATTTTGTCACTAAGAATTAGTCTTTGGATGGCTCTAAATGCCTTAATGTCAACCTTTCCCGCAGAACATTTCATTGCAATTGTTCGATATTTTTAAATGAATGCATGCACGACTAACTGAAATCTACCTTACATCTTATTTCACGTCGACAGTCCTTTTTTCTTTCATCAACTCTTAAAACATAGCCTGCACTATGAGATACATTTATCCTGAACAAAAAGTGAAGTTTATTGTTGCTATTTTTACGTTTTTTCACCTCTCCTACCAGATACCACATAATTTTTGTTTTTAAATCTTCACCCAAGGATATTTTTTCTCCATTGCTTTTCAAAGAGAGAGTGGGAGAGAGAGAAACATCGATGTGAGAGAGACGCACTGATTGGTTGCTTCCCACATGGGCCCCGACCAGGGCCAGGGTCCAGCCTGCAACCAAGGTCCATGCCCTTGGCCGGGATCGAACCCCCAACCTTTCAGTCCATGGACCGACACCCTAACCACTGAGCCAAACCGACCAGGGCCCCCATATAATTATTTTCCTCTCTCCTTTACTATCTCACACAATCCTTAGTAAAGTGAAATTGCTCAGAGGAGAGCAAGAAGAGGAAAGAGAAGAAAAATTTTATGAAAAATCCAAAATCTGTACGTGCCTCTTCTAATAGGTAAGAACTAATTAAATCAGAGGAGAGTGTGATAGACACGTATTCAGACATAGAGCGATTTTAATTGCTATTTCATTTTTAATTTACTGTTAATTTCATGAAGGCCTTGGCATGGAAAACTTAAAAACGTAGCTTTGACAGAGCTGAACTAGATCAGAATAAAGAAGAATGAGGGTTGTTTTAATCCCCAGGCGATCACAATGGTACCAATCCGGCAACTGACGGAGAAATGACTTGTGAATGCAGAAAGCAACTGAACGTCTAAACGAAAAGCTACTGGAACGATCTCGATCGGAAGGTAAGAGGATTAGAAACATGTAAGTCACTCGGGTCTCAATAGCTGAACGGAGATCCCCGCTTACAGTGAAGACGCGCAGCCACTCGGGGGAGTGCTGTCTATTCGGATGTCTCTCCGGGTTGGATTTTGTTCCTTCCTCTACATCTTATCATTCGCATCCTTAATTCCACCCTAGCTGGGAACAGAGATAACGATGCCGGGTTTTCTCCATAAATCTGATGATGTTAGGAGCTGAGGGAAACGACTTTAGGCTGAAGGAGCCATAGAACTAAAGCTGCTCCTGCCAGGGCCCTGTGGCAGGCGTGTCCCTTCACGCAGTCACTCACGAGGACTCTGGGTGCGGGCCCTGTGCTGGGGTTCAGGAGTCAGCAGGGGAAAGGATCTTAGCCCCTCATGGAATTTCCTTTCCAGGCAGAAGAAACATGGCAGGAGGCATCTGACATCATCGAGGGACTGAAGGAAAGGCAAGGAGACTGGGCTGGAAGGAGTGAAGGAGGGGGAAAGGGAGGAGTGGGAAACAGCCAGTGTTCTGTGGAATGGAAAAGACGTAAGGAAGATGTGACTTACAACTCATGAGGCCACTAACCGCCCAAGGAAAGTGACCTGCAGGAAAGAAAGAGCTAAAAGAGAGGCCAATTTGAGAGCTACGGCAATTCTTCAGTCAAGAGCGCAGGGAGGATCTGAGCAGCAAAGACAGAGTGCCCGCCGAAGATGCCATCGTGGCTGATGGGTTCTTGCCTGAGAAGGTGTTTAAGGGGCACACACGCACACAAAACAAGCAAACAAACAAACACTTAACAAATTAAGTAACTTCTAAGTCCTTTCCACGTGGCATTAATGCAATAGATTCTTGCATTTAATAAGTCTCATTTCCCAGTTGTGCCAAGTGTCCATTTGCATGTTCTAATTCATGGCCTTGGAGCCACTCTCGGTGTTGAAGCAATTTGATTTCACTTAAACAAGATAGATGAATGCCCTTGAAGAGTTAAGTGAAACATTAGAAGACCCTCAGATACAGTGAATTGTAGCCTTTCGTGGAAAATGGAACTACTTTTATATTTGCACTATCCACAGCTTCTTGGTATGAACTGTTGCTTCCAAAAGAAAATCATATAGAGTTAAGTTTGTCTACTTCACTTTTTAAAGCATTATTTTTTTTTATATTTAAAGAAAATTTTTAAGGAAACGAAAATGTTTGCATGACTATGAAGAAGACTCATACAAAATTTCTCAAAACTAATTTCTATAGAGACTATTTTTGGCCAGTATAGATCAAAATGTACTCTGGAGAAAAAGAAAACAAATTAAAGGCATGCTGCTGTTCTCAATTTTCTTATTATATACCAGCATTGAAGAATTTGAAAGGAAAATAATTTAAAATACTGTACGGATCTTGATATTGCTTTTAAGAGCAGTGAAACTCATGATATTGGTGATATCAATTTAGATAATAAAATAAAAATATTTTATACTAATTCCTGTGACAATAATCGATCACATGCAACCTAACCCCATCAAAATGTTATACATTAAACATGATATATTAAACTCATGATATATCATGATCATATGAATGTGATATATTAAATTCATGGTTCATTTCCAATCTAAGTATTGCTTTAAGAACTTAATTGTCAATTCCAGTTGCTTCAACCTCAGCCAAACACAGTTTCTCCCTTTTTTTTAACCCTCACCCGAGGATATGTTTAGAGAGAGAGAAACATTGATGCGAGACAGAAACATCCAGGGTACACACCCCAACTGGGGATCGAACCCACAACCTTTTGGTGTACGGGATGACTCTCCAACCAACTGAGCCACCCGGCCAGGGCAGTTTCTCCATTTTGAAATTAATGAAAGACACCCTAAGAACCACAATTCCCCAGAAGTTTCTCTAATAAACCATGACTCTCAAAAGAACATAGATTATGTGAAAGTCTTGATTATAACAGCATAATTAGTAATTTACTTCAACGAATCTAAAAGAATTAACTTTAATGGAATAAGTATAATTTATGAATTATATATGGCTTTATTTTCTTACTTATCCTAATAATAAGCTCATGGAAAGAGCACTCAGACACACAAAAACAGTTAAATTCAGTTCTCACTTTACATATTTCTTGTCATCATATGCAGGTATATTTATCAAGGAAATGAAGGAGGATATGTGTTATTTAATAGCTTGTTGGCTGGAAGTATAACATTTAAATATTTGGACATACAGATGAACCGCCCTTTGTATCTTGCTGCAAATATGAGAACTGGGCCTGGTGAGAAGACCAGGGACATAAGAGTTGAGAGGACTGAAGGGCCATTCACGTGGGTGTTGAAGTTTCTCTCATGGGAATGGTGGCAGGAGTTGACGTGAAGATAAAGGTTATCCAGGAATGCAAGTGAGAAGGTAGTTCAGCCAGGAGCCGGTCACTCTGAGGAGGTGGGGTGGAAAATCCAATGGTGTGAGGAAGGAATGGAACAGAACGAAGGGGACACCAAGACCACCTCCCCGTTGTAGGAATACATGATAAGAAATGTGTCCCCTCAAGAGGCACAGGAAGATAGCTAAGCTTGGGTTAAGGCAAACACTTGGAAGGAATATTTGAAGAAACAATACATATAAGAATGTGCTGATCGCAAAGCAAGTGTTCTAGAAGGTGCAGTGAAAGGGACTGTAGAGAAAGAAAGGGGTAAAGGATTGTGCCAGGGGAGATTAGAGAGAAGTTTGGAGATGAGAATCAGTTTATTAAAAGTAATGGTTTGCACTTTGGGTGATGAAACAGCATGGAACGATCCAGTACATCCCATCCCAATGGAGTTTTAGGGGAAGGGAACACCTGGGCCTGACACAGCTGTGGCCTGAAAGTGCAGCCCTTCTTGGGATTGAAACTCAGGGTTGGCCCTCTGCCATCAGCCAGCACTGCCAGGTGCCGTGGGCATGTCCGTGGTTGGCAGCAGTGAGCACAAAACACCTGGTCCGTCATGGCCAGTCAATCCAGGATATTCTCAGGGGCACTCCAGGTGGCTGGGCCAAGATGTTTCAGGATCTCAGGGCCAACACTCTCAATGGATTAGCCCTGCGCAGAGGCCAGAGCCTTTCAAAGGCCACACCAGACACCTGGTAGGAGTTGGTATCTATCTTGTCATATTTAAGAAGGGGCAGAAACCAACACCGTGTTTCACACACAATCTACATTTTCTCTCCCCCTTTTTTTTTTTTTTTAAGATCTAATTGGCTTTATTGAATGATTCATGAATCAGGCAGCAGCCCATCTAGCAAATAGAAGGGAGTTCCCACAATCGACATTTTCATACATTATACCCCAAACTGCCTTTCATACTCTAAACCCAAACATTTTAGCTTTGGCACAGGGGTGCCTCTTGCCAGCCAACAGGTCAATTTTGGCAGCTCCCTTTGATTATCTGGACTACAGTATATGTTTAGGAAAATAGCCTGTTTTTGCCTTATTGTTTTGTAAAAATGAGTAGAAAATGGAAAACTGGATGAACTAATACCAGTGATTTTAAAAAGCTATAAAGTTAATCCCATTTAGACACAGATGGAAACCATTAAAAGTGCTGCAGAGACCGTAATCTCTATCAGCCATCCGTTCACTGGACTTTAGTCAGTTACTCATGTGTTTAATTGCAAAAGAAAAGAAATTAAGTTCAAAAGGCAACAAAATACTGTCAAGGGCTGTCGATGAAAACAGTTGTGATCAAGGATTTTATAATGATTTTAGCTTTCTGAGGAATATGTTTGTAAGGAGGCAGAGGGTGCCTATGCAGAGACTCAAAATGGAAACCTCCTGAAAGGCAACGTCCCCAAGGCGACAGGAGAAAATGGGAAGGCCACTGAGCTGGTTAATAATTCTAGGGCAGGAGGCAGCTAACCACCGCCTTGCATTTACTGTATGCGAGGCCCCTACCAGGAGCTTTTCCCATCTAGCTCGTGCTGCCTTTTCTCTGGACTCAGAACTACCCTTTAAAAAAAAAAATACACATATATATATGTGTGTGTGTGTGTGTGTATGTTTTTACTGATTTTAGAGAAAGAGGAAGGGAGAGGGAGAGGGAGCGAGAGAGAAACATTGATGAGGGAGAAGCATCGATCGGCTGCCTCCTGCACACCCCCTACTGGGCATCGAGCCGGAACCCAGTATATGCCCTGCCCAGGAGTCAAACCTGTGATCTCTGGGGCATGGGATGCCGCTCAACCAACTGAGCCACACCAGCCAGGGCAGGACTCAGAACCACCCTTAAAACCAGGGAGTCTGGAGGTTGTGACAGCCACAGCCTTAGCCAGCTTTTCCATGTGTCCCAGAACACCATCAATAATAATAATAATATTAGTAATAATAAGATTACTATTAGTAAATAATAGTGATAAAATAGAAAATATTCATTGCTTGGCAAAGCTATGCGAAGCATTTTCTATAGATGATCTCATTTAACCCTCACAAGAACCCTACGAGTTAGTTTTTACAGAGAAAGCTGAGGCTAAAAGAGCTTAAGGAGATTCCCACGGTCAGGGGTGAGAAGCACTGGGATGTGAGCACAGGGAATCTGATCCCAGGTCCACATGTGCACCAAGCCCATTGCCCAGAAGTGGGTCACACATGGCAGCAGAGGGCAGCGGGAGTCTCAGGTGGCCCGCCAGCAAGAGGAGGGTCACTTCTAGAGGCAGCCTGGGGCAGACAACACTAGAGTTTGGGTCCGAGAATACTCATGTCGGGGGACTGTTGGGAGAGCCCTGAGATGCCGAGGGCCTGTCCCCTTCTCTCCTTCTTTCCAAGGCAGCTCTCTCAATATTCTCCAGAGACACTGGGGCTTGGCCACTCGCACAGCCATACGCTCTTCTCTCTCACCTTCCAGCCAGCTTGCCTTCATCATATTCTAAAGGACCCTCGCTTTTCCTTGCTTTTCCCCTGCTTAACTGTGCCTTCTGCTGCCAGCAGCGCCTACAAATAATGCTCAAACTTAGCCCTCAGGAATACAGAGATGGCAGCTATCTGATGGACAGTTGAGAAGCAATTATTTGCGGCCGAGTTCCTTTGCTCATGATATTGCAGACCGGTCTGAGTTCAGCCCGATCTGCCTAGGATGTGTCCACACTGGCTCCAGGCATGGACTGTTGTGAGCCTACCCAAGGGCCACTCCTTGTCCCCACAACCTCTGTTAAATTGCTGTCAGGCATCAGGCAACCATGGACTCTAAGAAAGACTGCAGAATGAGCCTAGATTTCCCCAAGCCAATGGAGACTCCTTAGGAACAGTATTTGACTTAGGAATGGGCCTGTGCTGCAAGCCTGGCCAAGAAGTCATGAGAAGCCAACTGGAGGCTCCATGGACGTGAGGAAGCACTGTCCTCTTCTGGGGACATGGGAAAACTTGGGGCTGCGACAACCATCCTACATCCTCTTAGTCAAAAGCATGAGGTCAGAAGCCAACATGCTCAAGATGGTAGAGCCAGAAGACGAAATGAACCTGGGTCCTCAAGGAAGTTTTGCAAGGAAGTCAACCAACCCTGGAACTGCCTTACCTCCATATTTCTTATTGTGTAGGGCTCGAAGTCCCTTCAAGGTTCCAGCCTTTTTCAGTTGTGTCCTCTGTTACATGCAGCTGAAAGCGCCCTGATACAACAGCCCAGCAGCATCTGGTGGCCCTTGCCAGCAATGGGAAGCACATGAGGTCCAAATCTGCACCAGACTGGGGGTGCCCTGAGAACTTTAGTTGCTAACACCCAAACCTGTGGGCAAAATGCAAGGAAATAAGTGGAAAGTTATATAATGAACTTTCCTGGAGGCTAGAAAAAGTATCAAAGCACTCTACAATCAAACCTAATTGAAAACAACAGCTCTTTAATCTAAATTTACAACATAATCAGCCTTCTGGTTACCTAATTATAATTAAATTAGATTGGCAGCATATTTCATATATGCTAATTAAAAGCACTAAAAGCTGCATGTGGGAACTGCTGTGTCAGTTTGCTCCCAGTGAGAGCCAAGTATGAAAGGCAGCTCCCCGGGCTCTGAATTTAGAGGCTTGGGTTTTAGTCCTGCCTCTGCTCAAACTGGCTGTGTGACTTTAGGCAAGTCACTTAGCCCCTCTGAGTCTCTGCCTCCTTGTCTGTAGGAATCCAGTGAAACACAGAGTGTCCTCCTTGATTCATCTTAACCTGTTCCTGGACATCATATAACTAAAATCATATACAAGGCTTTTTTTTTTTCTGTGCCTACTAAGAAGCCTACTACAATTTTAGGGCATTTTATTGCCAACGAGATGACGACCACTAACTAGCAAAGATTTTCACTGTTCAGGCATTCAACAAGCCGTGGGCCCCAGGATTGCACAGGCAAGAAGCCGGCTTGTACAAGGTACACAGCCTCTAAGGAGGGCAAACTTTCCAACATTCACTTTAGAGGCAGCCCAGGAGATGATGGCCATGGAGAAATCTCCCAGAGGTGGAGTCAGGGCCATAAAGAGCAATGGACAGGGACCTCCTTCTGGAAATTAGAGTGGGGTCTAATGAAGGAACCCCCCACCCATGGTCCAGCCCCCTCAGTGCCGCCCGGCAGAGGCTCAGCTGTCCTTCCTCTTTCTGAATACAAGCAGGCATCGTACTCATGCTGTTTCTGCTTGGCCTCTGCGTTTTGAGTTTGGAGATGGGGGAATTTAGATAACTTGTCCTTTTGGTTTATATGCCACCAAAGCAAGAGAAGCCACACTCAAGAGGAGACTGCATCTCCTCAGCTTTGAGCTGGGTACAGTGACCTGAGAGGTCTTTGGAGCAGCTCTGGTGTAGAGGAGATGAGTGTATTCTTCGAGGGACGGAGGAAAGGTGCACACAGCTATTTAGCTTGTCACCAGGGATTTATGACCCCCTGCTGGAGTGTGCAGTTGTCACTAGGGAGCAGCAGCTAAGAGCACATTTCTCGGCCCACTTGCATTTTTTTTAATTGAGGTAAAATTCACATAACATAAAATTCACATTTTAAAGTGTACCACTCAGTGGCATTTCATACATTCACAACCAGCCATCCTCTGTATCAAGTTCCAAAACATTTTCATTACCCAAAAGAAAACTCTGTACCTATTAAGCAATTACTACCCATTCCTCCCACTCCTTAGACTCTGGCAACCACCAACCTGCTTCCTGTCTCTAGAAATTTACCTATTCTGGATATTTCTTATAAAAAGAATCATTCCATATGTGGCCTTTTGTGCTTGGCTCCTTTCACTTTGTATAACGTTTTCCAGGTTTTTCCGCATTGTAACATATACCAGTACTTCATTCCTTTTTTTCTATATTATTTATTTTTAGAGAGAGAAGAAGGAGAAGAGAGTGAGAAAGAGAGAGAGAAACATCAATGTGAGAGAGAAACATCCATCAGCTGCCTCCTGCACACCCCCTACGGGGGATCAAGTCCCCAACCCCGGCAGGTGCCCTGACTGGGAATCGAACCCAGCAAACTTTCAGTGCATAGGGTGATGCCCAACCAACTGAGCCAGACCAGCCAGGGCAGTACTTCATTCCTTTTTATGACCGCATAATATTCCATTATATGGATATACCACAATTTTTATCCATTCATCTGTTGATGGACATGTGGGCTGTTTCCACTTTTTGGCTAATGGAAATAATGCTGCTATGAACATTTGTGTACAAATATTTGTTTGAACATTTCAATTCTTTTGGGTATACACATGAGAGCAAAACTGCTGGTAATTCTATGTTTAGTTTTTTGAGGAACCATCATATTGTTTTCCACAGCATCATCCCCCTTGCATTTTGGTGACAAACTTGTTCTCGCCAATGGCAAGAAAGTGGAAGAAATCTTTGTCACGTCTGGGCAGGAGGGCTTTCCCACAGCGTCAGCCCACTTGTGGCTGAGCATGAGGGACTCCAAGGTTGTACCGGAGGGAGGAGCCACAAGATGGAAGGATCTGGGTCCCTGGATGAAGGCTGCCCGACCAGGCACACCCACACACCATAGTATAAATAAGAAATAAACTTCTATTGTGTTAAGCCACTCAAGTTTCAGGGTGTATCTGTCACAGCAGCTGGCATTATCTTAACTAATACATCACTCAAGTTCCATCTTTTCTTTTCCAGCTTCCTAGCAGAGTTCAACCTGTATAATGCACCTCACATCTCAGCTGGCTATATCAGAAGCCAGATTCATCATTTCTATTCTAGACAGGGATATGTTCACTGCAGGGATCAGAAACCACTCATACAGCTTAAGCAAAAGAAGCGTCTATTATAATGCTACTGAGAGTTCGTGGACATTGGAGACAGAAAAAAAGTACATCCAAGCTCGTGCAAAAGATCAGAGGTATAGCAAGGGGGGAAGGGCAGAGGGGACACAGGTCCCTGAGTGCCAGTCAATGGGGGCAAAGATGCAGGTGGAGAACTTTTCTATTTCAATTTTGCTCTGAGTTACTATTTTTGGCGTGTTGAACACGAAACCTCTAGTGTTGCTGTTTTTGACATTTGTTTCCAGGCCAACTCTGGCCCCCTGCCTCCATTTATCTCCCTCTGTGCTGGGATGAAGGTCCAGATCACCATAAGGAGCCACAGCAAGTACTATCGCCACCTCCCCATCCAGGGCCCACATGGTCTCCGGTCTCTGCTTCTCTCTGGACAACTGTGCGGTGCTCTGCACCGCAGACTGCCGTCTTCTGCTTGCTGCTTCTGTCCCAGGCTTGCATCCCCACAGGAGACAGCCCAGCCTTATTCCTGAATATCCATCCTCACCAGCTTCTTTGTCGCCTCTGAAATCTAAGGTTGCGCATGGTCCACCCCCGTCTGCCACTTGGAATTATTGCCTTGTGCTGCTGGCTCCCTTTTGAGTAAGTGTTGATCTCATCTCTGCAGAGACAAGGCAGGGCCACGGTTTCGTGCCCGGGACAGAACCTGGCTCCCCCACGTCATTTTGTGATCTCAAGCAAGTGATTTAATATCTAGGAGCCTCAGTATCCTCATCTACAAAATGGGTAGAATAATAGTATCTACCTCAGTGTCCTTGCAAATATTATATATATTCTTAAAAATAATGCAAGCAAAGCTCTTAGTAGGGTTCCTGATATACAGTGAGAGCTCTCAATTCTTATGGGTCTAGCTCCCTCCTTGGCACACCAGGGCTTGGGGAGTAGCAGATGTGAGCAGTGAGGAAGTCTGGCTCTCAGACCTTCGGGGGAGCAGGGTCAGATGAGGAGCTTTGGGAGAGGTCCCTGGCCTCTCCCCCATGCAGCCAGATCAGAATCCCAGGGTTGGGCTTGGGAATCTGAGTTCTAATAATCGGCTGGCTTTCACACCCTCAAGAAGACCCCACCAGCCTGCCTAGGCCACCTCCAGGAGGAATTCAGGAGAAAATGCCAACCTCGGCCTAAAGCAAGCATCCCCCTGCAGTCACAAGAGTCCCCCCCTCTTGTTCATTTAAGCCCTTGCTCAAGACCCCCTCGGAGGATTGGCGTCTGTCTCCCTCCCTCTGCTTCCTGGTCGCTCGTAGAACTTTCCAGTACCCGCCTCTGGAGTGTGTTCATTTTCCTCGCCTGTCTCCCCGGCTCCTGGATGCCCCTGGCAGTGCCCAGCACCCAGGAGATGGTAAGTGCGTGTGGTGAGTAAAAGAAGGAACCAGCCTCTGTCCAGTCTCCCTTTCCCATCCCTTAGCAAGGTCCTGGGCGGGTTCCAGGGCTCTGGGGTCCCTCTCCTTATTAAAACAGCCCGGCCTGCTTTGGAGCTCTAATCTCGTATCTGATTCCAAGGTCTCCCCCTCCCCATCACAGCAGGGCTTGGGGCTCTGAGGACTTAAGAGGGGACAGGAAGCCTGCTTTCCACCTCCTACCCCACCTGCACCTGGGAGTGAAGGGGAGCTTGGTCTGCCTTTGAGAAAACCCTCCCCTTCTCCAGCTTGTCCGGGGTTGGGGGCTGGGAGTCAGCAATTCCAAGGAGAGGGCAGAGGTCTCCCGGGGTAGCCGCCACATGGCAGTCCTCTCTGGGTTGGTAGGTGCCGCTTGCCTGGCTAATCCTTACTGGGGGAGGCTTCTAGAAGCTGGTGCCTTGTGGGTGCAGGCATGAGTTCCCTGGTCCCACAGGGGCCTCCACTCGCCAGTACTCTGAGTGAATGAACCGGTTTCACTCTCTGCACACCTAAGCTGTCCCCACTGGCAGCCACATTTACAGGTCCTTTTGCCTGGAGGCAGCCACCTCCTACCATGTCCCCTGGAGGCCTGAGAAAGTCACACACGTGGGTGTTCAATGCACACGTGGGTAGACAGGTGCCTGCCTAGCCCTGCCATTTCTCTCCAGCCCTCTTCTCTCTGGCTCCCTGAGGCTCATCTGGAGATCAGCACGTCTAGGGCCTGAGCACTGTCTGTTGCGGATGAGAGCCACGCTTCCCTCCTGTGGCCACCTAACCCCTCCCTCCAGTCTTGCAATCTTTCCTGTCACTGGGCTCCGTGGCACAATGAGAGGAACAGCACAAAGGAGCTACTCCTCCTTCCCCCACACACACCTTGGGGAAAAAGAGAAATTGCCCTCGCAGACCTCCCTCACGCAATACAGAGGGACTCCTTGTCCCAGGCAGCCTGGGGCCAGAGGGCAAGTCCCACTTTACAGCCTGTCCAACAATCAACCACTTCTTGATCTTCAGATCAAAGCGTCCAGGCTTGGAGGCTCTGCCAAAGGGCAACGAGCCCAAGCCCATGGACCTTGGGAACACCAGGCTCCTATCAGAACAATAAAGATAAAATCACTAGTTCCTCCATCCCCACCTTCCTTCTTTACTTCTCTAGTGGCTGAGGGAATATCAACTGACCTCCAGGAAGCAGCTCATAAAGAAAGAGGCAGGATCTTCCCTTCCGATGACTGGGGGGCGAACATGATGGAGTTGGCGGCTGGAGCTGCAGTAACTATCTTGGGTTATAAAGTAGACTCTACATGATATTGGTGCTAGAGCAACAAGTTAGAAGGAGTCTGGGTTCCTGACAATCACAGAACTGCCTTTCCAACCCCGGGGTATTTGCCTCTGGTTCATTACATGAGAGAGAGAGGGGGACATGCCTTATTTTGTTCAACCAATCTTGTCAAGCCTTCTGCCTCTTGGAGCCAAACCTCATGCTCATAGTTGAGCGCTAGGCTTGAGGCCTGCTCCTGTTTGGAAAAATTATTTTCTTGCAATAATCAGGATTGAAAGATGAGTGGAAAGGAAATAACCTTTGCTTTACAATGTGATATTCTTTCAATGTGTTTGTGCACTCCTAAAATTCTCTCTCCTGCCACAGGTGGTACCTGCCTCATGCTTTAGAGAAGCCTCAGAGGCTTCAAAGTCAGTTGAACCTGGGTAAGAATTTGGTTTCTAAAATTCACTAGCTGTGTAGCCTTGAGCAGGTCACCCAACATTTCTGAACTTCAGGTTCCTGTTTGCTTGAAGAGGAATAATAATGTCTGTCTGGAGGGGTTCACCAAATGGATTTTTATTGTACACCTACGACCTACATGACATTATGCTGGAGATGCCACGGAGATAAAGACAGAAAGGCCTTGACCTTCACAGGGCTTGAAGTCCAGTGATGGAGAGGTGATAAGAAAAGCTAGTAAATAAGCAAACCAAATAATCACAGTGAGCAGTTACTGTACCAGGGAATAACAGAGTGTGGGAGCACTGGAAACTGGGAAATCATCCCCTCTAGAGACTAAAAGAATAACTCATGTGAATCTCTGAGCACACGCCCCTCCTGGAAGCTGCCAGAACTGCTCCTGTCATAGGGGAGCATGCTCTTAACCAAGCCCAAACGACCCCTCCCCACGCAGCTGGTGTACAGCGCCTACCAGGGCAATCCAATCTTTGCCACTTCTGTCCATCTAAGGACCAAGGAAGGAAGGACGGACAGACAGAAAGCCTCACAGACTGCCAGCAGGGAAAGCTATCGCTGCAGACCCTGCCTGGCACAGACCCTCCACTGAGCTGGCATTGTCCCTTTACATAATGGGCACCACCTGGGTCCCAGAGAAGGCAATTGGCATCAGTTGGTTCCCATTGAGCCCGAGCTGGAGGGGGACCCTGGCTCCCCTCCCAGGTAGTGGCGCTGGAAGCCACCAGCTCCTGAGCTGTGTATCTTTTATTCCCGAGGACCTCCATTGGTGACCTCTTCACAATCAGGCAGGGCCCACAGCTGCCACCAACACAAGAGACTGGGTTCTCGGAGTTAAGTGATCAGACCCCATCCACCACTGTGTGCCTGGAGGGGCCAGATGTGCGCACTGAGGACAAGGTATGCTACCGAGGGACTCTGCAAAGTCTGTTTCTAGCTTGTGTCCTTAGAATTTCATTCAGTATAAAAAAATACGCCATCTAGAATTGGTGTACTGAATATATCTAAGTGGGTACCAAGGCAGGCATATGGGAGATATACTCCTTAGCTGTTTCCAACTGCCTGGTCTTGGGCAGGTCACTTAACCACCCTAAGCCTTGGTTACCTAAGTCTTTGATGGACATGGTTGGTAATCATAGTACCTACCTCAAGTTTTGGGGAAAGAGCAAGTAAAAGAATCCTGTAAACACAGTTAGGACATGTTCCATGTGTGTTGCTATGACCCATCTTCTTCACTCAACAGAAGTCTTTGAGCATCTAATATGTGTGAGGTCCTGGTCTAGGCTCTAGAAATACAAAGACATACACAAAGCTGGAAGGACTGTTGAAAGTCATCTTGTCTGTTGAAAGTGACCACCCATTAGATGCAACATGTCTAAACTGGGTGAAAGACCGTATGACCTCCCCACTCCATTGCAGCAGTTAGCTTTTGCCATGTAACAAACCACCCCAAAACTTAGTGACTTCCAGTGATAAATGTTTCTCCTTTCTCCTGACTCTGTGGGTTATCTGAGCCAGCTAGGTCAGCGCTGGGTGGGCCAGGACAGCCCCATGCACAGGTCCTGGGCCTCAGCCGGGATCTCTGCAGCTACTCTCCCCATGGTCTCTCAAACCCACGAGCTATGGTGGGCTGGTTCACTAAGTGCCAGAAGGCCCCACAGGAAGAGAAAGCAAGCTCCAGCTCACAAGCACTTTCCGAGCCTCTGCCCATAACACATTAGCTATCATTCCATTGGCCAAAGCAAGTCACAAGGCCAAAGCCAGAGTCTGTGTGGGTGTAGACTACCCAAGGGCATGGAACAAGAGACACAAGAACAAGGGGTGAGGGGCCATCACTGCCACAATCAATCCTATTGAGCCATAGAAACTTTCCATAGGAAAAATAATTTGATAATAAAGAATTAGAGAAGGAATATATGGGAACCACGTATTATGTACTTCGGTGGTCCCCAAATGTCTTTGATCACATGTCTTTATTTAAGTTATCTCGAGCTGCCATAATAGAATACCACAGACTGGGGGGCTTAAACAACAGAAATTTATTTCTCACAGCTCTGGAGGCTGGAAGTCTGAGATCAGAGTGCCAGCATGATCGGGTTCTAGGGAGGGCTCCCTTCCTCTTCCAACCCCAGGAGGACCGCAGAGATTAATTAGAGAGCAGAAGTCTGCGAGAAGGCAGCCACATTATGAATGTCTTGCAAGCAGGGCCCCTGTCTAATTCAGCCACTGGTTCCATTAATACTCATGGAATGTGCCAGGCATTCTTCCAGGTAATATAGCAGAGTGGTTATGGCATGGGCTCCAGAGCAAGGCTGCCTGGGTTCCTCTCTCAGCTCCACTGCTTCAAGTTGTGTGATCTTGGGCAAGTTAATTAGCGTCTCTGAGCCTTAGGGATAATATTACTTACCTCATCATTTGAAGATTAAATGATATATATAAATTTCTGAGAACAAATATCCCCACAACACTTGCACACAAATGTTCATAACAGCCCAAAAGTAGAAACAGCCCAAATGTCCATCACCTGATGAATGGATAAATAAAATGTGGTCCATCCATACAACAGATTATTCAGCAATCAAAGGGAGTGAGGTACTGACAAACGCTACAATAAGGATGAGCCTTGAGAACATTATGCTCAGGAGCCAGTCACGAAAAGACCACGTACTGCACTTTCATTTATATGAAATATCTGGAAAGGGAAATCTATAGAGAAAGAAGGTAGATTAGCAGCTGTCTGGGCCTTTGGGGGGTTGAAGGGAAGAGGGGTGACTGTAATAGGTCCAGGGTTTTCTTTGGGAGTAATGAAAATGTTCTAAAACCAATTGTGATGGTGGTTGCACAACTCTGAATATGCTAAAAGTCAGCGAATCAGCAAATTATATGGTACGTGAATTATATCTCAATAAAGCTGTTTTTAAAATGTCTTAGAACAATGCCCAGTATTATTCGGTGCTGGGACAGTAGGAATAAAGGAGACGAGCAGATTCTCTGCATCATGAAGCTCGTAGTCACAGAATTCCCTCCGCACCCAGCTCACCGCCTAGCGCAGCACTGGCTCAGCTGACATTCGCCATCGTCTGTGTGCATTCTGTAAGGCCCAGCCACTACTCCGTGTGTGGTGTGACTTGTGACGTCTGGCCAGGGCCGTCTGCCTGTCCATCTCTGTGTCTGACAAAGCTCACCCTCCCATGGTCCACAGGGCCAGGATCACAGCTTTGCTTCTGAATTTTCCCACCTGCTGGTCTGGCTTTGTCTCGTGCTCTCATGAGTCCCTGAGCCCCTCACTTTTCACCCCACCCCCACCCTTGGACTTGACAATGCACCTGCTGCTCTGGTTTGGACCTTCAGCCTTCAGGAGCAGGCTCTGGGCCCCCACCCTGGGGATGGGCTGGTGCCAGTGAAATGGGGCCACCTCGTTCTCAGGGCATTGCCAAGGTTCCCAGTGCACCAGTTCTTGGAACATAGAATTCACCAGAGGGCCTCTGGGTGCCGAGTAAATGAAGAGGAGCCCTTATCCCCCAGGGGCCGCACCAGGTTCACATGACAGGGTGACGGCAAAGCCGCATTTCCAGAGAGCTCAGGGGAGCTGCGGAGGCAGGCACTGCTCTTCCAGGACGGCCAGCCCAGCCTTCCACACAGGGCAACCAGCCATCTCAGCTTGCCAGGGACTTCCTCAGCTCTAAAACCCAAAGTCCCACCTCCTGGGAGCCCCCTTGGTCCCAGGCAAACTGAAACAGTTGATCACTCTAGTTCCCACAGGAATCAATGACCCCTCTTCCCCTCCCCTCCCCCCCATAACACCCAGGGTGGCAACCACAATGATAGCATCAGGTTAAAGACAGAAGGCAAGAGCCAGCACAGTATCACCCAGGACTGGGGAGCCTCCCCCCACGTCCATGGGGGCCTGCAGGACAGCCCACGGGGCCCCTGCACCAGCAGCCCGGCAGGCCTGAGGGGCAGAGGGGGCTCACTCCCAGGGATGACATGCAGGGGGCAAGGCCAGGAGGCCTGGTGGCAACTGCATCCCGCCAGGGGGCCCGGGCCAGGGCGTCCACCCTCCCAGAGTCCCTAACCAGCTCCCAGGCTGTCAGCACTGCCACCGTGCCTTGTCAGCCCTGGCCTGTGCCTCTGTGTCACACACCTGCCCGGGCGACGGCAGTCACCTCGCTGTGCGGGCGGCCAGCAGGCACTGGGTGGAATGAAGCCGCTGGATGGGGGACAGGCGCCCCAGCTTCCCCCGGCACTGTGGCATCACAGGAGGGAGCCAGACAGCAGAGCCACCGAGAGTGGCCTCCCTCGTCCCTCCGTCTCTCCCGTGGCTGTTTGTGGGGAGAGCCGGTCACGGTACATGAGTTCACACGGGCCAGGGCTACAGGCCCGGCCCCGGGGCGCTCGCCGCAGCCCCTTCCCGGGTCCCGGGCCGGCCCCCTTCCCACGGGCCTGGCAACCAGCAGGGTTCTGGCCCCCGGTCAGCCTCACACTTGGCTGGTCCCCTTCCTCCCCTTCTCTTTCCATATTCACTCAGCGGGCTGGGCAGGGCGGTCAGGGCCTTAGAGAGGGCAGAGGAGCGGGAAGCGAGCCGAGGCTGGGGGGGGGGGCCTGGGCAGGAGTGGGGCGCCCGGGAGGGCCCCGAGGGGGCCAGTGCAACAGGACACAGGCGGGAAGAGAGCAGAGGCTCAGGGGGCCAGGGCAGGAGGGGGGGGCGCCCGGGAGACCCGGAGGGGGCCAGTGCAACACGACACAGGCGGGAAGCAAGGCACAGCGCTGGCTGACGTGCCCAAGCTCTGGGGTCAGGCTGCCCGGGTTCAAACAGCCTGTGGGATCTCGGGTAAGTTACTTGATTTCTCCGAGTGTCATCTGAATCGCCTCATCAATGAACCCTCAAAGGGCCGCAATAAGAACCAAGCAAGACAGCGTACAGATTGTGCAGCATGCAGCAGATACTCTAGAAACAGGGGCATTTATTTTATTGGAAAATAGATCCACCCTTTTGGGGATTAGGAACACCACCGCCAGGAAGCCCCCTGCGCTTTCTTTCAAGCATCTAAAGTACTTTTGGGGGAAAGAGAGGGCAGAGAAGGGTATGCTGGGGGAGTAAAGATAGGAACAGGAGTAAGCGTGCATTGTGCCCCCCCCCCAGGCCAGGCCCTGTGCTGGCCCGTTGATTACCTACCATACCTCACTCTATCCACCCAGCAGCCCATAAAGGGAGGCCTGCTGGTTGACCCAACAAAACTACAACCCAGCCTCAGTCCCCGGCCCTTGAGGTGTTCTAAGTATTTGATGTAGGGACATGCAAGGCCCAGAAGGAAAACTAGATCAGGATTGGCATTCAGTGGCGGCTCGAACACAAGGGCCCAGGCTCATGGGCAAGGAGAGTAACGGCTCTTTTCTAAGGCCAGCGGTTGTGAACATCTGAAGGACACTGCTCTTTCTTCCTCCAGAACACAGGGGCGAAGGGGAGCCATTTCCAGGGGTGAAGCAGAAACACGGGCTGGTGCCCATCAAAGGGGAAGCCAAACACTGAG
The DNA here is from genome assembly GCF_054644295.1 of Miniopterus natalensis. NCBI lineage: Eukaryota > Metazoa > Chordata > Mammalia > Chiroptera > Miniopteridae > Miniopterus > Miniopterus natalensis. The sequence goes on from NC_142094.1 coordinate 53,306,285, forward strand.
CTCAGGTTCGGGTTAGAGGCTCAGCATCTTCATCTTCAAAACGCAGCCCATTCACTGTGCTGGGTCACAAGGTAACCGGTGGGGTGGGGCTCTGCAGTGATCTGCTTGGCTCTCCACAAATGGCTCTTTGCCATGGCAACAGGCACTTCAGATATTCAGCTTGCTCAGATGGGAATCTGCTCTCCAGGGGCATTTTGGGCTTCTGTCCCTCACTGTGTGGGGGGGTGTGCAGGCTACTCCCAGAATGCATGGTGGGGGGTGGGGGGAGGGAAGCCCTGAGCTCTCCATTTTCCCTTCTTAGTGGGAGCCTATATCTCCCTGTTTTCTTTCCCCAGAAGGTGTGGAGCAAGGGAGGATTGATGTGTAGAGAAAAGAAAGCACTGAGTAGCCTGAGAGTTCACCTGCCACAAAGGGTCTTTTCCCAAACCCCTCCCACCAGCAGTAACTACAAATATAAAAGCAGACTCAGTCCTGCCCCCCAGGAGCTCCCAGAGCCCCTGGAGGCCAGGGCTGTGGCAGCGCAGCTGAGCATGGCCCCAAAGATCCCACAAGGAGACATGGAGTCCTGGGAAGTTAAGGAATCTTCTGAAGGTTCCACCACCACCCAAGCTCCCTTCTCCACGGTTTGCTCCATCTCATAATGGCCAAGTCCATCCTTCTGATGCTTCAGGCCAAACCTTGGACCTAGACCCCACCCTTCCTCTCACACGTCATAGCCAACCTGTCAGTAATTCCTCTGGACCCCAACCTTCAACATATAACCACCTCCTACCTCTTCCAACCATCTGTACTGCTCCCGAGCCTCTTGGCCGGCCTCCCTGGACCCCTCACTGCTGTTCTCCATGGAGCAGCGAGAACAAGTCCCTGTTTGAAGTCAAACTGTGTCTTCCTCTGCTCCAAACTCACCAGGGCTTCCCTCTCACTCGAGAAAAGCGACCTTCTTGGCCTCTGAGGCCCTGCGTGACCCGGTCCCTGCGACCTCTCAGACTTGTGCCACCACTGGCCCCTCACCCAACCTGCCCCAGTCATGCTACCTTCTGTAAGAACAAAGGAGAGACCTCAGCTGTCAGCATCCTCCAGGGACAGCCGGCTCAGCTGCCTCACCCAAGGTCACACCTTCTCCCCTACAGAAAACACAGGGGCGTGAAGGCCTGGCCTTCTCACCCCAAATGGAACAGCCCTCAAGGGTCATCCCATCTCAGAACTCTCCGGGGGCTGGGCTGGGCTGAGCCTGCACCACCGCTTAGCTTCCCCCTCTGGCTGACCCCTGCTTCCTCCCCTCCCCCCCCCCCCCCCCCCCCCCCCGCAGGTGCGGATCGATCATCCTGACAGGTATCAGACCTCTGACGCTGCTTTAATGTCCCCTCCACATGGGATTCTTCCACCAAACTGATGTGGTTCACATCCCAGTTCCAGCCTTCACCAGCTTAGAACTTTGGGCAAATGCAATAATCTCTTGGTGCCTCAGTTTCCCCATCTGTACAGCAGGGTGATAACAGATCCACCTCCACATTTCTTCACAGCTCCTGGCACATCCCAGCCCCAGTCCTCCCCATGACGTTAGGTTGCAGCGGCCACCCCTGCTTGATCCCTCCCCTGAATTCCTGTTTCCTGCTCTGCCCTCTGTGGCTGGTCCTCTATGCTCACGTGGTCTTTGCCCAACCACAGGGCACCCGCCCGACCCTGACCCTGACCCTGACTTTGCACTGGAGATTTGGAAACACAGAGGACAGGTGGATCCACAAAACTGGTTTAAAATTAAATCCCTGATGTGCCTGCTCTCCAAAAAACGCAACCATGTCAACAGCCTGGGTGCCACCTCCTACCCAACTACTCAGGCTTCTCCTTCATTACTGGCTCCTTTGAAACTTCTAAAAGACCCAGGCTTTACTGTGCAGAGTACCTCGGCTGTCCCCAACAGCTAGAGCCCCTTTGCATGCCCAGGTGCTCAGAACAGACACCATGCACACGGCTTCCCTCCCCTCTCCTCCCACGGGAATGGACACACTCGCTTCCTCTCACAGTGGGAAGAAAGCCACGCGCTCCCCGGGACGGCAGGCATCCTGGAGTCGGCTGGGATTTTTTTATAACAGGACTTTTTTCCTTTATGTGGAGCTGGGTCTGCCCTGAGCAGCCCAGATCTCTCATCTGGCCTCGTCCACCTGCTCCTCTCGCCACACAGGGCTGGGGGTAGCCTAGGAGGGGACTGGACTTGTTTGTGAACTGGCCGCTCTGAAACCGTCAGAGGATGACAGTCACAGCCTTGACAAGTTAGGTCAACCGTTTCACCGGAACAGCCCAGCCTGTGGCCCAGGGAGTACAGGATGAACCGCAGAGCTCCCAGACATGTGACACCCCCCAATCCTTCACCCCAGGAAAAAGGCAGAGTGGGGTCTGCTGGGGCATCTGCGAGTAAGAGGCCACAGAGCAGCTGCACTCCTGGACACCCTGGCCCAGGCCTGTGGGCTGTCCATACCTACCAACATCTTGCCTTTGTTTGTCCTTTGGAAAAGCATCCAGCTGGCAAGTCCCTGGGGACAGCGACAAGGAGAGGAAAGAAAGCCTGCAAGGGGTTAGGAATGAAAGCTGATTGGCCCAAGCAAAGACTGGCCACACCTGGAGCCCTCCCCAGGCCATGGTCAGGGTGCCTTGTGTTTGGCTGGCCTCCCCCCACTGCTCCATGCCCAGGCCTTCCCGGGAGCTTTTCCTCCTTCGTTAGCCACCATCTGGTGGTGTCGCTGAGAGCCTGGAGGGTGGCCAGGAGCTGGCACAGGCTAAGCACAGAGATTTGCTGGCCTGTGTGCTGGCCTTGGCTCCAGGGACCTCGACTCACTCCTGATTCAATGATGGGGGAGGGTTCCAGTGGCCTCCCGGGCCCACAGATGGGCAGCCCCAGGAGGAAGCCGCATGGCAGGGTCCTGTTGTTGTTAAATGCAGCTCATTAGTTTTTATCAGTAAGATGCTTCTTGGCTCGAAGGAACACACCTGCCCCCAGCAGGAGCGGCCACCAATGGCCCTGGGAATATTGTGGGCGGGGGGTAGGGGGGCTTGTTCTTGGAGCTTGACATCCTCTCTCAGACCTCGAAGGCCCCCTCTGTGAAAACCCAGAGGATGTGTCAGCACACTAAACCCGAGGCCTAGAAGCCCAGCATCCCATGCTCCCCAGGGCCAAGGCCAAAGCCAGGCCTCTCCACTGGCAGCCAGATAACCCCACGACTCAGCTCTGAAAACAGACCACACCAGGGGCCAGCGAACTTTGTAAAAACCCAGAGAGCAAACAGTTTAGGCTTTGCAGGCCAAGAAGCAAGATTGAGGATATTGTAGGTACTTGTATAAATATTTAAAATTTAACCACTTGAAAATGTAAAAAAAAAAAAAAAAGCCCTGGCAGTTGTGGCTCATGTGCCCAGCCCTGAAGTAGCTGTTGGCAAAGGGGAGAGATCTGGGCTCCGGGAGACCTCCCATGAGCACGTTGCACCCCGCACCTGAGCAGCTGGGGTTCTGGTGGAAGGAAGATGGTGGGAGTGAATGTTCATTTGGAGACGCACCAAGTTGCCAGGCCTTGCTGGGATTTTTGTGTTTTTTTAGCTTCTGCAATATTTTTAACTAGAAATATTACACTGTCAAAGCAAGTGAGTCACCATGCCCTTCTGACGGAAGCCTGGCGGATTGTGAGGACTTCCATCCAAACTCCCGGGGAGACACAGATGCCTGGATGGGAAAAGGCAAGGAAATGTTAGGCTGCCCTTGGAAGCATTTGATGTCCTCACACCAGGGGCTGGGCCACAGAGGGGCGAGGCTGCGAACCCATGGGGAAGGATTGGGTCATTTATAGCTTCTATTCATTCACTATGTGACAGCAACTCAGCTAATACATGAGCGAAACAGTCCATAGAATATTAAGGGGAAAAACAATGTGAATTGTCCAAAACTTCATGGGCAGTTCCAACAGGGAGGAGAGCCATCTCCTGGCCCCTCCTAGTCACTGTAATGGTTCAAAAAGCCATGGGAACAACAGGCCAGGGAATAGGTTATTGGCATTCTGACCCTAGATGAGCCACTGGCTCAGCCTCAGTTTCCTCATTTGTAAAATAAGCATTTAGTGTCAAAGGTCAAGATCTTTGCCACTCTGATCCAATGTGACTTCAATCTTGAGCCATAAATAACAAATAGGACCCAGAGACCTGAAATCAGCAGCCCCCTGGGTCCTGGTAATTCCCTTTAGACAGAGTGATGATGTGATGATGATGGTGATGGTGATGATGGTGATGATGGTGATGATGGTGATGGTGATGATGGTGATGGTGATGCTGGTGATGGTGATGATGGTGATGGTGATGATGGTGGTGATGGTGATGATGGTGGTGATGGTGATAATGGTGATGATGGTGATAATGGTGATGATGGTGACACATAGCACACTGAACACTTGCTCTATGCCATGCATTGTCCCCATGTATTTCCTCATTAAATGCCCTCAGAAACTCTATGGAATAGTTGCTTTTATTATCCCCATGGAATAGATGGAGAAACTGAGGCTTAGGGAGGCTCCTATGGTCACCAATTATTAGACGGAATTGTATCTCTCCAAAATTCACATGTTGAAGCCCTAGCCCCCAGTGTGAGTATGCTTGGAGATAGTGCCTTTAAAGAAGTAACTAAGGTTAAATGAGGTCCTAAGGGTAGAGCTGTAATCAAATATGACTGGTGTTCCTGTAAGAAGAGGAAGAGACACCAGGGATAAGCTCTCACAGAGAAGAGGCCATGTGAGGACACTGGGAAGGCGGCCATCTGCAGGCCAAGGCGGGAAGCCTCAAGAGAACCCAAGCTTGCACATACCTTAATCTTGGGCTTCCAGCCCCAGAACTGTGTGAGTATAAACTTCTGATGTTTAAACCATGGGTCTTGGTGTTGTTATGGCAGCCAGAGCTGAATGGGCAATCACCCAACGGTAGAGCCAACACTGGAACCAGGAATCTGACTTCAGAGCCACCTCCTCAAGAACCTCCTCCTCCTCATCATCATCTACAATTCAACCCTTTAACTGGAGAGGCTGGTAGCAGACACCCTCGTGGCTGGCTCGGTGTGGACAAGTGTACGGTGGTCGGATCCACCCCCTCGCCCCTCTCCTCTGCACAAGAGTCCATTCGGGACTAGCCAAGACCCAGGTTTTTAGCGGAAATGGTCTCAGGGAAATATGGGCCAGAGTTCAGTGGGTAGCTAGAACCATCTAGACAATGACCAGAGTTGGGTTATGCCAAAAATAGCTGTAGGCACTAAAGAGATTTTAAATGGTATTACCATCTGCTTCTCAGGGAACGGTCTTGGATGCTGCCCGAATCGGACCTGGATTTAAATCCTGCTTTCCCAGGTGTGGGACCTTGGGCAAGTCACTTCATCCTCTGAGCCTTAGTGTCCCCATATGTCACATGGAGATAACCATTCTGACTGCAGCAGGGCTCTGAGGATGAAGTTAACTCGTGGGAAACTGCTTCACAGATGGTCTTAATTCAGTACCACCTAACCCGAGGGACCACCTGAAATCCCCTTAGCTTCATCAAAGCAGAGCCCGCAGTTACAAATCCCCTGGCAGGCAGCCACCAGTCCTTTCTGGAAGAAGCTGGGTATAAATTATAGATCACAGCCTATCGTCAGATCAGCTGCTGTTCTGGTTCTTACCTCCCTCTGGGCAGGGGTCCGGGCCGGCTCCCTCAGAGCACTGCCCATGGCCCAGGGGATCTCTGCTACCCTGCAGTGCCCACCTCTTGCCCCCAGCTTTTCTTCCCCCCAAAATTAAATGCACCTTGGGCTGGGATTGAGGGGACACCCAGAAGGACTCCCAGAAAGCTGCCCTGCCATTGCCCTTGGAGGTGGCCACCACCTGAGTCCCAAGCCCCAGCCCCACTGAGCACACCCACCCCATCTCACCAGAAGAGCAGAATACCCCGGGAATTTTGTGTTTAAGAGTGGGGGGCTGCATGGGGCCAAAGTGAAAGCGGCCCTACTTTCATCCACGGGGTCTGCCCCGCGGAGGGGACTGAGTGAGATTTCTGTCTTCCTTCCCGTGGCCACCGCCCTCTCAACACCACTCAGACACATCCGGCCCACGATCCCAGGCCACTCCCAGCACTGGGCCTTCTCCCCCTTCCCCCGGCTCCTCTCCAAGGCACCCCCAGCCAGGGTGGGCTGAGCAAGCAGGCTGAGGGTTGGTGACATCCAGGTCCAAGTGGTTCTCCACCGGGGAAACCTGGAGTTCTGCTAGAAGAATGCAGGCCCTGGGGACAGGACTGCAACCAAGCAAGCTCTGCCTCATGACCTTGGACAAGTCACTTCCTCCCTGAGCTCCATTATCCAAGTCAGTAAAAATAGAGATGCCGATAAAACCCCCACGGGGGGGGGGGGGGGGGACGTTGTTGCAGGGATTAAGTAAGATCTCGCATAAAAATGAGTAGCACGGGGGGGGGGGGGGGGGGGGGGCAGGGGGTCAGCCTGATGGAGTGGTTAGTGAGCGCGGATGCAGGGCCTGGGCCAGAGCGAAACAAGGGAGGGCACAACATGCAGGCGTCAGAGAGTGAGGGCCCCTCTCAGGCTGTGGCCTGGCACCTGCCTCCTTCCCTGGTAATTCGGGCAGGTAAAACTAAGACATACTGAAGCCCAAAATCGCCCAGCATCTGCGTCAGTCTTCGGGAAGGAGGGGAAGACGCAGGGTCCAGCTGCAGAGGGCACAGCTCCTGGTTGGGCTCCCCTTCGCCAGCTCACTCTCACTTCTCAGCTCAAAGCTGAGGCTCTAGCAGGTCCTCCAGGCCGCCCTCCTCACAGCGCCCTGTGGGGACCAGATGAGTAAGGAGGTGAGGCTGCTTTAAATTACGGGGACTGGGCCACTCAGGAGGTGGCGCTCAGGAACGGACCATCATTGGCATTAAGTCCCGTGCGCCTTTCTCCACTCTCCCCACCCACCGCGCCCACCAACACCCTCCTAACACGCTGAGAGTCTCTCCTAATACTTAAAGTCTCCATGAAGCATATCCAGTGGCCACTTGATTCTCCGGCTTCATATCTTTGCATTTGAGAAAAAGAAAGCGAAATTATTCAAAACATGAGTTGGTAATAAAATGCTCTGTAGCAAGGCCCATTCATCTTGCCTACATTTCATTTTTTTAAACAAAACCCACAAATCACCCACCACCACCTTCAATGAATTAACTTGTAAAGAAAATTAGGAAACAGCTCGGATTTTAATCCATATTTGCCTTGGCTGCGAGAAGAGAGGTTCCTTCTTTGGCCTGTCTCTAATCAAGAGTGTTAATTATCTTGGTTACATGCTAGCAAATTAATTATGAACTAATGAAGTTAAAGGAGGTCATTTGTTAAGGAAAACTGATTACATATTGTTAGCTCTGGGGGATTAAATGAAAAATCACTGTCATGAAAACAGCTTTAAAAATTAGACCCGATATTTAATTTGTGAGGTTGCCCAGCTGAAAGGATAAATAACAAGGCACCCACAGCATCCCACGGGAGGCCTGCGGGACTGGCTCGTAGCCACCATCAACACACCCCTCCACTGAGCTCTGGTCTTACAAAGATCAGAAGGCAGAGTGCTCGGGCTCAGCCAGGAGTTGGTTATCAAAGTCAGGGCAGACACGCCTAGCAGGCTGAATGACCGACTTTCCGAGCCAGGCCTGCAATGCAGGGAGAGGAACAGAGTAAGCTCATTGGCACAAAAACTCATTCAAGGCCTTGACTGCCGTGACTAAGTGAAGCAGACACTGCTAGCCACCTACCAACATCTAGTCTCCCTTTCTTCCTCAGAAACAGAACCCCTGTCAAATTCAAGGTGGCAATGCACCTAGCTAGAAAACTACATTTTCCAGCCTCCCCATGCCTGCATGACTAAATTCTGGTCCATGAAATGAGAGCAGAGGTACAAGTTGCTGGGTACAAGTTCTGAGAACAACAGAAAGCTGGAGAGCAGATTTTCCTCTTCTCTCTTGTTCTTTTTCCTGCCTGGGATGCAGATGTGATGGCTGGAGCTCCCACAATCACCTTGGAGCAGAGGCAACCTTGAGGGTAAATGCCACTCACTAACAATGGTGAAGCAGAAAGGCAGAAGGAGCCTGGGACCCTGATCACTATGGAGCCTGTCTCTAGCTGAGGAGACAGCAATTTTAAAGGCTATGATTCCAGAAGGGCCTCAGCTGTAGTAAGATCTAAGTCCCATGGGTAGGTGAACCAAACTGGCCGGTGAACAAGGCAGGGAAGCTCTCTGCCTTGGCTGTGAGTTCTGCAGAAGGAAAAGAAAATGCAATGAAGAGGTGGATGTGCAGGGAGCCTGCCCGGCACAAGGCTTGGGAAAACGAGATTGGGGCCAGGACCCTCCTTCATCTGGAGCACCGCCTCACTTATTTAATCAGGGCCTCCTAACTGAATTAGGATATTTCCCCATTCTTCAAGTTTTATTAATGCCACCAGCGACAAGGCAGTGACAGCTTACCCCAGCAGAAATAGCGCTCCCCGAGACAGAATGCATGATCACAAGCCGCCTTTTATGAAATGAGCCCAGCAGGTGCCCAAAACAGCCCTCGCTCTGTTCCCTTCTCTTTGACATGAACAGCTGCACTAATGTGAGTTTACTCATCAGATTTAAAATACTTTGCTAAATATCACAGTGAAGTTATTTCTAAGTGGCTTCAGTTAGTGTAATAGGATGCAGGACTGGGTTAACAGTGAGGCACATCTAGAAGCAAAAGCAGGGATTTGAAGAAAAACTCCAGATAAGCTAAACATGTTTTTATATTTCAATTAGGTGGTATTAGAGGTTGAATTATTAAGCTATTTGTCCACAATTCTCTGCTTTATTTGCTTTTTTAAATATATCTTTATTGATTTCAGAGAGAGGAAGAGAGAGAGAGATAGAGAGAAACATCAATGATAAGAGTCACTGATTGGCTGCCTCCTGCACACTCGCAACCCGGCATGTGCCCTGACCAGGAATCGAACCCCGATCTCCTGGATCCTAGGTCGATGCTCAATCACTGAGCCACGCCCAGCCAGGCTGCTTTATTTCAATATACACATATGACTGGAGATTGGAAAGGACCACCATTCAGTTGAATTTTGTTTCTTTTCAACAAAAACTGGTGATGAAGGTACCTTCAGCTGGGCACTTAGCTGGGCTCTGTAGAGAAACCATAAAGTTCAATTAAGACCCAGTCACGGCCTGGTGAGAAAGGAGAAACAGATGTTTAACCAACTAATTCTTAAGAAAAGGAGAATGAAATCAAAGCTGATAGAGGGAGATCCGATACAGGATGAGTACACAAAGGAAGAATTCATTCATTCTACTGGAAGGAGAGGCACTGTGGCTAGGCTTTTAGAGGTTGTACTTACTGAAGATTTGTGTTTGTTTTAATAAAAAGTCAGAAGAAGCCATGTACAAAAGTGTGGTGTCCGTAAGGACCAAACAGTTGAGCCAGGGCCATGCATCTACCAGAGCAGGAATTTCAACTCAAGCATTCAGGTTGTTTCTCCACCCTGGATGCACACTAAAATCCTCTGGGGCAGCTTTGGAACCACTACCTGAGCCACACTCTGCCAAGATCCTGACCCAGCTGGTCTGGGGGAGACCCAGGCAACCATACAGCTTGAAGTGCCGCCCAGGTAATTCCAGCATGCAGCCAGGTTGCCTTCTCTTCATTCCCGGTGAGAAACAAAGTTACACTAGGCCAATGTTTCTCAAAGTGAAGTGACCAGACCAGAGGCACCTGGGAACTTGTTAGAAATGCAAATACTCCTGGCCTACCTCAGACTTGCTAAACCAGAAACTCTGGGGGTGGGGCCCAGGAACCTGTGTTTTAACAGGCTCTCCAAGTGACACTGATGTAGCGGGAAAGATGCCCAACTTGTTCTGTCATAGGTGTGTCCTGACATCTTTCTCTAATCCTGCAATAATAAACATTGCCATTTATTGTGTGCTTGCTGTATACCTGGTGAAGTAATCAGAGCTCTCCAGAGAAACAGAACCAATAGGACAGATATATACATATGAAAGAATTATGAGTAACTGGCTCAGAATTATGGAAGCTGAGAAGTCCCATGACCTTCGATCTTCAAGGAAAGCCAAGGGCATAATTCAGGAAGAGACCAAAGACCTAAGTACCAGGGGAGCCAATGGTGTAAGTCCCAGTCCACTGACTGGAAAAGACCAATGTCCCAGCTCAGCAGTCAAGCAGCAGGAAGAGCCAATCTCCCTTCTCCTGCCTTTTGTTCTACTCAGGCCCTCAGAGGATTAGCCGATGCCCACCCAGTGGGGGAGGCAATTCAAACCGAGTCCCCCAATTCAAATGTTAATCTCATCCGGAAGCACCCACACAGACGCACCCGGAATGTTTAATCAAATATCTGGGCATCCCCTGACCCGGTCAAGCTGTCACATAAAATTAACCACCATAACTGGTCCATATATTAACTCACTTTATTGAAACCCTTTCAGGTGGGTCTTATTGTCTGAAGAATTAGGGCTCAAAGCTAAGCTTGCTGAAATCCACACGGTTCATGCGGTTCCAGATCCAAAGCCAGGTCCCCCTGACTTCGCATCAGTGCTGTTTCCTTTTTCCCGGGCTCCTAACTGCGGCCTGGTTCATAACGATGGTGCAGATGCAGATACTGGTTAGAGGAGTCTGGGAATCCCATGCCTAGAGTTGCAGAGCTAGGAGGAAAATTCCATTTATTCCTGGAGCTCTCTCTTTATAGGAAGAGCATAATTGCCCGGGAAGAAGGTGCTGGCCTAGAACTCGGTTAAGCCTCCCCCAGCTCTTTGGACCTTAGGGTACCACCCTCTCCTGTGGTCAGTTTGTGTGAGTGCAAGATAAAGGCCTCAAAGGAAATAAACACAAAATAAACCACCCCTTTAACAGCCCTGCCTCTCCTCCTCTGTGGTTTTGGTCCACTAGGACCGTCAGCTCAGAGGTCTGTCCTATTGACAAGGAACCTGGAGGCTCTTTCAGAAATGGTCTCCTTGAAATGCAAATACAGTTTCAGAAGGTAAGTGTAGAGGTGACCTATCCAGCTGTTTTATGACCTGACTGGCGCTGAGCTGGAGAGCTGGGGAGTGAGGCAAGCAATGCCGCAGTGGCCACCCCGCCCCCAGAGGCCTTCCTGGCTACTCTTCCCAGTGTTCAGCCCACTGGCCTCCAGCCAGGCCAGCACCTGGCAGGTAAATGAAGGCAGGGTGAGTCACAGGTTCCTGGAAAACTGTGGTCTAAACAAAGTCCCAGAGGGCAGAGTCTTTCCAGCTGGCTTCTCCAGGAGCCTTGTCCAGAGTGGGCTGTGCAGGCACAGGAACTGCCACTGGAAGAGAGGTGGGGACCTACAGACTCACCCTGGGTATGGGACGTGGTTTCTGATTGTGTCTCCTCTCAGTTCAGCTCAGTTCTGTGTTTCTAGGGAGCCAGGACTGGGCTCAGGAGATCATGGCCCAGGAACTATTTCTAACTTAATGCATCTCAAACCATAATGCACACAAAAGTCAGCTGAGATCTTGCTAACATAGAGGTTCTGATTCAGCAAGTCTGGCATGAAGTCAAGCCTCTGCATTGATAACAAGTTCCTAGTGATGCTGATGATTCTGGCCCCTGGCCCACACCTTAAGTAGCAAGGAGGCTCTAACCTGGTCTATTGCACTTCTAGGGTGAGCTTTGGTTTAAAGAGGAGACACCCCAGCAGGAGCTGGCAGATACATAAGGAAAGCAATACCAAGTAATGAAAATGTGAGAGCTTGGGAGTCAGGCAAACAGTCACTTCACCTGTCTGAGCCTCAGTTTCCTCAGCTATAAAATGAAAATAACTACTTCATTGGAGTTTCTGAGGAATCAAATGTCCTAAAACTCATATAGTCTGAGTTACTATATTTGCCCAATCAGAATATCAGAGATCAGTACATTTACCTACAGAAGTATGTTCAACCAAGATGGAGTAATGGTTTTAGAGACCATTGGACATCACGTAATGACCGACAGTGATCCTGAGACACAAGACATAAACAAGATAAGACCTTTAACTGCCTTAGTTTGCTGCTTTCAGAAAGTGCCCAGACATGGTACAGGAAAAGTACCTGTGGTCATAGAAGAACCCCCCAAATAGAGAGCCAGCAGAGTGTCTACTCCCACCAGCCAGACAAGAAAACCTCATGCGCAGTGAATATTCAGAGAGGCCTTGCCTAGGTGGTGGAGAATAACTTATCCCACAGCACTGCTCTGGTCCTTCCTACAAAATTTTAAAAGCAAGACAAAAAAGAATCAAATTCTAATTTAACTGCATTCCAGAAAAAAAGCTCAAAAATGCAAAAATATCCAGCACCCAATTAAGTAAAATCACAGTATCTGGCATCCAATCAAAGATTACTAGACATGCAACAAAGCAGAAAAATGACTATAGTGAGGAAAAATATCAATTGAAATCAATCCAGAACTGACACAGATGGTAGAACGAGCACACAAGGACACTGAAACAATTATTATAACTGTATTGCACATGTTCAAAAGTTACATAGAAACATGGAAGATATTTTTTAAAAGATCAAAATCAAACTTCCAGAGATAAACACTACACTATCTCAGCTAAAAAGCAATACTGGATGGGATTTACAGAAGATTAGACATTGCAAAAGAAAAAATTAGTGAACTTGAAGACATAGCAATAGAAATTATCCAGAATGAAACAGAGGGGGAAAATGTTTTGTTTTGTTTATAATTAAAAGAGTACCAGTAAGCTCTGGGACAACTTCCAGCTGCCTAATATATGTGTAATTGGAGCCCCAGAAGGAAGTGGTTCAGATGATGACCCAGGTCTGAAAACATCCTCCAGCTAATTTCTGTGGCTCCTCCCAGCCACGTGAATACCTTGAAATATGCATGGGGCAGCCACCTTTTGAGACAGGTAATGTTAATAAACCCATTTCACAGATTAGGAAACTGGCCCACACTGAGACCAGCTAGTTCATAGCTCATTTCATTTGGCCTTAATTCCACCCAGAACCCACACGGTCTCAAATCTGTGCTTCACACCTGTGCATCTCAAACTAATCTACATGGGCAAACTTTTTCTGTAAAGAACCTGGTAGTAAATATCTTAGGCTCTGCGGTCCACACAGCCTCTGTTGCAGAGACTTAACTCTGCCATGGCCACACAAAAGCAGCCTGAACAAGCATGGCTGTGTTCTGATAAAACTTAATTCGTAGACATGAAATTGAATTGCATATGTTTCATGTCACAAAATATTTTTCTTCTTTAGATTTTTTCCAACATTAAAAAAAAAAAAGGCATTCTTAGCTCAGAGGCCATATGAAAACAGGCTCAGGTTCAATATAGCCCACAGGCCATAGTCTGCTGATCTCTGCACTACTCCATCCACATATCAGGCAAGCATCTCTCCCGTAGCAACGAGCTGGGGGCATGTGGGTCCCAGGGGCAGTTTTGGTCTTGGACTCGTCACTTTACTCCCCCCACCTCCCCTCCACCCATGCTCCTCTTTGATTGTCCCTGGGCCTGCGCAGCCTGAGCTCTTTGATTCCCTGATTTGCACTCACCTCTTGGACCTGAGTAGAGTCAACACTATTCAGCCCACCACCCCTGCCTTCACGAGCCTCGCCTAGGACCCCACTGACCACTGCACTTTCCAGAAACCAGGCACTTCATTGGCCTGCCACTTGGCAAGGTAGGGACACATGTTTATTTTCAAAGAAAATCACATCTTCCCCGCCAGTTGGCAATCCCTCAGGTGGGAAGGCAGCTCTGGGGAAGCCTGTTGCCAGAATCGAAGGAGGCAGAAGTCACACTGGAAGTCACACCGGTTCAGTGCTTTCCACAAACAGCCCCTTCTGCCTTTTGCCCTGAAGTTCTCTTCGTGACCCAGAACTCTTTCTCAGTGGATTATTTTAGCTACCAGCCAGTTCTGTAATCTCTATCCCCTGGGGTCAAGTTCAAAGAGAATTCTGACGTGATTAAATAAACATATGCGAGTAGTAGATTTGTGCGCTACTGTGCAATTCTCTGCGGTGTTGGCACTGGGGGCAGGAAATTATCACAGCTCCTGTGCGCTCGGTTTATTTCCCAAGACGTTAACTCCTCAGTCCCCACCGTGCATGAAAGCACTTCTTGGGACATTTGAAATTCAAAGCGAACCACACTCAGGGCTCGGTCAGTTGAAGAGGAGGAGGGGGCGATCGGCAGGAAAGGACCGGGAGGGCGACCGATGAATCTCGGCTGCTCTGAATGTGGCTGGAGGGGAGGAGCGGGAGCGGGTCGGGGGCATTTCCGTGCATCGCGACTGAGGATAATGTCAGCGGTGCCCGGAGCAGTGGGCAGGGGTGGCCCGCCGGGGCTAATGGCAGCGGAGGGGACAGGGGAGGGGACAGGGGAGAGGACAGGGGGAGAGGACAGGGGGAGAGGACGGGGGAGAGGACAGCAGGGAGGGGACAGGGGGAGAGGACGGGGGAGAGGACAGGGGGAGAGGACAGCAGGGAGGGGACAGGGGGAGAGGACAGGGGGAGGGGACAGCGGGGAGGGGACAGCGGGGAGGGGACAGGGGGAGAGGTCAGGGGGAGAGGACAGGGGGAGAGGACAGCGGGGAGGGGACAGGGGGAGAGGTCAGGGGGAGAGGACAGGGGGAGAGGACAGGGGGAGAGGACAGCGGGGAGGGGACAGCGGGGAGGGGACAGCAGGGAGGGGACAGCGGGGAGGGGACAGGGGAGAGGACAGGGGGAGAGGACAGGGGGAGAGGACAGCAGGGAGGGGACAGCGGGGAGGGACAGCGGCTCTCTTCCAACAAAGGGCCGCACAGGCTGCTGGTGGCCGGGCAGTTGGGGGCCAACTACGTGCCCCGCAGCCCTGGCCAAGGAGATGCCCTGGCCCTGATTTGCCACCAGCAGCAAACAACGTTTGTGATTGACTAAGTCTATCCTTCTGTGACGCGTGGCCTGGGAGAAAGGAGACACAAAAGTCAGGGAGAAGCAATCTATAAAAACTCTGTCATTGAATCTGAATAGAAAGCATCAGTAAGTATTCATAATGTATTTTTTACCTTGACAAAAGGAAAGAACTAGCCCCGGCCGGTGTCACTCAATGGTTAGAGCATCGCCCCACGCCCCAAAGGGTCATGGGTTCGATCCCCAGCCCAGACTGGGGCATGCGCAGGAGGCAACCAATCGATGCGTCTCTCTCATGTCCATGTTTCCCTCTCTCTCTCTCTGTCTCCCTCCCTCCTCTTCACTCTCCCTAAAAATTAAAAATTAAAATTTTTTAAAGGAAAAAAATCCTCCAGGGAGGGAGGGAGGGAGGGAGGAAGGAAGGAAAGAAGAAAAGAAGAAAAGAAAGTTCTTTTTCACTGAAAAGGCCTAGAAACAATCACCAACCCAAGAGGAATAAATATCCCTCACACCCAGACAGTGTTTTTCAAATGTTATTTCCTACTGAAAGGAACCAGGGCTACTTGGAGAAATGATTGGTTCCAAGACTAGCACAGGAAATTTATGAGACCAGCCAGGATCCTGGCAGAGACTCAGGGTCACGACAAAGGACTCAGGGAACAGCGGGGAAGAGGCTCCCATTGGCCAAGGTTGGGGAAATCTGAGCGTCAAGAGGGTAACAGCTATGCTGGGTGGAAACACACCAAGTATATCCAAATCCAGGAGGTGTATAATGGTACTGAAACTAAGTGGTTACCACTGGAGGAGGCTAGAGAACCCACTCATTATTTTTAAAACTGATAAAATTAAAGCAATCAAGCATTTAACCTGTCCTTCCTAAAATGACTGTGCTGCTGAAGAACCAGAGCTGACACAGGGAAGTTTCTCATTATAGCTAATAAAGAGCAATGATAGGATTAGGATGTCACCATTTCACAATCCCTAATAAATTAATGGGCCTAAGCACTGATCCTCAATGGCTGCTTATATCACAAAGAGATATAGCAACAGAGGAGACAGAAAAGAGCTAGAGTTAGAGGTAGAAGGGGGGGGACAGCCACTATGTGTCTTCCGGCAGAAGGACACACCACCACCTATGAGGTAGTATTGACCCCCTCCAAAAAATGAGCTTGAATCTGATCAAGCTTCTAGATTCAACTACCAATCTATAGGAAATACAGCAGAAGAGCATGTTAAAGGTCACCAAGGGGACACAACCAATAGAACCCCGACTGGGGAAGCCCAGAGGGCAAACAGCCTGGTTTCTTGCATAATTAAACCGCAAGAGGGAAAAAAGGAGATGGAAGGAGAATTAGAGAATAAAAGAAACTTAAGAGACAAGTCAACCAATCACACCATACGGACTTTTAGTGGTTCCTGATTCAAATAAACTATTTAAAAACTATGACATCAAGGAGACAACTGGAAATGTGAAACACTGACTTGATGATATTAAGAAATCATTATTCATTTCTTTTAGGGGTGATAATTCGACTACGGATGTGTTGTTTACAAGGAGAGCTCTTATCTGAAGCATTCTTATCTCAGATGCATACTGAAATACTTAAGAGTTCAGAGTTGAGCTCTGAATAGCATTGGCCACTGGAAGGCATCAGGGCCTGGGCTTCAGGGGGAGTGATGGTGCCTGGCGGATCCTGGGGTGCCCGGGAAATGCCTGGGCAAAGATGGTAGGTGCCTCGCAGAATCTGGGAAGCCCATGGCGCCACCTGGTGGAAGAAGGCTTTACCCTTATGTTTTCATTTACTTTGTGGGAACTTCCTAAATTGCTTGGGTGGCATCTTAAGGGTGCTAGAGATCCTGTATGCGCAGCCGGGATACAACCAGGTTAATTGGGATTATTGTTGGTAACATGACTCTTCTACACGCTCAGGCTGGTAAGGTCTACAGAAAATCAGGGGGCTTACTACTTACAAAAAGGTAATTTCTTGCACAAACCTGGAAGGGCTTTTGCTAGATTAAAGTTTCTTGGCATTTTCCCATGGAAAGAGGGAACTCTAGTATATTTGGGTTTAAATATGTAGCCCTTTCCTTTGCCTTAGCAAATTTTCCCCAAATCAGTAGTGCTCAAACTTTGGGAAGCATCAGACTCACTTGTTAAAAATACAGGTTCTAGGGCCACCCACCACCCCAGACTTTTGTGGGTGAGTCCAGGAGAAGCAGGGCACTTGACAAATGCTTAGACTTCCAGAAAAGGTTGTTCTCTGTCTCAAAAGAAGGAAAGAAAAGAGGGACCTCTCCCTCCCCCCTTCCCATTAGTTTCAACTCAGGACATCCAAGGCCACTATGCATCTCCCCTGTGAGGCAGATGCTCACTCCATGTCTTGATGGTGCTGGAGCCTCACAGAGTGGGCCTAGATGACAGGCCCATGGCCAAGGCCAGCTGATGGTCATGGCTCTTTCCCACTGTCTTCACCAGCTGATTCCAGGATTTCCAAACTACCCAACTGCTTGATCTTCCTGTGGATCCTAGAGGAGAGGGGAGGGGGTCTCCTGACAGAAAGGTGACTTGAGATGGGGATGACTGATCATTGAGTATGGACCAGTCCCCTTCTGTGTGCCTCAGACCTTGTGCAGGAAACACCAACGTTAGAGGAGTCCTGGCCCCCATCCCAAAGGGACTCCCAGTCTAACCAGCTCCACTCTGTCCTCTGCTACATCAACCTCCACTTCATCTTCACCTGGCCCTGCCCTGGACCAGGCCTTCCGATCTCCCCCAGACCATCCCAATAATCTCCACTCCACCAAGACCTCCACTAAAGCCCAGGCCCTGAGGTCTCCCAGTGGCCAACACTATTCAGGGTTCAACTACGGAGCCATTGTAAGTATTTCAGTATGCATCTGAGAAAAAGATGCATCAGATAAGAGCTCTCCTTGTAAAAAAATATCCATAGGAGAATTATCACCCCTAAAAGACACTCAAATCATTAGTCATTGGAGAAATGCAAATCAAAACCACAATGAAATGCCACTTCACACCCACTGGGATAGCTATAATCAGAAAGACAGATAATAAGTGTTGGAGGTGCCCTGGCTAGTGTGGCTCAGTTGGTCGGGCGTGGTCCTGTGTACTGAATGGATGCCAGTTCGATTCCCAGTCAGGGCACATGCCCGGGTTGTGGTCTCGCTCCCCAGTAGGGGGCCTGCAGGAGGCAGTAGACCAATATTTCACTCTCATATCGATGTTTCTCTCTCTCTCTCTGGAACTAGGGAACAAAGACTAAATAGTTAAGCCATGAAAGACAGGCAGAGAGGACATGAGGGAGACCTGCAGTCAGAGGAGCCCTTGAGCTGGTAAGTGGGTAGAAATCAGGAGGAAGCAGCAATGATATAAAAGCCAAGAAGGACAGTCAGAAGAGAGCAGAAAGAGTGGGCAGCAGAGAAGCTGTTATCCTTCCTTCCCAGTGGCCCCAGCAGCTCCAAGAGCTGTACTCAAAGTCCTGTTCTTGGATTCCTATGGGTCCCTGTGGTATCTTTACACTAACCACCTGCCCTTCAGCGGAGCTCATTTAAATGAGGTCTTCTTTGCACTGAAAAAAACCTGATGACAACACCCAGCAAGCATCTGTCAACCCAGGTTGGGGAGAGCAGCTGCCCCTGGCTTCATGGCCTCAGGGATGGGTTCTTTGGTGAGCATCCTTATGAAGAAAACAGCAAATCTCAAAAGGCCTTTTCAGGAGCCCAGCCAAGAGGGCCCTGGGCCATCTGCCTGAGAGTGTGTAAGTAGAACTCCCAGACTCATTTTAGATACTGGCTTCAGAAGCCCTTAGACCTGCCCAGCAAAGAAAACTTCCTGCTCGCATGACAATACGTGAGGTGCAGGTTTTTCCACAGCACTGACCAGTTGCCATTTTGGTGCCTTTCTTTACTTCCCTTTGTCTTCTGACTTATGTGATATGATTTAGCCTCTGCAATCCCCTCAAGTAGCCCAATTTATATAGGATAAAAATCGATGTGGAATAATGAAGGTCGTCAGACCAGGTATCTTATGTGGGGTGACCTTGAACTTATCGGCATTCTTCAAAGTAAGGAAAAGACACTTCACGTCTCACTTTTAATGAGGAAAAAATTGTCACTGGAAATATTTACCTTTCATCTGCTGTGCTGAGAGATGGGGGAGATTTGTCAGCTTTGATCTCTACTTGTTTAATTACTGGGAAATGTGTGCTTGAGCCAGTGAGATCATGAAGTTTCACTCTTGCTGCAAAAGATGGTGGCAGGGGACCCAGCAGCCTGGTCTTTCATGCTCCCAGATCAAAGCTGAGCCAACACCAAGATGGAAGAAGTACCCTGATGAGATGCTCCTGAAGGAGCAGGTTGTGGGGTCCTGGCCAAAGGTCATTGGACCAGCATATCCCGTGGAGTCTCTCTCTTCCCTCCCACCCAAAGGGCAGGGCAGGGCAGGGCATAGTCCAGGTTCTGCCTGAGCCAAGTGTCTACCCACATACTGCACGCCAGGCGCCAGCTCAAGGCGATGCAGACACCTGTGCACCCCCGGCCTTGGTCCCGCTCGCTGTCCTCCATGCACTCCTCACACCCGATTCCACCTGTTTCGGACCTTCCAGCCACAACCTCAGGCTGGTCCTTTTCTGAACCTCACCTGCACAGCCCAGGCGGATGGCCATTTGAGATCGCTCAACTGCAGTCGACCCACAGACATGTGAGTGAGCCTGGCCAAGCCCAGAACAGCCCAGTTGAGCCCCAGCTAAATGGCCAACCCTCAGATTATGAGCTAAATGAATGCTTATTGTTTTAAGCAACTGAGCGTGGGCTTATTTGTTACACAGCATTATTGTGCAGATAAGTAACTGATACTGCCCTAGACTTTTCTATGAACTTATCTTTTGGATCTAATCAGACAAACATGCAAAGATATGCAAATAAGGATATCCCTGGCAGTATTGCTTTTAAAGTATTTTTGAAGTGGTCTGAATGCTCAACAATGGGGGCTGGATTTTAAAAAATTAAGTCCATGCAATGCAATGTCATTAGCCATTTGGGAAGGTCTTGCATATCAATATTACATTCCAATATTTATTGGAAAGATGTCCACCTCCTGTTAAATAAAGAAAATAGGAGGAAAAACAGCTTTTAAAGTATGGTCTATTTTTTGTGTCATATTTGAGAGATACATGCATGAAAATATTAGTAGTGATTATCTTGGAATGGTTGTATCTTTTCCATCTTTATCATATTCCATATTGCATGAATTTGTAAAATGGCAATGTATTATCTTTACAGACAGAAATGTCACCAAGAGAACCTGTCTCTATACGTATAAAAACATGGCCTTCCAGTCCTTAGAAACCACTGCCCTCCCCCCCCCAGCTCCCCTGCTACCAGCTTCTAGAATGGAATCTGATTGACCTTGAGGTTGCTATTTCCACTAGCCCAGGAGAACAGAACCCACCTTGGTGGGGGGTGGGGAGACCAAGCCCCAGGGAGGCCTTCTGTGGAGATGCCAAGAAAAAGGTTTCCCTTCCCAACCACCTGCGAGCAGAACAAGGAAATTACCCATGAAACCAAATCCAACCATGTTTTTAAAAAAATCTTTCCATCTAAGTCATAATATTTTTGGAGTGAGATTTACTTTACAATATTTTAATAACTGCAGTGTTGCGACTGGAAGTCCTTTGTAGCTGGTCTCAGGAGCCTTCCTGGGACGTTGCACTTAATGAGGTTTATAATTCAATATAACTACATCTGCATCTTTAATTATGCCTAACATTTAATCTTCATTGCTCCACTTGAATTGGAAGAGCTAAAATTAGGCCTGCTGTAGTTTAATCTGATAATAAACATCCATGACATTTAGAGCAAAAATGTACTCATTTCATTAGAGTGGCCGACACATTTACCATTTGCCTGAACTGAACAAACACTCTCAGCGGTCCTTCCAACTGTAGCAGAGAACATTGTTTTAAACAGTTCCCTGCTGGAACTCAAGAGCTGACAAGGACCTTGGAGGCTAAAGTAGTCCAAAGTCACTGTTTTTCAAGGGAGGGCACTGAGGCCAGGGAGATTAAGTCATTTGTCCCAAGTCACAAAGCCAGTCAGCAAGTAGAGGATTTTGCAGCAAACAAGCCCTGGATTCCTGAATTCCTGCCCAGTGGTCTATTTTTCATTCCTCTCCTACCACTCTGGCATATGTCGCTAAAATAGGACATCATTTTTTGTTGGACAAATATCCCTCTGGACAACTACCATCTCCCTTTTTTTTTTTTTAATGGATCCAGACAAGATGTCATTTGAGTACCTAAACTGAGCCTCATGCCCCAACTCCAAACTCAAAGCAATAACAAATAAAGTATTTTTTTATGTTAAAAATGCACCCTTATTAGAAACAGGATACATATCTCCATGGACCAAAACCCAAGAAAATAAAACATTAAATGGACTAAAGCTTGGGACTGTTTGGCTGCAGGTCTGGAAGGAGGCAGAGGTGGTCACGGTGGCTGAAAAACTTGGGGAATGACCGAGTTAGACGATCACAACTTGGCAGGCGTCACAGTAATAATTGACTCAGGCAAGAATCATTAATGAATGTTAACATTTGTGGGTAAAAATAGGAGGGTGACCAAGATCCTTACATAGTCTCAAAGGCTCCCCCACACAATGCTAATTACTTACACGGGGGGAATGTTAACGGGAGGGGCAGAAGCCTAGCGGACACCCCCTGAACCAAGTCATCAAAGTCAGCATCAGCAGCAGTAACTCGAGGAAGAGCAGAGCGTCGCTTCGGGGGCTCTTCCCACTTCTCTGGGCTTCTTATTTTGCCCTTAAATCGTTCCGTTTACAAACCACCTGCCCTCGGCCGCTGCGCCCTCCTGGACCCTCCTCTCTTAGGAAGCAGGGACTGGGCCGCTTAACTTGCCTGGAAGGGGCCAGTCTGGAGACGAAGGTTCCTGACACCTCACATGTGCACCTTAAAAGGGCTTTCTTAACATTTAAGAAAAACATACTTTTCTCCCAATTTGAAAAATGCAAAAACAAAGGCTCAGGGGGGTGAAGCCATTTGCTAGTCGCCAGGTTGAGAGAACATGAGCCCCCTTGGACCAAGGAGCCCGGTGGGAAGTCCCACGAGTAAATAACCTGGTCCGAGGGAGGAAATGGGCCGCGAGAACGAGTCCCCGGCAAGACAACGTCGCCTCCACTTGCAACAGGGGGTGTGGGTGAGTGGTTGCCCAAGGCCCCCCCAGACTGGACAGTCTGTGGCTCGAAGGCCGCTGCACCGTCCCTCCCCGGGAAACACTCGGCAGCCAAGCCCCCGGGCCCGTCCCCGCGCGGGGCTGCACCCAAGGAAGCCCGAGCCCAACTCCTTGCAGCTTTTATACGGAAGGACTCTCAGGAAAGTAGCAAAGGGGAAGTTACATCACAGGATGCACAGCAGGGCTTCCTAAACATAATTTACATCCTCTCGCCCCAACCCCCTCTTCGACACCCCTCCTGGCCTCCCCTGGCACAGCCGTCCTGGCCCTGGCACCCGTGGCCTTCGCCTCCTACCCCCTCCCCAACCAGCCGGTCTTCTGCAGATCCCCTGGCTCGCTCCCAGCTTCCAGCAAGCTCCTCTGCCCGCCCTAAGTACCCCCACAAGACCCCAGTGGCCGGTTCTAACCTCTAGAAACGAGTTTGGCTGTATGGACTGAGTTGCAGAAAGAAAAGAGCCCATCCTAGGTGAGGAAAGACCGAGGCAGCTTCCCGGCCCCAGGAGAGCGGGAGGCCGATCTGCACACGCGGCCCACCCGAGGCGAGCGGGTTTCCAGGATCCGGGAGCCAGCCTGGCTTTAGCCGACGGCGACCGCGTGGCAGCCAGGCTGGGTCAGAGAGAAAGAGCTGCGGCGCCCAGGACAGAATCGGGCATTTGCCTCGTGGGTCTGACCTCAAGCATTACGGGGAGCAGGCGGGACAGTCCCCGCAAGCTGTTGCCTCCGTAACTAGTATCCAGCCTGACATGCCTGGAGCTCGGCCAGACTGGCAGCGAGAAGGGAGTGCATGTGGCTGAGGCAAGGACAAACTGGGACTGTGGGGACGCATTAGGGTCTACATGTGTCGCTCACACTTTCCCAGGTTAATCTGCGGATGATCTGCGGGAAGAGCTAACACCCTTTGCCTCAGGGGTGCGCGTGCAATTGACCCTGACTTAGAGGGGACCCCGGGGATCTGGGAGAGCCGGAGGAGCTGGGTCAGGCGCCCCCGTCAGCCAGGCAGACCTCCCCAGCGCAAAACCTTACAGCTGCCGCTTCGCTTCCAGGGCCTAAGTCTCACGCACAGTGACTCCTGTGGTCGGAGCTAACCCCGGAGCACTGGGAAATTCTTGGAAATGCAGTTCCAGGGCAGCCAAACTGACCAAGTGCAGAGCTGTCACAGGCTATGTGGGCTGGCAGGACGGGGCAGGATCTGGAAGAGCCCCAGATGCAAAAATAAATTGCTCAGCCCAATAATGCTTGCCCCTGTCAAAAATTTTGCCAAGAAAGGAGTCAGGAGAAAAGGGCAGGTGAGCGCAGACAAGTCATTTAGCCCACTCGGCTTCGTGGACATCATGGAGACTGGATTTGGAGGAACTGAGGAGTTGAAATGTTAAGTGAACCAAGAAGATCTGAAACCGAAATCCAACCTCTTCCCAATTCAAGTACTGACCAGATTTTTTTTTTCCCAAAGGGGGGGAGGCGGGATGGATGAATAACAGGTGATATAACTTATTCCATCTAAGTAAGGCTGCAGCCCAACCAGACTCCAGGAGGAACTGCCTGGTTTAGTCTCTCCTCCCATTTGCAAGACAAGGAGTGGGTTTGCACACTCCAGAAAAATATATTGATGCATGTAATTACATGGATAAAACTCAAAAACAATATGCTGAGCAAAATAGACACAGAAGAGTAAAAATGTATGATCTATTCATTTGAAACTTCACAAAAGGTAAAACCAATCTTTCATGGCAGAGCATGTCAGTGGCTGCCCCGGGCTGGGAGGGGAAGAAGGGATAAAGATTGGCCGCAAGGAGGCACCTAGAGAACTTTGTGAGACGACAGGAACATTCTATATCTTGCTTGCCTCTGTGGTTATACATGTATATGCATTTGTCAAAAGTTCTTGAACTCAGCACTAAAATGGATGCATTTTATTGCATGTAAATTATGCCTCAATAAACTAAGATTTTTTTTAAAAATTCAAACAGCACAATTTTAAAAAATGGGCAAAACAGTTAAATAGATATCTCACAAAAGAATACCTATGGATAGGCAGTAAGCATGTAAAAAGTTACTCAACATCATTAGTCAACAGGGAAATGCAAATGAAAGTCACAATGAGATACCAATTTATGCCCACCAGAATGGCTAAAATTCAAGACTGAGAACACCAAATGTTGGCGAGAATGTACAGCAACTGGAACTCTCACCCATTTCTGGTGGAAGTGTAAACTCGGAGCACCACTTTGGAAAACACTCTGGGGGGTTCTTACAAAGTTAAACATACCCCTATCCACTGACCCAGCAATTGTATTCCTAAAACAAATGGAAACATCTGTCCACAAAAAGACTTGCCCAAGAATGTTCATGGCAGCCTTAATCTAATAGTCCAAAAACAGAAACCTCCCAAACGTCCATCAGCAGGGGAACGGATAAGCGAAATGTGCTACATTTAGATAATAGAACACCACTCAGCAACAAAAAAGAAAGGACAACTGATAAAAGTAACAACATGGGTTGGCTCTCACAGACATTGTGTAAGCGAAAGAAGCCAGATATAAAATGGTACGAACCATACAACTATGAGCTAGAAATCGGGCCTGGGGTTGGCCTGGGTGCAGGGCGGGGTTGTCTGGATTGGGGCACAGAGAGAGGATTAATGGAAAAGGAGGGTGTAGGGAACTCTCATGGGCATTGAAAATATTCCTTATCTTAACTGGAGTGTATACATTTGTCAAATTCCACTGAACAGTATGGCTGAAATCTGTATGTAAATTCTATTTCCATTTTTTTAAGTAATGAAAGGAAAAGAAAGGAAGTTGAAGGCCCCACTTCTGCTTGGATCTCGATGATGAGACTTGAGTCGCGTGGCCACACATAACTATAAGGGAGACGAGGAAACGCAGGCTTTATTCTAAGTAGTTTTGTGCTCAGTTAAAACTGGGGGCGCTTTGACTATAAAAGAAAGCAGACACTTGATTCAGAGGGATACTAACAGTCTCTGCCATTGGGCATAAATGATTCTTACCATTTATAACAGTTCTTGTTTACGCTGTCATGCCACTTTCTGTAATTTTTCAGTGTGTCTCTTTCCCTCCTGTAATCAGGCAAGGCCGCTCTTTCTGGAGTGACCATAACCTTGAGAACTTGCCAAGGGCACACTGGTAACAAATGAAAGCGGGACAAAGGAAGGAGGGTAGCAGGGACGGGAGAGAAAATGAAACAGCCTTGAACGTGTGAATGAAAGCCTGCACGGCGCGTGTGACATCTGCCACCTTCCAGTTAGAAGAAGCTGCCCCCTCTGTGGTTAAGCCTTGACTCGCCCTCCTTTCGGGGCCACCCAGGATTTCACTGGATTCAGCCTGTAACGAGGGACGCAGCAACGGTCACACTCCCAGACCCTGGAAGTTGGGGTCCCTTCCTGGGGGATGCTGGGGATGTCTGCCCCAACCCAGGAGATGTTTCTCTCAGTGTCAACGGGCTAGAATGTTCCTACCACGGGTCTCATTGCACAGGCAGGAACTGGAGGGGAACATGCCTGTTTTTCCCACTGGAGCCACTTGTAGCTAATTTCCTCATAGCCTGTAATCTTAAACCAGTGCTTTCTCGGTTCGAAAACAAACATTTATTGAGCTCCTACTTTGCCTGGCTCTGGGCTCAAAGCTGGGAATGCAGAGAAAGCAGAGACCTGTAGCCTGGGTTGGGGCCAATCTCCTGTTCCAGGCTCACCCTCTGGATTGATCCCCTTTGATAGCCATGTCAGCAGAGCCACGCCTAAGATCCCCAGTCGCAAGAGCTCTGGGGACCAGCCCTGCTATATGGCCCAGCCACCTCCCTACCCCATCCCCCACCACCAGCTCCGGCCCCTGCTACCAGGATTTCAGCCTGTTTCTGCTCGAGCCAGATACAACCTCTTTCCCAACGCGGCAGATGAGAGATGAGCAGGGTCTGCTGGATGAAATTGGTTCATGGGCTGCCTCCAAGATCTGGCTGCAAGGAGAATGGCCTGGAAATTGCACGGTCATTATCTCTGCAGACAAGCCTCTCCTCCCCATCTTTCCGACATAATGAATCGCGTGGAGAGCTCAGCTGTCGCGAAAGCTTTTGAATTCCAGCCCTACCGTCTTCCAGGACATCCTTAGAGGTTATCTCAGCAAGGCAGGTGCAGAAGGAAAGAGAAAAGCTTAACCCTAGAAGAATAATTGTGATGTATTATTAGCAGCCGATGGCGATCTAATGCAGGATTTTCCATATAGACACGGCTGCTTGTAATTTTTCTCTGTCATATGCACGTCCAAGGGGGGGGGGGAAGGCTACGTTTAATGATTCCGAGTTCAGAGCAGCTTCTCGAACTAAATTTAGTTCCCTAGAAGCAGTGTTTTAGCACAGGGCATTTTAATAAAACAGAGACACAGTCTGAATGTCGGAGACACTTTTCAGGAAAATGTTGTGGTTGGTACGTTTATATAAGACCACTGGTTGGCATTAGTGGTGAGTGTACATGGCTGTGCCACTGTATGAGAGCGGCACCCAGAACGGCAGGATCACATCTGCCACAGGAGTCAACCAACCACACCGTCCGTGAGCAACTTGCAGGCAGGTGG
This sequence comes from Miniopterus natalensis, assembly GCF_054644295.1. Classification (NCBI taxonomy): domain Eukaryota; kingdom Metazoa; phylum Chordata; class Mammalia; order Chiroptera; family Miniopteridae; genus Miniopterus; species Miniopterus natalensis. The sequence continues at coordinate 53,333,057 of NC_142094.1, forward strand.
TCTAACCGGCTTCTGTACCCTCGGCCCTGGCACCGTGCTGGGCACACGCACAGCTTTGCTAAGTGGCTGTTGGCTGGACAGATGGATGGCTGGGTGGATGCACAACTTTAGCAGTTTAGTTTAATGTGTTAGGATACCAATCCTGTCATTAAGCCAAAAGCCCGGGGATATCGTTTCAAAACACAGCGATGCGATTGTTTGGAATATGTTTGACTTGGTTAATAGGTATCAATACCTGTACCTGTAAATTCGTCTTTCGTGTCTCTCTGTCCTACTCAGATTCGGAAGGCAAAAAATACACAAACTACGGAAGGTATTTATTGGCCTGAGCTTGAGCTCAAAGCAGAGTGGGAACAAAGGTCGAGGTGCAGGCAGCTCATTCGGGGGGCGGGGGCTCGCTGATGCTGGGCTCCCCTGGTCAGCCATACCTGCGACAGCGTGTTTAGGAATCTCCTTTGCACCCTGGCTTGTGGTCTCTGCTGAGTCTGGCGCAGGCTGACCCGCACTCAGCCCCCCGCCTTGTTCTCCGAGGTGCACCGGAGCCGACAGTGATCCCCGCGGTACTTCCTTCAACTACACACTTAACACCCTCCCGTCGCAATGTTTTGTTTCTATAAAACAAGGTAGACCAAAGCCCAAGCAAGTTACTTCTCTCTGAGCCTCAGTTTTCTCATCTCTAAATAGAGACAATAAATATCAAGCTTGGAGAGTTGTTATGAAAACTAAGCAGAGGAAAACGGGTGAGCGAGAGGCCGCGGCCTAGCTCCCACGCGTGTCTTCAGGTCGCGTGTAACACCAGGGATTTTTGGTGGAAGATGGCATTTCTAACTCTCCCTCAGGAGGTTAGGGATAATGTTTTGAGAAGAGAGAGCTGGGAATCCTTATGAACTGGTTTTTGCACACGTTGGTCTAACTGGCGGAGAGCACCCCCTGGGATGGCCGGGACATTGACTCACCCTTTTGGAAAGCGACACAGAAATATTTATCAAAGCCAGAGCGACATATGCACCCTTGGGCCCAATACCTCCACTCAGGACTACATGCTAAAGGAGTATTAAGTTAGAGCAAAAGTTTTCATTGTGAAGACGTTTATCACAGTAACCTGATTGAGCCCCACCCCCAATAAACGACAAGTAGGGTCAGGCCAGTAACCAGCGCACTGAGATTTTGCAGCCATTAAAAGAATCACCGTGAAGTCTCTTTAGAAACATGGAAATTTGTTTCTGATAGAATGTGAAGAGAAAAAGCTGTGTGTGACATGGGGTCAGCCTGGGATCACGGCAAAAAAAAAACAAGAGTTGCCTTGGAAAGGGGACGGTGAAGGGATTTTTTAATTCTTCAGTATTCATTTTAATGCTATGCTGTTTTTACAGGTTTAAATGACCAACCTACTGCGAGCACCTGCTAGCAGGTGGCTGGAAGCCAAAGGAAACTCCTGTCCCACTGACAGAAGTGAGGGGGTCCTTGCTCACCGGAACAATGTTGACATGCGAAGTCCATGCCTCAGGTAAGGCTCTCGGAACAGACAGGATAGATAGTACTGGAGAGACTAGTTAGTGGGAAAACCAGACCTCTCTCAGCCTACAGTGAGGGGGAGCATTTACCATCATTGAAAGGGTCATAGCCCAGCCAGTGTGGCTCAAGGGCTGAGCATCGACCTATGATCCAAGAGGTCACGGTCCAATTCCCAGTCAAGGCACATGCCCTGGTTTCGGGCTCGATCCCAAGTAGGGGACGTGCAGGAGGCAGCCGATCAATGACTCTCTCGTCATTGATGTTTCTCTCTCTCCCTCTCTCTTCCTCTCTCTGAAATCAATAAAGATACATTTTAAATTTTTTTTAAAAAAAATAAAGGGCCATAAATCGTGATGAGACGAACAGGCCAGTCCCTCCCATCGGAGGCACCAGACGTGGAGCAGGCCCACTTTGGGTACCAGGGAGAGAGGGCAGAAACAGCCAGAAACGTGCCAGCCAAACATTTCAGTGGCAAGGCCCTGAAAGCTGGCTGCCACGTCACAGCGTGCACTTACAGTTGACTCACTGTGTTTGAGTCAAGCATCTTTCCCCCAGACCTTGAACAAGAAGCGACCTCAGGGCCATCCATGCTGTGAAACCACCAGAGACAAGCGTGGTCCATGACATTCATAAACACAGAAACCCTCTCAAACTTAGAACGTGGGGCTCATGGATGCTCAGCACCGGGGAGCTTCCATTAACCAGGAGAACTCTATGACTCTTGCCCTGGACTTTTAGGGTAAGGAGGCAAACACAACACACCCAGCAGTCACTCGCTGAGGGCCACAGGGGTAGGGGACACTGATTCCCCAGCCTTTCCAGCAAGAGCAGCGCAAGCAAGCAAAATGACTTTAGTGCCACAAAAATGCCTTCGGGTGCTGACGGGTGGCAGTCGGGTCCTCTTGCTCTCTGTTTGTAAGGATGAGGGGATATGGGTGGGTCATGCTGTCACCAAATTTAAAGGTTGTGTGGTTGAATAAAGCTGACTGGTAAGCAGCCCTTCCAAGAGTTCATCCAGCTCCACCAACCATTCCCCCAGTAACCAGGGACTCGCTACCTACTTCCCAGGGCAGCCCAGCATTTCAACCCTCGGGGAGCCCTCTGGGGCAGGAGGTCCCCCCCCCCAAACTGACATTAGCATCCCGCAGCTCCCACCTGCTGGTCCTGGCCTGCCCTCTAAGCCCTGCGGAGCCCCAGGAAACCTTCTTCCTCCAGGAATTCAATTCTGCTCCTGACTGTGTTCTTAACTCAGGCAAGTCAGCGACGCAAGCAAATGCATTTTAGGAAGAATCCTACAAAGGGCTGTTCAAACCAGAGCAAGACTTTAGCTCATTCATACGGAAGTTGAAGTCACCAGACGTGTCCACTCGGAAGCCCCGCCGGTGAATGGAACTGGCACCGCAGGGGCGAGCAGTTATTACAGGTGGGCTGGGAGCGGCATGAATTTCTCATAAAACACGAGGCTTAAATTCAATATCAAGATGAAAGTCAAACGAAGGCTCCCCAGGGGACAAGGCACTGAGCTTTCGCAAGCCTGGAGTGCAGAATATTGCCTTTAGCAAACAGTACTTCTAATTTGATCCCGCAAAGAAGAGAAAAGCCGCGATCTGTCAGGAGAACACAGTGCGTGTACACTTCCATGTGTATTTTTTTTATCACAGCCACATTCTTCAGGATCTCGGTCATCAGTTACTTGTGACAGGCAGTCAATTGTTTATCTTCCAAGAACACTGTCGCCTGCTTCCCTTTATGTGTTTCCCCTGTACTGCTGCGGGGACAGGGTCAGTTCTTTTCTCCCCCCTTGCGAGCCCTTCTGTCACCTACTGCCCAGCATCTGGGTGGAATGTCCTGGAGTGATGGGCTTTGCGAGGCTGGAAGAGAAATGGCTTGGTGCTCCCCCGCCACTGGGGGATGCACAACAGGGGACCAAAAAGGGCCTGTAATTCAGCGGAATGTGAGGGCCCCGCCGGGGAAACGCACCGTGTGTTGGAACAGGTGTTCCTAGGACATGCTCAGGGAAAGCGGGGCACCAGCAGCAAGAACACCCCCTCCCTGTTCAGAAAACAGAAGCAAGTTTCTGCCATGAAAACCATCTTTGCTTAAAACACCAGCCTGAAATAATTGCGTATTTGTTGGCGACTGACAGCTGAGTTTTTCATGAATTTTTATCTCTTTCGACAGTAGCAAATAAGTAGGTAGGGAAACACTCTCTTGGGGCTTTTAACGGGGGGGGAAAAATCACAGGAGGAAAATTGCACCAAAGAGCACAGCAATATTTCCATACTTTGCTGAACTTCAGGAGAGAAAATGGTCATTAAAGGGAACAGGGTTGTTATAAAAACAGTGGTTCTATTTCCAGGTCGTTCGCTTGCCAAGAGCCGGGCTGCGCAGGCACCGGGCGTGGGCGAACGCCAAGCCCGCGTTTCTATAACGTTCCCTGCAAACAACTGGCTTTATTCTTAATGGGGCCTGGCTGCGTTTTTACATTATGCACCATGTAATTAGCTATTAAACGACTTAGGAATAAACGATTCCGATTTGCCGGGCCCAGTGCCTAATAAATGATTTCATGCTGTTCTTTTACATCAATGTGGGTTGACTATAATTTAAGGGTGGATTTGAGGGGGTGTCTGAGGGGAGAGGGGCTGAAGATCTCCCAGATTTGGAACCTGAAATGACAATGCAATATTAACTTAATTAGAAACCTTTTAACCAACCACAGTCTCCAAGACAGTTCTGGACAGCACGAGTTGACTTCAATCTCTGTAAATAGTGCTACAGACTATCTCAGGCCTTCTGCTCACCACACAAAACCAGAAACACACAAAGGCCTCCATTTTTCTGCAATTTCAGGGGATTTTGGGGGTGCGGAACGTGAACTGTCAATCAGCCAGCATGAATTTATGAAGCTCCCACCATACATCCAGAATGGCTGATGCTGGTGCAAGGTAATTTATAGAAACCTTGATCCGCATTTTGGTCCTGCTGTACTTTTCTCAAGCCACCACCCCCACCTCACCCTCCAAGCCAGCGCCTGGTATCCCCTTGGCTCAAAGGCAGCGTGTGTGCCCAGGGCCCAGAGAGGTTGTTACAGAAACTCGGTCCTGGCTTCTGTGAGCTCACTGAGTGCCTGATGCTAATTGATCCAGGAGGTGAGATGAGAGAGCTGAGTCTCTCTGAAGAAGGAGAAACAGGAACAGCAGGAAATTGGGGGACAAGAGGTTGCTTATACAAACTGAGCAGAAAGATAGAGGTTTGAATGTTCTGGATCCAGACCCAAAGCAGCCCAGGGGACCCCTGGAGGGAGTGACTATGAAGATTACCCAGGGCCTGGCCCAGGTGCTGGCTGACTATAGGTAACTCCTGGGCCTGAGTGTCCACAATGAGACCTTCCTGGTTTCCTCACTCCCTCCAAAGCAGGCCCCACACCCAACCCAGCACCTTTGGCCAGGACCCAGGCTTCATGCTCAGAGCCACCGACAGAGATCCTGCCCTCAACACAGATCCACTCATTCCTACTTGACTCCACATTCCCTCCTGCTGCCGGGGGCCCATCTCTGAGTGCTTCAGCAGCTGGAGCTTGAATCCTAGCAGGCAACCCCACTGGCCAAATCAGTCCCCAGCGTCATCCTCTTGCCCTTGACCACCCCACGGTGCCCACAGGTCCCGTAATGCCTCGCAACACAAAACCTGGCAATGGGCGGGAACAAGCTTGTTTGCCATCTTGAAATGGGTGGGAATGACAGTGACCACAGTGAGAGCAAAGCATAAGCTAATGTCTCAAGAAATCACTGTAGCACAAAACAATTATAGAAAAATGCAGTGCCAAGCAGCATGGGGCACACTCAAGAGAGAACCATCTGGGCTCGGAGCAGAGGGTTGGACTGAGCGGGGGTGGGTAGATGGAGGACCCAACAACCCAGAGAGGGGAGTCCAGCGTGGTCTGCACCTCCCGGGCCGGGGCTTTGAACATGGCACATGCCACGCAGGCAGACAGGAGAAAGCAGCCAGCTGTTGCTCAGGCATTGCGGATGCGATTGAAGGAGGCACGATCTTTCCAAAAGCAATTTGTCAACAAAACATTTCAAGAGCCATAAGAACCTCTTAACCTTTGATCCGGTAATCTTATATCTGTAAGGAGCGAATTCAAAAGCCAGTAAGAAGGAAAATAATAAATGATAGCAAGGAAGCATCCATTCTGTGCCAGACACTATCTTAAGCATCTTATTTATATATGTGTTTTCTCATTTAATTCTCACGACCCTATGAGATGGATACTACTTTTATGCTCATTGTATAGATATTAAAACTGAGGCACTAAGAGTTGGACGACTTTTTATAGAGGAACGGAGCCAGGATGAAAAGCCGGCACCACAGCTGTGCTCCCTGGGCCTGGACTTCATTAGAGGCCCCTCAGCTCCCTCAAGATGCTGGAGCTGATGAGGCCATGGAGACCAGCCAGCCCAACCCTCTCCTTGTATCAAAGGGGAAACTGAAGAGAAGAGAAGGGATTTCATTCCAACACAGAATGGAAACTGGAGCCTGAGTCTCCTGACAGCCAACCCAGTGCTGAAACAGATTCCTCACCCCCAGTATGTCCCTCAGCCATGCTGAAAGTCCTGGTAAGGATGGCTTTCTTTCATTTGCCAAAATGATTACTAAATGGGGGAGGTGTGGACTGTTTCAAGACCCAGCCATAGCACCCCCAGTTACACTGAGTTATTTAAGACACCTTTATTGAGCACCTGCTGCATACCAGGCCTGCTCTGAGCTCTTGGAATATAAATATGAAGGACAATATGGCCCTTGAAGAGCTAAGGATCTAGTTACTATTCTTCTTACATCACTGATGCTCCCATTAACTCAACCAATGAACGGTTATTAAGCATCTTCTGTGTGCCAGGCACCGTGCTATGCCCAAGAGCTACGTGACCAGGAATAACAAAGAGAATAGGCCTGATCCACTCCTTTCACTGCGTGCTTCTGAGCCCTCCCCTGCCCCTCTGGGCCTCAATTTCCCCATTTGAGTACTGACACGTGATCTTTCTAAGAAGCTACAACAGAATGCTGCTGGGAGCCTCTTGCAGATCCCTCCTTTTCCCGTTCTTTCTGCCCCTGGGCTTTCGACCCAGACACATGCAATGGGCCTTGATGAGAGGGGCACCAACCCAGTGCCATTTACCAGGGCCGGGGGAAGTGAGGAAATGGAGCGTCTCACCTAGTGGAGGAGGCGGCCCTTTCTGTCCCACCCCATCACCACTGAGCACCAGGCACACAGGAGTCAGAACCTGGGCAACAACCCCCTGAACAGCCCCTTCTTTCTGGTCTCAGTGGAGCTCCTACAGGGCACTGCCCGCCTAACTCCAGGGGGTGCCATTCACTATGGCCTTGAAGCAAACGCTGCTTTCACCCCCCACCCCACAGCCCCGCACAGCTGAGTGGCTAGACTTGGCTACCCCGCCCCTGCAATGACAGGGCAGGCCCCAGAGTTTCTGACTTTGGGAAGCCAGGGAGGGGACAGCCAAATGGTGTGGGCAGGTGGTGGGTGTAACAGGAGCTGGCGTTTCAGGGCGCAGAGCACACAGTTTGGAGCCAGCCATTTGAGTCCTGTCCAGGCTGTCTCGGCCACTAATGAAGACAGTGCTGGGAAGAGGGTCTGTAGAACTGACTGAGGATGAAGGGGAGAAATCAGTTCAGACAGCCTGCTTTAAATTTAATTGTTCCATTTTGCAAATCTGTCTGGCTGCTGGGCGGTTGGACCATGTGTCTGGGCCCAGCCCAGGCTGGGAGAGGGAGGGACAGTGCTCCCCCGATTGAATTATCGCATTTCCAGGCGCTCAGGGCAGCGGCTCTGAGCTGGGTTGGGGGGAGCAAATGACAGCTCCCGAGTCCTGCCACATCCCCTGAGTCAATGCCTCCCAGCCCACATGAAAAACCAGCAGTTAATTTAATGACAATCTGTGGCCCAAAGCCCCAGAGCAGGAATGTGGCTGAGTGTCTGACTTGCCACCAATTTCAATTAGCCAAAGCTGGAGAAAGGGACAGGAGGGGACAGGAGGGAACAGGAGAGAGGCCAAGTGTGAGGGCCTGTCCAAAGGTCTCCGCCAGGTTCTGGTCCCTTCTGGGCAACATACCAGAAACTCCACCACACAGGGCCTATCTCATCAAAATGGGGCAAAAAAAGCAATGCCCCTCTGCTTTTCACTTGGGATCATTGTGCCAATAAATGAGCACACACACACACCCCTCCTTAATTTGGTTGTTTTATCCCTGAGAGGGGCCACTGGAAAGGACACTTGATTAGAAACAAGAGACCAAAGTTTAGCTCTGAATCTGCCGTTTTTATTTATTTATTTTTCTTTTATTTTTAAATATGTTTTCATTGATTTCAGAAAGAGGAAGGGAGAGGTAGAGAGAAACATCAATGATGAGAATCACTGATAGGCCGCCTCCTGCACGCCCCCTACTGGGGATCAAGCCCACAACCCGGGCACGTGCCCTGATTGGGAATCAAACTGTGATCTCCTGGTTCATAGGTTGACGCTCAACCACTGAGCCACACCGGCTTGGCTGGATCTATCATTTTTAGCTGTTCATTATTGAGTGAATCACCTTTCTCCTCTGGGCCCTAAAGGGACTGGACTAAATCAGTGGTTTTCAAACTTTTTCTTCAGATGAAACCCCAACAGACACAGGAGACAAAAATCCAGACAGCTCGCTTTGAATTTAATTGTTCCATTTCGCAAATCCGTCTGGCTGCCAGGCGGTTGGACCGTGTGTCTAGGCCCAGCCTTCTCACGATTGAAGGTGGGTGGGCTTCCCCACCCTCAGAGAACCAGGACATTGGAGATCACTCATGTGGAAAACACTGAGCCAGATACACACTGTGGCAGGCTGAATAGTGGACCCCAAAGATTCTGTGTCCTACTCCCCAGAATCTGTGACTTTGTTACTTTACATGGCAAAAGGGGCTTCACAGATATGTGTAAGGATCTTGAGATGGGGAGTTTCACTCAGGTGGCCTTATGAGAGGGAGGCAGAGGGTGGAAAGAGAAGGTGATGTGATGACGAAAGCTGAGAGGAAGGTCTGAAATGCTATCCTGCTGACTGAAATGGTGGATGGGGCCTGAGCCAAGGAATGCAGGCGGCCTCTGGAAGCTAGAAACAGCAAGGAAACAGATTCTCCCCTAGAATCTCCAGAAGGAATTCAGCCCTTGATGTTAGGACTTCTGACCTGGTCCAGCATTGTAAGAAAATTAATTAATTTGCGTTGCCTCAAGCCTCTAAGTGTGTGGTTATTTGTTACAGCAGCAGTAGGAAACTAATATACTCACATTCTATAATTCTGCGAGAAGAGAAACGAACTGGAGAGAATTCCCTCTCCTTCTGGCCAATCGTTAGGAAATTCTGTATCAGAATCCGTCCAATTGGAGCTGCCCCATCCCTCCCCAGGAGTGGCCAGTACAGGCAACCCTGCTGCAAGGTGGGCCCAGAAGAACCCAGGGCTGCTCAGCTTCCAGAGGCAGGTGGTCAACTCAGAACGGGAGCTTCCCCTCATGGGTACCCCAGAGTCCTCAAGATGCAAGACCTTTAACACCCTCCCCCCAAGGTTTAGTTCTCATGTACCGATTTATAGGTATTTCTCTCTCTTCTCTCCTCTCAACTTCCTATGGGGAGTGGATTGGAAAGGAAAACTTTCAATTTGGTTCAGGGATTAATTCAGGGACATGAATATTGATGAGTCTATTGTCCCCTCCTGCAAATCCGCTGGTCATGGGATATCTCCCAGCCACCCAAACCTGGGCTGCCCTCTGCGCCCTTCCTATAAGGCCCACATGGATCCCATACAGTGACATGGGAGGTGACTCCTGGGTCACACCAGGCCTACAATGGGACAGCAGCACAGACACTGGCATTTGCCAACTCCAAGGAGGCAGGCTGGGCCCTGGAGCCCAAAGGGCCCAGTGACCAGGGACCAAAGAGCTCCAGGGCCAGAGGATGGGGTACGGATGGCCTTGTTTGGGGAAAGAATGGGGAGCAAGCAGTGGTCTGGTGATAGTGGCTGTTTTAAACAGAGGGCAAGACCACCTTCTAATAACCAGGTGGGTCAAGAACACACCTGCCGCTCCTTTTCCTTGGGCTTCTCACAGACAAGAAGGAACTGCTTCTTATGTGTGGCTGTCTCCCCAGCCACTGGTTTAGCTACTGGCCCACAGAAGCGGGGTGCAAGGAGGGAGACTCTGGTTCTCATACCCCACCAGGTTTGAAGTTCTGACCTCAGCCAAGGAGGGAGGCACCCATGTGCTGACAGTGAAGCTCTGTTTCTGGTACATAATATGTACTTTGAAAATTCTGCTTAGGGACCACTCTCGTATTGGGGCTGATGTCTAAGGACCTATCCCAGATGCTCCTGTCCAGACCCTCACTTGTCAGCCTGCCTGCCCTTTGAGAAAGGCCATAAAGGCATGTTTGCCCACTTTTGCCCATTGTGACAGTCAGGCAGGATTAGACTGGTGAGTAACTGGGTACTCGGTACCACAGCAAACCTGTTAATAACACCCAACTGGCACCTGCTTTCGCCAGCAAAAGGCGTTTTACAGTGTCTCATTAAAATCAGGAGAAGCATTAAGAGGCCCCTCTCTTGATTAATGACTTTCTCTGCCTGAGAGATGTAATCCTATCTTCTAACCCCAAATAACGAGAAACAAAATTAAATTTCTACCAAGAGATCATTCGAGGCACCGTTTGCACCATGCCCCTAAGTCTTATTTTCTTTATATACTTTATCCAGCTTAAAGGCACGAGGTATCTTGATCCCAAACCAGATATGTGCTGCTATAGGTAGCCCAGCAGTAGAAGGAAACTTCACAGGCTTTTGTTAGGAACTAAGGAGTTTATACTTTTAAAGGAACAGCCACTGTCCCTTAGGTGAAGACATGTGTGGGTGTGTAAATATAATGCAAAAATATGTAAAGATTATCCATCTCCTCGGTCCTTTTAAGGAAATAAGCATCAATAAATCAAAACCAAAGCTTCTTCATGGACTCCACTGATTCCCTTCTCTGCCTCTCAGATATTATTTTTTTTAAAAAATCAGAGGATCATGGACTTTTCAAACTGAGGGGACCTTCCAGACCCTTTAGTTAAACCTCATAACCTGACAGATGAAGAAAGTGATGCCCAGATAGGTAAGGGGACTTACAATTAGGGTCAGCTGACTGCCAGTCCAATGTTTTCTGTTACCACTCAGACACTATTTTAGTCTGTTTGGGCTGCCATAACAGAAAGATCATAGACTGGGTGGCTTATAAACAACAGAAATGTATTTCTCAGAGCTCTGGAGGCTGGAAGTCCAAGATCAAGATCCAGAAGGGTTTGGTCTCTGGTGACAGCTCTTCCTGGCTTACAGATGCCACCTGTTTGTCCTCATACAGTCTTCCCTCAATATATGCATGTGGAAACGGAGAACTCTTCTCATAAGGACACTAATCCCATTATGGGGTTGCACCGTCATTTAAATGTAATTACCTCCTCAAAGCCCCCTCTCCAAATACCATCATATGGGGAGTTAGGGCTTCAATATATCAATTAGGGTGGGGGGACACAACTCAGTTCATTGCAGCCGGGCAGTAATGCCATTCCTTTATTGACGGGTGAGAGGGTGAAGAAGAAATGCATTGTGTGTTTGTCAGATAGTATTGGTCAGAAGAGAAATTTATTGCATTAGAGGATGAAAGTCAATCAAGATTAGTGAGTAAAAATAGAATGTATTAACTCGCAGACTTCAGGGGAAAGCATAGCGGTCATCAAAACACTGTGGGAAAGCAGATTAGATAAGGGGAGGAAGATAGCAAAATGTTCTGATTCTTGCAGTCGCAATAGTGAGTTTGTACCAGAATGTAGGGGGAATCTGAGCACATAAAACAGATTTGGGCTTCTGCTTCCAACCAAAGTAGATAAAAGTGACCAGATTTACCCTCCTGCATGAAACAACTAAAAAACTGTTTGAAACAACAGTTTTCAAGAGACTGAACACTAGCCAATGAAAGACAGAGGTCCCAGAGAGTCAGGAGAGAGACTAGGTGACCACACAGTGGCCCAGCTGGTGGCCTTGGCAGAGTTTCCAGACTGCAGCATTAAGAGGGAGAATCCAGGCAGCACCCGGGAGAAGAGCCGAGTTGAGGACACAAACCTGGGAGTCCAGGGCGACAGAACAGCAAGGGTTCACAGGATGAAGTACCAAAGGGGAGAGAGCTTCACAGAGAGGAGACTCCAGATACCTGCAGAAGGTCCCTGAGGAGCATTCAGCAAAGCACTGATCAGCACAGTGTGTGAGGAAACTACCCAGGACTAGAGAATGGGCAATCCAACAAGATCAGAGGGAACAGTACACAGTGCTCAGCAGGACCCAGAATAGTGCCTATCACATCAGACAGGAAAACCCATAATTCACAGGGCAAATGTCTTGCTTCAGTACTGGGGAATAATTATCCCAAACTAAACAGAGCTCTGGTCATGGTAACAAATCTTGAAAGCAAGACTCAAAAGGGTCAAATGTTTCCAAGTAACATCACTGAACCCCAGAACAATGCTCAATAATATCTATAGGAAAACAAAACACGCAAAAGGTGAAAGTCAAATGTCTGGAATACAATGAAAATTACCAGGCATGCAAAAAAGCAGAGAAGTAACAGCCATGATGAGGGGAAAAGTCAATCAGTTTTCACTGACCCAGAACTGACATGGATTTTAGACTTATCAAATGAGAACACTAAGACAATATTAAACTTATTTCATGTGTTTGAGAAGTAGAGACTTGGGAGATGTAAAAAAGACCCAAATTGAGAGATTAAAAATATACTCAATGGGATTAATGGCAAACTAAACATCACAGAATAAAAATTTTGTAAATTTAAGACAACAATAAAAGCTATCCAAATTAAAACATAGAAAAATTTTTAAATGAGCTGTGGGACAACTTAGAACAACCTAAGATATGTGTGATTGAGTCCCCAAAGGAGAAGAGAAAGGAGGACAAGCACCACAGAAAAAAATATATTTGAAAAAATCATGGATGAAATTTTCTAAATTTAGTGAAAACTATAAACCCACAAATCCAAGAACTCAACATGCCTAAACACAAAAAATAAAGAAAATGACCCCAAAACACACTGTAGTCAAGTTATTAAAAATTAATTATAAACAAAAAAATCTTAAAAGTAGCCAGTTTTTTTAAAAAAACACATTACATGCACAGAAAGAAAAAAAAAAGAGAGAGAGAGTTGAATTACAGCTGATTTATCCTCAGAAATAATGCAAGCAAGAAGAGAATGGGATTATGTCTTTAAAGCACAGAGAGAAAAATCTTCAGCCTTGAACTCTATACCTTGTGTACTGGTTTTCTATTGCTGCATAACTAATTATCATAAACTTGGAGTCTTATAACAACAAATTCATTATCTCACAGTTTCCATGGATCAGATTGGTTATATTCACATCAGACAAAGTACATTTAAGAGCAGAGAATGTTACCGGGAATGAAGAACATCATTTCATAATGATAAATGGATCAATTCATTAGATGATATAACAATCCTAAATGTTTATGCCCCTAATAGCAAAGCTTTAAAATACATGGGGGGGGGGGGGAGAAAGAACTTAAATGTTAAGAAAGAGAGAGATCTATTAACATAGCTAAATATTTCAATACCCCTCTCTCAATGATTGGTAGAACAAGTGGGTAGAAAATCCGAAAGGATATAGAGGACTGAACACAATCAATCAACTCGACCTAACTGATATTTACAGAAGACTTCAAAACAGCAGGGCACACATTCTTTTCATGTGCACACAGAACATTTACCAAGATTCTGACCCATAAAACAAGTCTCCATAAACTTAAAATTCAAGTCATACAATACATATTCTCCTTCCACAACAGAACTTAATTAGAAATCAGTAACAGGAAGATTTCTGGAAAGTCTTCAAATGTTTGGAGACTAAATGACACATTTTTAGGTAACTTGTAGGTCAAAGAAAATATCAGGAAATAAAAAGTACTTTGAAGTGAATTAAAATGAAATACGACATGTAAAAATGGGCTGGGTACCACTATAGTACATAGGGGGAAATTTATAGCACTAAACACCTATATTAGAAAAGAAAGGTCTCCAGTCAATAACCTCACCTTCCACCTTAAAAAACAAGATAAAGAAGAGCTCATTAAACCTAGTAAGTACAAGAAGGGAAATAAGAAAGATCAGAATTCAATGAAAGAGAAAATAGAGAAAATCAAAGAAACCCAAAGCTGATTCTTAAAGAACATTAGTGAAATTGATAAACGTGAGCCAGACTGATTAGGGGGAGGGGAAACAGCCATAGTCACTACAGAAGGCAAATGACCTGTTCCACATCCATTTGACACTAAAACAACATTGTTTTCAGCCTGTGATTTGGCCTGTGGGATAGATTTTATACTTTCTTACAACCTTCTATACCATTGCTGAAAATCAGGACTTTTCACAGCCTGAAAAGGGATTTCCCAGGTCACAAAGTTTCAGTGCTAAAACTGAGACAGTCCCAGGCAAACCTGGATGGATGGTTGGTTGGTTACCCCAAATTTGTCACCTCGTTCTGAACATCATTGCAAGGCAGACACAGTGGTGGCCTGGCTAAATCCAGGATGGCCCCCATTCCTAAATGGTCACCAAAAGGATGGCATGGAGCCTTAATTCAGCACAGCACAGCTTGGGCTGTTTAATATCAGAGCCTTGGCTGAATTTCATCTGACCCTTTCCTGCAAAGGTAGGGGAGTAGATACCAGGCAGATCCTTTGCAGCAACTTACAATTAATTTATGCTGCCCGGAACATCCCACTAGGTCAGTATTGTTCACTCAGTTAATAAAAGGATTGATTTTAAGGACACCTTTGATTATTAAAGCCTGATGAAGACTTCCTCCCTCTCGAGAGAGGAGCAATGAGTCTTCCCGCAGTAGAACGCCTTGGTTCTCCCAACAAATGTGCTTGCTGCAATCTTGTGTTTAATTAGTCTCCCTCTTCTGATGAAATAATTGTGTCCCTGCTTTGGATTTCATTCATAAGATCACTCACTTTGCATATGGCAGGCTTTTTATTGACTCACGCATTGATTGCGGGGCCATATGGTGCACACGGAGGAAAGCAAGGATGCATTCGGCTGAAACGCAGCAGGAGCAGGGGAAAAGCCAACACTGTCTGACATCAGTCGGGCCACCAGCTGACATTTAATTGACCATCTACTATGTGCGACCAGGCTGGAAAGTTCAGAGATGAGCAAGAGGCATAGACACTACCCTTAAGGCAGTTTCTCAACCTCAGCATGATTGACCTTTGGGGCCAGATAATCCCTAGCTGTGGGCCTGTCCCATGCATTGTAGGATATTTAGCAGCATCTATGACCTCTACCCACTAGAAACCAGTAGCACTGCTCCTCCGCTCCCAGTGTGACAAGCAAACAGAGGTCCAGACACTGCCAAATGGCCCTAGAAGGCAGAGATGCCCCAGGTTGAAAACCTTAAGGTGTTTGCAACCTAGGAGAGCAGCTAAGACAAGTACCCAAATGTTCAAGATGAAGAACATCATAGGACACTAATGGAGAAATATAGAGGCTGGAAACCGCAGAGCTCTTGGGGATGAGGATGGGAATGCCAGGAAGGCAGAGGGGACACGTCTCATTGGAGAAGACCACTCTGCCACAAGGCAGCAGCCACTGTCCACTCCAGCCACGTGTTACTAGATATTCTGATGTGGATTTGAAATCAGGACTTCCGTGTAAAATCTCTCCATTTTTCAAATGTTCTCAACCAGCTTAAAAATATTTTAAATATAATGTAAACCCAAAAGTAAATACATAAAAAGATCAGGGGTCTTATTCAGCCGGATGCCCTTCTGTGAGAAAATTAGGCAGTCCCTGAGAAGTCCTGGGACTTCCTCCTGCTCACCTCCACCTCTGGGCGGTGGGGTCTGTCTCTGGAAAGTGGCAGGTGGTCTGTATGACTGAGCCTATAATGTTGTTCCTGACCCTGGCTGCCCGTTTGAATCGCTTGGAAATATTCAAAAGCTCAACAGTGCTGGACCCCACCCCAGACCAATTAAACCAGAATCTCAGAGGGTGGGGTCCAGGGGTCCATGTCAGTAAAGCCCTTCCCAGGTGACTCTAACAGTCAGCCCGGCCGGAGAGCCGCTGGTGTAGAAGGAAACCAAGGTGCCTCGAGGCCCACCTCCAGGTAGTGCATTAAGATCTGAGAGTCCTGCCTCAGATCTTCTGGGTTCAAATCCTGCTCCACCACAGGTAACTATGGGGCCTGGGAGGAAATTAACCTGGGCCTCAGGGTCTCTATCTGGTGAATGGAAATAATAACACTACCTACTTTATCAGGTTTGTGTAAAACATAAGAATCACTAGAGGTGGGGCCCGGGCATTGGTGTTCTTTATTTTTCAAGATGTTTCTAAACAGCAGCCAGGGTGGAGAAGCAATAATTGGGTTTTGCCAGCTCCAACATTCCGTGAATTTCCATTTGTGTGAATAGGAAACGAGCACTAGACACCCACTAAGTCTGGGACTGAGACACCCCATTGGGATCTCCCAAGAAGGATTGGAAATGAAGAGCCAGATGCTGGCTGAACACAACATAAACTCCAAAGGAACACAATATAATGTCCAGCACACAATCATTAGCTGCCGGGAAGACATACCTTGAATATCATTCTAAAAGGACTGGGCTTGTGAGGGCTGCCTCCTGCTAACACGAAGGCTCTTCCACCAAAAACACTCAAGAGCCCTGACACCCAAACACTGAGTATCCTGAAGCATCTGACCAGTGTCATGCTGGTAACATTTCCATTATGCACCTGAACTTCTATAATGAGGTGGCTTACGACGGGGCTTCCATTTGGGACACACACATTTATCATTCGATTAGGAGAGATTACCTATTTTTAGATAAAACATATATCCCCTAACAGGGATGGACAGTTACAAATAAGTTGGGAAACTCTAGCCGACGCCCAAAACATCATGATTTAGGTTGAAAGAAAAAGCTTTTCTGATCACTGTCCCTTTGTGTTCCCCAGCGCATTTTTCATGTTCACTCACTGTCACCCCAGATAAGGGATCACCTTGGCTATATCCCATTTCTTCACAGGCTAAGGTGGGAGGAAGAATTGTCAAAATCAAACAGGAAGGATCAAGGCTCCAGGAAGGAGAGGCAGGGGTCTGGGGCCTTTGCTGGGCGATCAGCTTATTAGCCCACCTCCAATGTAAGTAGGACCGCTCTTGGGGGAACCACAGAAATGGCCTCAAGTTAGGCCTCTACTGATGCTGTCAGATGGAAAGAAGGCTTGAAGGAAGCCAAGTCTCTCCTCCCACACTGCAACAGGGCCCTGCCCCTTCCGTGAGGGTCCTTCCTTCCCTGGAGATTGAAGCAGCTCAGGTAGATTCTGATGCAAAAAGGAAAGACACTCCCAATGACTATAGCTGGAAACTTTTGAGCAAACAAACAAAACAAAATAGTATTATATTAGAACCTAAAGTATAAAATCACCATGAGTCCAGAAGAACTTCTACTTCTAGGAGGGTGGAATAGACATACTTTCCCTAACACCTCCACTATGTACAGCTAAAAGCCCTGAACATTATATGCAAAACACACACAAGTAGATTGAAAAGTGAAGGGAGAAGGTAGACCTTGGTATCCAAGGAATGACATGGTGAATTTCCCGGGTTTCTTTTCTGCTCCATATATCCCAGTCATGGAGTGGAAGAGCCAACAACCGAGAAATGCCAACATGCTCACAGCAAAAAGAAAAAGAAAAAAAAGAACCCTGCTCTCTCTAGCCAAAAGGCCAGGAAAGAGCAGCCTCGTAATGCAGAACACGTTTAGCCAATAACCACTCCAGTCAACACCACAGTAAAAGGTGGTTCCACCTCTACCCATTCCAGCAAAGCCCAGTGGGAATCCTAGATTTTCACCCTCTCAAGGCTATAACAAGGTGTCCCTACACCCCTACCCAGATGGTACCAGAGAAGACCAAGCAGGAAGACAGGGCCCGTATCCCATGCCTGCATGGTGGTAATAAGCCCCAGCCCCACCCCTGCAGGGTCAGTGAGGACTGCACGGGAGCCAGAACTCCTAGCCAGCAGTAACGAGGAGCCCCCCACCTCGTATGTCACCAGATACAAACTAGGAAACCTGGACTTCTACCTCCACTTGGCAGTAACAAAACAGCACAACTTCCCCTACTGAAGTGGTGTCAGAGAAATCCAGCTAAAACGAAAGGTTTAAATAAGATACAGAGTTTCATAACATAATATAAAAATGCCCAGGTCTCAGTCAAAAATCACTCATCACACCAAGGCCCAGGAAGAGCTCATACTAAATTTTTTAAAAAGGCAATCAACAGATGCCAACACAAAGATGACAGGAATGTTAGAATTCTCGGACAAAGGTTTAAAAGCAGCCATTCTAAAAATGCTTCAACAAGCAATTACAAATGCACCTGAAGCAAATGAACAGCTAGAACGTCTCAGCAAAGAAATAAAATATATAAAGAAGGACCAGAAATGTCAGAACTGAAAAATATAATAACTGAAATCAAAGTTCAGTGAATGGACTCAAGAGCCAAGTGGGATACAGAGGAAAGAATCAGTGAACTGGATGACAGACAATAGAAATTATCCAATCTGAACAACAGAAAGAAAATAGACTTTAAAAACGAAAACAGGAATCGAGCCTCAGGCACCTACAGTACTACAGTAAGAGATCTAGCACTCATGTCATCAGTATTCCACAGGAGAGGCTGAGGCTAAAGAGGTACTCGAAGAAATAAAGGCTGAAAACTTCTCAAGTTTAGCAATTTGAGAAGATGAATAAATCCCAAATAGAATAAACCTAAAGAAATCCACATGAAGACACCTCATAATTAAAATTGTCAAAACTAGAGATATAGAAAAAAAGCAGCCAGAGGAAAATGACATCTCACCTTTAGGGGAAAGCAATCAGAATAACATTGGATTTCTCATCGGAAACCACTCGCAGGAAGGAGCACATTTTTCGGTTGGTGACAGAAATAACTGTTAACCTAGAATCCCATACCCAGCAAAAACATCCTTCAGGAATGAAGGGGAGTCAAAGATAGACTTCTAAATAAGTCATAAGTAAAAGAGGAGGTTTCAAGAGAAAGAAAAAAATAGGTTGAGCTAAATGAAAATAAAAATACACTATATGAGAAGTTGGGGGATAGAACTAAAGCAGCGTTAAGAGAGAAATGCATAGTACTAAACACACAGAAAAGAGGAAAAGTCTCAAACCAACTCTACAGTGATCAAGACAGTGTGATGCTGGTATAAGGACAGACATTTAGATCAACAGAATAGAACTGAGAGTAGAGAAATAAAGCCCTTTTTTTTTTATGGTCAACTGATTTCTGACAGAGGTGCCAAGACCATTCAATGGGGAAAGAATAGTGTGTACAATAAATGGTGCTGGGACAACTGGATATCCACATACAAAGGAATGAAACTGGACTCCTACCTCATTTCATATCCAAAAATTAACCCAAAACGGATCAAAGAGCTAAACTATACCATAAGAACTAAAATTATAAAACTCTTAGAAGAAAACATAGGCACGTCTTTATGACCTTGGATTAGTAATGGTTCCTTGTGATACCAACACACAGGCAACAAAAGAAAATAAATAAATTAGATTTCATCAAAGTCAAAAATGTTGCGCTTCAAAGCATAACGTAAAATGAAAAGACAGTCCACAGAATGGGAGGAAATATTTGCAAATCATGTATCTGATAAGGGACTTATATCTAGAATATATATTAAAAAAACAAAACATTTACAACTCAATAATAAAATAATTGGCCCGATTTACAATTATGAAAGGATCAGAATAGACAGTTCTCAAAAGACATACAAATGGCCAATAAGCACATTAGAAGATGCTCAACACCATCAGGTGTCAGGGGAATGCGAACCATGACCACAAGGCGATACCACGCCCCACCCACTCCTCAGCGATTCTACTCCTAGTTATATACCCAAGAGAAATTAAAAGCACATGTCCACAGAAAACCTGTCCGTGAGTATCTATAGCAGCATTATTCAGAGGAGCCAAAAAGTGACAACACAAATTACCATCAACTGATGAATGGACAAAATAAAATGTGGTCTATCCACACAAGATACCATTGGCAATAAAAAGAAGTACTGATCTATGCTACAATGTGGATGAAATTTGAAAACACTATGCTAAGTGAAAGAAGCTTGCCACAAAAGACCACATATTATATGATTCCATTAATAAGAAATGTTCAGATGAGGCGAATCTATGGAGGCAGAAAGTGGTTGCCTAAAGCTGGGGGGATCAGAGGAAAGGAAGAGTGACTGCCAATGGTACAGGGTCTCTTTTTGTGGTCATGAATATGTTCTAAAATTCATTGTGGCTATGGTTGTCAACTCTAGCTATACTAAAAACCATCGCCTTGCATACTTTAAATGGGTGAATTTGTGGTATGTGTCAATAAAGCTGTTATAAAAGTATATATGTATAATACATATAAAAGTATATATGTATTATATATGTATAATAGGTGCAAAGGAAATTCATGAGTCCATACTGATATAAATAAATGATTGAACAAATAAATAAATATATAAATGGGGGGGCTGAAATAGACAAATCTTCGGGGCAGAAAAATTCCAAATAATTTATGTCAATACTTTGTCCTCAGGGACAATGTTTCTACAATTAATTGGCCACCACTCTCATAAAAGTAAAGGCCAAGATCATTTTCTAAAACCTGTCTTTCTTCTCAGTCCTGGAGAAAGTGAGGTGAGTCAGCTTTCAGGAAAGCATTTGGCATTGTATGTCAAGAAATTCTCAAGTGTCAGCCCAAGTGAACCAGAAATTTCACTTCTAGGAATCAAGCCTGAGGAAATTATCCAAAATGAGGTCAAAGCCCAGGCAATTTTCTCTATTGTTAATAATAAAAAACTGCTAACAATTTCAATACCCATTAGGGGAATGACTAAGTAAATTATGGTACATATAATTACAGCCATATGATAGAATCTCATGTCATTATTAAAAAATATTCGTTGAAGAGTTCTTAATGACATGTAAAAATATGGTGAAAAAGCAGAATATAAAATCAAGCTTAAGATATGACCTCAAATTGGAGGGAGGGGATGTTTATATACAGTGCTCATAATGGTAATCTCAAGGAGGCAGGATTAGTGCCCATTGATGGCTCTCCTCTTTTTGAAAATTGTCAATATCTTTCAGATTTTCATCAATGAGCATGCATGAAATTTTTAATTGAAAAAATAAAACAAAAAAAGTGTGTTGTCCACAGTAAAGAGATACTGTAGCAGACTGCTAGTTACCTCCCAGTATCCTTCCAGTCCCCCCTTTCTTTTGTAAGAGAACCCTTTTTCAGGTGGTCACAGGGACACCAGAGCCCTCCTAAAAACCTGTAAGAATGTCTAGCTTTTGGTGGGGGAACATATTCATCAAAAATCACCCAGTGCTGTATTTCATGCAATGCTAGCTCCAAAAAAAGGGGTGGGTGGAAGGCAGTTGACGAAATATATTTGGAAAGTCCTCCATTCTCTATCTTCATTTAGGAAATTCATACTGCATATTAACATATAAAAGGCTCTGAAAAGTCCTGCAGTGAAGAAAGCTTTTATACTTGAGTATTTTTCCCAATTATTTAACCAGGAACTGGTTTTTCATAGGGTACCTGTTAACTCCTTTTAGAACACACACAATTGGAAATGCTATACTAGATGCTGGAAAAATACTTTATTTAGCTGCCTAATTATGTAAACTTCACATCTATTGGAATAACCATTGATGATTGTCATTATTACTACTTCTGGAATTAATACATCTTGATCTTGGAGTGAATTCCTCTTTGGCTGAAAAGGGCATAGTTTATTGCATTGCAGGACCAAGGAGGGTCTTTCTCGGAACATTCTTTTCCAATTTTGTCAGTGTGGTTTGGAGATTATTATTTGCATCTGAACTATTTCTCCTATTTCAGCTGGAAGTGATACAAAGTTCAAAGAACTAGTTCATTCATCATTTACTCGCCATACACTTATTAAGCCTCTACCACATTCCAAGAACTGTGCTTGGCCCTTTACACACAGTATTCCAAGTTCTCATAACATTGAAAAGAACTGCTATTGTGGCCATTTCACGGGTGTGAAACTGAGGCCAGTTGAGACTGAGTTATCTACCCAAGAACACACAGGGATCAGAGCAGGAGCTGCACAGCGTGGCTGCTCCGGGAACCTGCACACTCTCTCTCCCGGTCCTGTGTCACAAGGCTCTCAATTATTACCTGACCCGCATTTTGGATGCTGCATGGGTTTCAATTTAGTGTCCCTAATTGGAATCAAATACTTCTGACTCTGGAAAGAAATACTGTTAACCAGTGGCTCGTGCATAGAATAAATGAGTGCCTGTCGTGAAGGGGTCCTGAGAAGGAGATGAAGGAGAAGGAAGCGGATTCCAGCCTCAGGTGTGCGTTGAACAGTGTCCTCCAAAAATTCCTGTCCACCTGGAAACTCAGAATGTGACCTAATCTGGAAACAGGGGCTTTGCAGATGTAATTAAGGTAGGAATTGATATGAGGTCATACTAAATTGAGGTGGCCCCCAAATTCAATGAGAGTGTCCTTGTAAGAGACACATTTTTCTAGTGTTATCCATTCTCATTTAATGCACGGCCACTCCTAAGATCAGCTGAGAGTCCTATTCTACCAAGGCGGCTTCTCAGACTCCCGGGTGAAATTCCTCTCTTCCTCCGACATGCCCATGGCACTTTGTTTCCACCTCTGCCCTGGCGCTGGATCCCATCTGCTCGCTCTAGAGTGACATCTGTGCCTGACTCGACAAGGTGAGCCCCTGGACGACTGACCATCACCTGGCTTTGGGTCCCCTAGAGCACCTGACCCAGGGCAGAGTATACTGAATTTCCCTTGCTGGGTTAAATGTGTGTGTTGGGTTTTACTTAGCTCCATCCACCAGAAGCTGGTGCAACAGTCCGGTGACGCATCTTCTGCCAGTTACCAGGTGTCTGTGAGCTATGTTGCGTGGGTGGAGGTTACAACAGTGAGGCTGCCCTTGGCCAGGGCCACAGTTCACAGAACCCACCCTTTCAGCCCTGATTGAACATCACAACCCACAGATAAGTTCAGGTTCTTTCTCTGGACCAGCTCCAAAAACAACTGGGGGTAGCTCTCTCCTCCCCCAGGAGTGGGGGTCTGAACTCTCCTTCAGTGGAAAAAATCCCCAGAAGCTTTAACCCTACGAGTGGCTTGTGCTGAGTGGGTGTTTGGTCATTTCCAAGTGGGTGACTTTTTTTGAACTTGACTTTGCTAATGCCTCCAGCAAATTAGAGACACAATTACACTGTGACTTAACAGAATTAGTCATGCACACACATCCTGCGCCCACACTTCTCACTCCCCTATTAAAGGAAGCACAGCCTGAGGCTGACAGGGGAGGTAAAGAATTAACCTTCCCATCCCCTTGGGCCCCTCAGGCTCAAGGTCACAGATTTGATATGGGATATCAAATGAAATTTCAGGTAAGCAACAAATAATTTTGGCATAAGTATATCCCATGAAATTTTGGGGATATACTTATGTTAAAATAATATTCAAATGTAACTGGGCATCCTATATTTTTATTGATAAACATGAGGATGCTACTCAGGCAGGATCTTCAAATGCTAACGCCCAGGATCCCTAAACTGCTTCCAGGGAGGATCCTTGTGAGAGAAGGAAGAGTAGAGAAACCATAATATGGAATCATCTCGGCTCTGTGGGGTTCATAAATCCAAGTCCAAATATACGGCATAAAAAGCCTGATCAGACACTCAGTGCAATTTACACAAAACATTTTTCAAGGATATAATTGCTTGGCTAAAACCCATTAGCATTAATTCTGTACTCGGCCTAGTAACACATCCACTCCCCTTGTTCTTTCCAGGGGAAATACCTGACCGTGGCCATCGAGTCACCTGCTTGAACGCCCCAGTGCACCACCTGTGCGACAGTTATTGATTTGTGATGAATGACACAGCTCTCTCTTCTGGGCTACGTACCGCTTTGTTTTCAAACCTCACCTAATTGTTCGATGATTTCTGATTTCTTTTCCTTTCCAGAGAAATAAATGCAAAGTGTTTATTCTCCAAAGGCCGTAAACAGAGCTTGCGGGTCTGGTTTCTATGACAACCCCACTTGATCCAGCAAACCTAGATTATCTCTAATGACAGACATGAAGTTTAAATTGCACATTCGGAACAAACAGTGCTCTGCTGACCTTTTATTGAAAAATGGAATACAGGGTGATTAGCATAATGTGTTACATAAAAGGGAAAGCCGTTTCTTCGTGGGCATTGCGCACCGGCAATTAGCCGCACCACTAGTCCTTAAAAACCTGCTTGCCAGGATGGAGAGCTTGGGAAATTAAGATTTGCCATCTATCATTTTCAAATTCAGTGAAGTCTGCAGCAGTAATTGCACTAAACAGTTTTCAAATAACACACGCTGCTGTTTCCCTTACTCACTCAATCGAGTCTTTCAGCAGGGGGATAAGAACAGAGAGGCAGATTTTACCCATTGTACCAAAAAATAATAATTGTTGGCTCCAATAGCTACTCTGAAACAGTCTCTCCTCTTAATCCCCTAGTGCGATTCCTGAAGGAAGCCTGGGGTCTGGGCATCCTGGAAGTGGCCACCTGGAAACTGCTTGTTAGCAGCGGGGCAGCGGGAGTCCGGGGCTGGTTAACCAGAGACGGGACTGACCGCCCACTGGTAACTGGGACCACGTTCAAGTTCTGTGCTCAAATCACCTGCAAAACGAGGGGCTGGAGAGGCTGGGCTCCGGAGCAAAGCACTTGGTTCAAACCCTGGCTTTGCTCTCACCGCCTTATGACCTTGGGCAAGTTACCTGCCTCCAAGACCTGGCTTCCTTTCTACACAATGGAAATTGTATGCAGTGGCCGCTGGCTCTTGTCACAGGGCCCGCTTCGTAGGATCGCTGTGAGGGTGAAAGCGGGCAGTCCCACTGACCGGGAGGGTCAGCCCTCAAGGACCCTCAGCTGCCTTCACTTCTATTCCACGGGATGTGCTCATAACAGGACTTCTCCAAGTGCTGCCCTGAGCTCTAACAAGACACTGTGGAGTAATGGAAACAGACCTTGGACAACTCTGCAAGAGGGAAAACTAAACAACTCCACCTTCCTGGAGTTTATAGCCCCCCCATGGAAGACATGTTTGCCTCCCTCCTCCCTCCCCACCCCCCCGAAACACACACACACTTTCCCCACACACACATTTTATTTGCTGGCCTCCATGGCAAATGGTCTTTTGGTTTTATCTGAACAATTTTCTTGCTCTCCTGCACCCCCACCCCAACCCCAGCTGGTTGGCATCTAACCTTGATAAACATCTTTGGTTCATGGGGGAATGATCTGGCTCCTTAAAAAGAAGTCAGATTTTCAAAGGCTGAGTCACTCACCCCAGAGAGCAGTGCCCGAGGGAGAAGTAGGTCAGCCTGGGGCAGAGCCTCCTCCCAGATGAAGCACCCAGCTCACAGGTGGCCGGGCTCTTCTGAGTGCTTTGTGTGGGTCACTCATTCAAGCCTCACGACAACTCTACAAGATGAACTATGGTTCTCTGCATCTTCCAGATGAGAAACTGAGGCACAGGGAGGAGAGGTGGGCTAGAAACCCAGCAAGCAGGCCGCACTGCTGACCAGACACAAAGGTTTGATAATCTCAGACACTGCAGCAAGAGACATGAGTTAACCACTCACTCACTCACTCATTCACTCATCAAACATGTAGTGAGCAGGCCCTACCCTCAAGATGCCTGCCCTGGTGGAGGAGATGGACAAGCAGAGACCCGTTTCTAACACTGGGTGGTAAACAGTCTGCTGGGAGGAAGCCCGGGATGCCATGGGAGCACCAGGAGAGGTACCTGGCCTGCATTCTGGGGTGGTCAGGGAGAGCTTCCTGCAAGAAGCAGTCACCAAGTCAGGTCTTAAGAGAACAAGTGAGAGCTGACCAGGTGGAAGGGCATTCCAGCTCAAGGAAGCACATGTGTGGCAGCTTAGAGGCCAAAAGACAGCAAGAGCCTTTGGGGGAACTTGGGGACGAGAAGGGGCAGGAAGAGACTAAAGCCAGCCACACCAAGGAAGCTCCCCGGCCCATAGTCACACTTCAAGTCAGAAAGTCTGCATTCAAATCTGACTCCACCTATTTCTAGCTGTGTGACCTTGGGCAAGTTAAACAACCTCTCTGGGCCTCAGCTCCCACAGTGGGAACAGGCAGAAATGACAGTACTTTCCAAATAGGGTTGTTGTGAAGGTAAAATGAGCTACTATATATCAAGCACTTGACCTTGTACAGAGAAAGCACCCACTACGTGGCATCACCGTCATCATCTGGCAGGAGTCAGCCCAGCGGCTGAGCAAAGCACACAGCTACCCAGCCCTGCAGACAGGGCCCAGTGAGCACGTACACGGGCCCGGGGCTTCCACAAAGAACAAGGAGTCTTCAGGCAAGAAAACCCACCCTCCCACCACTGATCCAAACCTCTGGGTTGCCTCCTCCTTCCCAAGATAAGGCTCTGCCAAGAAATACCACTGAAATTCCAAGGAAGTTCACTCGGAGTTTCTTCCAGCCAAGGGAAAACCTGGAGCTTATTTTCTCCCCATGATGAAACCAGCCTGGCATTAAAAACAAAAAAAACACTACAACGCTGCCTCTTCATCAGGCCAGGTCCGGAGGAGCAGGTGGAATCCCCCTAGCTGTGGGGACATCGTCTCGCACTGGGAGTCGGCTGAAGGCTCAGGGAGCTGTGACGAGTGGAATCCTCTCCCCAAGCCTTGAGGATATGGAAGGGACGCAGGTGAGTCAGTCCCCACAAATCCAAACAGATCCATGAGCTGGGCCCACCTGCACCTGACCATTCCCAGGAAGGTTCACGGAGATCCTCCCAGGGAACTTTCCAGGTGGACATGTGACCACCGCAGGCTAGTGCCTGGGTCCTTTAAAACAGATCCCAGCGCTGAGTATGGGCCACGGTGAGTCGCACCCGAGTTCCCCGAGTTCTCTCAGGCTCTCAGCCTGTCCCTCGGCTCTGAGGGAAGCCCCGGGGCCTCGGGGAGAAAGCATGTATCCTTCTGCCGTATGGGCCCTGCTGCTTCAGCCTCCAGGCCCCCATCCTTTAAAATGGCCCTGGTTACAATGAGTCATGCAGGAGGAACTTTGCACTTGGCCAAAAATTTTTTTAAATCTTGTTTAAAAAAGTAAAATGACTCACCAACTCATGAATGCCACCAACTACTTTTTGTGGCACCAAGTCTTGGAGTGGTGCCGTGCCAGTCACAAGGGAGGGGACGCCGAGGCGAAAGGTGATAAATGTCCAGCATGGGACATGAGGACTGGACTCTCAAATCCTGTCACTCTGGCCTCTGACACCCCAACATGTACTTCTTCCTGTCTCGAGAAATCTGTCCCATTCTGTAACTGAGGCAGCTCCCTGCATGCTTGCCTCATTCGCCC
Source organism: Miniopterus natalensis (assembly GCF_054644295.1). Classification (NCBI taxonomy): domain Eukaryota; kingdom Metazoa; phylum Chordata; class Mammalia; order Chiroptera; family Miniopteridae; genus Miniopterus; species Miniopterus natalensis. The sequence continues at coordinate 53,360,211 of NC_142094.1, forward strand.
ACCAGACCCTCCCTCTCCTCAACATTGAGAGACCCTAACAGGAGTCTCACATCTGTCCCCTCCCGTCTGACACAGTGCCCTCACTCAGGCCCCTAGCACCCCCTCACCGGGCCGAGCCCAGCAGCCTTTTCTCCTCTAACCCATCCTATTGTTGAGATTAGTTTCTATAAAGTGCAGGACACCTGCTGTCCCAGCTCGTGCCTCACACGGGCATTCAGGCATCTACTCTAGGGGCCCACCACCACCACTGGCACTCCCGTCTCCCAGTATTTACTAACCATTTACCAGGAGCCAGTGACAGTGCCAAGGCCTTTAGATAAATTACCTAATTTGATCCTCAAAGCCACCCAATGAAGCAGTTACTAGTATTATTCCTATTTTCCAGATGAGGAAATCAAGGCTCAAAGGGGTTAAACCCAAGTACAGGTTATATGCCTAGCGAGGCTCAAGGTGCCGCGGTGGAGGATTCCCTGTGGGACCAAACCCCCCCGTTCTCTCCAACGTGTCCCCTGGCCTAGCGGAGCATCTCCTGCTCACTCTAGATTTCCCCTCCCTTTCCTTTCGGCCTTGTCCCAACACAGTCCCTTCAGGTCCCACCACCCTTCGCTGGGCATGCGCCATAGATCAAATTCTACGTGTACCCACCCCCACTGGCAAAATTCATGTTGAAGCCCCAACCCCCAACATGACTGTGTTTGCACACAGGGCCTCCAAGGAGACAGTTAAGGTTAAACGAGATCAGAGGGGGGGCCCTAATCTCATAGGAAGAGACACCTGAGATAAGTCTCCTTCCATAAATGCACTGAGGAGAGGCCAAGTTAGGAAACATGGAGAAGTCAGCTGTTACAAGTTGGGAAGAGAGGTGTCACCAGAAACCAACCCTGATGGCACCTCGATCTCATACGTCCAGCCTCCAGAGCGAACTGGGAGAAAATGAATGTCTGCTGTTGAAGCCCCCAGGCTGCGGCCTTCTGCTGTGGCAGCCCGAGCCGACTACCACAGCACCCAAAGCAGGCACCGAGGGCACCCTGCTCTCCTGCCTACTGTCACCCACCCCCGGAACACAGGAGGGGGGCAACTCAGTGAGGAACAAGCAAGAGGATTCATGAACAGCTTGGCCCTGAAACTACGAAGGACTGGAAGAGGTGGCCCTTAAAAAAAACAAAAAAATAGGTGGCAAAAAGAGAAATACGCCAAGCACACTTTCAGGAAAAGCTGCCCCCTTGTTCCGCTTAGTTGGCCAGAGTCTGGTCCCTGAGCTCCGAAACACCTGTGTTTGATTCCCCAAGCTTCCTTAGGCCTCAGTCTCCTCATCTATAAAATGGGGATATTAATATGGACCACACCAAGTTGTGATGTCAGGGTTATTAATAATAATGCATGTGAAAAGAAAAAGGTATTAAATTATAAATGTTGCCATCATCAATCTCCCTATTCCCTAGAGAACTGTTTCTTCACCCAGCATGCTGACGCTGAAACAGGGCTATAAATTGAGAAAGACCCAGAGTAGCAAGGGAGTCTGCATCGTGTTTAATGGGGAGGGGGGCCGGGCAGAAGAGCCAGCCATACAGGGACAATTTGGTGTTGAGAATGGGATATGAGGGGTTATTTTGGGGACAGCAACCATGTGAAAGGCATTGGGAAGCAGAAAGATGGAGAAAGATGTTGCTAAGGAAATCCACACGCTGCACTGAGAACATTCTTTCCTGCCTTTGATATTCCTCGGGAGATGGAGTCAGGTTTTAAACCACCTTTAATTACAGCTGAAGTGCCACACTCTATTCTTTGAAAGCAGCTCCCCACAGATGCTGAGACACAGGGGACCCCGTAACTACCAGGTTACATGTAGGAGGCACCTAGAGCTCGGTGTCTGACAGAGTGAATGCTAAATAAGTGATCTTTCCCTTGACTATTATTAATAAAAATCTACTCGGCTGTTTGATCTGAGGCAGATTCTCCAGTATCAACCTCAAAGCCCTGGGTCCCTAGCCTCCTTCCTCACGTAGAAACCCAACCCAGCCCCTGCCTGGCACTTTTCCCTGAGCCTCCCTGGACCTGGAGGTCAGATTCCCACCGCGGAAGGTGCCTCCTGGCCAGGCCACGGCACCCACGAGCGAATTGGCCCGTTAGAGCCCTGATGTGTGGGGACCCTGAGGAGCGGGAGATAGTTCCAGCTGATGGATGGAGCCCAGCTCTGGTCTGCCAGGAGTCCAGGTGCAGCCTCAAGCCATGTGACTCATCTCACGAGACAGACGGGACTTAGAGTGATCGCTGCCCTGCCGTTTCTCCAAATAACCGGTTGGCAGGCCCAGGACCAGCTGGTGACAGTTCAGAGAAACGCTGCCTTTTTCCTCCTGGAGAAGATGGGCCACCTTGAGAATTCAGAAGCAGGACCACCAGGTGTGCGGCCTGAGGCGCTTGTGGGGGTGGGTAGCCAGCGAGACCCCACGTCACTGCTGGAGTCCTGGTTTTGCTGATGACAAGCCTGAAGGAGAAAGGACGCTTATCTAGGGTCCAACAGCAAGTCAGAGGCCAGAGCCGGAACAAGAACCCAGGTCCCTAACACACAGACTGGAAGTCAGGGGGTCTGCTTGGGAAGGCCGCAGCCCTCGGGGGGGCTCCCCACTCACAGCTCGGCTTTCCAAAGGAGGCATGAGGTCTTCCACCTCAGCAGGGATCTCAGGCCCCACGAGAACTCTGCCTCCCGCCCTCATGCCCTCTGAAGGCCTGTCTCAGGGGCACCTCGCAACCCTGCAGGACAGGAGGGAAGCAGCAGATCCAGCTGGGAAAGTGAGCCTCAGGCCTCTGTACAGGCAACGAGCTCCAAGGTGGGCTACGTGCTGGCGGTGGAAGGAGAGGCCAAACGTGACTGAGAACCGGAGATCCAGTTTCTAGTTAAAGAAATCTTCCAGGTCTCAGAAAACTCACTGACCGTCCCAAACTCGTCCACTGGCGGATCCTCCCTACTCAGGGGGCTGAGCAGCCGCCCAGCCTCGGCTCTCAGCATCTCTGCTCAGTGTCCTTGGAAGGCTGTAAGAATGAGGGTCAGCTGCTGGGCTGACATCACTCAATGGGGGAAGAAGGCAATGTCATTTCCAGCATCAGAGGGGCCAACCAATGGGGGTGAAGGCACCATGGGAGTGCGGCCCGGGAATCTGTCACCTTGGCCATTTCATGGGGCGACACTGGAGAAGTGAAGAATCACTCTGGGCAGCTTCTCCTTTCTTTTCTACAAGCGCCGAGATATTTTACAGTCGTTGTGTGAAGGTCCATTTGCAACAATCCCAGAAAATGGCCCTTTCAAGGTCAGGGAAGTGCGAGCAAAGGAGCAGCAGGAGCAATTACTCCCGATGTGGGGCCTCTGGGTGCTTCATGGTTAGAGAAAGGGAGGCATCCAGTAGGAAATAAAAACACACACCGAGTGCAGGTGCATTTTCTGATTAAACAGGAGCAGTGTGGTGGTGCAGACGCTGCTCAGATGGAAATGCAGGCTGGGATCCATGAAGCCCCAGGCTCAAACGGCTGCTTGGCCTCCCCACCCTGCCCTGCAGCTCAGCTTCCGTGGGGCTCCTCCAGTGGGAAGCCCCAGCAGGAGGCTGTGGGGTGGGACAGGGTGGCTGAGCTGGTCAGCACGAAACCCCCTTCTCCGTGCCAAGTTCATGGACCTGTGGGCAGTGGCCAAGATGACAAGTGGAGCCTACGTGAGCCTGGGAAAAGGCAGGGCTCCCCTCAAGCTCTGGCTTCTGGCTTCCCGGGAGAAAGCATATCCGCTCAGTGAACATCCTCGGAAAAGTCATCGAGGTCACGCTGAAATCAGGCATCAGAGCCAGAAACAAACAGGACCAAGGCTCTGGCGAATCTTCCAGCTTCAACCCTACAAGACCCACCACCGTAGACATTCAGAGTCAGCCTGACACAGTCAGACCTTGACCGCTAAGCAGGTGTGGGCTCCTCCAAATCAGACCGTGACGCACAGATTGGGGGCAGGTAGGTTATCTGAGATATGACCCCAGGAAGCACAGGCTCCTGGAAGTGGGCAGGTGTGGCGGGGAAGGGAGGAAAACCAACAAAAGACATGCTGAGGAGCAGCTACCTCTGTGAGTCCCTGGGACACTGGGCAGAGCCCCCTGGAGTTGTCGCACCAAGGGCATGGAAGCTGAGCATTTATCTACCAGGCCCCCTCCCCACCACTGGTTGGGAATTTGAGGAATGCTCCGGGTGTCAACTCCCTGGCACACAGGCCAGGACACACCCCTGGACAGAGAATACCCTCAGGAAGAAAGGCAGGAAGTCACCACAGTGTACAAATTATCTATAGGTGACCTCAGGGGTGTGCCAAAGAGCACACCCTCAGCCACTCACTTCTCCGAGCCGCACTGTGAAATGGGCACAAGAGTGTCGAGAAGGCTGAGCAACAGAAAGTGTCAGGTGCCCTCACGGCTCTGCGCCTGGCGCCCAGTGAGGGCTCTGGGCAGACAGCCTTGTCCGTCCAGGGTTACAGTGGTGCCGTGTGCACACGTACACACCCCAGTCCCACACAGGGATTCTCACTTGCAGCCCGGGACACTCCCCAGAGGATGAATTTAAAGAATGGGTGGTATTTGATCAGAAGATAAAGGATCCATTTCTTTAGTGGAGTCACTGATGCTTCATCGCTGGAAGGAACCTCAGAGGGAATCCAGTGATCCCTTCAGAAGAAAAGTTAGGAAACCAGGGCCCCGAAAGGTGAGGTAACTCCTGGCGGGAGGCCCATGGCCCCCTCCCAATGGCCCGCCTCCTGCAGATGGCCAGTGGCGTGGGCATCATTAGGCCACGTGCCAGTTCTTGAAGGACCAGCTGCCTGGGGCTGCCATCCAATTCTCTTGACATGCAAGAGCCTCACAAAAACGCCCACTTGTGATGGTGATGGAGCCAAGTGTCAAAACCCAGGAGAGGAAATGTCACATTGATCCCAGACACACGGTCCCTGAAATCTGCCATGTGAGTCTCACTCTTCCGATTTAAATCCCTTTGGTTCTGTAAACATGTATTGAGGCTTTTAGGAGCCAGGCATTGAGTACCGAATCCAGGGGGGAGACAAACTCAAATCAGTGACAACACCACCATCAAAGTGTGACCATGGGGAAGCGTTCAATGCTACAGAAATGCAGATAAGGGGGCAATTGTGTCTGGGTGACACAGGAGCTGATGGTGAGTAGGGTCTTAAAGGATGCATAGGAGTTTGCCAGGCAAAAGAAAATTAGATTGGGGAAGGACATTCCAGATGGAAGAAGCAGCATGAATGACGAAAGGAGGCACGGAATGCTCAGGCCCAGGTAGAGAACAGTCAGGGCAATGCTGAGAGGGGTGGAGAGAGGAGCTGTAGGTGTCGCCATGGCAGCTCCAGCGTCTACCCTGATTGGTCAGTGCCTGTGCTTGTACCAGTTGCTGAATAATTTGACTCTGGTGCCTGCTTAGATGAGGGCTGGAACAGCAAACTATCAGAGGATTGATAGGATCAGACTGGTTTTTACAGAAACCTCTCTGTTTGAGCACAGCAGGAGAGATGCAGGCAGGAGCCAGCCCTCGGCTCACGGGGCCTATTTGCTTTCCCTCCATGCAGCTGTAATCGTCGGTAAATTAGAATGTCTGAACTTGAGCTCTGGAAGGCCCCTCAGAGACTGCCCAGTTCATGTCCCTTGTTTCACAGGTGAGTTGCCAGCGATGAAATTAGAACTAATACAGCATTCAGTCAATCATCCGGCCCAGGCTGGAGTGCCCACCCTGCATAAGGCACTGCCTTAGGCCTGCAGGACAGAGCGGAGAACAGAATAGCCACGGCCTTGGCCCCTGTGGCATTCATACACTAGTAGAGGAAAGAAAGTAAAAAAAACAAAATGATTCCGCTTATGGGAGGTTTCAGGAAGGAAATAAACAGGAGTGATGTGATGCAGGGGCCGGCGGGCCATCTATGGCCCGCGGGCCGTATCCTGCCCTCGGCCTCTTTGTATGCAGCTAGCTGAGAACTGGTACACATTTTTAAAGGTTTGTAAAAAAGAAAAAGAGCATACAACAGAGACCCTCCAGATGCCAAGCCTAAGATGTTTGCTACCTGGCCCTGTACAGAAAAAGTGCACCAACCCCTGCAGAGTTAGTGGGAGGGGACTTTCTAAACCAGTAGACTCTGCATTCCTGACTGGTGACATGGCCTCCGCCTGCTCCCCCAGAGCTCCCTCCACCTTGGGGAGCATAACACATCAGAAAGGTTCGTCAGAAGTTCACTGGAGTTGGCAACCTGCCTGTGGCCAAGAGTCGGGATTTCCGGCCGCCTCCTTCCCCACCTGCCGTCTGGGGTCTTACTCAAGTAACCTGGTTCTCAACTTGGCCACAGCTGTGCCTCCTCCCACCCCAACTAGCAGACAGGAGCCACGCACAAACAGCTTCTCCATGGGCCCCAAATCCCTCCACTCGCCTCCAACTCCTGCCTGAACTACTTAGTAAAAAGTAGAAGCACATGGAGCCCTATTTCAAGACACCTCCCCAAATCCAATACCCAGAACCTCTGACGGGCCTAGTTCAGTCAAGTGCATTCTCAGTCCACAGCTCGGAGTTCGACTTTACAAATCCTGGCATTTACAACAAAGGAAGAAATGTTTATGTCCAAAGAGAATCCAATGCACAACTCTCGCTCTTGGGGAAAGAAAGTCCACAGGACACATTCCAGCAGTGACTGTGAATGGAAAGCCACACAAAGCCAGAAGTGTGGTGTAAATCCCTGAGCTCACCACTCAGCAGCACCTGTGACACATTCCATCCTATTTCTGTGCAAAACAAAGTTGTCTCTTAAAAAGTTTGTTCCATCAATGTTCAACACAGAGACTTTCCTCTCACACAACCCATCACCTTAGAACAGAGATTTTCAACCGGTGGGCCGCAAGAATTTTTTTTAAATTGATTTCAGAGAGGAAGAGAGAGGGAGAGAGAAACACCAATGATGAGAGAGTCATTGATCGGCTGCCTCCTGCACACACCCCACTGGGGATCGAGCCCACCGGGAATAGAACTGTGACCTCCTGGTTCATAGGTCCACATTCAACACTAAGTCATGCCGGCCGGGCCACAAGATTTTTAGAACATGCTATACCTATCTAGTCTGGGGCACTGACCTCTTTTCCCTTAGATTGTCAAATAACAAAATGGCAACAGGAAACACAATAACCGTCCAGTGTGAACCCCGTCTTGAACCTTATATAGGTCATATAATATTATTGGTCACGTCACATAATAAGGCTGCCTCTGATCGGTTAATTCTTGGAACCAGAAATCCTTATATACAAGTATAGGCCCCCGATCTTTTAAAGAGTCAATTTGGAGCAAAAAGGGTACGTACATTTTTTTGGGGGGGGATTCAATCAAAATCATGCTTTTTTTTTTGGTCAGATTGGCAAAAAATATATTTTTTGGTGTGCCACAGAATTTTAGTAATTAATTTATGTGCCATGAGATGGAAAAGGTTGAAAATCGCTGCCCTAGAAGATTCTAAGAGGCCATTTCCTTCACAGTGTAAACTGAACCTCCAGGAAAATAAATTACACCTGAACAGTTCGTTTGAAATTGTTAACTAGCCATTCACTAGAGTTGCAATAACTCACATGTCCACACAAAGTGATGCCATAAGTTCTCACTACGGTGATGGGGAAGACGGCTGATGACGATGAGGGGCTGACCACGCTCACCTGGGACGCCTCCCGCACCCCATTAAAACCTCAGTCAAGGGATTCTGGAAGGAACAAATGCACAAGAACACAAGGAATGAGAAACAGCAGGAGCCACGTTTTGAAGCTGGAAAGCAGATGGGTAAGTTGTAACTGACAGAGGAAGACAAGGGGAGAAAGCCGAGACCCAACCTGACGAACACGGGAGAACCCAGCACCAGGTACCCCGGCAGGAGGGGCGAGGGGGGGTTGGAAACATGACGGTTAGTAGCTGAAAGGCCACCTAAGAAGCAGTTAGATCCCAGTTACTTCTCCCACTCCCCGTACTTGGCCAAATGCCCCTTCTGCCCCAGAGAAGACTGGATGCCGATTCCCTGGGGGAAGGAAGAGAGGCTCTCTCCACTGGGGGACATCAAGAAACTACAGGGAGGGAGGACCTGTGCCGAAAACAGGAAATTAAAGCAAAGCTGACATATTGGATATGGAGACCCACAGCCTTCTTCCCCCACTCAGATTTCAGAATGCTGGCCAAAAAAAAGCAGGAGATTGGGAAATTCTTCATGGGGCATTGACCAAGTCAAGGAGCTAACGTATTTTATTTGTGTCCTCTAAGGACAAGTGATGGACAGGTAAAAATGTTTCCCCTGCTTTTCTCTCGGGAATACTTAACTTAGAATCGACTTCTGTCAAAAAAAAAAAACAAAAACACAAAAAACACACACGATTTCCTGCTTTATCTCCTACCGCTTCTGTTTTAGATGGGGAATAGTATACTGTTTGACATGCACGATTACAAGTCTGCAGATTCTACTCACGTTTCTGCTATTATTGTTTCTCAAGGCAGCTGAACTTCATCACCCTGCAGCAGGGCTCTCAACTTGACCTGCAATTACAATTACCTGGGGAGCCTAGAAAACATACCCATCCCAGAGCCCCACCCTCCAGTCTGATTTAATTAACTGGGGAGGGTCAGCCATCCTAGTTGTAAGAATCCCCCAGGTGACTCTACTGTGCAGCAGAAGTTGCAGATGAGGAAAGACGGAGGGTGGTCCCAGCCCTGAAGTCCTGCTTTACCATGCAGGGTGCAACTCTCCCTGCAAAGGGGCTGTAAACTCAGGGAAGGAGGAACCCATCGCCATGGACACCAGGGGGCGCCCTTCAGACAGTGCTGCACAGCCCGCCCGCAGCTCTGGCTGGAGTAAAGCAGGCCCCCTGTTTCACTGCTGTCCCCATCTCAGCTTGTCCCTGGCAGCCAGGTGACAAAGGGTCAGAATTTCCCCAGGGAGGTCAGCGCTAGGAGGAAGGGCTGAGGGGCGACTGTGCCCTGCCCAGCACTCCATGGTTTACAGAATGCCTCCATCTATTCTCACTGTATCCTCACACCAGCTGGCTGGGGAGCTCCTGCCCCATAGTACTGACCATGTGACTGAGGTTCAGGGAAAATGAAACCACACACATGAGGCCCCTCAGCAAGTAACAGCAGAGCCCAGCTCCTAGGCTTGGTGCCATGAAGACCCTCCTGCCTCCTCCCTGCACTGTTGCTCTCTCTAGGGCCACCTGGGGCCTCCTGCTCCCCTACACTAGGAGCAGGGGCCCTGCTGGGATCTCCCAGGCATGCTGGCCCTGACCCCCACTGGCCAGCTCTTCTGCTCTGACCACTCCTGGGCCTCACCATGATCCATGAGCAGCCCTGAGACTCCAGGACTCCGTGAGGGCTCCAGACATCAGATGCAGGATGAAGGTGGCTGATATAAGAGGTGGCATCACCCAAAGGGATGTCCAAATGATGGAGCCACATGCACTCAGGAGGAACAGGTGTTGGAGAAGGTGGAGGAAAGGCCCCACCAGGTGGCAGAAGGTTCCACTATCACAGATTTGCAGCCCCGGCAGAACTCTCCTGCTCTGTGGACCCCAAAGGTTACTCTCAGGTGTCTTTGGGCCCTCCCTGTATGGCCCCCATGCAGCTCATCTCAAATCAAAGCAAAATATGGGCAAATTGTAAAATTAGTATTTTATCTTCACCAACTTCAAACTTATCAAGGGTCCTTTCTGGCAATGTGAGACCAGCAGATGTTGTTTCAGGAAAGAATTATTTGAAAGAGCCCTGCCCTGCCACACCACAATTAAATTTATTATGAAAGATTAGCTGAAGGAAAAATAAAACACTTTCTAATTTATTATAGGAAAACATTTCTTCCACTGTCTGCCAAGCTTTCTACAAGTTGCAGGCCAGGAAGCATGTTGCTGCTCCGATTCCATTTTTCTAAAAATGTATCTATTACTATGCAAAAAAGGTCACCCATAATTCCAGCTCCTGGAAATGACCACTGTTAGCAATTTTATATCTATCCTTCTATACTTTTAATTTTTCTTTAATCCTCACCTGAGGATATTTTTCCATTGCATTTTCAGAAGAATGGAAGGGAAAGAGAAGGAGAGAGGGAAAGAGAGAAACATCGATGTGAGAGAGACACATCGATTGGTTGGTTGCCTCCCAAACACAACCTGAACAGCATCAGGGATCAAGCCTGCAACTGAGGTACATGCCTTTGGCTGGAATCAAACCCGGGATCCTTCAGTCCATGGGCCGTCGCTCTAACCACTGAGCAAAACCAGCTAGGGCAGAGGCTGCGGCCAGAGTGCAATGTCCCATCAGCATCCAGCTACCGTCATAGAGACAGTCTGATCAGGACCAGGAAAGCACCCAGGAATCCCCTCGGGTCCCTTCCCTATTGGCTAGAGCTGACCCCAGGAGAGCCCCCAGTCCTGTTGGAAGATTCGGGACTCAAGGTTCCGCACCAGCTTCCGAGGCAGGTCCACCCTGGGCCCAGGCAGGTCACCCAGAGCCGGTGACCGCCTGCTGAAGGCAGCACGTGTAGACAAGCCTCTGGCCCTGAGCGCACGTTTCCACAGAGCGGCTGGTCCCCTGGCCAAAAAGGCTAAAAATAATCTCGGGTAGATTTCCAGACCCGACTCTGACGCATTCAAACTAAAGAGACTCAAAGATTTGAACAGTTGATGGAAACTAAAATATCAACGGGCTCCTCCGGCTTGTGGAGCACTTTGTCCAATGATTCAGCAAAAGATACTTATTCGTTGAGCACCTGCCAGACACTGGGAGTTGGAGAGCAGGGAGTTTGACACCAACCCTTAAATAGACCATGGTTCATCTTTATAGAAGCTAAAAAGGAGATGATTCTATATGTACTGGCCTGGAAAGCTCCTAAGACATATTAAGTGGAAAAAACAAACTGCAGAACAACACATAGGCTCACAGATGTACTAAATTTAAATTTAAAAGAATGTGTGGGCATGCTCATATAAGTGCGTGGCATACCTTGTAAAATCCCAGGCAGTAGTATTATTAACCCTGTCTGGCAGATAAAATTAAGGTTCTGTGAGGTTCGGTAACTTGACCATATGGCTAGTAAACTGTGAAAACAGGGTGTAATAATAACCAGTAAGATATATATATAGCAAATTTTTAAAAAGAACTGGAATAATACACACTAAGCTCATTCATTCATTCAACAAACATGGACTGAATGTCTACAATGTGCCTGGCACCACTTCTACCTCTGGAGATAAAATGATGAAAAATACAAGTGAAGTCCCTGTCCTCATGGCACTTATATTCAGGGGTCACCTCTGGGAAGGAAATGGTAAGAGGGTGGGGGTTGAGGAGATGAAGGAAAACATTAGCCTTGTCTATATTGTTAAAATTTTTCATAATAGGAATTAACCCACTATTTGAATAATTAAAATTCACTTGTAGTATTTTTATTGAAAAGGTACCTTGGGCTTTGGGGAATATTTCATCTTCAAGCCTAGTGCGCAACTGCTAAAAGTTTGTTTCTAATAACTTTTAATTACTATAACAGTAATGTGCGTTCAGAGAAGTAAAATACAGATAGCTACCACTTACGGGAGGGACCTAAGCCACTATCCTAATGAACCTTTTACTCTCACCATGTTGTCTGATCCCCATAACTACCCTGTGAAGTACCTATTCTATAGATCAGTTCTCAACCAGGGGCGTTTGTGCCCCCAAGGGCTATGTGACAGTCTGGAGATATTTTTGGTTGTCACATTGTGGGAAAGGAGGCAATTGCTATTGTCATCGAATGGATAGAGTCCAGGGATGCTGCTGAGCATCCCGCAATGTACAGATCAGCCCCCAGAACCAAGAATTCTCTTTATGTCAATAAATGTCAATGGTGCTGTTAAGTTGGAGCATTGCCCCATACACCAAAAAGGTTGCGGGTTCGATTCCCAGTCAGGGAGCATACCTGGGTTGCTGGTTTGATCCACAGTTGGAGTGTGTGCAGGAGACTGCTGATCAATGTTTCTCTCTCTCCCTTCCTCTCTCTCTAAAAAGTCAATAAACTTATCCTTGGATGAGGGTTTAAAAAATAATAAAAAGAAACCCTGTTATAAATGAAGCTGAGGTTCAAAGAGAATACCTGCCCAAGGTCACACAGCTAGTGCGGTCAGCACAACAGTGGCCACACAGACCTGTGACCACGTTACCTTACATGGCAAACGGAATTAAAATTGGAGATGGAATTAAGGTTGCTAACCAGCTGACTTTAAAACAGGGAGGCTTCCCTGGAGTAGGAGCGCAGCATCATCACAACGGTCCTTAAATGTGGAAGAGGGACGCAGAAGGAAAAACAGAGAGATGGCAGCGTAAGGTCAGATGGACTTAGTTCCTGATGCTGGCTTTGAAGAAGGGCGGGGGAGGGGGGCACAAGTCAAAGGGACCCAGGCGGCCTCTAGACACTGGAAAAGGCAAGGAAACAGGTTCTCCCCTACAGCTTCCAGAAAGGAGCCAGCCCTGCAGACAGACACCTGATCTCAGTCCAGCAAGACCCATTTCAGACCTCTAACGTCCAGAGTGGTGAGAAAATAAGTGTGTTTTAAGCCACTATGTTGGTAGTCAATTTATCACAGCAGCCAGGGAAAACCAATCAGCATCCCACCAAAGCATCATCACCTGTTTGCACGTCTGTCTGCCCAAATAGAGGTGAGCTCCAGGAGCTCTGGAGAATGTCAGTCTTACCCACCACTCAGTCCTAGGCCTTGATGGTGAACAAACAAACTTTAGAGCTAGAAAGAGGCAAGAAAACACTTAGACCATCCAATTATTTTAAATGAGAGAAAACCAAGGTCCAAAGAAGGGGAATGACTTGCTCAAGGCTGCTCAATTTACTCCAGCCTAAGCCATCACCCTCCTTCTTTCTGGTCACTAAGCCCCAGAAGCCCCAGGACAGACACTACTGCCAACTCTCCATCACAGACAGGCACTGTCAAGGCACAAGAAACTCCTAGGGAACTTGGGACAGCTGGGGAAATGTACGTGTAAGTCAGGTAAGACCAGCAGATGTCTAGGATTTGAGCAATCTTGAAAACAGTCACCCCAACAGAGCAGCTGACCCCTCCGTGCCTACCAGGACCAGCACCTGCCTGAGCAGCTCAATGAGGGAAACACTTTCACCTGAAGCTTTAGAAAGGCCCAGGGCACCTAACCAGCTGGGAGATGCTGGGTACACTCTTTTTGCCTCCCCAAACTTCATTTCCTTTTCTTGAAATGGGTATCACTATAGGACTGCTGGGAAGATTTAAGAAGAGAGATGAGTTCATGCTGAGTGCCTGAGAGCTATTGTTATTGCTATTATTATTAGCACCATCAGCCCCAGGATACCTGCCTTTCAGACTGTCAGCTTCCCAGCATATCCTGCTTTAAACAAAACGTGGACAACCCAGGTTTCTAAACGCAAACCACGTTCTGGGGAGGAGGGCGGGTGTGTTACAGACAAAAAGGGTTACTCACTGTACCTAAGAATCCACTACTGGGTAAATAGAAAAATCCAGACCATTTTGACATGGAAGCGGTTTTGTCTGGGGGGCAATCTGACACAGGGTGGGGTGTGCCCAGTTCTGCCCCAGGCAGCTCCCTCTCCCGTCTCCTCCTGTCCCTGCCGCCTGTGCTCCTGCAGCCTCTCCCATGTGTCCCCGGAGGATGACCAGCTGCACGGAGCAGGCCCAGCTGTGCAGTGAGATGGACACAGGTTTCACGTGAGCCCTGCTGCTCGTGAGCTGAGGGGCCTGCCCCTGGGCTGTAACACGAGGCCAAGCGCAGCACCTGCCTCACGTGGCTGCTGCGTCGAGGTCCGTGAGCCGACGCAGAGAAGCACCTGGTCTGAAGACCTGCGGTCGCGTCACTATCATCACCATCAGCTGGGAGGCCTTAGCGCCAGGCAAGGCCCCGTGACGGGAGACCCGGCAAAGCCCCTGTTCTCAGTTCTCTCATTTCCTTCCTGCTCTTGTCCACATACACAGTTCCAGCCTGGCTGTCACCTCCTCTGGCCAGAATACTGTACCCTCCCTTCCCGACAGGACCACCAAGCGCGTTTTTTTCCATATTACTGCACATTTCAATTAGAACAAACTCAGCTGCAGGTAAAAGAAAACCGGACTCAGTGGCTAAAACCACAAAGATGTTTATCTTGTGCAACAAGTCACCAAGTCATCAAGGGAGATGTCCCCAAGGTTAGCCATCACCAGTGTGCCAGCTTCTTGTCCTTAAGACTTGTCCCTCGGGGTAGCCTCAGCTCCACAGCCTGCCGGTGGCCAGGAGAAAGTGAGGCAGTTTGTTGGTTACTTTTTTTTTTTCAACAAGGGAGCAAACTCCCTCCCAGAGTCCTCCTAACACACGTCCTCTTATATACCAGGGACTGGGACAGGGTCACCAGCCCTCTCCTAACCCAACCCTTGCCCAGGGGAAATGGGATGTTTCTGCTGCCTTCCACCTGTCACAGTTCATCCCCGAGGCTGAGGGAGGGGACTCACTTGGAACAAGGGCAGACAAGAAGGGGGAAGTGGCTGCCACTTTCCACTGATGAGGCCCTGCTTGAAGACAGGAAGGAGCTGGGGCCGAGAGTGGTTAAGTCCCTCATCTAAGGCCATGCGACTTTGCAGAGAGGCCCAGGAAGAAAACCCAGCCACGGGCTCAGCAAGCTCCCGCCACTGCACCACGTGCCTTCTCAACCCACTACGGCCAACTCCAAGCCCCCAAAGGGCAGGAGCACCATCCCCAGGACTCTCTGAGTTTGGCCAGGGACAGGCTATGGACAAAGTCAACACTGTTACAGAGAGAGCCCCCAATGCGCCCAGATGAGCCTCACCCGCAGCAGAGCCCCACGGCTGGGGAGCCGAAGCGCTTCCTGCCCCTCGAAAGAGCTTGGCAGGCGAGTCAGCGGGAACCCAGAGTCTGACAAACAGCATCTCTGTGGCTGCCTGGACACCCGCCAAGC
The DNA here is from genome assembly GCF_054644295.1 of Miniopterus natalensis. Classification (NCBI taxonomy): domain Eukaryota; kingdom Metazoa; phylum Chordata; class Mammalia; order Chiroptera; family Miniopteridae; genus Miniopterus; species Miniopterus natalensis. Next base: position 53,375,221 of record NC_142094.1, read on the forward strand.
TGCTTCATTCCCCGGGGCTGACCTCATGTTTCTGAAGAGCCTCAAGACGCCTGAGGCCTGTGTGTTGCCTCCTCTGGTTCAGTTCTGCGGCCAGCAAAGGAAATGGCCCAGGCTGGGGGCCACAGGGAGAAGTGGGGACACAGAGCCCAGTGGCCTTCCTACCACCCACCCCTGGGCTGCCAGAGCCTCCTGCCTGTGCCTGCAGGCCCATTCCAGAGGAAACTGAGCAACACCCTCACCTTTGTGATGAGGCCCATCCTGATGTCTTCCTGCCTCCACCAATCTGAGGTGTCCCTCGAAGACACTTGCATACTCTGGCTATTTCTGTCAGTTTTGTTTCAGACTTCTGGAAAGGGAAGGTGCTAAGCACACCTCTGAAGTCAATTCCACCACCTCAAGGAGAGCTGGCGAGCTCCCAGCCAGGCTGAAGCCTAGGCCTGGAGACAAAAGTAACTATAGTTAACCCAGAGCTGAACCAGGCACCACCTCGGCCTGCCTACAGCCACCCAGTGCACTGAGGCCAGTATGTGCCCCAAAACAAAAGCCTTCATGCACTTTGGGCTCCACTTCCAGGTATCCTTTCCGGGACAAAGACCTACTAGGGTTTGACAGTGGACAAGGCTGAAAGCAGACAAGGTGAGCTGCCTGTGGAAACAGCACAGAGCCAGGTCCCCAGAACACATGACATCCCATCCACCCCTTTGCGGGGCATCTCCTGGCGATCGTCGCTACCCACCCACCCAGTCGGCAGCTCTAAATCAAGGCACTCGGTTCTTCACGTGCAGTTAAAGATTTTTATTCCCCTTGTAAAACCACAGGCAGACAACATGTAGGAGAGGAGAGGCCTCACTTTTTGCCGGCCTCTCTTGGGGCTGACCAAGGGGGATCAGACAGACACAGCAGCTGGCGGTTTTAAACTTTCCTTGCAGAAGTTGTCCTCAGCACACCGGCTCCCCCTCAAAGCTTGCAAGGTCTGCATACCTTGAAAGTATGCAGGCTGCAGGGCTGTGCGAACAGAGTGGAATTTTCCATTTATAGAATTATAACCTTCATACCACTCTGGGGGCCTTGCTCTCGTGCTAAGAGCTCAGAGTTGTGTCAGCAAACCTGCCACACTTCTGCGGGAGCCCCATGCCTTACGGGCTCTTTTATTTATTTTTGGTGGGAGAAAGGGAGGAAATAAAGGAATGGTCTTTTCATTTGGGTGCCAACACAAACTTGAAAAAGGAACTGGGTTGGCAAGTACAGAATATTACTGCCTGGTTTCAGGACTTAGATCAAGCTTCAGGGAGTAGGAGGTGAGGAAGAGACTAGGAAAACGTATCTTCAACCCCTCACACGGACAGGTGGCCAGAACAGGCGTCATGTTACTGCCTCAAGTCCTTCCCTGTGCCTGCCACTTCCCTGGGTTGTCCTCGAGGGCAGCGGCCCAAGCCAAAGGCATGGCCGCATCTTCTGGTGGCCTCTGATGTGCATGTGAACTCCTGTTGTGAAATGCCTTCGGGGTCCATGGTGAAGCAGGAAGGCCACCAAGCCAGCCGCAATGGGGCCCAGGTCCTAGTTCCTGCTGGTACATATTCCCTGTATGACCTGAAGGAAGTCCTCCTCTCCCCAGAGTCCATTTACTCCATCTGTACAGTAAGATCGGGTTGGATGACCCCAGGCACCCTGTCCACTGCTGACATTCTGATCCACTCATTCATTCTGTTGGGAACTGGCGCCAGCCCTAGGATCTGGGCATCCTCCCCTGGGCGCAGCCAGAGCTGTGGGCAGGCCTCACGCCTGATGAGGGCTGCCAGCACCAGCAGCCCGCTCCTTGTCCCAGTAGCCATGCGGGAAGGGAAGCCCTGCCCTGCCAGCCCAGCCACCAGAGGAGAGCCCTGCAAGGAGAGCCCAGTACCTTCCCATGAAACACAAGAGAAGTGTTGCCCCTTCTCCTGGGAAGGGCATGACCACCTGGCACCCTCCTAGTAAGATTTTTTCCCATTGTTTTTACAAAAACACTGTATTCGTTTCAAAGTATTCAACTGTGATGCTGAATATGCTTTGCTTTTCAAATTGCGCATTACACCTCAGATTTCGGTACAGCCCCCCGGGGGGACTGGAGGGGAGCTACACCAGACACCACACCCCCACACCCCCAATCCTAGGGCTGGGAGGTTGTCTGGCCCGGTCCCCATCCCTACCGAGGCGCTGTGGGAAGAAGTGCTGCGTCCCTCCACTAACTACGGGGAGAACCCGAACTTCTGTGCACCTCAGAGGTTTGCGCGAGGATTTCATCCAGCTGAAATCTCTCCAAAGTGCTGTGCAAACGGAAGTTGCTTGACTGCTGGGCGGCGCTGACTCTAAAACGGCACCCTCGGATCGCGCCCAGTCCTGCCTGCCCACAGCCTTTCTCGCGGATGCTGGTGCGGAGGGGGGAGGCGAGGAGGGGCTTCTGGCCCGGGCTGGGAGGTGGGTGCGTGCGCCTTGGGGCATTCCCCCGTCGCCATACCTACCCCCGTCCTCGGCGAGTGTCACCACCAGGACAACGGAGCCCCGGGCCCCGTCACCTGTTCAAGCCCAGGGCGCAGGGCGCAGGGCGCAGGCGGAGGCGAGCCCCAGCAGCCGCCCCTCCCCGGCTCCTCTCTCCGCTACGTACCCCGCCCCGCCGGGCAGCGCGGGCAGGGCACGCCCCTCCCCCGGTTCCACCAATCAGCGTCCTGAGCGGCACCCGCGGCGCAGGGGGGCTCCGGTCGGCAGCCAATTAGCGCCAGGGCCCGTGGAGGCGCCTCGCGCGCCCCCTCCCAGAATGAAAGCCTCCCCGCAGCTGGCGAGGCCGGCGCCGCGCTGGGCGCGAGATCTGCGCGGGCCGGAGCGGAGCGCGCGCACCGCCCGCCCGTCCCGGGCGCGCCCGCCTCCGCTCCGCCTCCGTCCGGGGCGCGGGCGAGGTGGCGGGGCGGGGGAGCGCAGGGGGGCAGGGCCGTGGCGGCGAGGCCGAGGGGCGGGGAGGAACCGGCCTGATAAAAGGCGGCAAGGCGGCCCCACCCCCGCGGCAGGCCGGCGGGAGAGCTCCGCGCGTCCCTTCCGTCCGGCCCGCGCCGGCGGCGGGGAGGCGGCGCGCGCGGCCCGCAGCCCGCCCATGGAGGCTTTCCCGTGGGCGCCCCACTCGCCCCGCCGCGGCCGCGCCCCCCCGCCCATGGCGCTCGTGCCCAGCGCCCGCTACGTGAGCGCCCAGGGCCCAGCGCACCCGCAGCCCTTCAGCTCGTGGAACGACTACCTGGGGCTTGCCACGCTCATCACCAAGGCGGTGGACGGCGAGCAGCGCTTCGGCTGCGCCCGCGGTGGCGACGGAGACGGCGGTGGCGGATCCCCGCCCTCCTCTTCCTCGTCGTCCTGCTGCTCCCCCCACGCGGGGACCGGGCCCGGGGCGCTGGGGCCGCCGCTGGGGCCGCCGGACTACGAAGACGACGAAGACGACGACGACAGTGACGACCCGGGGTCCCGGGCCCGCTACCTGGGGGGCGCGCTGGAGCTGTGCGCGGGCCCCGCCGAGGCCGGGCTGCTGGAAGAGCGCTTCGCCGAGCTGAGCCCGTTCGCCGGCCGCGCCACCGCCGTGCTGCTGGGCTGCGCGCCGGCCGTTGCTGCCGCGGCGGAGGTGGCGCCGCGCGAGGAGCGGGCCCCGGCGTGGGCGGCCGAGGCCCGGCTGCACGCAGCCTCCGGGGCGGCCGCCGCCCGGCTGCTCAAGCCCGAGCTGCAGGTGTGCGTGTTCTGCCGGAACAACAAGGAGGCGGTGGCGCTCTACACCACCCACATCCTGAAGGGACCCGACGGGCGGGTGCTGTGCCCGGTGCTTCGCCGCTACACCTGTCCCCTGTGCGGCGCCAGCGGCGACAACGCGCACACCATCAAGTACTGCCCGCTCTCCAAAGTGCCGCCGCCGCCCGCCGCCCGGCCGCCCCCGCGCGGCACCAGGGACGGCGCGCCCGGCAAGAAGCTGCGCTGAGCCCGGCCTGCTGCCGCCTGGCGCCCCCAGGGTCGCCGCCTGCACACTCCCGCTCGTGGTCTGCGTGCCAGGTCTCTCCTCGCTGCCGGGGAGCCGGGGAGCTCAGCGGTGGGTTCGACTTGGGATGTCGTCTTGGTTTTTTCAAAGCGAGCCGGCCGTTCGGAGGACTGTGGTTGAAGACGAGACGCTGAAACCCTGATTTCTCTCTGGCTTCGCGTTTGTGCGCATCCGGACGGCGAGGCTGCGTGTATTCCGCGAACTGAAATATGGCAACTCAGAGGCGCTGTTTCTTTACTGTATTTCGTCGACCCGTTTTAGATGCGCGTCAGTATGAAATGGTCTCAATCTAATCTTGGATGTTTAATTTTTATTAATCGAGGCACTTTACTAGGTCTAGAATATTTTTTTAAAAGCCTCTTAATTGAACTTAAAACCGGCATTTTACGGAATGTCGGTAAAATGACTTTTATTGTTTGAGACAGTATTTTAGTTGTCCTTAACCAGTTATTCTAATTCCAGGCGACGCAAGCCCTGGTAGCATCAGTTTCGAGAAGTGAAGGTTTAAAGTCAACTTTCCAGCATTAATTTGGGTGGGTGTCCCTTCCTTGTGGCTTCTGTCCTAGCTGGAGGTGTAAAAATGCACAATCTGTAGCAGGTAGGATACAGCTCTTTATTTTATGTACCAGACCTTTTATTACTAAACTAGCAGCTAGCATTTTCCACCTTTAAAAATCGTGCCGTTATAATCATATTGTGTATACATTTGGAAATGGTGCTGTTTAAAAAAATATGACGTGTATTTATACAGTAACAGTATATGAATTCACTAATCTTGCCTATAACTTTGCTACTTGGCTTGGCTTTTTGTCTGTGCACCCACCCACCACTTCCAGTTCTTGAAACACACTTGTGATACTAAGATCAGGAGGGAGCATAATTAACCCTGAATCACTCTTAGGATTCCTAAATAGTGGAAAGCTCATTCCAGCTGTTGCCCCTCAAACTAAATGGAAGATGAAATCCTTTGCACTCTGGAAGGTTACTGTAATAACCTGCGTTCAAGAAGGTTCCAGTCTGAGCTGCCTGGCTGTAGGCAGTCCTCAAACCAGAATAAGCACTAATTAGAGTTAGGGGCTGGAGACAAGAAACAAAACCTATGTTCCCATTCTCACTGGAAGACCCCAGTCTGTTTCTGGAACCCCACCAGTTATCCATAAATGAGTTAAACCTAATCCTTAGGCAAAGGTTCTCAACCACTTTACCTCCCACCCTCATTTTTAAATCCAAGTTGAATGCCACACCATGACATGTCGCTATAAAGACAGGAGGCAAATAACTCACCTGAAACACAAAATGCTTAACTCTGAAAATAGAAGCAAGATTGTCTATATAAAAATTCCAGTAGGTGAGTTTAGCTAGGTTGTTAGACTTTCATATTGAAGAGCAAAATTTCCTCCACAGCAAACTGGCTTGAACACTGCTCTGAAGGCGTAAGAGAGGCTCGGGTAAATAACCTTGGATAGCTTGTGAGCCTTTTGAGGATAGGTGCATCAAAACAAGGGAGAGGGACGGGGGACAGGTATATTGTTTTTTGGCCAGGAAAAAAGCCACTCCTGCTAGTCTAGCCCCAGGTCATAGAACTCAGCTTTGACTGGGCCTAAACTCAAGTAGCTGAACAAAGCCACGTCATTACTCATTTTGCTAGAAAATTCATCAGCTTAAATTAGTTGTGCTTTTGGGGTAGTTTTCAGGTCAATATTAATTCATGTTACCCCTCCCACTGCTGTTCTACTTTTCAAGAGTCACATGAACAGATCAGTGCATTCTCCAGACCATGAGGAGTAGGCAGGCAGCTACTTTGTATTTTAAAAAGAGCAAAATTCTAGAGTTTCCAGGTCTCAGGCATGTAGCCTTACTTAATACAGCTTCAATATCCAAGTCCTTTGGTGTGACGTGCCTAACCAGGAACACACACAACATGGAGTTCAAGTCCCGATGTCAGGAGACTATAGGAAAAGGTATCCAAAAGACCCTCACAACTAGTTCAGCAACCACTGTATTAATCCATTTAAAACACACCCTGTATCCCTCCCCCCAAAATTTGCCTTTTCCAGCTAACATTAAAATAGTTACATGAACAGAGAGACAATTACTACCATTTTCTAGAGACCTCTCATGAAAAGCATACTAACCACACTAATATATTTAAAATCATCAACCTTCCAATTCAGCTTGAAAACAAGTATTTTCATAAAAACTACATAATGGCTAAAAGCAAAACAATGTCTATGGAGTACTGAGGAAAACCATGGAGGCACAGACAGCCTTAACCTGCCTCTCATCCGTAGTGACATTTCCAGTGGCTTTTAATGTCTCTGAATTATTAAAATTTTCCTGTGAAGTCCTTTTGGAAGCTGCAAAATTACTATAATTACAACTTTTGGCAAAGATTTATTATAAGCCAAAATTATGTGTTTTAAATACCACAAATATATGTACTTTAAGGGAAAAAGGTTTTAGTCCTAATTTTCTAGTCTATTCTTACCCACAACATGAAAAACACCTTCCATAGTGTCCCACGTATGTCAGTTAGCCTTGTAAATCAACCTAGTCAAAAAGGTAAAAGGCAAAACAGGTAGTCCTTGACAGGAAAACATCCCACATGTACAGATGCCAACTTCCTCCTGGTAGCCACTATGGACTAATGGGGTTGTAGAGGTTTTTTTGGCCACTGTCTCCACCTACTCTCATCCACCTGTATTAACAGTAATGGTATTCTCATTTAAAAATGCAGTAGCCACTGGGAACATGAAAGACTTGTACACATTAGTAAGTTGGTTGGTCAGCTTTGACACGTGTGAAAAAATATATTGGTGGGAGGGGAGGAGTGTAGGTGCAGGGAGTATAAGGCCCTGAGAGTGGAAACCTAAGAGCAGGGTGACAAACCAGCAGATTTCCGCTCTTATCCTGTGCTCTGGATTCTGACTACCAAGACAAAACTTGGGAGAACCGCATGTCTGAAAATGGGTCCTGACAGAAAGGGTGGGCTTGCAGATGAGCCTGGAAGCCTGATCGGCGAACATGCATCTGCAACTCATCTAAACAAATCCGCTTAAACGAATTGTCCACTGGGGCCTGTGATGTCAGTACAGTCTGGCTCTAGTAACTTAAGACCCGGAATAGGTTACTGCCCCAACTTCTTTTATTTGTTACAAAAGAAAAGGCCCTCTCCCCACAAAAGACCTTTTAAAGGCTTCTACTTGTTTGGAAAGAAAGGTAAATGTTTAAAAAGTGGTTTCCATCATTGATAACAGCAAAAAGAAAAGGCTGCACCTGACACTATTTGAGTGAAACAGCATCAATACTCCCTCTTCTGGCCTTACAGCTGAGCTGTACCAACAGGAATTCTCACCGATACTCATAATGAGAAATAATTTAAGTGCCGATAGCCACTATAAAGTCTGAATTATGACTTTTCTAATTTCAGAGGAAAACATAGTACACCACAAACACACACCGCCCCCCCAAATGCATACAAGCTGAGAGAGTGCAGCATTACAAGGAAACTAAGAGGTCCACATTAATGAAGATGTCTTAGGGGAAACATCCTAGCCACATTTGCTTTGTAGTATACTTGGGTTATTTTCTTCGATACTAAATACTGAGATGTTTAATGGCATGGGTAAAACTAAAGTAAAATAAACTCAACTGAATATGGAAATTCACCATTATAAACAAAACACTTTAAATATAACCACAAATCAACACAGAAATAAATTCTGTAAGTATTTTATTTGTCATTAAAGAAAAAACACAGCAGCAAGTTCTGTGTTGGCTTCAATAAGATCAAATAGTTAATCTTGAACACAGCTACTACACTCCAGAATTGAAGTCAACACAGTCGTTACTACAAATTACTTGTTCAAAGAATCTATCCTGAAGAGAAAAGAAATTAAGAAAAAGAATTTAAACAGTTCCTCCAAACCGCACATTTATAAATATTGTGATATTTAAAATGCTTGAAAGGCATGAATTCTCCATTAATGGAAAAGCAGTTTGCTATTGGCAACAGAAAATAACTCGGCAAGTTTACCAGATGCTTTAAAATTTAAAAGCTGTAACTGTTTCGGATTCACACTTGAGCAGTACTGTTGTCATTACAATAATGACTGCAAATTGCTTTATACTCACCTTCTTTCAAGTAAAAGCTACAGAAAAATCCACTGTATCCAATGTTTGTAATGTTTACTGCACTTATAGTGAACCTAAAAACTTTATATTTAGATATCTCAACACCTAGAGGTATGTCTGAACTGCTAATGGTGGAAATTGTTTCAGCTCCCTGCTTTAGTCTTGAAATACATTTTCTATAACAGAACCTTACTTCAGTCCAAATTAATATCAGATATTTCAAAATCAAAAGGAAAAAAGATCAGTTCTATACCAAGATAACGGGTGTTACTCAATACCTGAAGGGTTCACATTTTTAATTTATTTTTTAGTTTTTCTTTTTTTGTAAACAAGTGATTGATGAAATAATGTCAACACCTTAAATTCCAGAAAATGGCATGGTTTTCCAACCTTCTGTGGATAACGGTGCATGATCAATCTATTATATAGGATTAATACAAGTTCATGCTTTTTGTGTTATGGTGAGACAACATTAAAGAATCCAATTTAGATTGGTTGAAGCACAAGTATAATAATCCTTGAATGTGATCAAACCTATGTAAGACATGAGTTTGAATCCGTTATTTTGAGACTTAACGTCGTACTGTAGTCCATCCATCTTCATCAGTCTCATTTTTAGTACGACGAAGAGATTCCCTATCTTTCTCAGCTCTCCATGAGGCCTTCTCTTTTTCACCTTCTCTCTCTCGGTCTCGGTCTCTTTCTCGATCTTTTGAAAGAGCTGGAAGAGGAACACGACGAGGGGCATCCCGCTCTTCTGCCCGGTCATCTTTCCTATCATCAGCACGTCTCCAGGAACTTGCTAAAAAGTTTAAAGGAAAGACAGTAAGTTTGTACTATGTTCTACTGCCTGAAACTAAACTAAACTTCAGCAAAGGGATGCCTCAAATTACTCAGAAATCCTGTCCTGAAGGTAACAATACAGAATCACCATTAAAAACCAGTAAAACGAAATACATTTTAATCATTTTCATACATTTTCTGACAAAACCTTTAAAATAGATTTAAGAGATATAATTCAAATTTGCAAACAAGAAGAAATCATTGGCCCAGGAAGTGTCCTGATTGTTTTAACAAACACAAAAACTAAGACAAAGCGACAAAAACCTGGCTGAATGAAAATTTTAATATGAAAAAGACTATCTGGCTCTTGTTGAAGAAATTTTAACAACTAATTAGCCATAAAATATTTTCCATTATGGCTACAATAGAAATACCCTTATAATCAAGTTGTGCTAATGAAATAGTAAAAGCTAGTGAGACAATTACTTAAGTACAATCGTCATTTTAAATATTACACCTTGCTGATAGGCTATTCTGAACCAGAACTCGCCAGTGTGGTCAGCTACTTTTCCATCCAGATCAGTCAGCAAGGTGTTTAAAATTACTTAAATTAATGTAAGTGCAGACACAAGTTATCTTGTGACCAGTCAATAACATTCGAACACGGAAACACATGTATACTCATGACCAGTCAACAAGGTGTTAAAAGTACTTCTCTACTGAAGTTTCAACTGCTACAATTTCAGAGAATGTTTTATTTACATTTTGTACTATTCTACTATGACCTTATTTTAAAGAACTGATAAACTGTTTCTTCATGTAAACTTTTTCTCTCTATATACTTTTCTTACTATCCAATTTAATTAGTCTACTACTATACTTTGAATTTAGAGGTGAACTAACTTTACAGAGCAGCCACTGACCAAGTTTATGAGAATCATGCATGAATTCTAAATTGAGTAAATATCCACTATCTTCTTTTTGGTGCCCATATAAATTTGTAAGATAATTAAAGTCCTAACTCCCCCACCAGTTATGGTTCTCCAACGGTCCAGCAGCTGTGCAGACCATTCCTACCTTCTTCACGTTCTGATCTGAGAGGAGGTCCTCTGCGGTCTCTGTCATCTCGCCTTTCTCTTAGATCACGGCGATCATCTCTCTCACGCCGGCGGTCATCTCTATCCCTATCATCACGGCGACTCGAATCTCTCCAGCTTGAAGCTTCCTCAGCTGGTCCTCTTCTCCAGTCCCCTTCATCCCTATAGCCATTCAAAATGACATGTTAAGTTCTAGTGTTAGACTGACTACATGGGTAATTATAGTATATCAAGAACTATAGTGCACATATTATATCATATGGTCCTCAGTTTACAAATATAACAGGGACAGTTTACAGTCATCACTTGATCTCAATCTGCTGCCTCAGGCATGGCACAATAAGAACATCTGGATGTGTGCCATCCAACACAGTAGCTACTATCCACAAACTTAAATCAACTCCTCAAATTTAAATCAACTAAAATAAAATCAGACATTCCTTCAGTAGCACTGACTATATTCCAAATGGTCAACAGCCAATGTGTCTATAGGCTACTGTGACGGACATTACAGATCTTTGTAGAAAACTCTACTGAACAGTGATGGTCCAGATTTATCAGTACAAAGCCACTTTGGCGAAAAGCAGCAAGCAAGAATTACCACTAGTAAAAGTATAGGGGCTTTCAATAACTTAAGGGTAATAAAGCTGACTGACCTAAACCCTAGGGAAAAAGCAATGGACTGGTCGAGATACCTGGGCTTGTACCACTACCAAGGAGTTATACAACCTGGAGCTGCACAGCTTATGCTCCATTTCACACGTTGTTAAGAAGGAACATTCAATGAAATGACCACTAAAGTTCTTTTTATAAAAAGGCTATGATGCCAATAGATAAATTTGGGCAGAGGGAGGAATGATGAGCACCATCTCTCAAAAGCGATTAGGAATACACAGGAATACATAAGATAATCCTAACTTTAACTCCACAGATAGCTTTAACTAGAGTATCAAACCTAGGTCGTCTGAAGCGATCCTCTCGATCTCCGTCTCTCTCTCTGTCCCTTTCTCTCTCTGGGTCCTTGTCATTCTCTTCACGATCTTGACTCTCTCTCTCTTTTTCTCTGTCCCATTCACGTTCTTCTGATGGTCTTGATTCTCGAGGTGGACCCCAACTTTCTTCTCTGGCTTTTTCTTTCTCTCTCCACCCACCTATTTTATAAAGAAGAAAAAAAAAAAAAAAAAAAAAAAAATCCACTCAAGAAACAGACCGGCAACTATGAATAGTGATCTTAATGTTGACATTAATCCATCACCATTCTAAATGCTAATTTAAGACACTCCGACCTCATTTACAAACACATACATGAAAACAAAACAAAACTATGGCCATTTATCTCATTTCACAAGACCCCAGCTCCTAATTATGACTACCTATCCTGTTTCTCTAACATACAGGAACATATGACATAAGAAACTTACGTAGCCCAGGTTGAGTATTTTATATGCAGATATTCTGTGTATAAACAATGTTTTGATGGTAAACAACTCATTTAAGCAGAAAACTTAAAGGAGAAGGGTTAGAGCTAGATCTCTAAAACAGAGTCCCAATTATGAGTTCACTTGTATCTTGCAACATTTTCAAAACCTTTCTAACCAAAACCACTCTTTCTTGTCATATTCCTGCCCTCCACCATTTACCACCCATGTAATCATGACGCAAAGATAAATCCTTGGGTCCTGCCCAGTACCTCACACTTATCCAGGGAATGTCCAAATCTAGAAACATTTATTTATATATGCGCACAGACAGGCCAAAAGCAATAGAGATTTCAATGAAAATGTATAACAGTTGTAAGGCTAATAATTATTATTGTTAGCATTTATATTACCATGTGCCACAGCACTATTCCAAACCCTGATAATGTTAACTCATTCAATACTATCCATAGCTCTGAGCTAAGGAGATTTCGTACTTGCTGATTTGCCTGTATGCTAAAATTTATTTGTACCTCCAAAATTAATACCCAAGAACTTTTACAGTCACTTGCAGACATGCCACAGCACGGCAAAGCTGAGTCGCCTGACAAGTACATTCTCAGCAGAGGTTGAATAAGGCGACACTCTTCTCGCTGCGTCTCTCATATTTCAAGTAAGTGTCCTTTTGGAGGTCTAGTTAGTGCCATGGTTTTGCATTTTTGTGCTTTTGGTTGGTGATTTCACTGTTTCTGCATTGGGCTGAAGTGTTCTCTAGTGTTCCCAAGCACAAGAAGGCAATGGATGGGAGAAAATATATGTTAGATAAGCTTCATTCAGGAATAAATTAGTGTTTTGGCCATGAGTCTAATGTTAATGAATCAATACTATATATTAAATAAGGTATGTTTAAATAGAAATATAAAAAACAAGTTGTGTGTTGACTAGTTGACAAAACCAGTTGACCAGAAGGCTCACAGGCACCTAACCTTGTATTTTCCCTGGGAGTAAACTGTTCAATATTCACAAATTTAAAAAACACAACTATCACAAATTAATGAGAATTGACTATACTGTTATCATAATTTTACATGAGGCACAGGAAAGTTAAGTGGCTTGCCCAAAGTCACACAGCCAGACAGTAGAATAAAGTGGGACTAGAAGAGAGAAGTACACAACAGAAACCACTAAGTGTAAAGGCAAGGAAGCTGCTTACTTAAACTTGCATTTAGAACAAATTACACTGGTCATTGCACAAATACTTGAACTGGAGGTGGGAGAGCCAGCAGAAACTAGTAATAGCAGGAGTTCAAAGAAAGAATGATGGTGGCCCAGACACAAGTACATGCAGGGGGAACAGAAGTGGGTGTACTTAACGAACACTGACGAGACAGAACTGAACAAAATAAAAGATTTAGCCTGGCTGGGCATGGCTCAGTGGTTGAGCGTCGACCTAGGATCCAGGCGATCAGGGTTCGATTTCCAGTCAGGGCACATGCCCAGATTGCAGGTGCAATCCCCAGTCGGGGGCATGCAGGAGGCTATCTATCAGTGACTCTCCCATCATTGATGTTTCTATCTCTCTCTCTCCCCCTCTCCTTTCCTCTCTCTGAAATCAATAAAGATATTTTTTAAAAATAAAAGATTTAACTTAAAGAATGAGAGAGCCAAGAACTTCCAGACTTGCAGCTTATACAATTAGATGGAAAGTGGTACCCGAAAGAGAAGCAGATGCTTGTATGTATGTGTGTAGGGTGTTTGTGTATGAAGTAAGTTTTGAGAGACTGTGTGTGAAGCATCAATGACACTTCCAGGTAGAGATGTGCTGTGTACAGTATGCAGTTGGAAACACCAGGTCTGAAGGTAAGGAAAGAAGTCAATCTGGAGAAGATGACATAAGTTATAGATTTGTATACAATTGCTCAAGAACAGTCAAGTATGAAAAGATAATCAGGCCTGAGACTGACAAATAAGGAAATGAGCTCTTGCCATGAGAATAATCCCATGGTTGACAAGAGTACAGACAAATGCTTAGTATGTTTATTTTGTTCTTCGTTTATTACAAGGAGGCTGGTCCAGAACAGAACCTGAAGAGCAAGGACACTGAAGGTATGGACACGGGATGAAAAGTCGTTCGGGAAGCAGTCAAAATGGCAAAAGGAAACAAAGTGGAAAAACGGTGAAGTCATCTGTTTTGGTGGGATGTAGAAGGTAAGTAAGCTTTGACGTAAGTCACTCAGATACTCAAGAAAAAATAAAAGATCAGTTTATCTAGAAACTAATAGGAATATAAACCAATCTGTCACATATCCATTAATTTTTTTTCAGCTGAAAAACAACTTACTAAAAAATCAAAAATGTGGTCATTTGCGATGGTCGCTATTTGGAACAACCTACTGTCGGCTACAGAACAGTGGAGACTAGACTGTGTAAACTTCTACTTTCTACTTGTAAATACATCAAATAGATTCTATTAAGAATCCAATCTGACTTTCTCAACCCCAGAATTTTACCTGGTTTGACAAATGGTCTCCAGAGACCAGGTCTTGAGTCCTCGCCCCTTCTGCTGGGCATCCGATCATCATCAGCCCGTCTTGAGACCCGGTCATCATCCATGTTTCTCCAAGGACCCCTGTCATCATCTGCACTGCGCCTGGGAATTCTATCATCATCGGCATTCCTCCAAGGTCCTCGATCTTCATCCAACCCACGCCTGGGACCCCGGTCATCATCCAGGCCTCGCCTGGGACCCCGGTCATCATCAGCGTTACGCCAGGATGGCCGCTCATCATCGCCTCCTCGCCGCGGCCCCCGGTCCTCATCGACACGTCTTGGTCCTCTGTCCTCATCAGCTGTCCGCCAGCTTCCCCTGTCCTCATCCAGTCCTCGTCTGGGGGGTCTGTCATCATCCATATGACGCCAGCTTCCCCTGTCTTCATCGCCAATTCGTCTGGGAGGCCTGTCTTCATCGCCGATTCGTCTGGGGGGCCTGTCATCATCGCCGATTCGTCTGGGGGGCCTGTCATCATCGCCGATTCGTCTGGGGGGCCTGTCGTCATCGCCGATTCGTCTGGGGGGCCTGTCGTCATCGCCGATTCGTCTGGGGGGCCTGTCGTCATCTGCATTACGCCAGGAATGCCGGTCATCATCTGCCCCACGGCGAGGGAACCTATCTTCATCAGGACCACGTCGAGGGCCTCTGTCATCATCCATGCCCCTCCTGGGAAGTCGATCATCATCTGGTCTAAGAGAAGACTCTCTCTCTTCATCTTCCCCTAACCGCCTTGGGCGGTCCTCATCTCTTCTAAGAGGCCTCTCCTCATCCCGCCCTTCTCCACGTCTCCACTCCCTACAGAGCAAACAAGCCAAACATATTTAAGAGTAAATTTTCTTAAAAAGCACATGATACTTTTGGGACTTAATTCACTTTTAAAAGTCAATTCAATGTAAATTCATTAATCCTACTAAAATAATGTTTTCCTAATTTAAAAAAACAAAATTCAAAATATTATATCAACAAATAATACACCAACAAGCAGACAACTGCCTTAAAAGGGTATCTGGCCCACCTGGAGTGGCTCAGTGGTTGAGTGTGGACTCATGAACCAGGAGGTCAGAGTCCGATTCCCAGTCAGGGCACATGCCCAGGTTATGGGCTCCATCCCCAGTAGGGGGCGTGCAAGAAACAATCAATGCCTCTATCTCATCTTTGATGTTTCTATCTCCCTCTCCCTCTCCCTCTCCCATCCTCTGAAATCAATAAAGACTTTTTAAAAAAAAGGGGGGGGGAGCATATGCACTTTTCCAAGAATACTTTGGCAATTTCATATAACAGATGGTTTGATCTACCTAAGAAATGTAAAAGAAAGGGAAAGTGTTATGAACTGTTCATTCTTTCTCTAACTTTAGTACTATTTCTGAACTCATTTCTCAAGGTGGGGTTCAGAAGTCAGTAATTATAGCAGTGTTGAAGCAAACTAGAAAAACATTTCACACAATTCTTCACAATTCTTCTCTCCCCACCCCTACAAAATAAACCAAATTAGAAAACCACCAATAAGATATTAACAGAAGCTATGATTAGTTGGTACCATTTTCCTTAACTCTACTTACTTCTCTGGCGGGCCTCTTCTCCACTCAGAATCTACTTCAGGTGCTTTTCTCCAGGTGCCTTCTGAATCTCTATCTCCCCAACGAGAGTCCTACATTGACCAAAGTTAATAAGATGCACTACATTGGCAGCAATTATTACAACTACTGGTATTATCATTCAAATGTTTTTGTACTTGTATTAAACAATCTTAAGTCTTAAACATAAGTTTTAAAACTGTTTCTTTTTTAACCTGAAATCAGACTGACAGTACAGTGAAATATATTCTCATGTATTGTGGATGAATTTATAAACTGATTAACCACTTGAAAGCAATCTGGCAGCATCCCCCTGGATTCATTAAAATGTCTACATATTTTCTTTGACCTAAAAATTCCCTCTTGAGATGATGTGAAAAAAGGTGAGCGTCCCAAAATGTACATCACAGTGCCTACTAACCAAAGGTGGAGCAAATGAAATGTCTAATAGGAGATGGTTAGATTAACATTTCCCTCTTCAAAACATTATGCTGTCAATAAAAATTATGGCAAAGGTGTGGGAGACACTCTACACCCTCACGGTGGAAATTGTAAACGTGGAGCAACCTCTATAAAAAAGCAACACCAACAATTTTAATCACAAACACCTGACACAGTTTGACTGCTCCTACAAACATAACCTAAGGCCACAATCAGAAAAGAACGCTATAAAACAAGCGCTAGGGGTGAGGTGGAAGGACTAGAGGCTAAGAATAACTACAATCCCCTGTAGGTGAGTACGAAGATCTTAATTTAAAATTTAAAGTGTCTTGGCAACAAAGTCCTTCAACAACTAGCAATAAGAACCAGTGAAGGCCCCAGCTGGTGTGGCTCTATGATTAGAGCAGCAACCCGAGCAGCGCAGCCCATGCGCCAAAGGGTCGCAGGTTGTATTCCCGGTCAAGAGCATGTACCAGGGTTGCAGGTTCAATCCCAGGCCCCAGCTGGGGCAAGTGCTGGAGGACACCCATCAATTGCTCTCCCCCAACCTCCCTCTCTCTCGTCCACTGTCTCTAAAAATTAATGGAGAAAATATCCTATGGTGAGGATTAACTAACAAACAAAAGGAGCAGAGAAGGGCAAGAAGGCAAATGAGTAAGTCAGCTGCCATCACAGCTACTATCTCTCAAATAGGGGCTGTTCTGAGACTTTCCCAAGTGAATGCTGTGGGAGGAAATATGAACTCAACTGTCAATGTAACTTATGGTCAGACCAAGTTCCTCCCGTACTTCAAACTCACCCTGCTCATTAAATGCAAAGAATTCAAGTTATGAGGTTTTAGTACAAATGTTAGCACCTCAAAAGAGGTTTTTGGGGTGGCTATGAGAGCCATTAAACAAATGAAAAATTCTAAAAAAATTAACATGATCGTCAAAACTTTTTAAGTCACTTGATAGATCAAACAGCAGAACTCTGTTGATAAACATATAAGCTAAACAGGAATCTCAGAAAACCAGTTACAAAAGGAAAAAGTTGAAAAGAGTGGAACATTTAAAGAGATAAAGAATAGAACTTTGAAAGGCCAGAGCAGAGACAAGGAGGAAAAAATTTCCCCAAGTTAAGGAAATTCAACCTTCTCCAAGCGAAGTAAATTAAATCCTCTGACTGAAGGGGCGCATGTGCCAAAAGGAATGACTCATAAAACCAACACTTAGGCACCTAATTATAGTCTTAAACTCCCCTTACCCCAAAAATAGAGAAAATTCTAAAGGCTTCCAAGAAATAAACTAGAGTGTCTCACCAGGACTATTATCAAGACTCCCACCCCAATGTGCACTAGAACAGTGAGCACGGGTCTAAGTCTCTACGGAGGAAGATTGTGAACCAGCTGAACCAATGAACCATTGTTCAACTGTGAGATAAAAACAAAACCTCTTTTGAGACATACACAAAGACATTCTGAAGAAAAATTAAGATAAAATACAAAACAAGAAAAAGTATCTGCAAAGGGAAAAAGGTGATACAGTGTAAACATTATTTGAAACTACATCATGTTTGCCAATATGGCTGTAAAACTTAAATGAGTCTTTAAACACAAAGAGAACACATTTTAATGCGCTAGGGGCAAAAATATGCAGCCCATTTATGCTCAGAATTTTGTTTTGTTCTGAAGAGGCAGAAAAGTTGTCAAATTTTACAGACTGTTCAATGTTCAAGTTTGCATGGATTTTGGAAAACAGTAATGGTCATCACTAAAGGAACAGAAAAAATGGCCCTGGCTCAGTGGTTAGTCAGCCTGTGCACAGAAGGATCCTGGGTTCGATTCCCCACCCCCAGTCAGGGTGCATGCAGGAGGCAACCAGCCGATGTCTTTCTCACATCGATGTTTCGTTCTCTCTCCCCTGCCCCCTCTTCCACCCTCTCTTGAAAAAAAAAAAAAAAGAAAAAAAAATCAATGGAAAAAATATTCTCAGGTAAGGATTAACAACAATGGCGGTGAACATGAGAGGCCTGGAATGCTAAGGCATGTTTTAACTTTGGCTCTAAGTAATGAGTACCAACCAAAGAAAGGCCTGAGACCCGAGAGCAGGAGTAATGCTCAAATACAAAATATGAAAAATCAAGTGGGTCAGAATGCAGAGGAGGATCTGACCCTGGGGGAGAGCAACAAGGAGCCCAGTAAGTCACAGAGGCAAAAGAAAACTGAATTAAGGCAGGAAAGGAGAAACTGGCCAGAGAGAGATTCAAAACTCTGATTAAAGTGAGTAATACCACCAGTCTGGAGAGGGAATTGAAGAGACACAGGACAGAGGGGGAGGAAACAGGTGAGTTTTATACATGAGTGTGTAAACATAACAAATAGAGCAATATCGGAACTGCTTGGCAATCTTGTGAAAAAGCAGGTTCTGATACGAAGGACTGTTGTTGGGCCTGGAACTCTGCATTTCTAACAAGCTCCCAAGTGATGCTGAATACTGATGGTCCCACCAGACCCAACTTCAAGTGCCAAGGAGTTAAGGGAACTCATAGCATCCTTTTAATTCACAGCAACGCCTTCCAAGGAACACGGGACAGTCCCTCTTTCTACAGCACTAATTGACTGTTATCTTTTTACCAACTACTTAGTCTCATGAGATTCATGCTTACGAACAAGTACAATAAGCCAAAGCCTATAGAAATCTCAGTTTCACTAATCTAAGTTTAATTTTCTCCCCTTAAGAACCTTGTCTTTGGGAATGTAACGGGTTTAAAACACCAAGCCCAGACATTGACACAATCACTGACACGTGTATCATGCAAGTAGAGTACAGCTGATAAACACAAGTCGTCCCAGGGAAAATAGTGTCTATATACTTACCTTTCTAGAAAGCGGGTCATCACCAAGCCTTCTCTCTTCCTCTCTACGACGCTCCCTCTCTTCAATTTCCAACTCCCTTTGGCGTTTTTTCCTTTCTACTTCTTCTAACTTCTTGACCCGCTCCTGATATTCTCGAAGCTCTTCCTCACGTTTTGCCCGTTCAGCACGTTCTCTTTCTTCACGCTCTATATAACGTATTAGGTTAGGAAGTGTGCCTCCTACCCACACCTTTCCCTTAGTGCTAGGTCTACTTTGTTATTAAATATGCATAATATAGAAGTAAAGCCTTTTCAATAATTTAAAAGTAGCTTACAATCAGCTGAAGAGCAGAAGATATTTGAGAAAACAAGTATTCTGTCACTCATCATTAATAGTTTTGTTAAGACTTAAGAAGATACCAGCAATCCCTCCCCAACTCCTGAGCATCTGCAATACCAGATAAAGGAGCACCTGACAGACTTCATCTGGCAGGTAATCCTAAATAAATGTTAATACCACATAGAATATAATGATAAAAAATTTAAAGGCAGTATTAATTTTTAAAAGAACACCAGAAATGCAAAATTCAGCTGGTAAGACATAACATCTTCACATGCAACAAACTGCAGACAACTAAGCTAAGACCTCAGAATGTGAGAGCTAGTTATTTGCAGTTAATGAACCAATGATCCCTACTCCCCAATTCACTTACTTTCCAAATGAGAGCGCTACACCCTGACCTAGATCAGCCTTGTGAGCCCGCCTCCAGTCTTGGTCCAGTTACCTTTCAGCATCTGCTCTTCTGCCCTCCGCTGCTCCTCCTCCTCCTTCTCTCTATAGTAGGTTACTCTGCGCTCTTCTTTACGCTGCCTTTTCCGTTCTTCCAAGCGATTATGCCTTTCTTCTGCTAGTCGTTCTTCAAACTGTTTAAGTTTTTCCTGTAATTGGTTACCCCAAGTTTTTAAAAACTGAGATATTTTTTTCTGAAGAGCTACAAACTAGCAGTGAATTTTACAAAAGCATTGCAGGTTTCTTGGAACCATAAAAAGCAACCTTCAAGCATAAAAACCAGAATTTCCAAATGACTGAAGTTTTTCTCACATGTCAGATTTCTGAAAACTTAATTTGTTACAAATAGTAAGGTGGGTCTGCCTTAATATTAAATTGGAATGTTATGAGCAGGACACTTGATGTTCTTCTTTCTTAAATAGTAAACAAAAGCTTGTATCAACAGGAAATTTTATGCAGCCCACCTGTGCCTTCAGAAAAATAGTGGTTGACTACTTAGCCTAGAAAATATTTTCAAGAAATTTTCTATTAAAATATTATTTGAATGATAACATTACATGTTAGCTCAATACAGGATGTGCTACTGTGTAAAGAACCCTTAAGGCAAAGCTAAAACTTATGAATAAACATTTCCCTGAAACCGTAAGATCACCTCATAAACAGACTGTCGTGCTGCCTTGAGTCGCATTACAAATGAATCTCTGTCTTCAAGCATTCGTGACATTCGATTCTTGTGTTCAAGAGCCTTTTCACGTTCTACCTGCATAGTAGTAATCTACAAATACAGAACACAAAGTCACATTTCCAAAGCATTCATTATCTAATTACTAATTTACCCCAAGTCCTGACATATTCCAATACAAGCAGCTCTTGTGCCCCATCCACCTTGCCACAAAAAATGGAAGGTTAACCATATCATTCGTGCCAATAGGTCCCTAGGAAGGCAATCAGGGAGATGGGTAAAGGCATCTCGGGGCATCTTTAAGAAAGTTTTTATTTAGGCCCACAGTACCACAAATTTTTATAAAAGAAAAATTATAATGTATATGGTAAAATAAACACCAAAAAATGGTAATAAGCACCATGGTTGAATTATTAAAGGCATTTTTTCCTTAAAAACAACTGGAACTGAGTTCAGGCAGGATGAACTACTAATTTAAGAAGGCTTTTCCTTTTGTGCCCCAAGTGAAAAGAAGGTTTCAGAGTAGCGGCTGCAGCAAATCATCTCAAATATTTTATTTGGCCAGCAGCACTTTTCCTAACTTTATGTATTAAGAGAATTATCACAAAAATTTTGACTTCTTAAAAAAAACAAAGAACTGGCAACACTAGCTGCAGAATGACAACAATCCGATGGAATCAAGGGGCTGCATTTCCACACTGCAGTCTCCAAAAATGTATGCCATCACCTGCCTGTGGTTACTCTACTCTTTTTAACCAGAACAAAGTCACTTCTTTTATTATAAATTTGGTCACTACAAGCAAACCTCACTTTTGTATCATTAGGTAAACAAAGACTAACAATAGATGGAGCTGTTTAGTCGTAAGACAGCATATTGTATAATTCCATTTACACAAAATACCCAGAACAGGCAAATCTAAAAGCAAAAAAGATTAGTGGTTGCTTACAGCCAGGTGGTGGAAAGGACACAGGACTAACTGATAACGGGTACCAGGTTTCTTGTGGGGTATGTTCTAAAATTAGATGGTCCCACATTTCCGTAAATACACTAAAAACCATCAACCGCACACTTTAGACAGGTGAAATGCATGGCATGTGAAGTCTATCTCCATAAAGCTGTTTGTAAAAACTAAACTTTTCGGCTGTCCTTTGTATCTTACAAATTTCATTTATTAATCTCACTATAAAAATTTGTACCTGTCCACCAATCTGT
Organism: Miniopterus natalensis; assembly: GCF_054644295.1. Lineage (NCBI taxonomy): Eukaryota > Metazoa > Chordata > Mammalia > Chiroptera > Miniopteridae > Miniopterus > Miniopterus natalensis. Next base: position 53,396,781 of record NC_142094.1, read on the forward strand.
TAGTATGTGGCCACTAAAGCACCACTTCTGGCAAAAGACTATAAGATAAACCTATTTTGAAGGCCCGGCCCCATTCCTTGCCAAGGACTCAACTGCCACTTACAGGCCACCTCCACTCAGGTCAAACGGAAACCTTACCCTTTCCTCTTCTTGCTGTTCCCACAGGTCCATGTCTTTAATCCTCTGCTCTTCGTAAGCGCTCTTTATTAAAGGGATTTCTTCCAAACGTTTAGCTCTTTCAAAATAGTCAATCTGAATAGCATGAAAACAAACGTGGTTTTAAACAATCTCTCAACCTGCCACTGAGAGATCTCACCAGCCCTCCCACACACCTTCTTTTCTTGGTTCTTTAGGCGCTCCTGCAGCTCCTTCTTCTCTTTCTCCAGCTGTTCAACCTGCTTGGCCATGATGAAGTCTGGGTCCAACTCCTCAAGGTCCTGAAAGGAATGCGAATGCACAATCGTTACCAAGAAGAAATGCAGAAGAGCACTGCTTCTAGAGTCAAATCCTAAGTTACTTTCTATACAGTGGGTCAACTTAGGCAACATAAAAATGTTTTACAATAGCTTTCTTTCCACCTGACTCTGAGGACAAAGACAGCATGTTTCTTTCTTCCGACATGCACGCACCCAACTCCCTTCTAACGTAAAAAACTGCAGAACCATTACAAGCAAATGCTTACACTTCACAGGTTTTAGTTAATAAATCCTATGTATCAAAGTGAGTGAAACCACCAAATAACCCAAAATAAACCAGTAAGTGATAAAGGACTGCACTTCTAAGAGATCTGGAGAAAACTAAGTTTAGCGAGTACTATGCTACGTACTTCAATATCAATATCTTTGAATGCTTTGGCGCCCAGTTCTGTTTTCTTGATCTGTTCCAGCCGCTCCCGAACAGTTTTCTTTTTTATTTGTTCATGTTCCTGTAAAATACGCTCCTTCTCTCTCTCCTTTGCCTCCTGTCGCAGCCTCTCTTCTTCAGCCTTCCGTACTTTCTGGAGTTCTGCTTCCCTCTGCTCCAGTTCTTCTTTCTCACGCTGAATATTCAGACTCTCGAGCCGCTCTTTCCTCTCCTCAATTGTCTGGCGGCGTGCCAGGATGCGCTGGTGCTCTTTCCGGGAGTTTTTAAGGTATGCAGTGACGGCCAACTGATGCTGCTCTTCTTTCTCTTGCTTCAGAAATGAACATATTTTAAAAAATTAAGTGACATGCCATGGTATCAGGCATTAACAATCCCTAAATAATCCTGATGCATCACCCCTAGGTGTTTGCAGTTAATAACAGAAGATACTATTCAAGCTACTAGTTTTCAGTTCCAAATGCTGCATCACTCCCCCCACAGCAATGACATAGCTGAAAAACCTGTGTTTGTTAGGTCAGCTTTTCCCTGCACCAAATCTACTCTGAAGTGTTCAAGCCCAGGCGGAACACTAACAGAGTACACAAACAAGAAAAAAAACTCGGGCATGAAATGAAAAGCCAATCAGAGTCCTCCTTTATGGGGGGGAATCATCATCGTGTGGTCTGTTGTATGCCCAATACGTATATTATGTGTAGTATATTTATTTTACCCCATGGAAGGCAGCAGCTCAGTGATCTGTACATCTGATAAAGGCATTTGATAAAAATACCAAAACTAATGAATACAAGTGAATAGACAATACATAATAAATCCCTTCTCTTAGACACCATCTCAAACCTTTTTATGAAAGACAAAGCGTAAGGGCCCCTCAAAAGTTCTGTAGTCCATTTCTCCCAAAGATGCATACCAGTACATGAGCTGGTTTAATGACTTCAAGTGCTTTTGCAAGTACTGAGGACATGGCTGTCAGCTGGTTTCTTATCTGTTCCGAAGGCATGCTCTGCAAATAAGGACCAAGTGGAGCATCTTCTCGAGTAGCATAGTTCAAATCAGATCCAAAACTAAGGGTCCGAGAAGTGTGGTCAATGCGAACCTTTGCAAATGAAATATTATCATCAATAGTTAAATCTATATGCATATATGAAGTCATTCTTCAAATGAATGGCTTCTGATAAAAAATTTAAACTGAACTTCAGAAAAATTAACAAAAGAATGTTGAATACAAAACCTACAAGATTTGCTCAGTAAAGCTTTAAATCGGTGCCAATGTACCAAAAGCTAAGAAACAAAAGCTATGTATTTTTAGTCTCAAAGGCCTTGCCTCCCACCTCAGTGTACTCTTACAGCACATACCTGCAGGTCGCAGTGCCTGGCTGCATCTACTATGGCACGTTCCAGTTGGAAAGCATCAACAAAAGGAACCAAAGAAGTCAAACGACAAAACTCAATGCTCTGATAAATTTGTGCCACCTGCATAAAAAACATAAGGTTACTAATAATAGCTATCATTTATTCAGCATTTTTTATGTGCAGTCTCATACAACCAGGGAAAGTAGAAATTATGCCCATATTACACAGAAAAGTTGAAGCTCAGAGTAGCTATGTTAACAGTCCATTGCTGGAGTTGGCATTCCAAAACAAGGCTCTCGACCCCAAATCCTATGATTTAAAACCACCACCTCATACCATTTCTGAAAAGCATCATCGTTCCACAGTTTTATCATAAAACAAAAAAACTCTAACTGGTTATACATTTCCAGATTAAGACCTGCTACCTAATTCATCTGAACACTTTTTATAAAATTGTCTGAAGGAGACTGGCAGCATTACTACTTAGTTATACTGCTAATTAACCTTCGACTATTTGTATAGCACATAAGAAATAACACTGCTCACATTCACGAGAAAGCAGGTCAATGAAATGTGCACAATATTGAAGTGAACATATATTAAAAGCCCCTCCCCCAAATGCAACAAATGGAAGGCAAAACAGGAACTTTTAAGCCATATTATATACCTTAATAGCCAAACTTAAGAAATCAGACTAAAATATGTTAAATATTTTAATACCTAGTGTTAGCACGAGAAAAGGCTTTTCTCATTTATGACTGGTGTGAGGCTCTCTAATAGAACCTTTTCAGGAGCTACTAAAGCATTAAACTTGTAAACTCTATAACTGATTCTACTACTTATGCTACAGAAAGTCACAGAAGTATGCAAAGATAAATGTAAGAAAGATGCTCACTGCAGTACTTTCTAATAGCAAAAAGCCTAGCAATACAGATTTACATCAATAGTCTGAATTTATAAGTCATGGTACCCTTAGATGATGAAAAGCCATGTGGGTTTTAAACCCAAGAAATAAGGTAGACCCTACATTACTAACAAGAGAAAATGTACATATAGTGTTCAACAGAACAGAACAAAAAAAGCAACTATAAATTATGTAAAATTCTTTTTTCAAATCAAATAAATAAGACTAATTCTGAACAGAGAACAGAATTTGGGGAGACTTGCACTTCCTAGGCCATTCCTAAAAGTTTGTTTTGCAATCAAAGCCCTCAAGGGGAGTTCCAGTTCTTACATAAAACATCCATTTTTCATCTTTACCTGCTGCAGAAGACGGAGTATGGTGTTGTTTTGCAGCTGTGGGACATACTGTTGCAGCTCTGGTTCCTTTTCAGGTTGGTCCTTAACCCAATTTAAAACCTATAAAAATCCATTAAATTGAAAAAGACTTACACTTTCTGTGTAACAGATACAAGAATATATCTATAGAACTTCCTCAATTTCCTTAACAAAAATATCACACAATGCAAAGAAATGCAGAATGTGTTATGAAGCTATAGACACTTGTCTGAAGGCGACTGGCAGCAATGACTAAGTCAAGTCATGCTGCTAATTTACCTCCACAGGTTTGTTTAGCACATCAGAAATATCTTTTCTCTTGACATAAAGAAAAAAGACAATGAAATGTGCACTGAGTTCAAAGACATAGGACAATACTCTCTTAACAGAAATACATCCTAAAACTGCACTAGGGCAGGCTACATAGTGATATAACCAAAACTTAAAATACAAAGGCTTACCTTTGTGACTCTCTCACAGAGTTTTAGGGGGTTAAATTCTACTTCCAGCCAATTATAAAGGTCTTTCACTTCTGGGACAACATATTGTAGTACATTGAATCTGACCTACAGTAAACAAAACAAAACGTTTAACTGCTAAAGGAAATTTTGCAACTGGGATACTGAACTGAAAATAAATTAAAGAAAAATACAGTATTAGAATCTGGAAAATGACTTAACGATTGCCTAGCCTCAACCTTTAAATTTACTGAAGAGGAATCCAGGACAACTGCTGAGTCTCTTGCCCTACCTACAGTGAAAAGCCCCATAAGAACTTAAAAAGGAAATAACTCTAAACACAATCAATAAATTATCACAGCACCACTATTTATAATAACCCCAACTGAGAGGTTAATATAAAATACAGAAATGGTCAAAGAAAAAACAGCTATGCTGAACACAAATTTCACAAATATAATGTTTAGAAAAAGAATTTCACATATGATCCCACTTATGACATTTAAACTTAATATAAAATAAACTTTATCCTAAGTATATCCCTACAGGCAAAAATCTATGATGTTACAAATCAGGACAGTGGCTATCCTTAGAGGGTATAAAAAGTGGTAAAGTGGTCTAAGAATTTACTGAATTACATTTATGATTTGTACTCTTCTAAAAAAATATTTTAGTTTAATAACATTTTGTTTATATTTGAAGAGAACTCAACTTCCTTCCAAAAAAAAGATACTGCTTGAGTCATCTTTCTTAGAAAGGAGATACAAGACTGGCACCATTTTATAAACCCCAAAGCTACCCATAACCAAATCTTATCTTACCTGTGCTTTAACCTAGAATATGTAGTGCATGGGACCCTCATCCTTCACATGTTGGGAACTGCTAACCCAAAGACAGTGTAACTGCAGGGACACAGCAAAACTTGAGAAGTACAGGAGTCTGTACCCATATAGACCAGGTTGCAAGACTGAGGTGAAGGGCAGATTCCAAAGCCAAGAGGATGGTATCCACACAATTGAGTATTCTAGTCTAAGTTTAACTCCAATGCAAAATGGGTGCATAACTAATGTCCTATAACATTTGAATACTTATCAGAGATATTTCCCTTATAAGTGCCCTTATATCTATCTTTATTGGAATGCAGTGTGGTATTAAGATTCCAAATAAAATTCCCTCAGCTCTAATTTCATTCCTATCAAGGTATTTTAGATTCTCCATTTAACACCCCTCCAAATAGGGAATGTGCTAAGATTGGCTGTCCTAACCTATTAAAGTATTTCTCATTATAATTAACAACTGGCTTTCTGAGCTTATGATCAGTGTCTTATGAACTTAATTTGATCCTCAGATAATGGAATCATTCTCTTGGTGCTTACACCCATATGAGCCCAAAGCTTAGGTCCTGACTTTGGATATATAATAAACTCACCAAGATTTATAAGTGCCTCTGGGCAGTGACCTAACCTATTCACCCGACACAAACAAGTACCCTTTTTACAGACATCCACACTTATCTACAGGCACAGTGAGGACCCAAATCTGGGTGTCCTGGCAGCTGGCCCAAGGCTCCCCATCACTGATCCCCGAAATGGCGTGGTATGTAGACAGGTCTCAAGACCCATGGATCATGCTCCCAGTTTGGCATACCTTCTTCAGTGTTAAACGCAAAATTTTGAGAGGCCACACTCACACAACATTTTCACAAGATATAACTGTTTTGATTGTTTAGTTTCTGCTGTTAATCTCTTACTGTGCCTAATTCATACATTAAAACTCTGCCTTAAGTATATACACATAGGAAAAACCAGTACTTTCAGGTATCCACTAGGAGTCTTAGAATATATCTCCCACAAACAAGGGGGGATTATTGTAGTGCCTACCTAAACAGATGGCTTCTGCAGGAAAATAAGGCTTTTTCTCAAGCACCTGACCCTCTTTTTTCCCATGTGCCAAAGTAATTTGTTGGAGGTGTACCACAGTGACTAAGTCCCACTACTGTGAATGAGAAACCCTAAAATCTAAACTCCTCAGGAATACAAATTCCGTTTAAGTATCACTTGCCTGGCATATAATAGGCACATGTATGATAAATAAATGCTGAATGAAAAGATTCCATCAACATAAAACATTGTAAAGATACCTGCCTTAGGCATCATATTCTGAAATTTAGTGTATGTAGTGGGTGAAACCTGGAAATGTGCATTTTAGCCATATCATCGTATTTCCAATATCTGAAAGCTTGATTAGTTTTCATAGAGCCCCCTAACATAAGCCATGAACCTTCTCGCCCATCACTGTTCTCTGAGTAGTCTGGTCCATACTATTCCTCAGAGCTAGTCCGAGTTTCACTTGCTATATCAAACTTAAATCCAGCTCAGCCACTTGAGCGGAATCAACTCAATAGAACACAGTGCTGACTTACAAGACAGGTTTTTAAAACTTATCCATGCATCAGAATCCCCTAGCAATGAATCAGAATTCCCAGTATTTAATCATGAATTATAAGAACTGACCATAAAGTTTTCTGTTCAAAGCTTATATATAAGAATGCTCAAACATATACCAACCATATCATTAATAAGGCCAATTCGTGTTGGTGGGGCTTGAAGGCCCAGTAGTGTTGCAAGGCGCCGCTGTTTTTCAACTATAATACCGTCCATATCCAGAAGCCGAGCAATGTCAGTACGCTCAGGGGTAATAGGGATGGAAAGAGTGGCCAAAAGCACTCTAGTAGACATTCTGCAGAACAAGATTTACAAATCTGTTAAATTTGTAAATGTTACTTGATAAGAAGTAAGACATTGCTCTTTATTCGTCGGGTATGATATGCCAGTGACAGATATGCATACTACCTTGTGAATGTCAACTATACTCATAAACAACATTCCTCAAAGCATGAGATTAATTACAAATGGACCACACTAAAATGAATACCTGGAGGACCAGAACTTCATCCACCCACTTACTACTGTCAATGGTCTCTAACTATAGAAAAAGATTGGGTTAAATGTTGAGAAACACATTTGTATACCATGTATTTCCTTAAAAAAACAATTAAGGCAGCTTGAAAAATTAAGAAAAAGCCCTGGCCGGTTGGGCTCAGTAGTTAGAGCATCAGCCCGCGGACTGAGGGGTCCCAGGTTCAATTCCAGCCAAGGGCATGTACCATAGTTGCAGGCTCGATCCCCGGCCTGGTCTGGACACATGGAGGAGGCAACGGATCACTGTGTCTCTCTAACATTGATGTTTCTCTCTCTCCCCGCCCCCCCTTCCGCTCTCTCTGAAAGCAAAAGAAAAAATATCCTTGGGTGAAAAAATAAATTTTTTTAAATGACACTAAGAAAGGGGGAAAAACTTACAAGGACCAAGTGAACACAATTAAGAGGGGAGAATAAAAGCTAAATTTCAGCTCCCTTAAATCACAAGAGAAAAGTAAGGTTGAATTCAGAGCACCACTGGACACTAAGGACTGCCTCTCTTCACACTGATGTCTGTGTCTCTGTTTGACTGGCCGTCCGTCCATCCCTCCCTCCCACTTTCGCTGAAAAACAATGGAAATAATATCCTCAGGCGAGGATTAAAAAAAAAAAAAAAGGACTGCAGGCTCTGTAGCCCCTGGAGTCAAGGGTTGGCATCTCAGCTTTAAGATTTTTTTCAAGACTAAATCTTAGGCAATATACTTAATTTTCTAAGTCACAAGGTTGTTGTGAAGATTAAGCAAAACAATATACATAGAGCTAAATAGCCTAATGCTTACTATTATAGTACCCTCTAAAGAGAGGTTACCGAAGTACCTTAAAGGAAACCAAGTTTTTTTTAATCTCAAACAGGCCTGGGTTACATAAGGAACAGCAAATGACATAATAAACACTGTCCTTAAGAGTTTCAAAGAAAATACAGTAGAAATTTCATTTAAGTTGATTCTGTGTATTGCTGTAAAACTAAAAGAAAAACAATTGTGTACATAATTCTACTAGAGGCCAAAATATCATGGTCTACCAATAAAAGAAAAAGAACGTACATGAGTCACAAATCCAGCGGAAATGTATTTTTTTAAAAAAGGAAAATGACTGAAAGATAATAGACTACATGTAATGTTTTTTTAAAAAGGTCTTTACGTTGTTAAGTTATAGACCCTTTTTAAATATTCATTTATGTATGTACCCGAAATATTTCATAGTTAACCTTTTATAACTGGGGAAAAGTGAATTCATGAACATATTTGTTTTTAAGTGTCTAATTTTTTTACTAAGAACAGATTCTAAATACCTGTATGTGGCTAGAAAGCTTATATCTTAACACTGTTTTTCATATCCAATATTCCTAATATTCAATGCTTCTCAACTGAGTTTTGACAGAGCTGGTTACTGGACAAGACAGCTACTGAAGATCAAGAATACTATCTAAGAAGAAGCATGTCTGCTGGAGACACTTTTGGTTCACAAACTGGAAGGACTGCTGCTGGAATCCAGTGCAGACACACAAGGGATGAGCCTAAACAACCTAAAGGCACAGCCCCCCATCGCAAAGAATTATCCAAACCCAAATGTCAATAGTGCAGAGGTTGAGAAACCCTAATCTAGAACACACTACCATACCATTTAGTAGTAGGCATTTGTTTCAGAATCTTAGTTCTACCCGACAATAACATTCTTACCTTTGCATCTCTTCTTGAGTAAGATTCTTTCTCATTTCTCTAGACAGATGGTAAAGACGATGGAGTGTAGATGCATGAAAAAGAGCATTTCCAGATTTCCAAAACACAGTTGAAACTTTGTTATAGTAATTTGCCATTAACTGAGGTTTAGGTGGTTTTTTAGATAGGGAGAACAGCCCGTGAATATCTTCCACAGCTTTGAATGCCTCCTAAAATTAGTAGTATGAATTAGTCATTGCATTCTAAACAAAACAAAAATCTAACTGAAATTTCTTTATGAAATCTAAAGCACAAAACACTTAATAAAAGTGGTAAATAAAATGCTTTCATGTGTAGTTTTTTTTATTCATCTATAACTTAATATCTAGTATGTTTCTGGAAACTGCCATAATTGCAAAAATACAAAATTCTTAAAACTCCTTAAAGTAGAACAGACTTTTTAAGAAAAATGTGCATAATATAGTACCACTTAGGGGAATATTAAAAAAAATCCGGAAGAACATAAAACACAACAGATTATTTCTGAATTATAAGATCATGAATGTTGTCCTCTTTTTACTTATCCATATTTCCTATAATGAACACATTTACTTCTATTCTGTAACTTTTTCCTCTCTAGTTATTAGGTAATTTAAGGGTGTCCCTATAGAAAAAGAAGATATCACAAGAGAGAGGGAAATCAAATCCCATTTTCAGCAGGCTGAAAAACTACCGATTTTTAGTTTCTTCCTCTGTAATTTCTATTAGATTTTTGGGAGATCAAATATATTAAAGTTTCAGCTTATGACTACAAAATCATGTGAAAATGTCTTTGTGGAATTAAAGAAAGAAGGCCAAGCAGAGGAGGATTCCCAACATGGCTGAGACCTCCAATGCAGGACTGATTACCAACCATGTATGCTAACTAAGCGGAAGCAACGCTAAGAAACCCAGGAGACAATCGAGTGCAGCACTTCTCTATCTGCAGTGAAGGAAATCTTTGTTCTTTAATTTCCAACCTGCTACCACCAATACCTTTACAAAATACAATAATATTACTACAAAAATAAAGTGGAAAGACAAGCTTTTTTAAATCAAAGTAAACAGACACAAAATTATCATGAAATTGCCGTTTAAAAACAAAACACTTTATAAATGCATATTCTCCTCTAAACTTATTTCATCACAAACCAGTAAAAAGTTCACAGATGCACCAGGAATTGAGCCACACATTAAGCAGCACCGAGGATAAGCTGTTTTATATGGAAAGAAACTGGGTCCAAAGAGATTACATGATTTGGCCCAGATTTCATAGCTGGCAACTAGAATCAAAATATTCTGAGATTCCTTGTCCAGGACTCTCCCTACTCCATCAGACAATCTTAAACTCCTCACCTATTAAAATTAACCAAAAGATATCAAGATAAAGATACTAAGAAGGAGGGGATAATATGGGCTATTATTACTTGAAAGATAAGCTAGTGGTTCACACCATACCTGCCACAATTCCATGCTGATAGCACTGTCCAACTGAACCAGCCTGGTTTCCAAATGCATAGACTGGCTCTCTGGATTATTAAGATTGATTGCCGTACTTTGATTATGGTGGCGTTGAATCTGAGACAAGTGCATTCTCAAATTGTCACACAGCTTACGGAATTCGGCCTTGCGGGTGTATTGGAGGCAGAATTTGAAAGCTATAAGCACAAATGTAAAACACATTAGGTACTTGCCCCCATCAACTGAAGGATTTGAATAGGTTTTATTCCAAATATTAAGATCAGTTACTTTAACAAGATTTACCAAGCTCATCGTCAGTCTTTAGAAGTGATCTGAGTCCTAAAACTCACTTCATGTGCCCTGACCACCTTTTGGACATAGTCATCCAGTCCTAGGACTAAAATGCAGTTCTGAGTTTGCAAATGAGAAATTATTCAAATTTAAGTCTAGGAGGGACTCACCTTTCAAACACTTACCATTTCAAATCCTAAAAGAGCAAAAAAATTCTAGCCTGAAATACAGATGGCCCTTGAACAACACAGGTTCGAACTGTGCAGGTTCACCTATACACAGGTGTGTTTTTCAGTTAAGTACTGTAAATTTATTTTCTCTTCCTTACAATTTTCTCAACATTTTCTTTCTCTGGCTTACTTTAGTATAAGAATCCAGCATATAATACTTATACAAAATAGAATAATTATACAAAATATGTGTTAATTGTATGTTATCAGTAAGACTTCTCTAGTCAACAGTAGGCTATTAGTTACGTTTTTGGGGAGTTAGGAGTTCTATACAGACTTTCCAACTGCATAATAGAGGCCAGCACCTAACCCCTGTGTTGTTCAAGGGTCATATGCACAATGAACTTTGTTATCTAACTTACATAGACAGCAAGCTTTTGTACTAATGAATACCGTACAAACTGGGAACTTACAGTAACCTAATTTCAACTGTGTACATAGTTGTACACATGAACTACTTGCTGTCATTAAAATATTAATAATTTAGCCCTAGCCAGTGTGGCTCAGTGGATTGAGCGTCACCCCGTGCACCAAGAGGTCACCGGTTCAATTCCCGGTCAGGGAACATGCCTGGGTTGCGGGCTCAATCCCCGGTAGGGGGGTATGCAGGAGGCAGTCAATTGATGTTTCTCATCGATGTTTGTATCTCTCTCTCCCTCTCCTTCCCTCTCTCTCTAAAATCGGTAAAAACCATGTTTTTAAAAATACTTTAATCATTTAATTATGAATGGAAATTTATTAATAATTTTAAACTATTAAAGTAACTTTCTACTGTCATATATGCACTATTAGAATAATTTCGGAGAAATTATTCTGCCCTTCTCTAAATAGTATTCCTATTTTGATAGACCTAAGACAAAGGGATGCAATTTAACCACAAGTTAATATTTATATCAATAGCTATCAAAAAACCCAAGTTTATTTATGTTATTTATTTATTTATGTTAAGTGAAAATTCATATATGCTAGCCATGTAAGCAAAACAGAACACAGGTTCTAATACTCCTAGTAAAATATTTATAATCACGAAGTCACTTAAAACCTGAACAAATGCCAATCATCCCAACAGTAAAAAGAATGGCAGCACAAGCTCCTGCTAAGGCCAAAGTAGAAAAAAGACAAGAGCCACTCTCAAGTTATATACGGTCACATACATTCCAGTCACATACAGTTAAAAGGTTGCAATGACAGCAAGTGAGGGTAAGGAAAGAGGTTAGGAAAATAAACAATACGTTCTTCAGATTTAAAGTATGCGCAGTATAACAACTGGATACTTATAATGACGATCCAGGGCCATCAAAAAGGCTTTGTTCTGTATTTAGTAACACTGTTTAAGAAAAATATCTTTTTCAAGGAATCTTAAGTCTGGAGCTTTAAAAGACCTTAGAATTACAATGTACAGCTAAGTAGCTTTCCCAAGAATATGCACAGCAGAGCAAAAAGTAGAACTCAAGTTTATTTCTTCAATCACCTGGAAAATTCCAAAATGACTTTAAAAGGTCTTTCAGCCATCAATGGAATATATTTCATATAGAATTACCTTAAATAGTAAAACAAATTTCTGTCACTTATTTAATATTCAAATGAATGCCAGCCTTTCAATAAGGATAAAAACTATGTAAAATAAGCACTATGGAAAAAGGAGGTTAACATGAACAGTTAATTTTTTTTGCAAAATCTATTCTTTAAATTTTTTAATTACTAATGATTTTTAAAAAGAGGAAGTGAGAGAGAGAGAGAAACATGGATGTGAGAGCAAAACATTGATCAGCTGACTCCTGTACACCCCGCACCAGGGAACCCAGGCATGTGCCCTGATGGGGAATCGAACTGGCAACCTCTACCAGGACGATGCCCAACTGAGCCACACAGCCAGGGCTGCAAAATCTATTCTTAAGTAAACTTTTCAAATCAGTTCTTGCTTTACCTTGTTGAGCAATATCATGGTAGAGACGCTCTACTCTAGAATTGTTTCGAAGAAGGTCCAAACACTGTCTGTATGATTCCCACAGGAATTTAACCCATGGAGTTAAAAGTAACCTGTCAGTACGATCCTGAGTGTCTTCGCCACTTACAGCACTTAGGAGAACACTACAAAAACATAAAAAATATTGAAAACACTTTTAGACATAGTTTCCTACTTTGCCATGACTAAAACACCAAAACCAAATGATCGTTGTAAAATAGTGCAAATTCTTCCTACAACTTTGGACACACTATAAAAGTTGTCACACTTAGTGTCCAAGTGTTTGAATTCCCAACCCGTAGTACAACCATTTCAATTAATATACACCCACTTATTTGAAGGCTGTAATTTTCCACTTTTATGAATTTTGAATAACACATGATTCTTCTGGTTACTATACATTAAAAATCTCAAAGATAAGCAGTCTTTTTAATAAACATCTACTTCAAATCAGGAAGGAGACACATGTTAAGAAAAACACAGAGAAAAATTTACCAGTAGTTTAACCCACATACCTCTCAGGAGTTTGAATATTATCCAGATCTTCTATGTCTAAAACCATTTGCTGGGATTCTTCTTTAGCAGCTTCAGTTTTTTCCTCTGCCAATTTCAAATATGCCCTAACAACATCCTCTAGAGATTTGATGTTCACCTAACAAAAAAACAAAAACAAAACTTCGAACATTTTTCCCAACAAACCATATAATATTTTAAAAGCAAATTTTATGACACAACATATTATTACCTTTGAAAGGTAAACTCAAAATTACTAAAAGCACTTATCAAAAATATTAAACCCAGCTCTGTTCATACCTGTTGACAAATGTTCTTATACTGGTATAATCCTTCTTTAGCCAAATGGCTCTTGCGAAGATCCACACAAAGTTCCAAGTATTTCAACATGATGGGCTCGTGTATTTTTTGCCATGTTCTATGTTTCTTACTTTTCATAACATCATAAAGAACGTCCAAAGCAGGTTGCTTTTTGCCAACCTCAAGAAATTCTGGAAAAGTAATTCAGGAGAATTAAAATCAGCAATAATATATAACAGTTTAAATCTTACCTTTTTTTGTTAATCCTCACCTCAGGATACTTTTTCCATTGCTTTTCAGAGTTGGGGGGGACACGCACACATCGATTGGTTGCCTCCCACACACACCCCAATTTGGGGTTGGGGAGAGCAAACCCAAAACCCAGGAACATGCCCTTAACTGGGAATCAAGCCCTCGACCCTTCAGTGGGTGGGCCAACACTCTAACCACTGAGCCACAGCAGCCAGGGCTAACTCTTGCTTCTTAAATTGGCTGTTTTATTTTTATTTTCTGAACTCATTACTATCTCTTTTTAGGTCACATTTATTTTTGACTTCTAAAGCTATGCCAAAATTATCCAAGGTAAAACTATGAAAACCTGGTACTATCTCAAAATATGGTATACAGGTAAAACTAGATTTCACTCAATTCCTCTGTACCAGTGACTTTAAAGTTCCAAAGACTGAAGTCATGAGGAGGAAAAGAAATCTTCCCACAAACAGAGAAAAGTATGACTTTAGTCACCAGTTCTCTGGCTGGTGTAATTTTTGCTAGTTCATGCTAAGACTTGAGGCAGAAAAATACATTAGACTGATGTTCCTATAAGATCAATTGACTATGTCAGACTATTTCTGGGCTCTCTATGCTATTCATTCTCTATTGATCTATGTGCCTGGTCTTTTGCTAATACCTCAATGTCTTGATTCCTATAAAGCAGGGGTGGGGAATGTCCAGCATGCGGCCCTCGAAATCATTTGTTCTGCCCTGTCAAGGCAACCACAGGTGGGACTCGAAATTCAATTAATCTAGGAGCTTTTTTCATAGCTAATTTTAATGTTGATAATTCTGTATGGCCGGAGAATGATGTTATAAATATCCAAATGGCCCTTGGCAGAAAAAAGGTTCCCCAACCCTGCTATAAAGGAACGCATGGTCAAGTCTTGAAACTGGGTAGTGTGAGTGTTCTAATGCTGTTCTTCAACACTGTGTTGGCTATACTAGGTCTTTTGCCTTTCCGTATAAACTTTAGAATTTGTAGATATGTACAAAATAGTTCACTGGGATGCTGAATTGGAATATTCTATACATTGAGTTTGGCAGAACTGACAACAAAACTTAGTCTTCCAATACATAAGCACATAGTATGTCTCCACTTATCCGTCTGTGAGGAAATATTAAGACAGATCCCTACTGAGGGACATTCTATAAAATACCAGACCAGTACCCCTCAAAATTATCATGGTCATCAACAAGAAAAGTCTAAGAAACTATCACAACCAAGGAACCGAAGGAGACAGAACAACTAATGTGATGCATCCCAAGTGAAATCCTGAAACACAAGGACATTAGGCAAAGCTGAGGAAATCTGAAATCTGAATGAAGTATGGCCTTCGGTTAATAATAATGCATCAGTATTTGTTCACTAGTGGTGACAAATGTACCATCATATTGATATAAGGTATTAATAGGGAAAACTGTATGGTGTACACTGGAACTCTGTACTACCTTTGCAATAACTCTACAAATCTCAAACTTCTAAAATTAAAAGTTTATTTTTTAAAACTGGGAAAAAACGTTTTAGAATATAGAGCAAAGAAACTTACACACTTTTTAATTTACTGCCACCTAAACCTGAAGTCATTCTATATTTGGCAATATTTCAAAATCCAGTTCTAATCTCATGTATACTGCTCATTTTGAATTTCAGTCAAAAGCAAAGGCTCCATCACATTATTTCTGACTACAGCTGAAATTTATTTTTTGCTATTTTACAAATAATAAACTGTGGGGGGGAAAGGTTATTTAATGTAAGTCTTCTGGTTTTGTGCAACTTAAATTCAATGTGTAGTTGCCAAATTTCACAGAAACTTTTCATTGAACACTTGAATAACAATTTGGGAGAACTAAAGCACTAGTCTACACTATAAAAAGTGTCTTAAATCACTACATCTCCATTTAAAAAAAATAATTATCTTCCTCCTTAAAAAAAATCTTTGCCTTGAGAGCTCAATTGGTTAGAGCGTCCTCCCAATACACCAGGATTACAGGTTCGATCCCACATCAGGGCATACAAGAAGCAACCAATGAATGCATAAATAAGTGGAACAACAAATCAATGTTTCTCCCCCCCCACCCCCCCCTTCTTCTTTCTAAAATCAACAACAACAACAAATCCTTGACAAAGAATTCTATAAGAGTAAACTAACAATGTATATACCATTATCTACCATGCATCTCTATGCTAGGCAAAGAACAGAGAAAAAGGTCCCTTATTTGGGGATTTTACTAAATCTACAGATTTAGTAATTCTCTAATATTTTTCCTTCCAACTATCAGATCTTTCAGGAATATTGACTGTGAACATTCTTTCCCCGAGGAAAGCTACAAACAATATTTTAACTCTAGTATTTTAGAAAGCTTGCAACAGGATAAATCACAACACAAACGTACTAAAGTAAGTACCTTTACACAATATCCTACTTTATCCTGTTAAATATCAAATCCTATTCCTCACATGTAAATGAATGCAAACTCATCTTTAAAACTTCAATAAATTCAATATTAATATTGCCATTATGAAAGAAAGTCCATTTTCAGTTGTCAATTTTATTATACCCCCTCCCCCAAAATGCTACGAAATGAAACAAAAGATGTAATACAACTAGATACTTTGTTGGAATAAACCTTTCCTGTTTTAAGGGGTGGATCTACCTATCTTATTCTTGGAACATGCATATAAGGTTATTTTCTAATATCCAACAATACTTTAGGTCTTTTTCACAACTATTTAACAAAAACAGTATCTATCAGCCAAAAACTGGGGAGCAAATATTTTTTAATTTATCCTTTACGTTAAAAAATATCAACAGCAGCACCAAAATAACCTATTCTACCCAATTCCCAATCTTATATTGAAGATTTAAATCTTATACTATTGTACGTAAGTACTGTCAATATCTTGTAACATAAAATAGGCTCAAAGAGAGTTAAAGTTGAGAGCTGGCTCCAATATGGTAGGATAGCAAAATACTAAACTGTCTAAAAATAGTTCACTTTCCCAATCTCTGAATTTTAAATGAGAGTGTGTGGCTTCTTAATGTCATCCTAAAAAAAAAAAAAAAAGTCTTGTTTAGGAATAGAATTAAAAATATTTTTCACTTCCTAGATAGCCAATCAAAATTTGTGATTCCAAATCCCATACCATACTTTCAACTCTGAATTAGGTTCAAACAAGCCAAAGCAAATCCATTAAAAAGTAATTATTAATAGGACAAACACCTCAAACATCAACAAAAAAACATGGATACCAGGCAAGGATATTTTTAAAGAAAAAACTAGAAAGGGAACAGATTTCCCACGATAATCTTTGCCCTTACATGTATACAAGGAGGATTAGTTTAGTTCCTCTGAATTATCTAATTGGGGGGGGAGGGCTGAAAAGAACTGTCACACACTAAAAGCTCTATTGCAATGTTGAAAGAATGTTCCTTTCCAGACTGATATACCCAAAAAATAAATCTGGAATTATAAACTATATTAACGGGTGTGCACTCTGAGCATACCTTTCAAACACAAAGATTGAAACTATGTATCTATCTATAAAGAAAGTTTAGGTGAACCCTTAAATTTTAGTAGTTTATTTGTACAACAGACCAAGTATATTAGCTATAATGTTACACAATTTGTGGGTTTAATAACAGCTTTATTTTTAAACCCTTGGTGTAGTTTAATTTAAAAAGCTGTTACAGGGTCAGGGTCAGCTAATTTGGCACTACTAACAATATAATCTGAAAAAAGGGCTTTTCCCAAGTGATGCCAGGGTACGAATTTTTTGCCTGTAACTGCAAGCTCTCATCTTCCTGAATAATTGCTCTGATATACAGACTCAGGGTGACCTAAAGGACTAATTCTACTTAAATTTATTCACATTTTATTGAGATAATGCAATGGATTAGGTCTTAGTGTGTTTCAGATTACAAACATTAAAGATAAAACATTTAGATGAAATGAGATTTCCACTGAATGAAATGTGCTTTTACCATCCTATTTAATTTCGTGAGCAGTGCCATATGCCATCCACATCCTGCTCACCTTGACACTCTGTGAAGAGATCTCTTACAAGATCAACGGTACAGAAATTGCTACATGAATGGCAAGGCATGTATTTCTACCATAGAAACACCCATCCTATAGCTTTAAAGGGCTGCAGCAAGGAGTCAACAATCTTTTTTGAAAACTACAGAAACAGAATCCACTCCCTCTCCCCTCCAGCAGTAACCTTCTCATCTTGCCTACTTTAATTTTAGGTGCTTTCACCAACTTCTCCTTCAAGAGTTAAATCAATTTCAACTTAGAAAAAGTGAAAAAAGTTTTTATGACTTGTTACACATCATGTATCCCTACTAAGTTTAAAAAGTTACTGAAATATTAAGTTCATATGAAGATTCAGAAGGGAGGAGTGATAAAGGAAATAAAGCCTTAACACATCAAATGTGTAATAGTTAAGCCACAGAGTTACAGTGTTTCAGCCTATTAGAATGGAGGAGAAAGCCTGTTGGTAAAAGCATCCAAATGACTGTAAAAGATCCACAATGGCAAATCCAGTAGTAATTTTACCCAAGTCATTTAATATAATTGTAAGTTTTGAAACTTAAAAAAAAAAAAATCCTAACTTTGCTACATTCTTATTTTGTAGTGATAAGTTTTCAATCTCTTTTCTTTCCTATAAACTTAAACTTCTCCCCTGTTCTAACCATTAGCTGGTTGGTTACAATGAGTAGTTAAATCAGATCTTCGGTTGTAGTTCTATGTTTGTTTTTTAAATAATTACTCTATTTCACAGAACGCAGGATTAACCTATTCCAGACTGTTTACTCCCCCCAAACTGTTACTTTTTAGTTCAAATGATCAGCATGAGACAAACACATTTCTGGCCCTGATAGATTATCAGTAGTATCAATTTTATGTAATGACTGACACTGACCTTTTTGCAAAAGGAATTTTCAAACCAGCTAAAAAAATAAGCTCCACAAACATAATGCTATAAAACACAAGGAATATCCATCGCCAACATGATGAGAACCAAAACTTGTATGGGTGGAGGAAGGGTAAAAGTAAGGGCTATAGATGCCCCCACAAAAATTGTTCGGCTAAAAAAAAAACCCTAAACAAGAAAGTTTTTAAAGACCAGAGACATGCATGATATACTTGCACCCCCCTAATGCCAACGTAATAACTTGTCTACTGAATACACCGGGACACGCACAAGTTTTCGCGAAAGAGCTCGTGGCTTCAGTACACATAGGGAAATACAAGTCGCAGGAAGCCACGCTGTGGCGAAAAAACGACTCATCTCGAAGTCAAGAGACCTCAGGTTTATTCCCTGGCTCAACAACTAACTCCCGGAGTGACCTTGGGCAAATGATTCTCTCTCTCTAGGCCTCAGTTTCGCCATCTCTAAGAGAAAACTCTAAGTCTCTCTCTTACAGTATTAACTCTGTTCCAACTTCCTGTGACTCCGAATAGGCTTTTGGGCAGCCAATAATCAATGCCAGAAAAAAAAACTGAAAGCAGGTTATATGGGTCAGAGTCCCCGAAGCAGAAATGCAGTGGCTAGAAGAAGGGTGAGTGGACCCTGACCCAGCAAACACCGCGCCAGATTTGGGGGGCGGAGGGGTCCGGGGCAGGGCCGGCGGTAGGACTGCCCGGCTCCCGGCCCCTGCGGGAGGTGGAGTCGAGGTTCTCGCGTGCATTGTCCCCGGGAGGGAGCCATGTTTCTTCCTCCCCGGCACTCCCAGATGGCGGCCCGGGGCACGGGGGCCTAAGCAGACGAAAGACCCACAGCCTGAAGAGCGAGGCAGAGGAAGACAGTTTGGAGGAGCTAGCGCCAGCCCGGGTAGCCCAGTGGCCCAGGCGGCGGCCCCCAAGACGCCCCAGAAGGTGACGGGGGGAAGGAAGGGCCCCCAGGGCGACGGTTCCCGGCTCCGCGCCTCCCACTCCCCGGTCGGTTGGAACGAGAAGGGAACCCTGCCCAACTATGGCCTGGGACGGCGGCGGGCAGGCCGCATCGACCTCCTCTCCCGCCGCAGTCAGGCAGCGGAGCAGCGAGAAGCAGGCCCGAGCCCCTCGACCTCTGAGGCCTCAGCCGCCCCAGTCCGGGGCGCCCCGACCCCCTACTCACCGTTGGCGCGTTTGAGGGCATTTTCCGGCCTCTGGAAATAGGCCGGCATCTTGGCGGCAGGCTCAGCTCACCCGGCGTCAGTGAACTCCTGAGCGGCCCGGGCCGGGAGAGGAGACGAAGGGAAACCAGCGCGAGGTCCCACGCGCCTCACCAGCAGTCGCCCGCGCCCAGCCAGCCAGAGATGAAAAAAAGAGGGAGCCACGTGACCTCAGCGCGGCGGCGCCGCCGCCGCCCAGGCCCCGGATGTAGGGGGGCGGTCCTCCGCGTGCGCACCGCCCCCCCTTCCCGCGCGCAGGCGCGCTGGCTTGACGCGCGGCGGCTGACGTGGCGGCGGCCGGCGTCACCCTCGCGCTTCGGGGCCGCCTCGGAACTGTGAGGTTTAACTTTAGGGAAGTGGGGCCCAGGCCCCTCGCTGCTCCGGCGACGCTCGGGGTGGGAACGGTGAGACTCGGGTCAGAGTTCACGTCTCACTACCAGGCAGGTGTCTGCACAGGTTCATTTTTCCCGTGATTTGCGCGGAGTCCTGCAAAGTCACAACCAGGCCCGGTCGGCCCGGGGGTGGCCCGCGTGGGCTGAGTGAAGATGCGGAACTTATCCGTTTAACGGAAATGGCGTTGAGCAGGTGTCTTGAGGTCAGCGCTGCTCACCGCTGGGAAGAGGGGGGACCTGTCGCACCACGGACTAGCATGGGGAGGAGCGGCGAAGTAGATAACAAATAAGCAAGCTCGTTTCCTGTCTAGGTAAAATTTAAAAGTTGGTGACACAAGGCGAGTGTGGCGCGGAGACCTTGACGACGGGGACAGGCCGGTGGCACCGCAGCCTGGCGGAGGGCACGGGCGCCCCGCGGAGCCGGCCTGCGCGTGTGAAAATAGGCGGAGCGTTGCCGCCTTTACATCCCGCGCACATCACAAACGTAAGAAAAATGAGCGTTAGTGAAAAGAAACTCAACTTATAACAGGCCCTTTGTTGCAGTCTTTATTATTGATTAATAATCTTAACGTTCAACTACTTATACCTAGAACTTGAAAGCCACTTAAACGGAATCTCATTACTCAAGCCCTGGGTATGAAATTAAGGCGAGTTGAGAAGAAAAATTCAGAAAGCAGCAGTGGGATGAATTATTGCAACTTTATTACACATTTTGTAATGGAGGGTCTGTGTGAGTTAATGAGTGTTACATGAATGAACGAGGAAACCACAGTACAGACAACAAAATGTATCACTGTAAAGAAAGAAAATTTGGAAAATGCAGACAGACACACAAAAAATAAATCACAAGTTCTTAAAGATTATTTTAAAATTAAAATTCAGAGGGTTCTTCCTCCAAAATGCTTAAACCACGAAATGCCTGAGCTTACTCCTTCAAAACTAAGAGCCAGGCAGGGTTGAGCAACAAGTACTAAGAAGCTGCAGGAACTGTTTTATGGGGCAGGATCAAGAGACTCGTTTTGTGTATATAATAATTAAGTCAGAATTAAAGAGCTACACATAAGAGCAAATACAGCTTTTAAATGCTGTAGAGAAAGAACTAGTAGGCCGTAGTCGTAACAATAAAAGGAAACTTGGCCTAAATAGCAGAAAAAGCTTTCCAACCTTCCTATCTTTCCATTATCATACCTGAAAGAAAATGGTAAAATGACCTCATTAATTAATACTCATTGTTTGGCAGACCTAAAATAAGACAAATACTTGAAAATTGGGAGGTAAAATGAAATCCAGTATCTCTGTATGTTTTCTCTTTCAAGTTAAAGGATATGAAGCATTTGGTAATATAATAGCCAGTGATCATTTAAGTACTTTAAGTAAAATTATTTAGAGTCTCGTACCATATTTGTAAATAAGTAAAGCTATGTCAATTTCCAGGATAGATTTACCTATTAAATTCAACCAACAGGTATTCAATACCAACTAACAGCCATAATGTTAGGCTGGGCATAAAGAGAGACAAGATACCTGCTTTCAAGGACTCAATTCACTGGTGCAGGAGTGACAAGGTAGGATCTATTCTGAGCCAGGAGAAAAGCATAATTACTTGCTGTTGATTAGTGCTCACTTAGTAGAAAACAAGCAACCTGAATATGTTAGAAGCTACTTTAGGAAACGGTAAAAGGAAGTGATCAGGCTGATGAAGGATTTTTCCTAATGAAGCTACTTTTGTAGTACGTATGCCTGGATATTTTTTCTCTAACATAGTGTTTTGGGGTGTTTTCTGATGAGTGGAGTAAATAAAATTCTCAAAAAAAAAAAACACAAAAAAATAGTTGTTAAGAGAACAACAGAGGTACTACCTTCTACATATTTGCAACATAACATCTTACATCTTTAAAACAAGTATTAGCCTGGCTCAGTGGTTGAACATCAACCTATGATCCAGGAGATCGTGGTTTGATTCCCGGTCAGGGCACATGCCCGGGTTGCGGGCTCGATCCCCAGTCGGGTGTGCAGGAGGCAGCTGATCAATGACGACTCTCATCATTGATGTTTCTCTCTCTCCCCCTCTTCCTCCCTCTCTCTGAAATCAATAAAGATATATTTTTTAAAAAACACAAGTATTATGTTTTACAGTTTACAAAATGCTTTCACATTCATCGTTTTGTTTACAAGAATGCTGTAATGATGATATTTATATTGATGACCATACATTTCAGAGAGGTAAACTAAGGCTCACGGTTACACATTTATTCAGCAAACCATTATCAAGTGCATACCATGTACCAGACGGGGGAAGTGAGCACCTATAGTTACACAGCAGTGAACAGGACAGACATGATTCCTCCCTTCTTGGACTTGACTTGCTAGAGAGAGAAAGACTTCATGGAGCTTGGCAGAAGCTCCATGAAGACAGTGACGCCACTGCCATCTGGGCCTCCATTGTCTCTCCAGGCCCATCTCTCAACACACTCAATGTCTTTCAGTGCCTTAGACAGCTCTCTCCCACCTCCAACCTGAGGCATGCCATTACTTCACTTGGAACTTTCTTCACCAACCATTTCTTGCTCTGATGACAGCCACCTATTTCTCCTTCAGGTTAAATGTCACTTCCTCCAGGATTCTTCCCTGGCACCCCCAATTAGTTTAGATGCCAAGGCAGTGAGCACGAATAACACCCAGTCTTAGCACTGATCATACTTCAGTGCAATTACTTACAGACTGCACGGTCAGAGAGGGGAAGGACCATCTTTGTGTTGTTCACTATTGTGTCCCCAGTGCCTGGCAGAGCATCAGGCAGGTAGGATGCTTTCAAAAAATGCTAGAGAGATGAATGAATCCCCGTATTATGTAAACATTTATATAAACCAGTTTCCTACTATACCTGTGGGGAAGTATTAAGTTTGAAAGTCAGATGTATGTCTTCTTTTATTCATACGCATGTACCCATCAACAAGGAGCGCTCGATATACCTAAGCCCTGGCATGCAAATATTAAAGAAGAAACAATAACGTCCTTCACCAAAAGCTCCTAATTGCATGGGTTCTGAACCTCCAGCTATGCCAAAGTTCATTTGTGATTTTCTGAGGTCACTGTTCAAAGGTATCATGCTTTTCTACACTTGTCTATCCCTTCTTTCTTCCCCATCCCACCCACTGTTACCTGTTTCCTGCTATCACTTCAAGCCTCAGCTCAAAGTTTTCCTCTGCAAAGCCTTTCCTGCCAGCCAAGGGCTGACATAATTTCTGCTTTGCATATACTTTTTGCTCAGGCCACCATTAACTCCATCACCGGACCCATCCTGTGCACTCAGCTGTCCCTATAGCCCAGGTGGCTGTATGTTTTCCTCTGGAATCTGGAGGTGGATCAATGACTGCTTAGCTCTTTCCACTAGCACTAGCTCCTTACAGAGCATTCTTTCTCTTTCCTACCTTAAACTCCAAGCGTTGACACTCACACCATCAGACTAGACCATGTTCAATTCCTCCATGTTACAGTTCTCTCTAGGCAACTACAGATCCCAGGTCATACCCCATCATTCCATGACTCTTAGTTCTGTCTGCCTGTCATACTCTCCAACACTACCATCATAATTATCAGTAGTTTCTATACCCATATAGGTGATCCTGCCAATATCCTGGCTCTCTGGCCTCAATGATGGTGTCCTCTGCCTTACCTCAGCCACTCACTCACGGTAGTACCCTAGATTCTAGACCAGGGTCGGCGATTTTTTTCTGTAGGAGATCAGATCATAAATATTTTAGACTTTGCAGGCCAGGAGGCAGTATCTTTAATTCTTGGAGCAATTACTCTTACTGAAGGGAAAATAGTCTCTCTTTTTTGTATATTATATTTAAAAGTGTAAAGCCCATTCTTAGCTCAAGGCTGTATAAACACAGGCAGCAGGCCAGGCTGAATTTGACCCATAGGTCATAATTTGCTGACCTCTACTGTAGACCTTGTCATACCAACTATCTCAGTTCCCAAATCTTGATTTCAAGTATCTCACTTCCTGGCCACCACCACCTCTGGTAAATTAATCCTGTTGCACCCCAAGTCCAACAGCCCTGCTGCCTGACTGGGCCCTGCAACCCACTCGTCAGCCCTACTTGGTTTTCACTGCTCTCATCCCCATCTTGTTTCCTCCATACCCAGCTTGGATTCCATCGTTTAGTTTTTTCCTTGCTTGGCTCTCCCTTTATTCTACCCAAACTCTGGCCAATCCAACCCTCCACCTACTCCTTGCCTGCAGCCTAATGTGACCAGAGTAAAATTCACAATGCTGTTGACAAATACCAGTTTAAATTCCCAACCACATGCCTCGACAAGCCCCGCACTGCCCTTCAGTTTCCTGTTGCAGGTCCCCAGGCACCTCCTCGTTCCCCAGGTGATGATTGCATGCGTTGTCCCCTCTCCAATCCTCCACTCTCAACTGATGGCCCCCTTTTCTATAGCACTGCAAACAGTGGAGCAGTTGGAGCAGAGCTGGTGCTCCACTACCTACCCACCCACCTGCCCCTGTACTCATACACTCTGCCTGCTTCCTATTACTCTCCAGTCTGAGCTCCGATCTAAATCCAGCCCCTATTGCTACTGCACTGGGTTCTGCCTGCGCTCGCACGGGGTTCATTGTGCCATCCTCCCTGAAACACTTTCCTCACTGGGCTTCCAGGATCACCCTTTCCTGCTTTTCTTCCTGCCTCTCTGAATACTCAGTCTCCTTTGCTGATGTCTCTGCATCACACTAACCTCTAAGGTTGGAAAGTCCCAGGGCTCGGCGCCTGGACCTCTTCCACTACATTCACCTCTAACTACATTCACCTCTTGTTTCTAGCTCATGGCTTTAGACATCACCTCTATGCTTATAGGTTACAAATTGTCACCAGCACTTAGCCTCTCTCCTGAAAGCCAGTCTCACACCCAGATGCCTATTTGACACATGCATTAAATGTTTGATGACATTTAACCCAACCTGCCTCAAACCAGACTCCTTGTGTCTTCTGCCTCCAGCCTGCTCCTCCTGTCATCTTCCCCATGTAAAATAATTGCAACTTCGTTCTTAGAGTTGCTCAAGCCAAAAATATTGGAGACATCCTTGACTCTACTTTTTCTGTCACATCCCCACATCCAGTCAGTCCTTCAACAAATCCCATATCTACCACCTCCACAGCTGTCACTCTGGTCCAAGGCAACCTCATTTCTCACCTGGAGTGTATAATAACCTGCTAATTTGTCTTCCTGTTTCCCCTCCACTCCCTTCTCTTTCCACGTAGCAAGCAGGGGAATCCTTTCAGAACAAAAGTGAAATGATCGTGTCATTCCCCTGATCAAGACCATCTTGTGGCTCCCCAGCTCATGCAGTGATAGTCAAAGGCCTTATAATGGCCTGCAGGCACTACACAACTCCTCCCCCTCCCCCTTGTCCCTCCCATCCTGTACCAATGTCACCTTTTCGATGATGCCTTCCCTCAACTCTTTCATGAAATAATAACCTACCTTCCTCCCACATTTCCAAACACCTTCTCTTTTTCATGCTTCTCCATAGTGTGCATTTGCTAATCACCATCTGATCCTCAATATGTTTTTTATGAGTTTATGTCATTATTGTCTACCCCTCTAGACTATAATAAGCTTGATGAGGGCAGGGATTTGAGTCTGTTTTGTTCAACTGCTGTGTCTCTGGTGTCTAGAACTGCCTGGCACAGAGGAAGTACTCAAGAAATATTTGTTGAAAAAATGACTTAACTGATTTAAGCAAGCCTCCTATATTTTAATTGCCCATCTGTATGTTGGTCTCCACTATGACACTGAAAGTCCCTTGAAGGTAACGGCTGGGACGATTTGTGGGAATTGGAGCACGTACTTACGCATGCCATTGTCGGCAAGACTTGAAGCCCAGCTCCTGCTTGGGAAATTAGGAAATTAAGCCCAAAGCTGCACAGACCAGCTCGGGCCAAGCAAACAGAATTAGTGAGACACTGTGCATAGTGGTTTTGGGTGTGGTTTGAAAACAGGCTTCTCTGTTAAATATGTGAAATATGATTAGAGGGAACCTGGAGAACCTGGAACCACAGGGTGTGGGCTTCCATCTTGGGTTTGTGGACATTAAACAATCTTTACAGGACCTTTTCATTGTGTTATCTTCTCATGGAGCAACTAAAATGGCACCTCCTCAGAGATTTCCTTCTTTCCTGACCACCCAATCTAAACCTAAATCCCACCCTATGTTAATTCTCAGCAGAGCATTCATTACTCACCGGTAGTTTTCTTTGTTGCCTTGGTTACTGTCTATCTCGCCACACTAGACGGTAAGCTTTAAGGGACCAAGCTTGTCTTGTTCACCATTGTATCTCCAACTCCTGGAACTATGGCTGGCACAAGGAAGGCACTCCATAAGCATGTGATGTGTGAGTAAATAAAGGAATGGAGACTGTGGTAGGCGGATTCTGAGATGCCCCTCAAGACTCCAACTCCCTGATGTACACACCCTGTATAGTACCCGGGACTGTAAATGGGATGGGTTACTATTCCTGTGATTAGGTTATACTGTGTTACAATTGACTTGAAGAAGGGGAGGTATCTGGGATGGTCTGACCAATCTCATGAGCCCTTTAAGGTTCTTTAAAGCTTCCCAAGAGATTCAAACCATGAGAGGGAAAATAGAGGGAACCACATGGCAAGGAACTGCAGACAGCCTCTAGAAGATGATGGCATTGCTCCAGCGAGCAGCCAGTGCACAGAGGCCCCAATCCTACAACCGCAAGGAATGGCATTCCATCAACAACCTGGATATGTGCAGAGGCAAACTCTTATAGGCAAACTGTCACATTTAAGTGCACACATTTAGACTGCTGAGCAAAAGCCCCAAAGAAGGAATCAGAGATTGCTCCAAATTGGTGTCCTGTTTGGTTTTTTCTCTTAAGAGAAAGTTTATTTAGAAAGTCACAGAGGTAGTCCTGGCCCCCAAACTAGCCTGGAAACCCTTAAAAGAGCTGCCACTCAGTGGCTCTCTTAGCTGACACATGCCTAAGGTATCATTAAATCCAGTTACGGAAGGGAGATAAAAAGAAAAGCCCGTTTGGCTCCCAGGGACCTGGGAACTAGAACACCTGTGGAGAGGTCGGGGCCCTTGTCCATGTGCCCCGACAGTTTGGGCATCTTCCAAATCCGCATGAGTGCCAGCCACTTCTTACATTTTTCCTGGCTGTAATGAGTGAGCAGGCTGTGCAAACAGGCTGGGACTGCCACCCTTCGTAGGCCCTTGGCTGGTGCCTGGGAACTTGGATTTCGGGAGTGCTCCCACCATTCCCAGAATTTATAAGAGTGACTGACTGCCTAAACTTTTTGTACAAACAATGGGGTTCGTTTCCTCCTGGGAGCCTGGAATTTTGATGTGTTAGGCAGAAGATGCCTACGTGACTGGCCCCCAATAAAAAACCTGAGTCTCTAATGAACGCTGGGTCTTTAATGAGCTTCCCTGGTCAACAATATTTCATATGTGTTGTCACAACTTGTTGCTGGAGGAATTAATTGTGTCCTGTGTGATGCCACTAGGAGAGGACTCCTGGGAGCGTGGGCCTGCTTTCCTCTGGACGCCACCCCTTGTGGCGTTTCCCTTTGCTGACTTCACTTTGTATTCTCTGGCAGTAATAAATCATAGCCATGAGGACAGCTATATGCTGAATCTTGCGAGTCCCCCAACAAATCATGGAATCTGGGGGTGGTCTTGGGGACCTCCTACACAAGGCTATCCCTATCTGTAAAAATAGCACAAAGGTTTTCTTGATCCAGATCTTTACTGGGAGAGGCATGGAGGACAGGAAGAACAGCTCCATTTGATCTCCAAGCGCAGAGAAGATAGACAACATGAGTGAGGTTTCGCAGCTATGATGGCAGAGCTGAGACTAGAACTCAGGTTTGTCTGTTTCCACACCCCAGTTCCTTCTGTTGGTGACAGTGCAACAGTCTTATTGCTAAAGGTTGGGAATACCTCCCTTCCTTCTCTCTTCCCTTTATTTCTTTCCCCTTAACTATGGTGAACCTGTCTGGCAGGTCTGACAGCACCCGAGTGAGTGGTGAAATGGGAGGGAGGGCAGCAGCAACTGCAGTTGTCCTCCGTCCTACCCACAGATAACCGCTCCACCCGCCCTGTGTCTCACTCTGTCCGAGCTTGGCCTCAGCCTTCATTAGCCTGCCCTCCCTGCACCCGCTGCCTTCTCCCTCAGCTTCCTTGGTTTAGAATCTATTGACCATCATCTGTATTCTCATTGATTTTCTGAGTGTCCCCTATGTGCCGGAGAGAAAGGTGGCACCTGCAGGCCTTGGCCACATGGGGCTGCTCCCTAATTCATTGAGGAAGTGCTTAGAGTCAGGGACTGCAGGAGACACAGCATGAACCACCCCACTAGCAACAGGAGAGGCAATTCACCTAACACACATCCATCCTGCTCCACCTCTGAGCCTGGTCGCTGCTTTCTCTTTTCCTCGAGTTTGGATCTCTAGGTCTGAAATCCCAGAAGCAATAGGTCTGGTCATGCCTCCCTCACCCTTTTTGTTTTCCCACCTGATAGTAAAGCGGTCACAGGTGAGAGCTCTGCTATGGTTATATGCATGTCCATCTTCCCACCCTTGAGCCCATGTCACAGCCTGTTGTGCAAATGTTTGCACACTAAGCAAGGGAAATCAAGTTTTACTGATTCTACAGTCTTACAAACTTAATGGGAAATGTTCTTCCAGCCAAAATTATACTATGTATTTTGGGCTAAATGTCCCTGTAAGATTTAGCAAATGACCTTGGTGAAAAGGGAAAGACCAGAGACCTGGGGTCTGTAGATTTAACATATTTTCTTATTTTTTTCTGTTTACCATGTTTTATCAAATCTAGACATGCAGTCATTCTGTGTACCATTAAGAAAGAAAAGAACACACCTGATTATGATTATAGGATGCGTCATAGTTTCAGGGATTTTAAAATGTGAACTTTTGGAAGCAACAAATACAGGATTCTTTTAAATTATGAAATAAAAGAAAAAGGAAGGAGAAAAATGCTGAAGTCTTACCTACCTAAAGAAAACCATTTTATTAGCACCTGTTATTAGAATTTTAATGCCTTTAATATTTTCAATGACTTTTTTACAGTTATAGACCTTATATATAGTACATGTAATATGCATAATGTATTAAATATATACATTTATAAGTATTTATAAATATAGACAATTACATTATACACTACTAAATATATTGGCATTTTTATTTTATAATTTATAGTGTTTGGGGCCTGTATAGATGTTGATGTAAACAAAGCTGATCCCATCTTTGTATGCCCCCTAATTTCTTTCTAGTTTCCATGCTGAGGACTCTAGTCTCAGCCAGCACCAAAGTCTCATAGTTAATGATTAGCTGTGTCCTATAACCAAGATTCCTATCAGTAATTGGCCAGAATGACATAGCAACCCAGATAAATATCAAATTAGGTACTGGCATCAATTGTAAGCAATTATCCATCAGAAGACCACCAGGAGGTATGGTTCCTGGCTCCAGCTACATTCTTTGTCCCTTTGCCTTGTCAATCATTAGTAGTTCAGCTATACTATCAAACATTACTGTAACAACTGTAGAGTAGCAGATAATAACCTGTGCAGACTGCTGGGTCATCTCTTCTATTCCGACTCAATCTCCCCTGTAAGTAAATTACCTTACAATAAATTCTGATATATTCAGTGAATTTGCCTGCTTTATTTTTTGGTATGAAGACACCTTTACAGTGCGGTGGTCACCGTACCTCCATGCCACCTTCACGCCTGTACACAGCCCCAAACCTTCCTTCATACTGTTCTCCCACATCCTTCCCCTGAGTCAACCATTGTCAGCAGCTGGGCGTGCATGTCTCCAACCATATGAATACGTATATAATATGCCTATCAGTTTGGAATTTTACACACGTGGGATCGTAATTAGTTCAAATATGTCTGCCCCACTCAATGACTTCACAGCATTCTATAATATGGAATATGCCATTTATTGATAGATATTTAGGTGATTTTCACTTTCACTCTTACTGGCACCACTGCATGCACATCCCTGCACATGGGTATTTGTGCATGTAAGTATTTCACCAAAAGCAGGTATTTGAGGCGCAGATTGATGCAGGCTGATGTATTGTTGAGGTTGTTAAAGCAAATCCACAAGAGGACCTGTTTATCTGTATAGCACCTCGCTGGAAATTACAGAGACCAATGAAACATGAATGTAAGTGTCTTCTTAGCTTCCAAACAGATTTTGAATCTGTGTCCCACTCCTCAGCCCCTAATACATGTGTGTTTTCTGTGAGAATTAGAAATATTAACTATTTACTACAATAGTAAGCACAGAGAATCCAAAGGTGCATAGTTCAGGATGCTGCCCTCCAGGGGTTCAGTCCAATGGGAGAAAAAAAAGAGCCATATACACGCTTAAATATACTCCAATATAGCTCTGTGGCCAAATGTATTAGACTCTGGAAGAGGGAGAAATTAATTTTGCCTGTGCTTAGGGAAGAAACGGTATTTGGGCCTTCATGAAGTAGACTTTCCCATGATCAAGAGCAGGTAGGACAAGGAGACTTGTTCAAAACATGCCAGCACTGATGATAAAGTAAAAAAACAGAAAACAAATTAATGCCCATTAATGGACAATGAAATAATCTTATTTTCATACTCAACAGTTAAAATTATTGAACCAGAACTCTCTTAACTTGGATAAACCTGTAAAAACACAAATTTGAGAGGGGAAAAAAGCATCGTACGAACACGATTACAAACTGTGCTACAGAACAGGAGGCTGTGTGTGCAGCACAGGGGTCTGCTGAGTGGCCGAGGCCGCCTGGGTCCACCTCCCGGCTCGGCCCCGGAGGCTGCACCGTCCGGGTAAATCGTGCCGCCTTTCAGTTTTCTCACCTGAAACCCAGGGGCCATAGCAGGTTTATACACAGGGCGATAGTGAGGACTTAAGGAAGTAATCCAAGTAAAACACGTAGAACAGTGCCTGCCGTTGAATAAATGTTAGAGCTATTGTTGCATTCGTGTCAAGTTTTAAAAGGAGCACAGTATTTTGTTCACAGTGAAATGTACACATATACCAAAGGTTAAAAACATTTAGTAAAACGACAACTGCCAAATTTAGAATAGCAGTTCCCTCCGTGGGGTAGGGAGGGGAAGGAGATTAGGGAAGAAACGGGAAGTGTTTCAACTCCTTTTATAATAACTATTCAGTTGAGCGGGAACCACACGCTTTTCTTGGATTGGCGTGTATGTATGAGATATTTTAAACACTTCCAAAAATACTAAAGGACACGGGAGAGGGACTGTATTCTTGCAGACACCACGGACGCCCCCTAATTAGCTTTGTGTGACCCGGGGGTGGGGGGCGGAGGCCCCAGGAGGGATCCCGGAGCCGCCCGAGCCGCCCGGCTCCTGCCCAGCGCTCCGACCTCGGTTCAAATCGCCCCTCCGCGGAGAAGCTCCCCGACCCCCTTTTAAAGCAGCGCCCCTCTAGCCAGTCCGTAACACGGAGCTGTTATTTTATTGCAATGGGTTTATGCCTCTGGGCTGTTTCAGTGGTGTTTTCCTAGGAAATTGTCCGTCTCTCCTCACTGGAATGCTCTGTCTCTCAACACTCTATTTCCAAAGCCATTTTAAGTCCTCATTTATTTTTCTGTGTTTGGGATGCACGGATGCACCGATGGGCGAATGAACGGAGACCCTCCGTCCAGCCTCAGGCGCCCCTGTGGGGAGCCCCAGTGAGGCCCCGCGCGGGCGGAGCGGGCGGGGAAACTCACGCGAGAGGAATTGTGGGAAGCCGCGGAGCAGGGGCGGCCTCCGAGGGCGGAACAGTGGCGCAGCGGAACGGAAGTCCGGTCGAGCGGGCGGGGCGCGCCTCCGGGGCGGGGGCGGGGCCTGGGGCGGGGGCGGGGCCGCAGCCTGCGGGTGGGGCCAACCGGCAGGCGGGCCCCGGAGGAGGAGGCGGAGCCTGGGAGCGGGGAGCCCGGAGCTGGGAGCCTAGCGCTGCTGCGGCGGCGGAAGATGGCTGCGGCTGAGGCGGCGGACACTCAGCTGATGCTCGGAGTCGGGCTGATCGGTGAGGACGCAGGCGCCCTGCCCCGCAGGCGCGCATCCCAGTTTCGCCTCCGCCTGGGTCCGGGGCGGCCCCTGGTCCCGCCGCCCGCGGTGGGGAGGGCGCGACCCTCCATGTTGGGCCTGGGCGGGGGGCTGCGCCGCCCGGCCTCCTCCGCGCGGGGGCTTCGACCAGCTGCCCCTGGCCCTTCTGCCCGCGGCCTCGGGGGGCGCCCAACGGGATTGGGCGGCGGGGCGGAGGGACCCCTCGGGCCTCCTCGGTCCAGGGAGGGGAGCTCCTCTTGGACTCCCCTGGCCGCAGACGAGCCCGGACGTGGAAGGTGACGGAGCTCCCGCAGCTGCGAGGGGGCCGCTGCGCAGGCGGGACCCCGGCTGAGCTGGGAGTCGCTCTCGGGCGGCCCGGCGGGGAGGCGGCTGGGCCGGGTGCCTCCGAGGGTGGGGGAGCCAGGCGCGACTGCCTGTCGGGCGCCCGCCTGGCCTGGATCATGTGACCGAGTGGTTCGCGACACGGTGGCCAACTGTACCAGCCTCGGGTGCCGCGTATTAGGCATGGACTACCGCCGTTTAACTCGCACCTCGGCTCCAGGGGTTGCGGGTGACGTTTGATACACACTTTACCGGAGGAGTAGATCGAGCCCAGGGTGTCATTTGTGCTCCGATGCACGCTACAACGCGGCGGGGCCGGGATTGGGACCCGTGCAGCCTGGCCCCGGAGTCCCCACTGCAGACAGTGGAGGCCCGTGCTCCGTGCGGTGGAGCTTGTGCTCGTGGCGCGGTGTCTGCATAATCACGCTGGGTGGGATCCGGAGAAATTAAGGGACGGGGAAATACGCTGGGATCTTCGGGGCGCTCGGAACGGGCGCAGTGTTTCAGGGTTGGGTGTTTCAAGGAGCCATTCATTTGATAGGTGACGGCGAGCGCGGGGTTGCTCGAATGAGCGTGTGTTGGTTCCCCGCGTTCCGTTGTCCTTTGAAAAAGCGTTCTTTGGAGATATTGAAAAACCTCTCCCGCTGTCTCCCTAGTGTACGCAAGAACCTTGCTTGGGTTGAGAAAAACTGGCGAAATGTGCTGGTTACTTTTCAGTGCCTCAAAGAAATGCATTTATCTGGAAATGGCTTCCTGTATTTCTTTTTTTTAAAAAAAAATTATTTTTTTGTTTTTCAGTTATAGTTGACATACAATATTATGCTAGCTTCAAGTGTACACCGCAATGATTAGACATTATACTTACTAAGTAAGTGATCATCCCAATAAATGTCGTACCCATCTGAACATTTCTTAAAGTGATTTTAAAACTGCTTCAGAGCAAAACCAAACCTCCAGCATCTTAGTCCTGCCTGCAGTACTTCTGAATTAAAGCTGAATTAAACTCCGACTTTATTTGGTAACTGAAGAAAAAGATCACCTAATCATTTTCAATTCAGCAGGTTTTTTATTTTTCATGTTGACTTGAAAAATAAAGGGATTTGCTCCAAAGTAATGGGAGGGGAAGCACATCCCCCCTTATGAAACAAGGAGGCAGATGTTGATACAGTAATTGCTGAAGCTGAGTGATGAGTGATGGGTGGAGATGGGGGCATTTTATTATTTTCTCTGCTTTTTTATATTCTTGATATTTTCCATAATAAGTTTTTTAAAAATCTATAGATCAAAATCTAGATTCTTACAGCCATATGAGCCGTAACTGTTTCTCTAAAATTTAGGCTATTTTTGTTTGGAGTTTTTATTAATAGATTGCTCCTCTTTTGTCATTGAGGTGTTTACTTTGATGATGAAACTACGTATGTGACTCGATAACCTTTATTATTATTACTAAAGTTTTTTTTCTATACGTATTTTATTGATTTTTTAAAAAATATATCTTTATTGATTTCAAAGAGAGGAAAGGAGAGGGAGAGAGATAGAAACATCAATGATAAGAGTCATTGATCCGCTTCCCCCTGCACGCCCCTGACTGGGGATCAAGCCCGAAACCCGGGCATGTGCCCTGACTGGGAATCAAACCCTGATTGCCTTGATCCTAGGTAGATGCTCAAGCGCTGAGCCACGCCTGGCTGGGGAATTTTTATTTATTTATTTATTTTAGATTTTTTTTTTAGAGAGAGAGGAAGGGAGAGGGAGAGAGAGAAACTTCAATGAGAGAAACATCAACATTGATTGGCTGCCTCCTGCACACGGGATGGAGCCTGAAACCCAGGCATGTGCCCTGACCAAGAATCGAACCCGTGACCTCTTGGTGCATGGATCGATGCTCAGCCACTAAGCAACACTAAATATAGAATTTGTACAATCAGCATGTAACATGATTTACTTAGGTAGCCTAAAATCCAAGGTCAGATCATTTGAGCAGTAGAGATAGGTGGGAATTAGGCGCCTCGCAAACCGAGTTGCTTTATAAAATGGGGTGTTAAAAGTGATTCCACTAAGTGCTTCTGAGTAACCAATCAATTCACTCCCTTGCTGCTGTTTGACATTCTCACAGTGACCATCTTTCCACCGTAGAAAAGGACACAAACGGAGAAGTCCTGTGGGTGTGGTGCTATCCCTCCACCACGGCTGCCTTACGGGGCCTGCTGCTGAGGAAGTGCTGCCTCGCCCGTGAGGACAAGCGCCTCCACCCCTTCGTCTTCGGTCAGTACAGAAGGACGTGGTTTTACATCACAACAGTCGAAGTTCCAGAGTCTTCAGTTTTGAAAAAGGTACGAGTGCATAAAGGTCAAAAAACCAAAAGCATTTAAAGTGATGTAAGATTATTCCAGTAACTCTTAGCTTTAGATTTTATCATTCACAATACGCTTTGCAAAACATTCAGTATGATTTTCATTAGGACTGTTCTCGTTCACGTTTCACTCTTACTCGTCCTATAAATATTTGTTGGTGTGCATTATATGACGGACCCTGCGGTTGTGCAGTGAAGCCTTGCTCGGGTTATACTCTGATGGGTTAAAATGCAGAAGTAGTTTCAGAGTAATGAGTCTCATTACAAGGGTGAAGTATTTTTTCCCATCAATAAAAGCTATTTTAGAGATATCACTGTCCGTGGCTTAGTAAAGAAAACTCTTTTTTTACTTGTTTGTGGGTGGGAAGGCTAAATTAAGACTAGAAAGGATAATTAAGGAAACTCATGCATTCAGTAGGTTTTTTGCTGTGTCATTTGATAGGGACAGGATCAGGGTGACATGTTGAAAACCACTATGTGGTCCTTGAGAGCTTCCCTGTCCCATCAGCCAGCAGGTTTTTTCAAAGAAAAGAATACTGGGGAGAAGTGGCTGGACTCCTGGCATGTTCCTGGGTTGGGACTTCTATTACCTTTTAGGGATAATTTTACAGCCAATAATAACCAGACTGTATGAAGCATGTCCAAGATATCAGTTTAAGGAATTACATTTAAAATAACAGGAAGGCAACAATTTAGAAACTGTTTAAGACAAAACAGAGATTCATAGTTTAAAAATTAAATTTGCAAAAAGATAGTTTTGCACATGTTATAAAATCCTTGGTTTATGTTCATTAGGTTCTTGCTGAAAAGTCTTGATGTATCCTCGGGTAGATTTATCGTGTTTTACACTACAGACTGCCAAATTACAGCAACAGCAATTTCTAATTTGTTTTTCAGATTTGAAAAATAGCAAGATATTGAGATTTTATACCTCAAAATATTTTTTAAAATGTATTTCTTCTTTTTTTAAATCCTCAACCGAGGATATGGTTTTTTTGTTTGTTTGTTTTTTATTTTTTAGAGAGAGAGGAAGGGGGAGAGAGAGAAACATCGATGCAAAAGAGAAACATCAATCGACCGGGGATCAAACTGGAAACCTTTCGGTGCACAGGCGATGTTCCAACCAACTGAGCCACCCGGCCAGGGCCTAAAAATGTATTTCTTAAATACTTTGCTTTTATAAAGTTCTAAATTTTGTTTCATTAATGGGATTAATTAGTATATAATTATCAGAAATTTGTATTTATAATAATAAAGGCATATAAATAAATGAAGCTTATAGCAGTGCCCTTTAGGTTATATAGCAACCTGCAGAGAGCGGACTGTTTCAGGAACTGTATAATTTTTACTGTAAGAATTTTACTGAGATGTGTTTTTGTTGTTTTCCATTCTTCTATATCATTAATGAAAAACAGTTGCTAAATTGGTAGGTCTGGTATAGCATTCCTAGCTCTGCTTTGATGAGGTTAGGGGATTTAAAGTAAAAATTCACATTTTTAATCTTTGAAATATTTTTGTTTTTTGAAAAAAACGCTAACCAAAGTTTTGCATTTTTATGTAGGAAATTCAATATTTATGTCTATGTAACTTTTTATGTGTGTGGATATACATATAAAGTATAAAGAAACCACTGAGGACTTGGTTACATTCTGGTCTTTTCCTTTTAATGCTGCTATGTCTTGTACAAGAGGTTTGTTAAAATATAGTGATAAAAATTAATTCTGTTAAAGTGTCTTTAAAAAGTGTACTTTTTTTGTTTCTTTTGGACAGGTGACTCATTTTTCTATTGTTCTGACCGCCAAAGATTTTAACCCAGAGAAATATGCCGCCTTCACTAGGATATTGTGTAGGTCTGTATGAAAACTGTATTAAATGCTAATATACAAAACTGCAGATCTAGAGCAGATTTCTACCCTGAGGAAGCAGATTTCCCCTTTGTCTCCCAACTTAATCTTGACCGGCCCTTCAGTGACTGTGTGGTAAAGGGACTGTGTCACCTGCTTCAGTGATACTGCTCCCCTCATTTGGGAAAATGGTAGAGGGCAGGAGAAAGCTCCATTTGCGAGACTTAGAGCGCCTGGGTGTTGTGAGTCACTTGCCATTGTTGGTCTGTTACTTCTACTCATTTGTAGTTCGAACTTTCCTGTACAGGACGGATAAGTTAAGAGCTTTGCAAAGTGGTCAGCTGCCTCGTGTGTGTCAAGGCCTGTGAGGGAGTCATTTGGGGGAAAGTTAATGAGCATTTTGAATTACGCTGAAGCACAGGAAAACATTTCTTAGCTGGAATGCTGAGGAGCTGAAAAACTGATTCATTGGTTAATAGTGATTCGGGTAGACCCCTTTAGTTTCATCCTAGCTGTTGAAGAAATTTATTTAAAACACACCTGCCTGCTTTCTTGCCTCAGTAAGTATATTTAGTGAACTTCATGAAATCTTTCTTATATGTTAGGAGTGTTGGCTTTTTTCTGTAATGGAGACTTTTGCAGGGTTTTTAGTTTAGTTTTTTTTTTTAATATTATTGTCATTAGATAGACTTAAAAGTTTAGTTGTTATATATTACTTAGCCCTCAGGGTCACACCCAATAACTAGTTTGGGGTTGGTGTGAATGATGGGAGTTTTGTTTTCCTCTCTATAATCCCAATGTATGGTTTCCTTTTTGCCATTTTTATGTGCACACGTGACATAGCATAAGAATACCTTCTCATTACCCGAAGGGTTTCAGTTAGGTTGTGTTTTGACAAAGTGAAGTTTTACTGTGTTTGCACCCAGCTTTGATATGAAAGACTTCTTGCTGCCTAGGATAAATTCCAGGTATATGGCTCTGTGGAATATAAACAGCTGTCTGCTAATATGTACTGACACAGAGAAAGATTATGATCGCTAGAAGAGACACTGTCCGGAAACTGTGAACTAAAAGCATTGCAAAGGTGTTTTTGAACAAACATTGGACTCCTGTTTCATTTGATTGGGTGAAGGTTAAGTTACTTAACTAAATTCACTGGGAAGTGCTCTGGGGCCGGAAGGCAAGGTTAGTTTAGACCCCACTAATTGCCCGGGAGGAAGCCCAGAGGGTTTCTCAGCTTTTGTGGTGCCATGGCCTTGTTGCATTCTAGATTCTCTTCTGCCACAGTGCAAAGGAATTGAGGACTCAGACCTATTGCCAGCCACTTCCTCTGCCTCCAGCCCCTTAGTGAACTCTAGTGCTTGCCCTTATGTATGCATACACCAGTGGACTCAGGTACACACGCTTTCTCCCTGTGAACACGTGTCTGCATGCACATGCACACAAACACTTTTAAAACAATTTTTCTAATTTTTCAATTACAATTGACATACAATATTATATATTAGTTTCAGGTGTATACCACAGTGATTAGACAGACATTTTTTTATAGTGGTGGGATTACCATGGATGTGCTCCCTGTCATTTCTGGTGAGAATAGCAGGCAGGCATTCCTTCCGTAGCACGCTGCTCACAGTGGCAGTGGAGGCCCACATGGGTTCATTCCCTCTATGGATTCAGGCACACTTGGAGTCAGTTGTCCAGGCCAGGTGTGACAGCTTGTGGATGTACATCTGAATGCGGTCCCTTGGGTTGTGCTTTGTGGTTTTGGGGGATTTCTCCTTCTAGTCAGTCTCTCATGGCCCAGGGTTGTCATGTGGGAAGTCATCTTATCCTACCACCTCTCATGTTTCTCTTCTCCTATATATTGTTTCTATTTTATAATTGTAATGGTGTCTTTTTTGGTTTTGTAGCTTTTTGGTGGTGGTAATGTAAGCACGTTTAAAAAAAAGTACAAAAGATACAGGAGGGTGTACAGTGAAAACTAAGTCCCTGCCTTCTCCTAGTCCTAGCCTCTAGTTCTACCTCCTGACTCCCCACCCCAGGGCTGCTCCTGGGCCTGTTTTCTTTATATCCAGCTCGAGATAATGCCTCCTTAATAAGCATGTGGGCAAGTTCGTGGGCTTGCCCCTATACTTTATATATCTGATAGCTTACCATAGTCATTGTGCTCTACCTTTTTTCTCAGTTTCTGCATTGAAAAACACTGATGATTAACAAAATTTGGTAAGCTCTTAAAACATTTTTTTTCATTATCTTAATGAAACTTAATCTACATTAAGTATTATTTTCAAGTGACCTATCCTAAACATTGGTTTTATTTTCTTCCCAGTTTTCTATTCCTTCAGCTGCTGAAAGGCCCAAGTAGACCCAGTCCTGCTTTCCAAGCAAAATTTAGATTTAGTTGCTCATAGGAAGAGATTTCTGGGGAGGGATTGATTTCACATGCGAGCTATAAATGGAGCCAGTTTCCTGTCAGCATTTTCTGGAAGTTTTAACTTGATGAATGTATCTAGTGCGCATTTATCACCAGAGTCTTAAAGGAGTTTGATTTCTTAATGATCTAAATATAGTTATCTCTGGAAACTCTGGTAATAAATACAGGTTCTACAGCTAATTACTGCTTTCTTCGTGAACAATGCATAAACCTCCTTTCTTGTCAGAGGAAATCCCAGCGACAGTCACAGAGCACCAGCTGTGACTGTCAGACATAAAAAGATAACTATACAGCGTTCTGAGAATAAGGGGCCTCGGAGAGCCCGTCGTTCATTCTTCTGCCTGAGTGCATTACAGCAGGCTTTCCCAGATATAACGGGAGAGCTGACTTCGAAGAATTGTCAAAGGTCTCTTAAGGGGTTCTTTTTAAAAATACATTTCAAATTAAATTTTAGAATTATCAGGCATTCAGAAGTGTATTAGCAAGTTGGCTTCGATTCTGTAGAAAGTACCCGCGCCTGGCCTTGGCGCCTTTCTCCATGTGGCTGGTGGGAAATAAAAGCACAGTTGCATTTTGTTTTTCCTTTCAGACTGTACCTGAAGCATGGG
Source organism: Miniopterus natalensis (assembly GCF_054644295.1). Lineage (NCBI taxonomy): Eukaryota > Metazoa > Chordata > Mammalia > Chiroptera > Miniopteridae > Miniopterus > Miniopterus natalensis. Next base: position 53,436,717 of record NC_142094.1, read on the forward strand.
AGCCCCGTTAAAATGATGGAAAGTTACATTGCAGTTCTCACAAAGGGAATATGCCAGAGTGAAGAAAATGGCTCTTTCCTTAGCAAGGACTTTGATGTCCGGAAGGCATACCTCGCAGGCTCCATCAAAGGTAAAAGGGGAAAGAGACAAAACCCCATCTCAGACGATTTCATGCCCACGACAGAACCCCCAGGCCCAGGACAGTCTCTCGGTAGACGGTTTCTCTTTTCACATGTGTCATCTGTGTCATATTTAATTCCTCTGCAGGAGAGTGTCAACTTCTCCATTTCCTTATTGGATCAGAGTCTGCCGTAGGAAAGCAGGCTTGATTCTGACCTCATGTAGAAATGTTCTTTGACCAGTGCGCTGCGTTTCAGGGTGCTACGCCTGGAGAGCTCCAGCCCCAGGCCAGGCTTCTAGTCCAGCTCCCGCCTTTTCTACCCGGAAAATCCAAAATGGCAGAGAGCCCAGGGCTGAGCCACAGGCTTCGGGGCCTGAAGGAAGGAGCGGGATCTCCAGGGGAATGCTGACCTTTGCTCCCATCCTCCCATCGCCCCTGTCTGTCTTCACTGTTGATGCTACTGTTCTATATGGTTTCTAAGCGTCCCTGTGAAGGTGTCAGCTGCTGTCCTGTCTCAAAAGGATTCAAGTAATGATGTGGGTGGGTGGGAGGGGCTGGTCAGTGAATATTTTTTTAAACTTGAGTTTTCATGACACTGGCTGATTCCCTTCATACCGTTACTCCACTTTCTTGTGAGTCTGCCTTTGTGTATGCACCCAAAATAGAGTCCCTTGGGGGCAGGGGTAGGCACCTCCATCCTTGGAGGCAGATGTATGGATTGATATGCCACCCATCAGATAAAATGATTCTGTGCTTGCAGTAGTTACCAAAATTTATTCTCTGTGTTGAAAATAATTTTGCATTGATATGACAAGGATTTTTTTCTGATAAAAACTTTATATAATACTTAATGTAGTAACATTATAATTTCTTTTGTTTTGAGACATTGTATCTCAGTTTGGAATGGAAACTGTTATCATACACACGGCACTGATGCTCAAGAAAAGAATTGTTGTCTATCACCCCAAAATAGAAGTTGTCCAGGAGTTTACCAGGTATCCTCTCTAGTCATTAAAATGTGTAAACCTTGTTGGCAGCCAGTTTGGGGCACTTGGTGTTACTCTGTGCTCTATTCTGTTGCACATTTGGTAAAAATAGAACATGTTGGTCTGGGGGGTGAATGGTCCTGTTTAGATTTAGCAATTCAAGGTCACTGAATTTCGACAGATTCTTCTTTAATTTTAGAAATATGCATATTTTAGAGCTAGGAGTTTGCAAACTTCTCTTTGCCAAAGAGGAGATATTTAAGGCTTGTGGGCCATATGGTCTCTGTCTGAACTACTCAACTGTCATGGGTAGCATAAAAGCAACCGTAGACAGTACCTACATCAGTGAGTGAGCATGGCTGTGTTTCAGTAACATTTTATGTGTAAAGACAGGCAGCAATTCGTGGGTCATAGTTTCCTGACCCGTTTAGTAAGTTGTTTCTTTTGTTCAATTTTACCACAGACCTGTCTCTTTTATTTTTTATACTAAGTAGAGGGGTATGTGTGTATGTTTTAGGGGTGGTTGTGTCTTTTTTGCCTAATCTAACTTGTTCTTAGATTCTTTTTTAAAATCAGGGAGAACTAGCATTTATGCTGTGTTTACTGTATGGCAGGCATTGTGTAAGGTACCTTAGGTTATTAAATTTACTCATGACGAGAACCTTGCAAGCATTAATATTCTGTATTATTGATGAGAAAACTGAGGCTGAGAGGCTAAGCGGTCAGATAATGGAAAGAGGACAAGGTCTTGGTAGTCAAACGCCTGGGTTAAAATCCTGGGAAGGCAATGTATTCTCTCTGTGCCCACATAAAGGATGCTCATGTTTCTAAGCCTCAGTCTCTTGATCTGTAAAATGAAGCTAATACCTACCTCAGAGGCTTATTTTCAGGATTGAAAATAATTTGTGTGAAGTTCTTAGCGGGTACCTTGCCCATAGTGTACACTTTAGAAATAATTATTGTTAATGATTGCCGTTGCCTCAGATCTTACGTGAAAGCGCCAGAATTTTTACCCTCCTCGCTCTCACTCCAAACCCTGTACTTTTCTAGCCCATTACCCTTTCCTCTACATTTATGCTGCTGAAACATGTCCACAGCTTCTGAGATCTGTAACAAGGCACCAGGGCGTTCACAAAACCACAGATAAACTCAACACTTCTTCTTGCAATAGTTGTTTTACTGGAAGTTTTTTTTGTGTGTGTGGTTTTTTTTTACTGAAACCTATTTTGTAAAAATCAAACACAAAGTGATTTGCAAGTTTGACTGGAATTAAATATGAAATGAGAGACTTCAAAACACTTTTTGCATCCTGGCCAGTGTGGCTTAGTTAGTTGAGCACCTTCCCATGCACCAAAAGGTCGCTGGTTCTGTTCCCAGTTAAGGGCACATGCCCAGGTCGTGGGCTCAGTCCCCAGTAGGAGGCGTGCAGGAGGCTGCTGATCCTTTTCTCTCTCCCTTCGTCCCTCTCTCCTCTCCCTTCTCTCTCTAAAATCAATAAAAACATTTAATAAAAATAAAAGACTTCTTTGCTTTCAGAGCCCTCTTTAGATTGTACCCTCAGACTCCCTCTCCATGGCAGTCTGCAGAGTAGGGTGTTTGGAGGAAAACCTTAGAAGCGTCTCTTTGCTACCATGGAGATCTTTGGAAACTTCACCTTTAGCTTTTTGTAGTGAATCTGACACCAAAAGCAGTAAAACATTGCTTTACTTTCATTTGAAGCCTGGAGGTGTTGGCCCATTTAGGGCTAGCTCTCTGCTCTGCCCGTGATAGCCAGTTTCCCAGAAGAGGAGGGAAGGGGGCGGGCCGAGTCTCTCAGCTGCAGGCCAGCCACCATTGCGTTCTCACTCTGATTCCCCAGGACCCTGCCTGCCCTGGTGTGGCATCGACAGGACTGGACCATACTTCACTCGTATGTGCACCTCGATGCCGACGAGCTGGAAGCCCTGCAGCTGTGCACAGGTAGACCACAGGGTCCCAGGGCAGGGACTCGACTTTCACTAGGGTTTTGCTTGGTTCTTTGGTTTTTGGAGGTTGGTGTGTGTGTGCATGTGTGCATTCCTAAGAGGAGTATTAATCAGTTGTTATTTCTTTGGCAAATGGAACCAATTTCCCCCCCCTTTAATTTAGAAACAAATTGGGTAAAATACATGTAATACAAAATTTACCATCTTAATCTTTTTCTTTTTTTTAAAATCCTTACCTGAGGATATGCTTATTGATTCCAGAGAGAGGGGATGGGTCAAGGGGAGAGAAAGAAACATCAGTGTGAGAGAGAACATCAGCCTGCTGCCTTCCATGCGTGCCTTGATCCGGGGATTGATCCGGCAAATTTTGGCGTACAGGACAATGCTCCAACTGAGCCACATCGACCAGGGCTCATCTTAATCAATTTTAAGTGTGTAGTTCAGTGGCATTAAATACATTCAAATTGTTATGCAGCTGTCTCCAAAATACTGTTATTTTTAACTTGTCAAGTTCTTGTCTTAAAAATTTTCTTGCCCCGCTGGGTGTGAGTCAGTGGTTGAGCATCGACCTATGGTCCAGGAGATCAGGGTTCGATTCCCGGTCAGGGCACATGCCCAGGTTGCAGGCTCGATCCCTAGTGGAGGGGGGGCGTGCAGGAGGCAGCTGATCAATGACTCTCTATTGATGTTTTTCTCTCTCTCCCTCTCCCTTCCTCTCTCTGAAATCAATAAAGATATGTATTTTTTAAAAGCTGCCCAGCCGGGCATGGCTCAGCGGTTGAGCGTCGACCTAGGATCCAGGCGATTGGGGTTCGATTCCCCGTCAGGGCACATGCCCCAGTTGTGGGCTTGATCAATGACTCTCTCATCATTGATGTTTCTCTCTTTCCCTCTCCTTCCCTTCTCTGAAATCAATAAAGATATATTTAAAAACAAAAACAGTTTTATCAGTGATTTGATTTAGATTATAATTGAGCCTTGTCATATTTTTTCTCAAAGAAAAAACTTTTTTAAACTGTATGCCTGGCTGGTGTGGCTCAGTTGGTTGAGAATTGTTCCATGCACCAAGTGGTTGCCAGTTTGATTCCCAGTCAGGGCACATGCCCAGATTGCAGGCTGGATCCCCAGAGGAGGCGTGCAGGAGGCACCCGATGTTCCTCTGTTGTCAAAGTTTCTATCTTTCCCTCTCTCTAAAATCAATAAAAACATATTAAAATAAAAGAAATCCAAAGTCTAAGAATTGTCTTCCCACACCAATTCCAAAGGTCTGATAAGTCTAGAGTTGCCCTGATGTTTTTAGCACTTATTTTATGAGCTCTGAAATCGGTGAAAGATGCTGCTGTTTCCACTCACTTTCCCTGAGAAACCCCAGGTGTTTGGCTATGATTTCTTGGAGACAAGGACCCAGAGCAGGAACACTGATCAGGAGCATCCTTGCTACCTTCTGCTTCGTCTGTCATTTTTGTCCCCAAAAGCAATGGCTGAAAAGTAAATGCTTTCCTTCAGCCTCCTTCCTTGACACTGAAGCCTGGCTTTGGAACATTTTGAGTTGTGTGAGTTTCTTAAGGCAATTGACAATAATGTAGTCTTAATAAATGCCACAGGCCACAGCCAATGTGCCCTGAATAAGTAAAGCAGCTGGTGACCTTTTAGACTCAATTCTCATTTGCTGTGCTCACAATATGATTTCTTCGGACTCTAGTAATGTTGCTCATCTCTAACGCAGGTTACGTCGCCGGATTTGTAGACTCGGAGGTGAGCAATAGATCAGACCTCTATGACGTGTTTGTGAACCTGGCAGACAGTGAGATTACCGTTGCCCCACTTGCGAAAGGTTAGTTCTGTTAGCTGGGAGGTTTTGGCTCAAGGTCTGTCATGAGGTTTTAATCAACACAGTGCCAGGGCTGCAGTTATCTGAAGGCTCAACTGGGGCTGGAGACTCCACTTCCCAGCTAACTCGCACGGTTGTTGGCAGGAGCCCTCACCACATGGGCCTCTCCATAGGGCAGCTTGAGTGTTCTCATGGCGGACAGCTGGCTTCCCCAAGAGTGAGTGATCCAAGCGACAGAGGAGACCACAGTGTCCTTTATGACCTAGTCTCAGAAGTCATGCACCTCACTCCTCCATATTCCATTTGTCAGAAGCAAGTCATTAAGCCCCATCCCACTTAAGGGAGAGGGATTAGGCTCCGCCTCCTGAGGGGAGCATCACTAAAGAACGTGTAGCATTTGTCACCACCCAAAGGTTGACTGACTCCTGTGTGGAAACTCTCTCTGAAGGATGGCTCAGTAAGCCCAAGGAAATGAAAGTATTCTTGGAACTAATGATCAAGAAAGGGGTCCTAGCTGTCATAGTGTCACCTCTGGGAACTAAATTGTCCTAAACTACAGCTACATAAAATGGTAAAGATCAGGTTAACCTTGTGTGTGCCCAGGGCACTTCTGGGGTGTTGCCTATAGATGGGAATTCCTGGGAACAGCTTTTCTGTTGTCATTTATCTCTTTCTCCTGAAAGTGGGAATAGCTGAACGCTGGCTGATGGGGGTGTTTTTGTTAGATAGATTCTCATTATGTGAGATTTTATCTAGGAACTCCAAATGAGTAGAACCAGAACTAGTACTATTTCATTTGTTTTAAAATTACCAACATAATGCATGTTCCTGGTGAAAAATTTTAAATATAAAATACTACCTTTTGTAAAGCAAAAGTGATAGAAACCTAGCTGTGGCTGGGCCACTGAAATTGCTGAAAGGGTGGCCATCTTCCTGCTGCCACCTGTTGCTGTGAGTCTGTAAAATGGGCTCATCCCAGGCAGCACCATTTGTGTTTGTCCCTTGGAGTGGCAGACCGAAATTTCTGTTACTCCCCTGGCTGCAAAAAGTAGCAGTGTATATAATTAATGCACCTTAGGTTGTTTCCTTTACTCGTGTCTAAGGGCCTTTCCACACTGAATGTTCAGTGGCTTCTGCTGAACTGACAGGAAGCCCTGCTTTCACAATATTCCCGCCAGAAAGATAAACTTGCGTTCTTAACTGTCAGGACCTGGACAGGAAAGTCAGGCTCTTGGCTTAAACTCACAACTTATCTGTAGTTAGAAGCTTTCATTAGTGTTGTCTAGAAAAAAATAAAATTCTTAATCAGGTAGGTGTGAAAGAGAAATTTGGTTTGGTATTGGTGTGTTTTTATTTGGGACATGAAGTATATAAACCATGATTTTGTCTTCCTTCCCTCCCAGCCTGTTGTCATACTTGTGTTTAGCAATCGGATGGAAATGAGGGGGTTGTTGGTTGCTTTTTGAAAATTCCCTGTGTGATCTTTCAGGTTTTCAGAGAGGTGACATGATTATTTTTTTATTAAACTTCTAAATATTCACACAACATATTCTTAATCTCACCAGAGGCCATGACAATGGGCAAACTGCACAGAGAAATTGGTCAGCTAATTGTTCAGTCTGCAGAAGATCCAGAGAAATCCAACAGCCATGTTATACAGGTAACTTCTGAACCTGCCGACTTACTCAGGGTCCTAAACCAGCGTCGCTGGGCAGTGTGCGCAGAGCTGCTCTTTACCTGCTGTGCACGTGACAAAGGGAAGTGACTGGGAGAGGCCAGTGGGCAGATGCTCATGAGGGTTTGCAGATGGACCTGCTGGAAATGAGCAGGTGGGGGCTGCTCTGAGGATAAGATCTATATGGTGGGACGGCTGGTGCTAAGCTAAGCATTTATGGTGAGAAATGTAACTTCCAAGTGTCTGGAAGGCTGTTCTGGACTGGCAGTGCATCCTCTCCTCCTAGCAGAATTTTCACAAAGAAAGTGTAAACAGAAGGTTGCTGCTGAGCATGGGGAACTAGGTAGAGCGTCTTAATAGAGCTTTGATGTATTGCCTCCAGGACATTGATGATGTAGGCCCTGCCAACCTCAGCAGACTCTGGTGTCACACCCTGCAGGGCTAGCTCCTCTGTGGTCTTCCTGTCAGCTGATGACAGTGCCCATGTGGACCCTCCTCTCCCTTGTTGATGGGATGGCACATGGATGAGCGGGGAAACACAATGTGGTATCCAGATATAGTAGAATATTATTCAGCCATAAACAGGAATAAAGTTCTAACATGCACCACAACATGGACGAACCTTGGAAACATTATGCTAAGTGAAATAAGCTGGTCAAAAAGTACAAATATTGTATGATTCCACTTATGTGAGGTACCTAGAATAGGCGAATTCAGAGGCAGAAAGTAGAATGGTGGTTGGAGGGGACTGGGGTTTAGTGTTTAATGGAGACAAGAGTTCCAGTTGGGGTGATGAAAAGGTCTGGAGATGGACAGTAGTGATCATCATCATCATACAACACTGAAGGTACTTCACTGCCACTGAACTGTGTCCTTAAAATGGCAAAAACTATCCGTGATATTGATAAGTCTGTTATTTTGTTTCATTTTTTCTAACTTATAAAGTTAGATACACTTTTAAAAATGGCAGTAAGAGTTCTATTAAAATGCAACAACTACTAAAATTTCTTAATGCTAACAGACTGCATATTTTCCTGTTTTTATTAAAGGATATTTCCCTGAAAACAAAAGAAATCTTCACCAACTTGGCATCATTTTCAGAAGTTTCGGGTGATGGAGGAAAGCTTGTTCTCAATTTTGAGGCACTAAAGCAAAGACGATTCCCACCAGCAACAGAAAACTTTCTTTACCATCTAGCAGCAGCCGAACAAATGCTGAAAATCTGACAGCGTCAGATGGTATCACTGAGGACTGATACAAAGCTCTTTGACCATGATTTTCCATTAACTATGTAAAATATTGAAAATAACAAGGAAATGTTATATTTTAGTGATTTATTTGAAAGTATTGAGATTTGACCTGAAAAGCACTGAAACACATGAAAACACTTCTGATCTTCTCTTATCCGATTAGTTCACACCTACTCCCAATGCTGGACAGAGTGCTGTGACCCGTAAATAAGTTATAAGGTGGCCCGCTGTCCTGGGTAAGAGGAAGCAGCGCTGCCGAGTTCTCACGCAAATCAGCAGCTCCGAAAGCCGTCGCTATTGTAAGTTTGTTGTCACCTTGTCGCCATGAGCAGTTTTTCAGAAAGCTGCCTGAGATTTTGCTTCATATTCTAGGAAGAACTTTCATTCCTCATGAGGAGCTCCTCTTTCTGAGCCAAACTACCAGGTTGTCTGCCGAACTGTCTAGAAGATCATTCAAAAGACCCTGCAGTTGCACTTTCTTATAAAAGAAAAATTTTTCCTTGGCCTTTGAACACTTTGCCTATATTATGAGGGTTTTGCATAGATTTTATACTTGAGTAGACAACTTTAGTAATCCTTATTTATACTGTCTCCAAGTGAGCATTTGGCAAACTTAAGCCATCGGCACTCTTCAATTAACCTTCTAGCAATATTATTTTGAAAGGCCAGTCCTCATAGGGCAGAGTCAGATAAGCACCCATTTTGAATAGAAATGTCTGTATAACTGAACTAGCAATTTGACATAATTGGTAAGGGAGTGTGAGAATGACCTGCCTGCAAGGGCCAAACCCGAGAATGTCTTCAAATAACTCCAGTAAAAAGTTAACTTGGCCACATACGAAGCTAACTGTTCCTGTTCACTTGTGTACCTTTCTCATAATTGGATACTTAAAAGTTGCAAAATAAGCACAGAGGTCTAGGTTATGTTCTTGTTTTATTATATGTATTCATATTAACTACGAAAGGTTATTTTACAGTCAGTACTGTTGTCCTTAGAAATGTTAACCCAGAAAAATGTTTGCAAAAAAGTCTTGTCTCTGTTGGATCTTTCACTTATTCTTGTTAAGTAAAATGTTTGAAATAGCTCTTTCTCTTCCACCTTGGGAAAGGGTGGACCTGAAATGAGATTTTGTTTACTAAAGCAATTTAAAACTAAACTTGCACTTTATGAAAATGAATACTAACATCTTTTTCTCCCTCATTTTTGTATTACTGTATTAGCTAATGATCAAAGTTGTTAAAATTACGAATGTATGATGCAAAAATAAAATGGAAATATTTTGATACTCAACGAAGTTTTAGGTAGATGAGAAATTGCACCCTTTCTCGAATTCTTTCCACTTCAAAAAAACAAAACCTTTTTGCCAACTGCGAATGTGCTGAGGAATTATTAAAAGACCTCTTTGAAAGTGATGGGGGCCCTGGCTCGTTTGGCTCAATGATTAGAGCATCGGCCTGCGGACTGAAGGGTCCCGGGTTCGATTCCGGACAAGGGCAGGCACCTCGGTTGCAGGTCCATCCCCGGCCCTGGCCAGGGCGCATGCAGGAGGCAACCAATCGATGTGTCACGTCAATGTCTCTCCCACTCTCTGAAAAGCAATGGAAAAAGTATCCTTGGGTGAGGATTACAAAAGTGAAGGGGTGCAGGCTCCTTTCTCCCACACCTGGCTCAGCCCCTCACGGCCCCTCCTTCTCCCTCTCCTGCCTGTTCCCAGTGCCGCCTTCAAAGCGGCTCCTTTGGGAAGATGCCCTCGTGCCACTCACTGTTGGGGGTTGGCCTCCGCCTGGGGCTGGTGCACTGTTCTTCTGTTTAGTGTAAGCCTGGGGCTAGACTGAGCCATCTGGTAAACCAGTTTTACTAATTTTGTCCTTTTAGGCTGTTGTGAAACCCTTTTTATCAAATTTCGAGATAACCATCATTCTGGCCCAGGGAAAACTGAAATCCAGATACATTCTTTGGTAATTTGGGGCAGGGTGTGTTGGAAACATTCCTCCAGGACGCAACTGTTTGGGTACCTACTCTGCATAGTGCACTGTTGTATCTTGGGGCTTCTTTTATGCACAAGATAGTTCCTGTCCTCAAGGGGCAGTCTACAGGGGCACAGGATCTGCAAACAGGTCGCTGCACTGTGGCGTGGCAAGTGCTAGACAAGTGGTATGGGAGCACAGGAGGGGCACCTGATTCAGCACTGAATCCTGGAAGGCTTCCTGGAGGGAGTGGTCCAAGTCCAAGTCAGACCTAAAGTATAAGCAGAGGAAAGCAGGTGTGAAGGCCCAGAGCAGAGAGAACACAGCCCCTTTGAGGAGCTGGCTGTTGCTCCAGAGTGAGGAGAGGGAGCGGCAAGAGATGAGTAAGGCAAAGGCTCTTTCTTGCCTGCATGGCAAGGAGTTCGAACTTGATCCTAAAGCGGGGAGAAGCCACTGAAGGCTTTTAAGCAGGTGTGGCTTAGGACAGCCAGCTGGAGCACGGACTGGAGGGAGCCAGAGAGCAGTAAGAGTAAAACCAGCAGGGGATGCTGTTGGACTGAGCTGCGCTAAGTGGCAGTGGCCTTGGAGGGAGTTCGTGAGATGAGATGACGGGCTCAGCCTATTGAATGGGAGTGTGGGGAAAGGCTGAGTCAGGGTGACGCCAGTGATCCTGTCTGATGCAACTGTGGTGGTGCCATTTCCTGAGATTGGGAGGTCTCAAGTGGACATCCAAATGGCAACGTGCAGGGGACAGCTGGATGTGAGGCTACTGCCAGGGGACAGCAGGCACAGAGACCGGTCCAGCAGCCAGCAGTGGGCGTGGCTGACAGTCTCAGCAGAGTGGGTGGGCTGCACAGTGAGGGCAGACAATGTCTGAAAACGTTTGGCTACGAGCGGGGGTTTTGCTTTTACCATTTATTGTTTATCTTCACCTGAGGATACATCTTGATTTTAGAGAGAGAGAAACACTGATGTGAGAGAAACATAAATTGCTGCCTCCCACATGTCCCAACCAGGGACCAAACTTGCAACCTAAGTATGTGCCCTGGTCAGAAATCGAACCTGCAACCTTTTGGTGCAGGTTGGTTGGGGACGACACCCCAACCGACTGAGCCACCCGGCCAGGGCAGGGGTTTTGTTTTTTTGAGGCAGGTGACTCAAGCAGACTCTGTCTACTAGGAAGAAGCAGACAGGAGGCTGGAGGCAGAGGGGCCCTGAGAAAATAAGGGACAAGCCCAGAACCTAGGGCCCTGCTGACCTTGCTTGGAGGAGGGAAGGCTGGGTGTGGGTGGAGGTTTGGTGCCAGAGGTTCCACGGCTGGCCAAGAGCCTTGTTTTTCCTGTGAAGCAGGAGAGGCAGGGTCATTGCCAGTGAGAAGGAAGGAGCTGGGTGGCGGATGGCAAAGAGTTTAAGTAGTTGTCCAAAATGGGAGTAGGCTGGCTGGGGAAGCAGGATTGCTTGGGGGTTGGGGGCCTTCAACCGCTCACCAGAGGTTCAATGTTTACCTTGAGATGGGCCATCAATTTAATGCCTGTGCCTTGGGCTTCGTGGGCCCTTCTTTATTTTTTCAAATACTCAACTTTAGAAAAGTTTATTAGTAATTTCACAGTGTCCTTTCACAGGATGACAAACAGAAAACTGAATCTTAGCATCACCCAGGCCCTCAGCAATCCCGGGGGGGAAGGGCAGACAGGACAGCCTCCCATATCGCGTCTTCCATCGAGGCCTAAAAAGCCCAGGCATGACCGGCCTTGACCCGTCTTGGCACGTGTGACCGACTAAGCCATCCTGTCCGCGCAGACACCTCGGGGTTTCCAGGAGACCTCTGGCACAGTTCTCGAGACTGAAACCTCCAGAGGAAGGTTTTCAAGGGGAACCAAACAAGTTCACCCAAAACTCACCCCTACACCCCTCTGTTGTAGAAGAGTTCGGTTTCTTCTGTTGCAGACTGAATTTCCTGTTCAAGTTGACTACACTGTATCTGAAAAACAGTTAGATTCTTAATATTTATATTAAGGTTTTTCTTGCCTCAGAAGCCAAGTTGTTTTTTTTTTTTATAAAAAAACATTTTCAGAAAGCATTTATTTCACAGTCCAACTTTTCTTCAGTGATGTCTAATTTAGAACAAAAAACAACCTAGTATCTTAAAAACATTCTTCTGGGAGATTTCAAATAGAAGCAAATGCAGAAAGAATATAAGGAGCCCTCATGTCCTCAGCACTCAGCTTTAACTATTAACAACCTGCCAATCCCAAGAGATTTAAAATCTTCTGTAAACGACCTAAGGACCTGCTGATAAGCCATCAGCTCTACTCTCTGGAGTACCAATGCAGTCAGAAGTAATTATTTGCAGAGGGTTTACTTTTATTGCAACCTTATTGCAACAAACTGTGTTCTAAAAGGGGACTGGAAGGATTCAACGTATATATTCTTCTATTTTATCTATTTTAATGAGAAGCTACTCCTCTCTATCCCCCTATCCCTCGCCACCCTCAGAGTATAGCAACTGTCTTAAATAATTTAAAACTTCTATGTTATGTGCTGGCCAAGTTGCTTGAATTAACGATTTTATAAACCTAAACTTAGAGAATTTGGGTTTTGAACAAAAGCATTCCATAAAAATATACAGGGTAGGGCCGAAGTAAGTTTACAGGTGTTCATATGGAAAGAAAATAATAAATAGTAACACAAGAATAAACTCTGTTGTACTTACAATTGTGAACCTACTTTGGCCCCACCCTGCAAATGCTTTGAGGACATGACTGATTTTTTTTAAAATATGTCTTTAATGATTTCAAAGAGAGGAAGGGAGAGGGAGAGAGAGAGAAATATCGATGAGAGAGCCAGAGGACATGACTGATTTTTAACTTCAGCGACAGAGGCATTTGAAATTTTCAGCCTAGAAATTCCAGAAATTGCTAATATCCATTAACATCAACTATGTCCTTGTACCAGCAACAGAGATGCTGCTACAGTCATCTTTTTTTAACAGATACAGATACTGAATCTAAGAGTTTAAGCAAATTGACCAAAGTAAACAGGAGCTAGGAATTTGAGTCCAGGCAGGCTGGCTTGTCATAAATTAGAATATATCCTAGACTACAGGACTACACAGTCCAATACAGTAGCCACTAGCCGCACGTGAGTACTTAGGTGAAAATTACATCTCAGCTTTTACATCTACAATTCAGTTCCTCGGTCTCACTCGCCATGTTTCAAATGCTCAACAGCCACACGTGGCTAGTGGCTACGATACTGGACACCACAGATATAGGACATTTATATCATCACAGAAAGTTTCCACTGGATGGGGCGTTGTTATAGAATATGACAGAATATTTAAAATAGCTCAAAGCTGCCCGGCCAGCGTGCGTGGCTCAGCAGTTGAGCAGTGACCTAGGATCCTGGAGATCACGGTTCGATTCCTGGTCAGGACACATGCCCAGGTTGCGGGCTCGATCCCCAGTGGGGGGCGTGTAGGAGGCAACTGATCAATGACTCTCATCACTGATGTTTCTCTCTCTCTCCCCCTTATTCTCTGAAATCAATAACAATACATTTAAAAAAATAAAATAGCTCAAAGTTTTTTTAAACATCCCATAAAAATGCTTCTGACACACTTTTAAGAAAAATAGAATATAAAACTGCACAAGGCATCTGGGGGATGGGATTATGTGTGAATCATATTATTTTCTTTTTATACTTTTGTAAACTTGGCAGATTTTTTAGAAAAAGAATAATTTATTTACTCTTATAATGAAGGTAAGAAAAAGTTATTTTTTAGAGAGAAAGTCAAAAGGGGGGGCACTTACCTGTTGAATTTGTGGGAACATGCTAAAAGAAACGGGCACCATCAGTCCCATTACCAAGATGGTACAAGACAGCTTTAAGGTCCACAAGGACTGTGGGTATCGCGTGAACAACGGGGTCCTGTAAGAGATGAGGTCACGGGGCTTGTTTAGAGGCTGGTCCTCTGCTCCACTGGCAGCCAAATGCCCTGCTCACCAGCATCAGGCCCGGGCTGAAGGACTGACTCCATGTGCATTTGCTCGTTTGATAGCTCTATGGCCCCATGAGGTTTGTGTTCCCATCATCTCCTTCACATAAACAAGAGAATGCAGCCACTGTCCAGTTGAGTCACCTGTCCAGAATCCCACAGCTCAAAAGTGACAGGTCAGATCCTAGAGCCTGTGCTCTCCACCTGGGGCTATGCAGACATGGATGTGACATTCTGACCCCAACACCTTTGAGAGTGTGAGACAGACTGGGGAGATGCAAAGAACCCCAGCCTGGGAGTCAGAGCTCGGGGTCCCGGGGTCTGGTTGGGGCTCTGTTACTGACAGACTGGGTGCTTTCAGACAAGTCACTTTCCCCTCCTGAGCTTTGGGTTTCTTCAGATGCAAAATGAAAGGGCTAAGTCAGCCATGCAGGTCACTCTAGCTTGGATATTATCATGGTTATGGGATGGCATGTGGCCCTTCTGGGCACCCGAAGGCCCACTGGGAAACGACCATCTCTCCCCACCACGCAGCCAGTGCCACTACATCGGCATCCAGGGACCAACCAGAGCGCGCCAGCTTTCCCAGGAGCCCAGCTCTGAGGCCAGCCAGAGTGGTCCAGGAAGATCCTGACCAAGCAGAAGTCTCCACACCCATCCAGCTGGACTGATCGTGGGAAGTAACAGTTCACGCTGCCCAGGACGCTGCTACTTCCTCAAAACAATGCTCCTTACGTGGTCCTAGCAGGGGCTTCCTAGCTCACCACGCTGGACAGAGTGGACTGGTTCAGCAACAGGCAGGCGACCCCACGAGGGCCAACAGAATCCTTCCCAGGGAGTTTGTGAAGTGAGCAGAAGAGCTTCCCTGCCTCCCCTGGGGTTAGCTGTGCTTTTCTCTCTCATCAGGACACTGTGAGGACATAGCTAGGTGTCAACAGTCACATCTCTCATCAGTACAAAGAAGCGAATGTGTGGCAGGAGAGAAGAGGACTGTCCCCGCACCACAGCTTCTGTTCAGCGGCCATAGGCTCCACTTCCCGCCCATACTCAGTATCTAAACCAACACAGCTCCCTTCTGGCTTGAGCTACTGCAAGCTGGGCTTCTCAGACTGGCTGATCCCCAGGCCCTCCTCCCAATAGGCCATTTCTTGCTTCTCAAATGGGATGACAGTCTCTGAATCTGGGGTCATTTAAACTAATTTAATACATGCTTGGAATGAAGGGGGGGAAAGAGGCTTGGGCAATATTCACAGCACATCAGAGCTGGGAAAACCTGTAAATCATCCAAACCCATCATTCTGGAAGTGAGGAAACATGCCTCAGCAGATGCTGGGACGTGGCCAAGAGCACAGAGCTAGCTGGGGACAGGGCCTGGGCCAGATGCCAGGGTTGTTGGCATATGCACATCTGGATTCCAAACCAATCCTCCTGTCTTAACTGTGATGAAGAGCGTTTAGTAGGAAGACCACGGGAGCAAGTTCTTCCCATCCCTCCCACCAGGCTGAGATCTGACAAGTTTTATAAGGATTTTGACTGTCAAAATATTTACTCCTCCCTGGGGAGGTGAGCACGCGCCTTACTTTTTAAAAAAGTGCGAGAAGACTTCAGGAATCAAAGCTGAGGTCCCAAACAGCACGACTCTGGATGTTGCTGTGTCCTTAACGGCCTAGGGGAAAGCGAAAGAAAGCAGCTTAGGACACGGAGTGAGACGATTTCTGGGGATCCAGTAATTCATGACAGAGACAAGCACACAGCAACTCTCTTTCTCACTTAAAAACCAACACACGTGGACAGCGGCGGAGCCCCTGACGCGCACATGCAGGGCGGGCGGCTGAGGTGGGGGCCAGGAGTAACTGGAGGCAGGACTTCCTGCCTCCTGACTCCACCACAGTGGTCTCCATCAGTCCACTGTCCATTTCAAATAAAAACTACGTATAAGAAAAGGCAGCTTACAGGAAAATCCTCACCTAGAACCAAACGGCACTCCCTTTGGTAGAAATGCAGGGTTTTGCCACTGACCTTTCAGTCCAGGACTCTGCCACTGGCGTCCCTGCCCTGAGCAGCCCGCAGTTGCTCCCACCCTTCCAGGGGAGGCCAGCTCCGAAAGCCCGGCTCCGAGTGCACCGGCGGGGGGCCACCCGCACACGTAACACACGTGAGTGCGCACGTACGCACCCACCTTTTGCGCGCCTGATTAAAAATACGCTATAAAATTTTATTTTGCACACACACGTAGAGTTTATAATGTTTTGTCATCTTTCCTGTTATGTGTATTATTCTATGTGGTGAACACTTGAATATGTAATTTACTGCATGGGTTATGTGCACAAATATTGTGTCCTCAAGGACAATATAAGACACTTTAAGGGCAATTATGACTACAGATGACACTGTGTTAACTTCAGAACCCAATCCCCGGGGAAGACACAACTCCACATACAGCACTGCTCCGTGCAAGACCCACAGGCCCAAAGCCCCTGTTTCCTCCCCGACTCCCTTCCTCCCGCTTCCACCTCCAGGACTCGGCTACAGCCCAGCTCCCGCTCCTTCCTATGCTCTGCTCGGCTCATCCGATCCCTCCGCGGGGAATGCCTTTCCCTCCGACGAGAGGGAGCCCAGGGGGGCGCTTCTTAAAATAAACTTTCAGGAACATTAAATAAAAGTGCTCTACTTCAGGAGACAAAAGTGACTGTCAGCATGGTGTGTTTCAACGTCAGTGTGGCGAGGCCGGCCCGTGTCCGTGTGTCACCTGTGCAAAGGGAAGACCCTCCCAAGGAGACAGCCGTCATTCGGGGGCACCAGGTTCACAAGTGAGTGGCTTACAGGGCCAGTCAAGGCAGAACAACATGGACTAGGCTCCTGAAATCTGAGCAAAGGTGCCCTGTTACAATCAGATACTGCTGGTTACGCAGTTTCTGAAATTTTAGCCAAAGAAAATAAACCTCTTGGTGACAGGGAAACGACAAAAGAATGCTCATGCTTACGCACAGCTGCAGATACTTTAGTCTTAAGAGAAAGATAAACTTTTTTTTTTTAAAAGCAGACCATCAAACCTTTCTTTTACCCTAAGTTGGCATTCACGCAAAAAATGAAGTTCCTCCCGGTGAGACGGACTAGATACCCAGATAGCTAGCAGGGCCTGCGGCTGCCTCCCGCTCCTGGCTCCTGGGGAGAAGGGGTGCGGGCTGGTGAGGGTTTCGGTGTCTAGAGCCTAGCACAGTGCCTGGCGGGCAGGAGGTGCTGAGAAACAACGTGTGGCTTAACCATTTGCTCTCTCTCCGGCTGTATGAATAGTTCACGACTCCAGCCACACCCTGAAGTTAAAATTGAGTTGAAGAGAAACGCAAACATGGGTCCACAGACAGCTGCACACGGACGTTCAGAGCAGCACTGTTTCTAACAGCCCCGAACTGGACACAACCCAAATGTCCGTCACCTGGGGAATGGAAAAGGAAAACTGTGGTACGTCTATCTACCAAAGAGCAACATACTATTGATATGGGTTAAAAGACGCCGGACACAGAAAACTACTATACAACTCATTGATATGAAATTTCTAGAAAAGGCCATATGGTTAAGATATAAAGCAGATCAGTGTTTCCTTGGGGCTGGGAGCAGAAGGGAAGCGTGACTCTCACGAGGGAAATGTTTAGGGGGATGAAAATGTTCTAATATTGGACTGTGGTGATAGCTGCATAACTAACTGCTTAAATTTGCTAAAATTCATCAAACTATATACTTATACAATGAATTTCACAGTATGTAAGTTACACCTCAATAGAGCTGTTAAAAATGTCTCTTTAGGGTGATTTCTTAGGCACAGAACCTTCGTTTCAAAAACGATTTGGTTTCTGGCAGCAATTTCCCTCCTTGATACTGGCAATTATCACATCCCCACTGTAAATCGTTTAGAAAGGTGCCATTATTTTGAGACATATCTGTACACCTATCTGATGGCTGATAATTCAGCTTCGTGACTCACTGCTAGGATTTAGAGTAACATGTTTCATGAGCCGAATAATGATGCATTTCCCGACCGAATGAGCAGCCCCTTTTGCTGAGCTCTTCTTCCACTGATATGCTGAGCAGAAGGCTGTCCAGCTGGCCATCCTCTCGCTTTGTACCAGGGACTGTTTTATGCTGCTCTTCATGCCATTTGCAAACAACTGCCTCATGTTACAATTCTTCAGCAAAAGGCACTTCACAGGAAGCTCAAAAATATCTGATCTGTTATAAACATGTTTTTGTAAATCCATACCCAAATTAAAACTACCATAGGCTATTGCAGGTTCTTAGAGCTGAATGCATTCAAAGGTCACTGTGTTGAATTGAGCAAAAGAATAAACCATTGAATAATAGTTTTGTCCCAGCCTTTGTCCCTACCTTTCTCCCAGCTCTTCTGGAATAGCCTATGACATTGCCTTCTTTGTCCATGACCTCAATCCCTCGCATAGGCTCAAAGCTTCGGGATGCGGCAGCATTCAGTGCACTGACGTTGGCTGTGGAGTAAAGAAGAGAACCCAACAGAGAGATGTTTCAGTCCAGGGAGACGACGTATTTTCTGGTGTCAAGCTGCCTTCTCTATGGCTGTGCTTCCCCAACCCTCAGAGGTCCCAACTTGTGCTGGGCCAACAGGCTCTTTCCTGGGCCATGGAGCCGGGGTCAGGACTGCTGGCCTGTCAGTCTCGGATCCTGACTACAACCCAGCACCAGGTTCCAGCACCCCAGAAAGTCCAGCCTGGCTCCCTGACAAGGTTCCAGGAGAAACCTGGGGGTCCTTGAAATATGCGCCCCTTCTTTGCTTAAGCTGATTTGATCAGGTTTCTGTAACAATTTCCCAAATTTTACCATCAACATTCTGCCCCCTCTTCAAAGTGCTATGATTCCCAAACCTGAATTTGGAGCGTGAACTAGTGAACTTGCAGGCTGGCAAACTTAAAATAGTTGGCTAATATCTCTCTTTCACTCCCTTGGCGTCAGATCACTGCCTCTTAGCAGTGACCTAGGAAAGTTCCCTAACCTCCCCCTGCCTCAGTCTCGTCTCCTCATCTGAGAATGGGAATGTCACCCACCCATAAACTGGTGTCAGGATGAAGTGAAATAATGCATGGAGAGGGCTTATACAGAGAGTCTTTAAAATGTAATTTGTGTTTGTGTCCATCCCCTGACAACCAAAGGGGTACCTACAGAAAAAGTGTCACCTCTCAAAGCAAAGACTTCATTTGGGCCTAGGGCCACCCACTAGCTGCAAACGGGGGCTCTCATCAGCCACAGTGTGGCCAAAGGACCTGGGTGTCCCTGCAGATGGGGGAAAGACTCCAAGGCCACAAGGACTGCAAGCTCCTGCTCACCGAGAATGACGACAGGCAAGGTTTCTCTCAGCAGAACGTTTTTCAGTGCATATTTCATTAGGAGTAAACGAGGGAACAGCTAGAGAATGGGAGAAAAAGAATTACTGCACGGGACCAAAAAACCAACTGATCATGGCCGACAGCAGGGAACTCACAGCGACCTGGTTCCTGTCGCAGGTCAGACCACGGCCATGGTTCCCCGTGTATTTTTAAACCCATGCAGCACTGAGCTGTTCTCCTGATCATCAGAGGAATGCTCGGAGGTTTCAAGAAGTGACATTAACTTATCCAGAGTCCCTGAGCTGTTCAGGAATTAAGCCAGGACACAAGCCTAGGCTTATCTGATTCTAAAATCTACATTTTTAACCATTACAATATCCCAACATCTGAAGCAATATACAACCTGCATACCATGTTTGTGGAGCAGAAATTAATTTTTTAAAAAGATAACCGTACCGCGCATATGCCTGGAAACTTGGACACTCACGGGATTATACAGAAGTGACAGGATTACTGGTGGCTTATTTTCTTCTTTATGTCTTAGTCATACTTTACGAATTGTTTAAAATGGAATATAGGTTTGTGATCAGAATCAAGTGTTTTTTTAAATTCCGAGGAACAAAATAGATTTGACAGAATTTTAAAATACCTACTCCAAAAAAGGTTGTAGAAGCGATTACTCCTGCCCCTAGTAATACACTCTCATATGGGCCACGATTCTAGGGAAAAACAATGGAATATATTCAGCCAACAGCACAGTTTTACCTGGAAAAGATCATTAAAACAAAGAACAACTCCAAAGGATACAGGACAAAGCGGCAACCCCTGCGCGTCCTGACACTCACGTAACTGGCGTTTCCGTTGATGATGTTGAACGCGGTACTGTAGGTGCAGAAAGACAACTGCAGAAACACAGGCAAACGGTCACGTTTGGGTCTCAAGGACAGAATTTGGCAATCACAAAACTGAAATAATTGCTACCTGAGGTAAAATTATGGACTTTAGGCTTTTCACTGACACCAGCGACAAGAATACCTTCAAAGGAAAAGAAAAAAAAAAGAGTTATAGTGTTTTGGGGGAGGGCAAAGAAATTCCCAGGGGAGATGCAGAACTGAGCCCCCAGGAGCTGGGACAGGAGAGGAAGGTGTGATGCAGGGGCGAGTGGTCAGTGGACGGTGATGCTGAACGGGCACTGCCTGGGCTCTGAGGACACTGGGGTCGCGCGGTGGTCCTGTCTCAGACCTGCGCCTGCGCAGGGCAGCTGAGAAGAATGCGCTTCAAGGGGACACAGACGGACAGGTGTGGAAGAAGTGGCGGAGGAGTGCTGTCGCTTCGTGAGAGCCCCTCATGAGAGCCGAGGTGGGTTGGCCCTGCTGGGCAACGCCAGGTCCCAGGTGAGGGCCTGTGTCAGGGCGAGGGCTGGGGAGAGAAGGTAAAGGACCATTCTGTGGGCCTGTGGCAGAAAGCACATCTTAACTCATGGATCTGCTCCCAGGGAGCGTTGTGCACAGTAGGTGATCAAAGAAAGGGTCACCCTGTGACACTGTGAACCCTCGAGAGGCCCGGATGCCCGACTGTGTAAGTGAGGCAGGGCGCGGGGTGGGAATATATGAAGAGCAGACAAGGGTCAAAGGTCAGGGATCCATTACCATCTCTCAGGCAGTCACAGGGCAGGGGTTGGGAGCTGGAGCTTGGGACAAGGGTGGACATCTTCCTGATCCCCCCACGTTGCCTCCCTTGCTCACACAACAGCAAGCAGCAGCTCACTCACCATGGGCGCGGTGAAAGGCAGGAAAGCTGGCAAAGAGAAGAGGGTCCGTGGCTGCAAAGAGGCCAGAAGGGTGCACCCCTCCCCAAACCTCTTCTCCAGTCCCCACCCTCTCGAAGGCGTTGACAGCAAAGGATATTTTTTAGACCTTTTTATTTTCCTAATAAAAATCACTATATGCACACGGCAATTAAATCAGCACAGTGCAGAAAGACCTAATGAGGCTCCCGCCCACCAGCCTCCCGAGTCCCGAGTCCCTGTCACTGACGGTAAGCGGTGGCAGCCGGCACCTGTCCCCCTGCCATGTGAGTTTAGTACACGGGGGACACTGCGGTTTGTAATACACAATGTGAAATTGCCCTCCTTCCCCATGCCCAGCACAAAGACCCCAAATCCTTAGCATTTCCCAAGTGAGAATGAGGTAAAGGCAAAAGGAGCGTCTTTGGTTACTCGTAACAAGCTCCTTCCAACCACACTCGAGCTTAAGGTAATGAGGTGACTTTCGGAGCCCCTAAGGCTGGAGGCTGGTTGCTAGGAAACCAGCCAGGCGGTGAGGAGCTGGACCTTTAAGCCCCACTCCCTTAACCTCCTCCTCCAGGGAGGAGAGAGGGGCTGGGGCTGATCACCAAAGACCAATGATTTACCAGCTAGGATGCTGATAGAGCCTCCATTTCAAAATACTAACAGAGGCGGACTGGAGAGCTTCTGGGCTAGTGAACACATGGAGGTGCCAGCACGGTGGCAGCCTGGACTGGGCATGGAAGCTTCTCACACCAGGCCTGTTCCCTCACTCCCAAAGCCCAGATCTTTCTACAACACTGGACACAACTCTGGGCCCCACATCTATTCTCCCCGCACCCTTCAAATGTCCTCTTTAAGCTGTGGTTTCCAGACTCACTGTCAGAAATCCTTCTAGAAAAAAACAATTACCACAAGGCAGGCAGTGTTTTGTAACTCATAGATATCACACGTCCCCAACCCATTCCTGAAAATCAGAATCAGCTCACCTGCGGGTCGGAAAGGACTGGGGATCAGTCTGCTGTTGTCAGAATGCACTGTTGACTTCGAAAAGGCAAGCACGCAGGTTAGTTTGATGTTTGGTTCTGTTATTTTAGGGTGCTAAAATTTAGGAAGGGGCTGAAACTTACCAGACTTCTCTTCCAAGCTTCTCGTATCTATAAAAAGGGGAAAAAACAAGCAATAGCTTTTAAAGGTGGCTTGGCCGCAAACAAATCTCCTGTCCAGTCTCATTTTTATTTTATTTTAATCCTCACTCGAGGATATTTTTTCCATGGCTTTTCTGAGAGAGTGGAAGGGAGAGAGGGAGAAAAATATCAATGTGAGAGAGACACATTGATTGGTTGCCTCCCGCTCGCACCCTGATCGGGACCGGGGATGCAACCTGCAACCCAGGTATGTGCCCTTGACTTGGAATCAAGCCCAAGACCCTTCGGTGCGTGGGCCAACGCTCTAACCACTGCGCCACGCATCCAGGGTGCGGTTTAAGTCTTTGGGCAGGAATGGAACCCTGCCCCAGAACACCGCCTCTAACAGGAAATTGATTCAGACTTCGGAGGCCTGACTGAATTCTGGAATTTGCCACAGGGCTCTAGGAATCGGCTACAGAGAATCCCCACTAGTATCCACTGTGTTGGAGAAACCCTATGATTTTTCTCCTTATTGCTAGTTTCTACTACTGGTACCAAACAATAATCTGGTTTATGAGAAGGAATTTTAACTACAGTTAAAAAACCATCCCAAATTTGAAAAGCGATTCCTTGTTTTCAATGACCAAGTTCCATCAGATTTCAGAGCATCTGAGGGCAGAATCACCTAAAGGCAACTGCACCCCAGTCTGAACCAGGCACCTGATACATACCCTTTGGTCCTCCATGTCATGAACAGATGCATCTTCATTCGTTAACAATAATTGCCTCGATTTCTCTATTTTCCCCTAAAATCAAATATAAAGAAAGCCATGAGCTCAACACTGCTCCGATTTTTCCACAGATTGAAAAATCACATGCCTGTCACACCTAATTTCAATGCGACAAGTAGCCAAGGCTCTCCACCTGCTGAGAGTTTCCATCAGGATAGTCCCATGGGTCATTCCAACTCGGAACCCCCAGCCAGCTCTGGCAGCTGGCCCCACTGGTGCAGCCACCTCTCCACCATCTGCCTTCCTGGGCAAGTCAGAGACCTGGAAGTCCCTTCTCTCTCATTCACCCCCACATCTAATCAGTTCAGTCTTATTTCCTCTCTTTTTTTACTTAATTTGAGGAGAAAAATTAAATACAGAAAATACAAAGAATGATTATATACTTCTAACCCCCCCATCCAGAATTAACAACTGTAAATGTTTGATCATATCGGCTTCTCATTTTTTTTCCCCAAAAAGAACCATCACCCCAGTCTCATTTCCTTTCCCATTCTATCAGAGTTTTTTATACTCATACACACACAGGAATACATGTATCCATAAACAAACACGTAGTATTGGTGTGTTTTTTTTTTGTAATTTGCATAAAAACTGTATTTATGCATCTTGCTTTTCCACTAAACATCATAGAAACCATGTTTTCCCATTTTATATCATATATATTGTATGTTTCTACTTAATACATGTTGATAACTAGATCATTGATTTTAACAGCTAATCAATATTCCACTGCATGAATATACCACATTATATTTCTCTACCAACGGATATACAAACCAGCAAGGTTTGTCTGATCCCCTCTGAACCTCCAGTATGTGGCCCAGGGCTTAGTATTACCTGTTAATTGGATGTCCACTTTTATTTATTACCCTTTCAATCTAACAAGCTCATTCGAAGGAATGAAAATATGAGAATGTATGTGGATTCTGTTATATCACCTGCTTTCAAACGGGACAGTCTTCCCGTTTCAGAATAAAATATAAAATCCATTACTTACGAAAACAAGAAAAACACTTACAATCGAAATGAACAAATTTGTAGGATCCAATAATTCTGTCCACTGAAGAAATCTCTGCAGAAAAGACTTAAGAGGGAGAAAGCACCCGAGAAGTTAACAGCCGCAGAACAACAAAGGTATGTGGTAATGTTAATGGTTAACATTATTGTTGAGAACCTAATGGGGCTGTCTACCTGCAGCATCTCCTAGAATCCCCATCCTACAGGTGAGGAAACTGAGGCTTAGGGGGGCTCAAAGAGTCAGGAAAAGACTCATCGGCCTGTGTTCTGAACCACTCCAATATCAAATTGCTCTTGAGGAATTCAGCGGTTGACACGTAGAAAAAGAAGGCATGGTTTGCTCCAAAAGCCCCCAGACTTTACAGTGGTTCTGGCTCTGAGTCCTGGCTCTGCTGGGACAACTTAGGCTCCCTGTCCCCACCTAAAACAACTGGGCTGAGCCCTACTTTAGCTAAGGGCTGAAAGAGAACATCCTAGAACTGTGCTGTCCGATTAGCCACAGATGGCTAGGAGCCCTTGATTATGTGGCCAGGCCAAATTGAGATGCACTGTACCCGTAAAATATACACCAAATTTCCAAGACAATACAAAAAAGTATGTAGCCCTGGCCAGGCGGCTGGGTTGGAGTGTCTCCTGTATAGCAAAATGCTGTGGTTCTGATTCCCTGTCAGAGCACATACTTAGGCTGCGGGTTCAATCCCTGGTGGAAGTGCTGGGGAGGCAAATGATCTGTTTTTTCTCTCCCTCTCTCTAAAAATCAATTAAAAAAAAGATGTAAAATATCTTATAATTTTCATACAGATTACATGTTGAAATGTTAATATTTTGTATCTACCGGGATATGTACAATAGATTATTAAAATTAATTTCGGGTGTTTCTTTTTGCCTTTTGTAATCTGCCTACTAAAAAACTTAAACCATCTCGCCGGCTCCCATCCCGCTGCGGGTGCACGCGCCGCCCCACTCCCCGGAGGCGGGGCCCGTGACCCCGCCCCGGCCGCGGCCCACTTAGCGTGAGTGGCCCCGCGACCGCAACGGGAAGCCTAGGGGCCCCCCGAGAGGACCGGGTCCCCTCCCCCCCGAGGCAACCCCGACGCGCAGCAACAGCTTAGGCGGCAGAGGGCGGCCACGCGCGAGCGGACACTGGCTCCCCATTTAGGGCGACCTGCAGGGCGACTTTGTGGCGACCCTCCCTCGCCAGGCCTGGGGCAGAGGTGCCACGCGGGTAACAGCGGTGGCGGTTGGCCTCCCGCAAGCCAGAGTTTCGCCCCCGGCCCTGTCCGAGGTGGGGAGGCGGGTGGTGCGACCACGTGGCCTGCCCAAGGTCACCCGGGCCGGCCGGCGACTCCGCGCGCCACGCCCCGCCCCCAGCCGCGCGCCCCGGGCCGTACTTGGCGCTGGGTGATCCAGAAGTGCACGTTGGGCTCCATGCGGGCGGCCGCACTCCCCGCGCTCCCCTCCTCCCCCGGCGCGTCTTCCTGGGACTCGCGTGACGGCTGGAGAGGCCGCGGCCGCCGGCAGGGCGCGGGGAGGAGCCGGGCGGCGTGCCCCGCCCCGGGCGTGCGCGCGCCCCGCCTCCGATCCCCGGGCCCGCGCGCCGGCGTTCACGTCGCCACGTGCTAGCGCCCCAGGCTCCCGAGTGCCGGCTGTCTGCGCTCCCGGGTCCCCGCGTGCCCTTCGCTCCGTGCCACCCTCGGCGAGCTCCTGGAGCCCAGCGCGTCTGCAGCGCCCCCAGATCCCACGCCTCTAACCCCTCGGTCCCAGCGCACTCACTATTCCTGTGATCCCACCTCTCCCGCAGATCAAGCCGCCCGCACCCTGCTCCGTGGCTTAGGGTAGATAGGCCGCTTCCAGCGCGGGAGGGGTCAGCTATCAGAACCCCAGTATCACAGCAGCAACCTAAGGTTTCGGACATTACCCTTGCAAAGCCCTTCTGTTGCCCCTTACAGTCCGGTGTACAGGTATTGGGGATAATCAAAACAGGCTGCGTAATTTTGGTGGCCCAGTGAAAATGGAAAATGTGGCGCTCCTTATTTACGATTGAAAAACGTCGGCATCAGAGCACTAAACCCAGCAGGGCCGTGGCCCTGGGAACAGGTTCAAGTTTTTCCTCCAGTTCTGGGGCAAAACCAGATCAAGCAGGAGCAACTGGTGGAGAAAAATGTGCACCTTCCTTCACCCTGCCGCCTCCTTCCCCTCACCCTCATTGGTTGTGTGTGTGTAAGCCAGTGTGTTTAGGGTGTTCTGGGGGTCCTCAGGAGTCCTGGGTTGGAGACCTAGACCACCCTTAGTTGTGTGATCTTAGGCAAGTCAGCCTCTCCTGGTCTACTTACTCATCTATGAACCAAGGACAATAACTGTACCCACTCCGGGTGTGGTTGAGGATCAGTGACAGAAAAGATGTAAAAGCCCTAATTCAGCCCAGGTCCATTGTAAGTGCTGTTCTGGCCATTAACCCTCACCCGCCTATTCCCTCCCTTGCCTTCCCCTCCAGGAACATGAAACCAGATCATGTTTTCTTCACGCCCATGTGACTTTGCTGCTCCTTTTGCTCAGCAGACCTGGCTTACTTTTCAATAATCTTCAAAAGTTTGTCTCCTCTTCCAGGAAGTCTTCCCTGATGCCCATAGCTGAGTGAAGTGCCCCTCCTCACCTCAGTGTTCCCCTTATGACCCAGGAATACATTTATTGTACCACAGTATTTAGCACACCTCTATTATTCTGTTGGCTCTACCCTCAGGTGTCACCAATCCAGCTCAGCTGACCTCTCTGTTCCCCTCTTTTGACCCCTCCGGTCTAGCCTTAACAAAGGAGCTAGTGACCCTTTTAGAACAAGGTGATGTAAATTTTCTCAAAACCTTCCTGCTCTGAATAGAACCCAAAGTCCTTAGTGTGCCCCTAAGGCACTCTGGGCCCCTTACCACCCTCCTCCACTGCTCTTGCCTTGAGGCCTCTACCCAGAACCTTCTTGTCTCCCCAACTCCCTCTTTATACAAGTCACTTCATGTGATCCTCATCAACACCTTAATGCAGGTACAATTATTGCCCTCATCTTAGGGGCCTGGAGAGGCTGTCTCCCGCAAGGCTTTCTTTCCCTGACAACTCAACCTAGAACACCTGCAACTCTCTGCTCTAGCCCAGGCCTGCGATTTATTTTCCTTCCAAACATTCTAGGTATTTTTATTATGTTTAGTGTTTCCCCCTCTAGAGGGTAAGTGCATGAAGGAAAAGGTTCGTCTTCTGTTTACTCTTGTGCCTCCAAAACAGCACCTGGCATATGGAAGGTGCTCAAGGGTTTACTGAAGTAATGAAAAGATGCTTCCGTTTCTCTCTTCCCCCTAAACTGAGTTCCTTGGGTGTGGAGCCTCCACCTTACTCATTTTTGTGGGCCCTGAGTTAAGTTAAATGCCCGATAAATGTGTGTTGATATAGTTAGAAGGAAACCTAGAACCCCACAATTAATAGTGTTAAAAATGCAAATATTTTAAAATATGTTTATTTTTTTTATTACATACTTTACATTGATCACTTCAAGAAATATAATTACAATGATTTCAAAATGCAATCCCTGGATTCAATAAATATCCTCTATAATTACCTTCAATCAATATTTAGACATGTATGCAGACACTAAGTCAGCTAACAAATAAAATAAGTAAAAGAACTATAGAAACGACAAATCCCAGGGATGACGAACATGCATGATCGGTTAAGTCACTTTGCCACCGTGTCTTTTTAAAAACATGATTCACATTTGTTTCAATCACATACATCTCCACTCCAAGAGTTAAATTAGACTGCTGATGCTAAAAACTTAAAAACTATGATCTTTGTTACCTTAAAAAAAAAAAATCAGTTTAATACAAAGAAATTCAAGAAGAAAATTTCAGGACTCTTGATCAGAGGCTTTCGCCACTTCTACTACACTGGTGTACATAAAGGTTCGGGTAAGGCTAAGAAGAGTGTTTCCCATTGAAGACATGACCTAAGAAACACGTGAACTAGGCAGTCTATAAACTAGCTAGCCAGCAAGAAGTTACCAATAAAGAACTCATGTTAGTAACTACCATGTTTAAAAAGCCTTAGCCAATGTTACAAAAACAAAACATTTAAAGTAATATTTATGAAAGCAAGCATAATTCATTTTTTGCCCTCTATACATAATCATCTTTGAAATGCTAAAAGTGAGCTCCAGCTGTGGTTCTTTGGAGACGCTGCAGGTGCACATGGGATTGATCTACTGATTTACCTTCTCAAAATATTCTTTGGAAGCAGTCGGATGTGGCTTGATCTGAAAATACAAACATTAGGTAACTGACTTTAAAACAGTAGTTTCCAAAAGTGAGTTTAAAGTTATCAATGTTTACCCTAAAGTTCTTTTTCAAGGCTGGCCTATTTCCTTTAAAATACATGGATGAGAGTTACATTAACAGCCTGCCTGACCCCTGGTCCCACCTCTCAGCTGCTTCACTCATTCCCTCAACATCTGCAGCCTTGCTCCAAGGGTGGGCTCCTTTTGTGGATATTCCCGGTCAGCAAGCACTTGAGGCAGTGAGGACCTGGGGCCCTCTGTTGGGGTCCCAGGGCTTTTGGAAAAGAAACCTACCGTAGGAGAATCTGGGGTCCAGTTTGCTGGGCAGACTTCTCCATGGACTTCCACAAACTGGAATGCCTTCACCAGGCGGAGGGTCTCTTCCACGCTTCGGCCCACTGGGAGATCGTTGACACTCATATGCTTGACGACTCCATTGGGGTCAATTATGAAGAGACCTCTGCATCAGAATTTGTCCTCATTAGTACCTTAACAGTACCAAAATTAGGAAGAATCTTAACTTTTACTCTCTCCTGCCTCTAATTCTCCTTAATAAAGCATTTGTTAAATGCTATCATATGCTTAAAAACAAAGTTTTCATTGTTAGGCAGGACTGGACCAGGCCACCATGGAAAACAGGCAATATGGTCACATTTACAAATGTGACCTGAATGTCACACAGTATCTGAAAGTCACAGAGAGTAGAGACTTCTTTCCTTGTTAGTGATTTAGCGAGCATTCTTTGGGCTGCTGTATCAACTCTTGGCAAGAAACCATAAGCAAATGGGAAGGGACAGACTCACTTTATCTATATTAAGTAAACACTCAGGAGATGAGTGAATTCTTGGGTACATGGGGGGAAAATCCCATGGGAAAATCCTTGCAGAAAAAATTAAGTCTATGCAGAGCAGAAATCTAAAGGAAGAACGCACTTGAAGCCTATATAATTATTTTTTTAAATAATATATTTTATTGATTTCAGACAGAGGAAGGGAGAGGGAGAGAGAGAAACATCAATGACTAGAGTGTCATTGATCAAGTGCCTCCTGCATGCCCCCTGCTGGGGATCGAGCCCACAACCCGGGCATTGGCTGGATCCTAGGTGGATGCTCAACCACTGAGCCACGCAGTCTTCACTGTATTTGTTTTTAAATTTTAGAATAGTTTTTTTTCTTTTTTATTGAACTTATTGGGGTGACACTGGTTAAAACTACATAGGTTTCAGGTGTACAAGTCTATAATGCATCATCATTATATTGTATTCTGTGTTTATCATTGAAAGTCAAGTCTCCTTCCATCACCATTTATCCCCCCCATAAAACCTATATAATTTTAACCAATGTCGCCCAACAAATTCAATAAAAATTTTAAAACAAATAAATGAATAAAGGAAGAACCAAACTCATCACTTGTTACCACTTGGCAGCTATGTAACAAGATGACCTGCCCTGTGCTCTGTGTTCCTCTTCAGTGCTGGTGTCACTATGATATATGCAGATATATTTAAAGCACAGGTTTAACAATCTCTCTTAAAAGGGTATGGCATGCCAAGTGTTAATCACTGTGGAAAAGGTAAATTAGAGAAAACTCACAAGATAGAAAGGTGCTTCTCCATCCCTGGGCCTGGCCCTTGGGGACCTAGGCTTTGAGACTCAGAGGGTCCTGCTGCTGAGGCGCACTCGAGTCCGCAGGGTAGGTGCAGACACAGAGCTAGGATGGAGCAGGGCCCACCAACCCCAGAAAGCAAGCCTTATCTAAGCCAGACTCAGCTCCTTTCCCTCATCAGTCCTATCAGTGAAACACATAGGGAGGTAACTGCAAAATTAGGCAGAGCGGACAGGGAAGGATCCTGGGAGGAAACAGCTAGCACTCTTCTCCTTCTCCCTCGCCCAGTGTCAAGGCCAGACTTTAGTCTACGAAAGGAAGGCAGTCATCTCCCTGGAGTAAAAGAGGCCCAAGCTCCAAGGCGGCGCCCGGAGCTCAAATTCCAGGTGGCACAAGAGGAAGGCAGGCCAGAGGTGGCACAAGAGGAAGGCAGGCTAGAGGTCAGCTACCAGGCAGGTCCAGTGAGCAGGTTCAAGCTGGCCCCCAGCAAAGCTATGAACCATACCAAAATTCGATCCCTGCCTGCTTCCTGGAGGACAAGTTCCACCCAATCCCATCCCTCCACTCGGTGGCCATCAAGATGCCAGTAAGTTCTCACCCCTCCCACAGAGGTTGTGTTTGAATGTGGGACTGTAAAAGACAGAAAGCAGCTTTCACATTTAAAGGTCTAACCACAGAATCAATGAGGACAGAAATGACATTGAGACAAAGGTCATGACAGCTCCCAGGACCTGTGCTAAAAACTTCAGCTGCCTCATCTTGCTTAGTCTTCACAACCAACCTGTGAGGTACATTCTCATTTTAGTTATGAAAAAACTGGGACTCAAAGAGGTTAAACATACAGCTACTTAGGAGCCGAGCTAAAAAATAAAGAAATGAATAAATAAATAAATACTCTGGCTGTTTCCAATTCCAGGGTTATCTGAGATCGTACCCATTCCAGGATGCTGACTCCTACCCTACTAGTCCCCCTTCTCCGAAGATGCCAGGAATGTGCCCCCCCATGAAAGCGGCTCTCAGACAGCTAGAAAGAGCAGAGCAGTGTGACCATCAGGACACATATCCTTCTTCAGAAGGGGACGCAGGGTGGTGTGGGGGGCAAACATGTCTAGGCCATTTCTGAAAGACTGTCAGCCCTTGCAGGAGGCATTCATCGGTGCTTAGTAAATGCTAAAATTAAGGATTTTTTGTTTTCAAAATGCTTTACCAAGGCCTCTGCAAATGTCTCTGTAAATTCCCTAAGAAGTGGGATGATGCTAAACATGAAACAATTTTAAGTTCGTAAGGAACAGGACCTTACCTTAGTGCAATGCCAGGACCTTCTAGCAGTACACCGTAGTCTCTGGAGATCTGTTTAGTCAAATCTGACAACAGTGCAATGTTCATATGGCCCAAACCGCCATTCTAATAAAAATGCAAACACAAATGGTTATCTGTGCACTCTCACAACACTCTTGGCCAGGTAACTCGAGGTCTGAGATGAACAGTAATGGCAATAGGTAGCAGTAATAGCACCAACCCCGGGCAAAGCTCTGCTCTCGGTTCCACTAAATCACTTCCTCTTCCTAACTATCCTGGAGTAGATACTACTATCACCACCTATTTACCGATGAGGAAACTGAAGCACACAAAGGTGAAGTAACTTGCTCCAGGTCACCGCTAGAAAAGGACAGGGGCAGAGTTTAAACCCAGCTAATACTATAGACCTTTCTTTTCCTAATTCTTTCTTTTTTAATATTGACTTGTGAGAGAGAAACATCAATTTGTTGTCCCACTCACTTATGCATTCGTTGGCTGCTTCTTTTATGTGCCCTGACCGGGAATTGAACCTGCAACCTTACTGTAGCAGAACGGATGCTCTAAACAACTGAGTACCCAGCCAGGACTTTTTCTTATAATACATGCCTTGTAGCATGTATTTAGTTGAAGATTAATTTCTGAAGCATAGAAATGGAAGAGTATGAAAAAACTGAATAATTTGTTACCGATTGTCGAGCAGCTTAGCTCAAAATTTTGATTGATTCTCCCACAAAAACACCAATCATGCAGAACACTGAAATCAGAGAACCTAACCACCATCCCACAAGCCATGCAGGGTACATGGGATCTACAGGGTACTGGCGAGAGGGGAGGCCACAGACCCGGCTGTTCCCCCGCCCTGTGGGCCCTGCTCTCCATTATGGTTTGTACCCTGGAAAGTACACGTGTAGTGGGGAGTAAGTATGCATGCAACGCAGTGCCAAGGAAGATACGGGCATAGCTTAACAGAATCTGCCAGTAGGTGAAACAGCCCATTTCAGACTAGTCATGCTTTAACAACTTCCAGGTTAGTCTTGGGTAGGATCTTTTCCATTTTTAAGATCATGGGAACAAAGGCAGGGCAAACAATGTTTGTACCTTCCTTGGTGTGTTGATCCAGGCGAGGTGGCTGAAGTGGGAATCCACGGAAACTGCGACAACTTCACAGTTCACATCATGAAACTCATTGGCTTTGTCACTAAAAGCAATAATTTCTGTAGGACACACAAAGGTGCTAGAGAAAAAGGGCAGAAATTCTCATCAGAGAATTTAAAAACAAGGATTTAAAATCTGCACAATAGGCAGTCTAAAAACTAATTTGCTCAAAGGTGTAAAAGGCAAATGGCTAACCACCCTTACTGGACTCGCCTTTCTAGTTAAGAATCATATCCAAAAACAGGGGGAGGGGGAGATATTCTAAGAATAAAGAACTTTATTTAAATAAAGTAGCTTTACCCTGGTCAGGTAGCTCAGTTGGTTAGAGCATAGTCCCAATATGTCAAAGTTGCAGGTTGGGTCCCCAGTAGGGCACATACAAGAATCAACCAGTGAATGCATAAATAAGTGGAACAAGAAGTCAATATTTCTCTCTCTCTCTAAAACCAACCAATCAATCAATCAAGTAGCTTTATAAGAAAACTCATTATCTTTACTTTTCTCATTTTCTTCCAGACCAACGAAAACTTCCTCATAGACTGGCTTGCAGGAACTACCACTCCAGAGTATATAAACCGCCTTACTAAAACCCTACCACATTAAGAGAATGCTGCTCCATCCTCTAAATGTCACTTGTAAATTAGCCACAGATGCAAGCTGTACCAACAAGGCCGTCAGTGATAAAGGCTCAGAAAGAACGCTTCCCTTGACAAGAAGCCTAACTAGACACAGGCAATGTCAGCGTGCAAGCAGGGATCTTTGGTTACTTTCAGAATGACATTAAAGCATCGCAGAAATGACACTTACAAATCCAGAGGATAGAAGAAGAGCACCAAATATTTCCCCTTAAAGTCATCAAGGCTTAGTTCTTTGAACTCTCCATTGACAACGGCTGTACCCTTAAAATTGGGTGCATGCTGGGTGACGGCAGGAGTATGATATGACGAACCTGAAAAAATCCACAGGTGTACAGAGTTCATCATTTGCTAAAACAAACACCTATTTGATTTTATTTAAACCTCGTATAATAATTAATTAGTAGTATAAATTAAAAGATTCAGTTCAACTGTACATCTTAAATTATTTCCCTCCCATAGTTCTAGATTGTACACAAATTCAACTGAAAGTGCTATGGAAACTAAAAAGATGGCTGAAGATGATAGGAATGCAATCAGATTTAAGGAAGACATGAGACTGGATATGGATCCTGAATGTGTTTCAGATTCTGCCCGATCCGGATGGGACAGGGCAAATGGCATGGAGGAAGGAAGAGAGCAAGTGTGGGGCAAGTGTGAAGAACAGCCATGGCAGTGTGATGAAAACAGGTGTGTGTGGAAGGCAGCAGAGTGGCAGGCCAGGCAAGAATGGCTGACGACCATGCCGGGAGGGCCCTTCAGCAGCAGGGTGAGTTTGTTCTTAAAAGAGATAAAGGAGTCACTGGAGGTTTTCGTGTAGGAGACGGAAGATGAGCGGGCTGTTCTTAGGAAGATTAGTGTGGCGGGGAGGGAGGGTAAGGGAGCCGGAGGAGGGGAGACTGGTGTTAGGAGGAGATTTGTTATCTGAGTGAGATGGAGGGGAGGGTGTGGCAGAGAGACCAGGAAGCAAGGAAAGAATTCAGGAGATGTGTCAGAGCTGGAGAGGACTTCTTTCTGTCTGGGAACAAGGAACAAAGGAGATCGAGAGACAAAAGGGATCACATGTGAGATGCCTGGGTCTCAGAAACAATAGGAGCTGTTGGGAGTAGGAGTTTGGGACCAGTAACAAGGAAAGTTTTAAATCTGTGGCATCAAATCACCACTAGAAAATTTTTAATGCTCCAGGGTGGTAAAACTTTTTAGAACATTTCACCTGTAAACAACGGCTTTGCCAAAGTATATCCCCTAAACCATGACAAGCTTTTTAAATGGTGAGACAAACCTAAAGGAGGCATTTTCAAACACCACTGGTTATCTCAGGCTGATCTCCGCAAAGCCCACATTCTAGAAACTGAAGTGTAAATCTCAAGAAATAGCTATGCTTCATTCAGATCATGGAAGAGTCCATGGGATAATGTAGCCAACTGGAGCCTGCACACAAGTTTGAATCCAAAAGCCTCAATTCCCAACAGGCTGCATGCCACTCCCACTTACCTCACACCCCTTCATGCCACAGAAGGGGTCTGAGTCATCTCTCCCCCACCCTCCACCCATGCTGAACACAGGATTAAAACCTCTGGTAACCAACAAGGAAATAAGACACAAGGGCAGTCTGCCTGTGATTTTCAATTCTGGCTACACATTAGAATCACTTGGTGAGATTTTAAAAAAAATGCTGACATCCCAGTCTCACTCCAGAGATTGACTTAATTTGTCTGGGGTGGGATTGGGGCTGGGTATGTTTTTAAAAGGAGCCCAGGTGAGTCTAATGTAGAGGCAGGGTTCAGAGCCCCTGCCCAGAGATCATGACTCATGTTTCACTAGTTGGGTCAAAACAAGGCACAACACTTACTGGTACTAAAGGCAAATTTTGCTTGACTGGAAGCACACCACAATACATTTGTCAAGCATGTTCTCCGAGAAGCAGCAGGCCTAACGGCTGCAGAGGCAGAGATGCCCCAAGGAATGGTGCTCACGTGTCGGGCAACCTGGTAAGAGAAACACTTTATATTAGGAAGTAGCCCCAGAATGGTGGCTAAAGGCTGGCCCTGCCGAAAGGGAGTAAGCCAACGGTGGCCTCAGCTTGTTCCTATGGACCAAATACCAAACCCAAAACTCTTTAAGAGCATGGATTGCATCTCCATGCTCCTAATGTTCCCTTTCTGCTTCCTTCTCCTTCGAGACTGCAAGAGATGCTGGTCAAAGGATACAAAGTTGCAGGTATGTAGGATGAAGTCTAGAGAGCTAATGCACAGCATGATGCCTCTAGTTAACAACGCTGTACTGAACGCTGGGAATAGCCAGGACGGCAGATCTCAGGTGCACTCACCACACACGCGAAAAGGTAAGTATGGGAAGAGATGCTAAGTAGTTTGACTGTAATAGTCAATTAAGTATATGCATATCAAATCATCATGTTGTACATTTTAAACATATATAATTTTCATTTAAATAAATAAAGACTGCAAGGCGGAGGGGAAGTCCATAAAGACTCCATGCTCTTAAAAGCAGCACAGAAGGTTCAAAAACCAAGGGGACTTGGCAAGGCCCCATGTATTTAAGCCTTTCTGCCAGGACGCTATGCCGAGGCAACCGGCCCTGCCAAGGCTTTCCTTAGAAAAGACAAGGCCCTTCCAGCCCCGCAGACAAGCAAACAAGTGGAGCAAAGTTCAGCCTCCAGGGAGATTTGGCTGGGGCTCAAGGGGAACGTTTGCTCAATTTCGGTGTCCAGCATGACTCAGGAAGAGCCTGCGCTGAACCCGGCCGTGAGAAAGGGGCGCGTGGGTAGCAAGGGGTGCTAGGCTCGGCCGGGAGAAAAGCGGAGGGGCGGACCTGGGGAGTGGGGTGGGAGGTAAGTGCCTTCTGCAGTTTAGCACTCTGGTTCCCACCCGGCAGTCAGCGGATGCTCACGGCCACGCCTCGGGGTCCGCATCACGCTTTCCACCTTAAGGTGAGGAAGGTGAACTGAGGCTCGGAAAGGCGAAGTCCCTTTCCAAGGTCAGAGCGTCGGGTACAGAACCGGGCCCGGGCGGCACGTCGCCCGCCTCCGGGTCGAGGACCATGTGCTCAGGTGGCGACAGGGCTGGGGACAAGCCATCCGAGGGAGGAGGGAAGGGGACCCAGAGCAGACGGTGGGGGGAAGGGCGGTCCTGCGCAGGCGCACGGAGCCCTCCCTAGAGGAGGCCGCCCCTGGGTCCGTTACCCGCCGACACCCTCCAAGAAGAGCGAAATCCCCCAGACTGCAGAGGAGTGGGGTTTCGTCTGGGAAGCACGTTCTCGGAGCCATCACAGCGTCTCCGCGCTGGTTCCCAGCCGGCAGCCACTCACCGTAGCCCGGAGCAACCTTCCCGCTACGAGCGCCATCTTCAGTGCACGCGGGAGCGGCGGGGAGGACCCGGACGGGAGGAGGCGGGCCCTGCGTGGGCGGGGCCGGGGCCGGAAGGGGCGGGCCCACGTCCTGCGGGGGCGGGGCCTGAGCTGGAGCGGGAACCGGGGCGGGAAGAGCGCGCTGGGAAGGTTCCGGTCGGCTCCCTCAGCCCCTGTGGTGAGGGGACGGTCCTGCGATGGCTCCTCAGAGGCTGAATACCTGGGGAGGCAACACTTTGCCGCTAATTGTCGCCCCAACCTAAAAAGGACTAGTTCAGGTGGGGAGGTAGATATTTATTTCTACCTTTGCTACTGGTGTCTGTGTTAACCTGTGTGGATTACTGTTTATACCTGTTCTTTAAAAGGACCTCTTTCCTATTTCGGGCCTCCGGAGTTCGTTTCAATGCACTTTTCGTCCGTGAGTAGGCCAAGCGGGTAAGACGCATCAAGGTCTCCGTGTGCCCCAAGCCTTGGGGATGGTGTGTGGGCTTCCATGCTGGCCTCTCTTCCCCGACTTGGGAGAATTGGGAGAAATTTAAAATTTGTCTTCCGTCGCTTAGTAAAACTAAGTCCTCAGTGGTGAGCATGGTGCTCCGGAGCAAGTTCATCACACAGATGGAAATCTCCAGCGGCCTTGCGGTGAGCGTGACAAGTTGCAGGCCCTACATGGGTCCTTTCCGAACAGCAGGCAGGGCGTGGCCGCGCAGTTTGCTGTGAAACTGGACCGGGACCGGGTGCTCGCTGCCCCTCACTGCTTCAGCCAGTTAAGCAGAGACAGGGCTGACTTGAATGTGACAGTTTATTCCAATATTGCCAGCAATTTGGGAGAGCAGCAGGATCCATCCACGTAAAATCTTCTCTAACACCCCCTCCCCCCGACAAGCCAGCAGCTTATATTGGGTAGACGGACAAAGATTACATAGGAAAGTAGGAATTTCAGGCGTGGGGAAGTAGGCAAGGTATAATGCTAACAAGTTACG
Source organism: Miniopterus natalensis (assembly GCF_054644295.1). NCBI lineage: Eukaryota > Metazoa > Chordata > Mammalia > Chiroptera > Miniopteridae > Miniopterus > Miniopterus natalensis. The sequence goes on from NC_142094.1 coordinate 53,473,936, forward strand.
GGCAATGTGGGCTGGGGGTCACTAAGGGCTGGTGCCTCTGGGACGCCATTGCTTCCCGTGGTGATGGGCAGTTCTCCGAACGGGAAAATGGATCATTTCAAAGGTAACTCCCGTGTCCTGGGGGGTACAGCTCTCAGCCAGGTTAGAATGTGCTTCCTCTAACTGGAATAGAACAATCACGGTTAACAGGGCATGATTGATGTTTCTTATAACTTCGGCTAGTGCCCCCCAATTCTATTTCTGCCCCTTACAGTTGAGTGTGCATGTCACCTGCGTATTATTTCCTGGTCTGCCCCTGCAATTGAGGTTCGCCATCTTGGGGTCTTGCCTGGTCTTGCCTTCTCTATTCTCTTTTTTTTTTCCCCTTAGGTTTTGTCTGCTCCTGTCTTTCTGCCCACCTTTTAGAAAGAAGTCTCCCACTTGGATGGGACAACCAGAAATGTCTCCAGACATTGCCAAATGTCCCCTGGGGGGACGAAATCACCCCTGGTGGGCCCTGGCTGGTGTGGCTCAGTTGGTTGGGCATCCTCCAGTGCACCATGAGGTTGCCGGTTCGATTCCAAGGTCAGAGCACATTCCCGGGTTGCAGCTCGATCCCCAGTAGGGGGCCTGCAAGAGGCAGCCAATCAATGTTCCACTCTTGAATCCGTGTTTCTCTCTGTCCCCCTCTCCCTTCCTTTCTCTCTCAAAATCGATAAAAATATATTTTTTTAAAATCACCCTGGTTGAAAAAACACTGTTGTAATGGTCAATGGCAAGGGCTCTGGAGCCACCAGGACATGGGATCAAATTCCTGGTCTGTCACTTACAGTTTTGGAGGGTAGGGTGGGTGTCTTGGGCATCATGAATCCCTCATGGCTAGACCAGTTGCTTAACTTTTCCATACCTCAGTTTCCACACCTATCAGTAAAATGAGAATAATCATAGCATATACCTCAAAGCATTAGCTGTGAGGAGGAAGACTGCATGCAGAAGACTTAGGGGGTACTTGGCCCACAGTAGGGTTAAATAGAAATTAGTTATAATTTTCCCCACAAGCAGACAGGCTACATTTTCAAACAACTGGCACAGACTTTGATACGTTTTGTTTTTCTGCAAGTGATCAAGTTCCCCTTCCTCCTTTCACTCAGGAGTGAAGGACGAGGCTTTCGCACAGTGCTGATCTCCAGACAGGCTCAAATTATGCTCCCTGGAAGCTGGAGGAACACAAAGTGAAAGGAATGGAGGATGCCAGGACCTACCTATCTGCCCTCTGCAGCTCAGTCTTCTCTGCCTTAAGGCTCTTGAGCTGGGCTCTTACTCAGGAAACCTTAATTTTCTTTTTCTCTTAAAGCTAACTGTGGGTAATGAGGGTGACCACAATGGAAGGACATTTGTCAGATCCTCATCTCCCTGGGACAATTTTAGCTATGATTAGAAAGAAATCCTGACCATTTCTAAGATTCACACAAATGTCAGGGGTTTTTTAATTGGCTGTCAATAGCTTCGTACAATTTTGAAAAAAGTTCTCTCACCCTAGCCAGTTTGCTTAGTAGTTCGAGTGTCGGCCCTCAGACTGAAGGTTCTCGGGCTTGATTCTGGTCAAGGGCACATAACCCCGGTCAGGGTGCTCTCACATCGATGTTTCTCTCTCTGTGTCTTTCTCTCTCTCTATCTCCCACTCTCTCTGAAAAGCAATAGAAAAAATATCCTCAAGTGAGGATTATAAAAGTTAATAAATAAAATAAAAATAAATAAATAAAGCTCCTTAAAAAAAATATTCTCTTCTATGGTATTGACTTGTATCTACATTTTTTATGTTGTCTTTTTTTTTTTTAAATATATCTTTATTGATTTCAGAGAGAGGAAGGAAGAGGGAGAGAGAGAGAGAAATATTAGTGATGAGAGAGTCATTGATTGCCTGCCTCCTGCATGTCAAGCCAGGAACCTGGGCATGTGCCCTGACTGGGAATCGAACTGCGATCTCCTGGATCCTAGGTCGATGCTCAACTGCCGAGCCACGCTCAGCCTGGCTTTATGTTGTCTTTTTTTTTTCTCTTTTAAATATCTTTATTGATTTCAGAGAGAGGAAGGGAGAGAGAGAGACAGAAACATCAGTGACGAGAGAGTCATTGATCAAGCCCACAACCAGGGCATGTCCCCTGACCAGGAATCGAACCCTGATCGCCTGGATCCTAAGTCGACGTTCAACCGAGGAGCCACGCCCACGCTATGTTGTCTTTTAACACATGGTTTAATTTTCATCTTAAGAATGTACTGTACTTTAGGTATCTTTTTGCCTTTTCCCTCAATGTAAATCATGCTAGGACATTTTGTAATTTTTATCTCCATAAATCTCAATCATTCCACAGTCTTTTTTTTCCTGTCTTTATTTTATTTATTATTATTTTTAAATTTATCTTTATTGTTGAAAGTATTAGGATGTCCCCTTTTCTCCCATCCACAGTCACTCTTAACATTGGCATTTTAGGCATGCTCAACAAAGCATTACTGTTTCCCTCACACCAATCAGGGACCCAAAACAACAGCCCAATTCCCAAGTCTTTTGGCCACTGGAGAGGAAGTCTCACTGCTTATCGCTTCTTTTCCAAACAGGATGCTGAGGCAGTCGCCTGTGGTTAAAGAGCTTACGTCAAGGCACACAGGGATTCATTGGCTCAGGGACATTGGAACCAAGGACTCCAGTGGGCATGTTGGTCTCCTGGTCTGCTGCTTTCTGTCTAAAGGTTGATCTCCCTTTTCATGAGAATGAAATACCCTCGAATCTCAGGCCAAGAGACCCAGAAGGAATCTCATACATGAGCTTTCCTATGGCCCATTCAGAATTGCAAAATGAGTGGCCTTCAGCTAATCTTGGGCTACAACCAAAACTTCTGGAAGGACAGGCAGAGTCCTCCATTTGTGCATTCCAAGAGAAAGAACTATGACTGGTATTTTATCACCAATGCCAGTTCCGTTCTGCCAAGCTGTGCCTAACCACTTCCTCTATCCGTCCAGGTTAGGGAACCCTCCCTGCTACCTAGAAAGCATTGTACACATGCCTTCCCCATTCTCATCACTCGTTATGTCACATCGGAATTTTATTTTGCCTCATTTGGGTCTTAATCATACTGTAAACTTCCTGAGGGTAGATCTCATATCTTACTCATCCCTGTGGCCCCATTGGCTAGGCTAGTGCCTTGCTCATATCGATTGCTCAGAAATAGTTGGTCAAATGAATGAATGAACAGTGGCTGACATGGTAGCCAAGACGTTCTTCCCGCACTCATTCTGGAAAAAACATCTTTCTATTCAGCTTTCTCTAGCTGTCACAACAAGGACACAGATTGTTCCCCTAAAGGAAAAAGCCAAACTGACCTTGCCCTCATTACCAAAAGAGTAGAAAATCACCCAAATTCTCCCTGTTGAGTTTGAGAGAATTTCTGGGCCTCGTTGAGGGAAAGACAGATGAAGAGATATATGCTACTTTTTATGATGATTAGGAAAATACCTCCCTGGAACCACAAGTTAACATTTTGGTAGCCGGAGCTACAATTAGAGATGGCAAACATCACTCTGGGTTTTGCTGAGTTCTTCCTCTTTTCAGAGCAAAACAGTGGGGACCCGAAAAGCAGCTTCTTGCACATGACTTGGGCCCCCTCACCAGCCAGCCTCAACAGGGAAGGGAGATGGAGCTCACAAAAATGCGCTGCAAACCATAAGGTCTGGTGTATATATTACATGCTTTGTGACCTGGCATGGATATTTCTGAAATGTTGGTGACAAAGAGGAGTCACAAACTATTTAGGCAAGCAGTGTTTTTTGTTGTGATTGTGGTAGGGTGGAGGAAAATTCATCAGAAGGGGGAAAAAGCTCTTTTATTTTGGGAAAGCACTTTGAGAAGCTTTTAGTTATTTGAAATCAAGCCAAATTCCTACTCTGGAATGGAGAAGTTGGGAACAAAGAGGAACTACTGCATAACACTTGAAAGGGATGTCTTCACCAGGGAAGGCTGATTGCTGGGGATTCATCTCCTTCTGGGAAAAGCCGGGGGAGGGGGGGAGGGGGGGGCTGGGATGGAAAAGAAAGGCAAGATCATAACTCTTTAAAAAATCATTGTCTTATTGTTATGGCAAAAGGTTGGTAATAATAAAAATGTTCAGCAATGGATGACTGGTTAAATGAGTTGTGGTCCAAGCTATTCACTGGAATGAATATCCTGTGTCCTTAATAAGAACATGCTAACCCCCCCACCTTCCCCAAAGCACAGAGGGGCCAGATTCAGCCTGGAGAGAAGATTCACTGGAATCCCACTTGGTTCCCACAGCACAAGAGGATTGTGAAGCTTGAGATATAAGTCATGGAAATGTCCTATGGCCCAATAACCACTTCACAAGCAGAATTGCTTTTGTAGCATACAGGAACTGTGTGCACACTCACGGACTCAGTTTGGACCACAAAATGTGGAGCCTGAGGTTTGCTTGTGTCATTTGGGGGCTGGCTGCAGCTCTCCAGAGTCCATGCTAGATGGCATCCTCTCTCTATGGAGGAGACTTTGACAGCCACGTGGAATGAGTATTCCAACCCGTGGGTTCTTGCACAAAGCTTATTTCTATAGAAAGGTAACCCACACCTTTGCTTCTACAGGAGGAAATTAAGCTGCTCCAAATCAATTGGGCAAATTAGATACTATGTTCTATTTTAGTAATTGTCGAAGAGCAATCTGTGCAAAACATTACATTTTTTAAAACTCAGTATTCATTAGATTCTATTTAGCATATAACTGGCTAGCTAGCCGAGACTTCAAGAAGGGAGCAAGTATGCCCTACTTTTATTGGATCAATTAAATATTCACATACCTGCAATGGCCTATCTTGGGATAGCAAAAGCTTTATACTACAGTCTCAAAGATAATTAGGCCCAGTCTCTGGAACAACAAAGTTCATGTTATTGCAGCATTAAGGTCAAAACTGCTGAAGCCCATCTCACCTATGAGTCATCTGGTTTTAAGGGCTTTTTATATTGCACTCAGTTCATCTCACCTCCTTCTTCCTTTAAGAAACAATTCTATCTTTGTTGTCAAGACTGTCTACATTTGTATTGTAAGCTACCGTGCTTGAACAAATGAACCTGGCTTTGGTCAGTTTATCACCTGATAGGTGCTGGTCATAAAAAGACTATTAAGTGGCCCTGGCCAGGTAGCTCAGTTGTTTGGAGCATTGTTCTGATACACCAAGGTTGTGGGTTCCATCTCCAGTCAAGCTACATACAAAAAACAACCAATGAATGCATAAATAAGTGGAACAACGAATCGATGTGTGTTTCTCAAATCAATCAATCATAATAATAATAATAGACCATAAGTGATGATTTGGCATCTTTGCTTATCCATATTAACAGAAAATCATTGGCTTTTCAGTAGATTATGTGAAAAGAGCCTGTTTTTCCTGTCCAACTCTGAAGTAATTTTTATACTTTTGCTGTGTGATTTCCTTACCAATTTGAACATTTTTCCTCCATCTAAATCTGATTGCTCAGCACTGCACCATTTTGGGGGTAAATATTTTGTGTTTCACTCACTCTGAAAAGTGAATTGAAATAGGTCTGCTTAGTTTCTTTTAAAATGGTATGATCAGTTTAACTACTGGGCTGATCGTAGGCTACAGCCACATTTGAGGATGGCGAGTATGCGCCGTCAGACAGCTGGAAGCGCTAGGCACTGAGAGTGGCTTTCTGTGATGTCGACTTCTGATACCAGGTTATCTCTGATCTGTCAGGGCTGCGGGAATTTCAATAGCTCCTATGGAGTAACCAGCATCCAAAGGCGTAGGAGGGGTTGAGTGATGCCATATTTGCTTCAAGTCAGCAAATGCAGTCAAATGCTCACTACATGTAAGGCACTTACTGTGTTCAGGCCTTCCAGTAGGGAAGGCAGACACTTACCTAAATAAGTATCCTCACCACCCACAAAGCAGTTGACCTTGGGCAATACACCTCCTCTAAACACAATGGAGGCAACAACGTTTTAACAATTCAATGCCAAGTAAGTCTACCATGGGGACTCTCCTAACTGAACATGGCACCAGGGAAGGAAGGCTTGTGTTTTCACTAAAGACCTGTGTCACCAGGAGCACAGAGACCTCATGTGGTTGGGAACATCCACAGACACGTTTCACCAGGAATCTTTTCTGAGCTTGCAGTTAAGAACCCAGCAGATGACCTTGGAAAGTCTTGTTACCAAGCTGGGTGTTTAGATGTCCATAGGTCATAATCAACTAGCAACACCAGGGTGGAGCTGCCCAACAGATTTGTTAAAATCAGCTGGTTTAAGAACCAAAGGCTGCTCAGGCCCCGTTGCTTGGAGGTGATCTTTCCAAAGTGTGTTGCTTGGAGGTCAGTTTTTTCCAAAGTGTGGTATTTCTACTGCTACTCACACTTCACAAATATAGGTTAGGATGAATAAAAAGTTTTAAAGCAACTTGACTTTAATAGAAAAGTATTAATATAAAAATTATAGGTGGTCCACAGCACAGCAAAATTTTTAATGTTAAATTTGGTAACTACTGGGGGCCATCAACGAAGGGACTTCTCAGAGGACAGGGAATGCAAGTGGAAACCTCATGACTCCAACCCCACTTTCAGCTCTCATTTCTCCTCCTTAGAATCTTCCCAGGTGCCTGAAACCACTTCTTTCTCTCTGTTTCCAAGTCCTCTGTATATGTGTCCTCAATAGCCCTTATTCCATCTTGGTGGGTTGCCCCCCAGTTTGCCTTGTTTTCTAGTGCCAAGCTCTTCTAGAAAATCACCTTTGCGTTTCCTGCCGTGCTGGGCACGTAAAGGTAAACTCTGGAGAATGGGAGAATAAGTGGGAGAATGGCAGCACTGTCTCCAGCTGTTTCCTGCAGACTAGAAAGCTGTGAGGCAAGGAGAGAAAACGAAAACTCCAGCTCCTGCACTATTCAGAAAGTCAGTTTGATTATTCAGGCCAAAGCAATCCATATTTTAGGACGAAGATAGGCTTGTGACTTTCCAGAAGAGTCAATTTCTATTTACAAGAACTCTGAGCAGCTTTAGGCATGCAAGACAGGTGCCGACAAAATGGGAAGATTCTGTTTCTTTTGCGTTTCCAGCTCAGCTGATCCTGAGTGGACTGGAAGTCAGTATTTGTCTTTGGCATGTTCCCTTCCCTCTCAAACTCACCCAGTCCTCCACTTGGATTTCCATTCTTGCCATCAGCAGGCAAGATTCCCTACTTACCTATTGATATTTAATGGGCTACTCTTCTTTGAATCAACCCCCCTTTTTTTCCCCAAGAGGACTGTGAGTAGTTAATGCAGTTAATTGAAAGGAATGAAGCGATAATGGTGGAATTACGGAAGGGGATGGAAAACCCCCTTAAGTCTTAATCATTTGATCAACTGCCCGCTTTGCCTTCTCAAAATACAGTTTAAGTTCACTCTGGCAGACAAACAGAACAATTGCAACCAAGTTCTGCCTGCCAGCCTGAGCTAGCCAGAAATTAAGTGCAGACATAGATTGAGGCAGACTATGAGGTTCAAATCCCAGGTCATCTACTTATTAGTTGTGTGGCCTTAAGCAACTTATAAAACCTCTTCAAACCTGGTGATTTTATCTATAAAGTGGGGCTGTGTCTCTACCTCATCCAGATATTGTGGTCAATGAAATAATCCATATAAAGCACTTAGCACAGGACCTGGACTACTGTGGGTATCCAGTAAATCTAGCCATTCTCATTCCATTCTGGCATCGGAATGTCCTAATTTCTTCAGAGAGGCACAGATACTTGAAGTACAGCCATTTATTTTGTAGGCAGGATGTATTACCATGTGGCAGAGAGAGACATAGATAGGCTTTCGCTTGCTGAATGACCTTGCAGAACCCATTTATTCTCTCTGGTCCGTTTCACATCTGTAAAACGAGGGGGGACAGGCAGGGATTTTCCAGCGTGACAAACCAAATCCCTATAGAGGCGAGATGGGTAAAATCACTGGTGACTTGGGCTGGGTATTAGACATAGAGGGTGGTGGGGATTATGATTAACTGTAGAGCTTTGCTAGTCAAAGTGAGGTGCACTGACCAGCAGGACTGACAGAAACTTGGGGTTTGTTAGAAACAGCAAAATCTCAGGACCCATCACTGACCTAGTGAAACAGAATCTACATTTTAACAAGATCCTTAGATGATCTGTATGCACATGAAAGTTTGAGAAGGTTGCTCTGGAGCACAAGCCATCAACAGGCATTCAAATTTAGTTTAGTTTTTAAAGTTTGTTTTTTAATGTCAGCCAAAATAACAAACTAGGGCTGCAGAAGGACTTAGGCTGCCAGCAAGTGATCATTGTAGTTGATGGCTCAGAGATGCTGCCAGGTCGCGCCCCCCCCCCCCCCCATTGTAAGTTAGGGCTCTGGGCATGTGGATATGTAGCCAAGACCAAGCCTGGGTGACTTACTTAGGACAATAATTCCTGGAGTGGAAGATGCCAAAGAAGTCATCTGCTCAGCTCCCTGCCTTCTCACAGGTCAACCGGTACTGCCTCTACTTTGCAGACAAGACAATAAAGGCCCAGGGAGACCCAATGATCCAAAATCCAGACCCTAGGAAGTGGTGGTGGTGGGTATACTCGACTAGGGAACAATCCTGTGTTAGAATCAACCATTCTGGCTTCTAAGGCCTGGAAAGTCTGTTAATTTCTTTATATTCTCCAATGTCTAATAATTGTCCTGTTTCTCTCGGCACCTCCCTGCCACTTCCTGGCAGCCCTGGGACAGAAGGTTTCCTCCTCTTGCACAGAGAGGGCCCCCAGCCAGCTTCTGAACGGATATCCGGCCCGCAGGATGCAGAGGAGGCAAAGGACTCATTGTTCTTGGGGCCAGCGCGCCCCTCCCCCAGGCCGGAGGACACTCGTCGCAGACCCCTGGGGTGACCGAGGGCGCATTTCCCAGGAGCGGGCCTTCCGAGGAAGCGAGGCTGCGTGTTCCGAGTCTGGTGTTCTGCGCGTGCAGCAGGAAGGCGCCGAGAGCCCGAGCAGAAATGAGCCCGGACCCGGCGCGCGCGTCTCCAGCACCAGCCTGGCGCTGTTGCTCACGAGCGCGCCCGCAGCCGGCCCGGGCGGCTCCCTCTGCGTTCCCGCTCCTCTGAAGGAGTTTTGTTGCAATAGGGCTCGTTCATTTGCGAACCCCGCGTTCTAGGAGGCCGTTTATTAGCGGAACCGGCCACTTCCCACGCAGGGACCCCTGGAGTCCTGGCCAGGGGACGCCGTTCGCTTGCACCCGCGGCCGCCGGGGGGCGCTCGGGCTGCGCGGCCACCGATGCCGCCCCGCGAGCCGGTCGCCGCCGAGTCGCAGACCCTTTCGCGCCCTTGGAGGAAACAAAGTGCACCTTTGTCAGCGACTGGGCGCGTGTGCGTGTGAGACGGTGCACAGTCGCCGGCCGCCGGTGCGGGGCCTGCGGGCGCGCCTCGCTGTCTCTGGGCTGCAGCCCCCGCGTGGGCCCGGCGTGGCCCCAGAGGAAGGGGGTGCGGCGCGCGGCCGGGCCGGGCCGACCTTCCTCCGATCCCGAGTACGTCCCGAGGGTCGGCCTGACCCGCGCCCGCTCGTGCCGGGTCGCTGGCCACCGCCGTGGCCTGTGGACTTCGCTTTCCGGGCTCTCGTCAGGGCGGGAAGCGGACGAGCCGGAGCCCGGAACGTGGGCGTGCAAGTCCGGGCCCCAGGACTGAGGGTTCCGGCTCAGCCGGGCCGCCTTGGCTTCCCCTGCCGCCCCTCGCAGCGCCGCGCCCGCCTTCACACCGGGTGCGGGTCCCCGGGCGGGTCTCGGACTCCCGCAGCCGCGTGCCACCCTGGCCACGGCGCGGCGCGCGGAGAAGACTACAAGTCCCAGCAGGCCTCGCGCCGCGAGCGCGGAGGCTGTAGGCGCGGTCCGGCCTGGCGCTTGCGCATTGCAGCCGCCCGAGCCTGCTGGTACCACACCCCCGGGAGGGACGGAGGGGAGGCAGAAGCATCCGAGGCATTAAAGCATCTGAGGGAGCCGGAGGGGAGGAGAATGGAGTGACAGAGAAACGCGGAGGGTGGGGGGTGGGGGGGAGACTGTTGAGGGAGGGGGGAGGGGGGACACAGAGGGAGGAAGAAGCGGCGGCGGCGGCTCCTCTTTGCAGAGGGGAAAACTCTGAAGGATAAGAGCAGGAATAATGCGGTAGGAAAGGCGGGCTCGCGGCTCCCGGCTCCGGCTCCGGCTCCGGCAGCAGCGGCGGCAGCCCGAGCAGCGGCAGCGGCAGCAGCAGCGGCAGCACCCCCAGGCGCTGACAGCCCCGCCGGCCGGCTCCCTCGCTGAGCGCCGACTGTCAATGGAGCTGGAAAACATCGTGGCCAACACGGTCTTGCTGAAAGCCAGGGAAGGTAAGAGGCAGGGCTGCTGCGCGCCCGGCCCCTTCGCCACGGGCCAGGGTGCGGGTGTCGGGCGGCGTGTGGGCTGGGGCGTGTGCGTGCAGGATGCCCGCCGCGAGCAGGGCACCTCGGAGAGCTGCTGGGCGAACGAACGCTTCAGGTTGCCCGCCCTCGGTCTCAGAGAACCTGGACTTGGGCGGAGAAGGAGACACATCGTGGTTGCGGCGGGGGGTCGGGATGCTAACATGCCCCCTAGTTTCCTGCTCTAGCCTTGCAGGCACCTCGGCAGCTGTTGGAAAGGTCAGTTGGAAAGGCATTCATTCAGGAAGAGATGGGCAAACATGCAAATAGAATAGCTTTCCCGGCCGGCCCGGGACGGTTCTGTGAGTGTGCACTGGGGCGTGTGTGCGTGTGTGTGTGTGCGTGTGTGTGTGAGCGCGCGCGCGCCGGGGGTGGCCTCGGCCGAAGGCGAGCGTTTGCTCGCGCAGGCTGAGTTGATACAGGCTATTGCAGGAGCCCGTCGGCTGGGAATGTTTCGTAGGGAAATCCCGTCGTGTGGAAGGAAGCCTTTTAAAGGCAAAGTGAGATGTTGAGGAATTAGCCCGTTCCTAGAGTAACGGGGGGATGGTTGTACACATCACCTAGAAAATAATTCAGGATTTCACAGTTGTTGTTGTTCCCCCCCCCTCTTTTTTGGCGGGGGGGGGGAGGGAGGGGGGGGTAACGGAATTGTTTGATTTTGGCTCAGTTAAGAAAAGGAAGGTCAGCGTGCCCGTGCCTAAATGCGTTTTGAGCGCAAATCATTACCTTTCCTGCATTTAGCTGGCAGGAAATGTCTACATGGAGTGGGTAAGATCCTAACGTCAAAGCTATAAACACATGTTCTGACGCTTCCTTGAGATGGAAAAGGGAAAGAAAAGTGGCCCAGGAACTTAGGTGGCTCCTGAAGTGATTGTGTGCCTGTAAACATACCTATTTAGGAACACCTGGAATTTATGTGACGTCCCTTTGCCAAGGCTTGCGCTCTGGCGTGCAGCCTTTTCGTAAAGCGGGGAAGTGGTTTTTCCCGTCCAGGGGGGGAGTCTGTCTTTGACACCCAAGGTAGAAGGCAGCCCCAGCAAGGTCTTGACTTCAGAAGGATACTCGGGGAGCAGCCCACGAAAATGCCATACCTACTTCTTAATATTTTCATTCACCCGCTTTGATGAATGAAGGAAGGAATTTTTGGCCAGCCATAAAAACGGTTTGTGTTTATCCAGCCGGTTCCATCACCTTGCGGCTCTGTGCACCCCGTGCGGGTTGGGTGGTGCACAGCCCAGCGATTCAGCCCAGCCGGCGCTCACGTCGTAATTTCGTCGTCACTTGTCGCTCCCAAGCAGCCATCTGGAACGTTTGCTTTGAAAACCCCAGCAGAGTTTAAAATATGCAGGTCTGTTACACACACACACCCCTTCCCCAGTTGCTCAGCTTTGGTGTGCGAACAGATTTGTAAGAAAGACAACTTTTCGGGTTCTAAGGCCTGATTTCTTTCTTGTTGCCTAATCCTGAAATTTTAGCGAGCTGGAGCAAGGTTGGGGGGCTGACGGGCTCTCCCCTGGACTGGGCAGTGCGTCCCGGAGGGGAAGAAGTGGAGAAAACAGACCCCCTCTCCCCCCAGCCCCCCCGCCCCCCCCCAGCCTGTACAGCCGCCACCTGGTGGTGGGATTTGGTTGCACATCTCAGGGCTGGGGGCTCGGAAAGTTTCTGTCTCCCTCGATTCTGAAATCCTTCCCTTGGGAAACCACTGGATAGGACGGTGCTGGAGGCTTTGCAAGTTTCACTGGTTTCTCCTGTTGTCCGGGGAATTCTGCTGCCGAGATTCGCTGCTCCACACGTTCCTTTTTGCCAGGGGCATGCTTTTTCCTGCGCATTAGGTTGCTGCTTTTAAAATGTTTTGCTTGGAGTGAGCAAAGCGTTATCAATTTTCTCCCCCAAATTGGTCTCCTTAGTTTTGTGGTTTTTTCCCCCCACCGAAATGAATTCACCTCCTGATATTTTGGTTTGTCAGGTTGAGAGACTGGTGTTTTCAGAACCTTAGGGAAGAGCCCTACAGGCTGCAGGTTCATGTGGAATGACGGAATTACAGTGATTTTTAAAAAGTGCCTCACACTTCAGTGTCTTTTTAGGGTCTTTTCAGTTTTTCTTTGAGAGCTTGGTAGTCATCTCCTGGTGAGAAAATAGCTCTTGACCGTGCCTTTGAAATGGAAAGGAAATGGAGAGACTGACACATGAATGAGAAAAATTAATCACGTGGAAACTTCACTTTTAAATTTGTGTTTCTTGCCCTCTTTCTTTTGTCTAAACAGAACCTATGATTTTAAGTGCTCCATTTTCTTCTTGCTGGGTCTTTATTGAAAAATTGAGCAATATTCTAATTAGCGTGGAAGCCTATAGAAATAAAAACTATTTTTCTCTTCTCAGTTCTCATATATTTGAGGTCATTCTTTTAAATTAAGTAATTCTGCAAATAATTATATCATCCAAGTATTCAGAAATGAACGTTCTAGTCAGTTTGGTGAAATACCTAATATAAAATTTATAGTATCTTTAAAAACCTGAGCCTTCTGGAATGTTTAAAAACACTTCTTACTTGAAGATTCTTATGAATGGTTACAGATGAGAAATGTAATTGGTGAATGTGAAATTTAATTTAGCTCACTTAACAAAGTATATTGCAAACAATCTGAAATGTGGCTTTCAAGTAAAAGTCACATTTGTCCCAAACAATAGAGAAACAGGCCTTGAAGAAAGACAGACACACTTTGCAAATGCTATAAAGGAGTTTGTAGCTGTCCATGTGGGTGGATAATTCTGGGGCTTATCTTCTGTTGTTGTTATGCATTCTGAAAGGCAGGTGACTTCTAAATTCATTGTAAATTTAGATTCTTACCATAATAAAACATAAAGTAGTAGAAAATGTAGATATAGCAATAAAATAGAAAGTCTATAAGCATATTACAGTAAAAATGATTCATTTTTAGCCATTAGGAATCATAGGAAGCAAACCACACCTGTGTGACAATCATTTTGAAATAAGAAAAAGTTGAGATCTGGGTTCAAAATTTTAAACCTCCCCAATGTATTTTGTGGGCTGTTTATTTTTCTTGGTCTCGTGAAAAAACATCAACTCTGTCACTCCTACGAAGTTTAGATATCTCTCCTAAAAAGTGGTTAAGGGAAAGAAAAGAAAGAAGTTGAGACTGAATTTGTGCCAGTTTATGGAGATGAGCTAAGTGACTGCGCTCAGACGAACTCATCTATTTACGTACATTTCAGAATCTCAGAAAATTGGCAAGCGAGCTAGTGTTGGGATAATGGCCGTGAGGATTTGCAGAGTGCCTTTTTTGTTGTTGCAGTAAAGGTTTTTGTGTTTTTCTCATTCTAGATCTGTTGCTTCATCTTGAGTGAGCAGTGGTGAGAGGAAATTTTGCAGGGCTCACTTTTCCTTTCTCCACAGGCCAGCAGTAGTCATATCTGATCAATAAAGATGACAGAGGGAGTGTTGATACAGTTTCCTGAGCCTGATTCTAGCAGGCACCCAATACAGGAACTGAGACATCAGAAACATCATGACTTTGCCATTGATCACAATCGCTGAAAACCAGAATATACAAGAACCATGTCCTCTAATAACTCGGTGACTTGTTGGCTTGGTTCTTCCTGATGATCAAGATTGGGGACCTACCTGGGAGTAGGTGAAGTTGGGGGCTAGCAGAGGATAGGGAGGGAGGGCAGGAGGAGAGAGGGAACCACATCCAGCCAGTGAGGGGCAGGCTCTGCTTGGACAGACTCGCATTCCACAGCAGGGCTAAAAGCCCAACCCCCCTTCCCTCTTTCCCTTGCACCCCAAGTTCATGATGACAGACACAGAAGAGCAACAGCTTTCATCCCGGTGCAGGCAGCTCTGTGTGTGGAGGCTGCCTGCCCTTGAATGGCAATGCCATTAAATGAAATTGCCTTTTATTTTTTTCTAAGTTTCTTTTCAGTACTGACAAGTTGGAGGCAGAGAACCCAAAAGCAATGTTTTCAGAAGGCCTTGCTCTCTTACAGAAATATTTCAAGTGATGATTTTAATTAATCCGGCTGCCTGTTTTTAAAATCATCAGATAAATGCTCACAAGACTCTCATCTTTCAAGAGCTTAGCTGCTGCCTGTCAGATTCTAAACTCTAAAAAGCTTGATTCTTGCAGTGCCCAAACTAAGCCTTGTTTAAATTATGTCTTCAGAAGCTGTCAGTCTTGCTAAATGATACATTTGGGTCTGGGCTGAAGACTTCCATAATGTCCAAGTGAATTTCAGGAAAGAGCTCAACATAGGACCAAATTCACCTTTACCCAGGGCTCTTCAACCCATATGTGGGAACTTCCAGTACTCTTAAGAAACCGTCCAGGATTGCAGGCAATGTATATATTTAAATATGTTTTTATTGACTTCAGAGAGAGGAAGGGAGAGGGAGAGAGATAGAAGCATCAATGATGAGAATCACTGATCAATTGCCTCTTGCACGCCCCCTACTGGGGATCGAGCCCCAAACCTGGGTGTGTGCCCTAACCTGGAACTGAACCGGCAACCTCTTGGTTCATGGGCTGACACTCAACCTCTGAGCCACACTGGATGGACTAAACTTCAAATTAAAACAAACAAAAAAAATATTGATTTTAGAGAGAGAAGAAGGGAGAAAGAGAGAAAAAAAAACATTGAATTGCTCTTCCACCTATTTGTGCATTTATTGGTTGACCTGTGTATGTGCCCTGGCTGGAGATCGAACTCGCAACCTTGGCATATTGGGAGGATGCTCTAACCAACTGAGCTACATGGCCAAGAAAGGCTTTTTATTTTTTTTCCCCCTCCATATTTTGTTGGGAAATTTGTCTAGATTGAGCAACTGACTTTTCTGATTCAAAGTAAGTGCTTATTATGGATACATACAGAGCCCCATGTTCCTTCTTGAAACTCCTGATATGAGGCTATTTTAACTCAGTCATTTTATTAAGAAAAAAATTAAGTTGTGTGTACAGAAGGAATTAAAAAACAAAACAAAAACACACTTTTTCCATGGACTTCAAAAAGGTGCTCCAAAATGAGGGTGAAAATAGGTAAAACAGTTATGTATAAGGGTTTCCATTTCTTTTGAACAGGACAGACTGAAATAAGATCACAAAGGAAGATGTGAAAAACACACTGTTCTTGTACCCACTTTAAAATGTTTCTTTTTAAAAACTGTTTCCTGTGGGGTTGAAACATTTTAAGGATAGCCCAGTTAGAGCACTCTTAGGAAGCAACATTAGCATTTGAAACAATGAAACAGATTGTTGCTAGTCTCTGGTGTCTAATGCAGGGAACTCTTATTTGAAATTGTTTCAAAGAATCAACTAGTAACATCTTTTTGACAAATCAGTAATAAATTAGCCTAATTTCCACAGGGCCTGCCTTGCCTCCAGGAATTTGTAATCTGGAGTATCAATATATCTATTTAAAAGGCAATGATTAAATGAATCTCAAAGGACAACTTTGGGGGCCTGTACACAAAGCAGAAGACACAAACAGACAGGGACATTTCTGTGTCATGTGGCGGAGGCCCACGGGACAGTCAGGGCTGTGATGCCCCAAGCCTTCTCAGCCAGTCTACCAGTGTGCCCTCCACAGGTGGGGAAACTGAGATTAAAGAGAGAGAATCCCTTGTCCAAGGTCACTTGAATTGTGGACTTTGTGAAGCACCCTCCAAAGTCCTTTAAATATTCCAAAATATGTCTTTCCTCCTTCCCTGTAATATTGTAAGCCAAACCCAAACCCATTTTCCAGGGCGGTATGGTTTCTAAATCTAAGCCCCCTTGAGGTTGCAGCTGTGAAAGAGAAAGAGGGTCTCTGGCCCATTTCCTGGAGAAAGGGGCAGTGCAGGAATATAATTTTCCTTCCAGACCCTGCTTTCCTCTAAGTGCCCATGTGAGAGCAGCTGGATCAAGTATTCCTACTAGGTTGTGAATGACTGCTAGGTGAATCCTCTTAGTAGGCGTTTCCACTTTAAAAGTAGAACTAGCTATCAACTAGAAGGAATCTGTGGCTGAGGAGGGGGACCATATATACTATTCATACACGCCTGCACACATGAGTGCGCACGTCCAGGGCAGTGATCCTTTCTGGAGCCCCATGTACCTGTGTTCTTTTACCCACAGCTCCCACATCCTTCCCGCACACACACCATCGTATCGGAGAGCAAGGTCAGCCTCTTGGCATCCTTCCTTCTAACTGGGTTTGGAGAGAATCCTGATTAGCCAAAGAATTGCCCCTGAGGGACAGGTGTCAAAGCAGATGGGTGGTGGTGGGGACATGCCATTGGCCGTGGCCTTACCTCCCGTTCCTTGTCTGAGCCAAGGGCAGGCCAGTTCCTGCTGGCATTGGTTTTCCAAGTGCAGGTCACATCTTCCCAAGGCCTCTTCCCGGGGACTTGCCACCCCTAGGGAGATCCTTGTCATCAGGCCCCTCTGCCTGGTGGTCGCACCTTAGGTGTGTACCCATGTCTGTGCTGCTTTCTTTACCTAAAGAGATAGGGGCTGGGGGGCAGGTGGGGAGAAACCCACCCGAGCGGTTCCTCTGCCAGCTCGCAGGGCATCCCGCCTCTCTCCCAAAGAGGACGTGTGCAGCGGCCGTTTTCTCCCCAGAAGCACTCTCAGGCTGACTCTTCTCTTTTTTCCGGTGGAAACCTTATGGATGCTTCCATTTAGAAACCCTATCGGAGTGTGTGTGTGTGTGAAGGCAAGAGAGTCTCAAGAACCACTGACTTGCCTGGCTGGTGTGGCTCAGCGGTTGAGCGTCGACCTAGGATCCAGGCGATCGCGGTTCGATTCCCGGTCAGGGCACGTGCCCGGGTTGCGGGCTTGATCCCTAGTCGGCGGCGTGCAGGAGGCGGCCGATGAATGACTCTCTCATCATTGATGTTTCTCTCTCTCCCCCTCTCCCTTCCTCTCTCTGAAATCAATAAAGAGATGTTTAAAAAAAAAAAAAAAAAAGAACCACAGACTTCCTTGGGGGTCGCTGTCAAACTTGAGCTGCTGGAGAGGAGGCAGCATGTCCCCGCCTGGTAATGAGGGGACGGAAGTCAAGCCTTTGATCTGCTCCTGCAGAGAAGGTGAAGCCCTGAACTTAACCGCTTCGGGAGGAAGAGGGGTGAGGGATAGAATTACCCAACTACAGGCTAGAGAGAAGCCAGTCAGTGTAATTGGTCTGCGCATCTGATAAAAGGTCCTGTGAAACCTCATTTGAAAATGGAATTCCATCTTGGCATGGGCCTGAGCACTTGTGAAATGGAAACAAGCTGGGGGAGGCTCAGCAAGTGGCCCAGGAGAAACGGCCTGGTGTGAACGTCCACGCACTCAGGGAGAGCTCCTTGGGATGCTCAGAGAGCGTCCCACGGCCCCGCGACCGGGAGCTCAAGCTCTAGGAAAAATAGGGTGCGGGGTGGGGCAGAGAATTGGGCTGCTGACTTGAATGGCAAAGGGCGTCTGAAGACCCAGCTTTCCTCAAGCGCAGTGCCATTGTGGGTTGATGCCTCTGAGTTTGCAGTCGCAGGTGAGGAAGGGTGTCCATCAGATGAGTGGAACATAGTAGGTGTTCAACAAACGTTCCCAGAAAGGATTGACTGATGCTACATCTGAGTTACATGGGAGGCAGAGAAAGTAAAGAGCCTCAAGAAATGGTCCTGATGTCACAGTAGAGGGTAAATTAGGAAATGATTCAACATGGTTGGGAAAGATTAACAGAGGGTATAGGGCAAATTGGAAAATGTTTTCCAAACGTTTATCTTAACTGTGAAAAATGCCTGGCAAACTCCCCCACCCCCATCCCCAGTTTGGAAGTGGTTTGTTTTACTTGTTTTGGAAGAAGTAAATATTTGCATTAGACCAAACATTTGGGGCAGTTCTCCCCAATTCTGAGGCTCTGTGTGTGTCGGAGGAGATGCTTCAGGCTGTAAGACTCATACCTTTTTTGGCTAAATCGAAGGTAGCTCAGGACGCAGTCTTCACATGCATTTCACGTCTCTACCAGGACAAGGCTGAGAAAATGGAAAGAAAATCGGAAGCCAAACCAGTGATCCCTCCAGACCTAGGAGTGGCTGATGACCTGGCATTCAAGGGATGTAATCGTTATAGAAAAATTGCCTTTCTGCTCATGGGCAAGGAGGCTGGATCCAATTAAGACAAAGAAAACGTATGGTAACGCGGAGGAGAAATTTCTAAACAGTCGATTCTGTAATCCTCTCTGAAGAGGAGAGGCCAGCATGACTGGGCTTTATGGGCGATGCCAAACCCTGCGATATATAATAATTAGGAACCACTGGTTATTTTGCCGCACACTCATTTTCCAAACCACTAACCATTGCTTGGGATGGAATGCACTGGGCCTAGATATTTGCCCCAGATGTCTTCCCATCAGTAGTATCCAATTAGAGGGATTTTAAAAATTAAAGCTTAATTCTCTATAACATATAGCAGAATATAAATTTAAAAAGGACCGACCTGATTTCTTTGACGGGTCATGGGTTACCAGGGTGAGAGTTAGGCTTTGGGTGCACGTCCAGGACGCGTCTCGGTTTGCATTCTGGTAGCTGTCGGGCGACTAATTGTTTTATATCGTGGTGCCTGGTGTTTTCTCGAGTCTCTTCGGCAGCTTACAAACATGTCGGGAATGATGGAGAGGGGTGAGGACTTGAGAGGCCCAGTCAGAGTCGAGTTCCTGGGCAAGCGCTAGACGTGAACCTGTGCCTGCTTATAATTTTCTCTCACCCAGGGTGGGCCTTTGTATGTGTGCCCTAAATACCTGCCTTAAGTACGAGAATGGGGGGTTTCACGGGAGCCGAATTCAGGTGGAATAGCCCTGCGCTGGCTTTGCGTCTTCCCCAGTGTCATGAATCCAGTGTTTAGTTAGCGCTCACTGTGTGCTTGGTAGCATGCTAGGCTCTGAAAAGAGGATCGGGCGAGCAATGGAGCCTCCCATCTTCTTTCTAAAAGAATCATTTAGAAAGTATAAAGTCCTTTGCGTCCATTGTTTTAGTTGATCTTGATACTCCTGGGAGGTATGTTTTATTCTTACTCATTCTTAGAGATGAGCAATCGGACAGTCAGAGGTTAACGACTTACCCTAAAACACCCTGCTAGTCCCAGAGCCAGGCCCCAGCGACAAGCTCAGCCGTCTGACACTCTTTCCTGCTTGTCAGGGCCGCTTCCCTTAGTAATCTTGCCCGTCACTGGGCACGTCCATACTAACATACGTGACCGAGATGTCTGAAAAAGAACCCAGCGCCCAGCTGTGACTCACAGTTAACTAGGAGCCATTCTAATTTTTAAGATTAAAAAAACCTGCAGAGGCATTGCTTGCTAAAGAAAATTCAATCAGCAGTAGAAAACATCAAGAAGAAAGCAAAGATCTCTCTCCTCCTGTGTGCTCTGCTGCAGTTTCAACCCTGAAAGATGGTTGCCTTTAGCACTTAGGTGGGCATTTTCCCAGATCTCTATGTGTATGCGTGCATTTTCCCAGATCTCTATGCATGCATTTTCCCAGATCTCTGTGTGCATGCGTGCATGAACGTGCAGAGGCATTTTGCACACATGGGATCTTAGCATTCACGCTGTCCCACGGCTGTCTTCAGTCAACAATACGTCGTAGAGCCTTCCTGGATCTGTGTTTATAGTTTCCCATGAAATGGATGGGTGTCAGGAAAAATTGTGAAAGACTTTGGAAGCGGAGTGTCATTCAGATGGAATGCCACGTGCTTTCTCGCAGACCCTGAGGGCTTGTTCTGAAGGGGTCTGTGTCCTTGATTGCCTTACCCTAGTTTAATAATATACTCAACCAAACCCCTACAGAGTGAGCCCGCTAGGGTCTCCAGTCTTTAAGTGTATTGTAAACAGTGTAGGAACATCCGACCCATCGTATAACATCTTTATACATTTATTTAAAGACTTTAAGTTTGTTTCCAATGGTAGTATCTGTTTAATAGCATTCTCCCCTTCCTCTCCCCCACCCCCCTTTGGGAAGATTAGCGATGATTTCTGAAATGGAATTGTGACCCTAGAGATGTATGAAGTCCATCTTCTTATGAGAAAGTCACACGATACACATGAGGTCATGACCTTTTTGAAACCTTTGGGATTTGACCCCCCTTCTCCCCCAGGGTTCAGTCGTTTTTTTCTATGGTATTCAAAGTTTGGATTAGGGAAATCAAGTTCAGTCAGGGACTTCCCGTGGCGATGACAGTGTAATTGCCCCTGGGTTTTGAATGTGTAAATTGTCAGGGAACCAGCCCCACAGCTCTGTAAAGGTGGCCCAGGCTTTCTCTCCTTTGATCACCACCACAGCCCAGACTTGGCAGCTCTGCCTGTTATTATTTCAGTTTCAGAAAGAAGGAAGTCAAGCACAGAGAGGTGGCGCGGTTCTCCAAGGTCACACAGCAAGGACCCTGTGCTCCCCCACCCTCCTCTAGTGCCGCCCCGTTGCCTCTTTTCCCATCGGTAAGGACTTTCACATTTGCTTGTACATTGCGACCCTAGGGTGGCACTGGTCACCCGGAGATGGCGGGCCTGTGAATGCATCTTGGGGAAGGGGTGCCCTTCCCATGCTGGTTTCAGGCAAGGCTTTTGCTCCTGTCTTTTATCTGGCACAGCGGTCCCCTCTGCAGGAGTCTGTGGGTCTTCCGTCAGTAACTGCTTTGACTGAAGGTTTGCATGTGATTTACCTACATGAGTGTCCGGGAGCCCTTCTGAGAATCAATAGCTCAAATAAAAACAGTAGGGTACAAAACAAGCCCCCGGCCCTGCCTCCCACTGTCCCCCTCTGAGAGAAGCTGGGCATGAGGCCACAGCCCAGAGCCGGGGTCCCCACTGTTTTGTAGTGTAGGAGGAGGGAGTGGCATTTTCTTCCTGGAAGCACTGGGAGCTGTGCTGGCTTGTGCTCGCTGGCTCACAGCTGCCTGGAAGCAGCGGGGAAGCCAGACGGAGAAAGGCTGCCCATTAATTGGATGATTAGTCTGAACATGGCTGTGGGCTCCCTGTCATCTCAGCGTGCGGGAACGAGCTGCGCCACCCCAAAGTCAGCTCCTTCTCCAGAGAAGGAGTCCGAGGACCAAAGGAAGCCCACGTGGGCGGCAGAGTGCAGGGATGGAGCAGAAGCAGTCTTTAGAGCAGGACGGTCCCAGGCCTGGATCTTCCTCCCAGCAGCTCCGCAGCTCTGTTACTGGTTCCATACTGCATTTGTTTTCTAGAGCTACCTAGGGCTGCAGCTGAGAGCCACAGAAATGTATGTCTCATAGTTCTGGAGGCCAGAAGTCTGAATCCAAGTGTGCACAGGCCACCCTGCCTCTGAAGGTGCTGGGTGTATCTGTCCCAGGCCCTCTCCTTGCCTCGGGTGTTCCTCGGCTCACAGATGTCTGTCTTCTCCCTCTGCCTCTTCCCACAGTCTCCCCTCTCTGCGTGTCTGTCACTGTGTCCAAATTTCTCCCCTTTAGGACACAGTCATGTTGGATAGGGGCCCACCCTCATGACCTCATTTCAACTTAATCACCTCTGCAAAGACCTTTTTCCAAATAAGGCCCCATTCTGAGGTGCTGAGGGTGAGGGCTTCAACATAATTATATTTGGGGACACAATTCAACTCCTAACACAAAGCCCTGGCTGTGATGTTCTCAATCTGAAGCTCATGGGTAGCACCTGGGGATCTATATTTTAAAAATGCCCCACGATCAGCCAGGCGTGGGACCTGCTGCTCTAAAGATTTTCTGGATTTCTGACTCTCTTCCAAGAGGATCTTGGAGACTCTGCTCCAACCTGGCTCCCCAAGCAGGACCCTCTGCAGCTTCCTTGGTGGTTGGTTTCTGCCCTTTGCTCAAATCTTCCTAGTGTTGGGAACTCCCCAAGGGCTGGGACTAGGATTTTTTTTCTTTCTTTGTATCTCCCTGGGCCTCACCACATGCTAATGGTAAACTCACATCTGTAGGCCAAGCCCAGGTATGCCTGGAGCAGTACTCACCCATTGGGTGCTGGCTCTGCTCTTTGGAGGCATCAGGAATAAATATACCTCCCTTTGCTGAGGGGTCCTTCTAATATTAGAAGACAACTGTGATACTGTAGAACTGAACTGGAACCCTGGCCTCATTGCACATCACATTTGAGTAACAGACACATTCAACCAAGGGCTGGAATCTGTTAGCAAATGAGAATGTTGTGCTTCAGGACATAGCCGGTTAATAACTTCCCAGAGGTGGGGGCAAGACACCCACTTCTTTTTCTTTTCAAGGTAATAGGATATCTTATCTTGCTGTTAAATGCACTGAGCCAAGATGTGTCAATTCCCATTGAAAGCTCTATTAATGCCTCTAGTGGAAAGGTTGCAGGGGAAGGGAAAAGGTGCCACCAACATGCTGTGTGAGCTTAGGTACATTACTTGACCTCTCTGAGCCAAACTTTTCTCAGCTGTATAAAGGTGTACCTTGGCCAAGGGGATTTCTGGAGCTCTTCACCCTTCAGATCTTGAGAATTTGCTGGTGCATTTTCCACTGATAGTAACTCAACTGTGGGTGCTTTATAATAAGATTTGATGGTAATTTGAAGAGCAGGCATTACACATTAAAATGAAAATTACCCCAAGGAAAGAATTAGAACTGGGAGGGGTTACATGTGTAATAGAAACAAACAGGAAAGAACCTCGCCGCTGCTAATTTAACCGATGCCTGCAATCTAAGAAAGGCAAATTCATGATTCTAGTATTTTCTTTAGTGGATTATAGAAAGGAAAATTAAATCAAAAGTCAAAAATAAACAGTTTGATTGTTCTGCACTGTATTATCTTAATAAACAGCCTTCCTGGAAAGTTTAAAAATACACAGTGCTCTGTTGGCCAAAGAAAACAATATCAATATTGTTGAGAAAATGTAAGAATTTTCCATCTAGACATGAGTGAGGGGAAACTTTGTCATGGGGACCTGGAGGCATCCCACAAGGAGTTAGAGATTGATAAGCATTCCCAACTTTTCAGGGCTTGGGATTGGGGACAGCTGTGCCCCCAGGGAATGGAATGGGCCCTGATGGCATTCTTGAGGGCTCCTGGCGAATCCTGACCTGCTTCTTCATTCTCCAGCAACTTCATTCGTTTGGCCTAGGTGTCCGCCTTATCTCAACTGTGACACAGGTTTCACAGGCCAGGATAATGCTAAAGGGATTGGTGATTCTTTTCTGCTCAGGTTTTCTACCGCTGGAAGTGGTGAAAGGTGGAGACTGGTGGTTTTGATTCTGTTCTTGCTTTGCTGCTCCTTTGTCTGATGTCCCAAGGCCAGTGACTTAGTCTCTCTGTGTCTTTACCATCACCTGGGGACAATGCCCTAATGATTATAGAGCCCAAGTAAAGAATAGGAATGAAATAGAAAGTCTAGATACACATCCCCAAGTGTATGTAAAAAAATTAGTATGTAGTAAAGGAAGCATTTCAGATCAGTGGGAAAAGAATGGCTTACTTAGGAGGTGGTGTTGAATCCTTGGGAAATATATAGTGTTAGATTTATTATACTAACAACAAAAATAGTCATTGAAGATTTAGAGTTTTAAAAGTTAAACTATAAACATTCTAGAAGAAAATGTAGGTGACTGTTCCTTACAGTTTGGGGGTGCAGTCATACAAAAAAAGATTGATGTATTTGACAGTGCCAATAAAAGAGGTCTCTGGGAAAAGAGGCCATAACAAAAGTTAAGAGTCAGTGATGAGCTGGGAAAATAGCCTCAACATATAAGATACTCTCGTAAAAGTCAATCAGAAACAGGAGACACCCAGTGGAGAAGTGAACAAAGAGCGTGAAGAGGTAATTCACCAAAGAAGAAAGAGCTGGTAAAGAGGGTGTATTAATTAGGCAGGAGTCTTGGTTGCAAGTGACAGAAATTCAATCTCGAGGAGTATAGACATATGAGAACTCACCTGGGAGGAGACTGGGAGACTTGCATGTCACAAGGAGGGAGAGAAGTGAGGGACCAGGATGGCCTCGGAACCCTTGTAAGCTGGAACTTGAACCCACCAGCACCCTCCATTGCCCTCATCGGCTTCTCTCGATGTACCGACGTCATATTTTCTCACTGTCTTTTTCCATATGATGGAGAAATGTTCATAGTTTCATATCTTACAGCTTCCGCCAATGGAGAGAAGACTGGTATTTCCCTCCCCAATTCTGCTTTGGTAAATCCTAGGCGGCGACCCCCTTGGCCTGTCTTGCGTCAGTGGATCACTCTGGGACAATTACCATGGATTGCAGGCATCAACGCTTAGATTCTCAGATTGCAGGTCATAGGGGTGAAGTTATAACAACTTGGGGGCTCCGGTTACAGCCAGAGAGTCGGGGGGGGGGGGGTAGTAAGTGAGGAAGTAGTTTCTAGGGGGAAAAAGAGTGTGCTGGTCAGACAGGCAGTAAATAGGGATCACTATTCATGAAAAGATGCTCAATCTCACTAGTACGCAGAATCTTATATATGCAAAATCTTAGACTGGCAAAAATTTAAACATTGATAAGGCCTGGTTAAGGTAGAGTGGATAAGTAAGTTCTTTCAAGGTGGCTCAGTCAGTTGGAGCATCGTCCTGGATGCCAAAAGGTTGAGGGTTCGATTCCTGGTCAGGGCACATACCTAGGTTGGGGGTCTGAACCCCAGTCGGGGTGCATACGGGAGGCAACCAGTCGATGTTTCCCTCTCACATCAATGTTCTCCCCCCCTTCCTCTCTCTCTAAAAAATTAAAATAAAATAAACATAGTCTCAGGTAAGGATTAAAACAACAACAACATGTTATACTCTCATTGCTGATAGGAGTGTAAATTGATAAGTCTTTCTCAAGGACTGTTTGGCAATAGATGCATCAAAATGCTTAAAATTGTGTAACCCTTAGCTTTAGAAATGGAATTTCTAAGATTTTACTTGAAGGAAAAATCAGGGTTCTAATGATTTGCAGGAGGTTGTTTAGAAAGTGTTTATAATAGAATTGGAAATAATTTCAGCAACCCTAAGTAGAGGATTGAGAAAATGAATTTTGGCATGTTCAAATAAAGGACTCATATAGCCATTAAGAATTATGGCAATCTATTCTTATTGACACAGAGAGAGGCTCATAATGTAGTGAACAGAGGTTAGGAAAACTTGGATTTTGTTCAGTGAGCATACATTACACTTAGAATTAGTAAAACAAACATTATTATTTGGGGTGTGTGTGCAGATGACAATGTGTGCCATATAAATATAAGGCCACTTGGTGGGACCATAAAGAAATAAAATCCTTTAAAAACAATAAACATGCCAAGCCCTCTGGACCTTACCAAGGGCTGTCCTTCTTAGCATTTCACCTTGGGAAGTCATAAGATTATTCCAGCCACCTTGCCTAAAAGATTCCTGAAACTTCTCCCTGGACCCATTCCTTGACTGACTAGCTTGACTGAACCTGTGTCACAAGCGCCTTAGTGTGTCTAGCACACTTTTTGGACTCTGCTAGATGGTGACCCACCTTTGTCTTTTAAGTATGGATTTGGTTTTTGGGAAAAGCCTGCATTCCTTTATTGCCAGGTTTGGGGCATAACGCAGGCAACCCCTCTGGATGGCAGTTTTGAAGGTGGGGAGTGGGGGATGAGCGGAGAATGGTGCCCTGGGCGTGCGGGCGCTGGGTGTTGGATTTTACAGTGACCACCGTCATTCTTTTATTTTATCTTATTTTCATGTGATGGCGGGAGGTGAGCACTTTGATTCTTGTTTGACAAGCTGGGGAATTGAAGAGAGAGACACTGTGAGTGTCTGGAATCCTAAAACCAGGGATGTGCCCAGTGGGGACTGGATCCCTGTCAGCTCTGCCTGGTGAACTAATGACCCACTAAGGAGCAGGAACACTGTGGGATGTACGAAATCAGAGTCGGTTTCACCGATACGACTCGAACGCTCCCGGGTCTAGTTGGGGGAAGGACAGGTACATGGCCAACTACGTCACAATGTAGAATGTAAGTACAAAGGCAGTCTCGATGGGGTTGGGGCGTCAGTAAAGGCTCCACAGAGCGATGTCACGTGGGCTGGGCCTCAAAGGCTGGTGACCGACAGTGTGAAGCCACTGTGAACAGAGCCCTTACCGGGCGCCAGGCCCTGTGCGGAGAACTCCCTAGAGATGTCGTTTTCACTACAATCCAGTGAGTTACGTATCATCATTTGCACATGATAAATCCGACAGAGAGGCTAGTGTACTTCTCTGAGGTTGTGTAGCAGCTAAGTGTTGGAGCTTGGATTTGATCCTCAAGCCAGAGTTAGGGGGGAGAATTCCACCTCGTGAGGCTCCAGGGTAGAGTGCTGTGGAGACAGTGGTCCCCGGCAGTGGGGAGGGCAGAGCCAAGTGGTGGTGACCGGGGTGACTGAGTGTGAGGTGATGTTTGCCTGGAGTGTGGAGTAGTTGCAGGGAAACAGGTGGCAGGAAGGCTGGAGAAGGGGACTGTCATGTGGGGAGGTCTCTGAATGACAGGCTGAGAAGTCAGGAGTTAAATTTTTAGGCAAAATGGGGCCACTGCGCATTTGTGAGCAGTGGAGCTGATACTGGCTGAGTTAGAAGACGCTGGATCCGGTAGCAAGGCTGTGAGGCTACACGAGCCGTAGTTCTGAGACGTATGGGCTAGGTGGCCAGGGTCCTGCAAAAAAAAGGGGGTGGGTAGAAGCAGATCCGGTGGGGAGGCCGAGTCTATAGTACTTGGCACCTGATGGGACATGGAGGTGTGTGGGAGGGCAAAACTATGAAGACTGAACGCAGGTGACACTGCAGGCAGCTGGGAGGTGCTGCTGGTGATGGGAAAAGGTGTAGGTGCGGTTGGGCCTCGCTGGCCGGAGGAATGGCCGGCACTGACCTCAGGCTGTTGTGAGCCGAGCCTCCCGTCGGAGGTGAGCCCTTGGGAGGTGCCTGCAGGGCAGCAGCTTTGAAGAACGTGGGAGCAGATGCCTCCGCCGGTGTTCCCTGCCAGGCACCCACTTCCTCTCGCTCTGGCAACAGCACCTCCCTTTTCCTTGGAGGACCCCCGGCCCCACCCTGGCCGAGCAGAGCGCCGCTTCTCTCTTCGCCCTCAGGGCCCAGGCCAGGGGTGAGGATGTGGTTCAGGGTCCAGAAGGGACTGCTCAGCTGCTGCTGGGGCTGCCGGGCTGGTGGGAGGGGAGCCTGGAAAGGCTGGTGGCTGCTGCCAGAAGCTGCCTGAGCGTAAAGGCAACGTGGGAGACAGAGTCCTCATCATTGTTTGTTGTGGCCTCCAGCCGTCCTGGGAGCCAGATGTACAGCCCCCACCCCTTCCTGTTTAGGTAAACCAAGACTTGACACTTACAGTCAGAGGATGCTGACTCACTCAGGCTTAGAAGCTGTGTCTTTAGGTGATACCTGCCTTAAAGGGCCCAAGAAGCAGGCCTGGAGACAGGGAGGCTGAGTGAGCATTTATTCCAGACTTTGCCGGAACTCAGAGGCAGGTGCATTTGGTGTTTGCTGCAAACAATACAATCCCCAACCTGGCTGCCCTTGACTCCAGTTATAGCAAAAAAAAAATAAAAATCAGGAAACAGGTAAACAAACATGCTGGTCACCATGGATATGTGAACCCATGGTGTTGGGGACAATAGCTGTGTGTCAGTCCGGAAGTGGAGGCTGGCTGCACAGACCTTAGTTATATCCCAAATCTGTTTCCTTGCGGGGGCCTGGACACGTCTATAAATTCATTTATAGCCAGCTCTTCCCGGAGAGGGTAACACCTCCTATAAGCCTTGGTTTCATCATCATTAAAATAGTTGTAAACTTAATACAGTGCTTATGCTTCATAGGGCACTCTTTACAACTGCCCTTTAAGGTACATACTGGGATATTTTTATCCCAGTTCCACAGATGAGAAAATGGAGGCTCAGAGAGATTCCCTGACTTGCCCAAGGTCATAGTTATTAATGGAAAAGTCAGGATTTGAACCCAGGCCCCAGCATTGGTGCCCTTTCAATCACCATGTTTCACTGCCTCACACTGGTGTTGAAAAAATATTAGTAAAAGTAGCTAATACTTACTGTACATGTCTTATTTCATTGAGTCCCTACCACGGATCAATGAAGTAGGTATAACTGGTTAATCCCATTTTATAAATGAAGAAACTGAGGCACAGAGGACTTAGGAATTCTGCCCAAGTCCTACAGTCAGTAGGAGGTAGAAATATATTTTGAGGTTGTTTTTTCAGATGGACTTGAAATGCCGATGTGCCTTAAATTTAATTTGAGAGCCCAGGATGGGTGATAACTGTAATTTCAAAATCTGTTTTTTGTCAATTACGATGTTCTTCATGCAAAGATTTATATTAAAGAAACAGATAAGGAGAGCAAAGAATGTGGACAGAGAGTAATAGCAACCTGATTTGTCTGTTATCGTTGGAAAACTGTACCCTGGATTTTACTAAGATGTGAGTAATTAGAAAATGGTAAAGCCAGAGAGTAAGGCTTAAAAACAAAATCACACCATTAGGTTTACGTAAATTAGCTCCTTGGTGGAGAAGAAACCCCACTGTACTACTGTTTGTGGGCTGGTTGGATGGTACAGATGCTGTGGAGTGGGAGTGTGTGACAATTTTACTTTTAGCGAGGGCCCATTACAAGACACATTTGGGCTGCTCAAACTCCCCCAAATTCTTGAATTGGTTCAATAACAAAAAGCATGAATCATTTTAATGTGAAGGTGTAGGGACTGCTTGAATAATTTCTGACTTTTCTTTTCTTTTTGAAAATGTGTTATACTTAGGACTTACTGTTAGGAAAAAAGGTGGATCTGGAGACTGCTAGCCTAGAAGCTTCGGGAGAACAGGACACGTGTCTGTTGCCCTTTTGTCGTGTGACTGTATACATTAGGCGCTCAATAAATACTTTTTGAATGAATGATGAATACAGTATCCAGATTCTGGCCCATGACAGGCCCACTTCTCTCCAGGAGGTTCTTTGAGGCTGGCTGATGACCAATGGCTAATGGAAACAAAGTTTCCAGCTTGTTTGGAGGCCCAAAGTGCGGCTCTGGACAGCCAGAGTAGGTGGCCCAGTCTGGAAGCCCAAGGGCCCCCTTCCTCCTAAGGCTCAGCCCCAATCTCACCTCTCACCACCCTGCCAGAAAGGCTGAAAGTCCCTCTCCACCAGCACAGGGGAAGATGGAGCCAGGGAAACGCAGGCAGAAAATTCAGGAAGCCTCAGGGCCTGGCATAAAGTTGGCTTAAGCCTTGGCCAATAGTGGCTCTGGGCCTGGGTGCTCCCAGAGGGTGTGGAGTTGGGCACTGTGGTGACCTGCCTGGGGAGACTTTGCTTCCACCCTCTGGAACCTCTGTGTCCTTTCTGGCTCAACCCTGGGGCACTGTCTTAATTAAAAGCTAACTTATTATGGGTTACTTAAGGTGTGCTGTATACAGTTCTAAGTACTAAATATATTCTCACTGGTTTTTCCTTTTAGGATTTCAATTTCACTGTTTCCCTTCTGTTACAAAAGAGTGTTAACATCCCTAACCCCATCCGACAGCTTAGAACCCATCATCTCTTAGTCCTTACAAGGGCCCTACTGGGAATGTGTTACCATTATCTCCATTTTGCAGGTGAGGAAACTGAGGCTTAACAAGGGGAAGTAACTTGACCAGCGTCATGTCTCTTCTCAGTTGTTTAGACTAGGCAAGAAAATATGATTCTTAAACTCACTTTTCTTCTCTGCTGGGCCTCCTCTCCTGCTATGGGTTTGGGAAAGAAGGTCCAGATCTTTGTTCTGTAGGATTATTTGAGTTACTGGCTTTTGCTCCATCACGGGGACCTGTGAGCTAATTAAGGGCTTCATGCTCAGTTATCTGGCTTTCTGCTCCATCACGGGGACCTGTGAGCTAATTAAGGGCTTTGTGTGCAGTTATCCTGTATATTTTTATTGGGAGAAGGCCACCGCCCATCATATCTTTCATAGATCTGTTTCAGCCAAGCTGGCTGTGGAGTGAATTTCTGTAACGTGAACTCAAGTGAAGTGAATTACAGTAAAGTGAATTCTATTTCCTAATGGTTTCCTTCCTACAAAATAAAATCATTCCCAGAAAGTGTCCCAGAGGCTACAGCCTGCAGAGGAGCTGGGCTTTGAGGGGTGGGGTCTGGGATCTGCCTTTGGCCACATGCCCATCCCCAGGCCTGGCTCTCCCCCACCCCATAGGTAATGGTGCTGCTTCTGGGACTGGGTTCTTCTGTGCCCAATGGAGCTGGGGCCATGGTTGCACCAGGGGCTGTTTATCATCTAGTCCAGGGTAACAAACTGACCTGAAAGCTATTTTAAAAATCAGAAAATTTCACATAACATTCCTGATTTAAAGACTTTTCTTTTCTTAGAAAATTGGAAGTTCTAGCAACATTAGGTAAGAATTTTTTCATGACAATGTTTGTTTATAATTGAATATTAGTTGTCTATGTGGGGGCAAGGTGCCAGGCTCTACATCTCCCCATGACTGTCCTACTCCCTCTCACCTCACACCAGGTCCCCTTTACTCAGGTGTATCACCTGACTGAGCCCTGGGTTTGGGGCCCCTTCCCTTTTCCACAGTGTATTTGCCTTACAAACTTTAAGCTATTGTAATTAAACAAGTTCTTTAAAGAAAAACAAAAAACCAGTTTTGCAGGCACAGAGTTTGCTTAAAATATAATTTCAGCAATTAATGCTTCTGCTCGTTTAATGCCAAGAACTGGCAAGAACTCTATATGACCACCTAGCAGTAGGAATATGTTGGAACCAAGGAGACGGCAGGCATTACCTGGGGTCTCAGCATGCTACATGGAACGGCTGCCTGCAAAGAAATGAAAACTTACACACAAAGCTAAGTGATAGAAGCAGTATTCAAGGGGAAGACCCTTGAACTTCGGGGAGACTGAAGGTGGGAGGGAGGTGGGGAGGGTGGGTGGGGTGGAGGTGAACACTCCCCATGTGCACATTCCACAGTAAAGGAAAGGAAGCAAGTGAGCTGGGAAATACCTCAGTTTAAGCTTGAATGATGCTGTTTACATGTTCTTACAGGAAAGACTATTATGGGCGAGCTCTTAATGGGTTGTCTGTCTGTCGGGGAGAGGCTGGGATGGGGGAGGGGCTCTAGTTGGCGTGGAAATGGCTGGAAGCGTTGCTTCTTGCATTTTATGTCTTTCCAATTACAATCTGCCTGGGGATTAAAAGTTTGTGGGGAGGGTGCTGAGCTAGGGAGGAAGGAGATCTCTGCGTGTGTGTGTGTGTGTGTGTGTGTGTGTGTGTGTGATGTTCTGAGTATTTTCTGGGCCCAGAGAGGGTTTTCTGGTTGCAGAGGAGAAGATCCCCTTCCTGGTGGAAGGGGGCTGACCGGATGACAGGCGAGAGAGTCAGACATTATTGGTTTCCTGGGTGGAGGGTGGCCTGGAAGGAGCCGTGCCTGGCCCTGAAGATTTCAATTAAACTTTGGACTGGCTCACCCAGGGAGGTGGCACGATTTCCTCTGGAGGTTTAAAAGAAAGAGCAGAGATTTGATTCCATCTGGAACGATGGGTGTGGCACTCCCTGCCTGGCGGCTGGGATGGACCCAATGATCTCCCCAGCCTTCTTTGTTCTGAGGCTAGACACCCCACCCTTTACCGCCCCCCCCCCGAGAAATTTCTGGACCTAGAAGGGTTAGTCTCAGCATATTAGAGTTACAGCTAGAAAATAAAGCTCCTTAAAGCTGGATCCTCTGGCTTTGGGGACAGCAGGCAGGAAAATGCCCACCTTCTGTGGGACACATGGGATTGCTCCGGCAACTTGAGCTGCTGGGTCAGAGAGAACCTTCCCCTATGTGAAAGTGGACTGCGTGGCTCTGACTCTTTCAAGGCCCGACTTGAATCTGCCCTAATTCAATTTGCTGTCTGGAGGTACTTTGCCACATTCTTCTAGGTTTCTGACCCCTTTCCTCCCCCCAAAGAAGGGTGATTGTATGGCTGGTGTCAGGGTCAATAGTGTCCCCTTTCATTCTTAAAAGGGTCCCTGTTTGGACAATAAATTATAATCGCTCTACCATGAAAGACCAGAAACAGCTCAGTAGAAAACTTTGTTTTGGGAGGGGGGTGTTGAAACCAAGGCATTTGAAAAATGTGATTTTCCGTTTTAAATATATATGTATCTTTTTCTTTTTTGGTACTCTAACTGACATTGCAACCTTCAGAGCCCAACTTCTTGCTGGGAAGAGAGGAAAGAAGTTTTGTTATTGAGGCAGATTATTTAAAAAGAAAAAACAAATAGAACAGAAATGAAAGAACCTGGGAGCTTCCCACTGAGGGACCCTAACCTGCTGCAGACCAAGGAGGCTGCAGGAGGGCTTGGAGCTGCCTCTGTCAGTGTCTGGCAGGCCCCAAACAAGCATGGTTTTGAAAGGAAAGAGGATCCTTTGCTGGATGCTGCACAGCTGGAACACGGAGCAGTGCAGATGCTCAGGGCTCTCAGTTCTTCGCTGGGACAACTTGGTCCATCCTTGACCATGGTTGATTGCAAGAGTGGGGATTAGGGATTGAAAGTAAATCTAGGTTCTAGTTGTTTCGGTTAAAAGATGAGCAGGCATATTACATATTTTAAGGGTTTATTTGAGCAAAAATCCCTTCAGATCGGGCATTGCCAAACCAGGAATGGTTGGGAGTGCTCATCTGAAAGGAGCCAGGGGAAAGACTTATATAGAGAAAGTGTAGAAGCAAAGAAAGGAAATTATTGTAGCTTAAAGCCCAGTTGGCTGTTTGTGATTGGTTGCCCTTAGTGTTTTGTTTTCGTAACCTTGAGACATTTACACACTTAGATTTTGGTTTGCTTATGTTGGCTGCCAGGGCATTAGAGCCACCTGCGTCTAGTGGCCTCCTTGTTTAATTAATTTAACACTTCCTAGCTGCACTGACCAGCAGCAAATAGTTCTCGAGCAGCCTCAGTTTCCCCCATCTGTAAAATGGGGATGGTACCATCATCTATCTCCAGGGCTTCTGGTGAGAACCAAACAGAGGGCAGTGGGCATCAGTGAGCTGGGATGGTCGATGCCAATGTGAGGGGATGGCCCTGTGGCCCCTGTGTGGCCACAAGGACTGCTGTTTCCTTTGGGCAAAAAGGAGTAGCAACCCTGAGCACCTTCATGTCAGTGACACACGACAGATGGCCTTCAGTGAACTCTCTTCCGAGCCCTGTCAGCAGCTGACAGGTTCAATGAGGGTCTGCCAAAGTGTTCAAGTAGCTTTTCGTAACACAGGTTTTTCTTAAAACTTTGTCCCATACTGCTAACCACAAGCCTCTCTGGGAACATGTTTTGCCAAGATGAAGCTGGTGTCGCTGTCTGAGGAGGCCGTGTTCTATGTGATTGTGAAAAGTGGAATGGTGGCTGACACGTGGGCATATTCATTTTTTTCATTCATTCGCCCACCCAGCAAACAGGTACTGAGACGGGCTCTGGTGCCAGGCCCTGGGAGATTGGGGTGGGCCGCCCAGCCATGTAAGAACGTGGTGTCTGCCTGAATCTGGAACTTGCCTCTTTGAGGAATAGCCTGCAAATAACACAGGTAATTTACAGTCTGTTAAAAAAATGAAGACCAGGAGACTGAAGGCGGAGCACTGAGTGGAAAAGTTTTACTGCCAACCGGGGAACCTGGCAGCATGCAACTGAGGCTATGAGGGACAAGGTCTAGGCAGGGGAGAGATGGCATGGGTCTTACATAGCTAAACATGTCCCATGGAGACTAGGAAGGCACTCGGCTGGTGATGCCTGGGCTTGTGAGTTAGGTGGGCATGTGGCTAGCTAGAGGTGCTCTCTTAAGTTGTTATTCAAGGGCTGCCCATGACATCGTGGTGCCCAAGAGTGTCCACTGTACGAAAGGTCTGCTGAGTCAGGATTATGGCACCCAGTGAGGTTTGCACTAGTGTAAGTAGGCTAGGTGACCAGGTAGGGGTTTGTCCCATCTAGTGGGTTAGGTACCCATTAAAGGTGAAAATTATTAAGATAATGTAGAATCATGAAAAATAATATATGAACTCAGTTGCAAGGAGTAGAACAAGAAAAGATCATAACCACAGTACTCAGAAATCCTTTGGTAGTAAGTGACAGAAACATTAACTAAAACAAAAATGAGAATTTATGGCCTCGTATGTCCAAAGATTCGAACAGTGTTCCTGGGATTCTTTCTGTCCCCATCTCTCAGCTCTGCTTCATTCTTGGCTGGTCCAGTGGAGGTCCCATAGCAGCTCTCTTAGCAACCCCAGTGCAAAGAGAGCATCTCTTCTGAAAAGCCTGGAAAGGACCCTTTTTGGCATCACAATATCTTGCCTTCACTTGCCTATTCCATGGCCGGAGTTGGAGGGAGGAAAGGATGGTGGGGGTTATGTGAACTAGCTCTTAGGGAAGAAGGGGAGGAAGTGGTGCCAGGCATGTGTATCCCATGACTGCCTGCCCAGCCAGGTAAGAATGAGGCATCTCCGGGTTGGACCCGAGGCTCATCATAACTGATATGCCTGAGTGGTAGAAGTGTGGATTTTAAAGTTGTTTCCAGTGACAGTAATCACAGTGTTTAAAAGAGAATTATCTAACCCAGAATTGTCCTTTCTGTCACATTATGATTGGGGTCAAAATAGACATATGCTTTTAAGCCTTGATCCTATATATCAGTGTTTAGCAAACCTTTTCTATAAAGGGCAGATAGCAAATATTTTCGGCTTGTGAGCCATGTGGTCTCTGTTGGAACTACTGAACTGTACCATTGCAGCTTGAAAGCAGCCATAGCCTATACCTAAGCAAGTCACAAGGCTGTATATCAATAAGACTTTATTTTTAACTGGCTTTGGGCCAGATTTGGCCCACCGGCATTATCTTGTCAACCCCTGATATAGATATCTGAAAATTTTATATTAATATAGGCCATAAGACACTGCTCTAAAGTAATCTGTATATTTGCAAATCACATATCTAATTAATATCCAAAATATATGAGGAACTCCTACAACTCAATAGCAAAAAACCAAATAACCCAATTAAAAAAATGAGCAATGGACTTGAATAGACATGTCTCCAAACCTGCAGATGGCCAACAGGTAGGTACCTGAAAAGATGCTCAACATCACTAAGCATCAAGGAAATGCAAATCAAAACATCAAGGAAATGCAAATCAAAACATCAAGGAAATGCAAATCAAAACATCAAGGAAATGCAAATCAAAACCACATGAGGTATCACTTCACACCTGTTAGGATGGCCATTATCAAAAAAACAAATTGCCCAGCCGGGCATGGCTCAGCAGTTGAGCATCAACCTAGGATCCAGGAGATCAGTTCGATTCCTGGTCAAAGCACATGCCCAGGTTGCGGGCTCCATCCTCAGTGGGGGGAGTGCAAGAGGCAGTCAATCGGTGACTCTCTCATCACCGATTGATGTTTCTCTCTCTCTCCCCCCTTCCTCTTCTCCTTCCTCTCTGAGAAATCAATAAAGACAGAAGAAAAAAAAAAAAAGACAAGAAATAACAAGTGCTGGCGAGGATGTGGAGAAACTGGAACCCTGTGCACTGTTGGTGGAAATGTAAAATGGTGTAGCCATTATGGAAAACAGTATGGAGGTTCCTCAATAAATTAAAAATAGAACTACCATATGATCTAGCAATCCCACTTCTGGGTATGCAAAAGAATCAAACTCACGATCATGAAGAGATACTTGGGCTTTCAAGTTCATTGCAGCATTATTTGAGATAGCCAAGAGATGGAAACAACTTCAATGTTCTTTGATGGATGAGTGGATTAAGAAACATGATATATTCAGACAGTGGAATATTATTCAGCTTTTAAAAAGAGGGAAATCCTGCCACATGCAACAACATGGATGAACCTTGAAGGCATGATGCCAAGTGAAATTAGCCAACACAAAAGGACAAGCGTTGTAAGATTCTCCTTATCTGAGCTACCTTCAACAGTCAACTCCACAGAGACAGAAAGTAGAATGGTGGTTGCTGTCGTTAGCAATACTGTACTGTATTGTATAATTAAACATTTGTTAAGGGGGTAGACTCATGTTACATTTTTTAACCACACACTATCTATCATCTATCAACTAAGTTGCATAACAGTTTTTGTTCTTCATGTGGTGGGAGCATTTAGAAAACATAAAATTGATCCCATCACAAAAGCAAAGAATTAGAACTGACCTGTCCAAAGGGGTAAGTAATGTTCCAACTCAAATTAACCAAATGAGGATGGCAGTCGTGGCACATGGACAAAATGACCTCAGGAGGCCACAGCCAAATGGCTGGGGTAGCTTTGTCTCGCCGGTTTGGGCAATGCATACACTTATGTCATGCATTTGGGAGTAGCGTGGCATGCCTGGTTGAGGTTTAAAGCTCCCTCCTGTACCCTGCAAACCAGGTGTTGCTTGGGGTTGAAAACATTCATTGTTTGGTCAACAGAAGGCCCTCACAGCTCTGATGGGAATGTCACCTGAAAAGGACCATCTCCTCACAGATTTGCATTTTAGCACCTCCAGACTCCCCTTCAGCCAGCTGCTGTTTTAATGGGCACAGAGGAACTGGCTCAGGGCCCCAATTAGGATCTGCTCCAGATCCAAGAATGAGTCCAGGGTCCTGGGGCCTGAAAGAGGATTTTGGACCCTTGTATTTTCTGCAGATGTGATTATACAGCGCACGGAGGCAGCCAGGCCAGTGAAAGGCGGAAACTCTGAGAACATTCCATTGGAATAACATGCGTTTAATAAGAGCAATGGAAAATGGTAAACCTGGCCCGGGAAAGGGAATGTGCTCTTTCATGTAAAACAAACAAACAAAAAATGTGACTGTGGGAAGCGTCCAAAAAAAATGAGATGACCTGGAGGCTGGATTTAAAAATTGGCACCAAGGGAAATCTCATTTCCCCAGTCAATGACTCCCCCTTCAGCTACGCTCATGCCAGCGGAGCAAACCAAAATAACTCCATAAATTAAAGTTTGTGCCGGCAAGAAAGCTGCGCCTGGAATATCACCCTCCAGATGAAAACCTTGAAGGCTTTGTTTATGGCTGCCATCCTTGGTCTGAAGGTTGATGGTGTCTGGAAGGGTAGATTATGCACATATGCAATTTAAAATATCACTGTTGACAGTCCAAGCCAGACTCTCATCGCCTACTTACTGTGTAGTTTATGCCACCTTTGTTTGCTTGTTTGTTTTCCCCTAGGAAGGAATGTCTTTGTCCGGCCGTAATTAATTGTAACCAGCTTTTGTTTAGATCAGGGTACATGGAAACTGCTCAGAGCTCAAAGCATGTTGGCAAGTGGTGCCTTGTAACTAACTAGGACCTCAACATTTCTTTCTTTTATTACACAAGTAATAGAAGGATGCATTTGGGATGTAAAAGGTTCAAATTATAGAGCAACATATACACCCTGGAAGCCTAAAATTCCCCCACATGGCTACTGCCCCACTGCCCTCCCTGGCTGCTAATGCTTCCTGTTCTTTCTAGATCTTCTTCTTAGGTTGACTGTCTGTATGACCATGAAAAGTGTGCATATACATATACACACACACACACACACACACACACACACATAATTAGTTTTATTTTTAACACATTTGCAGTCATGGGGTATGTATTGATGCACAGCTTGCTTTTTTCACTTAACATGTCCCGAGCTGCTTCTAATCGGTACATGTGCGTGTGAATTTTTAATGCTGCAGAGCATCCCATAATATGAATGCCAAGTTTATTGAACCGTTTCCCTACTCGTTGCTATTAAATGAAGCAATGATAGCGGAGATCGGGAATGTGCCTTCTGGAGCCAGCCGGCCTGGCTTTGAAAGGGGCCTTCACTGACCTGGGGAATGACCTAGGGCGGGGTTCACACACCATAGCCCTCGGGCCAAATGCACCCACCTTGGGTTTTTGTGCAGTCTGTGAGCCAAGAGTGATTTTCTGATTTTTAAATGGTTGAAAAAAAATCAAATGTAATATTTCCTGATAAATGAAAGTGATATGAAATTGGAAATTCAGTGTCTATAAATAAAGTTTGCTGGAGCACAGCCACGCACATTTGTTTACATATAGTCCAGGGCTGTTTTCATGCCCCGACAGCAGAGTGAAGTAGTTGTGACAGGGACCATCTGGCCCACCTAAAATATTTACCATCTGGCCTTTTATAGAAAACATTTGCTGACCCCTGACCTAGGGCAGGTTACTAATCCCTCCATGTCTCAGCTTCCTTTTCTGTAAAACGGAGATAATAACACCTACCTCATAGAGTTAAGTTACTTGATATATATGTGAAATAAGTATCTCATGTGGAATATACCAGATGCACCATGCAGCAAATGTACATGTATAAGTTACATGTAAAATGGGTTGGTTGCCTCTTGCTTGCGCTCCAACCAGGGTGGGGATCGAACCTGCAACCCAGATACATGCCCTTGACTGGGAATCAAACTCGCGACCCTTCAGTGCTCTGGCCCATGCTCTAACCACTGGCCAGGGCAATACTTAGAACTTTTAAAAAAATGCTCAATAAAGCTTAGCTGCTGTTATTCCATCATTGTTGTTATCATGACTCTGCGCACACATGGGAGGACATCACAGGCACTGGAAGTGGACCTGATGGTGAAGGGTGTGTGGATAAGTCCTGTCCAGCTGCCTTCCAGAACAGCACCACCAGGTTTCACTCCCACCAGTGGAGTCTCTGCTTGCCACAGTCTTGACAGCACTGGATAGGGACTCATGGAGTCAATAAGAAAACTGAGTCAGAGAAGAGCTGGGTCCTGATGGATTCCATCAGGCTCTTCAGAGGCAGAACTGCCCCTGGAGCGCTGGGCCCAGACCTCGGGGTTGATGCTCCCTGGGCACCATCTCCTCGAGTCAGCATTTGCTCACCACTTGCTGAGTGAAGGCCTCTTCCATGCTGAGCGTTGACCGGCACATTCTCAATTTGTAGTTTCACAACTACCTCTGTTTACAGATGAAGAAACAGAGCAGCCCAGAGAAGTGAACTAACTTGCTCAAGGTCCTGAAACTAATAAAGCAGAAGCAGGGTTTGATCCAGTTATGGGGACTCCACAAGACTCTATTCAACTATCCTGCTTCCAGGAAGGGAAACGATATCAGACACTATGTCTTCCACCTTCACTTTTCCAGATCAGTATCTTGATAAGGGGGTAGGAGCTCCTTGAAAAACTTGACGTGAACTTTGAAGGGAATGGCTCAGTCGTGGCTGACTTTATCTCTTCCTGTTCTAAGTAAAGAGAGTTTGCGATAGCACGTTACTATATTTTTGTGCTCCGATGTCATAGTCTGTGCTGCTCAGTCATGCTGAGAGCGATGCAGTTCTAACAGATAACCCTCCTTCGGGTGAAATGTCTATTTTTAGGCATCTCCCTGTGCTCCTGTCAAGGGCCTTCGCAGTAGCATTTCTCACGTTCCATTAGTGCATTTGCAAAACACGAAGCAAATTTGCCCAGATATTCTGGAGCTCGTGCACAAGGGGGAAAATGTTTCTGGTTTTGTGTGTTTTCAGTGACGAACATTTGCATTCCTTCCTCCCCTCACTTTTTTTTTCTCACATTAAGAAACAACAACAAAACGCTGCTCACCCCGAATTTTAACAGTTGGGATCTTGTGTAGACGGTAGTGCTTTATGACGAATGCGAAACATTTGACAGAATCTCCTGCAGGAACCAAGAGCTTCCATCCCCTGATTAAAACCATGTTAAAACAGAAAGTAGGCTATCTCTGAAAGACCCTACAGTGCTTCTTAATGGAATTAAAAAGGCAGTCCAAGTTGTATGCTTATGGCATTGCCAAGACCTTTCTGTGATGCTTAAACATGCTCAGAACTTCTTCTTAAGCCTGTCTTTACTATGAGCTATTTTCCCAAAGACTGGCCTTCCTTTCTGCAGCCCAGTCATTACTAGTCATGTAATGGATGGAAAACTTCATTTATTTGAAGTTGTGTCATGGTCCCACCTTGTTTTCTTGCTCTCTTACAGAGCGGTGATGAAAGGGGTCTAAGGGAAGGGTGCCGGCCCTGGAGTCTCTACGCCCCAGGTGGTTTCAGGTCTACCCCAGGTAGTAGCGTGACCATGGATAAGTGTTTCCCATAAAGCCACCTTCCAACTAGAACTTTCTACATTTCTGTGTGTTCCTGACTTACAGGAAGAGCTGGCATTGCTAAGTAGAACTGTGGCCTTCTGGAATTTGCTTTTCATTGTTTCTTTCTGATTGGGGTTGGGAGTGTCAGTGAGGGGCTTGGGGCCATTCAGTGATTTTTGCCTTATGTTTGTGGCATCTTAAAGGAGACCCCAATAAAGAGCATTCCTCTTCCCTGAACAAATTGAGATGTGAGGCCGTGGTTGAAGGTTTGAACTTGAGAACATGCCCAGATTAGTTTATCAAGTAATTCTCCTTTCCAGGGGCCAGCGAATCAAGTGTCCAAAAGGAGTTTTTAGGAAAAGTGACAGACACTGGAGGGTGAGGGTCATGGTCATTGTGGGCTGCCAAGGCCCTGTCCTACACTGGGTAGGGGATGTTGGCCCGGCTTTCCTTGATGCCTCCCTCATTGCTTCAGGCTGGTTTCAGACCCCAGCTGTCCTAAGCCACTGGTGAGGGAGTGTGGCTGCTATGTCTGAGCCTAGAGACGGCCAGTGGAGACAGCCCAGAGGTGACATGGGGGTGTCCACCCCACCCAGTGCCCCTCTGTGCCCAGGTCTGGGGGACTATAGAGAGTACAGTGGTCCTTGATGGGAGTCCCCAAATTCCAAGGAAAAGCATTAGAGATTGGAGCTGCCATGAACTATCTTAGGCTCAGCATTGCACCAGAGAACAGTCACACCAGGTTGCTGAGGTTTATTTCTCCCGGCTCAGTGGCCTCCAGAGCTCCCTGCACCTGCCTGTGGAGAGGCCTGTGGAGAAGAGGGACAAGCTTTGTGCACGACCCCCTTTTAACCAGAAGCTGAACCCCTCGATGCAGCTGCTCTATTTGATGTGCCCAGATGACTGATTCCAACCTCTGCTGGGCCTGGCAGCCCCCTCCGAGGCTGGACCGGCAGCCCGGGCTCCATCCCCTGCACACACCCAGCTGGTTTGGTGTCCACAGCTCACCGTAAAAGTGGCGTGAGCAGCCAGCTCTTTCTTCACTGCGGCTCCAGGCAGCCCAGCCCAGCTCTGGTGGGTGCGAGGCCTGAGAGTGAACTCCTTTGTGAACTATGACACAATTCTGGAAAAATGCAGCATCTCCCGGATACAGCTTCTGGAGCTTCGCCTGGGGGAGGGGGGCCTGGACGGTGTTTCGTGTTTGGGCTCTCAGCGGTTCTTTACCCAGGGTGTCTGTGTGTGTTTCTGTGTGTGCGCGTACATGCTTTTTCATGGGGCCGACTTACTTTCAGATGCTCACGTGGACTGCTTTTTGGGAGGCTCCTGGGGAAGTGGAGGAAGCACGGAGTGCTGGAACACCTGATGGAAAATATGCCCCAGCCAGCAGGGCTTATGCCTCCTCTATCGCCTCTGGAACCAACCAAACCCCGGCTGGATAGGATGAGCCACACATGGGGACTGCTGGGTTGGGGGCCACCTCTCCTGAAATGGCACTGTCTTAATTCTCAACACCTTTGAAAACTGCTTTCAGAGCCCTACAGTGTTTGAGCTCCTCCAACTCAAGGCCTTAAAGGTCATCTTGGCCAAATGGCTGATTTTAAGGGAAGAGGAAAGTGCAGGCCAGAGAAGACCCATGACCTGCCCAGAGTTGCACAGCTAGGACTTGAATTTTATCTCTTGGTGCCCAAAGGGCATTTTGTCCCTTCTGTCCTGCTTTGGTTTTCAGATAGTATATTGTGACAAGCTTTAGACAGTATTTTTTCCCCCCACTCTGGTCTTATTCATTCGATTCTGACTGTCACACACTGTTCCCAGGGCTGGGGATACAATGGTGAGCAAGGCAGGCCTGGTCCTTGTGCTCAGGGGGCTTACAGTCTAATGGGGAAACAGCTGTGAGCAAGAAGCTGTATGTGGGCTGTGAACAGAAGTGCAGTCCCAGCTTTGGGAGTCACCAGTCACTCCCTGTACCCCTCATCCCCTCTGCCCCCTTTATTGCCTTTCCCCCCCATTTATTTCACTGAGATGTGATTTATATACAGGGAAAGCCACCTTTGTAAAGTGCACGGCTCTGCACATTTAAATAAATATGTAGTCAGGTAACTGCTGCCAGCATCAAGAACATTATTATCACCCCCCCTGGAAAAATTACCCCAGACGCCTTTAGAGTCCCCATGTGCCCCCACCCCCAGGCACCCACTAATTTGTGTCTGTCCCTAGGTCTTGTCTTTACAACAATGTCACGTAAACGGAATCACACCAAATGTAGCCTTTTGACTCTCCCTTCACTTAGCATAATGCGTTTCGGTTCCTCGTGTTGTGGGCGCATCAGTTCCATTTCATTTCTGAGTAGTATTCCATTGTTTATCTGCTCCCCAGCTGAAGGGCATTTGGGTTGTTTCCAACGTTTGGAGATTATGAATAAAGCCACTATAAACATTCGTGAACAGCTTTTTGTGTGAACGTAAGTCCTCTCTTCCCTCGGGTAAATATCCAGGAGTGGGATAGCTGGGTCACATGGCAAGTTTATGTTTAACTTTATAAGAAACGTCCACGCTGTTTCCCAAGGAGCCGGAGCCTTCTGCGTTCCCACCAGCGATGGGGCAGCATTCTTCATCTTTCGTCATGTTCCTGCCCCCAAGCTGATCAGCGCCGCCATGTGCTTGGCTTGCTTGGTTGCGAGGAACAAAGACGCACCCTGCTTACCTGTTTTAGTTCGGGTTCCCCCAGAAACAGAGTGTGAGGCAGCGATCTGAGCGTAAGCGGTTTTATCTGGGAGGTGGCCCAGGGAAGACACCAGCAGGGGAGTGGAGACGTGAGAGGACAGAAAGGAAGCCCATGAAAGGTGTGCCGTCCAGCGCGTTACCATTTGGGGCAACTCCTCCTCCGTCGCGCTGGGAACTCTGGAGACAGCACAGAGCACATGCCTGAGTCCCTTCCCACCGGAGGGCCCAGGGGCCGGGCTCTAGCAGCCATCCCCCATCAGTCGCTGTCTGAGGGCTGCGGCCCGGCGCTTGTTCCTGCCCTGGCGCCTCGGCTGCTCCGTGTGCGAGGAGACGGCCACAGGCCAAGGGCGTTGGGAAGGCGGGCGGCTCTGGGGCAGCGAAGGTGCAGCTCCTCTGGTGAGAGAGGCCGCCTCCCCGCTGCTCTCCGCGCGCCCGCCTTCGGAATGGCTTTGCCCACTCGTGCTTCCTCTCCGATTCGTAGTTTCCGCCGGCGCGCCTGCCCTTATTTCCCACTCCCGGCTCACAGGCTGCTGAGTTGAGACTCCCCGAAGGCAGAAACGGGTTGGTGAAGGAGTCACTGCCGTTTTATTGGGCAAAGCCCTTGATTTAGAGCTTCCTGTAGACGCGCTGGCCATCCATTGGCTGCCCTTTGGTCAGGTGACCTGGCCTGGGCCAATCGGCTGTGACCAGGGCGGGGAGTCAGGGAGCAGCCGCTGTCGAGCAGAACCTTCCGCCATGATGGACTTGACCTGCATGGGGATGGCATCAGGAGTGGAGCCTTTGGGAGGAGATTAGAATTAAATGAGGTCATGAGAGTGGGGCCCCATGATGAAATGAGTGTCCTTATAAGAAGAGTAAGAGACCAGAACTTGCTTTTTTTTTTTTTTTTTGGCCATGTGAGGACACGGCGAGAAGGCAGCCATCTTAAGCCAGGAAGAGAATCCTCCCCAGGGAACTTAATTGGCTAGCACCTTGATCTTGGACTTCCCAGCCTCCAGAACCGTGAGAAACAAGTGTCTGTTGTGTAAGCCCCCAGTCTGGAACTTTTCGTGGCAGCCGGAGCTGACTTAGACAGTTGGGGTTCTCAGCCCCCATCGGAGTGCCTGGCTCCACTGTGACAGCAGCAGGGAGCCCCCTCTAGAAGGTATGCGCACAGTTCCAGGCATTCTGGGTCTGCCAAGGGTCCCTGGGCTGTGCAGGTCCTAGTCTGGAACCACTGGCCGGTGCCCTCTGAGCTGCAGTCAGTGCGAGGAGGCCTCTGAGGTTGCTCAGGCCAGGTCCCTGCTTTACGTCTGAAGTCTGGGCCTGGGACCCGCTCTAAGCAAC
The DNA here is from genome assembly GCF_054644295.1 of Miniopterus natalensis. NCBI lineage: Eukaryota > Metazoa > Chordata > Mammalia > Chiroptera > Miniopteridae > Miniopterus > Miniopterus natalensis. The sequence goes on from NC_142094.1 coordinate 53,518,513, forward strand.
TCTGGCCCCATGGACTGAGCCACCTTGATTCCTCTCTGGGGCCCACAGAGGAAGAAGTTCTCTGAAGACCCCACACCCCAGCTGAGCCTGGGGCCACCTGGAGACAGGGGGCACCCCGCTGCTGCTAGAAGGCTGTCGCGAGGTGACGCAGTTGCGCCCATTGTCTCGGGGAAGTGTATTCTGGGGTGCTATGGGCTGAGCAGTCTGCGTTCTTAACCTGCTTTTAGAGACACTGCTGCTTGTTTACCAAGGAGAGCCCTTCTCAAGTGCTCAGCCACCATCCAGCGAGCTTTTTTTCCCTTTTCGTAACTTGTATGTCTTCAAAGGTAAGGAAGTTGAAATAGTAAAGCTGTAGTTCGGCCAAGGGAGCACTATCAATCCTTGCAGCTGGGATAGGAAGCGGGGAAGGCGTCTCTATGTGGAGCCTTAGCTGTTTTTTCTTACTGGGCAGCTGGTTGGGAAACCAGAGGGCTTTTCCTGCAGCTTTCCCACAAGGCTTGGATTTGGCCAGTTTGGGTGTGGGGAGGTGTTTGGGGTAGGGTGGGATTATGGTTTTATTGTTTGGCACTGGTGTAAATGGTCCCTCCTGCCAGCTTGCTTTCTGGGGCTGGATTCATAATTGCTGGGTAAGTTGGCATCTGGCTGCAGCTTTCTTACCTTGGCCAGACAAGGGATACCCACCTAGGGCTGGACAACCCTCCCCACAGGAGGCTGAGCTGACTGTGCTCTGATTTAGGAATTGAGGATGGTGGTAAGTTGAGAGGCAAGGTCTTAGACCAGGTCACCTCTAAGGGTGGCCTTTGTGCCCTCTCTTTGTAGTTGTGATATAGAAGAGCAAAGCTGCCCAGGGAACTTCAGGCCGCTGGGGGTTAGGGTGTGGGGAGGGGGTGCCTGGTGTGAAAGGAGGAGGAGAGGAGGCTGGAGACTAAAGCCAGGGCTTGGTGCCTCAGTGAAGAGGTAGGGCATTAGCCCTAGGGAGCCATAGAAGGTTTTAATGTAGGAGCAACTAGCGGTTTAGAAAGCTAACCCTGTGACCTCAGGTAATCTCATGGACTGCAAGAGGTTGGACCCACACCCTGCAAACCACGAGACAGTCTTTTTTATCCTTTTTGTGACACACTGCTCTGATTTCAGCATTTCCCACTTTTCATCCCCTCTGTAGCCCAGGTCTAGGTCAGTGTAAGTGCTCCAGACCCTCTTGTTGGTTATTACTTCAGAGGTGCTGAACTTGGATGTGACTCTGACATACAGGGATCATATGTGCTCTTTTCAACTTGCCTATCTGTTCTGCTTGGCACGTGGAACTCATCCCTGGTTTTATGTACCAATATAGAATAAGTGAGTTCCATTTAGGCTGGTTTGGTCTCAAGAAGGGAAACCCCGTAAGAGTCAACTCAGTAAAGGGAGGTTTATTTCACATACAACAGGCATCTCAAGACAGGCCCCATGAGAATGCAAAATGGACTGGAAAATAAGAAACAAAGTTCAGGGTGCTTGTTTTTTATTGCATGTTTCAGGGGCTGCTTGCTGACTTAGCACCTGACCCAACATGGCAGCCTTGTCCCCCAGGCTGTGTGATCCTGTGGCTCTCACGTCCCCATGACTAAGTGCCCTGAGCTCTCAGGGTCCCCTAGACAAAGCTCATCCATCATCTCCAGGCTGCAGGAACCAGCCAGCCAAGGGATGGGAGCCTCTTGGGTCCAGTGTCCATCCCTGTCCAAGCAGGCACATGATTGGCCCTTCTAACTGAAAGATCAAGATGGGCAGGAGTGGAGGGGAGGGAGAGGGGGATGGCTTAGGCCCTGCCCTGCCTAGGAGAGGCTTCTCATGGTCTTTCAGCTGTTTGGTAGAACCAACTCAAATCCATCCTGCTGCTCTTGGAAGGTGCTATCGTGGTGTAGGGAAAAATAGCACTTGACCGTCCTGGGTTCTGGCAGGTAGGCACAGCATCTGCTTGTGGGGGCCTGAGTTTTGTCCCCCATGGAATGAAGGGGTCAGGTCAGGACATTTGGGAATGTTTTCAAAGCTATGGCCTTGATTGGGAGTTTTGCTTGGCACAGCCACACAGACGGTGACATGAGACCAGGGAGGCGCTTGAGCATTGGAAAATGGGTCCTCCCCAGCCCCCTCTACCCAGCTATGCCCCAAACCCTAGATGCTGCCTCACAGGAAACGGTGTCCCCTGAGGATATGGTGTGAGTCAAAGCTGGCTGCATTTCTGCAGACACAGGAAGAGGAGGACAGGGTGCCTTCGTTTGTGCTGATCCCCAGTGGGTGTCCTCTCTGAAGCCTGCCTGGGTTTGGGACCTGCAGGGTATGTGTATTATTACCAGATGGCAAAGGACCCGATAGAGACAGCTGATGCCAACTCTGCCCCATTCTTCACACGGGCCGCACCCAGGCCGCATGTGCACTCGAGGTGGAGAAATTCTCTGTATTCGTTGTTTATCCTCACCTACTTCTGAAGCAGCAGATGGGAGAATAGAATTAGCAAAGTCAACTGTCAAACAAGCTTTGTGTTAATTAGGTAGGTATAATTAGATTATTTAAAAACAGAATCCAATTCAGTGTTTTATTGGGGGAGTCCTTACTTGGCTTCCCTCTGCCTCTGGGCAGACCCCATGTGTGGGTTTCAGCAGATGGTCCTGATGTCCAAGGACCCGCTTCACTTAGTGCAGCCTCATTGTGAGGGAGACCCCCTTTGCTGTTTTCACTGCACAAGATGGTACAGTTTTATAGTTGGAAGGCCAGGCAGCCTGGCCCTGAATCCTGGCTCTTCCGCCAAGTAGAATGTGACCTCTGGGAATTAATTTCATTTATTTGAGCCTCTGTGTTTCCATTTGTAAAGTGGGGTAATAATAGAGTTGTTGAGATTTAAACATTAGCATGTGGCACATGATAAATGCCAGCTACGTGTGTGCCTTTGTCAGAGGACTCCTGTGGCAGGAGTTGTCATTGTCTTCATCATCATCTCAAGACGTGGAGGGAGAGCCATTATAGAATGTGTCCTGGCCCTGTCTCCAGGGCTGGACTCAAAGGTGGGGTTCATTAATTGTCTGGAGAGGCCTGGGCTCCAGCTGGCCTCACTCCTGGGGTGATTAGACAGAGTGCGTGACTTCACCTGGCAGCCCAGTCCCAGTGGGCCCAGGAGGCCACCCTCAAGAGGGAGAGGGTGTTGTGACTCCTTCTCAGGGTAGAAGTGGGGCCTTGGCCCCAGGCGGGTCATAACTTATATCATTCCACACTCTTCCGGGCCAAGCGCCTGTTTTGCTCTCTAATAGAAATATGGAAACGACCCGGCATCATTCTAAACAAAGAGGGACTTTTCATAGGAAGTTCAAAGACCCCATACCTTCTCCTCGCTTGCTGTGGCATGTGGCTTTTCTGACAGTTGGCGACTGGCTTGGGAACAATAGACAATGGTCGTGGCCTGCTTCCTGTGAGCAGAATGGGCTCAGGTGGGAGTCCTGAGGCCCCAGTCCCCAAGGGATTTCCTGAGAGCGTCCCAGAGTCCCTTGCCATGTGCTTAGGGATTCCTTCCGGTAGACAGCTGCGGGCTTGGTCCTTGGATGAGAGCAGTAAGGGCTTACATTATCAAGGGCCCCCTGAGGGCAGACCCCCTTCTGAGACCAGACACATTCATTCAATAATGCTGAGGCGGTGCAGGACCAGGGAGTCACTGAATTCTGCTCGCCAGGCCTTGTCCTCAGAACCATCTCGGAAGAGACTCGTCAGCCCCAGGCCTGGACCACTGTACAGTTGGGAAACAGACCCTGAAAGATGCAGGGACAGGCCAAGGCCACTCAAGGACAGAGTCAGAGGTTCACCTTTGGGGTGGGCTTGCTGCCCCTGGCCGTCCTGCCAGCTGCACCTCATGCTAATTTCTCTGCTTTGTATACTGCTGCCCTCTGGCCTCCTTGTAGGCCCTTGAATGGGCCCCCCTGCACACTGTTCCCACTGCCTGCACCCCTCTGCCCTCTCCCCTGCCTTTCACTCATTCCATGAACCTCACCTTCTCAGGGGGCCTTCATTTGCTGTCCTGAGTAGCTGGGCTCCTTTGCTGACCACTGCCAGCCCCTTTATTCCTAATCACAGTCCCCTGTTCACTTTTTTCTGTCTCAGTCCTCACCAGAATTTGTAAGTGTACATTTGTTGGTTTACTGGTGTGCTGTCCACCTGCCCAGCTGGACCATAAGCTTCTCAGAGGGGGCCGGTCCGTGCTGCCCACTGCTGGCCACAGCACTGGCCTGGCTCATAGACCTTCATGGGCTGGGTGAATGCATGAATTAGTTCGGGGGAGGGGGGGCATCTATAGATTTCCAGAGGTTTCTTCTGAAGTGTGATATTTAGAGTTGAGTATGGTTTTTGTAAGTCAAACAACAGGCATTTTCCTTCCAGAAGCTTGAAACTGCAGTATGCCTGGCAGGCAGTTCAAATAAAAAAATCACTTTGCCTTAAGAAGGCTCCCGCAGTTGCGTCTACATTCAGGCTGATTGGCCTGCTAGGCCTCAGGAGCAATGCAGATGTGGAATTTGAACTCTCCCCTGCCTTGGAGAGCAAGGCTGCCCGTAAGGACAGAATGCGTTTGAACGTCATGAGTGTTGTTATTAGTTGTAATCTTATCTTTGTTAATAATAATAATGGGACCCGCCCTGAAGTTGCTGAATAGCAGACTAACGCTTTCCGAAGTTCTTGTCTGACAGGACTGGAGACCCTGGGGAGGCGCCCACTGACTCAGTTAACACCACCTTGAGGGGCAGGAGTGTTGGCCGGAAGCCCCACCCTGGTCACCCATGTTCAGTCACATCCTCTATCCCCCCTGGGCTCTCGTCATTCAGAGAGGAGACCTGTGGCCTCCCTGACGCTGACCACAGGAGCAGAGGCCTGCAGGTTGGGAACCACTGGGCAGTCTGTCTTCACAGAGATCTCTGCGCTGCCTCTCCCTTCTATTGTTCCCGCCCCAATGACTTGCCGAAACAATGTGTTTCCTACAGATTTCGTTTGCCTGCATTGACTTCTTTGTTTGGCTCCAGTAAACAGACAGTTAGCATATACAGATCTATGAGCTTGACAAAGACAAATCTGGAGGCCTAGCCATACCGGCTGCACTGAGTCACCAGTTCCTCGAGCCTGCAGATCTTGGATGGTCCAGACCTTGTAAATGAGTCATCTGCCATCCATGCAGCCCATGCACAGAGGTTCAGTTGCTGGAGGGGACGTTGGGCCTCCTACTAGTGAAGGGAAACCTATGCTTGAGAAACAGGTTAGTCGGGATTGAACCCCTCTCCCAAATCTTTTTTTAGCAGTGTGGCTCTGGGGAAGTTACTTACCTTATATGAGTGTGTTTTCTCATCGGTAAACACAGTACCTATCTCATAGGGCTGTTGGGGGCTTAAAGGAGTTAATATTTGGAAATCATCAGATGCCAAGCCTGGTGCTAATATGTGCTAGCTGCTCTTGTTATTTGTCTGTTGGGCTCTGTTTTGTGGACTCTCCTTGGAGATTCTACTGAGAAAGGCTTTCCTACAGACCCACGTGACCTAGAAATGGAATCGAGGCGTTCATTACTGTAGGCTGAGGTGATCCTCCTGGATGTGGCCTGTTCATCAGAAATGGTTCCACATGTTCGGAACTTCTGCCCGTATGGGATGCATGGCCCAATAGGCCTGTAGGTAAGAACTCAGATGCTGAAAGGGACAGACCCGGGCTTTTATCCCGGCTCCTGCTCTTACCAGCTAAGTGAACTTGGACATGCTACCTATCTTTTCTGAGCATTTCTCGTCCCTGATTCACAGGGGTCGGGGGAATAGGAGCATTAACTGTGCCTGTGTTTATAAGGTGCTTAGGTGGGCCTGGCATAGAGCCAGCACATTGGGGGGGGGGGCTGCCCTAACTGATGAGCTACACCTGAAAAAGGGGTGGGAAGCAGAGGAGATGATCACAGTTTTTCAACTTCTCAAGGCCTGACCCTACCAGATGTTCAGGATTGTTCATATCATTTGTGGTCCAGCACATAGAACTGGAGTGACAGGAGGCAAGACCATTCCGGAAGGACCGGAGCTGCCCTGGAGAGAGTGGCTTCCTGTTTCAAGAGGGCTTTAAGCAGAAGCTGGATGGCCCCTAGGGAGGGACAGGGCAGTCCATCTTGATAGCCCTCAATATCCTTCCAGTCTGGACATTCTAGGATTCTTGTACTGAACCAGAGGTAACACTTCCCTTCAACACCATCTACATGCCAATCCCCACACCTCAGAATATGAGCACAGTGAAAAACTGGGGGTCACTTTAACCAGTCCTGAAGGCTCAGTTGGAGAGGAGAGTACATGGGGTCATGGGTAGTCTGAATGTGGATTTCTGAAAGGGGGCCTTGGCAGCTCTCCCCTAAGCTCAAATGAGATGGTTGGAGATGCATTATTGGCACCTGTTCTGAGTCTGGTAGTGTCAAGGGCCATGGAGGACACCATTGGCATGAAGGGGACTTTGATGTCCCTTCCAGATGGAGCGCCATCGTGGGATTCTGCTGCTGGCCTTGGTACATACAGCAGGTTGTAAATATCAGGAGGGGGTGCCCTCAAGAGTGTGCAGATTCCAAGTGACCATATAAAAAAGGTGTTTTTTAAAAAAAATATAATCTTTATTGATTTCAGAGGAAGGGAGAGAGAGAGAAAAAAACATCAATAATGAGAGAGTCATTGATCGGCCTCTTGCACGCCCCTGACTGGGGTTTGAGCCTACAACCCAGGCATGTGCCCTGACCGGGAATCGAACCGTGATCTCCTGAATCCTAGGCCGATGCTCAGCCGCTGAGCCACGCCCGGCTGGGCTAAAAAAGGTTTTAAGTAAATCCACCCATGAACAATCCATGGTGGGCATTAGTGGGTGTTGGGGGCAGGGTACCTGAGGTGGTGGCCCTTCAAACCACAGGTCAGGTGGGTCACGCTCTTATTTCCCCAGGCTTTGTCCCTATTGGCCACCTACTTTTTGACTCTGGTTTTAGGGTTTGTTTGATGGTGGGAAAGTAGCTGAGCCATATATTTAGCTGTGTGGATTTTTTCTTTTTTTCTTTTGAGACTTAAGTGAAAGAGCCCCGAGGAACTTAATTTGAAGTGAAGCTTGGTTTAGCCATTGGTGTCTGATTGGGAACTAGTTCCATCCCAGCCATGCCACGAGGAGTGGACTCAGGTACTGGCTGACGCACAGATGACAACACTGACCTGGCCACATGGGAGGCCAGTGACTTCCTGGGCTTGGGAATACACATTGGGGGGGGGGGGGGGGGCGGGGGAGCTGCACATCCCTATTGGAGGGAAAGCAGGTGAGCAAGAGATGTGTGGAGAGATTCCAAGTGGAATGTTGATTTCATGGCTTCATTAGGCTCTCACCCTCTGTGCTTCCTGCCAGGGTGACAATCCCATTGATGCTGGTCATCACCCCAGCATTATAGAGGGACTGCTGGGTTGTTAGAAGCCTGCTAGACTCAGGACAGGGCTCTTTACTGGGCTGCTCCTGATGGTGGTTTCCTTCAGTGACTCTGTCCTGCCTCCTGAAGCTCAGCCAAGTATTTTTCTGTCTAGACCATTGCCTACAGCTGGAGGCGAGGGTTATGCTTTTTGCCTGTTGAAGGAAGTTGCAGTTTTAGGTTTCCCTGTCCCCTTGGCTGAGGGGGCCTCCTTTAACACAGGTGGCACCCCTTGGGTGGGCATAGGTTGAGGAACACTGACAGGGATGTCAGCACTAAGGGTTCCCGTCTGGGTTCCAGCTTCTGGTAGGTGACCTTGGGCAGATCTCTTTTGTTACAAGGAAGTTGCTATGGAAATGCAAAGACCCTTTTAATGTAAATTTTTTTGGAAAGAGCAATATTGCAAAGTGGTTAAGAGCCTGGGATTTGAATTATGATTTGGCCACATGGTAGCTTCCTCAGGTTCTCAGTTTCCTGACCTGTAAAATGGGCCAATGATGGTCCCTACCGCTGGATTTGGGGAAGATGAAACCAGATAGGCACCAAAGCACAGTTCCTGGTACATTGGCGAGACTCGGTAGGTGGTTTCTCTTCCCATTGTTATCACAGTGAGACTGCCACCCAGGGTGGGGAGCCAGGTTTCTTTTGCAGAGGTTACAGCCCAGATAAACTGACAGGGCACACAGTTGATCAGGACCTTTGATTTCTCTTCTCCAAGCAGTGACCTGGACATCATGTGGATGTGACCTGTGCCTGACCTGTTAGGAACGGATCAGGGCGACCAGGGAGAGGTTCCTTTACCTTGGGCGGGACAGGCTCTGTGACCACTGCTCGTGTTACCACTTCCTGGAGACAGCCAGTCCTTTCAGTTTTGTGTTTCATTTATTTAAACTTTCCCTTAGAGGAGACTGGATACCGAGGAAGAAAAACATATGGTGAACTCTTTATTTCCTGTGATAAACGATGACCTTTGGGACTGGGGTCAGGTCTGAATTCTTCAGGGCAGAATTTATTTTTTTGCTGCCATGGTTTTAAAGTCACGACATGCTGTGTTTTTGGCTGCTGCTCAGTCTGGCTGATGATCCCAATGAGATGCCAAGAAATTAGATGGGTGCCTTTGGAAGGCATTCAGAAATTACTCACTGGAATAAAAATGCCGCATTTGTTGGGGGAGAGGGCTGAGCATGTGTAAAAATGGGTGTTATGCATTTAATGTCAACATCAGACTGGAAAAGGCCTTCAGGAGTTTGGGGACGGTCTTGCTGGGCAGGGCTAAAGACGCAGACAGGAATCCGAGAGTCTGGTGTCTTTCCTCCTCGTTCACACACATTTAGCCCCAGTGATGGGACATGCTGGGCTTTTGCTGGAAAGGAGTGCAGCTCAGGTCCTCCTGTCAAGGATGAGATTTTAAAGTGAAGTCAGAGGTGGGTTTTGGTTTCCTTGAGATTACCTTTGACATTTTAGCAACATAGCTAGCAGAGAGGGTAGAAGACTGCAATAGGAGGCAAGGTGAATTCTGGACTGTCGGAGTCAGGGTGAGGAGGAACTTTTGGGAGGGTGAAGTCCCCCTTTTACATATGAGAAGACCAAGGCCCAGAGAGGGTGAATGGAAGGCCTGACAGCACACAGCTTAGTCAGGGCCAAGTAGAGACCTAACCCCAAATGTTAACTTCTAATCCATGGCCCTCCCAACATTTATTGGCCCCTTTAGTGCCCAGCCCTGAGCTAGGTGCTCATTGTAGGGATAGAACAGGGTAGTTCTGTCCCTGGTGGAGCTCAGCATCCTTGGGGAAAAGGGCAGGAGGGGCAGATTTTCTGATGGAAGGAGGCTCTGAAGGGGGCAGGCTTGGTGCTACTGGGGGTGGGGAGAGGGGAGGGAGGATGGGTAGGCCAGACTTGACCCTAGTGACAACAGCAAAAGTTTCTCTTCCCTGTGCACACACATCCTTCCCTGTGTACCACAACTTTGGAGGACAAAGCGATGGTGGCCTGCAACCCCCTGGCATTCTGTGGCCAAGGCCAGCTGGAGCCCAGCAGGATAAGAATTGCATTCCAGGCCCTGGGCCAGCGCTGACACACACATCAGTTGCCCCTTGGTGTTTCAGCAAGTGCTCTCCCTGGAGAAACTCACACCATTTTCTGGCGGGCAACGAAGTGGAAGGGAAGCATGTGAAAACAGAGCAGCCTCGGGAAAGTGCGAAGTCTCTGTTTCATTATTGGAGATGTTGGCTGGTTTGCACACAGCACGCGCTGGTGGTGGTGGAGGGGGCTCTGCATCCCATGACCTGGCAGCCCTGGCTATTGATCCTATGGCCTGGCCTCCCTATTCTCTTGGGTTCCTCCTGTCCCCAACCCCACAAATCCAGTGCCTGAGTGTTGTCCTGGGGCCAGAAAGGGAAAAACCCTGAATGCATGAGCTGGCAGTGCTGGGGCTTTACCTGTAGATAATGGGAAGTCTCTGTACTGTGTTCATGTGTTGGAACCTTTAACTCCAGAGGCTTTTTCCCATCTGTGCAGAACAACTGCAGTCAGGGTAAAAAGTGATTGAAAATATTGGTGCAGGGGCAAACTATGTTTGGTGATGAACCATCTCAAGCACTCTTTGTCTGAGTGTTAGCAGGCGATGATGTTAACAGTTGGTGCTGTAACACACACAGAATCCTCCAAGTGTGTGGGCTGGCACACTTGTTGCTCCTGGCTCACGAATGGCTCTTTCTGGTTGGCTTTGCTACCAGCAGGAACGTGAGTGTCAGCTTGGGCCTGCCAGTTCCTCCCTCTGTTGTCGTTCAGGAGTGGTTCTCAGAGCTCCGGCCTGCTGCCACTTGTCTCCAGTTCCCTCTGCCTTTGCAGGGTGCTACTGGCTGTTCTCTGGCTGTTATTCGGGTTCTCAGGATGGACCGGAAATAAATTGTTGCTTAGCTCTACCAGGTGCTAGATGGTGGGTCCTGGTTACCTGGGTGGTGGGTCTCCCACACCCTCATATGGTGGCCTTTTCTCAGCTAGGAGTGGGGGTCCTCCCAGAATGTTGTTATTTTTTTGTCTCTTCTTACTATGTGTGTGGTAAAATATACATAACATAGAATTTACTATTTTAACCAATTTTAGGTGTACAATTCAGTGGCATTAATTACATTCACAATGTTATGCCACCATCACCACCATCCGTTTCCAGAACTTTTTCATTTTCCCAAACAGAAACTGTCTCCATTAAACAGAAAATCCCCAGTCCCCTCCCCTCAGCTCCTGGTACCCCGCTGTCTACTTTCTGTCTCAATAATTTGCTTATTTTAGGTACTTCATATAAGTGGAATCATACAACATTTGTCCTTTTGTATCTTGCTTATTTTACTTAGTATAATCTTTTCAAGGTTCCTCTGTGTCGTAGCAGTTTTTGGTATTTCAGTCCTTTGTATGGCTGAATCAGGTTCCGTTGTGTGGACACGTCCCCTTTTGTTTACCCGCTCACCCACTGGTGGGCGCTTGCGTTGCTCCCGCCCTTTGACTTGTGAATGGCGCTGCTGTGAGCATTGGCGTACAGGTATCTGTTTGAGTCCCCATTTTAAATTCTTTGGGGTATACGCCTAGAAGTGGAATTGTTGGATGAGATGTTTAATTTTTGGAGGAAGCACTAAGTTTCCCTCACAGAATGCTTTGGAGGTGATGGCTTTCCATTGACTGTGGGATGTACCCCCACTGCCTGCCTCTTGCATGCAGGACTCGCTGATTTGCCCCCTGGCTCCCTCCACACTTGCACTAGCTCATTTCTTTCTCTCCTGGGACACCCCTTCACTCCCTCCAGGACCTAGTGCAAACCCTGCTTTCACCACTTGTTTAGAAAAATAGCTCTTCCTTGCTGCTCCCAAGGCAGTTCTTGTGGTCTGACTCCATGACCCAGGATCCTAACTAGCTAACTTGGGTTAGTAACCTCTGCCCTGAGATTACTCTTCTGCCCCCTCCTCTTGCTCTCTAGCTCTTGTTAGGCTTAAAGCACACTGAAGGCAACCAGGGCCCCCTCATTGTGGCAGTGCCTGTGCCTGGCTCTCCCCAATGCTTATATGCTCAGCCCGTGACTGCCAGCCCGTGTGCAAGCTGCTGCCCTGCGATCAGCCTTCCCCACGTGGCATCCTCTTCACAGGGAGGGATCTGGCTGGCCCCTGGCGTGAGCATACTGCGCCTTCCATGCTGGCAGGCTGCCTCCAGTTCCCAGGGTGGTGAGTGGCTGCCTCCCCTCTTGGGTCCCTGCCCATTTGGAAGCATGCCCTCTAGTGCTGCCATCCCTGAACCAGGCCATCAGGTCATCTGATCCCCATGGTGGCTGAGATGCCTGGCTGAGCGCTTCTACTATGAATTAGTGACAAAGAAGGCAGCAGCCAGGACTGAGCTTTGTGAGCAGGTTTGGTGGATAATACGAAGCCTCTTATTTCTTAGGGCTTGCATCATTGCACAGAAAACAGCCTGAGTGGCCTGTCACCCAAGCCAGAAGCCCAGTATCATCTCCCAAGCCTGTTCTACATGACGATTCTCCTGAAATATCTGTCCTCATCTCTAGCTTCCGTGACCGCTGTGGCTTCCTACATGGCGCCTCCACTGTGGTTTGCCCCCTCCATCCTGCCTGTTTACACAGCACAGTCTTCCTAGAGTTCAAATTTGAGCTGCACCCTCCAAAACAATGACTCACTAATATCACCCCCTGCAGATTTCAGGCCACTGAACTCCTATAGTTCGTAGTGTGCACTGCGCTTTCCCTCAGTCTTGTTTTGCATAGACCATTCCCTGGGCCTGGAACATTCTCCTAGATCTTTACCAGGCCAGTTCCCACTTGTGCTTCAGGCTTCAGCTTAGGTATTGCTCCCCAAAAGACACTTCCCTGACCTCAGGTCTGTGTCCCCACAACTTGTGTACCCACTTCCCTTTGCAGCCCTCTCCAGTCTAGACAAGTTTCATACCACTGTGTCCCCAGCTCCTAGGCCAGGGCCTGCGTGTGGCAGGGTCTGGGGAAGTGTGTGCTGTGGGGATGGATGGATAGGTGGGCAGATAAACAAGGCCCTCTGTGAGTCCAGGCTTCTCATTGGAGCATCTATGTGAGCTAGACATCTCATCCCTTGCTCTACAGAGGGACCATGAGCCCCATTCCCCACAACATGATTTTCGCAAAGTCATACAGTTGGTAAAGCTGAGAGGTGGACCTGGTTCATTGAGACCTGAGCCGGGGATGCCTCCAGCAGGAGAGAAAGTTTCAGGTTGATCTTTGTGTCTCAGGACTTAGTGTGGAGCCTGACATGCCAGAGGGAGATAGTCAATCCTTGTTGAATGAATAATAACAGCCAATATTTACTGAAGAACTGTGGTAACTGCGATTTGAATCCTTGCCCCACTCTGAGCAGCAGGGACTCTCATGCTCTGTGTGCAGGTGGGGAAGCCAGACAACAGACAGGAAAAGAAACCTGCTCAGCTCCAAACAGCTAGGAAGCGGAGCTGAGGTTGGACCTACATAGTAGACGAGAGCCACTGTCTAGACTGGCACTTGTCCACTAGAAAAATCACATGCGAAAAATCACATGTGAAAAATCACATGTGAAATCGCAGAATTTCTGGTCGTCACATTAATTTTTCAAAGTAAAAGAAATAGCTGAAATTACTTTAATGATACATTTTGTTTAGTTCAATATGTGCAAAATATTTTTTCATGTAATCAATATAAAATTATTAGGATACTTTACCTTTTTTTCATGCGAAATGTTCAAAATCCAGTGTGTACTTGAACTTACAACACATCTCGGTTTATACTAGTCACATCTCCAGTGCTCAATAACTACCTCTGTCCAGCGGCTTCTGAGTTGGGCAGTGCAGCTCCAGAGCACTCTGCCCGTCAGTGAACGGAGGTTGTGAGTTAGTCATGTGGAGCGGAGGGAAGCAGGAAGGGGTGGTCAGAGGGAGTAACAGGTAGAGATGGAAGGGCAGGCCCGAGCATGTGTGTTGGGTTCCTGAAAATGCTTGCTGTGTCTCTCTCCCCAGGTATGAGGGCTGGGTGAAAGCTGCTGCCTTGGCAAAGAGATGTCCCACCAGGGACTACCCTGAAAATCCAGCATCCCACCCCCTCTCTGGAGGGTCTGGGCAGGGCTATGCAGAGCACAAACACCCCGAGCTTCCAGCCCCTGGGCAGCAGGGAGGCCTTACTAGTCTGCATGGGGATCTGGCTCTGAGCTGTGTTGCTTTTGGCCAAAGGCGGTTACAAAACTCCCAGAGCACAGAACAGGTACGATGTGTTCTTGGGAAAAGGTTATGAGGTTTCAGACATAACAGAGGTTCTGAGTATACAAATAGAGGACGTCTCCGGGCTGGTGTCAGGAGTGAAGTCATCAGACCCATCTATCGTGGGGTCAATGGTGGCTGACGCATTTAGGGCACCTAGGGCTTAGAGGCATCCTGTAGCAGGGAGACTAGAAATGACGGAGTGGGGGAGGGCAGGAATAAATTAGTGTTTTCTCAAACGAGCCTTGAATGAAAGTGGGTAAGACTGTCGCTAAAACATTTCCTGGATTGCTCCTAAGATGCTATGGGAGGAAGGTCGGTGGTGAGATGTTTCCTGTCCCGTACACCCCCACTCTCCACCCCCACCCAACCCACCACCAGGGGAATCTTGGCCAGACTATACACACAAGGTTTCTGAAAAGGTGAGTCTGGGCTGGAACAGTTAAGGCCCGCCAGGGGAGGCCAGGGGAAGTGTTCTGTTATGACTTGATTAGGACCTCCCACTGGCCAAACAAGTGTTTGGTCAAAAGATCCAGCAGGGAAGATGGATGCAGGGCCAAGGAGCCCTGGGGAGTGACTAAATCATCAGGCCAGCATGGCTAGGGGTGTCATGGTGCAGTTCTTAAAATTCAGGGTTGTGGCAGGCAAAATAGTTTAGTATTTAAATAAACCTGAGTATCTGATAACACATCCCCTGAGACAGTGGAGGAGCAGGGGCTGCTGTGTACTGGGGCTGGGCCAGAGCAGGGAGGGATAAAGTCCAAGCGAAGACCTGTGGCCAAGTTGGAGTCCTCACTGGACTGCTTCCTGGTGGAAAGTCTTCAGGCAAACCTGAGTCTCAGCTTCCCCATCTGCAAAATGGGGCTAGTGACCCCTACTTTCCTTGAAAGTTCAAATTAGATGCTGCACATTTGGAAGCACTTTGTAGGGTTAAGTACCCCACAAATCCAGGGGTTATTGTAATGAAATCTGTGAATATTTTATATTCATTCATTCTACAGCATTATGGTATCGAGTTGTTGTTCTTTCAGGGTTTTAAAAACTTTTCATTTTGAAAAATTTCATGTACTTAGAAACAGAGAGGACAGAATACCGAGCCCCCTGTGCCCTTCAGCCCACTTCAGAGATTCTTAATATTTCATCAGCGCGATCTTGAGCTCACTTAATAATAATCCCTTTCATTAATTGAGTTCCCAAAGTGCTTTAAGTTCTTTGAAGTAAAATCTGACTAAATAAATTACTGAAACATCTTCCCTCTTGCTTGGGAAAAAAATGTTTTTTGTACATTAGCCTTTTGGGCTAGCAGACTTGCCACCACCTGTGATTGGCTTTTCAGCGAAGTCTGAGCATTCACTGGACAGTGAGGGCCTGCAGGATGCGATGTTCCCCTTGATCTTCCTTAAGCCATGAGGGCAAGTTCAGTTCTCTCAGGAGTTTGGGAGCCTCTGTTGATTCTGCTTTTCAACTTGCTATAATTTGAAGGGAAAAGGTCATTCTGGAGTTTAAATGATTATTTACATGGAGACTTGGGAGTGGCTGGCGGGAGTAATGAGGGAGCTGGGAAGTCTGTTGTCTCCGGCAGCCTGCCTCCACTCATTTCAGCCCGCCACGCAGGCACCCCCTGGAAGTGGTTACTTTGGAGGACTGTCACCCATTCCCTTCCCTGGGTGTGAAGGTTCTGGTGGGAAACGTGGGAGGTGCGGTTGAGAGCTGCTTATGATCGCTTGGTCTGTTCTGGCTCAAAGTGCCTGAGTTGGATTAAGGCTTCCTAACTTGTGGTTCATCTTCTCTATAAAATGGGGTCAATGTTGATATTTGGTTAGACTTACTCTGGGTGGTTGTGAGGGTGAAATGTGTCTGTTTAGTCCACTAATCTGTTGCGTAGGCCTAGAACATCATCTGGCACATAGTATGTGCTCAATAAATTTATGTTGATGAATAAGAGGGAGAGAGGGGAAAGTTATATCCATCTATTACTAATACTGCATCATAGCCCAGCTGGTGTGGCTCAGTGGTTGAGCATCAACCTATGATCCAGGAGATCACAGTTCAATTCCCAGTCAGGGCACATGCCCAGGCCCCAGTGGGGGGCGTGCAAGAGGCAGCCGATCAATGACTCTCTCTCATCATTGATGTTTCTCTCTCTCTCTCTCTCCTTTCCTTTCTCAGAAATCAATAAAAGACATATTTTTTAAAAAAAATTTTAAATGCATCATAAATCTTTCATTTCAGGATAAGGAAATATTAGAAAATCTCCAAGAGAAAAAACACCTTTTCCTTCGGGTCTTGGAATGTCTTCTCTACTTTTTCTTGTAGAAGTTGTACTCTTATCTCAGGCTTAGTTCAGATGACATTTCCTCTTTTAAAATGTTTTGGGCTTTCTCTGGCCAATTCCATGGCCCTCTCCCCGGTGCTTGAGCACTGCTGCTCACACCTCTGTGAAGCCCAGATAAGCAGCTGGTCATTATTCTGCTTTGTCAAATGCCAGTGACAAGCTGATCACCGTATGTCACCCATGAAGTTGACACTGTCATCTCCACATTACCGTAGGGGGCACAGAGGTTCAGAGAGGTGAAGTGACTCTCCCAGGTAGACACCGTTAAACCGTTAATAGATGGTTGGGCTTAGATCCAAACTGAGCCTTGTCTGATTGCAGAGCCCTGCTTAGAGTCCTGCTCCTTCCACTCCCAGGCGTGTCTTAATCCTTCGCTTTTGGTTCCCCCTCTCTGGGCTGGGTGGTCCTCCTAGGTAGGAATGGAGCCCATGTCTGTGTCCCCTACTCCTGGGTTAACTCACAGCTGGGGATGCGGGAAGTGTGCAGAGATTGAATGGGGCCACACCTTTGTTATGGACAGTGGTGTGGGGTCTGCTTCCCTCCCCATTCCAACTGCCTACAAAGCCCCCCAAGATTTTATGAGCCCTGGGGGAAAGGGACATGGCTTACTCCAGTCCCTTGTGACTCTGTTCAGCAAGCATCAGTACCCCCTGGGATTGGCAGAAGGTCTACTGGGGGACAGGAGAGTAGACTGGAGAGGCTCCAAGCACCCAGATGTAAACTCCATGCAGACCGGGGCCAGGTCTGTCTTGCTAGTTGTAGTTGCAGTTGCAGTGCCTGTTATAGGGTCTGGCACATAGTAGATGCTTAATAAATATGTGTCAACCTGCTTTCCTGACCTTCCCCAGAACTGGCTTTGTCGTGGGTTCTGTAGCTACTGTGGAGAGGCGGGTGGGCTGGGCTGGGAAACTCTCCAGTGTGACTCTGTCTCTGAGTGGACAGCAGCTCTGCCACTCCACACTGTCACTGCTCCTGCCTGCCTGGAGTGTGTTGTGTCCCCATAGCTTTGCTCAGTTGGATAAGCCTTGTTTAGTAGACCTGGCCCCTGGGGCCCTCGCTGCCCCCTGGGGTTGTTTCCCAGGGCAGTGCGGCTGCCTGCTCTGTGTTCTCCTTGCCCTTCTCATCTCTTGGACACTCCAGTCCCGAGTGGCCAGCAGGCTGGTCATCTGGAGAGGGGGACACAGTGTCCAAACTAATCCCTGGCCTCGGGTGCGGCCTTGAACTTTCCTTTAAACTGCTCCCCAACCCCCAGCAGCACTCAGGTCACATTCCCAGAGAGCCTGCGGATCAGGCTGAGTCTGTTTATTTTCTAAGATTTCAAAAAACATGCCCCCCCCCCCCGTGACCTTAAACAAAACTTTTTCCCTCCAACACTTGTATTTTTAACTTCATGAGAAAATATGGTAAGGGAGCATGTTTTCTTTCTTAACTGTCATTTTAAATGATTTTTTTCATTTAAAAAAAGGCTTTGGGGGCCGTAGAGAGTAAGGTGTGTTTTTTTTGGTGCTGTGGGGGCTACTTGATTCTATTTCGGCCTGGAGCCCATGTAGGAGGACCCTGCTCCATGAATCCATGAATCCTGGAGGTTTCTTCTGGCTGAGCCTGCAGCTGTTTTGGTTATTGTTGTGACCCCTTTTCCTTTCCCTCTGAAGACCTAGGGCTGGAGCAGCTGAGGGCTGTAAACCAGTGTTTCCCTCCCACGGCTGGACGTGCTTAATGTCTTTGCTTTGGGGACTGTATCTGGGCATGCTGGCTCTTGGCTCTGCTCTCCTCCCACTGTGTGTGTGTGTGTGTGGGGGGGTCAAGGATGGAGGGAGCATATTTGCAGCCCCTGAATTCTCATCTGCTGGATGTAGATCTGAGACCCAGAGAGGGTTGGTGACTTGGTCCCTAGCCACAGAGGCCAGGAGGAGGCAGCTTCCCTGCTTATTTGATGTTTGTGCCAGATGCCACCCCCACCCCGTTCCCAATTCTCCCCGATGCCCAACAGCAGTTTGTTGATTGACTCCCTTCCCAGGCACCCCGTGATCCAGCCATTCCTAAGGACCCTCACCCCCTGAATTCTCTCTATCTGGAACGCCTTTGCACCCTCTGCTTGGCAGACACCTACCTGTTCTTCCAGGTCATGATGGGACGTCCCTCCTCCAGGGAGCCTTCTAGATGCCTTGGGCTTGGATCCCCTTCTATGCTCCTACAGAATGTTCCCATGGATCCTGTAGCCCTGTGTGTTGGGCATAATCACCGATTTCCTTGTCTGTCTCTTCTTCTGGGCTGGGTTCCCCTAAAACGGGCTTTCATCTCAGTGTCCCTGCAGCAGAGTCAAGGATGGGAGGGAGCGTGTTTATTCAGGAAATACATCTGGGAAAGCACACGGAGGATCATGCAGAGGCATGAGGGACAGGAAAGGTGGTCTCTGGTGCTAGCAGCAGGAAAAGCTTTGTGGAAGGTGAGACTTGAGTGGGCCCTTGAGGGGTGAGTAGACATTAGGTTGGTGGGTGGGTTTGGAGCAGGGGTCTTAGGCAGTGGGAACAACCTGAAGGAGGCCCCTGGAGCTGGCTGTGGGCAGGTGGTAGCAGGTGAGCAGGGCTGGGGTAACCTGATTGGCAGTTTTCTCCATGATCTTTATGTTTCCTGTGGATTAATCTCTTCCATTTTCTGCAAGCTGGCATTAGAGGCAAAGCAGTGCCCCTTTGGTTTTCCAAAGTGTTGCCAATTCAGCAGGAAACTCAGTGAAGTTGGTGCTGTCCTTTTAGCCACATCCCTGGATTGGGGCTCAGCCTGGTATCCTTGGAAAAACAGGGATCTGGGCACAGGCTCCCTTTGGGATCATTTGTTCAGGTCGAGCCTGGGTGAGTGGGTGTGACAGGCTGCCATGGGTGCTGGTGGGTGCAGAGCTGCTTCCTGGAGCCAGGAAGGAACTGCCTCCTAGGACCTCCTCAGCTCTCACAATCTGGTGCCTCGCTCTGCGCTCATCCGCTCATTGTTTTTGGGCCTCTGCCTTGGGCGGGTAGCTATTTTGAGGGTCTTTCAGAGAATTCTGAAAAAATAAATAAGCCCCAAACTTAGTTCTTACCCGCAGGGAATAAGTACATTTGGAGTTTTACCCAAACTTAAGGATGCCCTTTGCCAGCCAGGACAGGGTGGGGCTCTCAAATCATACTGACTTTCTGGTTTACAAAGCACCTTTAATAACTTAATCCCGGGTAACACTGCACACCAGTGTTGCTCTGGGCACTGCACTAAGTGCTTCAGGGCATCATCTCATATAATCTTTCTGGCAGTGATATGGGCAAGAATTGTCTCTTTTTATAGCTAAAGAAACTAAGGTCCAGAGAAGTCATGGATCACTTGTTTGAGGCTATGCAGTCAGGAAGTAAGCGAGCATGGGACTTGCTTACACTCTTCTTTGAATCTCACAGCAATCTTGTGAACCAGGCAAGGAAGTATTTTTACCTCCCATGTAACAGATGAGAAAATCAAGGCTGGGAGAGCCATACAGAGATGCATGCAGCCAGAACCAGGCTCCTGACTTGTGATTCATCCAGTGCGCTCTCCTCTGGCCATGCTGCCTGGGGTATTAGCCGACATGTGCTGCTCTTCTTTGGAACAGTTGCTTGCAGACCCTAGAATGCAGGGCTTGCATTCAATGTAGAAGCAGCAGGGGGTAGGCACTCAGTTATCACTCTCTGAATGACTGTAGGAGGGCTATCTATCCTCTGGTGACCCTTGACGATGGGCAACAACCTATCTGTTTATGTCGACCTGCCTAGTGTCAGGCACAAGGCTGCAGCAAATTGGCTTCTTGCTGGTGAAAGCTGTTTGTGTGCTTTTGTGCCGGCTCTTCACTGCCCCTGAGGTGCAGTGGATGGTAGCCAGCAGCCCTGGCAGCAGTCAGTGCCAGGAGCTGGTGGTTCAGGTGCTGCCTTCCCTCAATTCAATGTCTCTTCGAGGTGGTATCCAGGTCAGGAATGGGAACAATACTCTATTGTTATGTTAAACCTGAAATAGACACCTTTGGTTGGAGGGTGTGATATGTGTCTATTATGGTTTGGTAGTGACAGGAGCACTCTGTCTTCAGATGCTTGCCATCACTTGCTAATCCCCTGGGGTCTGGGAGCAGCAGTATTTTCACTCCCCTCCACTCCCATCCCCCTTCTTTGTACACCTGGGGAAATGATGAGGCCCAGGAGCAGCAGGACCTGGGATACTCAGGCTTTAATGTTTGAGGAACTGCATTTGCACTTGCTCCTGACCCTTCCTGGGGGGAGAAAGGGCCCCTGGATCTGGGTGAGATGGCCATGTGGTGGTGAGAGGTTGCACAGATCTGAGTTTGAATTCCCAGCTACAGTTATTGAGCACTTACTGTATGTAGGTCCTCTGCTTAGCACCATGCATGTGCCACCTTGTCCTATCCTCACAGTGCGGCTCTCTGAGCTCAGTACTGTTGCTCATTTGCTCACTCATTCAAGATTACTGAGCTCCTTCTATGTACCTGGCATGATTCCGGGTGCTGAATGAGGCAGACAAACTCCTACCTTACACTCCAGTGGGAGTTATCCAGGGGCAGTAGAGAGCAGCAGAACTGGGGTTTCTTACGCAGGTCACAGTCCTGGTGAGCGAGGAGCCAGCTTCAGGCCCGCGCTCCCTACTGTTCTGTTTCTTGTCCCACCCCGACCACATCTCTCTCCACTCCTGCCCAGATCTCTCTCTCGACACCACTGCCTCTGTCTGGATGTCTGGAATACGCAGGCACAGCATTTCCAGTGGGACTGGTTGTGGGCCTTTTGTTCTCTCCAAATGTTTTTCTCATCTTCTCGCCCTGTCTACACACATGGCCTGTCCAGACTCCCCTTTCCCTTAATCCCCAAGTCTTGTTATCAATCTAGAACAGTTAGATCAGCCTCTGGGACCCCATCCCACTGTCCCCGCCATGGTTCAGCCCCACACCTTTTCAAGCTTTGGAGTGTTCAGCCTTGCTCTCTCATCACGTGCCTTTGCACATGCTGTTCCCACTGCCAGGAATATAGTTTATCCCTCGTCCACACTCCGGGCTCCTGTCCTTTCCGCCATGGAGCCTTCCCTGGACATCCCTGCACTCCCTGCACTCCCTGTGGCCTGACCCTCCAAAGGCTGGCCTGTCCACTTCCCACCACTCTGGGAGCTCCCGGGGCGTAGGGACCAGGCCGCCTCTCCTTCATCTCAGTGCCCAGAGTGGTAGGTGTCTGTTGACCAACAAGGTGAATAGGTGAATGAGGGATAGGTTTCTGACAGAGGCCAAGATGGCCATCCTGGAGATTAGCTTTCAGAGCCCTCGGTTCTGACACTGCGGGTTGGTTTTGAACTCTAGGTGAGTAACTCATACAGTGGTTGCTCTTTTGCACCTGGCTTTTTTACTCACTCCTGGTTCGGGGTTTAGCCATGCAGCTGCATGCAGCAGCAGTTGGTCTGTCCTCGCTGCTGCTTCATATTCTACTGTCTTTCACACACATTTAATGTTCACAACAACCCCTTGAGGTACCTGGGGTGGGGATGGTTCCTTCTCTTATAGAGAAGGAAGCCCAGGTCACACACTTCACAGAGGTGGATTGTTGCTCCTCCGGATAGATCTCCCCCACATCTCTACACCCCACACCCTGAGACGCTGCACCGAGAGCCTCCTCCTTCAATTTAGTGTGATATGTTCTGGAACTTTCCCCTCCAGTCTCACGTGGATCCTCTGTGAGGCAACAGAAGTTAATTTCCCCATATCCTTTTGTTCTGTAGAAACCGGAGACTCTCCTTCCCTCCTCTAGAAAGTAACTCTCATTCCCTGGAAGTCACTCCTGGCTGGTGGCTGAGGAATGCCTTGAACTCGCCCTTCTTCCAACCCTCTAATTATCCAAGTTGCTCACCCCTGTGCCTCCATGGGGTTGGCTTTCTTGGGAAGGCTGCCTCAGGCTATCATGCTGGAAGCTTCTTCTTGGGCCTTGCGCTGAGATGGAAACAGAGGCACAGGTGCCTACTTTGTCCCAAAAAGGTACCAACCATGGTCTGCCCAGCAGGCCTGTTCTTCCCTCCTTCACAGCACTGACCAATGGATGCCTACTAGTAGAACATTCTGTGCCCCAGCTGCTCCTTTTCCCTTGCCTTTAAATGGGACGCCTGTCATCGGAGAGACCCAGCCGCGCCACCACCTCCCAGTGCAGCAGCAAACTGCATTCATAACTCTGGGAATTTATTTCTGGGCCCTAAAGGTCAACACCCTCCTGTCTCTTACAGAAGCCTGGAATTATGTCTCTCTGAGGAGCTGGGAGTGGATCGTGGGTTGAATGACAGCTCAGATTGGGGGGTGGCTCTGGGATATGTCCTTTCTGACAGCTGCTGAAGAAGTGACTTGACCCTCCTGGGAATGATTTGTCCCTTTGCCCTTGAAATTGCCAGTGGCTCTTTCTTTGGTCTTCCGAGGCCCCTGGCTCTTTTTTTGAGCTATTTTGACCCTGTTACCTTACCAGTTGGATCCTGGGTTTTCTGAGTTCCCACTGCTGGTTTTGCTTTTATAGCTGAGCCCCAGACAGCAAACATGTTGCACACGTAGCATTATTCCCCCCACCTATGCCATTGGCAGACATTGCTAATCAATTACGACATATGTGATCACTCAGCCTGTACCCTATCTTCAGTCCCAGAACTCCAGCAGCCACTGCCATCTGTTTGGAGCTCACAAGCTTAACAAAATCTTTTTGCCATTGCAGATCCACCTGAATCATACATAGTTTTTTCCCTGTGCATACATACCTATGATAAAGTTTATGTCTTCTCTTTGGTATATCTGAATTGCCAGAATCACCATTCCTGCACTTTGGGGCCATTGTTAAGTAAAATAAGGGTGACTTGAAAACAAGCACTGTGATATTGGGACAGTCGATCTGATAGCTGAGAAGGCTGCCAAGTGACTAATGGGCCAGTAGATACACTGGACAGAGGGATGATTCACATCCTGGGCGTGACAGAGCGACATTGTGAGATTTCATCACACTATTTAGAACAATTTAAAACTTAGCAATTGTTTATTTCTGGAATTTTCCATTGAATATTTTCAAACCATGGTTGACCAAGGGTAATTGAAGCTGCAATAAGAGGGTCTACTGTCTTTTGAACTCAGGAGTCCACTTTCCTTTAGGGTGTCATTTGCTGCTTCTAGAACCGTACTTTCAAGGAGACTTGAAGGTAGTAAAATAACCGGGCTCGCTCCCAGCCTCCCGAGGTCTCACAATTGTGGGTTGTTAGTGGAGCCCTCGGAATACGTCCAACAGGATAAAGTTGTGATTTGGTGCAAGTCCCCAGTTGGGAAGACTCACTTCCTGCTTCCTGGGTGAGACAGCACCTGTTGGAGGGTGGCCCTTACTGGGGTGGGGGCAACGCTCCTCTCAGCTGGGGTTGGTCTGGGTGCCGCGTGCTCCCTGCCCTGCATGGTTAACACCAATGCTCACCAAGGTGCTTACCACCTCTGTTCACAAGAGCTGTTTCTTGTTCTCTAACAGGTGGCTTAGGGCAGAGGGTGGGGTGAGGGGAACTGGAAATGTGGCTAATTCCTCCCAGGGTCCCACATTTGCTACCTGCCCCCCAGTGCACTTTGTTATTACAGCTGGACTGGCCGGGGGTGGATCGGCCTCCGGCCAGACTACCTGGTGGTTTAAAACCAGACTTAATCAAAATGTAAATACTTCTTGGGGCCAGAAAGCAGGACTGTCCAGGTGTTGGGACAGAGGCTGCCGAGCCCAGGAGCTGGAGGAGCGGGCAGGGCCTGTCAAGCTCTTTCCACTCAGAGGTCTGGGGTTCCCTGAGGCCTCTGCCAGGGGCCTCTGGAGGAACCACCTGTTGCCAGGGTGACCAACACCCCGCCTGCCCCACCACTGCTTGTAGACGCTGTCACTAGGGCAAAGGTTGTTCTGGTGGTGACAGCATCTGCTCCCTTCCTCCTTCCCTGATCCCCCATCAGAATCAGTGATGGGAGGTGTCATTTCAGAGCAGGAAAACTCAAGGCTTGATGGGGTTTGTGACCCTCCCCAGATTGCTCAGTGAGTAGAAGGATGGTCACATGCCTCTATGGAGGACTCTGTGTCCAGAATTGTCTGGACACTGATGAGCGGTGACCAAGGCAGATGCCGTCCCTGCCCTCGGATGGGAGTGACAGACTGGTAGTAAGCAAGAGGCAAAGAAGATCATGTCATGTAGAAATAAACAACCTATATAAATACATACACAGTAAGAATTCCTGGTAGTGATGAGCATAGTGGGGTCAATGAGAAAAGCAGGATCAGATGATAAAATGAGACGCTTTAGAGGGGGCCCAGGGAGCCTCCATAGGGGGCATGTGACTGGAGACAGGTGTCAGAAAGGAGCCAGTATGGGACTGATCTGGCTGGGGGAATGAGCTGGAAGTCTACGTGGGAATGAGAGGAGCACAGTATGTTTGGAGTAGAGTGTGGGCCTGGGGTGTGCAAGGCCCTGGACATTATTCTCTAAGTGAGAGAATTCCCTGATTTGATTTGGGTCTGGATAACTGGCTACTGGGTGGAGATGGTTTGGTGTGGGTGAGAAGGGAGGTAGGAGAGCAAGGAGGAGGCTGGTCCAGTCATGGGGCAAGGGGGGGATGTCCAGGATGGCAGCCATGGAGACAGAGGACACAGGTGTGTGTTTGGCTTCAGGGTCTGAGGATAGGATGAAAATCATACCAGGAGGTTACTGTGCCAAATTTTCTTGAGCAGGGAGTAGGGGTGGTGGTTCTGATGTCCAGGAGAAGAGGCTGTGATGTGTCCACATTTTCCAGACTCAGCCTCAGTTTAGGTACCCTGGCCTGACTGGTGACCATCTGTGTCCTTATGGGGACAGGACACTGACTAAGCCAGTGGAGTGTGGTTTCCTCATTGTTGCCTTTTCCATGTGTCGTTCCCCCCCCCCCTTAAAGAGAGATCACTTCTGCCTCATTCAAATTGTATTCCCACCCCTAGCACCCTGCCTGGCCCACTGGAGATTCACAGTAAATATTGGTCAGTAGGGTGAGTGACAGAATGACTGGCTGACTGACTGAATGAATAACTGGATGAATGAGTGAATTGCCCTGGTCTTCAGTGCTTTTCTGTTGCTCTAGACTGGTGCTATCCAAGCCAGTCTATGGCCATGGAGCCCTTGAAATGTGGCCAGTGTGAACTGAGATGCGCTGTGGTATATAATACACACTGAATTCCAAAGACTTAGTGTGAAAAAAATGTAAAATGTCTCATTAGTAATTTTTATACTGATTACATGTTGCAATGATAATATTTTGGATATATTGAGTTAAATAAAATATGTTATTAAAATGAATTTCACACCTTTCTTCTTCCTCTTTCTAACGTGGCTGACAGTTTTATATTGCCTCTGTGGCTTGCATTAGATTCCTGTCAGACATCACTGGCCCCAACTGAGGTACAGTATTTGTCTTTGAAAGGCTGAGTGACCTGGGTTGGAATCCTGACTATCCCATTCCTGTGTTACTAAAGGCAGGGCTCTGAGCCTCAGTTTCCTCACCTGTGAAATGGGCATGGTGAGTCAAAATAGGCTAGTGTCAGAATTAAATGGGAGAAAACTGCAGTGCAGTGTGTGTGCGTTCTCGCTCGTGTATTGGTGTGCCACGCCCAGGATGCTCCCTCTGTCTCTTAAAGCGGCAGGCTCTGATTTCTGGGATTTTGGACCAGGCCACAACTAAGCCCTGCTCCTGGGACTCAGAATACAGGCTGTTTTGAGTTGGAGGAGAATAAATAAAAATAAAAAGTCACTGTGCTCTGAGGAAGCAGATATGTGAGAAGGATGGAGAGCATGAAGGCAGACGGGCTGGCTTCCTCTCTGCCCGAGGGGCCCCAGGGTGGGGAGCACAGGAAGCTGGGGTGGCTGTGGGTGTGCCCCACCCTGAGTCTGTGGGGTGGTCCCCTCCCCCAGGCTGTCATAACCTGTCCCCTTTGGTTCTGGGACGGGTGCTTGAGAACCCTTCAGCAGCCTTTGTGTTCAGAAAGAGGCCCATTATGTAGGTGTGTGGGAGGGTGGCACATGCTTTCACCTCCACCTCCAGAGATCAGTGCTCTCGCCCTTCAAGGGGATGGGGCAGGTTCAGGACTAGGATGGCATTTTGGAGGCCCTTTGCCCTTGGCAGCCTGGGAAGCTACCAGCATTCACATAGTGCTGAATGGCTTCCCATCCATTTTCTCCGTTGATCCCCCCAATCCAGAAAGCATTAGCCCATTTCACAGAGAAGAAAACAGAGCCCAGGAAAGGAAGCGTTGTGCTAAAGGCCACACAGCTAAAAAGGTTGGCAACTGGGACTTGAACCCGATTCTCTGCTGGATGTCTGGAGGGTGGACCTTTGACACTGCCCAGCGTTCCACAGCGGGCGGGGCCGGGTGGACTGGCAGGGAGGCTTGTTGCTGCTTGTTTTTTAGAGTATCTTAATTCACTGCGTCATGGTCTGTCCATGTGGCTCTGTCTGTCCCTCTGTCTCCAGTCTGCATCATTGGCTGGTCCCTAAGCCTGCCTGCTTAAGGCCCTGCCACCTCGAAAGCAAGGAAAGAGTGCCGCACCATTCCTCTGTGTCCCCATTTCTCAGAACAGGACCTTCTTTGTCAAATTGAGGGGACAGTTGAGAGAGGCTGGCCTGTAAAGAGTATTGTTAGTAACAGCAACTAACATGCTATTATTTGCTTGGCTGCCCCCCAGTTTCCTGTATCCAGTGTGTTCACTGAAAGCATTGGAAACAGACCCTAAGTGATTGATAGCAAGTGAAGGCACATTGCCTGCCCTGCTCCTTGGCCTTACCCCAGGCTCAGGTGTGTCCAGCGGGTGGGGGCTGGTACACTCCAGCCACTCAGGATGCTGAAGGGTGAGGTGCAGCCTGGCCCACGTCTCCAGGTTCCCAGAGCAGCTCCTGCTTACATCTAGGCCTGGTGGTGGGACATGTGCTTCCCAAACCTGCTGTGGTGGAACAGGGTGTCTGTCTGTAGGGAGTGCTGGGGAAGCCCGTATGAAGGTCAGAACCAAGCCTGACCATGAGCCTCTGACCTTTCAGTTCCCAGGACTCTGATGTGCCAGATTCTGAGTCCTGGGCGGGAAGGAGCACAGATAACCAGCTTCTGGGTTGGTGCCCTCTGCTCTCTCATTCATTTATAGACACTTACTGAGGTCTGCTGTGTGCCAGGCAGTGTCCTAGGCACTGGTCATTGGGCACAGGTGAGCAAAAGGAACATGGTCCCAGTTGTCTCAGAGGGGAACCCAATAAAGACAAATTATGCAATGTGCTTTGAAGGAGAGACTGAGGAGCAGTGGGATTGAAACATGGAGACACAACTCTTGGATTGATGAGGGTGGGTCCAGGGAATGATGTGACACTGACTGCAACCTAAAGACTTGACCCGGTGAAGTGGGGACGATATGTGTCAGAGTGCTCAGAGCAGCTTATGTGTGATGGTAAAAATCTGGAAATAATCTACACATCTCTCAACAGAAGTGGATGAATGAAATGTTTTCACAAAACCTGCAGGTGTGTATGTTTTACAGATTTTTGTTCTCTTTAAGCTTGAAATATTTCATTTTAAAAAATGATGCTGGAAGTGGCAGAAGGGATGCCATGTGCAAAGGCCCTGAGGCAGGAAATAACTTTTCCAGTGAGAAAGTGAAGGCCTGGCTTTTGCCCTGGCAGCCACACCACTTTGGGCATCTCTGTGTTTGAAAGTCTGCTCTCAGCTGCCTCTGAGACCATAGGACAGGCCCTGTACTGATCTTGGAAAGGCCTTCTGGGTGTCCCGGTTGTCAGCTGGAGGGTGATGTGAAGGTAGGGAATTGAACCAGTGGGGGCAGTACCTGCCTGGGCCAGATTTGTGGGAGGGGAAAGCCTTTGGGCTGAGTCAGCCTCGTTGGCTGGAAGCAGCAAACATAGTTGAGCAGCTGCCAAGCACCCAAGGACCTGTGGTGATTCCTTTCCCCTTTTGTGGAGGAATTTGCCTGCTGAACAGCCATCTGTGTGAGGTGAGGCACTGTTTCCCCATCTTGTTTATCATAGACACCTCTGAGTGGGTATGTGCAGCCTCAGCTGCACACTCTGATGCCTTTTAATGACCAGACCAGCAAGGTGAGCGTGTGTTCCAGCTTTGTGTTCATGTGCGACCCTCAGAAATCTCTGAAACTTGACCCAGGGCTCCGAACCCTGGAAATATGGACTGCAGGTTGAGGGCCATTGGTCTGGTACAGGACCTCGCTCTTCTGATTTGGAAACGGAGGCCCAAAGAGGGGAGGTGTCCGATTTGAGGTCACTCAGAGAGGGAAGGAAGCAAGGGGCCTGGCTCCCATTTGCAGTCCAGAGCACTTGCTCTTGGCCCTGAACCTGGGTCTCGGCGCCTCTGGCCAAGATCAGTCCTGCTGATCTCTCCTGAGGAAAGATGCAGTGTCTGACTCTGGCCCCTGAGCCTGGTGGGTGGGGTGGGAACGTGGGTGGGAGATTCTGACCAGGGGTGGCTGCACCAGCAGGTGCTTCCTGCAGACGCTCTGCTAGGGAGCACTGCACTACCCTCCGTGTGACACACTGGCTGCAGTGTCCTCCAGTATCTACTGGATGCAGAGCAGCCTGCAGGGCCTGCAGGGCCTGCTGGTTCTTCCTTTGTGCTGGTCTGTGACTGGTGGTAGTTAGCGGGTGCTGGGGATTGCATGAGAAAATGCTGTGTGACTCATTCTCCTCTCTGGGCCTCTGTCTCCCCAGCTGAGGACACAGAGGATGCAGTTCAGTGAGGGGCAGAGCTGGTTGATCACTGCAGTCCCTCTCAGCTCTGACATCTGTTAGTTCTGAGTTTGATGGAGAGGAGAGGATAATTATACCCCTTTCATTGAGCTTTCTTTACTGAGCTAAATGCTTTACATGCATTAGCTCATGACTCATATATCTGTGAGGTTACAAAGGAGTCAATGGCACAGCTGGGATTTGAACCCAGGCAGTCTGTCCCTGGAACATACGATCTTAACCACCGCTATGGTAGGCTGAATAATGGTTGCCACAAAGATGTTGACATCCAAATCCCTACAGTGTGAGAACATGTTACCTACATGGTAAAGGGACCTTTCAGATATGATTCAGTTAAGGATCTTGAGGTAGGGAGGTTATCCTGGATTATCCAGGTGGGCCCAGTGTGACCACAGGGTCCTTATAAGAGGAAGGCAGAGGGAGATTTGACTACAGACAGGAGGTCAGAGTGATGCAGCTTGAGAAAGACTCGGCCAGGGATTGCTGTCTTTGAAGACGAAGGGAAAGACACCTAGGTTTTTGGCCTAAGTGGCTGGGTGAGTGTGGTGCCATTTACTGAAAGGGTGAAGGTAGGTGGGAATCAAGAACTCTCTCTTGGCCCCAGTTCAGGAGACTTCACCTCTGTGTTGGAAACTTCTCTCCACAGGCATCTCTATGTTGTGCTGGTTTGGGGCTTCTGTAGCTTCAGATTTTGGAGGCACTTTGTCAGGGCCCAGTTCTCACCTGTCCCTTGAGTCAACTCCATGTTGGGCTCATGGACCGAGAGTTAAGAACCAGGTATTCTTGGGTTCACATCTCAGCTTACTCACTTAGTGACTGTGTGACCGTGGGCCAGAATCTTGGCCTCCCTGGGCTTGTTTCCTCTTCTGTAAAATAAATCCACTTTGCTGTTGTGTGGTGAGACTCAAAGATGATGGAGCTGAAGCACTCAGGCCAGGGCCTGGCTCTCCCTGACCTCTGCACCTCAGGCCTCCACTTTTTTCTGTGAGCATAGTTGTATTGCCATCAGAACATCCTAGGTTGCTGGGTGGACTTGATGGGGAAGGATTTCCAAAGAGCCTGTTCAGCTTCTTTTAAATAGGTGATGCAGAAATTCTGGGGACAGCGGAAGTAATTATTACTCATAGGGAAATACAAATATTTTTATGAATATCCGATGAAAAATGGGTGCATTTTTTTTCATGAGCAGATAATCCTGTGTATTTCTCCAACAAAATAGCCGGAGTTGTGCTGCGGGGCCAAGTTACAATTGCCAGTGGCTTTTCTCGGGGGGCCAACTAAGCTCCTCCTTCCCCCTCCCCACTTTTCTTCTCTTTTAACCCAGAGGAAACATAGTGGAGACAAAAGTGACCAAGTTTGGGTTTTGCTGAGAGAAGGGGATTACTTTTGCAGTGAAAAGTTAATTTTTGTGGCCAGACTTTCTCAACTGTGAAAACTGGTGTGGGCAAAGTGTAGTAAGCCCAAACATACATCTGAAAAATGATTTTCCTTGGAAAGGACGTTTTTAAGAAGGCCATTAGTGTTTGCAAGAGGAGAATGGGGGTCTGCTTTCTCCTGAACGAAATGTTCTCTAAACTCCTAAAGAGACACGGGGGAATAGAAGAAAGGGAGAGCCACAGGGAGGGAAGCGTAGGGAGCCAGGATGGAGCGAGAAGGCTTATGAACCTGTTAATAACTTAGCTCCCACCAGTGCCTGGCATAACACTAGGGCTTTAAGGGCACTCTGTATCTGACATTACAAAGGGCATTTGGTTATTATGTCAGGTAATTATGGCTTGGAGAGTTTGGGGAGGTGGCCTATGGGCACCCAGTTCATGGACAGAGACATCAGAAGGCCAACCCTGCCCATCTGATGACAGCTCTTTCCACGCTGCCCTGGGAGAAGGGGCCCTTGGTCCAGGGTCAGGATAACTGCCGCATTGAGATGGGAGGAGACACACCCAAGGGGAAGTATCGGGGAGGCTGTGTGCGTCCCAAGGAAGATGATTCTGTTCCCATTTTCAGAAAGAAACACAGAGGCTCAGAAAAGACTATGGTATGTGATGTGTTTTTTGTTTCAAAGTTTATTTGGAAACCACCTTTCCCTTCTGATCCTGCCTCTCCATCTGTTTATCCGTCTATTCGCCGTTTATTGAGCACTTACTATGTGCCAAGCACTGTTCTGGGTGCTTGGGAGACCGCAGGGAAGAAAACAAAGAGCCCTGCCCTCATGAAGCCTACACTGTAATGGAAGGAGGGGCGGAAAGAGGCAGTGAGCAATAAACAGCATCCATAAGCCACGTAGAATGTTGCAAGGCCATAGGTGCAATAGAAATTTAAAATGAAAAGTAGAAGAAAGGCAGAGGGGTTGGGAACGGTGGGGCATTGGGTGGGTGAGTACTGTGGCATTAAGGATGGTGATCTGCAGGCATTACTTTGGAGGATGGAAATGCTTGGGAGCTAGGCAGAGGTGGTGGTGGCGCATTGCGAATGTGCCAAATGCCACTGAGGCGTTCACTTTAAAGTGCTTGATTTTATGTTTATAAATTTTACTTCAACAAATTATTTATTAAGCCAAAAAAGGTGGGAAGGGTCACTTCATGGAGAAAGTGATATTTGTGTAAAAACCTGAAGGTGTCAACCCTGAGGATATTTTATCCCAACAAGAAAGAAGAGGGTTCCAGGCAGCAAGAACAGATAAACTCAGGCAAACTGTGACCCCTACCCCCAGGAGGCAAATCCCTGGGGCCAACAGCTGGCTGCCTGTTTTTGTAATAACGTTTTATTAGAATATAGCTAGCTTAATTTATTTACATATTGTCTATCCATGACCCAGAGGTTTTATCTGTCCCTTCACAGAAAAAGTTACCAACTCGTGAGCTAGAGCAGAGGTCCTCGGTAGGAAGGGGACTAGGGTGTTTGCGGGGCTCAGGAGGAAAGTGCGGCTGGAGCAGAGGGA
The DNA here is from genome assembly GCF_054644295.1 of Miniopterus natalensis. Lineage (NCBI taxonomy): Eukaryota > Metazoa > Chordata > Mammalia > Chiroptera > Miniopteridae > Miniopterus > Miniopterus natalensis. The sequence continues at coordinate 53,550,296 of NC_142094.1, forward strand.
GCAAAGGCAGGAGTGGTAGCAGGAGGCTACATGATTTGGCCCCCGTTATATCTCTGGCTTCACCTGCTACCACTCCTGCCTTTACTCCCTCTGCTCCAGCCGCTCTTTCCTCCCGAGCCCTGCAACTTCCCTGTGGTTCCCTCTGGGAAGCGTCACAGAGATGCTGACATCATGCTGATGGGGAAGTGATGCGTGCGGTGTGCATGTTGGGGAAGAGTAGTGCTGAACTTGGAGTCAGAAGACCTGGGCTTGAGACCTTCTGTCTGTGTCTTGCCAGCTCCGTGTCCTCAGTTCTCTCATCTACAAAAGTCGTGATGCCAGTGGTGTGGTGGTAGTGATGGGGTGATGGTGGTGGTGATGGTGATTTTGGTGGTAGTGATGGTGGTGGTGGTGGTGGCGGGGATGGTGATACCAGTGGTGATGATGGTTTCAGGGAAGGCAGTAGCGGGGGTGTTGATGATAATGGCTACATTTTGTGAGCCTCCTACTCTATGCTAGGTACTTGCACATTTGGCTCTGATTCTTAACGCAGCGATACAGATTGGGCAGCAGCATCTTCGCAGGAAGAAACACCGTGTGACTAAGCAAGGCCACACACTGCTGTGTGGTAGGTCTCAGATAACATGCAGTGATACCCACTTACACTGTGGTGATGAGGCCGCAGGGCCGTGGGCATTAGCACCCCTGGGAAACTGCAGCTGTCACTCAAGGCTGCAGCCTTCGGTCAAGGTGGCCCAGTATTAGTGCTGCCCTTGACAGTAGGGGTTTCCTGGGAGGGACCATCCCCAGCCTCTCCCCCCTCCCTCCACAAAGCCACACCAGAGGCCTACTTGCTCTCAGGTTCAGTGTGCTGGGGAGGGGCCGTGTCTTCCCATCCCCATGGTGACCAGCTACCAGGCCTGGTGTTGGTTTGGGTTTTCCTAATTGAGGTGTGGGATCCTTCTGGTGTGGCTGAGGTTTTTCTGCTCTGGAAACCCGACTGCGGTGTGGCCATGAGGTGGGGCCCGGAGGTGCTGGGACCTGCCCACAGGCCACAGGCCCCACATGCCCCGTGCCACCTCCCACGCCTCACACCACTTCAACGCTGCACTGCCTTTGAAGAACATTCTGGAGGTTTCAGGTTCTTGAGGCTGACAGCTACAACACCACGAAATGTCCTGGGGTCGGGATAACGGTGTATCTTCCCTTCCCCATGTCCTGTCCACAGGGTGGAGTCGGCCTCAGGGCCTAGGGTGTGCTGATGCCTGCTCCCATCTGCCCACCATGGGTTCTGCCCACCCTCTTGGTGGGATCCTCATAAAAAGCAGAAGCCCCTGACTAGCAGCTCAGTTCAGCTCCTAGGCCGGTTAACAGGACCTAGAAAGGCTCAGGCCCTCCTCCCTCCTCTCCCTCTTGCTTCACTGAGGTTGGGCAGGTTGCACCCTGGCCGGGCTGTGCCAGCACCAGAGCATCCACCTTTGGATGGAGCCTGGGGCTTAGTCTGGTATTTTGGGCCCACCCCAGGTCTCTGAAGTGGTAAGAAGGACCAGCCCACCACATGGTGAAGGTGGTGGTAATGTTAGGCTGTGGAAAGCACTTTTGGGTAGGAAGAGGCTCTGTGCCCCCTAGACTCGTCCTCTGCCCTCTCTTGCCCACTCCTGGGGTCCTATGCCCAGCCAGGAAGGTGCTGGACATACTCAGTGACACCAGGGCTACCTACTGCTTCCTGCCCTGAGGACTTGCGGACTTGGGCCACCCAGTGTAAGTGGCACAGTCCCCATCTCAGGAGACCCAGGCCAGAGGTGCCTTTGGTGACCCCATGTGTTACATTATCTTCTAAATATTCAATTATTGGGTAGTTATGGGAGCATCTCCACCCGGCACCACCAGATCCCGACCTCCCAGCTTGAGTACTTGGGAACAGTGCTGTAACTGAGGGACTGAGGGCAGGGGTTTGGGGAGAATTGAGGAGGCATCAGCTTAATTCAGGGGGGCATCCAGGACACTTCACAGAAGAGCGTGCTCTGAGGTAGAGACCCTGCAAGTGTTGGATATTTCCAGAAAGTGAGACCCACAAAAACAGGATGAGGTCCCTGGCTTGTGTTTATAAGCTCCATCTCCCCTGCCCTACCCCCCTAATCTGCTCTCTTATTGTCTATCTTACCTGCCAGGCTCTCCAAGAAAAAAGTCTTTTGGAAAAAGGGGTTCTGTTGCCCTAGCTGATTTGGTTCGGTGGTTAGAGTGTTGGCCCTCAGACTGAAGGGTAGAGGGTTTGATTAGCGCTCTGGAGGCAACCAACTGATGTGTCTCTCTCACATCGATGTTTCTATCTTCCTCTCTCTTTCCCTTCCACTTTCTCTGAAAAGCAATGCAAAAAATATCCTTGGGCAAGGATTTGAAAAAAAGAAAGGGGGGAGGTTCTGTTGCCCTGTCCTGGCACAACCTGTCTGCATCCCAGATGAGAAAACTGAGGACAGAGGGGTGGGGCTTTCTCCCCAAGTGGCCGATCTCCTTTTCACAGGGATTGCCAAGTGTGTTGAGTTGGACAAAGTCCCCTGCAGGCTGAGGTCACCTCAGGTACACTTGGCTGGAATCATGTCCCTGTTGAAAAGGCTCGAATCACTCAGTGACGCAGCCCCCGATCGGGCCCTATAATTGGGATCTTGCCTTAGGGCTGAATGAAAAGAGATTTTGACCCAGTGAGATGCCACATACCTCCCTCATCAGCTTCAGCTGGGGGTGCCACTGTGGTCGTGACAGAAATATCAGTGGTGGGGAGTGCTGGGGTGGAGGCAGCAGACCCAGAGGTACCCTTCCTCATCAGAATAACTGGCCTCCTCCACTGTGCCCATGGCCTCGAACACCCACAGCCTTCCCATGGTGGTGTTTTCTTGAAAAGCAACCCTGCTGGCAGTGCTGTGGAAACTGAGTCTTGAAAGCTCACCTGGGCAGAAAGGATTTGAACAGATTCTTTAGCTGCACAGACGTCATGGGCAAAATTGTAACACTACCTTCCATTTGACCGGCTGAGAGGGGTGAGTCATCGGCGTCTCTTGGCTGGGAACACAGCGCATCCTTCCCTTGGACAGTCACTAGGATACTTGAGAACCTTCCAAGACCTTGATCACAGTGTGCTCAGAGCAGCTTTGTGGTCCCCCACCTGCCCATATGTGTATTCTCAAGACCCGCCAGCAACATAATTTAGATTTCTAACAAATTTGCTTCCTCATGTGAGCCTAATGCTGACCTTTTCAAGCCTCCTGGCTCCTTGCAACCCAATGGCCATTTCATGAGACAACAGGAGAAAGGGGCCCTCCTTGGAATCCTGGGGCTGCTGTAGCCAGTGCCACTCTCCACCCTGTGTCCTTGTGCCTTTAACTAACCAGCAGCGCTCTAAACTGTTTCGGAAGGGAGGGTGGCTGTTTCCATGGTCTCATTCATGCTGCTGCTGGTTGTACCTGGCACCATCCAGGGGCTTCCGGTCTGAATGTGCAAGCTTGAGGAGGCCCATTGCCAAGTTCCCTGACGAAGGGAATGGCAAGTGCAAAGGCCCTGAGAGCAGCTGCTCGTCCTGGATGGAGGCCACATGGCCTGTCCACAGGGGCAGCTACTGCCCATCTCCAGCTGATTCTTGCCATGTGGGATGCCTGGTTATGGGAGTGAAGTCTGAAATGGATTTTACACGAAATCTCCTAATGTTTAGATCCTGACTGTTGGTTCAGTGAACAGGCAAACAACCCACATGTGGGTCAAACAGAACAAGTATGCAGCCTCGGATCCAGGGTGGCATTTTTTCTTGGAGATCACGAATTTGAGCCCCAGCAAGAGAGATCCCGTTCCAGGTCCTCTAACTGATGCTGTATCACTTCTGATGTCTGACACCAGACTTCTTTTTGATCCCTGAGAATTACCCTGGCTTTCAGTGCACCTGGAAGGGGGGTCTAAAGGGTGAGGGTGAATGCCTGGGGTCTGAATGCTGCTCAGGGTGGGGTCTCGGCTCTGCCATTAGTGAATTGTGAGGCTGTCCGCCACTCAATTCTTTCTCCCCCGCCCCAACCCCTATGCCTGTTTCCTTAGCTGCCACATGGGAATAGTAATAATTTTGCCTTATAGAGTTAGAGCAAGACCTCCAGCAGAGTGCAGGTGAGGGCTTAGCCCAGGGCTGGGCCAGTGGGAGGGCTCTGCAGTGTGTGCATGAGTGTGCACATGTGTGCCCTGGCTGAGCAAAGAGCCATCAGCTGATGAGTTACATAACCTCAGACATCTGTTTCCTCATCTGTGATGTTGGCCCAGTGATTCCTTCCCAAATAATCATTTTAATGAGGCTTAAACAAGATATTGTTTGATGTGCCTGGCCATAGCACATGCCCAATACACATTTGTTCTGCCTTTTGGTGTCTGAGGCCTTTCCTTTTATGGACACTTGAGACAAGGGAGCTGGGGTTGTTTGGCCAGGTTGAAGACCAGAAGAGCAGATTGTGGAGAAAGGGACCTGTGTTCTGTCCTTCCTACATCAGCTCCCTCTCCTGCTTCCCAGCCCCTAGGATGGAGGTCCTGTTCCCGTCCTCAGAAGCAGACCCACTTGCTGATTGGAGACACAGCCCCAGCTTTCCAGGGCAGGGTGGATGACTTAGGAATCCCCATTCATTGAGACCAGCTCTATGCCAGCCTTGCGGTGCGCACTGGGCGGGGGGTGGGCCCAGAGCCAAGCTCCACAGGTGCTTGGGATGTTGATCACATGAAGGAAGGTGAAAGACCCTTAATATTCTGAGACACTGAAGGGCCTAAAGGGCTTTGTGACCTTTGGCAAGTCACTGACAGATGATATCTAAGGGCCACTCTGAGGGCAGGGGCAGGTGACAGCATCTCAGTCCTTGAGGGACTGGCCACAGGACACAGAGGCACCTCCAGGTCCAAGGTCCAGACACTGGTGGGCTCAGGGACACTTAGGCCAGAGTGAGCGCCCCCTAGGTGTTTTCATACCTGAGTGCTCTGACATCTGTCTGCGGTCGCCCTGATAAGGAGCATGGGGATGTTGGGAACACCTTGTGTGTGCATGTGGTCATCGCATATTCACATTATATTTGCATTTTCATTACGTGTGCATCTTCATTGTGTGTTCATTACATGTCTGTTCATTGTGTTCATGATGTGTGTGTGCATTTTGTGCATGTCCGTTGTATGTGCTCCTAGTGTGTGCATATTCATCAGGTGCACACACTGCAGAGGACATGAGGTGTGACAGGGCCCTTCAGGAGTCCTTCCAGCCCTGAGAAACATCCTCCGAGACCCTGGGGTCTGTGGGGATGGAGAAGAAGGGAGGTACCTAAGACAAGTGGAAATTGAAGTTCTTGTCCCCAACATCTGGCCTCCAGTTGGGGAAGGTGACTCTGCACAGGAAATGAGGACAAATTGAAGCGGTGAGGGGACTGCAGTCCACTTGCTATGGATCCTTTCCACAAGGACTTCCTGAGCCTAAAGGGAAGGTTATGGTCTAGTCTGGGCCAGATACCAGGCACCCAGCGGGGTGGACAGCAGTGGGAGATGCCGAGGAAGATCAGGGCGCCTGGTAGGGCTGCCTGTATGGATGCCTGAAGGGGCTCCTGTGCTGCTGCTGCCCGGGGGAGCTTAGGTCTGAGCACATAGGGAGAACACAAAGGATTGAGACCCTTTGGGGATGGAGTGTGTGTGCCTGGTGTTTGGGGTATTTGGGGTCACTGACTGGACCTCGAGCCCCTTCCCCCCCCTGGCTTTCTCCCAGTCATGGTGCGGGGGGACAGGCTCACTGGGATGGGACACAGGCTCTGAAGCCTTGGACAAGATCAATATCAACTGACATCTTTCCCCCATCTCTGCAGGGGGCGGAGGAAAGCGCAAAGGGAAAAGCAAGAAGTGGAAGGAAATCCTGAAGTTCCCTCACATTAGCCAGTGTGAAGACCTCCGGAGGACCATAGGTGAGCATCCTGCCTCAAGGGAGCTCAGGGAGGGGCTGGGAGGGGCATGGTGGGCCTGTTAACTCCACAGGGTGGGTCCAATACAGATCAACTCCGAGATTCCAGGTGGGGCTCCAGGCCAATGTCCTTGCTCATTGACATAAAGTTGCAACCATTTTTGGTTTGAGTATTTGTTTTGTACTGGGCAGAATTACCTCTGTTACTCTTTGAGGCAGATACTGTTGTTTTATTCCACTTTTCAGATGGGGAAACAGAGGCACAACTTGTTGGAGGGTGGTGGAGGGGGGCCAGGCCCAGCACTGAGCCCCAACTTGTAGCTTTCTACCCCTCCTTTGGGGCCCCTGGGTCCTGTCCTTGGGAAGCAGCCCCAGGCTTTGGGAGCCAAGGGTGGGGTGAGCATCTGGGCTCCTCTTTCCTCCTATGGGAGATGTCAGTGCTCACCGAGGGGCCACCGTGCTCAGTGGCACAGCCTAGTCCTCTTTACCCAGCACCCACATGGCGAGGTGCCTCCAACAGCAGAGGGGGCTTAATCTACCAAGGAACCAGCACAGCCAAACACTCCTAGTGAGGTTTGTCCCAGCCCCACTCAGGACATGGCTGTGATGAGGGGCCTGGGTGATTAGCAAGGGCTCCTGGGGTGTGGGTGTGATGGGGCCCCTCCATACTGGTGGGGGTCCTGGCCCTCCTCCGTCGTGGTCCCTATGGTGTCCCTCTACCCCACTGTATGAAGGCTTCTTATTGGATATGGGATGGTCCTGTTCCCCAGAACTCTGCAGGCCCAGCTGCTCTTGGGACTTATGCCCGAGGCTTTGGGTGAACTTCCCTGTGACTGCCATGGAATGTGAGGCCACCAGCGGCCATTTAGCTTTTCTAAATGGCTTCTCCGTGAGTCCTGGCCTCCAGCAGTTTCCCAGGCCATGTGGGACCTACAAGGCATGCCAGGCCTGCTCAGTCCTGGCCCCAGGGCCAGGTGACAACTGTTCCCTCGGGGCATCTTGCATGCCAGTATGGAGGAGAAACTTGCTTAATTGGTGTTTGAAATGAAAGGCAGCCACCTGCCCTCACAAAGGCAGATGTGAGCAGGCGAAGAAGTGAGGGCACTAAAGGGTGGGGAGATGTCCTCAAGACCTACCTTCAATCCTGAAAACCTCAGGTTGGAATCCCCATGGCGTTCTTGGGGCTTAGAGTGGAGTTGGCCAAGGGATCAGGGCCTCTGGGTCCAGAGAGACCGGTTCAGACTCCAGCCCTTTTGCCAGTCACCTGACAAACTGTCAGTCTTGCTGAGCCTCAGTTTCTTCAGCTGACACAGTGACCATGGACACAAGTCAAACGAGACTGTGTGTAAAAAGGGCTTCTTTGGAGCCCCCTTAGGAATCCGGGACCCAGTCCTGCAGCACCCCAACTTTCTTCCTGGAATGCCTGACACCACCCACCCCACTGCTGGGCCTCTCCTCTGTTGGGGCTTGGGTGCTCATGTTCACTCCTGATGCTGGGGGCACAAGGGCAGTTGTAGAGAAGCTGGGCCCTTGTCCTGGGGCCGGGAGAGGGGGAGGGTATTGTTATGGACAACTGAGTGGCCTTCAGAGAGGGGGGTTCAGGAGAGCCCCCTGGCGTCTGGCCTTTACCTCCCAGAGGCATTTTGTTCTTCATGCTAATTTAGGCTTAGAGAGAATAGGGGTGGGGACAGTGTGGAGGTCTTGTTGCCCTGGCCACCACAGGTCCCTGGGGAACCAAGCTTTCTCTTTACCTTCCAGCTGACCTGGCCCTGCCCTCATCACTTCCGCTTTGGGGGATCCCCTGGAGCATAGATTCACCTCATCTTTTCTCTGTCCATGGACCCCACCCCACGGGCCCCATCCCCATGGGTCCCCTAGGTCCATGAACCAGCCTCTTGGCAAGGCCCACTCCCCCAGGAGGGTGTGAGACACGTGTGTGCTGGCGTGCAAACATGAATTCTTCTGTTCTCCTAGAGGCCATTGAAAAGACTCTGTGTGTGATGCAGTGTGAGGAGAGCCGGGAAAACAGGAAGGCCGCCATAAACCCAGGGGCTAAGCCGTGGCCACGGGCCCCAGCGCTCAGGCCTTCCCGCCTGTTTACAGTCCGTCGCCCTGGTGTTTGCCCAGCCTCTGCTGGGGTCCTGCTGGAAGGTTGCTTAAATAAAAATCTCACTGCTTCTCTAGACCGAGACACAAACCAAACAGTGGCAGAGACCACATTTATTTTCCTTGTGGACTCATGAGCTCACTTTCTGAAGCTCTTTGGGAGGATGTCCTGGGATAGGCTGCAGGCCAAGGTGACAGAGGACAGCTTAGGGTGGTGCGATGGGAAGGTTCTTGATCAAAGGGAAGGGCAGAGCCTAGGAGGACCCAAGAACGATGCCCCTTCTGGATTGCCCAGAACAGTGGTCTGCTTAGCCACACCCCCTCTTGCCCTCAGCACTGCCCTGCACAGCCACAGGCCAGCTCCTCCCAGCAGCCAGGGTGACTCTGGAAATGAAAACGGAATCCCCTGCAGACACCACTGCAGCAGTTCTCCATCCCACCTGGAGCAAAACCCAAACCCCCGACTGTGGCTTATAAGCACGTTGGCCATTGGATGAAGCCTAGAGACCCCTTTCAGAACGATGCTTTTACATATATAAAATAAAATACATGGGGTTATGAAATACAGAGATTAGATACTTTTCAAATTTATGATATTGAAGTATGTGTGCTTCTTTGTTAATACTTTAAATAGTAAGATCGGCAGCTGGTCTGCTAGCTACTGTGATTTTGAATTTGTGATGAGCAGACACTTCCAGATTTCTGTAACTGGGGTGATAGGAATGGATCTGTGATTTTCCTTGTTGATGAGTCCCCGCACTGCTCACATCACTATGGGTTGTAGCCATATGTGACTGAAGGAAGTGCTCATTTTCAGTTAGTAGTCGGTGAACAGTAAGATGACATTTTCCTCCATCCAAGTCCATGGACCTCCTGCATTCTGTTCATGGGCCTCTTGGCAATGCCCTTCCTCCCTCAGCCCTCGCCTGCATCTTGGATCACTCCCTCCTCCCCAGACACGAGCTTCACTGGTCACCTTTTTGTTCTTCGTATACCCCAAGCTTGTCTCCAGCCTGGAGCCTTTGCCACTGCTATGCCCTAGAATGCTTTCCCTCACAAATTACCCAGGGCCTTTAGGTCCCAGTTCAGATGTCACCTCCATAGAGAAGCCTCCCCAACCCGCCTCTAGAATGGAGTCATGCTCTCCCTCTAGTTTCTGCCTTTCACATGGTGCTGTTTATTAACGTTCTGTGCCGGTGTCTCCAGCTGAAGTCATCTGTCATCTAGTTGTTGACGTGTTTTCTGTCTCCCCCACTGGACTGGATGTCCCATAGCAATAGTGACCATGTCTTGTCTGATTCACCACTAGAACAGTGCCTGGAACATAATAGGAGCTCATTAAATATTGAGTGAGTGAAGGAATTGGTGAGGTAAAATATTGGAAATTAGGTTCAAAAAAAATTGTGACATATGCCCAGCCAGGCATGGCTCAGTGGTTGAGTATTGACCTAGGATCCAGGAGGTCACTGTTCAATTTCCCATCAGGGCACATTCCCGGGTTGTGGGCTTGATCCTCAGTCGGGGGCGTGCAGGAGGCAGCCGATCAGTGACTCTCTCATCATTGATGTTTCAACTTTCTGTCTCTCTTCCTTACTCTCTCTGAAATCAGTATATATTTAAAAAAAAAATTGTGACATGTGCTTGCCATACTCAGATTTAATCATAGCCAGTGGTTTAAACCCAAAGCCATAAAAGTGTAGATGGAGGAGGAACCTTAGAAAGCATCTACTTGAGTACCCCTCCCCCCCAGTTCTTACTGAATAGATGAGGAAACTTAGCACAATCACAAGGCTGGGGCCAGAGTCTCTCACTGCTAAGTGGGGAAGGCAGGAGGCAGCAGTGGCTCCTGGCCCATGCCAGTTTTCCCTAAGGCTGCAGTTTGACTAATTCTCACGGTGATGTTAGGCTTCCACAGACTCCTAAACTCAAGGAACTGGGGAGCATGTCGTCCAGCTACCCATTTCAGACTTGAGTAAAGAGGCTCCAAGTGGCCCCTGGTCCTGAGTTACAGCTTTTCATTCCCAAACATCATACTGACTCAAACATTTTGGGCATCAGCTCCCATCAGTAATTAAAGCAGAGACTCAGGCACTCACATGAACAGATGTTTCTGTCTATCTATTTCTCTTTTTATTTTATCTTTTAAATATGGGTTGTACGTGTATTTGTTTATTCAACAGTGTTTATTGAGCAATTATTATGTACCCGTGGAGCTCATTCATGGCTTTGCCCAGGGGACTGAGAGAAATAAAGCGGAGATAACAAATTGGAAGAGCAGGAGGCTGAGCAGGAAGACAGTGTCAAGGGTCTGCACCCTTCAGGAACATCCCTGGAAGAGGTGACATCACTCTGAGCCTCCCAGGGCATCTCTTTGTGTGAGCTCCCTGTGGGCATGGACCACACATCCTGTCCATCTTGGAGTCTCTGTTGTTGGCACAGTGAGTGTATGGGTGGGTGGGTAGATGGGTGCATAGTAGGAGAGTGGATGTTGCCCTCCTCCTCAGCCCAGACACTGTGATTGGTGGCGATGAGTATTAAGACAGAAATCCCTTGCCATACACGTCTCCTTCTAGTGTGAGCCCTAGACATGAGTAACGATTTTAGACAGCCCTGGAGGAGGGCAGTCGGACCATGAGAGGAAGAAGGGGTTGGTTCTCTAATGTCTGCTTGATGAAACATCAAATAATGACATTATTAGTTAATAAGTTAATTGTTCTCATAAGATAATTAGAGGGCCCAAATCAAAGGAGTTCTCAGAATGTCCACAGCTTGGAAGGCTAGACGTCATTGTGAAGATAAAAGATTGTTGAGGTCTGCAAATATTTCTCAGTGACGCAGAAAGTTCCGTTGGGGAAAAGTGTGGCATTTTTATTTATTTAGCTCAGGCTCATTGCGTACTTTATTCTTTCATTAAAAAAAAAAGTATGAGGGGGCTTGAGTGAAAGAGTTGATTATTCTGCTGTTTGGCAATATTTCTGTAGGAACCGTCCAAAAGCTATATAATAAATCAGGGCCCCCTCCGCACCCCCTGGCGAGACTGACGTTTACGATGAGGCTGTTCACAGAAATTAGCTGCTGTGGTGCCCTGTGCCCTGTAGACCCACAGGACCAGGGGGATTTCATTTGCCTGGTGGCAGAGCCTCTTACCAAAGCCTTAACTCTTTCCAGGAGGAGAAGCTCCAAGCTGTGGGGGATTCCTAGAAGAAAGGATAGAATCTTAACACTAAAGAAAAACACCAAAACACTATAATAATATGAAGACTGCCTTGAACTGGCCCAGTACTCGATAATTCACTCCCTCAGCTTTGCCTATTCCTTTAAACAAGAAATCAGCCTACACATATTTGTTGAGCCCTATTGTGTGCTAGGCATTGTTGCTGTACCATTGGCCATAGAAGCAGTGTGGTCTCGCGGAAGGACCTCGGTCCTGGGCACTGTCAGATGGTGGCTCTGCTGCTCCCAGCCAAGTGACATTGGGCAAGTTGTTTTAATTTCTCTGGGTTGCACTTTCTGTCTGTAAAATGGAGATAGTAATACTGAGCTGGTAGAACCGGGGACACACACACACACACACACACACACAGCAGAGTGCCTAGCATGTGCTATTGCTGTTCCTTCATTGCCATCATCGTCATCATCGTTGTTATCATCATCATTGTGGTTCTAGTGGCTTGAGGACAGAGGTTGAAGACCCTTTGGGAGGGCTTTAGAGTTTCCCAAAGAAGCTGAATTGGCTTCAAGTGGTGAATGGAGCTGTTTCTGTGCTGCCATCACATGGGTCCAGTGTCCCAGGAACCCATGCCTTGGGGTCATCTGAAGCCCACCCTTAAGTCCCTGCCTGCAACCTCTTCTTCCTGGAGGCCCGCTCAGATTCCTGTAACTCCACCCTCCTTCCTCCCCTGGCCCCACACCGTGTCCTGGGAAGCTGATAGTGTCATACTCTGTCCAGACTCCTGGCCTGGTGGGTTTCTTTGCAAGGACATGTGGTTTTTAAAAGGAGAATGAATTGACATCTCATTTGTGTAATTAAAATTTGCATGAATAAAGACTGGATCTACTGTCTGATTCCACAATGGGGCAGTGGGAACAATGACGCCATTTCCCTCTTTCCTTGTTGACTTTATGTCCCCTGATGAGTCTGTGGACTCCAAGAGGATGGTCAGAGCCTCACCATCTTGGCAGACCCCACAAGACTATGGCTTAGGGGTCCCTGCCCATTTCTTCCGGGATGCTGGCAGGCAGGAGTCACCCCATAGCCTTCAGCAGGTGGGATCTCAGGCCTCTGTCCTGGGAGGGTTTGAAGGGAAGCCCAGGCCTGGATTAGCTCAGTTTGACCCTGGACTCCATCCCTGGGGTCTCCAGCCCCCTGGTAGGCTGCTCAACATTGCTGTCTAATCAGCAGTGGCCCCTTAATCCAGCCCATGGTGGTCTTGGCCTGCACAGTGTCAGTGCTCACTGAGTGGAACGGGGTGGCTTGGTCCCCCCTCAGAGATGCGGCAGGGGCTGGTCTATGCCTCAAACACCTCCCCTTTCTGCTTACTCATGCTTAAGGGCTACTGGTCCCCTCGTGTTGCCAGGTACGTGTCGGGCTCCTGGGACAGGTCCCATCCCACCCAGGGGCCTGAATGACCCAGTCCCCTTCAGGCCTGCCAGGCTAGCACTCTTGTTCTTGGTTTCATAGTCAGGGAGACGTCATTCTCGTCCTTGGGGTGATAAGGGCTCGTCACGTCTGTCGCTCTGCCACTTGCTGTGCCCCGATAAGGCACAGCATCTGCTCGTCCTTGGAGGGCAAGATAAATTTAGATGTGGCGGATTTAGAACATCAGGTGACCTGTTCGCAGCTGTAGCTCTCAGGAGGGAGGAAGAGGGCAGCCTGGCCTGTCTGCCCACTGTTTTCCGGGCATTAGTCCCACCACTCCACTAAGATTAGTAGCCACCTGAGGTCAAGGGGCTGGGTGCTCAGTGCCTGGCATGTGCTTGAGTGCTTGTGAGGTGCTCAGTGATCCTAGTCAGTGGGTTTTGCTCTTAAAGATGCTTAGACTTGCCCAGCCGGGCGTGGCTCAGCATGGGATCCAGGCGATCGGGGTTCGATTCCTGGTCGGGGCACATGCCCGGGTCACGGGCTCGATCAATGACTCTGTCATCATTGATGTTTCTATCTCTCTCCCTCTCCTTTCCTCTCTCTGAAATCAATAAAAATTAAAAAAAAAAAAAAAAGATGCTTAGAATGGAACACTGATGGGGATTTTCCAGACAACCTGGAATTGTGATTTTCGGAAGGCTGCACTGTAGGGATGGGGCATAATCCAGAGAAAGCTTCTACCTCATCAGGGCTTCTTTTTACCTTTTATGTTTGGGCTCTGTGTAAGGTTTTATTCCAGGGTTAAAGCCAAGTTCGAAACCCACTGCTCTAGGCCAAGTCTCCCATTTTCCAGATTAGTAAACTGAGTCCCAGAGAGACAAGTGACTTACTTGCTGAGGTTCCCCATGACCTGACTCCAGGCAGGCTTGCCCCCACTGTCTCAGTTTGTCATAACAAAGTGCCACAGTCTGGGCGCTTAAACACCAGACATTTATTGTCTGACAACTCTGGAGGCTGGAAGTCTAAGATGAAGATGTTGGCAGGGTTGGTTCCTTCTGAGGACTAGGAGGAGCCATCTGGTTCAGACCGCTCTACCACCTACTGGTGGCGTGCTGGAATCCTTGGTGTTCCTATGCTCATAGAAGCATCACCCATCTCTGCCTCTGTTTTCATGTGCTCTCCTTGTGTGTCTGTGTGTATGTCTATGTCTAAAATTTCCCCCTTCTATAAGGACACCAGTCATTTGGGGTTAGAGCCCACCCTAATGACCTCATGTTAACTTGATTACCTCTGTAAAGACCCTATTTCCAAATAAGGTCTCCGTTCTAGAGTACTGGGGGTCAGGACTCCAGGATATTTTTTATGTGGGGACCCAGTTCAACCCCTGATACCCACCTTCTCACATGGTCTGTGGAGGTCAGCTTCCAGGAGCCAGGGGATCCTGATTCCTACCAGGTCTGAGGGCAGAGCCTTCCCTCCCTCCTGAGCCTAGCTTGGAGTTAACCCCTGTAGGCCCAGGCTGCATGCTGCCCCACATGCCACAGGAGCATCTATGGGAGGATTAACTGTTTTCCAAACCGTGTGGCCTGGTGCTTGTCATTCCTTCTTTTTATTGTTGTCATTGTTATTGTTCAAGTCATAGTAATTTGTAAATTATTTTGCTAAAAAACAGAAAATTTTAGGGAAGTTCTCCCATAATTTCACCACTCAGCTCTAGCCAGCAGTAACACCTCCTGTCTTTATTCCTTCCAGCTTTCCCCTGTGCATATACCTACACTTTTGCTTCTTACTTTTTTCTTAATGTAATTTCAAAAATATTTTCCCATTTCATTAAAATGCTTCATAAATGGGATTTATGTCTTTCCGCTTGAGACATTAATTATCAGGTCACATCAGTGACCAAAACACAGTATTCCTTTTCTTACGGGCTGCCTCCCCAGGTGAGTGATCACACCCGTGGACAGTGGGAAACTAGTCCGTTGCCCTCCACCGAACTTCAGGCAGGCCTACAGCCTACCCCCGTGTGTGCCTTGTTTATTTTCTGTGGGTGATTCTTCCTATAAACTATATGCAATAAAAGTCCTCGCCCAGGAGCCCAGCATAAACCTGATTTTTAAAGGCTTCCTATCTAGCACATGTGTATATTGTACTATTTGGTGTGGTTTTTTCCTCTAGCTTTTGCCATTATCATTTGCGTTCAGACGAACATCTTTGGACTTCACTGTGACGTTTCCGTTTCTGGCTCAGATGGTGAGAAGCCCTCACTGTCCTTTGAAGGCCAGACGTACTTAGCTGAACCCGAGCTGTGTGCGCAGTGGCCTCTGCCTCCCTTGCTTCCTCTGGAATGTTCCGTCTCTAGCTCTGCCTCTGCAGACACCATTGACCTGAAATATGCTGCTGATGGACACCGCGAGCAAAGTTTGCTGTGCACCCTGCGCCCCGCTTGCCAGCCCCAATCCACGGCAGTCACAGGCCTGAGAAGGGCTTTTCTGTTTTAAGGCCTGTTGCCGAAAAGGGGGGAAAAACAAGCTAGTTTATGCAGCAATGGGGACCTCAAACCAGCACAAGAGGCCAGCCGACCCTCGGCAGCCGGAGCAAGACAGCGCTCAGCCCCATAAAGAGGCGCTAGGACAACACTTTTCACGGTCTCTGCCCAGACTCTATTTACGGAATTTATTTCCCGGGCTCCGTCTGCTCAGCGACACCTTGGCAGCATCGCCCCGGCGGCGGCCTCGGTGGATTAAATACGCCTTGTTCCGAGTACCCGGAGCTAGCACCCAAGAGAGGGTGAGAAGAAAAAATGTGGGTGGAAGGAGATTTGGGGCCAATATAAACTTTGGAAATTAAAAAAAAAACCCAACCAAAGAACAACAAAAAAATATATCCCCTCAAGAGCTCCCATGGACTTCTAGCCCTTTCCAGACAGTGTCAGAGGGAAAATGCAGAACCCAGAGCCATGCTGAGTGCTTTTTGTTTGTTTGTGTTTTCATTTCACGCTAGTGCTGTCTTTCTGTCATTTTGAAAAAGTATTTTTGAAATGATCTTCGAGCCCTTTTTCTCTTTACTGAAATGATACACATCCATAGGTGGAATTTCCAAAATATAACCTTAAAAGAGGAAAATAAAAAATTGCCAGTGAGGTAACCATGGTTAACATTTTGGTTTCTGGCTCTTTCGTTGTCTGTTCGGCTTAGAGAGAGAGAATCGCACCCCCGTCATCTGTTTCCCTGCCCAGAAGTCAGACATCACTTAAAATTGAAATATGTGGTTGTAGAATCCCCCCTGGACTGGGAGGCAGAGGCCCCTGGTTCTTGTCTTACCTTCTTGATTCAGTGTCCTTAGCCTCGATTTGCTCATCTTTAAAATGGGGACCCGGTAACCCCCACCTTGGTGGATAATCAAGTGGCCCGAGGAGTTACTGGTACAGAGTGATTTGTAACGTGCTCTGTAAATTGTTGTGTCCATTTTTCATGTGGCTGTGGGACCCTTGGGTTGGACAAATGGCTGAGGTCATTTTCCTGTCTTCCTGGTGAACTGTGACCCTTTTTTCTCAAGCCACCCTATATCTGATCTTAGTGAAAATCACCACCTCCCTCTAGCTGCCCAGAGACCTGGAGCCTCCCTTTCCCTTTGCCTTGACACCCCTGCCCCTACCCAGTGCACATAGCCTCTCTCCACATCCAGGCAGCTCTGCCTCCACAGTATGTCTTGGATCAGCCTCTGTCTCCCCAGCTCCACTGTTTCGTTCATCCTGGCCACCTCCCTCTCCTGCCTGAACTGCTGTGTCCTTCCAGGCTCACCCCTTTCCAGCTCTGCTCCATGCAGCAGCCAGGAGGCTCCTTCTAAAACACCCATCTGATCACACCACCACCTGCTTCAATAGCTTTCCATTGCGGTCGGGATGAAGCCACAGGTCTTACTAAAGCTGACCAGGCCTGCCTTACCCTCGCTTACTGTTTCAGCTTCATTCCCTCCTACCATCCCTGACTCAGCCTTTCCTGTCATCAGGCTTGGGTGTCATCAGCTCAGGAGTTGTCTGGTGGCTGTAGACACTGTGCTTATGCCTCAGGCAGGTCAGCTGGGACAGAACTGTTTGGGGGCACACCCAGCTCAGCCACTTTGGGGTGGAGACAGTGAAGAGCATGAGCTCAGGTGTCAGAGGGACCTGGGTTTGAACCAGGCTCTATTCCTTACTGACTGATTTTGGACAAGCGATCTAACTTCTAATCCTCAGTATCTGTATCTGCAACATGGGAATAAGAGCGTTGCATAGAGTAAATGAAGCCATGCAGGGGAAGGCTCTGCGCAGGGCCTGGCCCACAGTAAGTGCTCATGGCAGCAGCTGCTGCACTGCCATCTTTCTCTTCATCACTATTGTCCACGTTACCGTTTAGTTCAGAGTTTTGTTTCCTGGTCCCGTCCCTCCATCCCCCACCCCCGTGGCAGTTGCCAGGTCCTGCTGGTTTCAAGTTTATCTGTTCATTCATTCGTTCATTCATCTGTTAGGACCTCAGTCTGTGCCAGGGACCCAGGGAGCTGCCAGGTGGCGGGGAGCTGCTTTCACGAGTGGCTCTTGGCAGCCTGGGCTGGGCCACATTTATGGCCTTTATGTAACTGGAATAGAACCCTTTTCCCTAGCCCCAGTCCCATCCCTCAAATCGCTGTTTACTAACTTGCAGCAGACTTAGAGGTTCTAGATGGTGCACCCCTCCCCTTCCTCCATCCCTCAAATCGCTGTTTGCTAACTCGCAGCAGACTTGGAGGTTCTAGATGGTGCACCCCTCCCCTTCCTCCATCCCTCAAATCGCTGTTTGCTAACTCGCAGCAGACTTGGAGGTTCTAGATGGTGCACCCCTCCCCTTCCTTAAAGGCCTCCTCATCCATCCATCCATCCATCCATCCATCCATCCATCCATCCATTCCTCCTCCAGGCAGGAGGGGCCTCTCAGACACATGGGGTGATAAGCAATCCCATCCACAAATCCCTGCTCAGCTTTCACTCTGGGCAGGGCCGGCCGAGGGTCCCAGGGGAGAAGTGAGGCCAGCTCAGCCCCGTCCCTAGTTGGGAAGACAGGACAGAAAGCATATGCATGACACTGGGAAACAGCCCTGTGAGAGTGGGCAGCTGTCATATGTCTGTCCTCAGTGCCAAGTGCCCAGAGGTTGGGCAGGGAAGGGAAACAGAGACATCTCTATGGGACAGAAAGGTTCCAGTTCCCTAGTGGGAGAAAGGGGAGACTTTGGGAGTCAACAGGTTCAGCATCATCAGCCTCACACAAGCAGTGAGCATTTCCTGGGTACTTAGTGTGGCCAGGCGTCATGCCATTTGCTTTATAGACAGGCTCAGTGAATCATTACCAACCCTTAAGGGCCAGGTGGATTTTCTCCACCTCTATTTTATGGATGAAGATGCTGAGAGATTAGTAAATTGCTCAGTTACAAAGCTCTGGAAGAAGCAGAAACCTGGGCCTGAGTCCAGGCCGTGCTGGCTTTGGATTTCCACCATGTTGGCCATGCTTTCTCCATGGAGGTGGGACATCATGGGGCATGTTTGGGAGGTGATGTTTGTGCTGCTTTGGTGGGCTGGGTGAGGAAAAGTCATGAGGTAGAAGGTCCAAGAGAGGCCGGGTCAGGCAAGAGTCTCCATCCATGCCTCCAGCCTGAAGGGTTAGGTGTTTGTCCTGTAGGTAGTAGGGAGCCAGTGAATGTTCATCTCTGATAGCCCCTACATCTGTCCTCAGGGTGAGAGCAGAGACAAAGAGAGGCTGTGGACAGAGTAGGTTGAGCTTCCAGGGCAGTATGAGATTCCTTCACTTCTCTAGATATTTATTCTTTACCTACTTTATGCCAGGGAGAAATGAAACAGTGTTTCTCAGGTGTCCAGCCCCGAACCTGGAATATACCATAAATGGCCCCCATTTTTGATGACCACACACCATGGCTCAGGAGGCATCAGCGGCTGGGTTTCTCTCACCCACAGCTTCAGGCTGGGAGCAGGTTTCTCTTTGTGTTGCTGGGTCACGGGGCACCTTTCATATCACCTGTGAGGTCTCTGAGCCCACAGCTGTTCCCGCTGCCCAGCTGTCTCTCCCCCCTTTTGGGGGGTAGTTTCTCACTCCCCTGCTGTCTGTCCTCTCACCCTCCTCCTTCTGCAGGGCCTTTCAGAAGGCAGCAGATAGGCACGAATGTCACACTGGCCATCTCTTTGTCCATGCTGTGCCCAGGCCCAGGCCCAGCCGAGAGATCATCTTGGTCATGTTCCAGGTAGGGGCTGACTGAGGGTCAGAATGTGGGTGTGGGGTGCAGAGGGCACTCTCCACCCCTGACCACCTCTGGCCAGCCACCCATGTCTTGTTCTCTTTGGCTTTTGCCACCCTCTGGCCCCTTTTGGCTTTAACATGAGAAAAATAGATCTCCATTCTGCTTGCCTGATGTTGTGTTAACCCCCGCCCCCAGCCTGCACACCTTCTGGATTCCTGTTTCTGTCAGTGGCTTTCCCAGCCTCACCTGTATATACCTGAAATTTCTGTCCCCAGTTGGTTGGATCTGCCCCCTCTTCTTCACCCCATTGTCTTGACCCTTGTCACCCTGCTTAGACTAGTGCAGCATCCCCTTCATGGTCCTGTTTCTGGGTGGTTTCTTCTTCCTTTTTGCCTATCCAACCAGACTTTCTTGTTTGCTGTTCTTAGCACTCAGAAGCTTATTGACTTTTCTGAAGACATCCATGTTGAGGCTCCTAGCAGGTATTAATGGCCTATCCACTGCCCAGTAGCCACACAGCCTAAGGCAGGGCCTCTTACCTGGCCTGACCTCTAAACCTGGTCTCTGACTTGCTACATAAAGCCACCCAGAGTTGTCTTTTCACCATAATCCCATCCCTGGAGCCCTCAGGCTTGTCGTGCCCTGGTGTAAACCACCACCTACATGGTGTTCAACAGCATGGCCTTTCAAGTCACAGGGTCAAGTCTTGCTCTTCTGTTGAGGAGCTGCGTGACTTTGAGCCATTTGCTTAACTTCTCTGAGCTGCAGAGACAGAACAAAAGTGATAGTGATACTGACTGATATAATTGGTCATACTGTTATTATGTGCCAGGCACGGTGCGCAGCACTTTGTTTTACCTCCTTTCACCCACTCTGTAACCCCAGAGGGAGATGCTATTCCCAGGCTCATTGGAAAATAAGGAAACCAGAGTTTGTGGTAGTGAAGCCCCTTGCCCAAGGTCACACACCACGAAAAGGCAGAGCCAGACTCAACCTGTCTGGACGCTGGTCCTCATTTACAGATATGAGGACCACACCACGTATTTTTCAGGGTTACTAAGGGGGTTTACATGTGACCGTGCATTTGGAAGTCCCTGCCCAGTGCTGGGCACCCTGGGGAGCTCAGTAAACAGGTTTTCTTCCTGCTTCCAGGCCTTTGCTTAAGCTGCATTTCACCCACAGGAAATGCACCTTGGCTTCAGGTGTCTGACTGTTTCCCTAAGAGGCATGTGATGTCCTCACCACCTTTGTATGCCAGTCCCTCTCCCAGTGCCTGGGCCTCTGTGGGAGCTGGTAAGGTGTCTCCAAAGCCAGAGAGGGAATCACCGAGGGAGGGAAGGGGGGAGCGAATGGTGAAGAGGGCATGACGTGAGGGCCCTGAGAAGGGTCCCCTGGAGCCTGCCTATGCAGCCACATCAGCTCATGGCCCAGCCTGGCAACCTCAGCCTCACACCTCCACAGTCTGCAGGGTTTTGGCATTTATTTCAGTTATTTCCTGACCGTGACCTCCTGGGTCAGAGTTATCATTTCCTGGACAGGAAGGAAAAAGTTCCATGGGGCTGGGCCTGTGGAGAGTGCACATACCCCTGCTGGAGCTGGCCTCCACTTGTGGGACACTGCCATCAAGCCTCGGCCTGTCTGTGGAGCCGGCAGCTCCTGGCAGACCTGAGGTCTCTCTGGGACATGTGGGCTGGAGCACTGGGGCCGAGGCGCCTCCGCCGGCTGGCGAGCTAGCTGGCCGACCCTCAGAGTGCCATCAAAGAGGGCTGGCTGGCTCCTGAACCCTGCTGGGAAGACTTTGCAGGGATGGGAGTCCTCCCTGCTCACCTGACCCCAGCCCCTGGCTGTGGCCCTGGGGGTGCCAGTTTGCTAGAAAGCCCTGGAATGAGCTGGTCTTTCTTGTTATTCTCTCCCGACCACGGGGCCCTCAGGACAAGAGCTGGCCGGGCTGCTCTTGTCCTGTTCTGTTTCAGTGTCACCCTTCTCTGTGAGGGAGGGCAGAGTGGTGCCCCATGAATGAGCTGTCCCCCACCCAGCCCAGTCCATCTGCCATCCAGGACGGGAGCTGTGTCTCAGTTCCCTGCGCCCCCAGCATGTGTTGCAGCCCCTGCACACAGTAGGTGTGGTTGTATGTGTGTTTAACGAGGAGTGAGAACTCCTAAGGCCTGGTTCTACTTGTGCTCTGCCAGTAACCACCCACCTGCATTGCTCTTTGTTCAAACTGCTGGGAAGCCCGCAGCCAGTTTTGTGCCAAAAGCAGAGCTCTCCTACATTAGATGTCCAGGAGGGGGCTCATCCTATTTCCCTGTCCTCTTGGCTGCTTATTTCCTGTTCTTTGTCTTTCATCAAACAACTGAACATGGAAAACACTGTGGGTCCTTTTGGGACATGAGCAAGCAGTAAGTACATCCGTGTATTAGAAATGAAAAGAGAAAAGACGGCCCCACCTGGGAGGCAGGTGTGTCTGACCTCTGCTGCCCTCTCTGGAGAGGGGGCAAATCAGCACCTGTCCTGCTGACTTCGAGGAACATGAGCAGAGTGTATTTTGACAGGCCAGCGTGCTGGGCAGTGCCTGGCCAGGGCCTGCCCTGGGCTCTGGAAGATGGGTTACTCAGGCAGGAAGATGCTGGGCACCCCTGAGGAACCAGCCATGGAACAGCCAGCCTGGAGGGGGCCAGAGCTGCCTGGCTGGGCACAGCTGGCCAGGGTCCCATTTGGGAGAAACACCCAGGAGCTTGGCTAGGCCTGCCATTGGAAAGTGCCCTGGAGGGGAATTAGACGTCACAAGTCACAGCACGGGCAGCAGGCCAACCACGTGTGGTGAAAAGATACAATGACCGAGCATCTGCAGGGAACCAAGATGGTGACATTGTCCACAAAAGAGAACTCAGTTGAGAGGAATAATACATAGGCGTCCTGAGGGTGGCCAGGTGACAAGGCTGCCCGCTCCCTCCCTCTACCAAATAGGAGGGCTGTTGGAGGTTCTGGCCACCAGCAGGAGACAGGTTTTTTGAGATGTTGGCAAGGGATGAGAGTTGGGCAATCTCCCGTCACCCTCTGCCCCCCTCCTCCTCTCCCCAGTGTGGTCATCATAAGAGGGAATTTGTGAGAACGAGCTCTAGGCAGAGAGGTTAAACAGGGTCCGTTTGCTGTGTTCAGAGAAGGACTCGTGGCTGGGGCCCAGAGGGCGAGAGGAAGGAGGATGTTGGGCAGTGATGGTCTGTGAAGGAAGGAGGCGAGGAGGGAGCCTGTGGGGCTGGATTAGCAATAGCTAAGCCTGGTCTTCACAGGGCCTCAGTGTTACAAAGATGCTGAAGCAAGGGGGAGGGCACAGCTAAGGGCAGTGGCATGGCTCTGGGAGGTGGGGCCAGGTGATGCCACAACAGGCTACGTTTCTGATGGTTCTGGAAGGAAAACACTGTGTTTAAAGCCAGACCTGGTTCAGTTCTTTGCTATCCCACGTTCTCTCTGGATGGCCTTGGGCAAGTCATCCCCCTTCCGGAAGCAGTTCCTCACCCATACCACGGGGTGAATAAATAATACATGCAACCTCCTGGGGTCTCTGCAAGCACCAACCAAGACACTCGGGGGCCCCTGTTCTCAGGGCTGGCATCTGCAGGTGGAAGTCATCTCATGGGGGCTGGAGATGGTCAGCAGGCCTGGGCGTTGGGTCTGGCTCTTTGCAGGCCTGGTGACAGCCTCTCTGGGGACCTTGGCCAGCAGCTACCTTGGCCCCCCTAGTTAGGCCTGAATGATGAAAGCCAGCTCTCCCACCTGGGGCGATTCAGCTGCCATTACTTCCTATTCCTCTGAGTCCCAGGATTCCCATGATCCTTGAAACTGCCACCAGCCTGAGGGGTTACTCAGCCACATGCTGTTGGCTGTTGCTCCAAGGGCGCCTGTCTTCACTCGCCATCGAGGCTGAGGGCTGCTGTGCAGCTTGCAAAGCTCTCTTCACACTCCCTGAATTCATGTAATCCTCCAACGATCCCATGAGTAAGTGGTGTTTTCATTCTTATATTACAGAACAGGCTCCCAGAAGCTGCCTAAGTCACCCATTTACAGGCCAGGCCAGGCCCATGACTGCTCATTGCTGCTTCTTGGGGCTTAATCAGGGTGGTGACTGCCACATGTCCTGCCTGGGGATGGGGATGGGGTGAGAACACTCTGCAGATGGGCTGGGGAGGGGCGGGAGGTGAGCCCATTCCTGCTGGATGAGCCTCCTGCCTCTTTCAAGAGGATCCTCGAGCGCCAGCGCCTTCTGCATGTAGCTCTTTGGCTGTCTGGTCCCAAGCAGCTGGCTGCCTCCACCTGTCTCACTTTTTCATGTGCCTTTTGGTCATGGAAACGTGAGGTGGTGGGAGAAGTGAGTTACCTTCCAGTCTGAGTTGCCAAATAAAACATTCAGTAAATGCCAAGAATCATTTTACTTGGTTACTTCTTAACAGGCCAAGTGTACTATTTTCCATCCAAACATTTCCGTCATTCAGAAAGTGTCTCTGACACAGAAGCAAGTCCCCCTGCATCCTTGTCTCAGCTCACATTTTATTGGGCATCCAGAGTTTTCAGAATGTTACCACCTTTTGCTTTGCGTAAGGACCTTGCTCCCCAATGGAAATAGTTTGCAAGAATGTTTTCAGCTGTCGCGGTGGTGCAAAACTCCTCCAGAAGGTTTTCTTTGTCTGGCTCAGCAAAGAACCCCTTTTTTGTGAAGTCCCTGCCATGTTTCGCTGGCCAGTGCAGGTCTTGCCAGGGCACCATGAAACCAATCAAGTCCCATTACAGCAAGAGCCATTTAAGGTTGATGGAAGTGTTTGTGGGAACAAGCGTAGACTCCCCTGCTGACAGCTAACTTCTTATGTGTACTTTTTGCTAGAACATGCACCCAACACAGCAGAAGAATTTGGGCAGCCCTTGGAATGTGCTGGAATGGAATTTGGCTGTGTTCTCTGTCCAGGTCTCTGATATGGCTATGAGGAATGTTCTCCTGCTTATTGGGCAAATGTTCAACGGTCTCCTTCTATGTCCCAGATGCTGGGTTAATCAGAAATACAGCTGGGCCCATCCTCAAAGAGGCCAGTTGCTACGGAATAGAAGATGCATGTGCATGCCATCCCTGAATACATCAGAGCCACGTTAGGAAGGGACACCTCTTCACGTGTGAGATTTTAGGTGGCATGCAGATCAACTATAGTTATGCATTTATGTTAATGTATGTCATTAGAAAATAAGCAATAACTGCAGCAGTAATTTCCCATAGGATATTGTTTAGAAAGGCTAAGTTGAAAAAAGGTGGGGGAAAGAGTCCATTAACACCCAAGTTAAACAAAAACATTAATACTATGACTGAGTAAATAGTGGTAACTATCACAGGTTATGGTGAAAAATTGTGACAGTGGCTCACACATGGCTGATGTCTGGAAAAGCGAAGTTCAGATTTATTGCATGCTGATAAGATGCCGGGATGTTACCTGTGTTATCATCCAAGCTTCAGGAAGCTCTTGGAGAAGGTAGTGTTACCATCCCAACTGACAGCTGGTGAAAGTGATGCTCAAAGACGTGAAATGATTTGCCTAAGGTCACATAACTAGTAAGTAGGAGAATTTGAATTTGAACCCTGGTCTGTCTCACTCCTGATCACGAACCACTGTGCTATATGACAAAGTACTACAGCTGGTCAAATAAAGAAGTACAGTAATTCTTTTCTCCCTAGGGCATAATCCAGGAAAGCTTCCTAAAGGAGGTGGCCTTGACTGAGTGGTTGGATTTAGGAAAGGAAGTTTGGGTGGTAAGGCAGAGCGTCCTGTGGGTCACATACCCATGGTTATTGGCTGGATGGTTTGAACAACATATTTTTTGCTCATGTAAATGAAGTTTGAAGTAGGTTGTGGGTTGGCTTTTCTGTATCATCAGGGACCCAGGGTCCTTCCATCTCTCGCTACAGATGTCTCATGGTCCAAGAGGGCTGCTGCAGCTCCAGCCGTTGCATGCTTGCTCTAGGCAGTGGAGAAAAGAAAGGAGGGAAGAGGGTAAATGTGCATCTCTCTCAATGAGTCCGCCTCCTTTAAGGAGCATTTCTGGAAGCTGAACCTAACAGCTTTTTCTCCTCTCATTGGCCAGCCTGGCCATAAGGGAGGCTGCCCACTGTGTGCCAGGCATATGGGAGTGAAATACAAAAGTCCTGTCCCCCCAGGTTCTTCCGGAGGAATGAGCTGCCTCCAGGTGAGGCAGTAGTGGGAGCAGCAGGGGAATGGAGAGGGAAAAGCCTGCTCTGAACTGGGACTGACTTCTGGAGGGAGGGAGCAGTAAGCTTGGTTTGTTTGGGATTGCCCAGCATGTTGATTTGGTGTTTAATTGGGTGGTAGAGTTGCAGCAATAAGGCTGCCCTAGGCAGCCCCTGCCCGCCATCCCATCAGCCCCTCTGAAAAGACATGTGCCACTCTTGAGTGCAAAGCAATCCAGCTCCCCAACCTTCCACCCTCTAGTGCAATTAGAGCAGAAGCCACACAGCCAGCTCTCACTGCGGCTCAGAACTGAATCCTGAGCTTGACTTGGAGCCCCCTGTGGTGCTCACAGGCCCCAGGTGAGTGTGGGTTCTGTCTGCTCACAGCAGCTATGAGGCCTGGAAGCTGCACGTTGCCATCCCCACACTCCCTCTCTGCCCCCTGCCTCTGTCTTCACCCCTGGGGGCCTGAGTCTGCCTTTCACTTCTCAGTTCTTGGGCGTGCCGTGCTGGCTAGATGCCAGGCATAGCCAGTGTGGAGAGTTCTTTAAAATCAGCGATGCTCTTCCGAGTTGCCCAATTTGTTCTGAGGACTTGTTCACGGAAGGTCAATCGTTGTTCATGTGAAGCCGCCTCTGCTGAGATTTAGGGTCTTTTGTGTCTGAAATATTTCCTTTTCACTTTGGGAGAATTTTTCACTTTTTTGTCAGACGTGGAAAGAACGTTAGGGCTAAAGTGGGCAAAAGAGTTGGGACCAACCCCCAACCTCCCCCTTCCTGATCAGGAGACTACAGCAGCGGGTTAGAGGCAGGAGTGGAGAGAGCCAGCCCGAACTACAGGGCTCTGTCTGCTCTGTGATTACCTCCTAGCAGGTAGTACTGTGAAGAGGCTGGAGAGATGCTTTCACAGGGCCTTAGAAATCAAGTTGCTATTAGTATGCTAATTATAAGAGTTCGTGTTTACCTTTTAAGCAGGTTCTGGAATGCTTCGCTGTGGCAACACTGTTAAACATTCTGTTCTTGAAACAGAAAGTCCCTATTACTTTCTAATGAAAACCCTAAATCCAGGCTTTCCCGATGTTCAGCCATCCCTTTTCCATGGATATAGCAGGCCCAGCCCTGGCCTCCCAGGATGAAGGCCGGTCGGGTGTCATGAGAGGGAATGGGCGCACTTTGGAAAGTGGGCAGCTCCTGAAGTCCGCGTGCTGGGGCCTAGGGCTCAGGCCAGTTACCTGCTAATGTCATTACACGTCGAAGCATTATTTTTACCAGTGGCATCACTCACACCTAAAGTCCGTTCTACTTGCTTTATTTTTCTGTCGGATGATGCAGGTGCTCTCTGGAAAGGTCTTTTTCTCTCCACATCGCTTGTCCTGGAAGTACCTGGTGAAAGACAAAATGGCAGCCACACAGCCAAGGGCAATATAAATATTTGTTTGGGAAACAGAGGGATGGGTACTTTATTTGCTTTGAGGGTGGATCCCAGAGGGCAGGAAGCAGGGTTGACCACACCCCTTAGCTTTCTGAGGAACTGGGTGGGGCAGGAGCCCTCTGTGAATTGAGGGCTTTCATTCACTGGCAAAATGGAGAAGCGAGCCTTATCTCCAGTGAGGGATCGAGGATATCCAGTGAAGAGAATGGGACTTTTCTGAAGAGTTGGCTGTAGATTCTAGAAGAAGAATACATTAGCTAATGTGTTTTATAAACCCAACAAATATTTAAGCACCCACTATGTGCCAGGCCTAAATTAGACAACGGAGAGACACTGGGGAATGTTCCATGGCTGAGTGACGCAATGACATAAAACAACTATTTATTACACTCAGATTCTGTGGGTCTGGAATTCAATGAGGGGAAAGCAGGGATGGCTTATTTCTGTTCCATGTTGTTCAAAGAGCCTCAGTGCAAGACTGGAGGTCTAGGAGCTGGAAGACTTCTGCTCACATGTCTGGCAGTTGATGCCTGCTGTTGATGGGTCCTCAGTTCCTCTCCATGGGCTTCACCATGTGTCCTGGGCTTTCTCACAGCTTGGTGGCTGGTTCTAAGGGTGAGCAGCCCAGAGATGGAGAGCTAAGCAGAAGTTACATCCTTTTTGTGACCCAGCCTCTGAAGTTACAAAGCATCTCCTTAACCATGTTCTGTTGGTTGGAGTAGTGACCAGCCTGTACCCAAATTCACAGGGAGGGAACAGAGATCCAACCTGTCAGTGCAAGGAGTGCCAGTCCCATTGTATAAAGAGCATAAGGGATACGTGTGCATTTCATAATAAGTGTAAGAGAGACTTGGAAATATGAACAAGGAAGAAGCTAAAAAAAAATGGCAAGGCAGATTTGCAAAGATAACCTTTAAAAATAGAAATTTAATCAATGAAAGTAAAAATTCAATGGATACATTAAGGAGCAGGTTAGACTTAGTGGATGAAAAACTTAGACAAGTGAAAGATACATTAAAATGAACTAGAACGCAGCCCAGAACCATACAGAGATGGAAATAATAAGACAGGGTGACATGCAAAAACTTCGGTAAATATTTGGCTATATTTAAACAAATGCTTGTTATATAAAATGATGCCTTAATTGAGGGCTTAAATAAAAAAACAAGACAGCACTAAAACACCGGACAGCCGGAGCGTGCGAGCTGGGAGGGCACCATCAGAATGAAAGCACTGGAGGCTCCTGATACCTCACAGAGGAAGGCAAAGATGTGGGTGAACTTGAGGTTTGTTACTGACAGCGTAACTTTGAACCTAGTAGAGTGGCAGCTTTCAAATATGAGTCAGGACCCTCAGGGGAGGGACCCTGAGAGCCTTGCAGTGAGGTCAGAACCATTTCCGTCATAATGCGAATCGTTCCTGATGACACTGCATTCCCCTTTCTCTCTTATTCTCTCACGGGTGTGCAGCAGTTTTCTGGAGCCTGCTTGTTGTGTGATACCATCGTCGCTCTGATGGTTAAAGGAATGTGCCCTTGTCTGTTCTTGTGTTTTAAATTTTCCTCAATGTTTTTTTTTTCTAATATGGAAAATATTAGTAGATATAACTACACAAACAAAAGTTGTTTGGAGCCCTCGATCGTTTTTAGAGGTGCAAAGGTGTTCTGAGTCCATAAAGTTTGAGAACCACTGTGGTGGGGGTGAGGGGGTAAGAGAAACAGACTTAAAAGACAATCCTTGTAAAATGGCATTTTCTGAGCCTTGAGAACAATTGGTGCTATATAGTTATCCCTCATTCTAAAATAACTCATGCTAGAAATGTTTAAATTTAGAGAACTTATGAAGTAAGGTGCTAATATATATAGCCTGTTGGCCTGAGAATCTTGATCTGGAAGAATTTCAAGACTGGGTCATGCTCCCTCTGTGTTACAGTGACACCTACTGAACAACTGGGATATTACAACCCAGCTCTATGGGACAAAGGACTAGCAAGAGTAAATGCTGTATTCACACTAAAAAGGACATAGTAAAGAGCAAATTCTGTCAAGCAGAGTATGACATAGGTTCAGACAAAACAGAAATTCTCAGGGTGCAGAGGTTAACTCAAAAAAGACATAATGGCAATATCATTGCCTATAGGCCCTCTTTCTCAGTTAGGTAGAAAATTAGTGGTCCATCAGGGAGCCTAGAGGATCACATCAGCATCACCTTGGAGCTTTTAAGAAATAAATAGTTCCAAAGTTTTATAGAATCAGGATCTCTGGGCCCAGAATTTTATATTTTCTAAAAAGTTCTGCAGGACGCATAGTCATATTTGATCCAGATGGCTCTGGTCCAGATGGCTCTGATAGGATGGCCTGTGCCCAGAGGAACCAGAGGACAGCTGAGCATTGGGTCTCAGCTATGCAAGTGCCTGCCCCCAGCTCTTCCACTGGTTGCTGCTTCATTTCTTCTACTGCTGTCAATGCCTAGCTTTGGGGCTCTGAGCCTCAACTTTAGACCATGTTCACTGCTTACCCCTTCTTGATTTCTGGGGTCCTGTGTGATTTCTGAGGTTGGGCTGGCCAGAGTCCTGTTGACCTACCTTCCTGATGCCTTGTCAGATCAGCCCTTTAACTGTACCTGGATGTCTACTCCCAGCACTGCCTAAATCCAACTGCGAACAGGCTTTGGGCTTTTCCAGCTGCTTCTTTTTCCTTTGACCCCAGGCTGATTTCCATTTGTGCTCCAGGACCCTCAACAGGGAAGAGCCTAGAACAGAGAAAACTATCAAAAACAAATAATAAAATAGAGCCATGACCCTCTGTATGCCTTAGCATCCAGCAGACTCAGCGCAGCCACCACAGGTCACTTTGCTCACGAGTTTTCAACAGTCTACGGGAGGATTTGCCTTCCCATGTGGGAACCCTTCTCAGACTGACAAAAGGAGAAAGGCTTTGCTTTACTGAAATTTACTCACCAGCTCTCCCTTTTGCAACCTACCAGTGCTAGGCTATCTCATGGTACCTCTATGGCATTGTCAAAGAAGACCCAGCCTGGGACTGGGAGCTTCCATGCTCACGGAAAACCAGCATGTGGGTGAGGCCAGGCAAGGGGAGGAAAGATTCTTAGCAACCAGTGAGGTGTGAAAGCAACCAGAGCCAAACGGAGCCTGGAGCCCAGGCAGAGAGAAGTGATGCCAAGTGCTTTGCCCTGTCCGCAGTAATAAAAGTGATCTGTAAATGTGTGTTTATTTTCATTTTAAATGACAGAGCCCGCCTGAGTAAGAAATAGTGATTTGAGTGATTTCACCGTAAATACAAGTGAAGCTTGTTTTTGTTCCGAAGATAAAGCAACAAATGGGAGACAGGATGGGCTGTGGCCTGCTTACTCTGGTCAAATTCCTTTGAGCTCGAAACTGCCTCGGCACAATCAGGAGGTGTCTTAAGAGGGACCTGTGTCTTGTCTGCAGATCTGTCTCCTGGGAGGTAGAGGCTGAGGCACCATGTGGCAGCATCGTGGTGTGCCAGTTGGTGCTTGGGGTCTGGGAAATGTTGGAAGAAGTCATAGCCACTAACGGGGAGTGGTGGGGAATGTTCCATTCTGGTTCATACCTTGACTGCTGCCTCCTGAATTCCTGCCCTCGGCGGGGGGAAAGCATTAGAGTCTAAATTGTTGTTGGCTTGGCTCCCCTCCAAAGACCTGCGTCCAGGTGCCAGGGAAAGTCTGACTGAAGTTTGTTCAGCGATAGCAATAGCAGCCCAAACTCAGCACCCTTGCTGGCCCCACCATTTATAGCTCTGCTTGCATTTCTTTCCATGCAAGCAGTCCCCCATTGCCTCCTCACCACTCATCCCCCACCTGCCCTCATAGCCCCGTGGTGACTTATGCACCCCCTTTGTGTATCAGGGCTTCTTCATTGCCAGTAGCAGGGTGATGAGTGAGTGCGGCTCATACTCCTTGACGCAGACACCTTGGCCCCATGGGGACTGGATTTTGGACAAGGTGTTGAGGCAACCTTCTAAACTGGGCCAGGCAGCATCTGCTGAGCAGATTCCGGTCCTCTTGGGGTGGCCACATCAATCACACCCCAAGGGGAGAGACCTCAGTGTGGAAAGTATGTGAGCCTTGGACGATGCCACGGATGGAATTGGAATGGCTCAGCCTCTTCTTTCCAAGACCCCAGCTGATTTCCCCATTGTGCCGTGGAGAATCAGCAGAGGCCAGCTTGCCCAGTTCCCAGAGCCCCAGTTAGTGTCCCTGAGCCAGAGATAGTGAGGACTCGGAGGCAGGGTTCCTGGGTGGCTGCCCTGAGGGCATGGCTGGCCCTGGCTTGAATGCTGTGCGCATGTTAGCATGTGGCTGCCGCTCCCATGAGCTGCAGGATCCTCATCCCCATTGCTTGTCTGAGAAAACAGATTGATTGCACCTGGCATGTAGCAAATGCTTTGCCTACAGTAGATGCTCTCATCACGTAGTTTGTCTGGGGTCCCCAGGTAGTGAGTGGTGCGCCAAGATTAAACTTGTGTCCATCTCATGCCACAACCCAGGCCCTCCTACCCTGCCTCCTGACTGCCTTCTGGGCCTTCACAGGCCTCTCTGGGAGGCAGGCAGGGCAGAGAGAAGTATAACCCTATTTTACAGACCAGGAAACGGAGGCCAAATGGTTGTCAGAGATCACTGAGCTTGTAAATGGCAGAACTGAGCCTCAAACCTCACTCTTTTGATCACACACACTGTGTTCGTCAGCTCCAGCTGCCACAACAAAATACCACAGGCTGAGTGGTTCAAACAACATTTATTTTTTCACAGTCTGGAGGCTGTAAGTCTGAGCTCAGAGTTCTGATAGAGTTGGTTTCTGGTGAGGCCTCTCTTCCTGGCTTATAGACGTCTGCCTTCTTGCTATGTCCTTACATGGCCTTTCCTCTCTGGGGGCTGGGGGGGCGGGGGGGGGAAGAAGTGAGAAAGGGAGGGAGGGAGGGAGCAGTCTTTGGTGTCTCTTCCTCTTCTTATAAGGACACCAGTCCTATTGAATTAGGACTTTATTCTTATGACTGCATTTAACCTTAATTACCTCCCTAAAGGCCCTATCTCCAAATAGTCACATTGAGGCTTAGGGCTTCAACATATGAATTTGGGGTGGTGGGGGCGGTGGGCACAATTCAGTCTACAATGTACCCTGAACCCCTTTCACTGTTTTGGGCCCCCCAGATCACGCCAGGAGATGACCACTACTGCACATCAAAGGAGTCATTTGGCGTGATTATGCAGGATCTAGCCCTGGGTTGGATAGGGCTGGGGAAATTTGAGAAGGCTTCCTGGAGGAGATGTGTGTGACTGTGTGCATGTGTGTGTGTGTGTTTATGCTGGGCTTGGTTAGTTGGTCTGTTTGGGACTCTGGCCTTTTCAGGGCACCCTCACATGTAGCCTACTCCACTGATTTAGATGAGCTGTAGCTGTCTCCAGGAGTCACTTTCTTTCAGTTGATGTGGCAAGAGGAGACTCTCTGGTCTCTCCTTTGCCCACAAGGCAGTCGTAGTTTCATGCAGCCAATAGGTAGCATTTTCAGGTCTTTAATCTGGAAGGGAAGGGAATTCCAGGTGGGCAGGGATGGGCAAAGGAGGGCAGGAGTGGCTCCGAGAAGCCATAGAGCTCTCCTTTGGCAGAGAGAGACACTGGGGGAGCAGGCTGCTGCACAGGGCAGCCAGCCCCGGCTCTGCGGGGAGCATAGCCCTTCCACATAGATGCCCTGTGCCAGGACGGTATTGCATGAGGGAGTCCTTGCTGTAAACTCTCTTGCCTCCCTCACCCAGTGTCTATCTTTCCTTCTCATACTCATGCTACCTGAGGCTGGTGAAGGGACTGCTCACTGCAGGTTTGAAATAGACATTCCTGCTTTGTCTGTGTTTCTGGAGTGAGGGCAGTGTTCCCAAAGCAGAGATTTGGGTTCATACACCAAGTCCCATGTGGGGTCCAGAGCAGATACTGGTTTTGGGTGGGGTTGCAGATCGTGCCCAGCCAGGAGGCTGGAAGGAGCGCTGAGGGACGACACAGAAGGCTGGGGGAGGCCAGGGGAGGCCGGGGGAGGCTGGGGGAAGCTGACGCACTCAGCTCTTTTGGTAAAACTTCCTGCTTCTCACATATCCTTCATGGAGGCCACAGTGCCAGGTGCTGCCCCAAAGCAGAGTCTGTTAACCCATCCATTTTTGGAGTGCAGAGCCTGTGTTTGGCTTGTCTTATGTCTATGCCTTGGCTGGCACATCTGGGCCCCTTATGGGCTCCAGAGGTGTTTAGTAAGTTGCTTTTCAGAGTTTAAGCCACAGCTCGTCTGAGAGAGAAAATGCCCCTCAGGGAGCTGCATGGTAAAGGATTCGAAGCTCTCACAACCCCCATCTACCTTCCCTAGTTCCCTTCCCGTGTCTTCTTCCTCTGCCCCTGGCTCGGGGCCCTTTGCTCTGGGTCATGCTCTGTTCCCAGGCCCTGTGTCTCCCTTCTGGCCCAAGGGAGGCTCCTGAGTGTTTCTGAGCCTGTGGCCCCACCACTTATCTGGTGGGAAATGATGGCTTCCTCCTGAAGGTAGAGCAGTTGCCGCCCTCCCTCCCTCTGATTCCCAAGAGCAGGCCTGGTCTCTGGGACAGCAGAGAGGCTGCCTGAGGAGGTCTCCTGGCCAGGCAGGCTCCCATCTCCCAGCACTTGCTGGGAGCAATGGTTCCTTTGGAGTCCAAAAGACCTGGACTCAGACCTCGGTTCCTCTACTGACACTGTGTGACCTTGGGCAAGGCCATTAGACTGGCTGTGTCAGGGGCAGTGCTCTCCATCCTGCAGGGTGGCATTAAGTGAGAAAATGGAGTCTGAGAGCACATGGCTCCTGATAAATGTTGAAAACGTGTGATCACTACGGTGTGATTGTTCCTGGCATCCGGTGGGTGACCATGAACAGATGCCCACACACATTTACCAGTATAAGGCCTTTGCTGCTCTCTCTCTGCCTAGATGGAGACTTTCTCTTCTTCCTCATGATTCAGCAATCCCACCATCCATCCATCCATCCATCCATCCATCCATCCATCCATCCATCCGTTCATCCGTTCATCCGTTCATCCATCCATTCTCCCATTTCTGAGAACCCGCCATGTGCCAGGCTTGCTCTGGGCACTGGGGGACACAGGCATGAATCAGACAGACCCAGGAGGTGGGGAGGAAAATTAATCAGACAATCACGCAGGCGGCTTTCAAAGGTCGCCTGTGGTGACGGCCTTGGAGAAGAGGTTATAGGATCCCTGCTGGGTGCCCAGCACTGGTGGAGGCTCTGATGGGGTTCAGAATTGAAAGGCAGCCCTTGCCCCTAGGAAGCATGGGCCTCAGCTGTGGGCTGCCCCACTCTGTGCTCTGTGACATCATAGGCACGAGGCTGCAAGTAGGAAGTCAATATTTAAAAAAAGAAACATCAGCTTTTAGGAAGCCCTTAGTAGCCCTGTATACAACCTTGTGTTTAGCTGTTTAAATAAAGCCATAGCCAGGGTCAGAAACGGCCTGGATGCCTTCCCTTGAGCGCATGCCCATTACCCACCTCCCCAGCCCTTGTGAGTGACGGTGGTGTCATCCCAGGTACTCGCGTGGCCCACTCAGGGTTGCCCATTGTCCATGCCCTTTGGGAACCCCAGAGACACTCAAGTTTGAGTGAAAGAAGTTTTGCACAACTTCT
Source organism: Miniopterus natalensis (assembly GCF_054644295.1). Taxonomy (NCBI): domain Eukaryota; kingdom Metazoa; phylum Chordata; class Mammalia; order Chiroptera; family Miniopteridae; genus Miniopterus; species Miniopterus natalensis. The sequence continues at coordinate 53,584,511 of NC_142094.1, forward strand.
GCGTCTTGGGAAAACAAATGTGGTTCCCAGTGTGCTGCCTTGAGTTCCTGGAACCAGAGTGTTTATTTGATATAATATACAGCAAAAATATTCAGAACCTCCCAACATTCCAACTATAACTCTTTCTGAAATACTCTTTAAATATGGATTACCCAGGAGGGAATACAAGATTGTGTCCTACATTTCTGGTCATTGTCTTCAAAGTAAACATGCGCTTTTTGAGACTTGGGTACCGTGATTCCACCAGGGACACAAGTGCAGGGGGAGCATGGGACCCTTGGAGCCTCATTACAGCACTGTGGGTCCTTCTGAGGAAGGGTGGGTGGGGACATTGTGTTTGAAGCAACATCGCAGCCTCCCACTCCGTGGCAAAGGAGCATCTGAAACTCCAACTGATTTAGGAGATGACGCTCAGGTGGGTCAATCTGGGTTCAGTGACACCTTATTGGCAGTGTGTGCTCACACTCTTTTCTGGTTGGGCGGCAAAGGAGGTGGGTGTAGGAGATTTGGGCAGGAATATCCAGCGGCTACTTGCAGTAGTAGTGGGTAGATAGTATCTACTGAGGGCCTACCATGTGCCAGGTGCTGTGCTAAGCACCTTGATTGAATCATACCTATGAGGTAGGACTAAGAAAGTGCATCTCAGAAGAAGCTGGTAGTATATCAGGCAGAGAATAGGTCCAACTACTGTAACAAAGACCTAGGTGAACACGGTTCAAACAAGGTAGAAGCTTATTTCTCCCTCATGGAACAGTGCTTGGGAGGGGACAAGGGCTGCTGTGGAAGTTCTGTGTGGCTCTTCCATCTCTTCTGTCTTTAGAATATTGTCCGCTTCTACATGGTCCAAAGTGTCGCCCCGCCGTGTCTGCATTCTAGTCTGTGGGAAGGGGGATGAATGAATGGACCTTTCCCTTTAAGGGCATAATCAGAACTAACTTGGACCCATTGTTTCTGCTTACATTCCATTGTACAAAATTTGGTCATAAGCCACACCTAGCCACAAAGGTGCCTGGGAAACGTAGTATCTGTTTTGCATGGCCATGTGCCCAGCTAAAAGTAGGAGTTCTATTACAACCGAAAACATGATGAACAGACAGATGATTGGGATGTGAGTCCAGGTGGTCCATGCCCCTCACCTCTCCACCACCTCTCATCTAGGAGGAATTCTAGGTCAACTTTAAGGAAAAAAGCCCAGAGCTGGACTGTAAGCTCCTTGGGTCCATGAGATAGTAGGTGTTTCTGGTAATCCCTTGACTCTCTGGGCTAGCTTGGAGCAGGGCACCAAGTAGGTGCTCAGTAAATCAATCTTAAAGGCGGGGTGGGAGAGAGGGACCTGGCTCCTCAGGCCCAACCCCAGCTAAATGAGTTGAGCAAACCTGGATACGAATATAAGGAGGTTGGAAACTTTGGTGACCAATCACCAGCAGGCAGCTGGGTCCCAGATTCCCTTCCAGGGTGGTGCTCCATAGATGCTTTGGTCTGGGCCAGAGGTTCAGGGTGTCCTGCCGGCTCCCCCAGATTAACCCCAGCCGTGAACAGTGTCTGTGAGCTGTGCTTCCAGAGTTGCAGTTTGATTCTGAGCCCCCCTTTGGGAAAAACTGGGTTCTCTCCTAGTAGCAGGCACTTGTCTATGCTGTGTACATTCCCCCTTCCCATCCAGCTACACGTAGTTCTCGTTTGTCAGCTACTAGGCCCCGTGTGAGCCCTGTCTGCAAGGAAGGGTCTCTGCCTCCCTCCCGCTGTGCTCCCAGCCGCTGACTTTAACGGGCCCTGACTCATCTGGAACAAAACGCAGTTACAGCCTGACCTTTCAGAGCCCAGGCCCCCCGTTAAGAAGTCTCCGGAGGGCTTCCTGAGGCAGCATACTGAATCTGAGGAGCCGAAAGTTCGCCTACCATGTGGGTTATATTTCTGAGCAAAGCTCTCTCCATGCAGGTGCTCAGAGGAAAGCTAAGCATCAGGGGTTTTTGGTGTGGAATTTTTCAATCATCTGAACATTGTTCTTGGCAAGAAATAATTTAAAACAAACAGCCGTGTGGGTTACATTGCAGACCAGTTAGAACTCGGGGTTTCACCACAGTGGTACTCTTTGATCATCTCAGTCTTTTTGTCTTTTCCCCAGTTATCTATCCTGTGCTGAGTAACTGAGGTAGCTACCTATTAGGTGTAGCATCAGTTAAATATCTGTCAAAATGTCTGTTTCAAGCCTGGCAGTCGGAGGGAGGAGAAGTGTTAACAGAGCGGTGCTCCCGGCTGAGACGGAGCTTCCCCGGTCTAGACAGTTATGAGATATGTGGCACTTTTAAAAAAGAAACCAGAAGAAAGGAAAGCGTGTGTTCGGGGTTCTGCGGCTTCTGTTCTGTATTTGTGTAGCTGAGAAGGCTTTAGTTTAAAATAAGTGGTGTTTGGCAAGCGATGGCACTGCCTGCTGACAAATCGACTGCTCTTTCACTTCGATAAAAATGAAAATGCATGAGGCCCATGCTTTTCTTCCTCTTGATGATTAAAAGCGTCTACTTGGCTCTGTGCAGAGACGCCCTTGAAGATTTATTTGAGACACCTGTGTGGCATCGATCACAGGCCTTCAGGCTGACAGAAGCAGCCACACTTCGCTGTGTTTAAAATGTCAGTCCTGGGTGGCGGGTTTGAAAGGCTTGACTGAGAGTCTCTGTGCCAGACCTGGGTGGGACCCTTGGGTAAGGGTCTTTGAATTGTAATGAAGGACTCCCCCTCCCTGTTTGCACTGACCCAGGGCCTTCCAGAAGCTGAGGTGATGGATAGGCCAAGACCCCTCCAAGCCCTAAGTGATGGATAGAACAAGACTCCTCCCCTACAGATGGGGGCCTCAGTTTCCCCATCTGAGAGATGAGGGGGTGAGACTGGCTTTCCTTCTGGTTTTCTGCAAGACCTCTCTCTGACTGTGCTCCCTCCAACACGATTGCACTGTGCAGGGGGAGGGGGTCAGTGTTGGGAAGGGCTCCATCTCCTGTGTGGCAGATCCATTCATTAACCTGACCCAGCACAGGAGAAATTTGGAAACAAGTATGTTAGAATACAGCCAATTGCTAGCAAGTGGATGAGTTAGGTCGTTAATCTCTTCATTCACTTGTTAAATGTTATTGCCTGCAGGCTCTGCGCCAGACCCCGTGCTGGGTTCCGGGGTTGCGGGGAACAAGGCAGCCGGGGCCCTGCCTGCTCCAAGTTGGGTTCAGCCCTGTTTGGACTCCTGTCCTGTTGGCTTAAAGACTTGTCTTGATGTAGGTCTGAGCACAGGAGTGTGCTGTGAAACGCAATTCCAACACGCTGTTAAAGCCAAGCATTGACTTGTGGATACCGAGGACTTTTCAGATCTCTCCCTTCAAGGAGCAAGGGATTTGTTTTGACAAAGGAAGTGTAAACAGGATCTGAGTGAATAACTTTTCTCACGGCTGCTCCTGCTTTAGTCAGTGGCATATTTTTGGTGACCTCATAAGTGTTCAGAGTGTCCCAGGCTCTGCAGGGCTGCAGAGGGGGTGGCAATGGAGAGAGAATTTATAGCTCAGGTGAGGGGACAAGGCTAACTCCGAGGACAGCAGCCAAAGGAATGAGAGAGCACATACATTATGTGTTCACAGGTGTGGTGCAGGCCTCCCAGCTGAAAGCGCTCAGAGCCGGGGAGGGGCGGCATACTCAGGCTTTCTGGGGGAGGAGAGGAGAGAAGACTGTTCCAAAGTATTCTGTGCTGGCCCAACCGTGGAGCACACATGCCCAGCCAATAGCCAGCCGCTGGGCTGCTGTGGCTTCCCAGGCCTTAGTGTCTGGGGACTGGAGCTTCCGGACTCAGTGCGCAGAGCAGCCCTTTGCCCGTGGACATGGAATGGCCAATAGGTCATGGGTACATCCAGGTTACCAGGGTGCCCTTCCCCCTGTGGGCCTCCAGAAGTTGGCAGGACATCATCCACCCCTCAGGGTCCTAGGTCCTTGCCTGCTGCAGGGACGGATCCCTAAAAACTAAAAGATGCAGACAAGTTGCTTTGCTGTCAGGAAGAGCTGAGTTCAGATCCCATCTTTGCCTCTTGCTAGCTTGGGACCCTGTGCTGATAAATGCCTCTCAGCTCTTCATTCTTTGGCACCTAAAACAATATTATCAGCACCTGTCTCGTAGGGCTTTTAGGATACTTGCAAGAAGCAAAGCATGATAAGTGCCCAGCATGGTGCCTGGTAGACAGCAAGCATCCCATTAGCTGTGGTCATTTTACTGTATCACACATCAGGTGGCAGTGGGAAGGTCACCACTGACCCAAAGGACATCTCTTTCTGAAATGAGCTCTGCCAAACTCTATGCAAATCTGTCTAAAATCCCAGCACCTGAGCTAATGACTCAGCTGAGCGAAGCCTGAATGGAGACTAGCTTTCTCCGTGTCAGTTTCTACTGAAGCAGTGTTTCTCCTTTGGAATGTGAGCTTTGGTGACTTCTTTGTGCCTGCAGTGCATCCCTGACTTCCCAAACCCAGCCCCCTGAGCTAAGCCAAGATGGCTTGAAGGAAGGAGTGGACGTGGTTTCACATTTAATTACCAAAGACCCCCATCTAGTTCCAGCAGCCCAAGTCCTGCATACTCTGTTCCTTGCAGAAACAGACCAAGTTTGGCCAGTCTTCTAGGAGCCGTGATGAGGCAGCGGGGGGAGCTGGAGGTTTATCTGAGAGAAAACTCCAGGAGCAGAGAATAGCTGCCACTGTCCTCTGTATCCCAAGAATGAGGACCGAGGGGCAGGCATGAGAGAAATTCAAATTTGGTCTCGAATGAAGAGTAGACTTTTAACACAGTTCTGATCAAGAGGGCTGGATACTAGGTGAAGGCTTCCTGTCCGCAGAAGTGCACAGACCATGCTTGGCTGAGCCTCTGTGGGGATCACATTGAGAGGATCGGGGTGGCCGAAGTATGCGGATCCTGAGACATCAGGACTCGCAGGAGACCATTGGTTGCTATCCCCTTCCCAGGCATTCCCTTCTCCAGCACTTTCCGCTGGTGCAGGTGTGAGCCTCGATAAGCCCTGGCTGGTGGCCCAGGAAGCAACAAGCTGCCTCTCTGCACAGAGGCTGCTATTTGCCTTGGCCCTGCTTGCCCAGCCACTTCCTGGCACCGCCTACCTGTGGCTTTTGCTTCATTAGCTCATAGCTCCAGGTGAAGCCAGTCCCTGGGGCCCTGGACGGCTTCAGAGACACCCCCCCCCCCCCCAGTCTCCCTTGTCTTCCCTGGCAGGCCAGGACAGCTGGCAGCAAGGGGGGAGCAGGCACTGTTGTCCAAGGATAAGTCGGCAAAGTACTGGAGAGAGACTGAGGCATAGAGAGGAAGAGTAACAACTGGGCCCCACAGCAAACTGATGGAAGCCGGGCCCCCGGCCCCCTAGAACAACCCCTTCCTGGACCTTCCCGAAATGCTGCCTCTTCAGCTCACACTCCCTCTGCTGGTGCTCTGGCGGGTGCAGGTGCAGGAAGGAAGGCAGCTGCTCGGGCTTTGGACCTGATGCTGGAGAAAGGCCTGTGCCCCGTGATGTCTCCATCCACCAGGCTCCTCCCTGTGGAACTACCATATTGGGAGATGGGGCATTTAAGCTTGTCTTTCCTTTTTGTCGGCATTTCCAGGAGCCACCATTGCTGCTCTGCCTGGTGCCTCTGGGTTGTCATACTCAGAGCCTCATGGGAGCAGGGAATGAAGGCTTATAGTCAAGTAGTGCACACAGGGGACGGCCTGGAGCTCAGAGGTCAGACCTGCCTTTAGAAATGGCAGATAAAAGTGCCAGGTCTGGAACCCAGGTCCCGGCTCTGTCCCCAGACCTTTCCAACATGCCAGGCTTATTCCAGCCACCACCTGCACAGTCTCCGTGTCTACCTAGCCACTCCTGGGTTCGCCTGCACCACCCACCCCTCCACTTACCCACCCAGTTCTTTGTCCCTTCCCCACTACAAGGGAATATCTAAATTCTTTGCTTTTCTTGGCCTTGAGGATAAGGGAGAGATCACTGCCTGACTGTGCAGCCTGGCCTTTGCCTGGAGGGCCCCATGGTGACCTGTCCTGTCCAGCTCAGCCCCCAGCCCTATTCCAGACTCCCAGGTATCTCCTGGGGTTTGACTGCACCCAGTGAGTTCAAGTTGGAGACCTGGACCTTCATCAGAGAGGGAAGGCTGGTAGGGGCTGCTGCCCTGGGCTCCCAGAAGCATGTTTCAACCCACTTCTCTTCTTCGTTTCACAAATCCATAGACAAGACTTTCCTTCCCTCCCTTCCCCCATTACTATCCCTTCCCTCCTCTTGGTAGCCCAGCCCCAAGCACCCTACAACTGAGTAGATTTTACGTGTGGCTTGTCCAGGTGCCACCAATCTTTGTAAGACCCAGCCTTAATATTTTGGTTTTACAGAGACATGTGACAAGTATAAGACACTTGGGAAAACTAGAGACCAGGATGAGGGGGACAAAAGGCACAGGAAGACGGGCGTGATTTGGGCGTGTTTGTGTAATGTGCAGTATGTCATTTTTATTCACATAAAAACATCTCTCTTGAAGTAATAGGAACCCACTCAGCTGCTGCTAACCAAATACCAAATGTTTCCCTTTTCCTCTCCTACTCCTCCCAGGAGGCGGGCTGTGAGGAATTGCCGTTATCCGTGATGCCATCTTGCCTTTCCAACGTCAGAGAGCTTGCCCTCCAAGCAAACGCCCAATTGTTTTCTCCAGCTCTGGCAGGAATTTTTAAGAGAAAGCTGTTCTCAGAGCACTTTTCTGTGGATTGTTTTAGACCTGGGGGATGGCAAAGTAAAGGGTTCGTGTCTAATCCAGTCTCTGCATCTGTTTTCCTAAATTGTTGGAGGATCTATCAGGAATCACCCCCCTTAAAAAAAAAAACACCCCAAACCCCTGGTATTTCAGTAAAACAGTGTTAAATAAAATAAAATGAAACAAAATAAAATAAAATAACTCCCCAGTAGGTAGAGATGGCTTCAGGAATCACTTTTGGAGTCCCCCTCACCACCACCAGGTACAATAAACATGTGGTTTCATTTCCAAGGGCTCGGGTGTTAGTGGTTCCATTTCCTCAGGAAGCTGCGTTTCTTGCTCTTACTTCTCAAATGGAACATGCATTTTCATTGGCCCAAGTTCAAGGAGTGCCTGGGGCAACAAAGAAAACAGTCCTAAGCAGGTTTCACTCATCAGCCACCCCCTTCCCCACCCTCTCCCTGCTCCCTGCCATGACTTCTTGCTCCCCATGCACTAGGGATCAAGGCCAACTCTCCAAGCCGGGGAGGCAGGGCGGCCTCACTCACTCGGGTTCCTGGCCATCTGAGGGGAGCCATGCCTGTGCCCTGGCCCTCAGTTGGGAAAATCTGGTTGCCCTCCAAGCGTCCACATACCACAGGCTCCTAATTAAGAAAGTATGTTCCCATTTCATGTCACTCGAAAGGAATGAAAACAGTGACAGCATTTATTTATCTTCACGATCAATATCATTTCTGTTTCTAAGTCCCATGGGGGGTTATGAGTCTTGAAGGAATTGACTGTGGGTTGTGAGATTTTAACCTCGGCCATGTGCTGTGAGGACACGTGTGGCTTCTCTCTGAGAGAGAGGCTCAAAGCGAGGGAAAGAGGCCTGCAGAGCCCTGGCCCCTGCCCTCCTGGGGCGTGGAGTCCTCCAGTGGCTCAGCCATGGGTGGAGAGGCTTTTCCCTTCTTTGGTGCTGATGCAGTCAAGTCCCCTTTCACCAGCTACATCCCCTGTTTTCCCCCCTGCATCTTCAGAGGAGTAAAAGACACCATATTTGAGTCTTCTAGAGGAGATATGATCTATTCGAATGGCAGCTGTTTATGTAGGACCTACTGTGTGCTGAGTCCGGGCCAGGCACTTAACATGTATTGCTAATTCTTGATAGCAACAGCTCACTTGGTTGCCCGTGTGATACGCCAGGCAGAATTAAGGCACTTCCCCAGGACTAGATAGATAACAACTTAGTCCATTTGGGCTGCTGTGCAGAATACCATAGACTGGGTGGGTTGTAAACAACAGAAATGTATTTCTCACAGTTCTGGAGTTCGGGAAGTTCAAGATCAAGGTGCTGGCAGATTCTGTGTCTGGTGAAAGCCCACTGTCTGGTTCATAAATGGCCACCTTCTTGCTGTGTCCTCATGTGGCAGAGGGATGAGGGAGCTCTTAGGAGTCTCTATGATAAAGGCACTAATCTCACTCATGAAGGCTCCACCCTCGTAACCGAGTCACCTCTCAAAGGCCCCACCTTCAAATACCAACACAATGGGGATTAGGTTTCCCTGTGTGCATTTTAGGGTGGGGACACAAACATTCAGTCTATTGCAGGTGTCCTTGACAGTGGGCCTGAGGTGGGGGTACCATTAGTAGATTATTATGACTATAGACTATAGATTATTATGACTGTAGGAGACAAGGTTCTCAGCAAAGCACCCAAACTTCACAAGGTGGTGGTGAGGGTGGGCCCCTGGTCTTGCTGCGCCCTCTGTTGGTTGACAGTTGTATGTATATACTGTATGTATACACCGCATTTTAATCCATTCAGTGGTCAATGGTCTTTTAGGTGGTTTCCACATCTTGGTAGTGTGAGTAGCGCCACAATAAACATGGGAGGGCAAGTATCTTTTTGACATCCTGATTTCAGTTCTTTTGGGTAAATACCCAAAAGTGGGATTGTTAGATTATATGGTGGTTTTATTTTTAATTTTTTGTGGATCCTTCATACACTTTCAGCCATTCTCGAAGACTCCCTGCAGTGATCTCAGACTGAGCCTTGCATTCTTGCCTGAACACACCTCCTGGCTTCTGACCTGGGATTTACCTCCTCACTGTGGCTGCTCCTTGCCCCTGACCCTGACTCTGGCCCCATTTCTCTGGCTTTGACCTTTTTCTTCTTCATCCCCAGCACTCAGCCTCTCCCCTGCTGGCACTGCCGTCGGCACACTTGTCACCCCATTCCCATATTCGAACGTGCTGTCCCATGGATGCCATCCTGTAACCAGCCCTAAATCATGAGGGCAGTGTGTGCCCCCTTCTTGTACGTTGCCAGCAGTCCTGCTTTCTGCAGTTTTGTTCTGTCGTTGCTCTTCCCAGCCTGTCCTGTCACCTCGATCAATCCCACATTCATCATCCACCTTCCGTGGCTTTGTTCTCTGCTTCTAAGGGAAGCTCAAACGTTCCACTTTGGTTTTATCGGTGGTGGTGGTGCTTCCTCAGAAGATCGGCCCATTTATCTTCACTCAAGGCTGAGAAAAGACTCTGAATAGATGATTAGTGATCCTTTTATTGCTTCCTGGGCTTCCAGCCGGTGGCTGGGATCCTGTGTACAGCTGGGAGCGGCACGGAACTGAGGTGCTGACAGCTTGTGTTGGAATCACATGGTGTTTACTATGCTGTGAGTTTATAGCAGCCTTGTTTCCATACTGACAGCAAACACCATATGGAGAGAAAAGATGTTGTCAGATGAACCCTTAAGCAGTCACAACACAGTACATGAGATCTCATAATTGCTTTTGGAAAAGGGGGAACTTGTTTAAATCACATGAGCAGCGTGGTGCTCTCTGCCGAGATTGGATTAAACCGTAGTTTGACATAAGGTAATTTACTCTCCTTCTGTGTCTGTGCTGGGGAAGTTCGGCTGATTGGGAAAGGATGGGGTGTTTGTTTTCCTCACCTGTGGGCATCAGGTTGCGTGGGAGGCAGAGAGGATGCAGGCTGTGTCTGCAGGGCGTTGTGCTAACAGGTGCAGGCCACAGACCTCTCACCCTCTGGGCTCCCTCCTTCCCAGACTACCCACTGTGGCTGACAACACTCATCTAACTTGACATTTTATTACTGTCAGTGGGATCTTGTCTGCTCTCTCTCTCTCTCTCACACACACACACACACACTCTCCCTTTCCAAGAGTCCAAGATCCCTGAGGGCTGGACCACATCCCAGTGCTGCCCCCGCCAATCCTGGCGCAAAGCGATGTGGGTTAAATGTTTGTGGGAGCAGCCATTTGTGAACCACCCGTGTGCATGGAAAGGTGGCCTGAATTAAGGGGATAGTTCAAGGCTAGATTCAGCCCCCAAACCACTTGAGGAGGGGCCCCATTGATCAAAGTATCCACTTGTGAGAATGAGAAATTTTTGAGTGCCTTCTTATACACAGAATACTTAGAGCGGGTGAATTTCCCCAAAAACAGTCCCTGCCCGCAGGCAGTTTATCCGTGAAAGAAGTGGGCTGTAAAACTCTCCAGCCTGTAGACCTAGTCACTTGCTCCTTCAGTCACAAGAGACAAAAACCCGCCCCTGGCTTCCCGGACTCTGGGTGAATAACCTGCAGGCGCGGCTGGCCTGGCGAGCTGGCCCCAGGATCCCGGGGCAGCACTGGCACCAGGCTTCCCCCTTCACTCAGCGCGCTCTCCTCGAGCTGGCTTCACTCTCCATGGGCCCTCACCGCCTGGTGGGAAAGACAGCTGTGGCAGCTCTGGGATGACCAGACCTAAGACCTTGTCATCCCAGAGAGGAGCAAGTGTCTTTCCTGGAACTTCTAGCAAAAACCCTGGAAGGACTCCAAGGCCCACTCAGGTCAAGTGAACCTATGGTTGTGGCCATGGGAAGAGGGCTCTGATTGGCTAGGACTGAGTCACGTGCCCTCTGGGGTTTGAAAGCTGTAGGCTCCCTTAGAACCTTAGGCTGGTTTTTTACAGACAGGGAGAGAAGGCTCCTGAGAGGAAAGGAGATGGAACAGACCAAAAGGCCCACACCCACAATGATAATAGGTGGTGTTTGTTAAGCATTTCCTATGAGCCAGGCTCTGGTCTGCGTCCTTTCTATGCATTGTCTTATTCAGTACTCGTGATAGTTCTCGGAGCTGGGTACAATTACTGTTCCCAGTTTACAGATGAGGAAACTGAGGGATAAACGTGTCCAGTCAGTTGCCCCAGGTCACACAGGCAGTAAATTGTGAGGCTGGGATTTGAACCCAGGCAGTTTAGCTCCATAACCCACACTCACAGCCTCCAGCCTCCCTACAGGTAATAGCGTTACCTGCCCATGACTAAACTCTTTGGGCATGGAAATGAATTGGCATGAGGTATGTGTTCCTGTTGTATCCCTATCTCCAGGGAAATGCCCTGTAGGGGAATGATCGTCCTGGCTCCTTCTCTGCATTGGCAAGAACAGTCATTCCTTCTGTTCAGGTAGCTCTCCTAACCCAGGTCTGATTCATCCTGTTTCCTGGTTTCCCCATGAAATCTCCTGACTGTCTCTGCACAGCTACAGGATCAAAGGGCTAATTTGCAGTGCTCGAGAAGGTTCAGGGCTACGAATCTCAGTCAATCCTTTGAGCATCTTTCTGGCCAGAGAAAGCCTCTTGCGGAGTCATTGTAGGAAGAGCCAAAAAGGGTCCCCCTTCCAACCTCCCTCTTACTTCAAACACAGGCCTTTATTTTCAGGGGAAGACTGTTGCCCAGAAAGGGCAAGTAAGCTGCTTAAAGTCACATAGCAAGTCATTGGCTAGGCCTCTCGTGGCTACTGAGTGGCTGAGGGCTGGTCACTTTCTGTCTGTGCCTCTAGAGCCCTCAGCTGGAAAAAGCAGGGTTTTCATAGTTGAAGAATCCTAAGACTGGGCTTTGCTCCAATTGGGCAAAAATGAATTTTATTTTTTTACTACCGTATTAGGATGCTTTGAATTACGGATAATTAAAATTTTTTTCAAACTGCCTTAAGCAAAGCTCATTATAAGCTTTTCAGATATGGTTGGGCTGCAGGCATGGTTTGATCAGAGATTCCTGGCATCACCAGGGCACCAAGTCTACTTGTAATTCTCCCAGTTCTGACCTCTGTGTGTCAGCCTCATCCTCACAGCAGCTCCCTCTGCAGTGTCAAGAACACTGCAGCACACTCTGGCCTCGCCCCCTGGCACCTGTATCCAGAGTCTGGTTCACTCTGACTTTACTGGTGTGGGTTACAGGCCTACCACCCTTATCTAGTCACTGTAATGAGGGAATGTGACGTGCTGATCAGTCAGCCTGGGGACAGTCGTGGACCTGAGAACTGTTGGCATCTCCATATAGAAATCAGCGCGTCAGAAAGGGGAGTGGGCTGGGGCGTAGAGGCCGGGTCCTAACAGGCAACTTCCTCTACATTGACATCACCTGAGCTTGCAGAGCCCACAGATAAATGAGGGCTCCTGAGTTTGCAATCACCTGGCTCCGTCCATCGGGCGTTACATCCGGGGGTGGGTTGATTGGTTGGCCCCGCCTGGCCCTCTCCTGGATCTCATCACATTCTCCTTTCCTTGTCTCCAGACAGAGATTACTGCAGTTTGTGTGACAAGCAGCCAATCGGGAGGCTGCTGTTCCGGCAGTTCTGTGAAACAAGACCTGGGCTGGAGTGTTACATTCAGTTTCTGGATTCAGTGGTAAGTTCCTGGTCTTGGGGGGCGGGAGGGTCTTCAGTCCTCTGTGATCAGCAATCGTGTTTGTCCAAAGGAAAAGACAGGCCATATGGTTTTAGGAGGGTATGAAGAATAAAATTGTTGCTCTAGAAACTTCCAGTGCAGACTCTGAAGATGCAGGCTTGTCTCTGGGTCTGAACCACTGAGTGACCACAGGTGGGCCGTCTCCCCCTCTGGGCCTTGGTTCCTGCTGCTTTAACTTGAGGCCCTGTTAGCTCTCTGATTCCGGGAGCCTGGGCTGTGCAAGGCTGTATGTGGGGAAGTCCTATGGTTTTCCCAACACCCTAAGGTCGCACTTGAATTCCATTGCCCCTTCCCCAAGCAGATACTCCATCTTCTAAAGTCTCAAGGCTCGTGTGTGTTGACTTGTTTCCCGTCTACCTCCCCACTAGAAGGCAAGCTCCCCGAGGCCAGGACCCTGGCTCTAGTTCACCGCTGCCAGCCTCGAACAGTGACTGGCCCATACAGGCATTCAGCACACGTTTGTGGAATGAACATGTGTTGACAGTTTCAAGCCAATCTGGCAGCTGCTGGCACACATGGCCATGATTCACACTATGGGGATTTGCTGCAGATGTTCTGGCCATTCACTTGTTTAACAAATGCGGATTGATCTGAGTGGGCTTGGAGGACTGGATGTAGGACTATGCGGGAGTTCATCAGCACCTGCTCAGGAAGGCAGGGCACCTCAGTCTGGCCCACTGCCCTTGGGGTATCTATCCAAGGTGAAGAGTGCAGACCAGTCATCAAAGGAGTGTGGTCACCTAGGCCCCCATTCCCAGGGCAGGGGCCAGGGTGCTGCTGTGCCCTAGAGGTCCTCATGGCATTACTGGCTTCAGCCATCCCAACCTCTCTCTTGGTTCAGGGGACAACCCCATTGGGCATAAGTTTCTGTGTCTTCCTCAGGGTCTCAGTGTGGCTCTGTAGACCCACAAGCCAAACTGTCCATTGACTGTCTCCACCAGAACTCACATGGGCCCCTCAAAGTCAGCATGTCCTAAACAAACTCAGAACTTCTCCCCAGGCCCCAAACTACCAGCCCTGACATGTTCCCTGTGCCAATGACCAGCCTGAATTCTTCCTGGTCCTTGGCCCCCCTTCTTCCTCAGCCCTTCCCCACCTCACCAAGGACCATGTGCTTGGCTTCTAGACTCTCCAGACCAGTTCCCTCCCCTCGTAGCCTCATCTTGATCTCCATGCAGGCTCTCTGCATGCCTCGAATACTCGATTACAGGATTCTCAACCTTGGCCGAGCAGTAGAAACACCTGGGGAGCCTTAAAAAAATACCAGTGCTCAAATTGAAGCCCAGACTCATTAATTTGTTTCTCTGGGGGAGGGGTCTAGTATTTTCATAGCTTTTTATTATGGAAAATTTCAAACTATAAAAGGTAAAAGTCTGCAGAATAGTATAATGAACCCCCATGCATCCTTCACCACACTTCAACAATTATGAGCTCAAGGCCAATCTTTTTTCACCCACCTCCACTCCTCTGTAGCATTTTGTAGCAGATCTCACATTTATCATTTCTCCTGTGAACATTTCATATGTACCTCTAAACGGTAAGGGTTCTTTTAACAAAAACATAACCGCAATCCCATTACCGTAGCTCAAATATAATTCTTTCCTATCATCTACTTAGTCAGCATTCCCATTTCTGATTTTCTTATACTTTTTATAAATGTATGTTTTAACAGTTTACATCCATCGCCCCTTGTTCATCCAGAAGAGCGTCCCGTGGTCTGAATTTTGCACTCTTGTCCCCATGTGTCATTTAAAAGGCTTCTCTGTATTTCTTGTAAATCGATCATTGAATCCAGAAACTGAGTCGGACTCATTTCAGTTTGCGACGGGGGAGCTGACTTCATAAGTGGCTCATGTTCTTCTCTCAGGGTACATATACTATCTGGGTGTCTGTCTTTCTGAGGCGGCAGCAGCCATTGATATTCAGTACCCACATCTGTTGATTAATTAGGGGTTGCAACATAGCGACATTCTAAGTCTATCATTCCTTCTTCATTTACCAGCTAGGAAACACGTTGGATGACTATTTAGTAAAGTTCATACAGGAAATGCTTGATTCTCTCCCTGTATTTATGTTTTCAAAGTAGCAATCGGCTCACTAGTAGTAACCAGTTAGAGTTTTCAATGTGTGGATTTAAACATGGTGCATTTTGATGCACAGCAGTCATTATTTTTATTGTTGTTCCAAGGACTCTCTGACTCTGTTGGGAATAGGCTATGAGGGGCAAGGGTGGGAGCTGGGAGATCTGATAGGAGGCTGCAGCAGCAGTCCAGGTGAGAGCTGATGGTGACACAAACCGCGTGGAAGCATTTGGCAGTGGTAAGAATGGTTGGATTTGGGGCATGTTTCGAAAATAGAGTTAACAGCATTTCCCTTTTTTTAAATCTTCACCCAAGGATATGTTTTTATTGACTTGGGGGGGGGGAAGGAAGAGAGAAACATCGAGGTGAGAGAGAAACATCTATCGGTAGCCTCCCGTATGATCAGTAGCTTCCCATATATGCCCTAACCAGGGATCAAACCCACAACCTTTTAGTGTATGGGGCAATGCTCCAACCACCTGAGCCACCGCCAGGGCAAGAGTTAACAGTATTTCCGATGCATCGGGGTGAGAGAGAAAAAGTGAGGATGGCTTCAAAGTGTTGACCAGAGCCACTGGAAGGATGGAGTCCGGGGGAGGCTGTGGGAGGGTCGCTTTGGGGGTATACTCAGCTTGAGGTGTCTGTCAGACATCCAAGTGGAGATGTTCGAGGGGAGGAGGGTGTTCAAGCCTGAACTTTGTGAGAGAGGTCTGGGCTGGAAATAGGAAGATGGGGAGTTGTCAACATATAGCTGGTATTTAGAGCCACGGGCTGGATGAGCTCATCAAGGAGATGCGTGTGGATGGAGAAGAGACAAAACCCAAGGACTGAGCCCTGGACCAAGGCTGCGCCCATTTGGAAAAGTTGAAGTGTCAGCAGCTTGGGGACCTGTCTAGAGTTGATGAGGCAGAGCAGGGCAAGGCTAAGCCCAGGAGCCAGTGGAATTTTCCATCCCTGTGTCTCGTTAGGTGCTCATAGTTTGAGAAGAAGAAAGCAACCTATTGGATGCCCATTTTCATTCCTGTCATGCAGACATTCCCTTTGGCTGGGCCTCTACCAGGAGCTTTTTTTTTTTTGGAAAGGAAATGTGAGTGTGGCTCCCTGTGTTGACACGACAGATGCTCTTTACATACTCCTCAACCAAGCTGCCACTCTCGAGAGGCCGGCCGCCCCCTGGCGTTTCGTCTGCATCTCGGAATTAGCGACGCCCTTTCATCGCCCATCTTGACGTCAAGTGGCCAGCCTTTGGAAACACCTCTTTTACGCACGAAGACTTTATTGAGTTTTCCAGGGCTGGCGCAATTCTCGTCTGAAGTACATTTTTTCCCCCTTCCATCCGGACTGGAACTCGAGGAGGGAGGAGGTGGTGCTGTCCTGGGTGACGATACCTCCCAGTGCTCCCTGGCTCAGCCAGCGCCATCCTCTCTGTTCCCACCTCTAGGCTGATTTTCTGCCAAGTGGAGTTTATTAAAAATAACCCATCCTTGTCGGGCTCTGTAGCCCGTGGGAAAGGCTGATCCTCTGCACAGTCCTGGTGTCTGAGCTTCTCAAGTCCAGCAGACTATGGCTGTTTGAGAGCAGGGCCTGGGTGATGGGACCGGGGGGACAGGGGCAGTGCAGAACTGTCTTTGCACCCTCTCATCAGACCACAGGGTAATTCAGCCTTAGTAATGGTTGTTGAGGGGCTTCTGGGAACCTGAGAAGGACTCCTCCCCACCCCTGCCACCAAGAAATGGAGTCAGTGAGCTAAGTTAAGGCTATGACTAGATTTGGCTTCTGGAGGATTTGCCCAGCTGGTTATGGGATCAGAAGGGGTTCCAGGTTAGTGTCAACCTCCACAGGCCGATAGGGTCTTGCCATGGAATTCTTAAAGATGGGCATACTTGCCCTGGCTGGTGTGGCTCAGTTGGCTGGACGTCGTGCCATGCACCAAGAAGTTGCTGATTCTATTCCCAGTCAGGGCACATGCCTGGGTTGGGGGCTCGATCCATAGGAGGTAGCCGATAAATGTTCTGCTTTCACACTGATGTTTCTCCCTCCCTCTCCCTTCCTCTCTCCCTAAAAATCAATTAAAAATATATATATATTTTAAAAATGGACGTACTTCCCCAACCTTTTTTCTGGGAGCTTTGATGGCCTCTCAGCTCTTTTGAAACCCTCCCGTGCCTACACTTGGGTCTCTTCTCTTTGGGGTTGGGGAGGTTTGGCAGATCCTCAACCAGACTTACTCGGCACATACTTGTTGGATGCCTCCAATGTGTCGCACTGTGCTCTAGCAGTTGGAGACTACACAGTGAGCAGGAGAAGTACGTTTCTGCCCTCCTGGAACTTGCTTTCTCATTAAATGAGAGATAGAAAAATACATATAGAAGAATGTTTAATGAAGTAATGAACTCATTACTTCAGAGTTCAGCTATGAGTTCAGATGCCTGTTAAGTGTTTGTTCTTAAATTACCTTAGCAGCTTGCAACAACAACATTTATTATCTTAGTTTTGTGGGTCAAGATTTGGAAATGTTTTACTGAGGCACTACTGGCTCAAGGTCTCTCACAAGGTTATATCAAGATGTTGGCTGGGGCTGCAGGCATCTGAAGGCTTTGTCTGTTTCTAAGCTTGTGCACATGGCCAGTGGGTTGGTAAGGCCTCGGTTGTTTGACATATGAACCTCTCCATGGGACTGCTTGAGTGTGCTCGTAACCACTCCTACCACTCAGTCTAGACCCCAGCGTGGCCAGTAGTCCACTCCTCCCTCCCATCTTTCTCTGGTCCTGTCCCATCTGTTGCCAATGAATCCCTTCCTGACCCAGACCCAGGTGGGCTCCTCAGGTGGCAGCCGAAGATCAGAGAACAGTGTGTCTGCTCAGGCAGAGCTGGATATTCAAAATAGGGGTGCAGGAACCCCTGGTGCCCAGGCGGGGAGGGAGCCAACAGGTAACTACCCCTCACTCTTGCCTGCCCTACAACAGGGTAGAGAGTGGCTCTGGAGGGGCAAATGGAGATTCCCCCCTCCCCAGCCCACATGGTCAACACAGGCAGGACACCAAGGCCAATGTGGGTGGAGCCGGGTACTTCTCCAGAAAGGGCCGTGGTGAGCAGCACTGCCAACCAGGAACGTCACTTGTCCCTGCTGTGAGGTCTCTGGAAAAGCTGACCACATCGGTAATTACAGAGGCCAGAGGTGGCAAGACCTCATAGCATCTCTTACTTCATCTTTCTGTCAGGGCAGGAGGCCTCCTGGGAGAAGGTGACAGCTAAAGCTGGCAGAGGCCAGAGGAACCCAGCCCAGATGCTCTGATCTTTAAACCGGTTTCTTTGAAATCATGGCAGGTTCCCCTTTACCAGCTTGCAGTCTTCATGCTCTTAAAAATCATCTGAGGGAACAGTGTCTTGAGAGAGAGGACATTTTTTCACCAGCGTTCTCTGAGGTTGATGGTGCCATGAGAGAGGCCCAGAGAATGACATTCGGTTTCTAAAGGAGGACGCACGCAGGTGTTCAGATGCTTTGGCAGCTGCAGATAATAAATAACCCCCTTTGCCTTAAGCTCAGTGTAGTATTTTGCTCTTTTGTATTGGAGCAGCATCTCCTCCCCAAAGGTGATGCCTGTGTTTGGCATAAATCACAGTGCGGAGGGGGCTCATGAAACGGTGCCTCCGTCAGTGGGCACCTTGAATGCATCTGGGGAGGAGAGATGCCCTCCTGGTAGGTTGGCATAGGTGCTGTTTGGCACTCTGGCTGTTCAGGTTGAGCTCTGGGCAGCAGAAGGTTTCACATGGGCATTCCAGCCGAGAGGACAGTGTGTGTCCCCTCTGTGGGAGAGAGGACAAGTCCCAGCAGCCTTTCTGGTATTTCTGGTAGGAGGGAGCTCTCTGACAGACGGAGGTCACAGGGGCATGCCTTGCATGTGGCTTACCTCTCTCCATTGTGTGGCTGCCATTTCCCCAGCCAGCATTATTGTAATCGCGCAGGCTGGTAGCCCAGCCTCTTTGCTGCCTATGTGGTTTAGCTGACTTCAGCAGCTTTTGCCCACTACCTGGGCAGAGGTGTTCCCACCACTGTGGGTTTCTGGGTGGCCCCGCAGCTGAGCTTCCCTGGTGCCTCCTCTCTGCAGGTGGCCTCTCAGGACATGTACCCCACGAGACCCTCTTGGGAGGGGCGTCACTGTAGAGATGTGGCCTGTCACTCCAGGTGACTTAATCAGTGGAAAGCCTGGCTGGAAGCCGTCTGTTGGTTTTCTGTCTCCCAACACAAATGCTCTTCGAGTGGCAGTGACCTGACGTGGACTCGCAAAGAAAGGCCTTTTGATGCCCGGCTGGGACGCCTGTCCCCGCGTGCTCCCGGCTGCCTCCCTGTGGAACTGTGGCGCCCATCCGCCCAGCTGGGCCTCTGCTGGGAGGCAGCTGACCCAAAAGTGATGTTATTTTGTTTTCACGTGGGTTTCAGTACCTAGGCAATAATATTTTCAGCTGGTTATTGAGGCTGATTAGTGAGTCTTAGGCCTCCACTTGGTTAAATAGAGCTACTTCACAGATGTATTTTGGGACTGTGTAAATCCAGGGTTCGGCATGGGATTGAGCTACCCCAAAAGGTGGTCTGGGCCTTGCAAAGCAGTCTGGGTAAATTCCCATGGTGCCAGACCACTAGACAGGGTGTCCAGGGCAGCAGACACTGGGTGCTTCTCTCCTCACTCTGGCAAAGGGCGGTCAGTTGTGCTCGAGACTCGGCTCCCAGCCCTGTCCTTTGCTGGCTTTCCTGTATTTGAACTGGTTGTGTTTGGCCTCTGAGACCCTCAGTTTCTTCACCTGTAAATTGGGAATGATAATACCTACCTTGCAGGGTAGGTCTGTAATGTACTCCATACTGTGTGGAGGTGTGTGCTCACATGTACATCAGTTTGGGGGGATTGTTGGGGAACGTAGAGGGGGAAAATCTCAAGAAGAAAGTGCTACCTTCTCTCCTTAAATGGTCTCAAGGACCATCATGAGTCAAATCAAATTGTCAAGAAATGCCCAGTCCCACAGGGCTCACCCTAACGGCGAGGAGGCATTGGCCTGGAGAGGGGGCCTGTGGCAGTCAGGAGGGCTGTGCTTGTGCCGGCTCGGCTGTGACCAGCTGTGTGACTTTAGGCCAGGCCTTCACTTCTCTGTGCCTCGGTGTCCAGCTCTGTAAAGTGAGTGGGTTGGCTTCCTTCCAGGTCCATCCCCCCAGAGTCCTGTCATTCAGATGATCAGAGTATCAGTGTTTCTTCCTTGGAGAAAATCGTCAAGTCCTGATTCTCCATTAAAGAGAAATGGTGATAAAAGGAAACAGTCACTTAGGATGGAAACGTGCCTGGCTGCCTCTGTGGGCGTCCCAGGTGCTGCTTGTGCTTCCCTTTTCCTGGGAGGGTCTTCTGGGATGGACTGGGGAGGACCTGGCCCCAAGACACTGGGATAAGAGATCTCCTTGAACCAGGCCTAAGATCCAGGGCATCTAACTCCACAGAGGGAGACGGGGGAAAGAGTTTCGGTCAGCCTGTGCTGGTGTCATTGTCTCTGTCTCTTTTGAAATAGCTATACTTTTGGGCTGAGATAGACAAACCCTCGAGTGGTAGATGTTGAAATGTTATAAACAATTTGCAATTTGTTCCCTTGTCTAAATGAGAAAGGCAAGCTTGCCCAAGCTTCTTGGTAACTCCAGGTCTTTTACCCACTTGGCAAGTGTGTCAGGTGTCAGTGAAGGAGCCCCTCATGGATCAAGGAAAGTAAAACAATCCACCTTTCAGAGGGCTCACTTCTTTAGAGCCGGGTCCCACGGGTGTAGTGTGCCATCGGGAGTCCTAAATTCCGCAGTGTTGTGGAGAAAGAGGTCCAAGTCCCAGCTCTTCCACCTCCCCTGAAGGACCCTGGGAAGGGGGTTCATAGTAGCCCCTGCCCTCCCACATCACTAGCGGGGCTCTTTTGAGGTTCAGATAAGAGCATCTGAAAAATCTCTGTGTGTTCACCCTGTAAGCTGAAAACTTGCAAAAGGTAGGCATCCATATCATTGTTTCTCTTGCAAAGTGTAATAATAACTGTGGTAAGCATATGGCAGCTGTTAATTGAGTATTTATTATGTGCCCAGCTCTGGGCCCAGAGCTTTATCACATTCTAGCTGCACAAGCACCCTAAAAGCTGGTGCTTTTTCTATGTGCATTTTACAGAGATCAAGGAAACTGTCTAAGGTCACGCAGCTTGTAAGGCCTGAATGACCTAAGGCAGCCTCTTGGGGGTGGACCTCCCAGTTTGGTGGCTTGTTATTTTCCAGTGACTTCCTTTGATTTATCTATGTTGGTGGTTCTCAGCCCCAGCTTCCTGGCATCTCAACCTCAGCTGCCTGGGTGCCCAGCCCTCATCGCCAGAAGGTCTGACTTGGGCTGGGGCCTGAGCACCAGTGTTTGCTCCCCAGGCATTCTGATGTGCAGCCTGGAAGGAAAGCCGCTGTCCTAAGCACGTGTCCACGATGGTGCAGAATAGGCTGGACTGATGTCAGGTCTTCTGCCCTCTCCAGGCCCCTGCTCCCTGCCCTGTAGGAGGGGATGGGTCAGGCGACCTCCAGGGTGTCTCCCCCAGGGGCCTCGAAGGCTCTGTAATTATCAGGAGCTCAGGAGCAAATCGCTTATTGGTCTTTTCCTCCTTATGTTTTAGGCAGAATATGAAGTTACTCCAGATGAAAAACTGGGAGAAAAAGGGAAGGAAATTATGACCAAGTACCTCACCCCAAAGGTAAGAGGCTGCCTAAACCCTACAGCAGGAGCACTGGGAGGCTGGATCCAGGAATATGGGCCCCCCGACCTGTGTCGGGCCATGTGGGGAGCTGTGAGTGCCGGGCTGGTGGCTGCCATTGGTCTCCAGAGATCCAGAATCCTCATCCTTCCCCACAGAGTGCCCATGCCTGGCAGGGCCGACACGGGTGGGCCAGGCCAGGCAGCAGGGGTGGTTGTGAGGGGTGGGTGTGGTGGGAAGGGTTTGAAGGTGATTGGAGGAAAGAGGGTGGCTGAAGCTGTGTGGGCAAAGGCAGTGTGAGCTGAACTCTTAACAGGGTGCGGAATGTCCTCAAGTAGGTTCTGGAGAATACCGAGGGCCAGGGGCTGCCCTGACCCCACCTCAGAGCGCCCCCTCATGGCTGAAGGAAGAGAGGCAACACCACCCCCTACATCTCCCTCCAGGGTCCTGGTTGCCTTAGTCTTTAGAACTTATCTTCTTACCCCCAACTTGAGAGATAAATGTGTTCTCCATCCATGTCAGAGAAGCTGGCCTGAGAGCCTGGGCTTCTCATCCCAGCTCTTCTACCCACATGGTCATGTTTCCTCACTGAGCCTCAGTTTCCCTTTCTTAAAAGTGGCTCCCCCCCACCCCCGCCAGACCCACCTCCTGGAGGCCTTTGGAGCCTGAGATGAGACAGCTTTTCATGTGTCTTGCACCCCGTTGGCCAGCAGTGGCTTCATCCTCACCTAGGACCTGGACACTGTGGGCACCAGCCCCCCTGGAAGGGTGCTCTTCATGTCCCAGGCTGCTGGCAGATTAGTCTCCATAGCTGTGTGACAGGGTCCTGGCTATCCGTCCATCCACACACAGTGTGTCAACACACAGGCACATAGGTCAGGAAACAGCGTGACTCCTAACTGACTACTGCTCTTCCTCTGCCCAAGCCTCGGTGTTCTATGCTGTAAAATGGGTGAGACTTGACCAGGTCATCTCAGAGGGTCCCCACAAACCGGACAATCAGACTCTGTCTTCTCCAAGCCCACACTGAGGGAATGACAGATGATTTACAAGACAGGAACCAAACAATGAGAAGCAGAAGGTGGAAGACACTTCTAGACAGGGAGAGGTGTGTGGCCAGTGAGACATAGAGAAGCCCAGCATGTGACATTTAGCCCCTAAAGAAAGGCAGCCCCTCACCCACCTAAGAGTCTTGATCAGTTGATCCTTAATTAGCTTGATTCAAAAGGCCCTGGCTGCCTGCCACTTGGGGTGCTGACCCCATGGCCTGTGTCCATGGGCGATTGCACTAAGGCTGAGGCACTGAACCCGGCTGCTGCAGTTACTCAGGTGGACTTCCACTCGGGAGACAGGTGGGACTGTGGACACAATCCAGGTCACGTGCAGCAGCTCCTCCAGCAACAGCTGGGCTGCTGAAAGCCTGCAGCCCTTTGTGAAGGCATCCATGTGACACAAGGGGGTTAACCCACAGTAGCTGCTTCCCTCCAGGGGGTGTGAGGACAGCTCACTGGCTGAGCACCTTCAGGGAGCTAGAAGCCGCCTAGATGTTCTCTGATGGTTGCAGCCTCGGAGATGAGAGACAGATAGCCCTGTTTACGGGCAGCTGTGCGGCCTGGGAGGGAGGAACCTGCGACAGGGCCCAGCTAAGAGAACCTTTGGCTGCCCTTGGCAAAGGCCGTTTCCACGGTGGCTCAGCTTTGCCCATCTAGTCTCCATCCTTTCCCCTTTGGGGCTGCCACCTGGTTGGGTTCCCTCCAAGCAATGGCAGCTATCATGTATTGAGGACCCACTGTGTGCTGGCACCAGCTCACTTAGTCCTTGCTGTCCCTGGCATGATGTGATTCTGTTGACTCCACCTACAGGTGAGGTCAGGGAGGCTCAGGAGGGGCTGTCACTGTCCCAGATCACCCCCTTGGCCAACCTTGTCCAGAAGCCACTGCTATCGGACCCCCAGTCTGGGCCCTCCAGACTTCCCTACCTCTGCTCAGTGCTGCCTCCATCTCCTGGAGGGTGTGGCTCAGCCTCCCGTCGCTCAGATGATTTTACAAATGCCTCAGAGCCTGCCAACATTTTTTCCTTAAGTACTCCTCAGTTTTTAAAATTTAAACCACACCATATGTTATGGCCCAGGGGCCTGGAGGAGGTGGTCGAAGTGGTCCCATGGGTCGACTGTTTTCCTACAATAAATTTTGCACGGCCTTCCCAGCCCTTCCTGTGGCTGCTCTCTCAGGAGCCTATTTTACTTCTCAGTCCTGCAAACGCCCCAGATGCTGGGGAGTGAGAGGACAAGCTAGTGGCCAAGGCCCCAGCATTGGCTGAGGTCTTGGGACAACCCCTAGAGCCATTGTCCCCAAGCCCAGATTTCCCTTAGCTGTGGGGGAGACCCAACCATGGGGATGGCTACTGAGTGGGTGCAGGTGCATAGGGTGAGGGTCATTGCTATAGGCAGCAGGTTATTAACTCATTGGGCAGAGATGGTGGCATTTGCTCTCTCTGAGTGTCCCCTGCCCCAGCACAGTGCTAGACGCGTGCTCTCATTCATCACCTGTCGGTTTGATGAAGGCAATGAGGCGGCCCTAGGAAGCTTCCTCCACGGACCCCTCACCTTTCCTGCCTCATGTCTCTTTCTTGGGAGCTGACACTTGGCTGGCATGTGTTCCCCCGTGTCTGACTTGTTTGCTGGGAGTCTGGCTGGAAAGTTCCTGCTCAAAATCAAAGCTTAAGCCCAGAGCCAAATTCCTGACCCCCACATGATAATGCTCTTCAGACCCACCAAGTCCACTCCTTGGATGCTGCCCAGAGTCTCTCAGCAGTTGCCCATACACGCCAGCTTTGCCCTGGGGCCATTAGAGGACACAGCTGAGTGACCTTGGGAATGGGCTGAGAGCTGTGGAGAGCTAATCTGAGGGCAGCAGGGTGCTGTGAGAAAGGTGGCTTTTAGCACCAGGTAGACCTGGGCCAGAAGTCAGACTTGGCTCCTTAGCTGTGTGGCCTTGGGAACATTACTTAACCTCTCGGTGACTCAGGTTGCTCATGTCTCGAGTGGGGAGGGTAGTGGTGGGGGTCATAAATACCAGCAAGGACAAAGCGCGGGAGCTGATACATATTAGACACTCACTCAGTGGTGGCTGTCATCTTATGCCTACTCCCTGTCCGTGCTTTCAAAATCAGGCTGTTGAATGAGGAAATCATACAGACATGAACTCCAGCTGTGGGGTTGTGAGAGGCCAAGGAGGGGTCCAGAGGGTCCCAGCCACGGAGCGCTGGCCAGAGAGGCTGGACTCATTAAAAGGCAGTGCATTAATCAGGATGATTAATGCTTACAGCCACAACAAATGAACCCAAATCTCAGGGGCTCCAACAATGGAGATTTCTTTCTTTCTCATACACAATGGGATTGTGTCTCGACTCTCCTGGTTGAAGACCTGGCTGCTTTTGTGGCTCCACCATCTTGAAGCTGTTTTCGAATGATCACCACCAAAGGAGAAGAGAAGGGTGATGGAGGCACACAAGCCTTAACTGCCTTGGCCCAGAGTGACACGTCACTTCCTCTCCCAGTCCACTGGCCAAGGAGGAAAGCTGGGGGATTCAGGGGAGCATATGGAGTATTGCTTCCTCCCTATGTTCTCATCCCCCAACCCCCAAGCTGAAAACATTCTCTGGGTGTCAGGCTAGTCTCGGGCTGGTGAGACAGCCAGGAGCATGGCATGTCTTATAGATATTCTCAGGCTTATGAGCTCAGAGAAGCTGCCCAGTTTCCCCTAATGGACTCAGACAGGTGTGCTGGGCTCTGTAGAGATCTGGACAGCTCACCTTCCAGGTACCTGCAGATCAGAAGTGATCCAGGTGACAGGTGTTCAGGGGCAGGGTTGCTCTGAGCTGGGAAATATTGATGGTAGTAAGTGACCCTGGAAGCAGTTTTATATACTGTGACCGGTCATCACTACGGACTTTATTTTTAAAATACTAGCTGTATGGAAATATAATTCACGTACCGTAAAATTCACCCTTTTAAAGTGCACAGTTCAATGGTTTTTAAAATATTCGGAGTTGTACAGCTCCCACCATTATCTGATGCCAGGACATTTTATCACCCCAATAGAAACTCGGTACCCATTAGCAGCCACTCTCGATTTCCCTTTTCCTCCCAGCCCCTGGCAACCACTAATCTGTTTTCTGTTTCTGTCGATTTGCCTGTTCTGGACATTTCATAGAAACAGAATTGTAAACTATGTGGACTTTTGTGGCTGACTTCTTTCACTTAACATGTCCAAAAGGTTCATCCATGCTGTAGCAGGTACCAACACTTCATTCCTTTATATGGCTGAGTAATACTCAGTTGTATGAATGGACCACATTTTATTTATCTTCCTATCAATTGGCGGATACTTGGGTTGTTTCCACTCTTTGGCTATTATGAATAATGCTGCTATGAATATTCATGTACAAGTTTTTTGTACGGATACATGTTTTCATTTCTTCGGGACGTATACTTAGGAGTGGAATTGAGGGTCATATGGTAACTTGATGTTTAATCATTTGGGGACCTGCCAGACAGTTCAAAGTAGCTGTGCCATTTGACATTCCCACCAACAGTGTACGAAGGGTCCTATTTCTCTACCTCCTCTTCAACACTTGACATTGTCTGTCTTTTTTATTTTACTCATCCTAGTGGGTGTGAAGTGGATTTCATTGTGGGTTTGTTTGTTTGTTTTTTAAAATATATCTTTATTGATTTCAGAGAGAGGAAAGGAGAGGGAGAGAGAGAGACAGAAACATCAATGATGAGAGAGTCATTGATCGGCTGCAGCCCGCAACCTGGGCATGTGCCCTGACCGGGAATCGAACCCTGATCGCCTAGATCCTAGGTCGATGCTTAACCAACGAGCCACGCCCGGCCAGGCTCATTGTGGTTTTGATTTGCATTTCCCTAGTGACGCTGAGCAGTTTTTCATGTGCTTATTGGCCATTTGTACATCTTCTTTGGAGAAATGTCTATTCAAATCCCTTGCCTATTTTTAAATTGGATTGTTTATCTTCATGTTGAATTTTAAGAGTTCTTCGTGTGTTTTGGATACAGGTTCCTTATCATATATATGATTTGCAAATATTTTCTCCCATTCTGTGGGTTGTCTTTTTACTTTCTTGGTGGTGTCCTTTGAATCATAATGATTTTAAATTTTTATGAAATTCAAATTGATTTTTGTGACTTGTTTTTAAATGACTTGTTTTTACTTTGTCTTACCTGTCCTTGTGAGAAGGCCTCAGTTTGGGGGGAAATAAGGTGTAACAAATCGTAGTGCTAACCAGGCCCACGAATCTGTCTTCCTCTGGGGAACCAAAGCCTAGTCACCTGTTGGAAATAGCTGGGCCAGACCTGCTCCTTCAGGAATATTCCAGCCCTTTTCCTAGTTGACATGACAATATTCTTTAGGTACCTGTGTCCAGCACTGCAATGCCATCTTACACACCTCTTCTTGGATCTTCCCAGCAACTCCACAAGATGGGCATTGGTGTACCCATTTTACAGATCAGGGAACCAAGGTTAGAGAAGGCAAGAGGCTGGTTTAGAATAGTGGAGGCAGGCTTAAGTGGAGCCCCTGAGTATCCTGCTTTGGCAGCATTGTTCAAGGACACTCTGCCCATGGTTCATTTTAATTAGGACCATGGGCAACTGTGCCGGGTCTCCAGCTTTGAGCTGCCCCACCCCAATCACTGTGGCCTGGCAGGTGGTACAGTGGAGTCCAGCGGAAGCTCAGACCTGGTGGAGGGTGCTACTGAAAGGGCCTGCGTGGGTTTCTTCTGACAATGAGGTGGACAGGTGCATTGGAACAGGCTGCTGACACGAAGCCTATGTTCTGTGTGGGATGCTGGGAATGCCCCACCCCAGCAGGCAGCCCTTAGAGATTTCTTGCTGGCAGTCCACTGGCAGGACATTGTTTTCTGGGCCTTCCATGGCCACATGCCTCTTTTGTTTCTATAACAATGATAGGGTAAGGCGGGGAAGTTTATTCTTGTTAAGTGAGGAATTACCCATCAGCCCGAGTTCCTACACAAAAGAAATCTATTCCTAGTGCTTGTTTGGCTCTCCGGAAAACATCCACCTTTTAAAAAGTAAAGAGTTTGAATGAAAGGAAACAATAATTACTCCCCTTCCTCATCCAGGCAGCAGCGTAGGAGTCTGAGCTAGCCCCAGCTGGCTGGTTTCTCAGCAGGGGACAATTCCCTGACCTCTGGGCGGTCAGCAGCTTCAGTCCTTGTCCTGTTTCACACAGAACCCCAGTTCTGCCACTTTCCTGCTGTGCATCCTTGGAGCCTCCATTTCCCCATCTGAGTGTGGGGGTAGCAGTGGTGTTCACAGGGGCTCATGGCCATCAGTCATTCTCGAAGCACTTTCACAGTTTGGGTTATAATTGTGTACCACCCTTACAATTATTTATATAACATTTTTCTTTAAATCAACCCATCTTTTAACTGAAAATAAAGTGAGGGTGAAAAGAAAACTTCGTATCAGGAACACATCTGGAAAACCAGCATTGACTTGCCGTACATAAGATGACTGGAAACTCTGAGATTGAATTCTAGCTAGATACTGTTTTGCCTGCACCCTGAACAGCCCCTTCATCCTGTGGTCACGGACTCCCGTGAGCTGGGAGTCTGCCTTCGCTTGAGCCCCTCCTGAGCAGGACTGGAAGGGCAGCTGGGCCAGCCCAGCCATGCGCCTAGCTCATCCCACTTCCTGCCACAGTCCCTGCAAGAAGACTCCAGGGTGGAAGACGACTGAAAAGCACACTTGAGAAAGGGACTGACTCCCTGGAGTTTCCTCAAGCCGCAGGGGCGCTGGTCCTCTCCCTCTTCCATTTCTGGGAGCACCAGAGGAAAGCAAAACAAAGCCACGACAAAAGGGAATAGCGTTTACTGAGCAGCTACTCTGGGCCTGGAACTTCATGTTCCATGTTTAACTCGGTTCTCATAACAGCAGCTGAAATGATGAGAAATGGGGGCTCAAAGAGATTAAGTAATTGCATAAGAACACCCAGCTAGGGCCAGAGTGGGGAGCCAGACCCAGGCCTGTCCTCTTCCCACTCCCCTCCCAGCCACACGCCCCTCTTCCCTGGGCCCCACTTTCCCATGGGTGGAGTGAGGAGGTAGGTTGGCCAGATGCTGTCTGAGAGGCCCCTCCCACTCACCACCTGTAATAATGATGAAACCTGCAGCCCCAGGAGCAGCTCTTACTATGTGCTGAACTCTGTGTGGCTTCTCAAACATTAACCAAAGACAAAATTCCCTCCAAATCAGCCTTCCATGGATGACTCATGGATGAGTCGACCTGGGAGGGCAGGTGGGCCAGACTGAGGATGCATATGTTGGCCGGGCCCTCCTGGCGCCTGTCCAGCTATCAGCCCTGAACCTGGGCACTGACTTCCACTCTGCACTATGTCCTTAGCATTTTCTCGTGTCATGATCTCCATATAGATCATTTTAAGCAACTGTGTAACTGACCTTCAAATAGACAGACTTTTTTTCTTTTTTTTAATCCCCCAACCTTTCCTAGAAAACAATTTCTCTTTGCCCGAAGCCTGAATTTTTTTTTTTTTCTGGCTCCTCCTGATGTTCTTGAGACTGACTTGCCAGGTGGGGCTCCTCACAGCAGGCTGAGCATGCCCGTCTGGGCCCCTTTTCCTTTCCCGTGACCTTCCAGGTCAGAAAATTGGATGTTCCTTTGATGCTGATGGAGCCAGCTCTGTCTCTGACCCCTGTTCCCATGTGTGTATAGTGTTTCCTGCCCAGAGTTTCTCCCCTTAGAGTGACTGGAGACAGAGGAATCAGCCTTAGGTTTCCTGAGGAGCCCCCTACCCTGAAGCTCTGCCCTGGGGGGCAGTGTCACTGACCTCTGGTGCCTGTGTGTGGCCTGATAGGTGGACCTTGGGTAGTGAAATGACATCATGGCGGGGGGGGTCGGTTGAATTCTCTGGATCTTAGGAGATTCCTGCCCCTCCTTCACTCCCAAGCCCTACGGAATGGAATCCTCACCGGAGAAAAATCTCCCAAGGCCAGGATATTTCCAACACAGTTTCAGAGTGCAGCCAGTTTGGAAGCCGGGAATGGGAGTGTTTTCCCGAAGATGGAAAGTTGGCTCGCCGCGCCCGCGCCGCTCACGCACAAGGAATGAGGGACACGCCCCGCCGTGAGCATCCTGCCCCCCAGCCCTTTGGACCCGAGCTCCCCTGGAGAACTACCTGCCTGTGGCTGCACCGACCTAGAGCAAAGTTGGCCAGATTCAAGCCACTCGCCGGGGAAAAAGCCCATGTCCCCGGGTCCCTGAGAGTAGCTTGCAGCCTGTGTAAACAGGGCGTCATCTCCCATCGCACAGTCTGGGCCTGCGGGTCACGACCAGGGATTATCAAATTGACAGAGCTTGGCTGGCCCCCCTCGCCCTTTCCAGGCACATTTCATTTTGTTAATTATCATTTTCTGCTCTTGACATAGAGTCAAGATCTGGGCCAGGGTTGCTTGTGTCTTTTACTTTCTTTCTCATTAACGTTGCCCAGCCTACACTGGCCGAGTTCTCCAGTGTTTGCAAACATTGCTTATGTCTTAACTTCCGAATGTCCTTCACCCTCCTTTCTGCAAGCCACTCGAACAGCAGAGGAAAGGTGGGCCAAGACCCTTTAGGCCCCAAACTGCTTTTCCCTTCTCGAAGGGCTGTGGGCATTTCTCAGGGACTGGGTTCTCCATGTTGCTGACCCAGGGGATGTGACACCTGGGACCAAGGGTGGCCAGTCCTCAGGAGCACTGTGGGAAAGGGCTGGACCCTCCCTCGGCACTTCCTGGCCTGCAGTGTGTTTGCGGTCCTCAGAGTCCTCTTCAGTCCTGCTACCTTAAATTGTCCAGAGAAGTGTCGTCAGTTTGCCGTAGGACTTCTCAGAATACTTCCCTGTGTGCGGATGCCAGGAGCCGAAGGAAGGACCTTCCTTGCTGCCTTGTAGCCAAATCCCCTTCAACGCTCAGGCCTTATCAAACCTCACCTCGGCCCTGAATCCACTGTGTCCAATGTGGCCACTTGTCGAGCTTTCCCTCCTGGAGGCTCCACACTCAGCCACCCTCAGTCCCCATCCTCTTTGAACGCCTGCTGTTGGCCAAGTGAGTTGGTCTGTGAGGTCCTTGGAGAGGAGCTCATGCCCCGAGCGCAGACTGGACACTCCGGGAACCCGTGTGGCTGGCGGACTGAGTCAGCTCGACCCCAGCTGGAGAAGCTACAGGCTCCCTGCTTTCTGACTGCTCTCAGTGGCAGCACCAGCTCGAGCTCTGCTTACAGAGTCAGCTCCAGAGAGTCCCATGAGCCCCTCAGACCGCGGTCTTTGGCTGTTCGTCACAGAAAGATAAAGGTGCCAGTCAGGCGCCATCTTCCCAGAGACTTGATGGCAGTCAGGCAGGAGGGGGACGACTGGGTGTCCCTCTGGAAAAGGCCCCTTTTGAGACGGAGTGCTCTCAGACATGAAGGAAGATCAGGTTTTGTGGGGGCTGAAGCTTAAGTAACTTGGGGAGTGTCCTCTTTAAGAACAGAAAATTGGGTACACAAGTGAGCATTTCCTGAGGACGGGCAAAGAAATCACAACAAAGGACTGGAGCTTGGAGACTCAGGTCTGTTTCATGGGAGATCTTAATGTACCAGAAGTGCCTGTGTGGAAATGCTGCTTCTCGGTGAAACGTGGCTTCTCTTCCCACCTAGTACACTCCATAGCTCCTGGGTCTGCAGGGAAAGGGCCCTAAGCCTTAAAGTTCCTCTGCTTCAGAGTAAATCGCCCTGTTGGAGACTGTGCCCACCCCAGTGGGAAGCAGTGAGCCTCACCTTCCCTTAGCACTTAGAAGAGGCACTGTGAGCTCCTGCGGGGCAGCCTTGTCATTTTTCTGGCTTCTACCCCAAGGACCTCCAGCCACCAGCTGCCTGTGCAGCCCTGTGCCTTGCCCAGTGCGGCTGCATCTGGATGGTGCTTGGCCGTGCAGTCTACCCACGAGGCTGACCACGCAGACACTCAGGGAGGAGTTGGGGCTGTTTCAGCCGAGAGCTGCAAGGTGCAGACATCAGGCCCAGGTGTAGGGGCGGTGGCCGCCTGGCACATCATTCATGAGCGTTTGGCTGATTTATTTTTCCCAATGACCAAGAAAACAAAACCCTGCCTTTTCCGTTTGGTCCTGTTCTTGTTTGGAGCTTGTGTTTGTTGCCTGTCTGTGAACAAACAGAAGAACTGCCCCAGTCACACCACGGCACACAGCGGTGGCTTCACACGGCACTGAGGTTTTGATTAAAAAGGTGGAAAAATGGTGCTTTTTCTTCCTGTTGGGCAGGCCTTCAGTCAACCCTCAAGTGAGGAAACGCTGTCCAGGGCTACTGTGCAGTCAGCTCGCCTTGGTCTTCTGGTTGTGACTGTAGCGGCAGGTTTCATGTCCAGCCAGGGTTTAGGGTTGGAACGGGCCCCTGGCTGCCCCCCTTCCTGCCAGCCCTGCTTTCTTACCCCAGTTCCTGTCCCTGGAGTTGGTGAGCTGGGCTGAGTTAGTTCATGGAACTCAGAAGCAGCCAACTTGAGGGCAGGGAAAGAAAACCGAGGAGAGAGGAAGCCCTGGTGCCTTGGGTAACGTTTGCAGGGTCCTCGTGGCCACCTGGCCCAACTCCTCATTGTACAGATGGTGAATTAGTCTGGATTCTTGGCGGCCAGTGGCAGGCACTGATTCAAGTTGCTCAAACAAAGGAGGGATTTATTAGAGGGGTAGGGGGTATGATTAAATGAAATTGTGAGAGAAATGGCTGTATCTGAGCTGAGGAACCCCCAGCGCCAAGACGCTTCTCCCAAGGTCAATGCCAGCGTCTCTCCCAGCTGGCCATCCCCAAGCCTCCAGCCCACAGTTTCTTCCTGAGACAAGCACTCCAACCAGCTGTGACTAAGAAAACCCCAAAGAATTGATTGGCCACAATGTCACGGAGTCAGGGGGTAGACCAGATGACCCTACGAAGGTGCTTATGATGGACAGACCCCCTTGTTCTCTGTCTCCCTCTCGCTGTGGGTGTGCATGTGCGCACATTTTATTCTAAAGACATATGGGACACCTGCTCTGTGCCAAGAGCATCATCAGTTCATTTCAACAAAGCCAGTGGAGAGAGTACAGGCTCGGGAGCCAGGCCGCTGTTTGCCGTTCTGTGAGCAGGGACAGGGAGCTCCAGCGGACGGGCAGGTGCCATGCAGAGCTCTGGTGAGACAGGAATGAGCAGCGCTCCTGCCCTTCCGAGAGCTTGCTGAGGCTCAGTCTCCGCGCCTGTGACCTGGAACAAGCTCCACCCTGTGGTGGTATTCTGGGGAGCAACAGAAGCATAACGTTGTGGGAAAACTCAAGTCGAGGGGCCAGTGACTGTCAGGCCAGCCCTTGTCCCAGGTGCCCACAACCAGAGCCTGGTTCCTCATCCCGCCCTCACCTGTACCCAGGCCCTGGCTGCTCTGTGTGCAGAGCTTCCTGCCCCGACGCAGATCCCCTCGTGACGGTCAGGGGGCGGCGGGGGTATGGTTGTGGAAGCACCCCTCCCCTGTTCCTGTCCTGAAGGAGAAGTGGGGGTGTCTCCCCCGGAAACAGCTGCTCCACCCTGGTATGGGCAGGGTGGGCAAACCCCTAGGTAGCCCCTCATTTGGAAGGAAGGGGGAACCCTGGAACCTCTTTCTTCCAGAGTGTCCTGCCTCTCCCCTGCTCAGCTTTTCCTGAAAGCTGGGTCTGCCTACATTGGGAAATTGCAAATAGTTTACATGGGGAATGTCAGCTGCCCACATATGAAAATATACACATCATTAAGCCCTAAGTGCTTGCGTCTGGAGATAGAGCGGACAGTCTCCTGGGCTGACCTTTTGTTCACTGATGGAACCACTGCTAATGAGCGCCCAGCAACTCGTGGGATGTTTTCATATGTTGAAGCGAAGCATATGTTGGCCATTAACCTGTGTGTGTGTGGGGGGGTGGTGGTTTTGACAGCACTGTACAAAGAGCATTTGCCGAAATAGAGTCCATAGAACCTTATTCTCCAGCCCCCATGGGCCTCCAAGAAGGGCTTCGTCCTCAAGGCCAAGTCACATCCTCCTCGCACTGTCTGAGGACTGTGGCATCCTCGGAGGATAGGATGATGTTCGGGGATAAGGTTCTTTGACCAGATTGCTCCCTTCTTGAGCTTTTGTGTCAGTTCCCCGTCTGTGCCCTGAGTGGGTTGAAGCAGCTGGGCCCTGAGAGGTCTCACCAGGAGAGCCCTCTGTGATCTCCTCCTCCTGCTTCTCCACCTTGGGTCTTGAATCTCTGAACAAGTAGGGGGGGGTTGTTTCCAGAACGCTCTGAGGGTGACACCAGGGACACCGGCTTCAGGATTATTGATGGCTACTGAGGAAGAGTGGGGGTTCTGAAGAGCCCGTGGTGTGTGCTCCAGCCCTGGGTGCCTCCAAGGACACCAGCCACATACATTCAATCCCATTTCCACTCTGACATCTTGAAATGAGACTCTGAAGCCAGGAGATGCTTTGGGAACCAGGTCCTTAGACATGTGGAATTTCTCACTGATGCAGGAAGTGGTGTCCATCCTGCCAGGTGTCATAGTGCAGAGGGGACAGCAGTGCCCAAGGAGAGTGGGCGCAGTGTTGGGCCAGGCAATGGCAGAGCCCTCGCGATGCCACCCTCAGGGCTGACGATTTAGCAGTCAGAGAGAGTCAGCCTCACAAGAGACATCGGCACGTGTCAGCCAGTCCTGCTTAATTAATGTTGTCTAGATCAGCCTTCCTCCCTCTGAGCAGCAGTCCCCTCCACCTGGGTACATTCGACCTCTCTCTCAGGGTCCAGCCTTGTCTTCCCTCTCCAGGGCTCCCTCCCAACTGATCTCATATTTCCCCTCAACTGTTATAGCAAAGGTCACACCCCTCAGGTCAGAGATGAATCACTAGGTCATTATTTCCCATGTGCCACCTGGTCTTGCAGGCCTGGGGGGCTGGTCTACCTGAGGGTGTCTGTGCCGAAAGCACTGAAGCAAGGGGCTCAACAGCGCCACCTTGTGGACAGTCATACCCGCTGAGGCTGGAGGACCTGGCCTGTACAGGCAGAGCCCGCTGGGCCTCGGCTGTTGGCCTGCCTGGGGCTTCAGTTCCTGCCTCTGAGAAGCCATGGAGCATCCGAGGAAGGCAGAGCCTTGGGTGTGGTGGGTGATCAGCACATGCTTCCTGGATGAGTACTGAGTAAAGCACGCATGGGTGTCTTCATGCCCAGACTGGGCCCATGCCTTTCCCACCACCATCCCTCCCTCTCCAGCATGCTCAGTCCCTGAAATAGCCCAGATTGGATTGTCCTGCTCCAGGTTAAGCATAGAAGGCTCTTGCAAAGCTGCAGCTATGACCTGGGAGGGTGAAGCCTTGAGCATTTACAGCACCATGGGGGCGCTAGAGAGGTTTTAGCCTTCCCATAGGTTATCTCTGTTAGCCCACTAGTCACCCCAACCACACACATGCTTGCTCCAAATCTATTGCTATGCAAATGCAGCTCCAAGACCAGTCCTAAGCTCTTCTGTCCAGCCAGAATTCTCCCCACCCACACTGTCTCTTTAGACCTCCTGAGGCCCTAGGGCATTGAATCATGACTGGTCAATACTGAGCCTGAATACTGTGGAGGCTTCCATTTTGATGGAGCAAAGGCTGACATCTGGCCTAGGCCACATGTCGAAGTGCAGGATCACTTTCTTCTCTTTGGCCAATGCCCCGGGCATACATAGCCATGTCCCCCAGGCATGTCTTGCTGTCTTAAGCTGTTCCAGGAGTTGACCACAGAGCCCTAAGGGCAGCTGGGGGTCATCACAACTATCATCAGACGGGACTTTCTGGCCGAGCTGGGCAGACTGGTCACACTGTTTGCCAGCTGGTTGGCTTTGGCTGCCCAAGAGCATTTATAGAGCAAAAAGCAGCCCGAGGTCTCTTATAAAATTCTCCTGGGTCCTGGGACCCCCCTCAGGCCAGCAGTGCTTTGAAGTGACACTTATTTCTTTGGTCACCAGTGGTCTGCTCAAGCAGCTTCAGCCTGCAGGCCTTGACTTGAACAGGACAGTGTCAGCTAGGCACCTAGGTCCTTTGAAATTCTTGGTGGCATGGCCTCTGGACTGGAGGGGCAGGGACAGGGTTTGTCAGCTGGAAGCCCTTGAGGCCCTTTCTGTTTGACTTGGAGGAGGACGGCACCATCCTTCCTGCCTATCCTGACCCTCAGCTTCATCCCAGAGGGACAGTCCCTGGTAGAAAGAGCCACAGTGCTGCCCAACCATAGCTCTCCTGCATTCCTGAGCCCTCAGGGCAGTGAGGTTGGCATTGCTGTCCAGAGCCCACCTGGCTTGTGGTATACACACCTCCCTTCCTCAGCCCACCTCACAGGCTCCCTGGGACCAGAAGGGACTGGCTTGCTGGAAAGGGATCTGAGCCTGCCTTGAATTCTGTCTTCAAGCCACAGGGAGTAGGTTGTGGTTGCTGGGACCCCAGGGCCTTTTCTTAAGTGATGCAGGCCAGGGAGAGCCTTTCTGATGGTTTCTCTCCAAAACTCACTGCTCTAACCTGGAGGGGAAGAACCAGATACTCTCCGGTTCCATGGACACAAACAGCAAATGTCCCACTGAGATGCCCCGCTGAGCAGTGGCTCCTCTCACCCCACTGGCTGGCAGTTTGGGCTTCAGTTTCCGACTTAAGCTGGCCAACAGCTTCTTACTCCTTTCTTATTGGCAAAGGTGTCAGTCCCTGGAGTCACTTGAAAGGGGGTTTGGTTGGAATCCCTTAATCTCTTCATGTTGAGCCAAAGACTGAATTTCAGCCCATGGTTGTTAAACTAAACACTTTATTACCTGCTCATTAACTCCCGTTGGGGCTTTGACTGGTGGGCAGTGTCCCCCAGAGCCCTCCCGCCAGCCAGTGCCCAAGAATGAGAGCCGTGCTGCGGAGCAGGCAGCCCAGATGGCTGTTGTCACCTGCAGGTGGGAGGGCCCATGAGGGGAGGGAGGTCTGCTCTACCTCGGCCCGTCCTCCGAAAGACTTTCCCAGATGACCCACCCCTGAGAGCTCCTCCTCCTCTGAGCGCAGCGCTCCTTCCCCTGAGCTGTCACGGTACAAGCTCCGCCTGTCTCTGCTGAGGGCCTCGGGGTGTCCTTGTCAGCCCCAGGGCTGAGGCCACACCTCAGGGGGCCCCTGGGGGTGGAGAGTGGGTGAGGGTAGCCCAGGTGGCCCATAACCCCCCCCACCTCCAGTCAGACTCATTCCTGGCCCATCCAGTGTGGGCTCACATCCCCTCTCCCCCTTAACGCCTGGGTGACCCTGGGCAAATGCCTCCACCTTTCTGAACCTGCTTCCTCGCCCATGAAATGCACATCGTGACCGTGTCTGCTTCCTAGAGCCACGTGGCGATGAGGTGAACCCTGCCTCACACGTGCCCATCCAGGGTTGGCCTCGATAGAGGTAAACCATTACTGCCCACTATGTGATTTCCGTTGGTTTTAAATATTGGCTCTATAAACAAACTTCATTTGGGCGAGGAGAAATCTTGCTGGTTTAAAAAAAAACTGTGAGAGCCATGGACTCCAGCCAGCCCATTTCATTCGTACACGACCACATCTGACCAAGAACAGGGGAAGGGCTTCTCTGCAGGACCTTACCTTGTCTCATGTGTGTCTCACCAGAGAAAAAGTGCTGGAGGTCAAGGGGCACACTGGCTTCATCTTTTAACTCTCCTGGCCCCTCTCCTGGCTGCCCAGCGCAGGCTGGGCCTCCTGGGGGTAAGGGTGTCCTCCCTGGGTGAAATCCAATGACAAAGCGGTGGCCCACCCCCCCAGCATGGCTGTTTGGTCTTTGCTGACTCAACTGGGTTCCAGTCACATCCTGGCACAATACATTGCACCAGTTCTGGGCCAGCCTCCGGGTCCTTTAAAGCAAGGTTGCCCCAGCCACTCAGCTCTCTTCCTGAATCGAATTTGCCCATGGCCTCAATCTTATATTCCATTGCTCTGGAGTAGTCTGGAATTATTGATCCGCAATAGGCTCAGCTGCCAGAATTCCCAAGAAAGTTCCCAAGACTTAAAAGCAAAAGACCCCAACCACCAGTTCCCAAGTCTTGAAGGACCCGTGGGCATTTCTGGAGTGGTTCCTTCCTGTTACAGGGGAGCAGGTGGAGGCCCAAGATGGCGAAGGGCAGAGGTCAGCCCAAAGCTCGGGGCTCCAGCCTGTTGGTCGAGCATCTTTTCTACAAAAGGAGCAGCAAGGAGCTCCAGCAGCTGACACTCTACTGGTCGCTCTTCTGCGGTCTCATTAAGTTGTCAGCATGGGGACGGAGGGTGGGAGGGAGCCACTGCCCCCCAGGGTTGGCGACAACAGCCATCTGGGAGATGCTCTGAGATGTGTGGTGTAACTGGCTGCTTCTGCACTGGGTGGCATGGCATTTACCATCACAGCGGCTCCCCCACCCAGGGGCTGGGAGGACCCATGGCAGGGGAAGACCTGCAGAGAGGGCGGGCCTGGGAGAGGAAGAGAGAAGGCAGGCATGTGGGCACTCGGAACACTGGGGAATAGAAGGTGAGCCCCTGGTTTCATTCACCGGGGCCATGCCAGGCTGCTCCGCCTCCACCCTCAGGATCAAACCCCCCAGACACCACGCAGTGGGTTTAGCAGAATAATCGGTCCCATGGTCACATTTTAATAGCTGGGAAGAAAACACATCTTTCAGATTTCAGCATTTTTGGAAAAGATGCATCTGCACCCTGTCTTTCTGAGCCCACTTCTGGCAATTTTCTCATTCCTGTAATTTATTAAAAACCCACCCTGGGGCCCAGCTGGTGAGTGAACAGCTAGTGGAGGGTGATTGGTGGGGGGAGGGATGGGTGTGGGAGGAGCTGCCTTCCCAGAGGTTGCTGCTGCTTCTGGGTAGGATGCAGAAACTTGGAGCTGTCCTTCAAACCTGACATGCTCAGGCCAGGCAGCTTAACCAAGGAGGAGAAGGAAATGACAGTGGTGACACCTACTGCACACTTCCTACTATGTGCAGGATCTGGGCCAAAGGCTTGACCTAGAGTTGCATTGATTCCTTCTGGGATAAACTGTTATTTCTGATCATCTTCCTGATGACTAAAGCTGAGCACTCAAGACCAGGGCCCCACAGCTACAAGTAGCAGATGTGGGATTGGAATCCTGGTGTGTCACTGCCGAAGCTATATATCAGAGCTGCTGAGGTCCCCACCCCTGGCTGCTGTGCCACCCTGTTCACTTGCCCTTTTACCCCTTCCAGACCCTTTTACACATGACCTGGAGGCTGGGCAGGTGTTCACCTCGAGTCTACCCTCTGAGGAGACAGCCCCAGTGTGACTGGGAGATGTCAGCAAGCTCGGGGGGCTTGGGTGGGGCTTGGGTGCTGATGATCTGGGCTGCATGCACAGCTCCTCATACCATGGGCACTCTCACACCTCATTTGGTCTGACCACAGGCCCAGGACACAGGACGTCATTATTGATGTTCTGCAAACCAGGGCAGTGATGCTCACAGGAACCACGTGACCTCCATGAGGTCACACCAGCTGAAAGTGGCAGAGCAAAAATCTAACCCAAGGCCTGGGCTTGTTCACGACCTTCCAGCTCAGCCTCCTCCCTGCACCACCGGACACTGTGCAGGCGGCCCAGAGCCAGGTGTGGGCGGGACGGGAAGGCACACCCACGCCCAGCACCTGTGGATGGCCCTAGCACCCTGCTGCTCCCCCTCACTGACTGCTTCCTCTTTTCTTCTTCCCCCCAGTCCCCAGTTTTCATTGCCCAAGTTGGCCGGGACCTGGTCTCCCAGACGGAGGAGAAGCTCCATCAGAGGCCCTGCAAAGAGCTCTTTTCCGCCTGCACACAGTAAGTGCTCCGGTGGCCTGGCCTCCGGGCAGCCAGCCTTCCTCCCTCCCTGGGCCGGGATGTCAGTCCCCTCAGCTCCTCTGGCAGCCACACAGCCGCCCAGATGGGGGCTACCACTAGCTTCCACCTGGAGCACTGAGCACCAGGGGCAGGTCTTCAGTGGCCAAGGGCCCCAGCCAAGCCACCCAGATGTTTGTATACTCCTTAAGAAGGGAAACAGATACCAGGGGCTGAGTCCAAAGAAAACATCTGCTTCAAAGGGTGTTGAAAGCAGTGGCTCCTAGGCTGTTGCGACCCAGGAATGTACAGCAATTTGACCCAGTCCAGGTGGTTTGGAAATCCTCCCCAGGCCCCCAGCCCCACCTCTGCCACCAATCCACCCGTTGGCGCTGCTGCTAGAGAGGGCTGCAGGCTGCCTTTTCTGCCGTATCCCATCACCTCTGCAGGACATATATAGCGACCCTAATGGACTAGGAGACAAGTCGGCAGCTGTGGTGCCAGCTGTGTACCAATTAAGCCCCCACCCATCCCACACACACACTACAAAGGCATGACACACACATATGTTCATGTGACCACATGCACCACCCCCCATAGGTGTGCACACAAACATACCTGCATGCCAAGAGGCATTCGGAGCCAGATCCCCCCCCACAGCTGATGAGTCTGGGGCCTTTTCACGTGCCCTTGTTCAGCCTGTGCACCACAGACATTGATTGGGCGCAAGCAGAAACAAGTCTGGCTGCTGCCCTCTTGGAGCTGGCCAGGGGTCAGATCTGAAAATGGGTGAGGTCCCTGGGCTGTCCCCCTGAGGGAGTGGCCATCCTGACCCCCCCCATGCCAGCCCTGGGTTTTGGATTTGGCAGGACACAGCCTCCAACATGCCCCCACTCTGCATGTCCCCTCGTTCCCCAGGTCCCAAGTGCCTGCAGCCAGGTTCCAAACCCTCCAGGCCCTGCCTGGGGCTGGACCCACAGCAGGTGACGAGTAGATTTTGCTGCAGGGATGGAAATCTCCCTGTGGCTTTGCTGGTCCTGGACCAAGTCCAGAGCCTGGGCCCTCAGGGGCTGCATCCCCACTCGGCCTCACACCACCCACTGTCTCAGAGTTTCTCCCCCTCCCTTGCACCCAGTTAAGTCTGTCTCTGTTGTCATTTCAGCTCCTGTCCCTTCTACAGAGAGATCTCTCTGACCCCCCAGGGACCTCACTCAACTCTAATTCCTAACATGTCCGTGGGGTCATTTATTTAATGTTTGTTATTTACCCAATCATGATGCCACCCAAATGCTCACTGCTCTACCCAGGCCTAGAGTATGCCCATGGCAGGTACTTGGTACCTGTTTGTGGGATTAGCCAGGCAATCTCAAACAACCTTCTAGAATGATGGGGCCTCTGGCCCCTGTGAGTTTCCATTTCCAAAGTCTGGGAATGGATGAGGCTGGGCGTTAACCTGCTGGGTATGGCTCTGCCCATCTGCTTCGAGATCAGGATTATAAAATGTTTCTTTGTGTTCCCTCCGAGCCAGGTCTGTCCACGACTACCTGAGTGGAGGCCCCTTCCATGAGTACCTGGACAGCATGTATTTTGACCGCTTTCTCCAGTGGAAGTGGTTAGAAAGGTCAGTGCTCCCCTTGTGCTCCTCACCCACGCGTGTGTGCCAGCATGTGTGTTGGGGTGGAGGGGGACAGTTTTCACCTGAGAAGTCATATAAAAATCAGTTACCTCCATGGGCCAACAGATAAAATTGACCGTCCTCCTATGAACTAAGCTGTGTGTGTTCTTCTGGAGGCCCTCTAAGCTTACTAAAGTGCACTTAACACACACTCCCACTCACGCTCGTGTGCTCACAGCATCTGGCATCTTATCTTGTTCTCTCTCTCTGTCCTTGAGAATTCTTCCTCCGCCAGCCATATCCTTTGATGAGCTGCACATCCCCTATTTAACCCAGCCCCCTATTGACGGACATGGAGGTTGCTGTTTTGTGCGCAACCTTACCTAAGTAATGAAAAACTTTGTACATATGTCTTTATGTACTTTTGCAAGTCCAACCTTCGAAATTCCTAGCAGAGGGGTTGTGGGGTCAGAGAGCACCAGTCTGGAACTGTGAGGGACAGCCAAGCTGCCCTCCCCAACAGCTGCCCCCAGTTTCCAGCCCTGCCTGTGCCAGGGCCGCCTCATCAGCGCTGTTCTCGTCCTTTCCTCCCGGCAGTGAGCCCTCTTGTTTGTTTCCGTCTCTAGTAGTGGCCAAGGAAGCGTGTTTCCATGTTTTATTTCTGCCTTATTCTCTGCAAAGTGCTCTCACGTGCACGTCGGTGGCTCAGCCGGGCAGATGTGACTGACGAGGAGGGAGAGACAGAGAGGGCATGGCTGGCCTCGTCACCCACCAGGCCAGCAATGCAGCCAAGGGGGACCCTGGCCCAGGAGCCCTTGCACAGCACTCTGCCCACCACCACGTTCCAGGATGAGCAGGACGCAGGGATGCCTGCGTGAAATCCACACCGGGCTGAGCCAGGAGACTGGTGGGAGCTCACCTTCCACAGCCCCGAGTTCCGTATGCCCCAGAGGCCTGGCACTCATGGCCACGTGGGCCCGTGTGATTAGGGCAAGGAGCCATCCTGACCTGCATGTGCATTAACACCTTTGCTGGCCCAGTCCCCTGCAAAGGCTCAGGAAGCTACAAGACAGAAACCCGCTGGAAGCTCCATTGCGGCCCTGCCCTGCCCACCTCCGGAAGCCCAGAGAACACCCTGCCTGTCAGCCACTGGAGGGCGTTGCTCTCCACCCGACCAGTGGGGATGACAGTGAGCAGGGGACAGCCTTCTGTTAGCCCAGTGGCTGCCACTGGTCACCTCGCACCTGAACGTCATGGCTGCGGGAAAGACCAAGGAGCGAAGGGCCGGCGACAACATCCTGCTGAGGCATGGAACCCACGGACTGGGTCTGAGTGCCAGCTCGACCTCCCCCAGAGGGGCCTCGGGAAGGGCTGCCCACCCTCCACCCCGGTTCCTCCTCTTTCAGTGGGAGTAGTACAGTGCCTGCCTTTTGGTCTTGGGCGAGGGTGAGACGAGAGCAGCAGCACATGCCCAGGACAAGGCAGGTGCTCGACGAAGCTCAGCCATTTGCCTCAGGAGTAAACTGCTCGATACAGTTGTTGTGGTCATTGCCAAGGTCACCAGCGCCTGCATGACCACCATCCTCGTATGTCTGGGATTGGAAGGAGCAGCTGAGACTAGTGGAGGGTCAGGCCCGGTTCTGATGCTCACGGGACAGTGGTGGGGTGTATTCATCGAGCCCCACACCCCACCCTGGAGCCCTGGGCCATGTAACATGTTACCCCCATCTGCACCCACTTTCCCCGGGTTTGCAGCATGGGGTCAGACGTCAAATGTGAGCTCCTGCCTGGGCTCTAATTTCAACCCCACCGCTTACCAGCCATGACCTTGGGCAACTCATTTTACCTCTCAAAGCCTAAGAGTTCTTGACTGCAGAATGGAGACTACTAGTCTCACCTCTCAAGGCTGGTGTGAGGATTACATGAGTCCATGTACAAGATGCTTCGAGTGGTGGGAACTGTTACCATAGAGACCCCCCAGAGGGGGCCATGTCCTTTATTCCTAGAATCCTAATGACATCTGACACACAGCAGCTTTTAGAAAGCCTTTGGATGCAAATGCCTTTTAAATATCTCCATTTTATTGAAGATGCAAGGCTCAGAGAGGTTGACGGATTGGCCCTGGGTCACACAGCAAGGGCCTGGCAAGGCTGGAACCTGAACTCCAGGTCCCTCACCCAAGTTCTTCTACCTGACACTCCTGTTGCAATGGAATCATTTAGCTGTGGCCACTGGCTTTCATTTTACTTGTCTGTACCAAGCGTAAGAAATGGACTTTTAAAATCTGAGATGTTAAGCCCTTTTCCATTAAGTTGTTGAAGCCAAAAGGGCAGGACACTGGCCTAGAGATGTCCTAAATGACTGACAACCCCCTTTCCCTTTTTTTTTTTTTTCTCCACTACCAAGACCACGGCCCGTTAGCGCTGTACTGTTGAAATATTAAAGGGATTTTTCCTTCCCAAGGCTAACCAAGAGGTTCCTTGGAAATTGTGTTGCACCTATTTCCCCTAGAGGAGGAGACCTGGGCAGTGCCAACC
The DNA here is from genome assembly GCF_054644295.1 of Miniopterus natalensis. Taxonomy (NCBI): domain Eukaryota; kingdom Metazoa; phylum Chordata; class Mammalia; order Chiroptera; family Miniopteridae; genus Miniopterus; species Miniopterus natalensis. The sequence goes on from NC_142094.1 coordinate 53,627,881, forward strand.
AGCTGTTCGTCCTCTGTGTAGCATGAACTGTTGGGCCCGGCGCCTTCAGGCGGTTTTGAAGGCAGCTGTAGGAAATGGTCCCAGGGTGACAGCGGGCACAGGCGCATGGCAGGTTTCTCCAATGCCCTGGCCACTCGTGTGCAGGAGAAAGATAGAGAGCGGTGGAGAGTCCTGCAGAGGGGCAGCCTGTGCTGCTGACAGGGACTGGGCCCTGCTTCTCAGAGATGCGCCAGGGAAGAGAGAGTGAGTCACACACGTGAATTCCAGGCAGTATGCCCGGGAGCGCCCTGGGGTCTCGGGGCCATCCTACGAGAACAGTGACGGGCTTTCTGGTAAAAGCCAAATCCTCTTCAGGACCCGGCAGCCGGGGAGTTTCCATGGAAGATTCATTCAGGAGCTGCTGTGACCAGAGAGGCTCACTGTCTGTCTTGAGCTGACCCAGTTCTTTGGCCCAGTTCAGTCTCACTCCAGCCTCCACCCTGTTTGGGACTCTTGGGGGGGGGGGATTGGGCGATGCTCAAAAACGGCTCTGGTTCCAAGAGCCAGTGTTAACATTGCAGAGCTGACTATTATTCACGCACCAGCTGATGGACATATGGATTGTTTCCTTATCTTGGCTGTTATGAATAATGCTGCAGTGAACACAGGGTTAAATGTGTGTACACACACACACAGTGGAATACTACTCAGCCTTCAAAAAGAAGGACATCCTGCTATTTTATGACAACATGGATGAACTTGGAGGACACTTGCTGCTAAGTGGCACAAGCCAGACACAGAAAGCCAAATACCACATGACCTCACTTATATGACTATTATAATCTAAATAGTCAAATACCTGGAAGCAGACAGTGGGATGCTGGCTGCCCTGGTGGTGTGGGGCGGGAAAATGGGGGAAAAGGTACAAAGTTTCAGTTACGCAGGATGGATAGGTTCCAGGGGTCTAATGTACAGCATGGTGATGATAGTTAACAGCACTGTATTATGTGCTTGAAATTTGCTAAAAGAGTAGATCTTCAGTGTTCTCACCAGAAAGAGGGAGGGAAGGAGGAAAGGAAGGAGAGAAGGAAGAGGTAGTCGAGGTGATAGAATGTTAGTTAGCTTGATTGTGGTGATCATTCCACAGTGTATACATATATCAGACATCAAGCTGTACACTGTCAGTTATACCACAATGAAGCTGAAAAAACGCCAAACAGGCCCACAGTGAAAAAGCACAAGCCATGCGCAGCCCAAAGTTCGGGGCAGCCAGAGGACCATCTGTTTCTTTACTCCAAGACCTCCCGTGCTTGCCTTGTGGTCAGAGGTTCTGTCTGAGTGGACATGATACATGGCTTTGCTAATTAAAATGGGGAGTTGGGAGACACCAAGCGATTATGACTTCATAAATTCCGCTTTGGGCAGACAGGATCTTCCAGTGTTGGAGCTCTGGGGGAAACAGTAAAGAGGCCCTCGGAGGTGGAAAGGCTGGAAGTGCGGCAGTGCTGCTGGGCAGGCTGAGATGCGCCGGTGTGGGGAGGGCGCTGTCCGTCATGTCCTCCCTGGGACACTGAACCGCTGTGGCTCCTGGCCCCGCCCCCTCCCTGCATGGGCCTCACAGCTTCCTTCTGAGTTTAGCCACCTGATTTGGGAGAGAGGGGGAACCACAGGGAAAGTCCCATGAAGCTGCTTTGGTTCTCACTTGTCAAGCCTTCTGCCCATCTGCTTTTCTCCCAGGCTGCAGGGCCCCAGGGGCAGGTGGCCTGGGATCTGAATACCCAGTCCCAGAGTAAGCCCTGGAGGGGCCCGTCTGCAGGATGATTCCTGGGGTTCCCTGGGGCATGGAATTGCGCCTTGCCCTGCCTATTTCAGTGCTGCTGTCCTCTATTGCATATGGCTTATACATCTTAACACCATGATTCTTGCTTTTTTCCAGGCAACCGGTAACCAAAAACACTTTCAGGCAGTACCGAGTGCTGGGAAAAGGGGGCTTTGGGGAGGTGAGTGAACATCCACATTCTCGGTTCAAAGTTCCCAAACTCTAGTCACCTTTTCTGTCCCTTCTGGATCTGCCTAAGGTGTTCCCAATGTTTGCTTGGTCATGGGCCCCCTGGTGGAGAGGAGGGTGAGGCTGGGGCCTTTGGGAGGGTCAGATGTGTCTGAATTGGGGAAGGAGGGTGGGGAGCAGCCCTCGCTGTCTGGGGCTGGGGGTGAGAATGGAGCACTCTTGGAGGCAGCCTCGGGCAGGGTTCAAGTCTGGAAAAGAGAAATGTGCTCTTGGCTGTGTTTGGAGGGAGAAATGAGGGCATGAGGGCCAGACGACACTCTTATTAAGCACTGTTGTGCTCTATCTAATCTCCCCAAGAGTGAGGTAAGCCTGTGAATCTCATTCAGAGATGAGGAAAACTGAAAATCAGAATGGTTAGGTGACCTGGCCAAGGGCACACAGCCAGTAAGGGCCAAAACTAAGACTAGAACCCAAATGCCCTGTTTCCTGTTCCTCTGAATTATACATTCAGGGTTTCCAGGCATCTCCTATCCCTGATCCCCCAAGAAGCACCTTCTGCCTGCAGCTGGTACTTGAAAGCCCCCAGTTAGCAATGACTACATCTGGTCGGAAGCTTAGGACAGAAAATCTAGTTGCCTCTGAGAGAGGGATGGGACTTTAGGCCTCAGCCAGCCATCTGAGCATTGGTGTAAGTGGCTCATTCTGCACCTTCAAGAGCTGATGTCCACCTAAGGGGAAGAGGAGGGGGGGCGAGGTGGCACTGAAGTCAGATCTCAAGGGTGGGGCCCCAGGCAGCCATGGGTCCAAATCCTGGCATGGCTGGTGCTGGCTCCATCAGTCCCCAGCCCCGAGAGCCAGCATCCCAGCCACGGAGGAGCTCCCAGCAGGCCTCACGCCCCTCGCCCTTGGCTTCTCTCGTGCGCCGCAGGTCTGTGCCTGCCAGGTCCGGGCCACGGGGAAGATGTATGCCTGCAAGCGCTTGGAGAAGAAGAGAATTAAGAAGAGGAAAGGGGAGTCCATGGCCCTCAACGAGAAGCAGATCCTGGAGAAGGTCAACAGTCGGTTTGTGGTGAGTGTCCCGGGCCCAGTGACGCTCTGGCGACCAGGGCTTCTGTGCCTTAGGAAGTGGGTGGCCCTCTAGCGTGGCGGCTGCCCATCCCCAGGAAGATGGGTTGCAGTGAGAGGAATACCTGCAGAAGGCAGCCAGATGCCACCTCCATCCCAGGGCTCCTCTGGGTCCACTATGGCCGACTTGGTCCTGTCACTAGAGTGAGCCTGGCTCCCCTCCATGTGTGGGACCGAGGCCTCTGTTCTGCAGGATCACCTTGTAAACTGCCTGGTGGACAATAGAAGCCCACCCTGGGTTCGGCAAAGCAGCTGTGTTTCCATAGACCCTGTAGACTGGTTTCTCATGGGGACACCTCAGTGTCAATATTCTGAGACGCCACTTTGTGTGTATCTGCTGTGTTTCTCCATCTAGGCCACGCTCTACTGCAGTAACAAATTTCCCCCGACTCACAGTAGCTGAAAACAGCGAAGACCGTTCTGTCACTCACATAGGGTCCAGTCAGATCAGGCCACCCCCCACCTTACAGCTACCCTGTCTGGAGTCAGGGAGGTGTGTGCCAAGGGGCACGAGCAGGGACTGTCACAGCCTCAGCTGTCACTTCCACCCACAGCCCATTGGCCAGAGCTAGTCACTGCAGGGGACAAGCCAACTGCGGGGAAATATGGAGGAGCACGTGGATATATGGTCAGCTCTAAATGTCTGCTACGTGTCACTGTAAGAAACAATATGTGTACAAGGTAGAAATTCCAAGAGCACAGACAGATCCAAAATCAAAACAGAAGCCTCCCTCTCTGAGTAACCATCCAACATGTTGGATTCATTACTTTGAGCCAGTGGGATCTTACTAGACAGTTATTCTGCAGTGTTTTTCCCCTTAAAAATGTAGGTCTTTTATTTTTCAATATCCAGTTTTATAGCCGCACCTTAAAAAAAATACTGTGCACCCTCCCCTTGATATACACGGAAGAGAGAAACCCTAACCTGTGTGGCCAATCCCACGGGAGAGAGCTCCTGGTTTTAAGCCGCTGCGCACGGGGCTGCGGGGCTGCCCTGAACATCCCTTGGGTGTGTTCTGTGGATGCACCCGTGGGCCGTGTTCCTTGGCTGAGGAATTGCTGTGTCAGAGGGTGTGCGCTTTTTCCATGTGGCAGCTGTTCCCAAGTGGCTGTCCATGAAGGTCACCCACATTAAACTCCTACCAGCTATGTGAGGCGAGAGATGCCATCAGAGATGCCAGAGCTTCCATCATTCCCCAGAGAGGGGGCGGATTCATAAGGTGACACTTAAAGGGTCAGAAGTGTGCATCTCTGGGTCTCATCCCAGCCTGTCTCCACTGCCAGCCCCACCCGGGGTGATGTGCTGTGTGGGAGACGGTGGTCGAGACTAACACCAGCCATCATTCTCTGAGTCCAGAGCCTTCCTCTGTGCTGCTAGCCCGCTTCCTGGTTCAGTAGGGACCCCTGGCCACTGCCTCCATGCCGCCCGTGGAGCCCACAGGGGCAGTGTTTGCCCTTTTTTGGATTGGTGATGGTGGGACCCACTTGGGGAAAGGGTTAGAGTGTCATATCTTCAAGGGCCTGGATCTTCCTCAACTGTGCCCTGTCCCCAGCCCTCCCCCAGCTTCAAGGACCCTGAAAAGGAAGGGCAGAAGTGGGGGCCAGTGGCAGAACCTCACCTTGGTGCTATCTTATGCTCCCAGGTCAACCTGGCCTACGCCTATGAGACCAAGGACGCGCTGTGCTTGGTTCTGACCATCATGAATGGGGGCGACCTGAAGTTCCACATCTACAACATGGGGAACCCCGGCTTCGAGGAGGAGCGGGCCTTGTTCTACGCGGCAGAGATCCTGTGCGGCCTGGAAGACCTGCACCTGGAGCACACCGTCTACAGGTGAGCGCTCCCACCTGGAGTCTCCTGGACAGTCCCACACACCCCAGCCCCACACACGCCAGTCCCACACACCCCAGCCCCACACACCCCAGCTTGAAGACCTTCGCCACAGAGCTCTTGGTGGAGATCATCTTGGGAGACCAAGAAGATTTTGAAAACAAGAAGGGAGGTCTCAACGGCATGCCCTTCCCTCTCAACCACCTCCCCAGTGGTGCTTTTGTTTGGTTTTCATTCAAGTGAGAAGAGAGAGCAGTTTTCCTAAGGGTTGAAAAAAGAATTCTCCACTTGATTGCCCTTTGCTCAAAAAAAAAAAAAAAAAAAAAAAAGGTAGCCTTCTGAGTTCAAGTCTGACCACTTACCATGGCCTCTTGTGGACTCTGGTTCTGGCCTGTGCCCACTGGCCAGCTGGTGTAGGGAAACAAGGGCTCTTGTCCTTATTTGGAATTGTTAACACATCAAAAGAATGCAAACTAAATAACAGCAAAGAAAATGTGTTTTATAATGCTTAACTGCATACGAACTCCAGTTATCACTGTGAGACTGACCACTGGATTGGGGTACGTGAGCCGCTCCCCATAAGGACAGCTGCTGTCAGTTAAGTAAACAAAGCCAGTTGGTTGAGAGCAATTCTCAGTCCAGGTGCCATGTATTGTTTGCCCAACGATTTGCCTGAGTTACACACGCCACCCTATTGGCCGCTGGTTTACCCTTGGGGAGCCCCTTTATACGAAAACCAGACCCTTCTGCTGCCCCTGCCCCCTCCTGGGAATGGAGAGGTCCCCTTTCTTAAGAGCATCAGTTTCATCAAAGAGAAGACAGACACTGGGGACAGGAGAAGGTGGCCACACCTACAGGCACGCCTTCTGGCTTGGTACTTTCTTCTAGACTGTAGCTCAGCTGGCGTTGGGAGGTGTGCCAGGTGGGGGGGTACCAAAGGGGTCTTTCTCCTGGGGCTGCCATCCCCTTCCCTGCAGTTCCCTGTCCCGGTTCTGCAGCTGGTGCTTTGTTCTCAGTAACTCTCTTCCTTTATTCCCAGACCCTGCTCTGCCTTCAGGGCATCCTGAGACCTCAGGGGCTTCCCAGCCCTGGGGGCTGGCAGCCTGTGCACAGGAGCCAGGACCAGCCTTTGCCTAACCTCCTTCCTAGTCACTCTCCAGGGTCGAGAAGATGCCTATGAAAAGCAGTGGGAGGAGAGATTAGCCCAAGATTGTTTTGACCCAGAGACCAGACACCCAAGCCAAGAGGTAGAAAGGAAACACTCAGGCCTGGTTCGCCCCCGGGGGTCAACTGAGACACCAGTGTGCCCTTGCTGCCCAGAATGCCCGCCCTCACATGCTTGTGGTCTTTCCCTTTCAGAGATTTGAAACCTGAAAATATCCTGTTAGATGATTACGGTAAGTCGGGAAGTGGCCGGGAAGATCCTTCTCCTACTCTGTAGCTGAGGGGAGCATTGCAACCCAAAGTAGAGGGCCTCTCAGAGACTCGGGCACCCACCCCGGGCCCAACAGAGGGCAGTGGGCAAGTAGTGGGGAGGACCCACGCCCTCTCCTCAGTCCTGGGAATCCGGAGAAGACAGTGGGCATGGACAAAGGTCCTACTTGGAGGAACAATGTGGCTGGGCAGAGAGAGAGAAAAGAGAACTGGAGGGGAATGAGATGAGGCGTCCAGAATTTCAGTTGGGCAAATACTGCACTCACACAACTTCTCTGTTTCTGACAAGATAGCTGAGGGGAAGTTGTTTGGTCAGCCATAGCCGGTGATAAATGTGTTATTCATTAGTATCTGTGCATCATCATTGTTTTTTCTCGCATGGGTAACAAGGACAGCCACAGTCACCCCTCATGACTCTTTAGCCTCACACACTAAATGGTGGGAAGTGGTTTTAACATCTTTAATCTGACTAGATCTGCCCATCTCCACAGAGTGGCATCCCTGACCACATTTTACAGATGACAAGATTAAGGTTCAGAGGAGCCAAGCTGCCAAGGTCACCTAGCAATATCAGTAGGGAGCTGAGATCAGAGACCAGGTCTCCTCAGCATGTTGGTGACCTAGTGATGCTACCCTATGGAGCAGCAGGCAGAGGGCCCAGGGCCCCACTGGGGTTCCTGTCCCTGTTGGTCTCAGAGCCAAGCCCACCACTGACCTGAATCCCCATGGCTAGAATCCACATGCTCCCTTCATCTTTCCTGCCTTTGTCAGGGGCTGCAGAGCTGGGGGACCCACATAGCTCTGACCTGGCCAGGGTCCCTGTCAGTGGGCCTTGCTGAGGTCCAGGCTGTGGGGGCCTGACATCCACAGATGGGGGGAGGGGCAGTGTTCCTTCCTGCAGGGTCAGATGTGTCCGTGACAAGCACCCCTTGCCCCTGGGTGAGCCACAGGTGAGACAACACCGAGGCTGACCTTTCAGCTGAGCATCGTCTCTGCTTTGGGGGTTCAGTCTAGGACCAGGAGCTCCAGTTTACTACCTCGCAGTCTCCCGTGGCCTGGGCATCTTCCCATGTTGTTTTTAGAGGGACAAAACAACCTCTGAAGCCCATCTGGGCAGAGCAGGAAGTTGCTTCCCAAATTGCTTTATAATTTTTCCCCTGAAGCAAATTGTTGCAAAATGTCAGGAGAATCTCACATTTTTTCCGTGAAGCAATCCCAGAACCAGGCCAAGCGCTTTCAACTCGGTGACCTCAGCCTTCCAAGAAGCCCATTAGAGCATTTTATGAGGGAGCTTGGCCAGCGTCCGGCCAGATGCAGGCGGCCTCTACATCTGTCTGCTTATCTCCTAAAGGAGCAATTCGCCCACATCCTCTGACACCTGGACTTCCCCAGGGCCTGCAAGTCACCCTGACAGGAGACTGGGATCCCCCTCTTCCCAGGACAGATGGAAACACTGAGTCTGGGTGCCTTGCCCAGGGGCACGTGGCAAGTCTGTAGCCGGGCCCAGGGTGGGCCAGTGTCATGTGACTGTCCCAGGGACCCACTGACCCTGCTCTTCCCCCTCAGGCCACATTAGGATCTCTGACCTGGGCCTGGCTGTGAAGATCCCTGAGGGAGACCTGATCCGAGGCCGGGTGGGCACCGTTGGCTACATGGGTGAGTGCGAGTGTGGCCCCTCCTCCAGCCCACCCCTTGGGGCCTTGGCCTTTTTGTGCAACTCTGATCAGAAGTAGGGTCTCTGTGGGAGGTAGGAGGTCTCAGCTAGGGTGGGTGGAACGTTGGGGCCCCAGGTGTGACTTGACTAAACTGAGTTCTCTGCAACGCCCAACTCAGCCCCACCTGCGTCTACAGCCAATTACTCTCGGAGTCAGTGGCGAGGCTGGCACACAGCGATGCTCAGGAAGAGGCCCAGTTTAAGTCAGGGTCCAGTGGGCTGGTGGACAGCATTTCAGGGAGACCCCTGACAGGAGGGAGGCCATTAGGATGGGCTCAGCACGGAGAGGAGCACACTGCCTGTGTCACCAAGCATGACTCTAAGTCTAAGCAGAGAACAGCCTAGGATCCCCTGCCCTGCCTCCTCTGAGCTGACTCCAGACCATCGTCCTGGGAAGAGACCTACAGCTACATCCTGTCTGCTAGGAATCCCCGTTCCAATCAGGGATGGCCCCTGGGCTTCCTCCTGCACACCTCACACATGCGCCCATTCGCCCCAGGAGGTGGGGCTCCAGGAGGCTCTGGGGTCCCAGGGCGCTGTTTCCTCTGCCAGGCTCCTGTCAGCAGCACATGCACGGGACTCTGTATGTTGACCTATGCTAGAGGGTCCTTCTTAGAATGTGTGAAATTTGGGAACTTGTGTGGGGGTGTCTCTATGTATTGACTGTGTATACCCATGCAACTGCTGATGGATGTATGGATGGGCGGACAGATGATAGATTAGATTAGATTAGATTAATAGTAGATAGATAGATAGATAGATAGATAGATAGATAGATAGATAGATAGATAGATAGATAGATGATAGATAGATAGATGTGCCTGTCTGCCTCATGTATGCTGTGGCAAGCATCTGTCTGCACGTCCTCTGCTGTGTGCAGACCAGCACATGCATGGATGCATGTGTGGCCGACCTGATAACGTGAAACTATCTTTTTTGAGCTTCTATGGTGAATCTATAAGTCACTTTATGAAAGTAGTAGGGAATCCATAGTGAGAGGCTGTTTGAATTTCAGATAAACTTTGACTTATCTTTAATTTGTACGAACATACCTTCATTGATTGGAATGTGCATGCAGTGCCCGCTGTGTTCCAGGTGGTATACCCATTACTGGCAGCTCACATTCTAGTGGGGGAGACTTCAAGGGAAAATTCCAGTTCTCCACTGTAGTCAGGCTACTGAAGCCAGTCAGAGTCCTTTGGGAGCACCGAGGACAGCAATCTGGGTGGGCTTCCTGGAGGAGGTGGTATTTATAGCAGTTGGTGAGTAGGAGTCCACAGGGGGAAGCTCTCGCAGCCATGGTGCTCCAGACCTTTTGTGAGCAACGTCATCATTCCTGGGAGCAGGATGCCTGAAGCCTGGCTGGCATGAGTCACAACCCCAAGCCTGGGTGCCCCAGCTCTGTCCTGCCACCCGCTGTCTCTCACCTCGCCTCACTCCCCTCCTCTGCCCCCAGCTCCAGAGGTTCTAAACAACCAGAGGTACGGCCTGAGCCCTGACTACTGGGGCCTGGGATGCCTCATCTATGAGATGATCGAGGGCCAGTCACCGTTTCGAGGTCGCAAGGAGAAGGTGAAGCGGGAGGAGGTGGACCGCCGGGTCCTGGAGACCGAGGAGGTGTACTCCCACAAGTTCTCCGAGGAGGCCAAGTCTATCTGCAAAATGGTGAGCTGGTGAGCCAGACGCTGTCCTCAGGCCCGTGTCCAGTGCTGGCTCCCCTCCCCACTCCCAGCAGGACAAGGAGGACAGGGTCAAGCCACCAAGCCAGAGGAGTCGGTGCTCCTCGCTGGGGTGGTTGGCAAAGGCTCCAGGAATAAGCCTGGGGTCAGGGAAAGACGGCACCATGACAAGGGCAGGGGGCTGAAGTGAACAGCATGTGACACCCTTGCATCTAGTTTTGTGGGGGAACGCAGCATAGGGGAGAAAGTTGATCCCAGCTGATCCCCAAGATACAAGGGGATCTTAGGCCAAGCCCCTACCTTGACCTTGGGCCTCTTGCTCCCTCCAGCTCTGCGTCCCTGCATGCTGGCTTGAGGCAGTGATATTTTCAGTCTTTGAACATCTTATAACTGGATTTTCCATCCACTAAAAGGAATGCTGGTCACACCTGCATGGCAACATCTGTGGATAGTGTGATTTGACCCATCAGGCAGGGCGCCCATGGGGAGTGACGCTTAGATAGGCTGGTGGGTGGGGACAGACTCAGGACTGGGAAGCCAGACAGAAGAAGGAGTGACAGAAGCCATCGAAAGTGGAGCAGGGAGAGAGTCCACCCCTGGACCGCTGCCCTTCTCCTCAGCCCAGGTGGGCCCACCCTGGAGGGACTTTGTGGGGGAATGGCCACTTCCCGTTCCTGCTCTCGGCTCCCAAGTCCTGCTGTGCCCTGCACAGCTGTGCTGGCACCCAACCGTAGGCAGCTGCCCTCTAATGCCGGCCACGTGGGGACAGGAGGGCTTGAGCGTGCAGCTCTGCATACCTGTGAGCCCACAGACTTCCTCTCCCGAGGCGGGACTGCACTTGGAGCAGCAGTGGTCAGGCTGGACCTCCCACCTCCAAATCGTGTGCCTGGACAGCTAAGCTGGAGTGTAGAGAGGAGCAGACCCAGAGCCCAGGAAAAGTAGCAGAGCTTCTGCTGCTAGAAACCCTGAGGCTGCGCCACTAGGGTCCCAGGAGGCCCCTCTCCTGGACCCGTCCATACGTTGCTTGACCACTTCCCCTCTAGCTTCAGTCTGACGTCACGGAGCCCTAGGAGGAAAGATTAGGGCTAGATCAGCCATCTGTCATTTGCATGTGTGAGAGACACGGAGGGAGGGGAAGTATGTACACATGCAAAAGCACACCTGAACCACCTGTGGCTGGGCGCCTGCCCACATGCCCGAGGCCGCCAAGCAAACAGGTCATCATGGGCGTGGAGTTGGGTGGGGGACAGGAGGAGCAGGGCAGCACAAGGCAGGAAATGGAAATGTGGGCTCTAAGGATGTTTGGAAACCGGGGTGCGTGTGCTAACAATGCTTGGTTATGTCAGGGTGAGGTTTCTATCCAGCAGAACCAAACTAGGCGAGGGAGAGAAGAGGGAGGTCAGAGCACCACCGATGTCCCAGGTCGGGGTTGGGGAATCAGAGAGGCAAGGGACATGGGACGTGCTAAGAGGACAGAGAGGCACAGAGGTTCCCCTCCTTGCCCATAGTCATCTGCTTTGGCACATGGCTTTGGGGCACCTGGACCTCAGGCTGCTGCTGTTTCTCTGCTGCCCCCTGGTGCCCACTGAGAGAAAGGCGGCAGCCATGCTGGGGATCCAGGCGGACCTGGGCACTTGGGTGCCAAATGTCAAACCAACATTCCCTCATCTTTCTTAGCTGGAAGAATGGCCAAAGGCCTTGCCCCATCTGCTTACAAATGACCCTGGGCTTCTGTGTCCTTAACCACAGTCTGTCTAGTCAGGCAGCCAGGCTTGCCCTGCCCCCTCCAGCAGGCACCAGGTCAGGACACAGTAGGGCCTGACTATAAGGAGACTATGGTGGCCCTGGGCAGTTCCAGCCCCACCTGCCTGAGAAGGCCTCCCCACAAACAGCAAGCAAGCTGGTCCCTGGCCCCCAGGTTCTGTCCCTATTCCATCTTGGCGGCCACAAGACTTTCCACTGCTCCTGGGGTCCAGAAGTTTATGCATCTCATTGCCCTCCCCACTGGGTTCAATATCTAGACCCTGAAACAAGGCCTGACTGGTCATGGCAGCGTCTGTTGGGTGCCTGGGGTGGCACAGGCCAGAGAAGACTGGAGGAGGGACATCTGGGAGTCTCAGGGACGTGCCTGTGAGACGGAGATGACCAGAGGTCTGCCCTCCTAGAGGAGGAAAGGCCGTCAGGCATGGCCTCACGGGGCTCTGTGTTGTCACAGCTACTCACCAAAGACGCAAAGCAGAGGCTGGGCTGCCAAGAGGAGGGGGCCGCGGAGGTCAAGAGACACCCCTTCTTCCGGAACATGAATTTCAAGCGCTTAGAAGCTGGGATGCTGGACCCACCCTTCATTCCAGATGTGAGTAGCCTCCCCCAGCCCAGACTGAACCTGTGCCCTGGTTCTCAACCTTTGACTTAGCTGAACGAAGCCAGGGCCAAGGAGACCAGTGGGCAGGAGGTGGCCTCTGCCCTCCAGTAGCAGACATGTCACCGGAGCTGGGGGACCCCTGCGTCCATCCTGGAGACATCTCTATGACGTGTTCATCTTCAGGCTCCCAGGGCCCCTGGGAGACATCCCCTACCAATTTTGAACTCCTGGAGGGCAGGGCCCAGCTGGGCTCATCTCTGAGTCCTGGCAGAGAGCAGCCCCCAGTGCATGTCGGGGGCCGAGTGAGATGAACAGTATTTCCGCCCACTCACGGTGTGGCAGCAGGCTCAGTAGCAGTACCGACAACAGCCCCACACCCAGATGCTTCTATAGCCCATTTTGTAGGTGAGGACACAGGCCTGTGGGGATATGTGACTTTTCTAAGCTCCTAAGCACCAGGGCTGGTAGCTCAGCCCAGGCCCACCTGGCTGCAGAGCTCCTTGGTGCCCTGTAGTGTGAAAGGGGTTGAGAGCTCTTCCCGGGAGTCCTCCCTGGCTGTGTGTTCCGCCCAAGCAGTGTCTCCAGCATCCCTTGGCCTGGCCCTGGAAACCAGCATTTGCTCTCCATGGAGTGGTGAACCAGAGGCCCCAGATCGCCAGCCCTCGTTCTGACAGAGATGACTTTGGAAACATTTTCCCCATCCCATTCTTGTGGGCCTTGGGGGAACTAAGACTATCTGGCAGGGGAGGGGGGCTCCCCGAGATGCCAAGGAGTGTGAGCTCAGAGATGGGGGTGACCTGCGGCATGTGAGGGCCTGATGTTAGAACGGGCCCTGGACGCCCTGAGCTCATGTTCCACCCCAGCCGGGGTCCCATTGGCAGATCTGAGGGAGGGCGACACAGGTGCCCGGGGTTGGAGGGGTGGCCTCAGCCAGCCATCCCCCTGCTTCCTCATCAAAACCCCAGGCCTGTCTGGAGGACAGTGGTGCTGAGGGCAGAGCCCTGCGTGACGGGTCGCTCTGCCCCCAGCCCCGGGCCGTGTACTGTAAGGACGTGCTGGACATCGAGCAGTTCTCCACCGTGAAGGGCGTCAACCTGGACCACACAGACGACGACTTCTACTCCAAGTTCTCCACCGGCTCCGTGCCCATCCCGTGGCAGAACGAGGTGAGCGGGCGGGGAGCCTCACCAGGAAGGTGCCGGAAGACACAGGGACGGCGGGGGCAGGGCCCCCTGCGGTCTGCTGGGGCATCATGGGGTGGGGTCGGAAGAGGGAAAAGGAGGTGAGACAACATGGCCAGTGTGGATGACTCTCGAGAAGTTCGGCTGGGAAAGGAGGGAGATGGAGCCATAACTGGAGGCACAAGTGGGATTGAGCTGGAGTCAGAGTTGAATGAATGATGGGGTGGGGGAGGGTCCAAGGCACATGGGGTGACCTGGGCTTGGGTGGGGTGAGGAGGAGATGGCTGTGGGTTTGGTGGTGGACGGCTTCTGCTTTCTCAGGGAAGGTGTGAGCCAGTCCATCCGGAGAGGTGGTGAGCAGGCACCTTCTGGGTCTTGGCCCCAGAAGACGGAGGGTGGTGAGCGACCTGGTAGGACCCGGCTCAGGGACAGTGTGGGCTCAAGGCTCGGCCCTGGACTCCTTTCCACCCATGATGCCGGCTGCAGCCCCTCACGATGCCGGTGTTTTCGCCCCGCTCCTCCAGATGGTAGAAACAGAATGCTTCAAGGAGCTGAACGTGTTCGGACCTAACGGTACCCTCTCGCCAGACCTGGACAGAAGTCACCCCCCAGAACCACCAAAGAAAGGGCTGCTCCAGAGAATCTTCAAGCGTCAGGTGAGAGAGCCCACTGCCACTGCGCCTCCTGTCCTGGCCTCAGCTGCAGGGACCCTGGGCCCAGGAACATCCACGCGATTGAGACCAGAGCTGCAGTCTACTTTCATGGGGGGCTCAAGGGCCTGGGGGGGCAGCAGCAGCCTGGGGAGACCGGCAGCCTGTGTGAAGCCCCTGAAACCTCCTGGCTGAGGGGACCCCAGGGTGGAGTGGGCAGGGCCAGCCCCAAGTTAGCCTTCAGCAGGGCTTCTCCGCCTTGGCATACTGACGTTTCAGGTTAATTCTTCGTCATGGACGCTGTCCTGAGCAGCCCCTGACCTGCGGCCCTGTTTTCGAGTTCAGAAGGCCGGTGATGCTGGGCCGCAGGGCGGGCCTCACAGGACTGACTTGATTTCTCTCTCCCTCTCTCTCCCTGCTCATGCCTCCCAGCATCAGAACAACTCCAAGAGTTCGCCCAATTCCAAGACCAGTTTTAACCACCACATAAATTCAAACCATGTCAGCTCAAACTCCACCGGAAGCAGCTAGTGGCAGCTCAGCCTTGGAGTCCACGGTGGGACCAGCCTAGACCCTTGTCCTTAGAGGCAGAACCTGTGACCCGTGGAGCTTCCTCTCTGGCTGGGCAGGCAAGGCAGCCCTCCCGGAGCCAGAGCCGGGAAGGAAGGAGGCGTCGCCCCCTCCGGGAGCCTCCAGATTTCTCAGAGAGATTTCCACTCAGGTCTGTCTGCGGAAGCGCCCTCCAGCGGTGGACTGGATTTGTTTGTCAAATATCGCAATAGAAATCCGATCAGACACAACTTGCACGTATTTTAATAGTGTCCTAACTAGAACTGAATTTTGTCTTTATTATTTTTAAAGAAAAGTTTTGTAAATTTCTCTATCGTCTCAGTTTACATTTTGTATATTTGTATTTAAATGAAAGTTGGACTCTGAGGGTGTATATTTTCTGTGCAGCCACTGCTAAGCCATCTGCGTTTTCAGACATTTTAGAGGGGGCGGGGGATTTACAAAAAACAAAAAAATGTGACTCGACTTCCACAGCCTCAAATGAGAAAACGTTTTTATTAAATGTAGAAAATGATTCACGTTTCACCTCTAAAGAATTGGTTGTATCCATGTCTATGACCTTTGCCTTGCACTTGGTGTCACCCTTCTGTTGACTTGTAAGAGTCGGAAGTAAATGCTCAAAGACCCCCTTGGGACTTCACCCCCAGCGGGCACATCCTGCGCTGGGGCCTGTGGAGTTGCCCTGGGCCAGCTCCGTCGGGACCCGCAATTTCCCTTGTCGCTTTTGCCGCTCGTGGCCTCGTCTTCCTTCTGGGAGGCAGCCGGTGAGCCCAGCTGGGTGCCTTCAGCACAGTGGTCTCTGAGCCTCTCTTTCTCAAGCAGGTTCTGACTGCTAAAACCAGTGTGTTTTCAAGAGGCACGTGTCTGGGGATTTTCGTGTTATTCTATTTTAAGAGAAGCATAGCGATGATGAGGAGTAGTCGTGAAGCCCCGAGTGTCCCAAACCTCTGCGGCCCATGGGAGCGTCGGAGTGGGGTCAGCAGGTCGCCCTGAATGAGTCTGTAGAGGGGAGGGGGGCTTGCCCAGGGACTCCAGAGACGTTCCTTAAGTGCTTACGGGGTCATAGGGTCTCTAGAGCTGCCCAGGGCCCCACTGATTCATTGGCCCAGGTGGTATGGACGGGGTTGGTTTCCAAGCAAATGGGATGCCCAAGGAGAGGCCAGGCCACCAAAGAAGCTCAAGACAAACTCACTGTCACCTCCTGGGAGAGATGGGGCAGAGGCCAGCTCTAACTGGGATCTCAAAGTTTCGGGCACATGTGGGCCCAGGAGGACTTGGTGGCTTTGCCAGACCAGGGCCTCTGAGGCAGTCCCTGGCCCTCAGAGCATGGCCATTCGGTCCTAGGGAGCCGCTGGCCTCCCCTTCTGTCTTTAAGAGGTGACAGGAGCAAATCCTCCCTCGCAACCCTCTGGGACAGGGTGAGCTGTTGACCTCCCCTGCTTCCCTGCCTGGCTGAGTCCTTGGAGACCCAGGCAGCCTCACTCAGACCTGGTCTCAGCCACTGGGCAGCTACCAGGGTTTCTCCCCGCGTGGGCCCTGCACCGGCATCTCCTGTAAAATGCAGATTCCAGGTTCTGCCCCAAACCTAGAAATCTGCATCTTTTCAAAGCTCCCCGGGTCCTTCTGATGCACCGTAGGGTGTGAGAGCCGCAGCCTCAGGCCGTCTGTGGTCTGCAGGTGTGATCATCCCAACATTTCTCTAGGTGCCCCAGGCAGCTGTGGGGAGGGAGTTTCCAGGGAGGGGAGGTGGCAAGCATGTCAGCCTTGTGTCCCAGTTTCCAGGCTCTTTTCCGAAATGTTGCC
The DNA here is from genome assembly GCF_054644295.1 of Miniopterus natalensis. Lineage (NCBI taxonomy): Eukaryota > Metazoa > Chordata > Mammalia > Chiroptera > Miniopteridae > Miniopterus > Miniopterus natalensis. The sequence continues at coordinate 53,644,217 of NC_142094.1, forward strand.
CATGGTCCCGGGCCTGCTGCTCGAAAGGGGCCTGACCTTGGGACCGATCATTTTGAGGTCATTTTACAAGCAATGGGGAAGCAGAAACAGTGGGCTTCCCTCATGCTCCTTTAATGCACAGTATTATTTCTTCAAGACCAACTCTTGTCTCAAGTGGCTGCTTCCATGACCCTTCTTGGGCCAAATACAAGGTAAATACAAACAGCTATATTCAGTTTTTGCCAAGAGGTAGGAAGCTCTTTGACTAGTATTTTAAGATCCCTGAGCTCTTGCTGACCGTTCTTTCTTAATGACAAGGACAGTCTTCCTGGGACAGTCACCAGCCCAAGCCATGACCCTCCGATCCAGAAGTTTCATTTGTTTTACCCAATTCACAGGAACCCAACCCTTACCATGCGGACTGGCATTGAGACGCCAGCCTCTATACCTCGAAGCCCAACACATTGGCAGTTTGTGGTGGCGAACCCTCAAGGTGCAAGAGGAGAGCACAGACCTGCTTCCTGTGCCCCTGCGCCCTGAGCACTCTCACTGCTGAAGTGCGGGGCCCTGCGTGACATAGAACAGCCAGAGCCCCCTTCTCGTTCCCCTGTCCCCTGCCAGTGCCCGCAGGGCGTGGGCCAGAGCCACTGGCCTCCTCACTCCTCTCCCTTGTGGCCCGTTGCTTCGTACAAGAGAAGGGAAGTTGAACAGTCCTGAAAGTCAGCCCTCCTCCCACTGTGTCCCCTGTTCCCCACAGGTCCTGTCCCTGACCCTCCTCCCCGGCCCCCTCACTTCTACTCCAACTTGTTTCCTATACCTGCATTTTTTAAAAGGTATTTTTTAATAAGAAATCTTAAAAGCCTACACCTTTCCACCCATCCACCTGTCCAGGATGAGGCATATTTGGACAGTGAGTGGATTTAAATCTTTTTTACATCATTTGAGCTCCTCACAGAAGAGCCATTCTTTCTCCAAGCGTGACGTTTGTTCACTAGACGTTCACTGACGTCGTGCCTTTGGGGTGAGACGCGGGGTCTTGCAGGAGCGTCTCAGCTTCCACTTTCCAGGAGACAAGCTGCTGCCCCCAGTGGGATGGGGGGAGTCTCTGCCATGATCACCGTGACTGACAAGTATTTACCAGCCCCCCCCACCCCCAGGGCTCTCCTAGCATCACCAGTAGTGTCACGAAGCCCTGACCCCGCCTGGGTGGAGGGGGGGACCACATCCCACAACCCCTTCCCTCATCTGAGGCCAGAGCAGCACTTTCTAAACTACGAGCTTCAGGGCCGCTCTCTTGCACCGCAGCTCAGTGTGGCTCTGTCTCAAGCAGCCCAGGCAGGTTTGCTTGTTTCCTTCATGCTCTGATCTCCCAAAGGGGACCCCCAGTCTCGGAGGGCGGGTGGAAGGGAGGCCAAGCTGCGTGGAAGAAAGTGGCGTGGCCTGGTTCTGTGCACACTCGACAAGCAGCCTACTGGGACGCGTGGCATTGATGGCACAAGTCGAATGTAGCCACCTGCCCATGAGCCCAGCAAGCCCAGAAGCTGGGGTCTCCATGCCTCTCCAAGCAGCCCGGCCCACCGGGGGAGTTCCATATTCTTCCACACCCCTGGCCTTTCCCAAAAGGCTGGGGTCACCGATTTGTTTCCCACCGACTTTCTCATGCGGGCTGCTGACCGGATCTCAATACGGACGGAGCGCCACAGCCTCGCCAGAGGGAGCCGCGGCCACGTGGACAACCAGGGTCCACTGAGATGAAGAGGGAACGCCGGCCGGGGTGGCATCGGCTGTCCTCTGGGCTGCTGTGTGCCCTCAGGTCTGTGTGGGCACCTGTACCCTTCCTCGGGCAACCTCCCTGGTTGCCGCCTGTTCTCATAACCCACCCTCGGAGACAGGGACTCCAAACTCCCCAGCCTTTGCTGGAGGAGAGCGAGCGTGAAATCCTGGTGCGTTCTGAAGCATCGGAGCTCCAGAGCTCGCTTTTTTGAACCAAGCAGCCCAGCTGGGCAGTGCAGTGTGCGGGGCAGACCCTGCGGGGGGCGGTGGCTGGGCTGACCTTCAAGGCTTGCGCTGCAGACGGTGGTTAAACCTGAAAAGCCGGCTCTCCCTCGGAGGGAAAGACACTTCCCGAGAAGAATCTAGGTGTCTTTCCGGGCCCATTGATAAATCATTTTTGTAATAGGTCCAAAATAAATGTTCTCGATTTAGAAGAGCTGAGTGGCTGTTAGTAGTGATAACATCATAATCCTTCTCGTATCCAAAGGTTTCTAGTTTTTTCAGGGAAATTTTGACATTCGTGAATGAAATAGTTCCGTTTGGGTCATTGCTGAACATCGGCCCTGTTGCGCTGCTCTGACTCTGTATGTTCTGCCGACTGCGTCACTGTGCTGCTGTATCTAGATCCAACCACTGTTGTTGTTTTTCTAAGAGAAATAAATTCCTAATGAAAAGAACCGCACTGCTTTCCTTCTGCTGAGCTGTTCTGTTCCTTGTGCCTGTGACAGTGGCCCCCCAAGATGCCATCACCTGCCTTCAAGTTGACCCCACCCAAAGGTAGCCCGAACACTGGCCACCCCTGCCCTGCCCTTAGATGGCCCATCTCCAGTGGGCAGGGCCTAAGGATCTCCCCAAACCCTGTCCAGGTTGAATGGCCCAGAAGTGCTCCAAGCACCAACCAAGAGCCAGGTGAGAAGTCAGCGCGGGCACCCAGACGTCAGACGGCGTCCACACCCGGACCTGGCGTGTTTTATGTGACAGGCGTCGTAACTCGGAGGCGGGCTCTTTGGAGAGGGCTGTCCTGCCTGTCAGCCCATAGTCCCTCCTTGCTGTTTGGAACCCGGGAGGGTGAAGGTGTAGTAGCCATATGAAGCTTATTTTCATTTATTGTTTTTAATTGTTTAATGTTTCATCAGTGTAATATAGGCCAAAATAATATAGGTCCCAGAGTATTGCAGGTATTCGCTGTTCCCCACCCTACAGCCCTGCCAACCCATTTTATTTTGTTTGAAAAAATTTTATTGATTGATTTATTTTCTATTTATTTATTTTTTTAGAGAGAGAGAAACATTGACTTGTTGCTCCACTTATTTATGCATTCGCTGGTTGATTCTTGTATGTGCCCTGACTGGGGATGGAACCTGCAACCTTGGCGTGTAGGGACAATGCTCTAACCAACTGAGCGCCCGGCCAGGGCCTGCCAACCCTTTTAGACTTTTACTTCCCAGAGGGTAAGATAATACATTTGTGTTGATTTAAGCCACTAAGGCTGTGGTCACCCGCTGCAGCAGCCAGAAGCAGCGAGTGCAATACCTGACGTTGATACAGCCGTCACATTCCGGTGTCCCGCACCCCCTCCCACCTTCCTCCGCACCGCGTCTGCGTGGAGCCTCCCCAACTGGCTTCTGAATTCCTAAGGGCGTGGACTCCCTTTCCTTCTTCTGTTGGGCCCCAATAGCCTAACACCATGTGTTAAGAGAGAAAGAAAAAAGAACCTATTTTACAAGTTCAACATTTTATAAGTCCTCATGTTTCGCTTGTTTATTTCCCTTTGGGCTTTGCGGGCTGTCAGTGAAGTTTCATTTGAAAACCCCTGCCGGCGTCCTTTAGCCAAGGGAAACAGGCCCGGGGGCCGCTTTGTCCCCACTTGGCCAGAGGAGAAGGTGGGCCAGCGAGGGGCTGGCTTTGAGCCAGGGGAGCCGGTGCGGGACCGGGCTCTGCAACCCCCCGCCTGTGGCCTTGGGCAAGTTACTCCCCCAAACCTAAATCTCTTCCTCTGTCAAACTCTTGCACCGTTCACTCCACAAATGTTTGCTGAGCTCTTACTATGTGCCAGGCACTGTCTTTGACCCGAGATACAAAAAGGAACAAAAGCTTGGCCGGTGCGGCTCGGTGGTTGAGCATCAACCTATGAACCAGGAGGTCACGGTTTGATTCCCGGTCAGGGCACATTCCCAGGTTTCAGGCTTGATCCCCAGTGGGGGCCGTGCAGGAGGCAGCCGATCAATGACTCTCTCACCATTGATGTTTCTCTCCCTTCCTCTCTCTGAAATCAATAAAAATATATTTTCAAAAAGGAACAAAAGAGGCAAAAGTCTCTGCTCTTGTGGGGCTTGCCTCCTAGAAAGTATGGAAAGACACACAAATAAATACATGGGATGGTCATTAAAAATGCCAAGGAGAAAACAATAAGGCAGGGAAACAAATACCCTTCCTCAGGCGAGTGGTTACAGAACTGTGTACGTTCAGTACCATGGAACACAACTCGGCAAGAGAAGGGGGGGAAATATTGACACGCGCAGCAACCTGGACGGGTCCCAGGGGAATTGTGCATCATTCTCGGAAAGTCGAAATTGCAGACAGGCAACAGATGAGGGGGGGCCGGGGTGGGGGTGACGAAGGGCAGCACCAGAGTCTGTGACGACGGAATAGTTGTACATCTTGGTCGAAGTGGTGGTTACACAGATCTACACCTGTATAAAAATGGCATCAAGCCATCCACACGCGCGGGACCCGGGTCAGTTTCCCAGCTTTGATGCTGTTACAGTGACATAAGCTGCAGCCAGCGGGGGGAACTGGGTGGGGGTGCAGGGGGTCCTCTCTGTACTGTCTTTGCGACTTGCTGTGAACCTATGACTATTTCAACATTAAAAGTTTTCTTTAACACGTAAGCAAATATAAACTACAGTAAGGAGCAAGGGTAGGCGTGACGTGGGGCTGAAACTGCGGGTTGAGCGTTAGGACGTGAGCACCGCGCGGGGGCGGGGGGGAGGTCTGCACCTAGCATCCTGGGAACGCGCGGTGAACGCAGAGGTCAGCGTGATGTTTAAACAGCGTGATCCGGTTTTTGGTGAGACAGTATTGCTGTGGTTGTATTTTTACGTCTCTAGCTCTTGGAGATGCATACTGAAATATTTACAGATGACGTGATACGAGGTCTGGGATTTCAAGGTAAGACAGAATGTGGGGAAGCGGATGGGGTGCGGCGATGGGCTGGGCGGGGCCGGGTTTGGAAAGTGGGGGTGGCGTCCCTTGAACCGCCACTAGCACAGGGAAAACCTCTCCCCCCAGACACAGGTGGACTCCAAACACAGTTCTCCTGCCGGTCCCCGAGGTCAAGACCACGCGCACGGTGTGGCTCCCAGTGTGGCAGGCTGGTGGGGCCGCTTTCTCTGCCTCGTTTCTTTCTCGGGTGGTCAGGTGCCTGCTGCCACCGGGGTGACCTAAGAGCCCGGCCCCAGCAGGCCCTGATGTTGGCTCAGTCGGGTGAGTCTCTGAGCTCCTACGTCTCCATCTTTCTGCCCGTCTCTGGCATTCCTGGTCTCCTAAGGTCTCAGACACGCTCCCTCCCTTCCCACTGCCCTTACTCTCCCCTCAGCCCCAGGTTTTTCTCCCTCTGAGTCCATTCCCCATGTGCCAAACCCCAGCCCTCTGAGGTTTCCGGAGGGTGGGGTTTGGGGCTCAGAGGCCAGGCCCCAGGAAACTGCTCTCTGAAGCCACTGGCAGCTCCAGGGCTTTAACCACCCCTTCATTTGGCCCATTTAACTTATTTGTCTCCAACGCGTCCCACGTGGGATAACAGGAACCAGTCGTCTCTCCCCCAGGGCCCCTTCCTTCCAAGAACTCAGTCACCCCAGAGCTGCTGTCTCCGGAGCAGGGAGGGGCTGGAGCAACACGCTGCCAGCGCAGGGTCTGAGGTCGGCCGGCCGGGCTCTCTGGGTTTCCCCTCCGCCCACCCAGCCACCTCGGTTTGGAATCGGCTGTGTTTGGCCCGCACCGAGCAAGGATGGCGTGACATGTGCTGAAATGCCCAGGGGCCGTGAGGACCTGTGTTCTGTGTGTGGGGAACGCTCTCTTTATCTGCAGAAATGTATCTGACTCCTGGCTTTCGCTGGGCCTGGGAGCAAAGGGTGGTCCCCAGCAGGACGAGCTGCCCAGCCCTGGCCCTGGCAGAGCAGCTGGCCTCAGATTCACCGGCAGCCTTGGGTCCGGTCCATTCCCTCTGCGCCGCCCTGTGGCACCTGGCACAGTGGACACGTACCCCAGGCACCTCTCAGCAGCTGGCCAAGACCCGCCAGGTGCGCCCCTTTGCAATTTCCAGCTCTTCTGCTGCCCAGCCCCATTTTAACTGGAAGCAGGTTGGCACAGAGCTAACTGAGCTCTCCCCACCAGCTTCCTCTCTGCCTAGCTTTTGATGCTAAAGCCATCCCAATGCCAGTCCCACAAAGGGAGCCCAAACCAGCACAAGCGGGGAGGAGAGAAAAAAACGAGAAATGTGATGAATTCAGTGGATTTTCACACCAAGTTCTCTTGAGGAGCCCGGCCGGGGCCTTGACAAGGACCCAGCGTCTGGGCTGAGCCGCTGGCCCGGCTACAAGGGCGTCCGTCCCCTTTCACAGTGGCCCAGGACTCGCCAAAGATTCGACAAACGAGAGGGTTTGAGGTTGAAAAGTGTAGTTCTGGGATTTTGCTCATGTTTTTGTAGATGATACACAGGCCTTCATCCAGTGGATGGAAGAAGCTGGGGCGATGTACACATAACGTAGCAAGCAAGGGCCAGATGACGGCGACAATCGCGCCTCAGTCCCTTGCAGGGCCGGGCTGCGGGCAGCGTTTTCGGAGGCCTGGTCTCTTGTGTGGCTTGTCTTGTAGTGGGTGTTGGGGCCATTTCTACAGGACTAGGAGGGGGCGCATGACATCACACCTCTTTGCAATGTAATTTGTGGAAATTCTGAAAGGCTATGGAAGGGATAAATTGTTTTCAATGATCTTTTATTTCCTAAGGAATAGATTTGAGCTTGACCTCCGCCCTCCTAAACCTGCTAATAGTTGTTTCCCTGCTCTTTTCACCCTGGTCTCCACTTGCCCACGGCCCAGGCCCGAGTTCACCATCTGCCCAGTGTTTTCCTGTCCACACATTGCCCAGCAGAGAACCTGTTTCTGAATTTTTTGAGTGAACTGCCCCCCTGTCCTATAATTTAAACAGATGAGATAGGTAGGTAGGTAGGTAGGTATCACACTCTCTATGACAACGACCACCTCCCCCAGGAACAACAGGCCCTTGGGGGGGGGTTGAAAGAGCCTGGGGCTCAGGAAAAGAGACCCCGGGCACCATCTGAGACTGAGTACAAGAAAGTTACACCAGCTCATTTAACATAGAGATTGAACTACATCCATTTGCCGGCTTCCCGGGAGCAAATGCTCCCCCCATGGCTGCCGTCACACACCCGGGCGATGTCACTGAATGTGGGGCTGGGAAGACAAGCACGTGATTGGCTGTCCGGTTTGTATTTGCAGACCCAGCACCACATGGGAGATCACCATGGGGTGGATGCAAATGGCCTCTCAGGCCGGAAGTCCCCCATTCCCTCTTCTGTCCACTGCAGCCCCCAGAGGTTTGGAAGCACTTTCCTCTCAATTCCTGTTTTACCTTCTGCCCCTCCTCCAGCAGCACAGGCCAGAAGCTCAACAATCCTTATCAACCCGCTGACCAAAGCCAGCCAGATAACATACCTTTATTTTCTTAAACACAGAACCATAAACCAGACCAAATAAATTTTTTTTCTAGATATGTAAAAAGAAAATATATACTTGTTCTTGAATGCAGAGGGTGACGGAAGGAAGTGGGTGGTGGCCACTGCGGGAACAGACCCCCCACCGAAGTGGCCCTGGCAGCAGGGGCTGGAGGGCCCAGAGGTCACAGCCTCTAACAATGGAGCTTGATTTGGGGGTTGGAGATGGCCTCAGGAAAGGTGGGGTGGCAAGTCTGGGCTGGGGTGGGTCAGCTCGGAGCCCTGCGAGGCTGCAGAGGGAAAAGGGAAGCCTGTCCTGTGCGTGTGTGCGTGTGCGTGTGCGTGTAGGGAAAGGAGCCCCACGCACCATCTGGGAGTCTCCGAGTACAAGGAAGTTACATCAGCTCATTTAATGTAGAGATTTAACTATATCCACTCGAGAGAGAGATGACAGATGAGGCAGTTGCTCACACCGTTTCACGTTTCACACAGGAACCGTATTTCCCTGAGGGACGTGAGCGGGACACAGGGAAGTCTGATCAGCTGGCCTCACTGTCCCCCTTGGTGAGAACACCTCATTGCGTGTGATTCTGGGGTGTAAAGATGCCTATTTGTCACCCAGCCTGGGCCCTCCCAAGAGGCCAGCTGCTAGAGATGATCACCGCCGTAAAGAGAATCTCGTAACACCCTCTGAAGCACCTGCCCCCCAGGTGTGTGCATTTACTTTTTGCAGCAATCCTAGAGGCGGCCCCTGCGCGCACTCCGGCGCAGCTCCGGCACCGGTGGGCTCTGGCTCCGGGGAGGATGGGCCCAGGAACCATGACCGAGGGAGCAGCTTCCCTCAGCTCCTCCTGGGCCGCTGCTGGGGCTGGGCTGGGACACCCCCAGGGGTCACGAGGTTCCTGAACTGAAAGAATGCCAGCTCCTGCCCACTCCAGACCTGCGTGACACTTAACATAAGTTTTAGAGTGAGGAGCGTCTTGGAACCTGGTTTTTCTACATTAAAGAAAAAACACCTGTCAGTTTCCTGGCGCCGCTTCTGAAGCCGCGGTTCCCAGCCTGCCCTTGAGCCGCGTCAGCTTCGGCTGCCTCTTAGCATCTCCGCCTGCGATGCCCGGCCCGCCGCCGCTCTGTCCCCATACAGAAAGCCGGGTGACTGAGGTTGTCCCCCTGCCCCCCAGCACCCTCGCCTCCTCTGGGCCCCACGCTCTTGTTGGGAGGAGGGATCTGCACCCAGACCCTCTGAGACGAGCTGCCAAGTACTTCGCTTGCTTTGCTTTTTCATCTAAACCCCGGAGACCTCAGGACCAGCGCCTGCGTGTCCCTAACGTGTCCTCGGAACTTGCTGCGAGTGGAACCATGGGCGGTTTCATTTTTAGTTGCGACGTCCGCTGCCTTCCCCCACCCTGATCGCTTCCAAGAAACACCCGGTTCCCCCTCTCCCCCCACCTCCCAGCTCAGCAGCAAAATGGAAACAGGCGCTTCCACAGCGCCCGGCTCTGGCTCTCCGTCAACAGCGAGGACGCCCTGCCTCCTTCCCCTGAGCTGGCATCGGCGGGGACAGCCAGGCCCACACGTGTAATTAGCAGCATCGTTTCTTTGTGTGCCAGAACGCCACCACCCACGTGAGGCTTTGGCAAGTGGACTGTCACTCATTTTCGCAAACAATTCAATGGGCTTTTAAAAAGTGCCTCCGACGAGCAAAGAAAAAACCAGAGTGACAATTCAGCCTTCAGTTCCAAAGTTACTTGAGAGTTGCTCTGGGGACAGGGAAGCCAGGCTCAGCTGGAGGGAGCCTGCTGTTCGCGGGGCAGCCGGGGAACCACAGTCGGGAGAAGGAGGCTGAAGCGCCCGCGTTCCTCAGGCAGCTGCAGCATGTGCCCCTGGCTCTCATTTTCCCATCTGCTTAATGGGCGCCTTGGTACCTGCATGTTCGCCAGAAACCTGTAGCGAGGCCCCAAGGAGATCATTAGGCAGGGCGGGTGCTTTGCGATCTATAGGGGGGGGTTGTTTTTTAGGGAGAGAAAAAGCGGTGCCATTCCTAAGGCAAATCAAGGGGCTGGAGGCCTCTCTGACGGCACCCTACACTGAGCGCCACCTCCCCACGAAGCGGCCCGTAGGCAGCCCGAGGGTTAAAAAGTGATGCTTACACAACCCAAAACCACACGGTACAGCCTCGGGGGACCTGTGCCATCGCCAATCCCCGGCCCAATGTGTTTCCTTCTGTTTCCCCAGAACCCTGAAGGAGATCCAGTACCAAGTTCTGGAACTTATTAGAATCCCTGTTTCCACCCACGGCCCTCACCCTGCGGGGCCCTGGCACCGCCCCAGCTGCCCTCTCCCTACTCCATCTTCCGACTTCTGTAGCTCAGTCCAACCTCTCTGGGCTCCAAAGAACCCTTCCTCCCTGTCTGTGTCGGGGGGAGCCAGCTGGCAGGGATGGGGTGACCTAGCTGGCAGGGATGGGCTTCCCGAGGACAGCTGCTAACAGGGGAAGGCTCCCAAATTCATATTTATTATTCCATTGAAATGTTTTCGTTTGATGGTGTCCTTGAAGCTCTCCAGGGCCCAAACTTAAGAGCTTGTGCAAATGTTGAAACAAAACGTGCCTTTGGGATATCTTTTCTCTCCTAAACCTCCCTTTTAAACTCACTCGCTGCTTTCTCTCAGAGTGACAGTGAAGATGTGAGTTCCCGTCTTTCCTGAGAGGCGTCTTCCAGAACATGAACCAACCCACAGCCTCTCAGCGTTGAAAAAGGGCCCTCGGTTCCCCCTACCTGTGGAGATTTGGGGAAATGGGCTCATTTGGTGGGGAAGGGGGTGGGGAATGCGAGACAGCCTCAGTCGGTGGCCCTGGAAAACCCCCTCACACTATTTAAATCCACCCTGACGCCAAGTCATGCACTAAAGACGGCATGTGCGCCCCTCTCCTCCAGCTGCTGCAGGACTCAAGGGCAGGGCTGGGCCTGTTCATCTCTGGGTCTCTGGGTCCAGCACTGCCCGGAGTTCGGGGACTGTCACCTGTGATGTACTCAACCAGCACCTATTCAAGACAACAGGTGGGTGAGGGACATTCACAAGGCAACGGAAACCGCTCTATTGGCTGGATCAAGACCCAGGTTCTGTTCACTGAGGTTTTACTCTTCCGTCTCTTTCCATTTTCTACTCGGAGAGTGACTTCTGTATTGGAGGTGAACGAAGAGGACTTGTCCTTACACAATGGTCTATGGATTATTTAGTCAGACCTCTGGCTTGGGCAGCGGGCGGGGATCTGAACCTTCCAGGGCTGCCCATCAGGACCTGGGCTCTCGGAAACTGATTAGCACAAAGACCCCTCTACAGCCTGACCTCAGCAGGGGGCACCTCTCTGGGGAGGCCTCTGGGGGAGGGGGGCTGCCCAGGGCCTCCGAGGTTCCCCTCTGCTGGGACCTCCCCACCAGGAGCCCAGGCGCTCTCCCTCCAAGGCTCGCCAGCGCCCCCGTGAGCCCGAGCCGGGCACTTCAGGAAAACTGCTCCCTTCTGGGGGTGAGGGTCTGGGGAGCCCCGGACATCCAGGAAAGCATGGGGCGGCTTCTCCCGGGGAAACCAGCATTCTCGCTTGCCAAGGGAAAGTCACTGACGATATGAGCGACTCCCCAAAGGACGTTTACTGTACCCCCTGCCCCTTTCTTTGGATGCAAAATGCCTCCAGAGGAGACAGCCGTTTTCCCTGATTTTCCTTTGGCCACTGATTTTCCTTTAACTTGGCCACTTGGCTGGAGTAGCTCCGGGTTGGCAATGGAGCCATCTCCCGGCCTTGTTACCCAATCCCAGGCCCACCAGGTCGCCCCCTCACCCCCCTGGCTGCCCTCTGCACACCGTCCAGCTCCGAGCCTCACCCTCTCCTGCTCAGACACCCACCTTCCGCTTCAGCCATTTGAACGACATTCAGATCCAGCTTCCTAACCCGGGGGCTCTTCCTGCCACCGTTCAGAGGTCATGGGGTAAGAGCCCCAGCCAAGGAGTCAGAAATTAGTTCAAATCTGCCAGCCTTCCCGGTATAACCTTGGACAGACCGCACAACTTCTCTGGGTCACTAATATTTATTGATCCCCTATGGACCAGGCACTGTGCTGCGCACACTGCATATATTATTATCTCATATTATTACCTCATCTTATGTTGGGACCCATGGTATCTCCATCTAACAGGCGAGGAAACTTAGGCTTGGAAAGACACATGCCTTGCCCAAGACAACAGCTAAACAATGACGGAGCGATCAGCAAGATGGCGGCGTAGGCGGCAGCTGCGCCCGCCGCCTCCCGCAACCACATCAAAATCACGACTAAAACACAGAACCACCAGCACTCAGAGCCTCCTGAGACTGGCTGAACAGAAGCCCCGCAACCAGGGAGCTGAAGCAGCACCGAGAGCGGGTGGAGGGGCGCAGGTGAGGGGCTGAATCGGAGACGCGGCCGCGGGCCCACACCGGGTGCCGAGGTTGAAACCTGGAAGGGAATCTCAGCGGCGGAGGTTTCCCGGAGGAGGGAGGGTCCCAGCCCCACATCCAGCCCCCAGCCCAGGGCTCCAGGGCCGGGAAGAGACGTCCCCACAACTCCGGGCTGTGAAACCAGCGGGACTGTCCCTGAGGGTCGCGGGGCTGCGGGAGCCCCAGCAGCTCCTCTTAAGGGCCCGGCGCTGACTCACTCGGACACGCCCCCTCTGAGCCCAGCGCTGGGAGCAGCCTGAAAGGACCTGGGACACGCGGGGAGGAACTAACCTGCCTGAGATCCGGGCGAGAGGCGGAGGGCGGCTTCCTCCCGGGCAGAAGGGCTGGCGGAGGCCGTGGCTCCTGTGGCGAGTCCTCCCCACACACAGCGGCAGCAGGCGCCATGTTTGAGTCGCCAGCACCTGACTCGCACCTTTGGCCCCGCCCCGTGATTCCCGGAGGCCCCGCCCCTCCCCACCTGCAGCTCATCCAGGCCATTTCCAGGGGCTTTTCTGTGCAAGTGGCCTGTCCAGCCTCATGCTTAGGGCTTTCCTAAAATCTCTCAAACAAGCAGCAGCGTGCCCCATACAACTGGACAAGTGTCCCCAGGCCTGGCAAAGGCGGCAGCCTGCATTGGCTCATAGCTTGGCCTCTCCTGGACACCTCCAAGCCCAGCACAAGTAGTAACCAACTACGGTTTGCTGAGTAGCTCATGCTGGGTGGCCCTGAGCAAGGCACTGGCACCTCCCAGGAGGCCTCAGAGACAGCGCACCTGGTGCTCAGACTCAACCACGCTGGATTACAGCTCTGCCACATCCACGAGTGACACTCAAGGGGCACACTTGGTGAACACCAAAGCTCCACTGAAGTAAATCCTGATCCATAAGGGTGTTTCCTGCACAGCAGCTCTTTGGCTATAGTTGCAGCTGGTCCTCACAGCTGATTGGCCTGGGGGTCAGTTCTTCCCAGGGACGCCAACAGCAACCAAGGCTCAACTACAACAGGACAGTGCACACAGCCCACACAGGGGAGCACCTAGAAGGCCCAGCTCAGGTGACTGGGGAGGCTGAGCCACTGGACCCTACAGGACACCTACTACACAAAGCCACTCTACAAATTCCAGAAGACATAGAAGCTCTACCTAATACATAGAAACAAACACGAGGAAGCAGCCAAAATGTGGAGGCAAAGAAACATGTCACAAAGGAAAGAACAGAAGAAATCTCTAGAAGAGGAACTAAATGGAATAGATCCAAGCAAGCTAACAGAGAGTTCAGAATACCGCTTATAAGGATGTTTAAGCAGACTGTTAGGGAAATAACTGAGAAAATCGATAACAAAATAAAGTATCAATTTGAAATGAAGACTACAGGAACTGAAATGAAGAATAATTTACATGGAATCAACAGTAGAGTAGAGGGCGCTGAGAATCAAATCAGCAATTTGGAACATGAGGAAACAAAAAACACCCAACCAGAAGAGCAAAAAGAAAAAAGAATCCAGAAATATGAAGATAGTATAAGGAGCCTCTGGGACAATTTCAGGAGGCCCAACATTCATACTACTGGGGTGCCGAAAGGGGAAGAAAGAGACCAAGGAATTGAAAACCTATTTGAAAAAATAATTACAGAAAACTTCCCCTACCTGGGGAAAGAAATCGACTTACAAGTCCAAGAAGCACAGAGGGTCCCAAAGAAGAGGAACCCAAAGAGGCCTACAGCAAGACACATCATAATTAAAATGCCAAAGGTTAAAGACAAAGAGAGAATCTTAAAAGCAGCAAAAGAAAAGCAGTTAGTTACCTACAAGGGGGCACCCATACGACTGTCAGCTGATTTCTCAACAGAAACTTTGCAGGCCAGAAGGGAGTGGCAAGAAATATTCAAAGTGATGAAAAACATGGAACTACAACCAAGATTGCTCTACCCAGCAAAGCTATCATTTAGAATTGAAGGTCAGATAAAGAGCTTCTCAGACAAGGAAAAGCTAAAGGAGTTCATCACCACCAGACCAGCACTACAGGAAAAGTTGAAGGGTCTTCTTTAAGAAGAAGCTAATGAACAAAAGAACCTGATGAACTAAATAAATCCAGAGACATTGACGCATGCAACAGACGATCGTATTTCAGAGGAAAGAGGGAAGGGGGGTGGAGGGTGGGAAGAGATTAACCAAAGAAGTTATATGCATAACCCATGGACACAGTTAATAATGGGGTAAAGGCCTGGGAAGGGGGTGGGAGGGAAGTGGAGGGGATCAATTAGGGGGGGAAATGGGATACCTGTAATACTCTCAACAATAAAGATAAATTTAAAAAGTAAAAAATAAAAATAAAAAAATATGATGGAGCTGGGTGAGAATTTAAGTGGTCGACCTTCATGACCTGATGTTAACCAAACCTCTCATGGTAACCAATAGTAAAGAAAAATAATAATAAAGGTAACTGACACTATAATATACAGATTGTGTATTACAGATTGTATACCTGAAACCTATATAATGTTATTAACCAGTGTCACCCCAATAAATTCAACAAAAGGGGGGGGGAGCTCTAACAAACTTTTATACCCAGTAATTTCAATTGCAAGAAATAATTTGAAATGTTTGGGGGGAAGGTAACAAAGGAATTCTTTCATTGCTAAGATTCTGGCAAAAGCTGCAAATTTAGTAAAAATGGACCCACATACACCCATCTAGGAAAATTCAGGGATCTACTCCCTCTGGGAGGGGCAGGAACAACCCTCCTGGAGGACCGGGATCCCACCTCTATAATCACCAGGATCTGTACATACAGATATTTACCAGGCAGCCTGTGTTTCTCCCCCTGCTCTTCATACAGCGGTAAGAGCTGCGACATGTGGACCAAAAGCCACATACTTGCAAAGCCATCCTTCCTCTGGAGACCGAGAAGCAGTAAATTCCTTTCCTGGGAGCATCTCTATCAAGCAGACATCTGTTGCTCTTAGGCGATCCATATGCCATAACAGTTTAAAAAACAGAGTTTAAATGCCTAAATAAGAAGAAAACAGTTTGCCCACGTTGCAAAACACCATATAAACTGTGCTGAAATTAGCACGAGGGAAACATTTATCTTCCCTAGATAATCTCAAAACTGGCCTTTTTGGATGGTGTGTAATTATGTTTATTGGCATGAAAGATGGTCATGATATGTCGCGAAAGGAGAAAAAAAACTGGTTGCAGATACAAACCAGACTTTTTTAAAGGAGCACTTGACGCCACTTCCCTGGCTGGGGTGAGGCTCCTTCTGCATGTCCTGCAGAAGGAAAGGAAGAGTGAATGGATGGTGGCCTTCTCCCTGAAAGAATAGAGGAAGAGTCCCATTTTTTAGCTGGAATGGCCAAAGATTTGCCTGAGCTGAAATCTGGCCCAGCCTGGTAGAGAGACAGATGGTGGGCTGTGGGGTCTAAAAGACTGTGGGCTGGGCTCCAATCCTGGCACCACCAACCACGAGCCATGGTGACCTGGTGCAGGTTCAATGCCTCTGACGGTCAGTTCCCCATGGATACAGTGGAAGCCATGCCCACTGCACAAGTCTGATGCCATCGGCAGTGTGCCCGGTACATAGGAGGTGCTCAGGAAGGAGTGGGCCTCTCTAGCGCCCCAATTCTGCATTTTTAGGACAATCACAGGGTTAGCTGTTAGCGAGGGGCAGCACTAAGACGTGAATGAGAGCAACCAAATTTTGAGGTCCTGGAACTCAGTCACTCACTCAGGAAGCATTACGGGGGGCCTGCTGTGTAGCTGCCCTGGGCCAGGGGAGAGAGGCCACAAACTGCTAACAGATAGGCAGCCATGTGCCAGGGCTCCGGAGGGGCTGGGAAGGGGCGGATGGCGGGGAGCTAGTCAACAGAGTCCTTAGGAAAGGCCTCAGGGGCAGACAGGGCCCGGAGGGCCAGAAGGCGAGGTGGAGCTGGCTCCTCTCCCCTGACCTCGTGGGCCTGCGACCATCGTCATGACCTGACTTTGGATTCTGAGAACAAGCAAAGGCACGAAGGCGCTTACTCGGGGGAGCAGCATGGCCGGGTCTGTGCTTTTAAAAAATAGATGCTGGACGAAGATGGGGGGGTGTGGAGTGAGGAAGGCTGAGCAGCGAGGAGGCTGTCACAGCCATCGGGGAAGGGCCGAGGCGGGCAGGGTGGTCAGGCCCCAGGCCGCGGGAATGGGAAGGCACGGATGCATTCGAGCTGGGTCCCGGAGGAGAATCTGGAGGGTTACTGATGGAGCAGACAGAGTGCAGGAAAGCAGAGACTCTCAGGCCACCTCCAGATGCCCCCACCCAGGGCTCTGGGGGGAATGGGAAAGAACCCCTCTTTCCAGGCGGAGACAGCACCATCCACACTAAGCACTCAGGGCGGGCACCGCCGACAAGACCCTCACTCACAGGAGAGAGGGACCCCCAGGTCTCTGCGTGAGCAACTTTGGACTTGCAAAGCTTACAATGCCTGTGGGAACCCAAAGAGAGTCCATCTGCTCTGCCCAAGGTTTGGGTCCTTCCCACAGGGATTCTGCCCCTGCCCCCAGCTGTCATGAGGTCTCTCCCCTTCCTGCCCAGGCGCCAGCCCACACCAGGCACAGAGCTCACTGCATTGTCTGCAACTAACCTTGGGAAGAAACGCAAATTTAAAAACCCTGGAAGCTAATGGTTCCACAAGACCATTTAGCACTTAAATAAATGCAAGTTCTAGAACAGCCACAGCCCACATAAAAGTAAACAAATGACAGAGCGAGAGTCAGGATTGCACTGGCCTCGCAGTTTGCAAAGCTTGTAAACAAAGCGAGCTCCCAGAGCCAGAGCTGGACCTGGGAGTTGGATCCCAAAGCACCAGCTCCCAACTCTATCACACGTGGAGGGCCATTTGTCCTGGTCAGCAAAACCATCCTGGGAAACGAGTTAACTAAGCTCTCCGTTCCCTAGAGTTCACGAAGCCTGGAATAAAAAGCTATCTCCACAAGAACAGAGCTCTCATTCTCGTGGTTTTTAAAAGAAATCACCACCAGTGTCACAGTGAAGCTCAACATCCTGATACTCAGGGGAAGGACAGATGTCTGAGCTTGTAGACTTAGAGATGATCACAACCAGCCGGTCATGTCCCAGCCATCCCTCTCCCAGGGGCCGGCCACTTTCTTTCTTGGAGTGGAGTTTTGTTAAAGACTCAATCTCATCTCCTGACCAGCTGCTCCCTAGAGGCGGGGTTTCTACCTCCTTCTTTGGTCACCTACAGTCCTGTACCCAGTATTTGGCCTGGGATGTAGTAGGTGCTCGTTAAATATCTGTTTTGTGAGTCAGTGAGCATCTTTGACAAATGACCACTATTCACCCCAGCCCTGGGTTTCCCTGGGGCCCTGTCCAGACAAGGGATGGACAGAAAAGGGATCTGGGGTCAGGGGACAGAAGATTTGGTTCCAGCCTCAGACTCTACCCCTCACCAGCATGTGCCTGTGTGAGTCATGTCATTGGTTTTGGTCTTCCGGCCTCTAAAGCAGAAGAAATGGCTGCTCTTTCACTTTTGCAGCTTTTCTGGATGAGGTGATGGGAGGGAATTGCTTGGACAGGTGCTCTGCATACATGAGGTGATCCTCACCACGGTTACTGCAATTGGGAAGGTGGGATGGTGCAGGGCCATGGGGAGGGCACGGACCACAACTTACTCTCAGAAAGCCAGGCAGGTCAGCAGAGTGGATTTGGAGGTATAACTAATGACTGCAAAGTCACAGAGAAAAATGTCACCCAGGCCATGCTCTCTGTACATGGGAACAGGAGATCAGGGTACAAACTGCGGAGCTAGCAGATAACATAAATACACGAGTGGCCTGTTGTAAGGCAATGGGAATGTTGGGGCCCGTGGCTAACTGGAAATTACACCCACGCTCTGCCTAAGGCACCTGCATTGAAAGATTGAAAACACGTGCCCCACCAAGCGCATCTGAGACCTGCAGGTGGAGAGCTGAGGTCCTGCAGACCGGTATGTTACGCATGTCTTTTTCCTGATGCCTTGACACCTAGGGTATCATTGACACTGGAGGGACGGCACCTCCCAGGGCCAGCCAATTCCTAGAGAGAGCACACAGCTGGAGCACACCTTTCGTATGCAAACTAACCACTCCAGAGCTCAGATCCCCAGCTGCCCCCTTCATCAGGTCCTCACACTCTGGGTTACCTGCCCTCATCACCCAGGGCCAGGTAGCCAGGGCCAGGTACCAGACCACTAGGGACAGCCCCTGTGCCCCAGAGCCCACGGAAGTTATTCAAACCAGCCAATCCTAAACCAGCTCCCCCTGCTTGCCTTCCCATGGAAGCCACAGCAAAGCCTCTCGCCCGCATTTCCCCCTGGCTCCCTCTGCCTCCGCACTGGCCTGGTGCTTCCCCGTGCGGCCCAGTGTGGCGTGGCAAGCCCCCCCCCCCCAGGAACTGTAACAAACTTCTTGTTAATGGCAGTCGTCTCCTGATTTGGCCCCCCCAAACCTGAGTAATAATAAAACCTACATTTAAAACACCTGTAAACTCCACTGGAGCTTCAAGCATCACAGCTGCTTTATTGCCATTGACTCTCGGCACCTGACACAGTCCCGAGTACATTGCAGACGCAATTTAAATACTAACCAATAAATGGATAGATGGCCCTGGCTGGTGTGGGTCAGTGGTTAGAGCATTGGCCTCAGCACCAAAGGGTCTCATGTTCGATTCCCCGTCAAGGGCACGAACCTGGGTTGCGGGTTTGCTCTCTGTCCCTGGTTGGGGCGCATGTGGGAGGCAACCAGTGGATGTGCCTCTCTCACATAGATGTTTCTCTCTCTCCCCTTTCTCTGAAATGGAAAAAGACATCCTTAAATGGGATTTATATATATAAAATGGATAGATGGACGGACAGACATAGGGGCGAGAGTGAAAAGCTGGAAAGCTGGGTAGAGCATCTGTCTGGCTACGTGGAGTTCCTACGCTTCAGTCTCACGTTTGCAGTGGCCTCAGGAAGCTGAATTCTGCACCTGCCTTGGTTCTGATTGGCACAGATGGAGGCAGCCAGGCAGGAGCAAGCCGGGGAAATGGCCGAGCTCACGCTGGTAGGAGTCAGCCATGGTTAAACATATGTGGCTCACCATCCTGCTGGCATTGGGCTTTGCAGGCAGCTCCTAAGTGAGAGGCTTTGCTTCTGGTAGACAATCTCCTGGCTAACTCTAGCTGTTTCCTCCATTCAAGTGCTGATAAACAGAGTGCCACCTCAAAGGGTCTCAGAACCCAGTGGTAAAAGGGTGACAGCCAGAAAGAGGCTCCAGCCCACCTGTGGGCACAGGCTCTCCAAAGGCAGCACCAGGCAGGCTGCTCAGCATCATGGGCCCCAAGATGACCCTATGTCTGCACTGGCCCAGCGGGTGGTCTGTGCCCCTGCATCTCCTGGCTGGTAAACTCAAAGTTGAGCGATAGAACCCTTACCCTAAAATGCATCAATCACTCTGGCCGGTGTGGCTCAGTTGGCTGGTGTTGTCCCTGCACGGAAAGGTTGCCGGTTTGATTCCCGGTCAGGGGACATGCCCGGGTTTTGGGCTTGATCCCTGGTTGGGTCATGCAGGAGGCAGTTGGTTGATATTTTGCTCTCATATCCATGTTTCTCTCTCCCTCTCCCAAGGAAATTTAGCAAGTGTTCCTTAGAAACTATTTATCTCTTGTCCCAGGCAGAGGGGCCTAAGATGTCCTGGGGAAGGAGGAGAAGCCCCCTGTTGGGGGATCCAGCATTTGCAGTTTCTGCTGGACACTCAGCTGGGTGACCCAGTTCTCAGCAATGAATGGCTCCATAAGACCATCCCTTCCCCAGGCTGGACAATCTAAGGGACTGCCCGAGAGGTCGCACTAGGGGAGGGCCATCAGTAGGGTGACCATGCGAACCAGTTCCCCCAGAACAGAACCAGCCTATGCCATTATCCCAGTGTAATTATTAAACTCACCCCCCCTTCTCTCTCAAAAGTGTCCTGGTTTGATTGGAAAATTAGACAGTCACCCTCAACATCATGCAATTTATAAATAAATGGCAAAGTCAGAAGGCTCACAAGTAACAGAGTCTGGTTGCTTTGTTTGCACAAACAGGAGTTTAAGGTTTGGCAAACATGCGGGAGAAGGTCTGGCAGGAGCAGACGGCAGGAAGAATTAGCAGAAGGGAACTGTGCCTGACCTTGGGCTCTGGTGGGCTTAGCTCAAAAGGGGGGGCGACCTGGGCTGGCTGGGTGAGCCTGGGCCAAGCAAGACTTCACTCGCAGCCTTTCTACCCAAGAAAAGACGTTCAGAGACAGCATCTCTGTCTCCTTGTTGAAGCCCCAAGCCCGGCATCCAGCAGAGGGTAGGGACAGAGAAGACAGGGTTGCGATGAGTCCCCAGACGGGCTGCGGGAGACAGGGACCGTGCCCGCATCTTATGACCGGCACCGGCTGTGCACCACAATCCCACTCAGCGCCACCTGGCATTGCTCTGAACAACTTCCCATTCGTCTTCCTTCCTTCCTGGCTGAGACCTTCTGTTGGGATGAACTATTTATCTGTGAAATGTCACAGACTGTGGGCAAAACCAGGACAAACCCATGCACAAGTAAGAGCCCTCTGATGATGTTCACACAGCTCCCCAAACCTGTCAGGGCTGCTGGGGATGCATTTCCTTCCCCCAGCGCTGAACTTGCACGAGCTAAGTATTTAACCCAAAAGGCGCCTGGCAGACAGCGCCCCCACTGGCCGGAGTCTGTGAGACCCAGTCCTTGAGCCCCTCGCCAGGTGAACCTGCGGACACGCGCGGGCCCCTCCCCCAGAGGCAGGGCAAAGACTGAACAGGTAAGAGGCGGCTGTAAGTTTCACCTGGTGGCCTCGCATGAGGTTTAATCAAGCTACTAAATGCTCAGTGTCCAGTGTTCAAGGACTCTTCCCGCCTCGTACGTGTGTGTGTTTGTGAACTTAAACTTCAAAGCTATTTGTTGTTTTTATGTAAGATAAGCCATCATGCAAAACTTACTGGTCAAGCAGTTAATCAAATACACGTATCCCATTGACGGGTTTTGCATATTTCGGTCCTTGCAGATAACAAAGCAACTCTAAACCCTGCACGGTCCTGAGAGTGAGTTCCTTGGCGTCCGGGAGCTGCGGTCCTGACAGCTCTGGGGGGCTCATGTGTTATACATTCTCGAAGCTCTTTTCGCTGAGGTTTGGGCATCGGGGGGCTCCTCTTCTTCCTCCTCGGCTCGCTTGTGCTTTAAAAACAAGTCAGACTTCAGGAAGCGGCTGTAGCTGTCGTACTTCATGAGGTTGAAGATCTAAGGGGGAAGGAAAAAGAAATCTGAGGGATGAGGCCGGCCAGGCCAGGACGCAGCCTATCAAATATTTACTAACGCCCATCACATGCCAGAGAAGGCAAAGACGCGCGAGACACACACCAAGACAGCTAGAGCAAGTCATGTGCCGGACAAAGCGGGTTTCCTGGACGTTTCTGGTCATCATGAAATAACTTCAGTGGAATACAGCAGCTTGGGGAGTCCCGTGAACAAGCCTCTCTTTATTTTCCACGGAAGCACAGGCCCACACGGCACTGATTCATAGCCTTGTATCAAGAGGGCCTTTAAGAATCTCCACTTTATTTGGATAAAATGACACAGGGGTGTATTTCTCCAGGAACTTGAGACAGAGGAATAGAAACGGTCCCTGTAGAGACGGTGGTGGTGTACAGGCCACTGTCGTATCAGACGAGGGCCATACTGTAAGACTCTCAGAAGCCTGGCCTCTGAGACCTCAAACAGACCTATTATTATGCCAAAAAGCAAAATGGGACTCATTCGGTGCAGGGCAGAGGAGTAAAACCACAGTCTGAGCGAGGAGGGGCCTCGGAGCAGGCCCTAAGTAAAGTAACAGCAGCTGGCTGCAGGATGCAGACACACGGCCGGGCCGGTGCCTGGGAATAAAGTGATTCTAAGGTGTGCTCAGCGGGTGCTCCAGGACCCCAGGGGGGCTGAGTCCTCTGGATTAGAAGACTGTCATCTGCCACACCGCAGGTCCTAAAAGAGTGTCCCCTCTCGACCACCGACCCTATTCCTAGAACCCCCTCCCCCACCCCACCCCCTGCCTTGCCCTTCAGTAGTGGGAGAGAAACAAAAAGGAAAACATTTTCGGCTCCCGAGGGGTACAGTGTCTTTTGAGAAATCTCCCCCCTCACCTCTCTCAGACCTTCCGACTGAACTTTCAGGACGTCCTGCAGACTAAAAATCCACCCTGCTGCCTTCACTCACCACACTGCCAGGGGCTCAACAAGTGGAAAGTTCCAGAGGTGTCTAGAGGTGTCTCTGCCAGGCAGGGCTATCAAGTGGGTGGTAAAACCCTGACATCTTTTACATCCGCCCTTTCCCTACAGGCATGCAGACTATTTTGTAAATTAAATGTCTGAGGGAGTCGGAGGACTGGGCTCGCCTGCCTGGGGGATGGGAGAGCTGGAACCTTCGGCCCTTACACCTTCGCTTTCCCAAGTCGGCTTCAACCACAGGAGACCCGCCTACATCATTCTGCTATCAGCAAAGTCAACAACCAGGGGATGATTTAGGACTTTGGGTTTTCTTTCAACTCTTAAACTACTGCTTGCCCCTCGCTGAGCGTCTTTCCAGGCTGTCCGAGGTCCCCAACGGCTCAGAAAGACCAGCCTCCTCCTAAGCCCCTGCAGTTCCCTACCCGTCGCAATCTGGGAATCCTCCACCCACTCGCTGAGGTTTAGAGAAAGTACTGTATTCATAAAAACACACACAAACAAACAAACACCTCCCAGAAAATACAAAAATCATAGCTGGGGTAAGGCAGGGGATGAGGAATGCCATTATCTCTACGTGGCCTCCCACGAATGTGACTCAGCCCTTCCAGGCATAAGAGCCCCCAAGGGAACTTTGAGATGCCCACCTAGTTCCAAGTCTGAACCAGATGCCCAAAGAGCGACTCATGACGCCAGCTCCGTGACGCCCCTCCCGGTGCCCGTGACCCCGCCCCACCGGGTCCATGGCAGATGGGACCCACCGCTGCCAGCAGGATGCGGTTGGACCAGGGCGTCTGTCTGCAGCCTCCGCGTGTGGGAGTGGAGCATCCTGTTTGCCTGCAGTGGCTCCGAGGCTCACACTTCAAAGAGGGGAAGAAAAAGGGCAGGGGCTGGAGGCACCGGGCGCAGGCGGCGGGGGAGGGAGGCGAGGAGGCGGCTTGGGCAGGGCAGGGGCAAGGCTCAGGCTGCTCTCTCCAGGAGATCCCAAGAGACCGCAGGCGCCTCCCTGCTGCCAGCAAGCTCCAGGGAAGGGGCTGGGAACTACTTAACAAGGGCATCAGGGCCTCACCCAGCCCTGGGCAGGTGTGAGTGCCAGGGAGGTCCTTCAGCCTGGGGCTTCCCGCTCCGGGACCCCGGCCTGCCTCCTGGTGCAGCTCCTGGAGCTCTAGTCACTGGGTGGCAGCCACAGCCATGAGGGCCGGACAGACGTGAAAAAAAGAAGAGATGTTGTTCCCAGTGGCCTCATGTTCTGAGGCTGTGAGCTGCCTGATACCTCCGCACAGGGTCTTCAATGTCACTGGCACAGGGTTTCCTGTGCACTGGCCTAGGGGCCCACGGCCATAGGGTGCTCCCGCCACACGGCCCCTTGAGGGGGGTGCTCAGCAAAGGTGGCTGATAGAAGGATAGAGAATGTGCTGGAAAATCTCTCCTAGGAAGGTGGCCAAAGACGGTGTAGCCAGCTGCGGACCAGAGCCTTGGGGATCACGGGGCAAGTGGCCACAGCTGCGGTCCAGCAAATGTTCGCCCAGTGAATGAGTGGAACCCACCCGACGTGCAACAGCAGAGGGCTGGCGAAATGAACGAAGGCGGTGCCGGCGAGCCGACAGCGCCTCTGACCGGGCACCGGGCCGCACCTGGTCCTCACTTATTCCTCCCCAAAACCCTGCGACAGCCCTGACCGCACGAGGAAGGAACAGGGCCTCAGAGGTTCGATGCTTTGCCCCAGGGGCCGTGTGTTAGTCTGCTCGGGCAGCCATAACAGGTACCACAGGCTGGGCGGCTTAAACAACAGAAATTTATTTCCTCACAGTTCTGGAGGCTGGAAGTCCAAGAGCAAGGTGTGGGCAGGGCGGGTGTCTTCTGAGCCCTCTCTCCTTGGCTTGTAGATGGCTGTTTCCCCGCTTTCCTCACAAGTCTCTCCTCTGTGTGTCCGTGTCCTAATCTCCTCTTCTTCTAAGGGCACCAGTGGTTATAGCCTTAAATGCCTCTTTAGAGACCCTCTCTCCAAACACAGTCACATTCTGAGGTACCTGGGCTTAGGACCCAACATATGAATGGGGGGTTAGTGGAGGATGTCAAGATGACATCCAGGATTTAGGGTGGTGTCCTTAGGAGAGGAGAGGACACAGAGAAACACACAGAGGGAAGAAGGCCATGCAGACAGAAGCAGAGGTCGGAGTGATGGGGCTACAAGCCAAGGGCTGCCAGAAGCTGCCGGAAACTAGGAAGGGGCAGGAAAGGATTCTTCCTTAGAACCTTCAGAAGGAGCACAGCCCTCCCGGCACCTTGATTTGGGACTTCTGGCCTCATGAACTGCGAGAATAAATTCCTGCTGTTTTAAGCAACTCAGTTAGAGAGAATTTGTTATGACAGCCCTTGGAAACTAAACTAAATTATTGATTTCACCTCTCTCCTCCAGGACTCTTTGGTGGGGAGAATTGGCCTCTCTAGGGCTGGACTGTGACTGTCATGTCACCTCATCAACACTCCTCAAGTTGTCTGCGGGACAGAGAAAACCTTGGAGCCAAATCTAGGATGGGGGTGGGGCTCCAGGTGGACAGCAGCAGCTGAGCAGAGCTATAAAGCAGTCAGTCCTGCCCAGAGACAGGCGCCCGTGAGGCAGAAAACTCAAGTTAGCAGCTAAATTGCATTCCATACCTTTTTTTTTTTGGCCAAGACAGCTGTGGCTCAGCAGGTTTCGGGTTTGGGCAGCCCCACATCTGTGAGCTGCATGCCCAGACTGTAAACTATTTGGCATCCTTGCCTGGGGTACAATCCTGCAGGCAGCCGGAGGTGGGAGCCCTCCTGCCCACGTGCAGCTAAGCACAAGGTCACGCAACGCAAGGTCACTGCACAGCCAAGGCGCCCATCCCTCTCCGGCCCCCAGGCAGCGTGGGGACTGGCTGGGACTTGCCTGTCCATGGGAGGCTCCAACTTGAGAGTGTTCCAGATCTGCTGCTGCAGACAAGGACTCCCACCCCGGACCTTCATCCATGTAGAGACCGGGAAGCTTCCCAGCCCTGAAGGCCCCTCAGTGAAGATTTCAACACTGTCTCAGTTGAGCACATTTCAAGCCTAATAAATCTTCCAACACTTCTCAGAAGACAGGGACACTAGGCCTAAACTAAACATACAACCCGCCTCTTCAAACCCTCCACCATGTTGTTTCAACTGGGGTCAAGGAAGGAAAAACTCAATCCTTTCACACAAGCTCTAGTAAAGGGATTTCATATTCGCTGCAAGAACTGGGCTTAGTTTTTATATAAAAATTGCTGGAAGAAAGCGGCAAGAGCTCCTGTCTCTGGATTCCGCTTCCCCGCACACCCAGACTTCAGACATGCTTCCAGACGTACTCGGACAGAGAGCACAGGAAAGCAGGCCCCTCTCCCTCCAGCCCCGAGCCATGGGACGATGACAGAACCAGCCAGGTGCTGCAGAGGCTGCTGGGACAGGGCACCCACGGCGATGTCCCCACCTCAAGTTGAAGACCACCTCCCCCTCTTCTGAAGTGGGGATGGGGTGCATCCAGGAGAAGGTCTGAGGGCAGCTGGCAGAGGGCAGGTGAGAAGACAAAACAGCTCCGGTCAGCCCCTGTCCCAAAGCGCCAGGGTGGGCCACCAAAGTTTCAGTCTCCCTGGACGGTGCTCGGGCTTCCTAGGCAGGCTCGCCAGGGCCGGGCAGTGTGCTGGGATGGGATCAGAACTCCAGAAAGAGGCTGGACACGGATGGAGGTAAAATCCCCTCAGAGGCCCATGGGGGCGACAATTTGTCCACGCTTTCCAGAGTCCTTAATACTCAAATCCAAGGCCCACATGACATTCTTTCTGCACAGGGCAAAGGTATTTTATGTTTGTCTTTTGCCATCAGGGGGAGGGTTCAATGCTATTCTGATGCCCACCTCACCCTTATTCCCCTAAACACCATTTCAAAGTTAAAAAAAAATATCTCCAAGTATTTCAAATACTGTCCTTCCCGCCCCACCCCTCATAAGGCGAACAGCTGTGGTGGACGTGGGGAGCCAACTTTCCTTCCATTTGAACAAAGGCCCACGACCTGCCCTTTCTGGCCCTGCACGTTGGATAATGCCGGTCGCTGGACCGGACTGGACGTCTGGGAGCGAATGTCAGCAGCACCCACAAGACAGAGGCTTCCAGAATCCCTAGCTCCGGCCACCACTGCACACTTGGAGAAGCAGGGGCTGGAGAGGACCCCCAAATGACCCCGGAGCCAAGGCAGTCCCTCTGCAGCCTGGGTCCTCCCCAGCTGGTCCAGCCCTTCCCTCTGATGTCGGAAAAGGAAGCATTTCTCCCTCCTTGGGTTCTGAGGAAGTTCAAAGAAATGACGCTGCTGAAAAGGGGCCCGGCCATGGCTCCTTCCTCTGCCAAGGATGTGCCGGGGGCGCTGACATGGCACTGAAGTGTTTCTAGTTTTTTTTAAGCATCACAGGTTGAGGGCTTCCTCTCCCATGGAGAAAGCCACCTCCACTCCGCCTTCCGCAGACCAGACCTGGCACCAACCCCGAAGCCTGGGCAAGAGCATCCTGATAGCCTCAAAATCCTCTCTGCGGAGGTGCTGGGGTCCCAAAGATTTACGGAAGAGAATGAGCACCCTGCTCCCCCCAAACCTGTGGCCTCCTCTTTTGTGGCCCGAGAAAGCAATGATCTCAAGTGGCCTTTTGCAATGGCCTTGACCTTCCACCCTCTCCAATCTCCTTACTGTTCCATTCAAACCAGAGGCTTTGGGGCAAGAGAGGTGTGTGAGCTGGTGCCGAGAAGCTTGTAGAAGCAGAATTCTGTTTTAAATCTTTCATCTGGCACAATACAGGTCACTGAGCAGCCTTCAAAGTATTTCATTTTTAAAAGCTTGCAGAGCCAAATTATACCAGAAAACACTCTCTCCACTTACATGAGTTTTCCAAATAACAGAATTATAAACTTCTCATAAGATAACGTTTTGACAAAAACTCATAGAACCAGACAACAGTGTGGTGCTTACCAGGGGGAAAAGGGGTTGGGGAGAAAGCAAAGGTCACGAGGGGTCAAATTGGTGACAGAAGGAGGCTTGACTCGATGCAATAAACAGATAATATATTACAGGAGTGTACACTTGCAACCTATATAATTTTATTAACCAAAGTCACCCCAAAAAATTTAATTAAAATAAAATTCTTAAAAATACATATATCATTTTGATGAAATGCTTATTAAAATGTCACGTCTAATGCATTCTTCACAGAATACACTGACCACAGTTCAGTTTTGCCTGATGCTCTGGGGTCATTAAGATCACTGATGTCACCACCCCGCAGCACAGGGATGCCCCGGTTGCGGACCCCCGCGCTCAGCGGTTCCAGATTGCTGTGCTGTGGTTTGTGTTTAGTATCATTTTTCTGTCTCCTCCCAGCTCTTAGTAACCACTTTTTGCCGCCCATCTCTCCAGAGCCTCTACCAGCATTTCCAGTCTATTGTGATCCGAACCCCAGAGCCTGTTAGAACCGTGTGTAAACCAAGAACAAGCAGCACCTGGGTGAAGACCCCAGAAGCTCTGCTTTAAGTACGATGCATGGATGTCGGCTCATCTCACCCATGCTCAGGGAGGAGTTTCCCATCCTTCTGGTCCTGGCTGTGCCCCAAAGTCTATGCTGCCCTATCAGCCACCTCCAGGGCACAGAGCACTGCCCCGCTGGGACAGAAGGGGGGCTGAGAGGACCAGAATTTTTCCTGGTGGGGCCCCTGAAAGCACCAAGCTGCCTGCTCAGACAGCCCTGCGACAGAGCCAGGGGGCTCCGCAAAGGCAAAGCCACTGAGGAGTTTTTCCTGTGGTCCCAAACAGGCTCCCCTCAGCCTCAAACGTCCTCGCTTAGGAAACCCGGGCTCTCATGGGGGCCTTTTGGGAACAGGGAACCACAGACCACTGAGCACACATTTTGACAGTGACCAGCAGCCTCTTCATTTTAAATTTTAAAAATTTAAATATTTTTTAACTATTTTGGAGAGGCCGAGTTTTCTGAAGCGAAACAGAACCCAGAGGCCCTTAGAAAGATAGTTAATGCCTCTTTATCCATCTCAAATAAATGACTTAACAACAGGGTATAAAAGCACGTTCTTTTCTGTTGGTTGTTTTTTTAAGCCCTGGCCTGTCCCTTGGCAGGCAGGCAACAAAGGGTAGCATTTATTAACAATATATAGTACTTTCTGTGAAGTAAGTAGTTTGCACTGCACTGTGATGTCCTTGTAGTACGTGTGCACATGTGTGTATTTATAGGAAAGGGTCCAGTGCCATTTAGTGTCATGCCCAGGTAGGAATAATGCTTTTTTCTTTTTTTTAACTTTATATTTTGGTTTCTCAAGTTTCTTTTGTTGAGCACGTATGACTTTTATAGTTAGGTAGATAAAAGTTTATTTTTTAAATATTTTTCTTTTGTCACTTAAAAAAAAATCTTCCTCTGGTCCTTGTGTTCCTCCTTTCTGGGCCAGCAAATCTCCCAACGTATGAATCTAGTGGCATGTGGCTGGGCCACAAAGGTCCACCACAGGAGAACTGGGTCCTTGGGAGCCTGAGTTCCCGCCACAGAGAATGGCATCAGCTTGTCTCACTCCTTGGCCTACCTTGGCTTCTGCAGCCGGGAAATGGGGCTG
Organism: Miniopterus natalensis; assembly: GCF_054644295.1. Taxonomy (NCBI): domain Eukaryota; kingdom Metazoa; phylum Chordata; class Mammalia; order Chiroptera; family Miniopteridae; genus Miniopterus; species Miniopterus natalensis. The sequence continues at coordinate 53,673,083 of NC_142094.1, forward strand.
CCTTACTCACATGCCTTTCCAAGCCCCCTGCCCCAGCTGGTCTCCCGGGGCCTTGAGGAGCAGCGATAGGCTGCCCATGAACGTAGCAGAGGCAGCCTTTGAAAGCAGATGGATGAGAGTGAATCAGCCCTCAGCGCTTCCTACGACCGGTGTGACTTTGTGTCATCAAACCACTTAGAGTCTCTGAACCCTGCTTTTCTCATCATCAAAATGGGAATAGTACTTACTACCTGGTGATGCAGTGAGATACTATATGCCAAGTGAGCGCCAGGAACAGAAGGGTACCCCTGAATAGCAGATATTGTTATTAGTGGAAATACCTAGAACACAGGGGCTTCAGCACAGGTTCCCAGCCCTGGCTGTACTGTAAAGTACAATAGGGAACTTTTAAAAGACTGAGGTCCAGGTGAGGCAGACATCCTCGTGTGGCTATAGCCACAAAAATTGCCCTTTAGGCCATACGTTCCACCTCCTTTCCCTCCACAAATCCATATCCATGGCATCCTTCCCATTGACTCAAAATCACCACCTCCAGGAGGCCCTCAGCAAGTCTCCCGTGCTAACTGGGTTCCTTCAGCACCCAAATTTGATTCAGAACTCAGGGGCATTGGCACTTGCCATTGTGTTGACTGGAAAACATTCTCAAACCATTTCTCATGTTTGTATTTTCTACCTGTGTATTTGTTTTCTATCTGATGCTGAGCAAAGATGAGGCCTCCTGAATGCTGGGGCATGCTATGGGCTCTGTGCACGTTCTAGGTGATTAAAAAAAGGCCAGCCCAAAAATAAAATTAAAAAAAAAAAAAAAGGCCAGCCCAGCCCTAGTCAGTTTTGCTCAGTGGTTAGAGCATTGGCAGGTGGACTAAAGGGTCCATGATTCGATTCCAGCCAAGGGCAAGTACCTCAGTTGCAGGCTCGATCTCTGGCCCCTATTGGGGTGCCTGCGGGAGGCAACCAGTCAATGTGTCTCTCTCACATTGGTGTTTCTCTCTCTCCCTCCCTTCTACTCTCTCTGAAAAGCAATGGAAAAAAATCCTCAGCTGAGGATTATAATTAATTAATAAAGGGCAGCCCATGCAGTGGACCAGTGACTCTCAAAGTATTGTCCCAGGACTGGCAGCATCCACATCACCGGGGACCTTGTTGGAAAGGCAAAGTCTCAGCCTACTTGGGACCGTCGCATTTGACAGTTAACTCGGGTGGTGAGGCCCAGCGTCTGCTTTAACAAGCCCTCCAGGTGATTCTGGACTTGCTCACGAAGGACTGCTGAGTTAGGCTAAAAGCTAGTCTCCACCTGTGTGCCAAGTAAGGCCTTCACTTTCTCAACAAGAACAGGGCCAGCAGAAGTCTGGAATCTGTTTTCCACTGTCTACGAGTGTGTGTACCATGTTTATAAGAACAGAGCACACTATGGACAGTCATGTCTGCAAATTCATGTCGAAAAAAACCTCTGGGGCATGCTTTCACCCATTTGCCTATTACCATAGCCATTCCTTGTAAGAAAATATGCTAGAAAACTAGTTTACCCCTCATAGGTCTATGTTAAGCCTATTTTTTCCTGCTTTAAGTGGAATATATATGCTGCCAGATATTAACATTTCATTACGGCCCAGGGACCTTATTATGAACTAGCTTATGGTACTGGGCCACCAGACATAGGTGGTGATGTTTGGTTATTTGCACAAAATATAGCCCCAGGTTCCCGGCCATTTTGAGTCCTTATGCTCACTTTCTAGAATTTTCTGTCTGCTTCTACCTTCGGCAGTTACCACATGGTGCTTCCTTGGTGTGAGTTCCTCAGATAACCCCAGCCTCCCTTCTAATCTGTGTTGAGAAGACAGATAACCCTGCAGGGTCAAACTGTGCAGACCAAGAGTAAACAGCCGTGAGGGAGCTCCCTCTGGGTTAAATCCTGAGCCTGGCATTCCAGTCCCCTCTCTTTCTCCAACCACAGCTCCCTCTTCAACGGGCCAGGCTGGGGATACATATCGGCCTCAAATCACGGTGCAGGTAGGGAAGTCGGGTTACCTGGTCCTGGAGTTTCTGGAACATCAGGGGGTGCGGTTCTTCCAGGATCTTCTCATTGAGCCGGGACTGCCCCTCGACGTTGACTTGTGACGAGGCCTTGCTGGACAGAAAGGTCATATAGATCTCCTTTGCCTTTTCCTGCATCTGCGGGCGACACACGGAGCCTGTTAGGCGAGCTCAGCCCTCCCTGGCCTGAGTCCAGCTCTCCACTCTGGCCTGGCCTGGGGGCTCTGACTGCCCCTCCATCTCCTGTCACAAAACTGCTACACTATCCATTTGAAAACGATGACAGGAAGAATCCTGGGCCACAGCGGGTGACATTCGGTACCATTCGGGTAGTCCTGTGAATTCTCCAAATTAAGGACTTCTGGGGACATCATTCAGCCATAACAAGGGATGAAGTCCTGACAGGTGCACAGCATGGGTGAACCTTGAAACCTTACGCTGACTGAAAGACCACGCACTAAAGGCCACATATGGCACGATTCCATTCATCCAAAGCATCCAGAACAAGCAAATCCATAGGGATGGAAAATGAGTGGTTGCCCAGGGCTGGGGGAGGGGAAAGGGAAGTGACTGCTTAGAGCAAGGGGCTTCTGTTCGGGGTAACGAGAAATTCTGGAACAAGGCCGTGGTGACGGCTGTATAACACTATGAATGTACTTACGGAGACTGAACCACACACTTTAAAATGGTTCAAAGGAGAAAAATGAGAGCCCTAAAAAATGGCTGAAGTTGTAAAATTTGTTATGTGTATTTTACCACAATAAAAATAATTCAGTTGGCCAGGAGAGGCACCACCGCTCATTCAAGCAGCCTGCAGGGAGACTTAGGACCCTGCGGCTTCAAAGCCTTGCATTTCTGCTCAGCTCCACGCCTGCCGGATCCATTCTCCCCTCCTGGTTGTGTGGGTTTGTGGGCCTCCAGGGCAGGGTGTTTTTCCAGGTAATGAGATGTGAGTATGAGCGAGGGAGAGAGCTCCCACTGGCCGCCCTGAGTCCTGAGTGCAGTCCTGGAAAGCACAGGCCCTGAAAGGCTTGTAAGCAGACTGAGGAAAGGTGCTTTGTCTGAAAACCAGCCTGCCTCCTCGCTAGGGCTGCAGAAGGGAGCCTGGTCCTCCCAAGTGTCCCCTGAGGGTTCTCTCTTAGAGAAAAAGTGCCTGTACTCACACCTCGGGGCAGCAAACAGGGGGGCTGTATCTTTAAACACTAAAGCCTGAAGTATTACCTCACCCCTCGAGCAAGCCAGACAATAAATGCCTCTGAAATGCAGTCCTGGAGCTATGATTTGTGGAGGGAGTGAGGGGCCTTGGGAGGCCTGGAAAACTGCCTTTCTCCCCAAAGAAATCCCAGCCTATGAAATCCTTTGACCTCATGGAAAACACCAGAAGGCTTTGATACCTGGTGCCTGACAGTAGGAGAAAAGCAGTCCTTTAACTTATTTTAGTTCCAAGGACAAGTTGACAAAAGGCCCCATGAGGCTGAGGCCTGACCGCCTCCTGTCCCCCAGGAAGACTGCCCAGGTGGAGGTCAACACCCAAGGCCTTGGTATCAGTTCTTGATCGACTATCATCGTGAACAATTCATCAATACCAGGCTCAAAGACATAGGAGCATCTTAAGATCAATATGGCTATTCCAACGGACAAGTCTGGGACCAAGATCCAGATCAGGGTGGGGCAGCACTTTGGGGTTGTTTGCCTCTCGAAGACCCACCCACTCCCTGAAGCCACGCGCCTCCCTCCCATCACCCCCATTCTCCCAGGAAAGAATATTCTGGGGAAACTACCACCTGTGTCAGCCTTCATAGAAGTATCAGCCAGTCCGATTAACAGACTCCATGCAAAGCTCTGGAGTCTGAAAGGCAGCAACCACTTCAGGCCTCCTCTCCCCCTTGAACAGTCTCACACACACGCACACACACTGTTTCCAGATGAATCCAGGCTGTCTTGGGTGGTTCCGAAAAGGAGTGTCATGAATCAGTAGCTTGAGGCTTAAAGGGGGGGGTGTGAGGGCCGGGAGGAGAGGAAGCAGGTTCTGGGAGGCCTGTCTCTCAGCCCCAGTGCACAGCCCCAGCCACCCGTCCCGAGTCTGTCTGGGCACACCGTGGGGTCCCCACAGCGCCCCCGTCTCCAACTGGACACACTTCAGCGCAGAGCTTATCTGGGCCGGGATAGGAAGTGTGACTGAAAAGGGAAACCCCGAGACTGCCAACCGCAAGCTGGTCACGGGAAGGCCTGCTGTCCAGGCCGAGAGCCCTGGCCGGAAAACAAGAACCTCGTCTCTCAAGATATTTCGGTAGATTTTCCAGAGCTTTGTTAACCCTTTTCTGCCTCTGTCAGGATGGGGACAGAAAACATCCACCCCCTGTGGGTCACCCAGATCTGTGACTCTGGGTGTGACCTGGAGGATGGCCGGCTTCTCTACTCCAGCGCCCTGTGGACGACAAACGTGCCAGCGTCCCACCCTGCCCGGGGCGCTGGGAAAAGACCCCGCCGGGGCCCATGTGAGGGCTCCTGGCATCAGCCTGAGGACGGCCTGTGGGGCCTTTGCCCCCAGGGGAGCTCTTCCCAGACGCCCCAGGAGCCTGGGGCTTCCTTCCAGCCCGGCATCAGCCCGGGCAGAAGTCAGCACCGCCTCTGCTCCCCACAAGTGCATGTGCAGGAGAAGCCGGTTCCCTTTGACATCAGCCCCGGGAACAGCAATCTGCTCCCGGGAACAGCAATAGCACCAGCGCCCTGGCCCGCAGCTCAGAAGAGCGTGGTTTTGCACGTGCTGGGTCCTCGCCCTCACCCAGTAAGCGCTGGGAACTTTCCCGCTGGGGAGATAAAACAAGGCCTCCTTTTACCCACGTCCTCTGGCTGATGCCTCCCTGCCCCAACTTATTCCTGAAACATCCAAAGACGAGCGGCTGTGAGCCTCCATTCCCCCTCCCCACCCGCTCCTCGGCCCCTCGGAGGGCCTGCTGCCCTCACCGGCTCGGCCGCCACCAGCTCACTGCGGCCCCCGCGGCTAAGGCCCTGGGACCGTCCTCTGGACCGCTCTCGGGCCCCTGGCCCTGCTCACCACTGCTGCCCTCAGGCTTCTCCAACACCGCCTGCCTCCTTTGTCAGCTCCTGTCCCTCTGTCCCCCCCATAAATCCTGGGGTTTCCTAGAGTTGTGCCCTAGGCTGACTGCTTTCTAACCACACGCTCTCCCCAGATTTCAGCCCAACCCTCCCCCAAGCTGCTGACCATGTAGCCAACTGATCTCTAGAAATGTGGGCTTGGATGTCCCACAGACACCTCAAATACAAGGACAGAAGGGGCCCCTCCTGCCAGTGGGTCCTGCAGTCTCTGCTTCAGGAAGGTGGGGACTGAGATCGCGACGCCCTGCCTGTCACCGGGTTCTGCTCACTTTGCTTCCTGCCCCTAACTCCACCAGCTGTCCCTCCCTATCCTGTCCCTCTCCAGAGGTGGATGACAGGAGAGGACACATAAGAAATGTAAAGGAGCAAGCTACCTTTATTAATATCAGCTGCAGGCAGAGAAGGAGGCAAAGAGAACATCAAGTGATTCGAGAATATTTCCGAGAACTGGCTCAGGAAATGGAAAGCAGCTGGAGGGACAGAGAGCAAGAGCAAACCTGAGCACCTGCAAGGCTGGGGAGGGAGTGCCAACCAGAAATGTCCAAAAACGGCAGGAGCTCGGGCAGCGGGAACCCAGATGGAGGGAATGGGGGGGGGGGACAGAAGAAAGAAGCCGTTACACCCCCAGGTCCCCAACCCCCAACTCCGAGCATTCATTCAGGCAGTCATCTCCCTCCCCTCTCTCTCCTCTTCTGCCCCCTCCCCAGGCGGGTGTTTTCTTCTCTAAAGAGCCTGACTCAGGGAAGCTGCAGAACAGAAGCATAAAGGGGGGGCAAGGATGAGAGGCCAAACCGAATGGAAGGGGTAAGTGAAATTCTGCATACAAACTCCCTAGCAATGTCTCCCAATCTAGTTGATTGGAGATGTGTTTTGTTTATAAACATAATATTAGGCTTGTGGCCACCAGAAAGAGACTAGAGGGTCTAGAGAAAACAAACAAAAAAGTATAAAGCATTCAACAGAACAATTCAGCCCTGGCCGGTGTGTCTCAGTCGAGTGTCGTCCCATGCACTGAAAGGTCACCAGTTCGATTCCCAGTCAGGGCACATGCGCAGGTTGCTGGCTTAATCCCTAGTCCGGGATCAGCAGGAGGCAACGATTGATGTTTTTTTTTCTCTCCCTCAACCTTCCTCTCTCTCTAAAACCAATAAAAACATTTTTTTTTAAATTCAACAGAAGGCCCGGCCGGGCGTGGCTCAGCGGTTGAGCATTGACCTAGGATCCAGGCGATTGATTCCAGATCAGGACACATGCCCGGGTTGCGGGCTGCAGCCGATCAATGACTTTCATCATTGATGTTTCTATCTCTCCCCCTCTCCCTTCCTCTGTCTGAAATCAATAAAGATATATTTTAAAAAAAAAAATTCAACAGAAGGATTTGAAGATAAAGCTGAAATCTCCAAAGAAAAGTAGGAACAAAAAGCCAAAAAATTGAAAAAATAATGATAATATTAATAACAACATAAGAACACTGCCCAGAGCTTCCATAAAATGCCCACACAGTGAATGAGCCCCACCCCGCCAAAGCCTCTAAGTGGACAGTTTTAGAACACTGGCAATGAAAAGAAGATCCTGTACCATTCCAGAGAGAAAAAAGCAAAGAGAACAAATCAGCTTCCATATGAAACACTGATTCTTAACAAAAATGAAGACAATGGAACAATGGCTTTAAATTTCTGAGTGAGTTTCGCCTAGAATTCATTCAGTTCTGTGCTCTGTCAGATTATCAATGAAGTGGGAGAGTAGGGGAAGAATTACATTTTCATTCAACAAGATCTTTAAACATCTACCCACCACATCCCCTTTCTCAAGAGGCTATTGCCAGCCTTGCTCCACCGCAATAAGCAGGTGACTCAGGACAGAGGAGGACCTGGGTCCAGGAAGCAGGAGAGGGGCAAAGAGAATGGCCAGTGGTGTCAAAGGAAGACCCAGGGAGTTGTGGTCAGAGGACCCCAGGAGGCCTGTCCCCAGGTGAGCCTGGACTGCAGAGATGAGCTGAGAAGCCCAAGTCCATGCAACATCCCATCAAGAAACGTTTTAAAGGCCACGAAAAAGAAAAGCAAAAAATGGAGCAAGAACCATGTAACTGTAGTGTCCCCTTTGGCTCAGTAGCAAACAATAAACAATAAATATTTTCGTAAAGAAAATGCAGTAGACAGGATGTAGGTAAGTGAAACCTCGGTTATAGTAAGAGGAAGTGGCAGATAACACCTAAAAATGATACAGGGAGCAGAGAAGGAAGGGACGGAGGCACTGGGCAGGCCCAAGACCACACTAGGAGCATCTGCGCTCTGATCAGTTCGGCCCAGACCCTGCCAGGTCCACATCAAAAGGCAAAAGTTGGAAAGACCCAGCCCAAAGCCGAGGAAGATGAGCTCCCGAGGATGCTGAGAGGTGAAGGGAATAGGCCTTCCTACTGCATGCGCCTGTGGACGAGTGAATTTCACCTGAGGCCTACACATGTCGCTTTTGGATTTCTAAATACTTTGATTTTTTAAATAAAGAAGATGGTGTTTCAGCTTTTTAGGAAAACCTTGACCATTATTTTAAATAAGACTATCAAACACTCTAAAATCCTGGATCAAGTTTTAGTGTTAAGTAAAATACAATAAAAATAATAAATATGATAGGCTTCCCCCATAACTGTTAGCTCTAAAAGGTATTATATTTCAATACCAGTGCAAGTCGCTCTCAGAGCTACGATTATAGAAACCTTGTACCACCCCTGCCACTTTTCCACTCCCAGTTTCAGTTTGGCTTTTACAAATCTGTGCAGGGTGCCATATCCGTTTCAATCCCTGTCACATAGTAAACTGGCCCAATGTGCATGGGCTGAGGAATGAATGAATGCATGCATGCATGAATGAATGAATGAGTGAGTGAGTGAGTGAGTGAGTGAGTGAGTGAGTGAGTGAGTGAGTGAATTCAGGGACAGCCAAAGAATGAACACCTTGTTGGAGTTTTTTCTGAGGTTTTAAAAAACATAAATGCCGCTTTGTTTTAAAAGATAGGTACCTCACGTGCTAATTCATGGAAAGAGGCATTTTTTAGAAAAACGTTAAACCATAAAGAAAGTGCAAAGGGAGGGCACTGTTTGGAAAGCTGATTGCTGAATATGGGCACCTGGAAGGCACTACCACCCAGGAACCCTAAGGAGGGAGGGTAGGGGCCATTACCCTCCCCAGTTCCCGAAGTCCCAGCATCCGCACCATAAATGCAGAGTATTAAGACCCTCCCAAACCAACGGGCTGCTTTCCTGCCTGCCAGGGGGCGAAGCACAGACCCTGGAGGACGGTGAAGACACAATCCCACTGTCCGGGGCCTGTGAGCTTACGAGCCCCAGCAGGATGGACTCACGTCCACCTCTCGAGTCCTGGGCTGCAAGAGCAGCCCGAAGTGAGACAGCGGGAGGCGAGCCCTCCCCACGGTGGGTCCTCAGGTGTCGGCCGACCTGAGCGGAAAGAGCTGGAAGTCCCGTGTGCCCGGCACTGTTCCAGGCACTTGGATACACTGGGGGAGAAGACAGACAAAGACCTCAGACCTCGCGGAGCCTGCATGACAGGGGAAAAGCAAACAATACAGAAGATAAATAAAGAAATTATACAAGAGACAAGATAAATCGGTAAGTGCTAAGGAGAGATCTGGCTGGATGAACCAAAAGCAAGAATGGAAAACAAACCAGGGCAGATCCCATTTCCAGCCATGGAGGGAAGAGCGAGGGTGGCATGGATCCCATGACCGCCTCAGCTCCCCGTCGAGACGTACCCGCAGCAAAGCCCAGATGCGTTCAGTCTGATTGTGAAATTCAGCTGGGCCCACTTCTCCCCGCGCTGGGGCCCGCCTCCGCTTTTCTAAATTAGTGACTCCAAACTTATTCCTGGTTTTACTTCCCCTGCGGCCAGACCCACTAGAGAATTCACAGGCGCTGCAGTCAGAGGCCTGGTCCGTGCGGCTCTGTCTGCACCAAGCCTGCGGCCTTGAGCAAGCTGCCGGTTCACCTGTCCGGCCGCAGCCCTGGGCAGGGTGGGAGTCGCCCTGAGGCTCAGGCGGGTGCTTCCCCTTTCCAGGGCTGTCTGCATCCCCAGGCAGCCGACAGGGAGGCAGCGTTCACTGCACTGAAGCGACAGCCAGGCACGTTCCAGGCTCAAGGACACAAACCTTCAAGGAGTCCTAGTCTGGGTGTCAGGGTTTGGGGGTGCAGAGACAGGATGCTGGATTCTGGGAGCTCTGTGTGTAGGATGTGGACGGGTCAATGCAACCTGCTACGTGGCTTTCCAGTGTTCACCTTGGCACCCAGGTTCTCCAGGTGTGGCCCCACCAGCCCGTCAGCTTCCAGTACAGCAGAGCCAGGCAGGTCACACAATACAGCAGAGCTCTCCTCTCCAGGAATTCCTCCCCACATGCTGTCCCCTCTTCAAGGAATAGGACCCCCATGCCCAAACTCCAGTTCAGGTGTCAGGTGTCAGCTGGCTTAAAAGTCCCTTCCCCTGGGGGCTTTCCAGACTGCTCACTGCCTCTGCTCCCACAGAACTGCACTTCCCATTTCGAGGCTCCAGGCTTCCCCTCCCAATATCTGTTCCCCAAAGAAGCTCGTCTGTCTTATCCCTGAGTGTCTCCCATGCTTGTCACAGGCCTGGCCCCCAGCAAGCACTCCACAAAGATCTGGTGAACTCGGCTGAACTGAAGGACGCACCGGCATGGTCTGCGGGGCAACTGACTGGGTGGCCTCGGGCGCTGGTTCAAGTCCCAGCTTGGCCAAGGAGGAAACTCGACTTTTTGGTCTGTCCAATGACAGGTGTGCTGGCCAACCTGCAGGCCCTCTCACCTCCAACACACAACGAATAAGGCAGAGGGATGGGCATCTGCTCGCCTGCTCGACTCTGAGCTGGGTTCCAGGCGAGGCTGGACAAGTCAACAGCACAGTCCAGCGTTTATGGGAGGCTGTCCCTGGGCCCTGTCCTGGGTGCCGGGGGCAAAAGAGAGGGATGAGCAATCCTGCCTGAAGGGTGGCAGCCCTCTCTCCTGCTGCCTGAGGCCACTCACCGCCCAGGAGGCTCAGGCAAAGCCATCCAGAGAGCAGAAGCCGACAAAAGTAAATACTAAGGGTCATGCCTTGGACAGCCTTCTAGGCCGACCTAGGAAATTCAAGCTCCAGGGAACCTATCTCAGAATCCACCCTTGCCCCTAAGGGGAGGGAGGCCACACTGTTCCAACCTGGGGAAAGTGGGTCCGAATTCCAGAAGAGCCTTTGAATAAACCAGTCGTGAACATTTTCCAGGCTGCTGCCTGCGAACACGTAATGACGGCTGGGTTCCAGCGTTTGGAGACAGATGTTCAATAACTGGCAGCCCACAAGCCACATCTGCCCATGGATGTGTTTTGTTTGGCAGGCAAGGTTTTACATTTAAAAAAAAATTAGTTCTAACCCTTACAATATCAGATGGGTTCACATAAAAATCCAAATGCGTAGCTTCTCTGGAGAAATAGGCAGCGCTGGACTGAAGATGGGAGAAGTTGCCGTAGGAAGAAATACCCCTTGGAGTTCTGGGGGCAAGGGTGGGCAAGCGAAGGCCTCGGTGGGCAGAACTCGAAGCAGAGAAAGCCCAGACAGCCACAGACCCCAAAGCCTTCATTGCCAAAGTCAGCTCAGCAACCAGCCGCAACCCTGATGGCCCCAGTCCCCCCCACTCCCTACAGCCTCACACCAAAAGCCTCGCCCGGGTACATTACTTCCTGGACCCTGTGGGCATTTAGGTGGTAGCCTCTTAGAAATACACAGGCACTGGCCTCAAAAGCACGCCCAATGCACAGGCCTCCTTCCCCGTAATCTCCTCCACCTCTCCCTATCCTCAGCCTTCAGTGGTGGAAACGCTGGCTGGCGTGAGAATGAAAGGCCACCCCTGCAAAGAGCACACAGGAGACCAGTCAGAAGCGTCTGCGTGGGATGCCGGCCGACTACGGGATGTCCCGTAAAGATACAGTGAACAACTGACAGTCCACCTGAGGCACGCTGCTTTTGTCACCAGATCTGCTTGTCATTTCACTGCCTCCGTACAAAATGCAGACACGTCAAACACCGGGGCAGCATCCGCATAACTTATCCACGAAGAAGAAAATCATACACGATGATGAACTCTAAATGTCATAAACTGTTATTTTTACTTTAAATATTTGTCCATTTGCACAGCTCCATTTAAACAAGGATTAACACCCCTCTTTTCAAAATTATGACTAGTTGAGCAACACAAGATACCTAATCTGAAGCTTAAACCCTCCCCCACATCCAATAGGGATCAGACTTCTTCGGGAAATTTCAAAATAGATTGGAAAGGTAGCTGTAAGTTTATAAGGAGAGAAAAAAATTGTGGAGAACATGAGGACATCATGGAAGAAATACCTGCTGCTTATCTTCTGTTTTCTTAAAATCCTCACACGCTAGCCAAAACAAAACGTTTTCTTCACTGAATTCCTTTTTTAAAAATTCCTATGGATACAGAGAGAAAATATATAAAACAGTATCCTGTTTTTAAAAAACAACGACAAATAAAGAATGCATCTCCCTTCAAGGATCGATTTGGTAAAATCCAAAAAATGAGCTTGAAAACTGCACCCTGAAAAACAAAGCTGATGTTTAATGTGAGAGCTAGAATTTCATATACATTTGAACGTAATGGCTTTGACATTGTAAATGAGAGTAAAAATGAAGCCAGCATCTCCTCGCAACTCTAAGCTAACAATAAATTACCAGAAAGTAAATTAAAGTGGAAGATATATTAGTTCCTTCCAGACAGTGTTTAAACAAAGTACATTCCTCTAAAATCAGGCCATTTTTTTTAAACAAAACAAAAGAAAACATATTAAGCATGTCCAAAAATGTCATGCTGAAAACCATTTTAAGTTGGAGGGCTCTATTTTTCTCTTTTGGCAAATGTTGGGGTTAGTGGCACAGAAGAGTGTCCTCCATGAGATCTAGACGGAGCTCACAGTGGCCTGGTGACCAGGAATATTAGTAGCCCTGCCTGTCACCCTTCCCTGGGCGCTGAAGGACCAACAGCCTGAGGGCTCATCCTGGCCTGACCACAGATTTAAGGACAGATACAGGGCATTCTTCAAATTCACACAGGCTTCTTCGGACACCTGGGGTTGCTGCTGACCAAAAAAGTTACTTCTAGGCAGCACCGATGCCTCCCCATCCATCAGCCTCCTCTTGAAGTTGAACTTCACTTTGCCAGCTGTTGTCTAGCCTGTCTCACTCTGTTAATAATTCCAACATATAAAAGAACAAACCTTCACATCAAAGAGACCAAGACCAGCCCTCCCAGGTACCGCAGAGTTGGACACTCTCCGTGGATCCTGCCAGTGAGCATGGTCTCTCTTCCCCACGGCCCCATCCTCACCATCCAGCTACATGAAACCCAGAGCTGGCCTGTGCGTGACCTTCGGAGCTGGTCCACGGCTATCTGGGAAACCCTGTCCATCTTGGTATCGACAGGTGAGACGTTCTTATTCTCGAGTTGGGACAGACAGTGTTAAAAACTGGCCTGTGCTCCCCCCGAAACACATCTAAACTTCTTCATGTGTCAAATCAATCCTGTCAACAAAGAAAAAGGCAAACCCGAAATCTTTTCACGCCTTCTGGGTCTTCGAGCAGATTCTCCAGAGAGGCCGCCCATTTGGCTGTGCTCTTGGGGTTCTGGTGGCCACTGCTGGAACTCCCGTCACTGTCGTGGATGTCTGCAAAGCAAAGTTTAGACTGTGTATGTGGCCCATAGGTACCGTCATTTTAAAATATCCGCATACAATGGTCATCATCATCACCACTGTGGCTAACAGATATTAAGGCAGGTGCCAAAATCTGTTCTAGGCACTTAGTCCAGTGAACTCATTCTAGTCCTGACAATAAACAACCTTATGAAGTAGGTGCGACCATTTCCTCCATTGTACAGATGAGGAAAACTGAGGCTCAGAGCGATGAAGGGACTTGTCATTTCCAGACACTTCCTTACATTCCTCCCGCACCCATGTGTCCACTGGCCAAGCGCAGGCAGCCTGCACCCCAGCCTGCCTCCCAGGCACCTTGGCTCAACAGACTCCTTCCCCGTCACACTTTCCCCGCCACCTTATCATTATGCTGTTACGACGATTTGCACGACTGACTCTTACTCGTCTGAAAGCTCCTGTCCATCTTTATCACGTATCTCCAAGCACGTAGCTCACTGCCTGGCACTCAAATAAAAGAATATACCAGGGCCGGGACTAGGGTGCGGCAAAGGAGACAGGGGCGCAGGTGCAAAATTTAAAGGGGTTACCAAAGCACCCGGGCATCAAGATAAGTGACAGTTTCATGCAATATTTTGAAAAATAAAAATTAATGCAAAACATTCCATACTGAGCAAAATACCAAAATTGTAAGTAAAGACGGGATCATTATTACTGGCTTTTCCTTTCGCATCAGGCTCCACATGCTCGGCATCACAGTTAACTATGCGTGTAGGCGGAATGAATGAATGAATGAATGAATGAATGAATGACTCCTTGTACCGCCCGCCTGCTGCACTCCACACACCCAAGGCCTCTAGACTAAAGGACAGGCACAGGCGGGCTCCCACTAGCACACTTTAGCTACTTGCCTGAGGAGGAAGTGACAACACAAACAGGTCTCACTCTACGGCAATTTCCTGGAGTCGAGGGAAAACCATGGAATGTCACTTGGGATGGGCCCAGGTCCCAAACCCAGTTTGGCCAGTTCAGACTGTGTGACCGTGGGCAACATTCTACATGGGAAATAAAGACAATCCCCCTATAGCTCAGGTCACCCAAAGGATTAAAAGAGGAAGCACCAGGCACCTAGAAGCTCCCAACAAATGTCAGTTCCTCTCTCCCCTTCCTTAAAATAATGTATCGAGTGAACTATTTTTATAGCTAATACTGTTTTTCCATGGTCTTTTTTTTTTCCAAAGTAGAGACATATTTCTATAGAGAAAAGTTTGAATCTAGGAGGAAATACGCTTTTAATTAAGAAATCAGCCAAATTGGGGGGAACACTTTGTAAGGTATATGATTGTCTAACCACTTTGCTGTCTACCTGAAACCAATACAAAATAATATTGGAAGTCAACTGTAACTGAAAAAGAAAAATAATAATAAAATAAAATAATCAGCCAAGCAAATCACTTTACAAGGACAAATGAAAAAGTCTTATAAATGTTAACCGCTGTGAATAAGTAGGGGCCACACAGTTGTGTTTGGGGAAGAAGAGTTGTATCAGAATACATTGGACTTGATAGCAATTCAGCTTCTGTGACCTCTCGTGCTACTGGGGGTCAACACGCACTCTAATTTCTCAAGCAGCTGAGACTCTGTCTCCCAGCATCTGGGAAAACTACCTGGATTTCAGACAGTCTCTTGGGCTAAGTAAAGCAGAAGCCAGACCCCCGGCAGAAGGCTGAGCTTCAATACACGCTGGCGAGGGAGCAGGGACGGGAATGACTTGGGACAAATCCATTCCTTCAATCAAGAAGCAAACTCCCTCGAACACATCACCAACGGACCTGACTCTTCTCTAAAGTGAACCTTCAGTTTGTGGATATTAAATTAGTTTCCTGCTGTCTTTGCAAGTGCCAGCTAGCATGGCAAGCCTCTGAACACTGAGTTTCTTCCCAACGAAGTGCAAATCGTATTAAAAGATCGTTATTCTAAGAAATCTCTGCAGCAAGGTTCATTCTGCCAAGCTTCTCACTAATTTACTCTTCTGTGCTTTACCCGGAGGATACGGTTTGACAGTTGACTCCATGTCCCCAGCAGATCCTCCCTCAAGTAAATAAATGTAGAGACACGAGTTCACTGTTCCAGGAAGGGTCTCCGGCAGCTGCACGCTTCTCTCGCTGCTGCAGAACCACTGCCTGGGCCCCACGTTCTCAACCTTGGCCTCAAAGGATTCCAAGGCCCTTGACATTCTTTTCAGTCATAAGCCAAACCACATCTGGGTTTTCACTGACGCGCCATCATGCAAATAAATACACTCGGTGGATTCCCATTCAGCCAAAACAGTGCTCCGGGGTTAACCAAGAGGTAAGAGAGCTGTGCCAGCGCTCCACAGCTGCTACCCCCCCACACACTTTATTTCATACTCTCACCCCTCTGCATGTTAGGCTTCCATGCCAGCTTTCATTTGAACAAAAAGTTTTGCAATTCAAAACCCACTCATCGAATCTAGTCGCCTTATTTTATATAGCCTGGGAAATAAGGGTCGAGGGTAAGTGACCTGTCCAAGGTGACCCAGCTAAGGAACAGCTGGGTGGAACCCAATTGTCCTTCGATTTGATTAAGGCTTTTGGCTATGCCTTTTTCCCATAATCCTTCTTGATTGGTATTAAGATAGATAGGTATGGATAGATAGATCTGGACAGATCAGCATTTGCAAACACCAAGTACTTAATGGTGTTTCTCTTGTCCCAATCATTATCCCTGACCTCCAATGAGATTGAGCGGAGGTCCACTCCATTTGGCACTGCCCTAGAGATTGTCCCTTCACTCAGCATTTCCATTACTCAGGGTCTATCCCCTGCTCAGCAGACGTCCACTATTCTCTGATGTATGTAAGTGCTTCTTAAGCCATCTCGGTTCACTTTAAATGTTATAATCAGTCCAATATTGCACAGGAGAAAGAAATGACCTTTCTCCATAGCAAGCTGGTTTACTATCTGGCCTTAGTAAGGAGCTGTTGGTGGTAACATTTGACTTAATTTTATCCAGTTCTGATTACTTTTGTTGTTGTTTAGTTCAACTGTAAAACATTTTTGTCATGAAAAAAATGGTTTTTATACCACTTGGGCTCCTGAATCCATTTGGAATCTTCAGATTTTTGCAGCCACAATACGTCTTTTTCAATAAATTTATTTTCAGATTAGTCTGTTATTAGCTAATAATAAACACAAATTGTTTACAATGTTCTGGGTACTGTCCTGAGCTATTTACATGGGTTAAATCATTCTGTTCTCAGGATGACTCTCTGGTATGGGTAATATTATCCCCATTTCACAGGTGAGGAAACTGAGTCACAGTAACTTGCAAGGTCGCCCAGCTAGGAAATGGGAATCATGGTTAAGCCAGAGAGCCCCTCTCCAGAATGCTTGCCCTTTACCACAAGGCTCTCTTGTCGTTTTTATTTTTCATATCTGCTGATCTTCACACTCACAGAGGCCAGAACATGATGGCCTTGAAGTGATCAGAACAATTACACTGTGGGGGAAGGCTGAGAAAACTGGGTAAGAGTCCAACTCTGTGCAGACAAAAACTCCCCTAAGACGGCGCCAGAATCATCTAGCATGCAAACACATGTACGTATACTTTCCATTTACATTTATGCTGCTTCGTGTGGTTTCTGGCTTCAGTAAAAGCCATTATTTCAGACAGCGCAGCATCCCGGTGCAGATGGCTGAGGCTGGGTGCTTGCAGCATATTGCGTCATGCATTATTTATAGATGCTATGATGTCACATCTACCAGAGACCTTCTCCACACGTTAATTCCTTGGAAATCCATACTCCAAAGGCATCTGTAAGGCTCATCAGAGCCGAATGCTTACACTACGGATCCCTGCTGTCAGTCTGCGGGAAGGCCTGGGCAATGGTCCTGCATCGACAATTTCCCCGAGTCAAATAACATTTTAGGAAAACCCCCAAATCCAGCTTCTTCAACAGCAGAGTCAACTTACATCCTCCAAGGGTCTGTCCCAAGTACCCTCAAAACCCACAACATATTAAAGAAAATAAACTAAACATTCAAGCCCAGGAAAAGGCAGAAATGTTAACCCTAAATTCTAAAGTGATTTGGTACAACACACTCACTCACAGTCACACACACACAACACGCACACACATCATACTCCTTTAAGATACTGAAGGAAGGTACACACTCCACAAAACATATTTAAAACCCCAGATCACCTAAGATCACCTAAACCACATCAAATATATTACATTTAAAAAAAAAAAAAAAAAAGCAATCCCAACTCAGAAGCACGAGTCCGTGATCTATGTAAGCTCCAGAGAAACTGGGTCATGGAAACACTCTATCTTCTATCTAAATATCACTTAAGAGGTTGTCGGCTCCAGTATCTAGCTTCTGAGAATAACTACCCATCAGGCATGCAATTCCCTGGGTGGGGAGCTTTGCATGAACTGCAATTAGGAGAAAATAATAACAATAAAAAAGTGTGTAAGTAATCATAATAACAGCAAGCGTCAAAGAGCAGAGCAGGCAGTTTGCAGGGGGTTGGCTCAGCTCAGAAACGGCATCTCGCAGTTTCACATGAGGTCTCAGGCCTCAGAGAAAGCCTAGTGCCCAGCCTGTGCCTGCAAAGGGCACCTGTGCACCTGTCTGTGTGCCACACTCCCCCAGCCCCCACTCCGCCCTGCAGCGAGGTGATGGGCGAGCTGAGGACGCCTGCCACAGGGTGGGGGCCGTTCCTTACGTTCCATGCTCTGGGGTCCAGCGGGGAGTTCCATGCAGCCCCGAAATCCACTGCCTTCTCAGGGACGCTTCATGTGAGACAGGCCGGGGGCTGCGGGGCTCCTGAGCACCCTTGAGTCCGAAGGAAAAACAAACCTCAACATCCTCTTTTGAGTGGACTAAACAACAGATGGCCATTGGTTTCTACCAGAGGGAAGGAAATAAGACGGCTGGACTGTTATTTGTAGCCTCCCTAGAATCCTCACTTTCTAGGCAAAGGCCCAGGAAAAATAAAACTACCCCAGAGCCCTATCTTGGGGGTGAAAGTGAAGACCCTGTCATTATGTTTTTCATTTTGAGGAGCCCCCATGCTTTCTCTGGGAGCTCACATTTATGCATAAATGTGCCTTACACTCGCCTGTGTCACCCTCCCTGCCCCCTACCTCGAGGCACGTATGTGACTTTTCCCTCCAGCATCAGTCGGGGAGACTGTGCATTTGTTGGGTAGGAGCTGTGTCTTTCTGATAGATCAGGGGCAAGGCAGAGAGGACGATGACAGCTGTAAAAATAGCTGGCCTCTACGGAGCACTTACTAATCCCACCTCAACCCCCAGCAACCCTTGCAGGCCGGGTGCACTGTTGGTCCATTTTACAGATGAGGAAGCTGAGGCACAAAGAAGCGAAATAACTTGCTCCAAAGGAGCAGGCAAGGAAGCAGACGAGTTAGGATTCAACCTGAGGTTGCCTGGCTGGAGAGCCTGGACAGGAGAAGGCTGTGAACAATGTAAAAAACTTAAAATTAATTGAGAAGATGAGACCAGGAGTTTCCAAACAGCCATCTGCCCGCAATGCTACAGGCAGGCATGAAGTTTTCTTCACTGTCCCAGGAAGAAATGAAAACAGGAAGAACCTAGCGAGCTGTGTGGATGGAGGAAAGACAGCCTGGGATTTGGGTGGGTTTTTCCCTTTTTTAATAGATAATTATATTTACTTACATGTTTGGGTGGGTTTTTCCCTTTTTTAATAGATAATTATATTTACTTACATGGTGAAGATTCAAGGGCTACAGAAGAGAGGACGGCAGAGCAGGCCTTCCCTCCCCTTTACCCAGGGCCTCTCCCTATAGACTCTTGTGCGTGGGGAGAGCTCTTTACATGACCGTCTCTCCTACGGTCTGGGGAGCTAACCATCCTTGCGTTTGTGGAATGACAAAGATGGTTGATGATGGCGCTGTTTGTTTTTAATGCCCCATCTGGGAAAAGGAAGAAAGGAGGGGAGGGAGGCAGGGAGGCAGGGAAGGAAGAGAGAAGCCGTCTTCCCCACTTACACTCTCCCAACAGATGTTAACGAGATGACCAAAGGGACAGTGTGAGGTTGTGCGGCGAGCTCTGTTCTTGGGTCAGAGATGAGTCCTCTGCTCTGTCCCTTCCGAAATGGGCAGCTCTGGACAAGTCCCCACCCTAGGTGCCTCTGCAGCTGTCCAGGGAAAGTGGCAATGGACAGGGGACACTCTCAGGAGCAAAGGCACAGAGTGGGAATGTCCAGCCACCCAGGGACAGAGCTGGGGGGGGACTGGGTAGACTAGGTTAGGGGTCCCCGAGCACCCTGCAGAGGAGAGAGAAAAGCTGACCCCCAGGCAGGGCCCTCGAGAGATGAGAACTGGCTTGGAAAGGAAATTTGTCCCCGGAAGTCTGCGAGGGACTGTTTCACTCCAGTGGACGCCTCCTGACAGCCCTTATCGAGGGGCTGCTACTGCCGCCTGCCTGGGCCCCCTTGGCCCCCACAGCCACCCCCAGGGCAGCTGCCAGGGGAGAGCTATCTGGGGGAAGCAGAAGAAACTGGTGAGAGTAAATTTAGTATAATTTAAACAGTAAGTTCCCAGAGCCCAGTGTCAGGGGGCCGAGGGCATTATTCAACCCCAGGAGGGAAGTGACTCAGTTCACCCAGGAAATGGGCACCTGCCTAGGTTTCCAAAATTCCTAACAGCGAGGAAAGGAGACATCGGTTCAACTACAAAGTCAGTTTAAGTAAATAAAGCACCAAGAGCTCCTCCACCCACCAGTCTGCAGGCCGCCCCTGGTGGTGCTCAGAGCTGGCACCACGGACTCAGCTGGCTGTGAGCCGACCACACCGGAATCAGATGACGCCCCTGGGCCCAGCCCAGCCTCTGTGTCCCTGCTCCACTCTCCCTGAACCCGAAGACCGAGGCCAGGGACGTTCTGCAGGGAAAGTTTCCCAGGGACCAAGGCTGCTCTGTTGCTGGATTGTTAAAACAAAGACATTAAAACTGCTCTGTCAACTGTCCTCTTTAAATAAAAACTTAAGCCCAGCTATAAATCTGAAACTGGTCTCAAAAGTTTAATGGGATGAAGTATAACGGGGGGGGGGGGGGGGGGAGCGGGCTGAGGCGTGGCTGGCAGGTGGGGATTCCCCTGATGAGTCTCCGTCTGGTTGCAGGTCTGTGGCTTTGGCTTTTGGCTTTGTGTTTCAACTAAGCAGCACTGCAGTTACCATCAACATTGCTGGCGGCTGTGGGGGGCAGGGGGTGAGCAGAGTCCTTCAGGCGTCTTCACACTTCAATGACAAGAGAATCACCTGGGGCACTGTGGAAATGCAGCCACTCTCCCTCCAGCTTGGGTCCCCAGGACTGAATGGAAGGGTCTGGGGTGTGGCCTGGAAAGCGGCATTTTATCAAGCTCCTTCTCCCTCTACCCCCATGTGGCAGTTGGACACATTTTGAGAAACCTCAGGAAGGGGAATATGGGAATGGCACTTGGAACCTTGGGATTAGAGGCTGGGACGCCAAATCCTCCACTTAAAGACATTGTCTCCAATAACATTTGGTTGAAAAGTCTAACGTAAAAGGAGCTGGGAGACAGGACTGCAGCCAGATCCAAATCAGGGGTCCTGCTGGGGCCAATCCTGCTTTTGTGGGGCCACTTTAAGCAGATTATTTCAGAATAAAAAAATAAAAATAAAATAGTCAGTACAGGGTCCCATGGATCACATGGGTGGCTCCGTGGTACCTCTGCCTCGGGGACCCACACTCCCCCTTTCTCAGTGGCTCCTTCTTTCCTCCCTGCTGGCTGACGAACAAGCTGGCAAAACCTAATTTGTCCTTTCCCATCGGGGGGCAGACTTTAAGCCTAAAAATCATAAGGAAATTGGGCCCTTGAACACCAGGCATCCAGTACCAATCATGATTTTTAGCTGCTGATCTTTCTACCAGCGACTTAAACACATTTCATCAGGCTTCAGGTGTGTTGTCCTGAAAGAAGTACACTCCACCGGTGTCCTGAAAACTGCCCCCAATCTTTCTGGGGTGCAAGCTGCCCACATGCAGCAGTACCCTAAAACCACATCTGTGTCACAATTCAGTCATTCTGTTTGGAAGACTTCAAACCCAAAATGATCCAAAGCAATGAAAAACCTGTGCAGGGATGTTCACAGCAGCTCTGTGATAATAGCAACACGGAGGAAAGGTAAGAGCTAATCATAAGTGAGCACCAGGCACTGTACTAGGGGCTTCAGATGCTTTAGTGTATTTAATCCCACAACTCTATGAAACCCACTTTACAGACGGGGAGATTGACGCGGAGGTATACTGACAAACCAGCTTTCCTAGGGCAAATAAAAAACAAACCAAAAAAAGCTTGATTTTTAGCACTTGTCAATTTTATATTGCCGGTATAAATTTTACCAACAATAGCCCATTTCAAGCCAGGTATGGTTTTGCAACCAGCTCCCGATTTCCCCAATAATTTAGCAGTTGGCTCCGAGGTGGAGTAATTTGCCCAAAGTCACTAGGTGACAGTCGGGGTGGGAACCAGGAGCTGAACTCCAGCGTGCAGGCTCTGACGGCTGCTCCACAGGTCTGTGCGTATCCAGCTGCAGCCAATGGCTAAAATGAACACCCACAAGGCACTGCTTTGACCCACAAACCACACGGCGAATGTTTCCATGACCACTAACACTCACACAAGCTCCTTACAATAACCGTACGAAGTTCTACTTGATTAGGGTTGTCCTAAATATTACATGCAATGATTTGCATAACCTGATGGATGGGAAACCAGCTCCCATTAAATGCTCAAAGAGGGGCAGCCAGGGTCATTCCATTGTGTCCATCCTTAACCTGCATAGACATGGAGAGGTTCCTCAGTGGCGGGGATGCCATTCGGGACCCAGCCAGCCTGGATCCAGGCCCATCCTCTAACCACAGTGTCCCTCATAAAATGGTATTAGGTGTAAAGCGTGTGGGGACTGACACGTACAGGCTCTTACTACGCAGAAGTCACTCCTGAAGTGGGGGACAGCAGAAAAGCCTCCGAACCCCAGAGTCTGGCAAACCCGGATTCTTCATCACCCACTGTGCGACCTGGGGCAAGTTACCCAGCAGCTCCTGGCTTCAGCTCGCTCCTCTGTGAAGTGGCCGTGGCAATAGGTGTCTCACAGAGTTGTCCTAAAGCTGAAGGGGCAGTTCACAGAGCGGGGCGGACACAGACCTGGACCCACATTAAGCGCTCACAGAGGTGTAGCTATGATTACCAAGCAAAAGGTTGGCATCAAGGGCATGGCTTCGTCTTCACCGTGGGTTTTCTGGTCCTGTCGGGTTGCCTCAAACTGCAGCTCAGGCTGGTCCAGAACGACAGCCGAGACGAACCCTTTGTGCGTAAAGCCAGCGCCTCGCTGGCGCGAACTACAGAGGCGCCCTTCCCCACCCTGATGCTCACGCTCCCTCGCGGGCCCCCATTTCGGCTG
Source organism: Miniopterus natalensis (assembly GCF_054644295.1). Taxonomy (NCBI): domain Eukaryota; kingdom Metazoa; phylum Chordata; class Mammalia; order Chiroptera; family Miniopteridae; genus Miniopterus; species Miniopterus natalensis. The sequence goes on from NC_142094.1 coordinate 53,695,450, forward strand.
CAAGGCGCCCGGCAGCCCCGGCCCGGGTGCCCAGTCGGATGCCCACGGTCGAGCCGCGCCTCTTCCGGGCGCCGGGCGCGCAGCCTTCGCACCGACGCCCGCAGCGCAGACGGAGAACTGCGGGGCCCCGGGGGCCCGCGCGAGCGACGTTCTGCTTTGGGAACCTAGGGCCCCTACTAAATGCAAAGTTTTGGGGGTGTTCTGCATCTCCTGTTCTCCCAGTCACTAAAAAGAAAACTGCTGTCGTTCCTCCTTCCAACCCAACTTCCTCCCCCGGGCGCCTCCCGGGCTGTGCGCTCGCGCGGCTGGAGCCGCAGGATCGCTGGACGGCGCTGGCAGGGGCGGCGCGGGCGGCCGGGGCCCCGTCGGGGCGGGCGGGAGGGAGGGATGCTCGGCGGCTCCGCTCGGCCCCGGGGCGCCCCGACTCCCCAGCGCGCGCGCCGGGAGCCGCTTACCTGACGGCGGTCGCTTCCTGCTCAGCCGGCTCACCGCGCGGTTAAACATCTCCGCGGGCGCCGGGGCGAGAAAGGAGTGGCAGGCGGGCCGCGCGGCCGCGCGCCGGAGGAGGGCTGGAGGGAGGAGGGCTGGAGGGAGGAGGGCTGGAGGGAGGAGGGCTGGAGGGAGGAGGGCTGGAGGGAGGAGGGCTGGAGGGAGGAGCCCGCCCAGCGCCGCCCCGAGCGCCGGCCCCCGCCCCGCCGCCTCCCGGCCACACGCCGCGTGGCGCGCTCGGTGCGCCCTGTCCTCCCCCCCGGCGGGGGCCTCGCAGTCCCGCCCAGGGGTGCCAGGGGTTCCAGGGCGGGCCCGGGTGACTCCCCAAACGCCCAGACCCGGCCCCCAGCCCGGAATGGAGCGCGCTCGCCCAGAAAGAGCCCGCGCCCCAGGGACTTAGGAGCCCTGCCCAAGAGGCTCGCGCGTCCCCGGTCCCTTCGCGGCTCCTGGGCTCGCGGGAGATGCCGCCCGGGCCCCCGCCCGTCCGGCTCCCAACTCCAACGTCCATCTCGGGCCCCCCCCCCCGCCCTCTCCCTGCAGCCCCGAGAAACTGGCGAGGCGCCGCGGGCGCACCGGAGGGGAGAACCTGGCAACCTGCATAACGGTTGTCTGTGCCTAACTTTTTACCCATCGTCCCCGCCTCTTTATTTTCTCTTAGGATTGCTGGTGTTTTCGGGGGAGGGGTGCTGCAGAAATTCCCCGCGGAGCGGCAGGCGGGGGGGTCACCTCCCGGTTTACAGACTGGGAAGCCGGGGCCTCGCGGTTCTTCAAACCCCGGGTGCGGCTCGCGGCCTCCGGTCCTCGCCCCGGAGATCCAGGACCCCAGGGCTCCTGGGCTTGCCCGCCCCGCGACTCCGGGGCGCTGGCCTTCCCACGGCCGCGAACGCGGGTGGGGCATCGCCAGGGCGCGAGCCGCGGTTCCCGCGAGGGAGGTGCGCCCAGCCGTGGCAGGGGGTGGGGCGCCCTCTCCCCCGCAGCGCTACGGCGGCGCTGGAACTTGGGAGCCTTCTGCGCTTGGTCTGGAGGCTCCAGGGGCGGACCTCGGAGTAATTCTGCAGGAACCCCGTGGGTTCCATCCCAAAGCGAAGCCTCTGCCCCACGTACAGGCTGGCGGGGGACACTTCCTTAACTTTGGGGACACGTGGCACACCTTCCGGCAGGGCCGCTGCGCTCCACGCTCGCCTGCGCCGGTTCTGATTTTTCATCTCCCGCCGCCAAGTCACCTGCTCGGCCCCGCGCGCCCCCCTCTAATCTATTATCTCGTTTCTTATGCAAAACATCCCAAGAAGGGATGTCATTAGCCCCATTTTCTTGAGCATTTGCTTTGCGAAGAATTGTCTCTCTGGCGAGTCTTATTTTCTCCTTGTGTATCTGGCTTTGTCTCTAAATTGGACTTTATTTTTAGCTGTGCTAATTGCTATTTTCCTAAACCGATCCCCAGTCGTCGCCCCCCGCCTCCACCCACCCATTTGCAATATTTTCAGTAGTTGGCACTTTCTTTTATATCTTCTGTTCTGAGCTTCCCGTTGGGCTAATTTTCCTCCCACCCTCTCAATCCCAATTCACCCCGTCTCCGGCCCTAGGACTGCTTCTGGCTTCTCTCCCTAGCCTTCCCTCTCAAAGCCGTTTTCCTCGAGTATTTCTAAGCACTTTCCCCTTTGCTGCTGGGAGAGGCGTCACAGGTCCTGGAGGTTACAGGGGTTTTGGACTGCAACTGGAGGAGGCCACCGTGACTAAGAACAGGCTTAGAACCCAGCTCAAAAACTTGGTGTTTTTTTCCTTTAAAACATTTTTACTAAACATTAAATACATCCTAAAAGTTGATAACATATGTAACGTATAAAACGATGACAAAGTGAATCCTCTCCACACCTACCACCCATCTCCAGTGATAAATCTTCACATAATGAGAACACATGGCAGGGGGGCTGAAACAGGTCCCTGGAGAGCAGCCGGGAGGCTGGAGCAGTCTTGAGCAGAGAGATGAAGGGGCCTGGGGCAGAGTGGTAAGGGCGAGGGAAAGGGTAGGGTGGGCTCTAGAGATATTTAGGAGGAAACCTGGTCTTGATGGATTGTCACCCGCTAGTTGTGTGACCTAGATAAATCCCAGTCTTTCCAGGCCTCAGTTTCTGCATCTGCAAAGTAGGCTGGTAATAACTATAATTATCTTTATACCTAGCACCTAGCACAAAGCTTGGTACGAGATGACACAGAAAAATCACAGCCACTGTTGTCAATACTATACTGTGTAAGCTTCATAAATGCCGGCAGGATGAATATTTTGTCAGACTTGGGGCTGGAACCGTCTGTTTCCTCCGAGGGAGGAAAACGATAAATGATGGTGACTCTGCCAGAACCGATGCTCAATCTTCCCGGGAAAAGCGGCAGCGCGGGCCTGGGTCAGAGTCTGGGCCAGAGCCCGCTCGGGGTCCAGCCCCGCCCACGTTCCAGCGAGCCCCGCCCCCGGTCCTGCAAGCCCCGCCCACGTCCCAGCGAGCCCCGCCCCCGGACACGCGCGCCCGCCCACGTCCCAGCGAGCCCCGCCCCCAGACCACGCGCGCCCCGCCCCGCCCCCGCCGGCGACGTGCGGGGCCGAACGGGCCGCGCGAGGTGCGCCCAGCCGGGTGCTTCTGCGGGCTCCGGGGTCGCTGGGCGCGGGGGTCCCGGCGGGTCCCGCCCGCTCCCCGGCGCTGCCCCGCGGCGCCCGGCGCGGCCTGCGTTTCAGCCCGAGACCAGGGAAAGAGCGAGCGCTGGCGGGAGCGGGATGGGACCGGCCGGGAGCCAAAAGCGCGATTTTAAAATTGTCTCCAGCTGTTGGCCGGCGCGGGGCCTGACGCTTCCGCCCGCCGGCGGGGAAGGGAGCCGCGGCACCCCGGCGACAGACGGCAGCTTTCCCCCCGTAAGAGCAGGACTTTGAAACTCGGGCGCAGCCCTGGATCCAGTGAGGTCCCTGCGCTCCCGTAACAATGACAGAGGACTCGGGGCCGCATCCCGCCCCAGAAAATGACAAGGATCCTCACACAGCAGAGGAGCCGGTGCAGTGCGTGAACAGTTAGCCACAGACAGATGTTACGGAGGCTGCCAGGTCCACCCCTGCTGTCCTGAAAGGAGCCCTGGTGCGGCCTAGGCCAGGCCTGGGAATCCCTCCTGAGCTAAGACGGTGGCCAGGACTTTCTGAAAGAAAGTGAAGACAGAAGAGTCTCAGGTCACTCTTACTGTCCTGCTGGCCTATCAGATGGTAAGTACAGAAATACAGAGCCATGGCTGAGGTTTCACGTACACAGTTTACATTATGTTTCAGGACACAAAAGGCTGTCCTGAAATTGCTGTAGTCTGTTTTGTGTCTGAAGATCTAAGAGCCAGTTTTCAACGTGCACTGTTTAGAAGAAGACAAGTATAAAAGTATAGAGCCTAACTGTCCCTAGAGCTTGTCAAGAGAACACACACACACAGGCACCAGCCCCACGTGGTGCATGATTCAGTTTCGCCTGTGGTTTGCATGTGGGCTGAAGAATCAGTAAATAAATTGTACTTATTTGAGTCAAGCGACCTGGGTATCAGTCCTGGCCATATAGCAGACCAGCTGTTTGTCCCTAAACACAGCCTCAGGGGATTGGACAAGGAAAGGCTGCCACCTGCATTCTCAGGGTGTGGCATTCACAAGCAATAAACAAGCGAGCTTGTGGCACAGTGCCCAATACACAGTAAAGAGTGACATTTTTCAAAGATGGAAAATTGGCAGGGTTAGTAACAGTGATACAATTGCCAAGCAGAGTGAAAAGAGGAAAGTAAATTGTTAAGACTTCTCAGGAAGGCAAGAGAGGCAGGTGTGTTAAGATGCGCATCTGGTAACATGTGGAAGAGCCTTCAAAATGTTTATACCCATTGGGCCAGTGGATGATTCTACAACTGGTAATCTATGCCAAAGACAGAATAAGAGATGCAGAGATTTTTGTGCAGAGTTGAACATCATAACACTTCTTTTATCAGTGCTGTTTGTGGTAGCTATAAATATGCCCATTACTGAAATGAGTAAGTTACAATAGTATATCCCTATGATGGAATACTGAACAGTTGTCAGATGGGCATAAAGAATATTTGGTGATGTCAGAACATGCTTATGATGAAGCTTTCATCAAAAAAAGTCAGGATACTAACATAGAGAAACATTTCCATCAGGGAGGGGAGAAAATACAGTAGATCTATGTATAAAAAACTATGCCAAAATGTTACTAGTACAGGCATACATTTTACTGTGCTTTGCTTTAAGGAGCCTCACAAATGTTGTATATTTTACAAACTGAAGGCAAGACCCTCCACCAATAAAAAGATTATGACTCACTTTATTGCAATGCTCACTTTATTGCAGTGGTCTGGAACGGAATCCACAATATCTCCGAGGCATGCCTGTATTTTTATCTCTAGATGATGGAATAATGGGTGAGTTTAATTTTTATTATTATATTTTCCTGTTTGGCAAAGTTTCTGCAGTGTATGTACCTTTAAATCAGGAGAGGGGGAATCAGTAGTTGGAAACTTGTCAAAATCTCTGCTGGGTTTAATCTATAAATATTTATGCCCAAATATTTACATCAGTTTTTCTTTCTTTAAACTCTTAATTTCCCATGGAAGGAGCAAGCCAACTGGACTGTGTTTCCCATCTTTGATCTCCCTTGCATTTCAAGTCACACATTCATGCCATATCACAGCTGGAGGGATCTGGGGAGGCACAGAGGTTGTGGATCAGGGACCACTGGCTGAACTGAGCTGCAGACGGGGCTCCAGGCTGTCCAAGGACAGTGACGGTGAAGGTCTGCGTCTGGAATTGTGAAGCCTTCTGGCCCTTCCTGTGCCCAGAATGCCAACAGCCAGGTGTCCTGGAAAATTTTAGTATCTCAAGTAAATAATTAAAACACAATAAGTGTTCATTTAGGGCTTCCCCAAAGTTAGCACCCCTACCTAATCAGAGAAATACACTGTCCACAGGCCCCTTTCACACACACCTCCAACTCCGAGAGCTTTTGACGCCTCCCTCTCAAATATGAGAGGTATGCAAGGCCACAGACATCTCAGGAATTCCTCCAACGTGAGAGAGGTCCCAAGAAACAGAAAAGGTAAGAATTCAGGGGAAGGACAGAGAGAGTAGAATAAATGTTTTTAAAAACTATATCTTAGAGAGAAAGTAGCTATCACATCCATAAAACGAGAAAAGATAACTTGGAACATAAAAATAAAGTGGGAACAAAACATGTCAAAAAAGGGGTTGGAAGAAAAAGCCAAGAAAATCTTCTAAAAATTAGAAATGTAAAATAGGAGAGAGAGAAAAATAGAGAATCAGTCCAAGTAATAGGCGTTCCAGAAAGACATTACAGAGAAAATATCGGAGAGGAAATGAAAGATGTAATTCAAGAAAATGGCCCAGGTTGAGGACACCATCTCCAAATTGAAGGAACTGGCACAGTGACAGATCTACACCAGCGTGAAATTTCAAAATGCAGACAGTTTCCAGGAAACTTACAAAGAGCACAGTGCTCATAGGAATAGAAAATGGTAGAACCACTTTGGAAAGCGGTTTGGGAGTTTCTTTAGAAGTCACACATACACCTACCATATAACCCAAACATCCCACGACCCGGTATTTACCCAAGAAACACGAACGCATAGGCCTGTCAGTGAACGTTCACGAACATTCTACCTGAATGGTCACAGCATCTTGATTATAATGTTCCTAAACTGGAGACAGCCCAAATATCCATCAACAGCTGGGTGGGTAAACAAATTGTGGTAAAACAGAACCAAATAAAAAATAATGAATTACTGATATATTTAACAATATGGACGAACCTCAAAAGAATTACACTCAGTGGGGGGAAAAAAAAATCCAGACAAAAGATACATACTATATGATTTCCATTTATGTAAAATTCTAGAAAAGTAAACTAAACCATATATGACAGAAAGGAAATCAGTCGTCGTTTGGAGAAAATAGTTGGGGGTGGATGTTGGGGTGGGAAGGGTGGGTTTCAAAGGAGCGTGAGGGAAGTTCTGGGGTGATGGACACGTTACCTTGATTGTGGTGATGGTGTCACAGGCGTACACACAGGTCAGAGCTCAAGTCGTATACTTTATGTGTGTGCATTTCACTGTATGTCAGTTATACCTGCTTAAGGCTTTTTGTAAAATCACCTCTGAGTTGAGAGTATAAAATGGTGCTGCCCCTTTGGAAACAGCTGGGCAGTTCCTCAAAAGGTTAAACGTGGAATTACCGTAGAACGCAGAACTTCCACTCTACGGATCTACCCACGAGAAGCAAAAACAAGCGTCTGCCCTGAAACTCGTGCGCGAAGGTGCACAGCAGCATTGCTGGTAACAGCTACGAAGTGGAAACGCCCCAGCTGTCCATCGACTGAAGGATGAACAAATGTGCTACGTCCACACAACAGGGCGTTACGAGCAAAAGGAGGAGTCAAGTCCTGACGCTGCACTGCAGCAGGAACCGTAGAAATGTCACGCGAGGTGAAAGAACCGTCACAGGATACGACGTATTGCATGGTCGCATTCATACAAAGTCCCAAACAGGCAAAGCTGTAGGGACAGAAGGTCGGAGAGTGCTTGCCTAAGTGTGGAGGCGAGGGAACAGTGAGGGGTGGCTGTTAAATGGTCCAAGCTTTCTTTTTCAGATGATGAAAAAGTCCTAAAATTAGATTATGGTGATGGTTGCAAAACTCCGCAACTATTACTAAGAACCATTTAACTGTGTGCTTTAAATGGGTGAACTCCATGGTATACAAATTCTCTCTCAACAAAATTATTTTTAAAAATTTTTAAATTTACCAGATCAAAAACAGGTTCAGGAATCCAGTTGTCATTGAACTTCTTTAAAAGTTACTGGAAGATATGCTGCAACAAAAAAAAAAAAAAAAGAGAGAGAAAATGCAAAAAGATAGGAAAACACAGGCCCCCTAACAGGGGACCCAAGGCGAGAGGGAGGCAGAGTCCCGCTGGGGCATATGCCACGGCCCCAGGCAGCCTGTCTAGGTGGAAGCAAGACAGCAAAGGCCCGGGAGCCTCCTTTGATGAGTTAGAGTGTTTCAAAATTGTGTGGAAATTCAGCATTTGGTAAATCTGTTGCTCTATTTGGTCACAATGAGCGACAAGTATATAGAAAACTAAACAAAGAAAAATCAGACAGTTACTAACTCCAGGGGGAGTGTTCTGTTCCCATTCCTGATTTCCAGCTACCATCTGACCAGCCATCAGACTGCACCTAAAAGCTGTTTTATACCCGTTTTACATGGGGTTGTAGAAAATAAGCCAAAAAATGCAGTGAACATATTTTAAAAATCATCTGACAAAAATGCAGGGACTGCAGATCATTTCATTCTTGCTTAAATTTTAGCCAGATGGAAACTTTCCTAATTCACTCCTTCCTAGGTACACATTGACCAAATTCTCAGAAAATGTCCTTTGGCTCGCCCTGGCCGGTTTGGCGCAGTGGTTAAAGCGGCGGCCCAAGGGCACGTACGTCTGTTGCGGGCTCAGTCCCCAGCCCTGGTCGGGGCGTGTGCAGGAGGCAACCAATTGACGTGTCTCTCTCACGTCGACGTTTCTCTCTCTCCCTCCACTCTTTCCGAAGAGCAATGGAAAAAATATCCTCGGGTGAGGATTTAAAAAAAAACAAAAAACATGCCAGAGTAGACGCAGGGTGGTGCGCGCACTGAGGAGACCGTGCGAGAGTGGTGAGAATGCAGACGCCTACACGCCAAGGAGAGGCCCCATCAGAACCAAACCTGCCCACACCTTGGGCTTGGACCTCCAGCCTCCGGAACTGATTGAAAAGAATGTTTTGCTGTTGAAGCTGCCCAATCTGTGGCCTTCTGTTATGGTAGCCCGAGCAAAGTGATATAGATGTCATCACTGACCTTTGCCATTTTCTGTCACTAATAGTAAAAATAAAGGTTGACCTTTATTACCAAAAAAAAGTGCTAGATTAAAATCACCTTAAGGCAACTTGAGTCAAGTGGAAACGCACTAATAAGCTGATGAGTAGCTGAGATCGTAACTCACCTAGTGTCTTAAATAACTAAGTTCCGTCATGTAAAATGGGCACTTGATGAGGCAAAGATGTGGAAGAGCGTTGTTTCCTAAACGGAAAAGTATCTAAGAACAGGCACCTAAGAAAAGGAAGCTGAGTAAGCTTACAGAGACTCGGTCAGAGAGAGAGAACAACTTGGAGGTGGTGACAACCTGAAAGGAAAATAGTATCTAGGCCCAAGCGGTAATGATTCTCCTGTTCACTTTTCAGTGTGACAGATACAATTTAAACGATATTCTTGAGTGTGCCGAAAACATACAACATAAAACTTACCATCTTAGCCATTTTTAAGAGTCCAGTGCAGTAGGGTTACGGATTCACATTGTTGTGAAACAGATCTCAGAACATTTTCATCTCGCAGACCTGAAACTATACCCATTAAACAATTCCCGTCCCCGTCCCCGGCCAGACCACCACTGCTCTCCTTTCCTCTCTGAATTTGACTGCTTTAGATACCCTGGAGAAGTGGAATCATAGTGGCATGTCTTTTTGTGATGGGCTTATTTCACTTAGCATAGTGTCTTCAAGGTTCAAATTGTAGCGTGTGCCAGAATTTCCTCCCTTTAAAGGCTGAATAATCTATTGTTTTCATATACACTTAGTTTATTAATCTGCCGATGGACCTCTGAGTTGCTTCCACCTCTTGGCTATTGTGGATGCTGCTGCTATGAACAAGGGTGTACAAGGATCTCTCCGAGCATCTGCTTTCAGTTCTTTTGTGTACACACCCATCAGTGCAATTGTGGGATGATACGGTATTGTTTTTAATTTTTTTAAGAACCTCCATATTGTTTTTCAAAACAGTAGCACCACTTAACAGTCCCACCAACAGTGCGTAAGGGTTCTAATTTCTCCATATTTCCAATTTCATCAACACTATTTTCTGGTTTGCTTTTTTAAATATATATAAAAATATATACATATACTGCTGAATTCCACACTTACATAGTTCAAAAATACGCAAACTAATCTATGGTCATAGAAATCAGGTTAGTGGTTATCTTAGGGAAAGAGGGGGGATGAGAGACTAGAAAAGAGCATGCAGGTCTCTGGGGTGTCAGCCAAATCCTGTTTCCCAATCTTGGTGCCACGACACGTACGTGTCCACGTTGTGAAAATTCAGAGCTGTGCACACGTGTACTTTTCTGGGTCATGTTCTAGGCTCCATAGACTGGGTGGAAAGCTGCTGCCGCAGCGCAGGTGAAAGGGGGTAGTTCAGACCAGGGTGAGAATGGGGGGCAGCCAATGACAGAGTGACGTGTTTTTGTTGTTTCTGCTTTCGCAGGCTAGTAGGTCTAAAACAATCATCACCAAATTTAATGTCAAAACAAAGCATTTGCTTGAAGCTGAGTAAGGTTATAAATACTTGAAAGTAAATGCAAGTAATTTCCAGATATGTATATCCTTTGCATTTGACAGTACTAGATTCAGGGCACACTTAAGATCCAGCCAAACTAAGCACATAGAACATAAGGCCTTCAGTAAACATTTACCGGCCACAGAAAGGCAAAGCATTTTAAATAACACTTAACTGTGCACCCACATGGGGGTACACACCATGGAAGATCAACAGAACTATTACCTGCTGCTGCAAGTCTTTTATAAGTTCTCACTTAAACAATTAAGAAACTGCCTTCAGTTCTAACGTTTCAGTAACCTTAGATGTCTACGTGCTATAAATATAAATGCCACTTCCAGAATCTTAACTGTCACTTCCCACGGCTGTTTCCAAGCTGTCTGTTATACTCAGATGCTGCCTGTCCGGAACCCAGTTCTGCCTTGCTGGTTGCCCCCCTTTCTCAAAAATAACCCTCCCCAAACTAGCCAGCACCATGGTCCAGCATCACCCACATTCTGGAAGAGCATGTTTCCTACGTGGTGTGCCATACCCATCACCATTGGGAGCATAGCCTAACCCCCTCTGAAAGATGCTCTGACGGACTATATTGAGTAGCAACCACAGAGATCGCGGACCCCAGAAAGTTTTTCTGGAATATGTGTGACCTTGACCAACAGGGTTTGCTTCCCCTGACAGGACTACAAGAGGAAAAAGGGACTCCTGCCAATTAAAGGTCTGCTCAAGTAGAATACCAAGTGGTGCGCTGTTTCCCAGGGGAGACTACAATGCAGTTTGCCTTCACTTCAGCTGCACTCAGGCATTCAGCATTTACTGAACATCTACCACGTGCCAAGTAGTTAATATAAGTCCTGGGGTTTGTGCAGTTATCAAAACAAAGTCCCTGCCCCCATGGAGCTTACATTCTAGTGGAGGGAGACTGACATAACCAAAGACATAAAAGAGGTAAAGCAACCTGGGAATGGTCATCCATTTTTAAAAATAAGATAGATTCCTGGTTTTAATAAACTAAGTGTGGATTTTGACAGATATCCTGACCCCATTATTTTACTGAAAATGCTCAAAGGGCAGTATTTTTAAATAGCATATGCCCAACCTTCTAATACACATGTAGATACACTAATAAAAACAAACCTAAGGAAACTGGATAAAAATGATCAGAGCCTGTAAGACAAAGATGTTGGCAATATGAGTATGTAAGATTTAATTTGGGAATACCTGCTAGAAAAGTGTCTAGATAATTTACTAAATTCTTAGTTTCTGTTGAATGCAGTCTTTACTCACTACCAAAGATCAACCTAGACGTGGCAAAATAATGGTTTCCACCATTTGTGGACTCTAAATTAATGAGACTTTACTCTATTAATATTCAACAGCATACGTTTTTAGAGGGTCCAAATTTCTACTCCTCCATATCCGGAAATTTTTAATTCAACAAAGCTAATGAACTTACACAGAACACAAAAATAGGTCCTGAATATATGTATACTCCACATACCTTACTAATAAAATAAAATTGCTTATTTCATGGCAACCTGGAAGGATTATGTAATAAACGACAATAAGAAAAGGCCACTTATCATATAGTCTAGTCTTTATTGAAAGACCTACAACTGTGGTTTACAGCTTTGGCTTAAGTTGGCCAGTCATTTTAGCCTGTCACTGCCAGCAGACATAAAAGTCAAGTGGGAATGCCATGGGGGAAATACTAGTAGAGAGATTAGAGCAAAGAAGATGGCAATCAAAAACATCACCAAAATCAACCTCAAAATAATTACAAAATAAGAAACATTACTTGCATGCCAGAGGACCTCTGCTGCTGTTTCTAACGAACACGGAAAAGGCAACAATTCTTAGGCTTAAATTGGGTCAAGATAGTACTGACTTCACTGTTATGAGTCTGTGTTAGCTTCACAGTTTTCTTCTAAAATGGTGCATTTTGTTTGGATATTTAAAAAACCATTTACTATGAAGTAACTTCCACTAACTGAACTGATGATGAAATTCTGTTCTTTCAGACTAAGACAAAGGACACTTTAGTCATATGTTTACTATGGCAATATAATTAGTCCTTTTGTAATTTTATTAACTCATAGAATATACAACTAGGAAACAGCTGTATTTTAGCTGTTATCATAATAAACTACTTAATTTAATGGCAGATCAAAAAAGGCAAACTGAGAATTTAATAGGCTTTTATCAATATATTTTTTAAAAAATCTTTAATTGTTCAAGTTTCACATATATTCAAGAAATTTTTTACTAGGAGGCATAATTGATATAATTTGAGTGTTCTTATAAAATATAAAATAACTTTTCCACAACATCCCCCAAAGACACTAACCATGAACAAAAGAAATAAGGGTAAATTTTATAATAGAGTGTATTAGATGACTACTGTGGTTCAAAAACTAAAGTGCCATAAAAAATTTGGCCCAAAGGTGAACTTCAGACTCTGAATTTTCAGGTTTAGTAACATTGGCTATATTTCTAAATGAGGGAAGAAGGAAAATAATACCAAAATCATTGTGGTTACCAATTTATAAAACCATCATTATTTCAAAGCTAATTTTAAGACTTCAAAAGTTTAAATAGTAATCTGTGGGTATTAGTTGCAACTTACTACTTAACTATAAAGGGTTTTCTCATTTTGCAACTTACTACTTAACTATAAAGGGTTTTCTCGTTTTGCCCAGGCCTCAAAACATTTCAAATATATTGCCTAAACATTTGCACCCCCTAGCTGTCAAAATTCAAATACAGAGGATTTTATCTTTTACATTCTTGTTATGATAAAAATTTGAGGCAGATTTTAACCACATAGCCTGAAAAATACCTCAGAAACAAACCTCAATCTTATCCACCTTCCCAACTAATTCAAAACAGACTGCACTCATACACAACTCAGCCTCTGTTCAGGCTTGTCATCCCATGCACACTACCCATACAAGAGAAACAAATTAATTAAAAATAAAAGTCACAACTCTGTGTACTATTTAAGCTGAATATCCAATTATAAATTGGTACATTGAACTGTCTAAATAAGATGTTTTAGCAATCTTGTTTAAAAAATTCTTGGGCAAAATATATCTAATTTTAAAAAACACCCCAAGATTTTTTTAAAAAACACTTGTATTATACAATTTATAGGAACCTTGAAATGGTTTACAAGGTTTTAATCAAGGTATTTACATACCAAGTGATGTAAAGAAAAAGAAAAAGCAAAGAAAAATCTAATTTCCAGTGGCATTTTAAAATGTCCTAATGCATCAAAGATTTGTATGAAATTAAAATTAAGGCTTTTTCTGTATAGTAATTTGTATAATTTTAATTTTACATAGTAGCCAACCTTGGAAATGTCAGTCTTAAACATTCTTATCAATCCACTACATTCAATGCAGTGGAGTGTGTTAAGTGTTACTTCAAATAATTACATTGCTACTTCTATGCTGAAGCATGCTTTTTAAACACTGTAGTTAATATTTACAATGTATATCATTTAAACTTCATGTAAAAGCATAAGTATGACTGTCTGACTTTAATACAAACACCATACTTGGAATTTCCCCCCCAAATGAAATGTAATATACTACAGTTTTAATAATCAACACTTTTTAAAGTCTTAAAAATATGTGGATCACCAACATTGGCTCAAGTAGCTCAGACATTGCTGTTCCTTATTTAGGTTGCAAAATTTCTTTATCAGTCTGGCTTCAGTTTCTTTAAGCATAAAGTAAGTATTTCCTCCAAAGCGACTCCAAAACCACGCATTTCTTCTCAATATCACACTCTTTCTGCTGACTTCGAATGTGGTCCACCTCAGGGTAAGGGAGGGGGTACCAAGATTCAGGATGAACTTATATGTGATTCCCAGTTCTCATGATCCTCCCTTTTTTTGCTCTTTTAAAAACAGTGAGTTAAAATACTGAACAGCAAGATAAAAATGGAATAGTATCTAGTAATCAAAATGTATTACCCATTTTTCCTATTATATCAAAATTTGTAGTCAGAATTGTCTTTATTGACTTTATTTAGTTTTTGTACACAAAGAAAAATCATGTTCATATCCATCATGAACAAAAACTTAAAAAGGCAGGACTAGAAGACATGTGTCCTTCACCAAAGCAAAGCTGTGCTAAAGGTTCCAAACATTTCAATTTTTAAAATAAATATTTTCATGTTCCGATGTCTACTTCCATGTCTTCAGAGTGTCACAGGAAACTGAAGCTATCATGAATTACAATTTTGTTTAGAGTCCCAGCTCACTGTGTTTGGTAACTTGCCATACCATATCCAGCTTGGTTAGGAGGAGGTATTACAGGGGGAGGAGCTTGTCCTTGTGGAGGCTGAGCACCAAATCCACCCATCCAAGCAGCAGAAGGTGATTGACTTGGAAAAAAATAAAAAATAAAACACTTCAGCAAACACAAAGGGAAAATTATCTATATGTTTATACAAAGGTAAGCAGAGCCAAATCACTGAATAGGCAACAAGGAATCAACAAACCTACATCAAAGAACAAAGAAATAAATGACATATAGTCACATATGTGGAATACTTATTACAATATTAGTCTGAAACTTTTGTTAAGATAATACCCACAACTTAGCACAGCGACGTCTCTGAAGATTCTCAAAACTGATTTTAAAGAAATGACAAGTGATTCAACACATCATCTACCTGTCATTATACTGGACATGGTGTATCCATTTACAAGAAATTTTACAAACACAAGTTCATGTCTGAAATAGAAGAAAGGAGGAATGCGTGGAAATAAAGGTGGCTGCCTGGGGGGATGAAAGTGCAAGGGGCCAGCCCACTCTATCACCGAAGGAAAAGAAGCTACTTTCTTAGTCAGACAAGCCTCTGAGACTTCACACAAGCCAAAAGGTAGATGTCATTAAGTTTCTGAACGTATCTAGACAAAGATCTTTTCCATGCAAAAAAAACAAGTCGATAAAATAGTATGTAAGAAATGTAAATCAAATTCTACCAACTGCTTATAGAGGTAGTAGGACACACCAAATGTTGCCCCAACCTCCCTTTTCACCTAGGTAATAAATTTTTAGCATCATAAGTCACTTTTCATAAGGTTTCTGAATAGTTCAATATATTTAATTTAAAATAGATTCTCCCTAGGAAAACACACTATATTTCTTTTGTCAGAACCATATCTGTTTTTATACCAGAAAAACCCAAACTTACTCTACTCCAAATCCTTGTTGATTCCATGGTTGCCCGTATACTCCGTAAGGCGGTACTTGCCACCCATTGGCCATATACTGTCCATACTGTTGTGGGTTTCCATAAACTTGGCTCCACTGACCCCACTGACTATAGTCGACCTAGGAAAAAGCAAATTACTGTTTTAGGGGACAGGTAAGAAATACAGTCTTTGAAGAAGGGGGAACAAGGGAGAGAAAAACTAAGTAAGCACCCTTATGTGAATAGGACTCTGTTATTTATCATTGTCTAAGTTTATTGGGGTGGTGACACCTGTGAAAAGAAAGTATTAAGATTCAGTTAATACCACAAAATAATCACTTTTGAAACAGCATTAATAAAATCAACTGAAAGCAGATATATGCTTCATTTTTTTTATTTCATAGTTTCTAAAGCTTTTATGTAGATATGTAAGATAGAAACCTTAAAATGTGTTAGGAAAAATTGAATTACCTGTTGGAAGTTTTTAGTCATATCAGGAGATTCTTTACCCCAATAGCATTTAACAACATGTCCTTCAATTGTAGTACCATTCACCGAAACAATGGCATGGGCTGCGCTTTCATGGGTTGAAAATCTGAGAGAAAAAATATAAGTTTTTTAAAAGAACTTACCACAGTAAATTAGTTTACACACTCATTAGTTTGTAAGTGTCGACTTGGTACTGGTATCCTGGAGTACATTACATAGGTAGTTTAAAGTTCTATATTGCAAAGAAGTACTAAAATAACAAGCTGATACCTAGGGGGCTCAAATAATGTAACTGAAAGGAATGGATCGAATGTAAGAGTAATATTACAGGAAGAATTTTACCTGACAAATGAATAGCCCTTCTCTGGAAAAACTCTTATTTCCATGATTTGTCCAAATGGTGAGAATGTCTGTCTCATAAGCTGATCTGAAAAACAAAAACATACAAATAGAGTATTCAAGGCTCATTTTTATCATAAAATTGGTACTAATAGCAATGCAGCTCCACAGAGAAGGGGGTTAGGAAACCAAACGCAATACCTGTTAACCCAGAAGCAATTCCTCCACAGTACACAGTACAATTTTTTGGACTTGACTGGTTTACTACATCTTCAAATCTCAACTGCTTAGTGTTATCTATATGCAGAGAAAACAAAAATGTTGATAGCTGTACAGTGTTATAAAACGAATTAGTATATTTTATTAAGATATGCCTCATCTGGGAGGGGAATGAAAATGTTTTTCTCAACACTCTGATTTAATCTATAATATCAGCTGGTTCACAGCTCCAAATACACTTAGCCCATTATTTTCAATTATATTCAAGATAAAATGAGTCTTGCAATGCTAATAAAATTTCTAAGAAATTAAGACTGTGCTAATACATGATTCTGTGAAGTATCCATAATTTTAATGTATGTATTAGACATATCTTACTTTCTTGTGTACTTTTAGGGGCAGGCGGTTTACGTGTGGCCCAATTGGTTCTGATCTGACGACCACCCAACCACTGACCTCCCATATGCACAATTGCATTTTCTGCATCCTACGGAGAGAGAAAAAGAAAGAGCAATTACAAAAAGAAAATAGTAGTATATAAAACCAGTAAGATGAAAGAAAATGCTGGCACTGCTGGATCCAATAAATCTCTCAATAAACGAATTCATTGAGCATCCTAAACAAAACTGGACTATATCACAAGAAAATTATATAAATTGAGTGATTCATAAAAGCTATCATTATTTATAGATTTCACAATACCAGGACAACATTTAAGCATCAGGGAAACTTATCATAATTCAAATATGTAAGAAAACTATCATAATCCCACTGATTACACACACACACACACACAAAACCAGAAATCCCTTAAGATAAAGTTGTTTTCAAATATTTTAATTTTATGGATGATCTGTAATATAACTTCTACTGAAGAATATATAAAAACTCTGTTATGGTCTAAATCACCTCCCCCTGAAAACATACATTCTAGTAGCAATGGGTTGTAACTATAATGTAAGATTAAAAACTCATTTTAAGGCAGAAGACTTCTGCATTGTTGTAGAATGCTGTAAAATGAGTTGAGAGTCTCAGAATTAATGTGAATTTGCAATGAATCTAAGAAAGTATACGACTCTTGCCCTTTATCTTACTCCTTCAATAAGTGCAGATAATTTAAGTTGCTGAAACTGTTCTAAAATGCTAATACCAAAGCGCACTTTATGATCTGATGTTATAGTTAATGCAAATACTTATTTTAGTACCTCTTTCTTAAAGAATTCATGCAAAAATCAGGGTAAGTTGCTTCAATTTTTATTTACATAATTTGCTGTAGGCATTAATATCCCAGCTACAAAAGTATGAATAATTAAAAGTTAAAACTGATATTGTCATAGTTAAAACAAAATATAATCTAACTTCCCTCCAAATTCTGAGACTGCCTCATCTGTCCTAGTCCTGGGCCTTACTTCCAACATCACATCTTCCCTTCTCCAATGCATACTCTTCCTTATAATCAGACTTTTCCCAGCTATTTATTTCCAAGCTTATGAAAACAGAATGAATTATACTCTATTGTTAAAACGCACAAAATTACACAAAAACTTTGTCATTAACATCTAAGAATATTCAAGTTTCAGAATAATTAATGACTAAATTTTATTTTAAATTTAAATTGAGTTGAAGTAACGTACCAGTTTGTTATAAAAAGATACAAAACCATAGCCTTTGGATTTTCCAGTTGCCATGTCTTTAACTACTCGGGCATCCCTGTGAAAAGAAGCACAGCTAAATGAGGGAAGTAAGAGTCATCCTCAAAATAAAAACTAAAAGGAACCACACACACTGTATTGTGAGCATTTTTTAAATAAAATTTCAGTTGGCCCTAGTTAACTACAGCCATCCCTGAACTCTCCCTAACGCTTCTTTACCTGTTAGAAAAAAGCAGTAGGACAAAAACATGTAATAGACATGCAACCTGATCAAACAGCCTGTGCTTTCTAAACTAAAGGCTCAAATCTGAAGATTAACAGGAACAACAGTTTCCTTTTCTAATAGGCTATTGGCTAGTGTCCTCTAAGGTTTACTGATTCTATAAATTACTGTAACAATGCTAACTACTTTACCATGCAATCTCTAAATAGTTAAATGTCTTCTGCCTAGTGATACAAAATATATGAAATATTAAAAAATTGAAAAAGAGGAAAAAATAGGAATTAAAAAGGCATACATGGCCTGTTAACAGATTTCTTTATTTTTCTTGGTCAATTCTCTATCATCATTTTGGAGTTTGGGCAGCTGTAAATTTTGAAAAATTGACATTTTCAGAAATTTAAGAAAGGAGAATAAAAAACTAACAACAATGCTAAGCACACCAGTACGAAAACAACAAATTTACACAGAAATTTTAGTGAGTAAGTTAAAATGATTGGAAATATAGAACTCCACTGAATATAGAATGTTAAAATGTAAATACTAAAATATGTATATATAAATAATGTATAATAAGAATAAATAGAAATGAGAAAAAAATCTACAACTGAGTTCCAGTGTGCACAGTTCCTTGCAGTTAGCCTTCAAGATCCTGTCCATTCTTATGAGCAATTCTGCAAAATAACCAGAATGCTATTACTTTTAATTGTGACTTGGACTTTAGAAAAACTGCAGCTCTCAGGTATAAATAAAGATTGAAAAACAGCAACCTGTATTACTTTTTATACTGATTTTCTACTTACCACATTTAGAGATTAAAAAGCAAAGCAAATATCAAAATAGAAAATTAAGAATTAAATCTTTCTTTCAAATAAATTAAATCTATAGAACAACAAATTGTATACAGAAAAATATTGTTGTTCTTAATTGAAACATATTCCTGTAAAGTAATACTAAAACGTATAATTTAAATCTACAGGAAATACATAAAACAAATGGATCTTAATCAAAAAGATAAATTATAAACATTTTATAGAATTGTAACCACTTTTAATTTTCCAACATATTTGATCAAGTAACATACAGTGAAATTTGAGCATAAACTTTGTTTTAAAAATTTTTTTTTTAAATCAAACCACACTTGGGCCCTAACTAGCAGAATAAAATACCACTAACAAATAAACAAGCAAAAAACCCCTATCAATTAATCCCAAATTTATGGCTCAAACATTGAAACATTTTAATACTATAATAACATTTATCATTATAATTAAACATATACATTTCCAACTTAACCACAATATACCCAAGGATTTATCTATGTTCCCCCACTTATAAAAAGTTTAATACACAGTATAAGTCACATTTATTTTGTTAACCCATTATCTTTAACCACCAAAGATTGAAAACATTTGACAAAAAATTGGACTTTATCAATAGGTTTTACCACCCAAACATCTGCTTCAAAGATAACAAACAGAACCACTTAAAAATTTTAAACATATTATACACAGGATTAGATAAAAGCAAGACCCCAAAACATTAAAATGACATTAACATTTTCAACAACATCTAATCAAAAAAACAAAACAAAACAAAAATCACACTAACTAGGGAAAGAAAATCTTAATTCCGATACAAGTTAATCATATACAATTGTGCCTATCACTACTGAGTATAGTATTGATTATGATACTTACGATATTTTACCAAAGGGGGCAAATGCTGATTTGATATCTTCTGTTGTAATTTCTGGACTCAAATCCCCAACAAACACATGGAAGTGATCTGAAATCAAAGCATTTGGTAATCAAATACTTAAGAAGCCACCTATTAAACCTTTTATAGGCAACACTAAGGGAAGAAAAATCCCTACTTAAGCTGGTAATGCTGCCAGGATAACTTTAAACTCTTCCACAGTAAAATGCAGCAGGAGTACTTACTGGAAGTATCTTTTTTCTGGCTACTTGGTGTTGTTGCCCAGTTTACTTTGACCTCCTAAAAATAAAGATTATATGTAATATAATTATTAGACATGTCATTAAAAATCCTACTACCACTTATTAAATCACTTATCAAGCAGAATAATCTTTGTAAAAGCAATAGGCTGAATAAAGCAGAACCATCACCCAGCAGAGCTTGATATTCATTTAAAATCTTGCTAAGAAAGAATGCGAACTAATTTGACATGCAAGCACATATACTCATCAGGTGGCATCACTCTATTATCTTACCTTTCCCAAAATTTTTCTCCCATTCATAGCAGCTAATGCAGCAGCTGCATCTCTGTGTTCATAAAATTCCACAAAGCAATATGGGTCATTGCTTGTATGCTGCAAAACAGAAAATCCAACAGAAGAGTTGACCCTTCTGCTATCGGGTTGCTGAGAAGAAAATCCAGGAAAAAACATTACTGATAGCTAGGAGTGTACAGGTGAGATTGCATAAGCTTATGAAAGCCTAACACTTTATAAATAAGACATATCTAGACCTGACTTTGCACCTCAGGATACTGCTACTCCAACAGAACTGTCAAAGCAGTATAGAAGCACGACTATCAGTATTAAATCAAAATATAGAATCCTGGTGAGTATGATAAATATAAAATAGAAGTTTATATTAGACCAAACAAAACCTCAGGTTCAGATTTGATGGATAAGGACCACTTCCTTACCACTACTCTTCAAAAGGATGAATTCTACTTATGCATCATAATAATCCTTCATTAACTGTAACCCATGGCTATAAAAAATACAGAAATGAACCAACTTTACAAACTTTACTCCTAATCCAAACTTAGTTATTAGCACTACATATGATGAGACAAAATTATGTATTTCTTTTATAGATAAGAAAGGAATGAGAATAAAATTGAAAAAGTCCAGATTTATAACCGGCTATTGAAATGAATTCCCTTTCAAAATATTCTAATGTACTGGAGATTCTATAAACTTTTGAATTTGGTTGTCAAAGACCAGAAAAATACGCTAGTGATTGAGAAAATAATTTCTAAAAATGCCTTTGAATAAACATTTCAGGACAAAGCTACAATTTTATATTACAAGCACACTGATAAGAAATCAGTATTAAATATATTCTACAACATTATGCTTGACAATAGTTGGCAAATAGGCATTTATCAAGATGATGAGACGGTGGTACACCTAAAGTACAGCAGCTCTATCACCTAACAACCTAAATGGGAGTCAATCTTACACAACTGTACAAATGTATTTACATAAAGTCAAAAACATTCATCATTGTTCAGTGTAAAATGCCCTAAAAAATAATATTTAAAATGTGGAGTTCTAGTTGCACTTACAAAGGATAAAAATACCAGATAAAATAAAGATCTTTCCAACAACCACTGTTTTTCATTCCAGGAAAGTTTTAGAAGAAAAATCCAAAATAAGACGTCTAAAACAATAGTGGCGAAGCAACCAGAGGCATTTCCTTGAGGGGGAAAAAAAGTGTGATCATTAATACTGATAAGAAAACTACGGGCTCCCATACAAAATCCTACTGTCATAGCCACATGAACGCTCTTCTTAAGAGGTAGAGAAAGGAAATGGGAGAAAAGACTCCAAATAAAAATATGCACTTAAATTCCTCTTGTAAAAAAGTTAACATTTACTAGTAACATTCATTAAAGAAGGGATTTTAAAGGTAAATAATAAGCTAAAACTGTGCTAGTCGATTGTCCTTTTTAGTTCTACGTTTTCTGCCCTGTGATCTCTAAGGAAAACACTGATAATTGTAGCAAAACATAGAGGAGTCCAGTGGTAGATCTATAACAACAGGCTTTGGTACACTAGTCTACTCATGCACACTGACTTCACATTTATCTGAGCAGTAGTAGGCCAGGCCCCATTCAATGTACATAAACACACACATTTATATATTCACATCACACTGCATTTCATCTAAGTCCCAACTGATTTCTGTCACATCCCAGCTGTCAGAGGTGTTAAAAAAAAAAATTTAATAGATATTTATTATAGTATACAGGGAAAGCTAGAATCTAAAATAAACAATATCTAAAGTAAAAAAAAAAAAAATCACAAAACTAAGGGGAATAAAGGATTTTTAATATGTTGAAATGAAATTCATGAAAGAAAAATAAATGCCTAGTCTGTAGTAGAGTCCATGCCCTTAGGAAGCTTCCCACTTAAAAACAACAAAGTGTGTGACACTAAAAATCAACTGTCCTTAATTACTGTTGTCACCAATTTTTTTTTAATCCTTACCCAAGGGTATGCTTTTATTGACTTTAGAGAGAGGGGGAAGAAAGAGGAGAAACATTGATGTGGGAGAGAAACATCGATCAGTTGCTTCCCGCACGCGCCCAGACCTGGGATTGAACCTGCAACCTAGGTATGTGCCCTGACTGGGAATGGAACCCGCAAACCCTTTTGGTATATGGGACTATGCTCCAATCAACTGAGCCAGGGCTGTTGTCACCAATTTTTGTTGGATGACATAAAGGTCAAGACAGAGAAATATGAGATCTTCCAACTATTTACAAGTTCAATTGTGGGAGTTGTAGAATATGGATAAGTTTTGAAAATTCATTTCAAATCCCTCTACCCCTCAAATGGCTATACGTGCAGGTTTTCTAAAAAACACTTTAAATCTTTATCAAATGTTTTGCAAAAATTTTCTAGTGATTCTTTCCACTTTTTCACATCCCATTGTCTCCTAGACCCACTCCAGTCAGCTTCCAACCCAGCCAGGCCACTGGAACTTCAAGTTGAACTCAGCAATGACCTTTCTGCCACCTCTGCGACGCCTTTTCTGTCCTCATCTTACCTTTCAAGCAAAATTCAAAACAGATGCCATCTCCCCCTTTAAATATTCTCCTTCACACTCTACTATACTCTTAGTTTTTCTATTTCCTCATGGGGAAGGGAGTCCTTCAAAAGGTAGTTCTTCCTCCTCAGCTCAGGCTTGATGCTCCAGGGTCCTCTTCTCTTTCTCTGCCAGCGCTCTCTCTGGGTCTAGGAACTAGATGTCACCTAGTCCCATGGCCTCAAATACTACTGCAAGCTGGTATCATCAGCACTGGTCTCTCTCAAGTTCCCAACTAGTTTATCCAAATGCCTACATATAATGTCCATTTAGCTGTCTAATGCACATCTTAAATTTAGGATCGCCAAGACAGAGTTCCTGATTCCCACTACTCCCACCCATCCTGTGCCTCCCTCAGTAATGCCCATTTTAGCAAATAAATAGCATTACTGTCAGGCAGGTTTGGCTCAATGGTTGAGCGCTGACCCATGAACCTGGAGATCACGGTTCGATTCCCGGCCAGGCCACATGCCCAGGCTTGATCCCCAGTAGGGAGCGTGCAGGAGGCAGCTGATAGATGATTTTTCTCTCATCATTGATGTTTCCATCTCTCTCGCCCTCTCCCTCCCTCTCTCTGAAATCAATAAAAACATATTTTTTAAAAATAGCATCACCATCCATATAACTGCACAAACAAGAACCTTTGGGTCATTCTTGATGTATTATTTTCTATAATGTCCCATAGCCAATCAAGTACTATTGGCTCTACTTCCAAAACATATCCCAAGTTTCTAAACCTCTATCTCTATGGCTACTACTCTAGAGGACACGTCCCCACCCCCTCTTACCTAGTGAAATAAACCCAGTTAGTTTCCTCCCTTCAACTCTTGCCCCTACAATCCCTTCTCCACACTACAGTCATTCTCTGAATAGAGTACCTTAAAAATACAAATCAGAACACAGTACCCTACTTAAAACCTCACTGCAACCAGAGTAAAATCCACTCTCTCTGTCATGGACTGTACTGCATATGTGATCCAAACCCTGCCTACCTCTTCAGACTCACTTCCCCCCAATCACCAGGCTCCAGCTATCCTGGGATCTTTTACTGAACCAACACACCAAGCTCATTACCAACTCAGGCCTTTGTATTTGCTCTGCCCTCTGCTTCCAGCTCTCAATGTAGATGGCACCATCTTGTTACTCCTGTCTCAGCTCAAAGAGGTAACATTTCCCTCACCACCTACACCATATAGCACCAACCCTCCAACCACCAGCATAGAACTGTTTTATTCTCCTCAGTCCCAACTTTGAATACTGCCTAGCACACAGTAAACTTTAATTAGTGCAAAAGTGAATGAAAAATCAGAAACAGGAAGAAGAGAACACATAATATATAAGAACAGTCTGATGATTATCACTAGTTAGGAAAAAAGATCAAAAGGCCAATTTGCTTTACAGATTTTAACACTTTCTCTCTTCCTCAGGATATAACACAAACTCCTTAGTACAGCTTTTGGTCCCTACCAAACACTCCTCATCTCTCGGCATCTCCATGACTGACCAATCCCACTGGAAACTCCACACATGCTATGATTCCTATCTTTCCCCCTCTCTTTCTCTCACAAGCATTTATGCTCTGTCTACCAGACTAGATCAACATTTCTCTCTCTACCTGGAATCCCTTTGTCCTCAAATTCTTTTCTAGCCAGTTTCCATTACTATCATTTTCAGTTTCAGCCTAGACACTGACTCCTCTAAGCAGCTGCTCCAGACCCAAGACTGTAGTGGAACCTATGTGCTCCCATAGCACTTGAAACTGCTCCCACAGCATTTATTATCCTGTATTATTAGTGCCTGTTAACTCCTATGTCTCCCTCATTAGACTGTAAAACTCTATGCGGATAGAAACTGTTTTATTCCACAGTATCCCTAGCACTTACCGTAACACCTGACACATAGTAAATAATCCGGAAAAAAAAGTGTTGAATAAATACGGAGAGGAGAACAAACTGAAACACAAGTCATTGGGCACTGCTACAGAATCTTAACCAGGAAAGTATAAAAAGTAGTTTTCTTTGGGGGAAAAAGAAAACAAAATTATTACGCTAACAATTTAAATTCCCATCTGAAGTAGGCTGCTCGGTTATTAGTATTTACTAAAAACACACAAGGTGCATAGTGCTGCACTATGCAAATAACAACCCAATGTTCTTTTATATACACCAATTCCTAAACTTTAAATGTATACTACCTGATTCGGTAACACTCTTATTGAATTGCAAGAAATGTCTAGTCTTTCAACGCTCTGAAATAAGTTGTAGTAACTTTTTACAAGCAGGAACACTTGGAGGTAACTGCATCATAAAGAATGACCATTTGAGAACAGCACAGGAACTTTGTCCTCGCAAATAAAACTCCTTTCCAAACCTAGTTTGTCAGCCAGATCAAAGTAGTAAGTCAATACAACAGACATGAATCTCTCCATCAGAATAACTTGAGGCTTACTTAGAATGTTATTTTAAAATGATACTAATCAACTCATGTATCTCAAAATGTTAAATACCATGCTGTCAGCACATGGAACTGGGAAGATCTTACCTCTGTTATCATTTTACAGCTTTTACAAGGTCCAATCTGACTGAATAACTGAAGTATAAGGACTTCTGTGACATCTCTGGAGAGGTTACCTACGTATCTGGACAAAAAGAAGAAAAAACATTAGCAATTTTCTTTCAGCTCGGATCTGCTGTGTTATCATTTAACTCATCACCTTTCAGTTCATTTTAACTTCCTCTGTCTTTAATAACAATTTTCCAGTTAAGCCTGATCCTATGAAAGTAAAATTAGTCCTTATTTAGGAAAGCAACAAATGTTCTTCGGCCATTAAAGTACCATTTCAAAAGACTTTATAAAGAACAAATTAATGTAACCTTGTATACCAAAAGCATATTGTTTTCTCACCTTATTTGTTAGAATAAAAATAACAAGAATTTAAACCACTCTCAAGATAACTACAATTTCTGGATGTCAACACAAGTCAAAATAATGTGCAACACACACACACACACAAAATTATTGATTCATCAAAACACCTGATCATAAGGGGATATTCTTTTATATTAGATATAAAGGGATTTAACATGAGTTTATCTTAGACCTCCAAACAAAGCAATTACATGAACGAAAAAGAGAAAGTTATAGCAAAACACATAGATATTAGAGGGGTTTTGTTTTGTCTTGCTAAATAGAATTGTTATTGATGTTATGTTTTCATTATTGTTTTAAAAGAGCAGGGTAAAATAATGAAATTTCATAGCCTAAAACACATCAGAATCAACAAAATACATATTTATCTAGATAAAGCAAATATAAAGATTTCTTTAGAAACACAGAGAAAATTTAAGACAAATACAAGTATACTTTTGACCATGCATATTTAAAGAGTTGGTACTGTTTTTAAAATTATAAATTGAATATATGTATTTTGTATAAAAAATTTTAAATACAGATAAGTTTATAAAAAGGAAAAAAAAGAACACCACCACCCAGAGATGACCACTTTGGTTTTTCTTATACCACAGATTTATTTTAATTTGGCTTACTTAACTGCCAAACTTTTAAGTCTTTCTGGTACCCAGTGGATAATTCCTAAAATTTGCCTGTTATGAACCTCATCAAGCAAACAATATTAGTAAAAATTAACATAGTATCTTCTGGAAAGTAAATGGACATAAGTTTTTATTTTCCTTATAACATCTGGAAACTTAGTACTGACACCAAAATAAACTTTGCATCTATTACCATATTAAATGCATAACCGCTTTAAGATAGAACACTTTGAAAGGGGAAAACGGACTGAGAAAGGTAAAGATACATGTAATAAAGAAAATTATCTGATTAGGAATGAATAGCAATTTTCCAGTTCAGCTAAGAACTTCATTGCAATGGGTACTAATAACTTTAATTTACATACTCTAAAACTGAAACACAAGCCCAACGTTACTTAAATAGAAGACTAAACTCAGTGACAAACTGGTTTAGGTTCACCCATGCCATCTTTTGCTTACAATTAAGGTAGAAGAACCCTGGCCCATGTTGCTCAGTGGTTGGAGTGTTGGCCCACCCACCCAAGGGTCTTGGATTCAATTCCTGGTCAAGGGCACATACCTGTGTTGCAGGTTTGATCCCCCACCACGGTTGGAGCACCTACAGGAGGCAACCAACCAACGTGCCTCACACTGATGTTTTTTTCTCTCTCCTTCTCTCTCCCCCTCCTTCCCTCCCTACCACTCTCTCTAAAAATCAATGGAAAAAATATCCCTGGGTTGGATTAACAAAAACAAAACAAAAACAAAGTGGAACAGACCCATTGGTAGGCCATGCAGTGACACACTCTTTCCAGCAGTAGTGAAAGGTTATAGGATTATGAGCTAGCTAGACAACTTCCTGTCCCTTTTTAACTCATAGGGGTTTATGAGCAATCATGGATGGAGTAATTTCTTTTTTGTACAAGGTAGACCTCTCTACAAAGAAAACAAACAAGTAACCCCAGTCTCCTAAGTGTTATATTCATCTAACCTCAGGTGCCAGTTAGCTCATTTTTAAGAGAATTGGCGTGGATAAAACTAATTTTCACATATGAAGCTAACCAGTAACAAAGTTAAAACAAAATGATCATTATAACAAATCTTAAATAGTTTTAAATTTGCATTACTGTTTAAAACCTTGATTTGTTCAGGAAAAACTGCATGGGCATTAATTACCTTCCATACGTAACAGTCACAACCAAAGCTGTTAATGTTTCATAGGATTTTTATTTCAAGTCAACCTACTCCAATCAGTTCTAGATTTTGAAGAATTTCTAGAGGCACATTTAGATATACTAACTTACATTTCAAGCACTGATGCCGAAAAGTAAAATGTTAAAGTTTAGAAAAGCATGAAATACTTACAGAAAAACCTAATTTTAAAAGTTTTCCTATTTCTCAAATGCCTCCACTAAAAGTTCTGTGGTAAAGCAGCAAACTTCTTTCTGCTCTGGTTACAAAGCAGTCAACATATTCTAATGTTCCAAGTGTTTAAATATAAAATTTATATTCAAAGATCATATATAAATAACAGAAAAAAACAAATGGCTCAAATTTTTGTACTGACAGGTCAATGCAAAGAGTAAACATTTAGGAAATTCCAAAAAGATCTTTAACTCAAGGGAAAAGAAAAAAAGGCATACCTTTGGTCTAGTTTGTCTTCTAAGAACAGGAACTGTAGGAACTAAAGCATTAAAAATGGAAAATGATGCCTTTATCCCTAACATCAGGGTTAAAATTCAATTTGAGACTAGAAACTTGGCAGTTGCACAGTAGGCAAAAGTTCACAGTGCAAAACTACTTCTTATGTCCAACTGGGCAGAATTTTAAGTTAAGAACATCATGCCTTTCAGAGAAAAGACAAATCACACTTTTTCAACGTTGAATGTGTTCTCATTCTGAAAAGAGTAGCCCTACCAGGGCTGAAATTATTAGCATTTTTACAAAACATATTATAACCAAACTTCTCTAATAAAGTAACATTTTTACTTTTGTTCTTGACAAGTTCCTATACAAGAGGAGATTTTGCAACAATACCCTTCAGTGAGCCTCTAATGAATTATCAATCTGCCAATATTTCATTTTAGGTAGGAGGCAAGGTGCAGGTGAACTGACCAACTACATAAGGGATACTGACACACATATACATACATTTTAAAGAAACAGAGACTATGATTAAGTTGAATAAAGGGCTTAATTACAGCCACAATACAGCCACATCCATGGTATAGCTAGTCAATTTTATAATGGGATTTAATAGTATTTTCTTCTGTTATTGCCCTTAGCTATTCAGATTATACTCTAAATCACTGGTTTATTTCCTCCTCTTGACTGAGTCTCTTATCAGGAAGAACCGTCTTAAAGGATGGCACTGCATAACGTGGTATAATATCCCAGATCCACAATTCCTACTCATTTTGGTGCAGTAGGTAGATTAAGAAAATAAACTACAACAGAACACCATTATAATTTAATGTCGATTACAGATTCAGATATACCATGGCTCAAATCACTGCACTCAAAGCTACCCACAACACATCTGAAATGTGGGTCCTGTAAGGTAGGTGTCAGGCAGTCCAGTTCCAACACCAGTATTACATGGCATGATCTCATTTGTTTGCTTTTAAAATCACAAGTTACCCCAATACATATTACCCCCAAATAAGTATCAAATGAGAATGGAGAGCATCAGAAAACAGACCTTTAAAGCAACTATATGAAAAACTTTAGGTTCAACATCAAAGCAATTCTATACCACTTTAAATACCATCAAATAAATTAGTAATACTGTAGGTAATGAATATTTAAAGACCTACCTAGGCTATAAACACCATATTGTTTTCTGATGATAGAACCATATGTCTTAGCTTGTGTGTGTCTGCAGGAAAAAAACCTCACTAGTAACACACAGGCATTTTAAGGAAACAGTTTAAGATAAGCTTTGTTAAGAGTACATTCTTTTAAAACATACTAGCCACTTGAAAACCTAACCCATAGATTACAATGTAAAATAAAAGGAGCTCCATAAATAAACAAAATAAAACCCTACTAGATATCGATCTCTAAAGTCACTTCAAAAGTTTTCATTACTTGTATCTAAAGAACCTTTGAGGAGTAATACGTAAAATAAACACTTAAAACTACTATGCATTGTTTTTTATTAAAATCTGACCAAGAAAATCCCAATTGTGAAACATCTGCTTTTACTTCAAAATTTTACATTTGGAAGTTTTAAAATATACATAAAATCAACAGACAGCACCATGTGTATATGACGGTCATGTCTGCCTATAATTTTAAATCAATCAGGACTTTTTAAAAAAAGGACAATACTAATTTAATGAAAAGACGTACAATCATTGTAAAATATTTGAATACCTCTTATTTCCAGGCAGCGAACTAAGTGCTGCAGGGGACAAGACCTAGGAAGCTGCAGCGTCCTTGTCTAAAAAACCCTTCCCATGAGAACTGCGGGAGGAGGGAAAAGGAAGACAGAACAGTGAGCGCGCGCCGGGCTCAAGGCGGCTCCTCATTGACGCGTACACGTGTCATACTTTCAGACAACTAGAAACACAAACAACGTAAGTGTGCTTCAGAGAAAGAACAGGAGACTGGAGAGGGACCAGGTAGGAAATAAGTGACAGAGAAGTTAGTTTATTAGTCTATCGGAGGAAGTCTAAGGTATGACGGAGATGAAGACAAGGCAGATGCAAAGACAGTTATATAAATTAAAAGTATTGAAATACCATATTATTTAGCATGGCAAAAACAAGAATTTCTGTTCATAAGCAAAAGATAAATACAGTTAATGAGAAATATGCCATGAGAATTTACTAATTATTCAGCAGCTACTATGATGCAATAATGACATTTTAGATTTTTAGATACAATGTAACTTGTTTAAAATGTTTTTATTTATTTTAGAAAGGAAGGGAAAGGGGGAGAGAGAAACATTGATGTCAGAAACACTGATGTGAGAGAGAAACACAGCTGCCTCACACCAGGGATTGAGCCCACAATCTGGGCATGTGCCCTGATCGGGAATAGAACCCAGGACTTTTCAGTGCACAGGGTGAGGCTCAACCAACTGAGCCACACGGCCAGGACAATACAATGTAACTTTTATCTTTGTTAAATACATGCTAGCTAGGCTCCAGCTTTCCCAGATGCTTCCATCAAAGTACACACTGCTAACTAAACATCAAGCCTTGGCTTCAACAGACGTTAAAGGACAAATTTCAAATATGTCCCAATTCTCTTTTCTGGGAAAAGAAGGACAAAATGGAAGACAGAACAAAGTTTCGCTAAGCAGGCTTTTCATTCAGGCACCTGATGTGCTTAAGTTGGCCTCAAATTCTCAAAACAGGATAGCAAATACTTTAGTGAGAGAAATAGGAATGAAAAAAAGTGCATGCCCCTCCCCCCAAACACACACCAAACCTGTATCAATATCCTACAGGTATCTATCTGCTTTACCAAGAGGGCTTTTCTTTGGTAGAACAGAAGAGAAGCTAGTCAAACTTCCTGAGGACCCATCCATCCACCTTCATCTACTCCCCAAAAAGTAATTTCCCCATTAAATGGCAGAGCCAGCTGAACTCTGATCATATCAACACCTGGCAGAGGCAAGTGAAAAAAACAAAGCGGCCATCTGACTCCTTGTACTGGAGGTAGGTGTGTGGAGCTTCGAGAGGCTGGCAAAACCGAAGGTGCCCAACTTAAACATTTAATCAGAAATCACTCAGACTTTTTTTAATGTAGGAAAATGAAAGGAGTGCCACACTATCCAGAAAGGAATGCGAATGCTGAGTCATCACTCTTCATTAGGGAAAAACTGGAATAAGCGGTTGGAAGATGAAATTCATTCATTAGATGGGGCTTCAGGTAAAAAGAACAGCAAGCTAGAAGAAAAGGTGCTCAGAAGACACACAACGAATAGTGGATAAAAGGCATCATTTTATCCAACTCTGAAGGTCTCGACAGATTAAAAAGAGGTAACACCAAAAGGGCAAAAGCAGTTTAATAACTGGCTGTCACTTTAGCGTAGGTAGCGCTCAAAGTAAACTTCGTTATCCAAGAAGAGAGATGCTCCAGCGGCAAGAGACATCCTTTTGCACTTCAAAAGTAGCGGGCCCTCGGCGAGTGTTCCTGACAGCGTGGGTGGGGGCACGTGGGGGGCAGAAAGAGTGGGGGCTTGAGCGGCACAAGTGTGTCCGGCTTCTTCGGAGAGCTTAGCTCGGGAGAAGAGCCGGGAGCGACTGGAGCGGGGGACCCGGAGAGCGCGAGTTCTAATTCCCGCGGGCCCGCAGGGGATGCGGCTGCGGCCCCACCCCCAGTCCCACCCCCACCAGGCCCTGCCCCCGTGGGGACAGCACCCGGCCCAGCCCCGGACCCTAAAGCAGAGGGAAAGCGGGAGCTCGCCGGGCCTGACAGCCTCTACGGTGCAGAAACCCGCCTAGGAAAGGTGTGCAAAGGAGGGCGCGACAGAAAAAGATCGAAACAAGCCCCAGGCCCCAGGAAGTGACTATTGGGGGAAGGGAGGGCTTCCTTCCCAAGGAAAAGGGGACAAATGAGGAATGCACTTCGCGTCCGCGCCACCCCGGCCAGGGTGCCGCCGAGAGTCCCGGCTTCGGCCCCGCTCTCGGGCTCCCTCCCACAGCGTCCCGCGGTGCCCCGGCCTCTCGGCGCCTGGCACCCCCTCATCTCGGGTACTCACAGAGTCCGGGGCTGCCCGTCGTCTTCCATCATGGTGGGTGCGACGGAGTGATCCCGGGACAAGGGGGAGGGCAGGGTTGGGGAGGGGAGGGGGTGGGGAGGAAGGGGAGGGGGGCTCTGGGCACCAGCTGGGGACAGAGGAAAAGGCACCGAACCCTGCTCTCGGGCTCTCTCCCCCCAGCCTGCTCCGGACACTGCGCTCCAACCAGGAGGAGCAGGAGGAGGAGGAGGATGAACAAAATGGCCGCCGCCACCAGCCAGGCAGGAAACGGGGCAGAGCGCAGGCGCGGCCCGCCAGGTCACCGCTCAGGCCAGCCGCGACGGCCTGTAAAAGGGATAACTGAGTGAGGAGAGAAACAGGCCGCTGTGGAAACCGTGTGTCCGGTCACGAGGGATCACGTCGTCGCTGTGCGCCTGCTGGCCGGCCGCAGCCCAGCCAGCTCAAGAAGACATAGAGTAAGAGGAGAACAGCCGTGAAACTGAAGGCTCTGGGAATTGTGGTCCTGGAAATGAGGGGAGCGCTTCAGAGGACTTCTGGGAACTGTAGTCCAAAGGAGACGACAGGCGCCCGCGCCGCGCTGGGTCGCGAAGAAGAGACTTCTGGGTAGTGTAGTCATACGTGAGGTCGTGCGGCGACCAGGAAGTCGGCATGCTGGGAGAGGAGGGGAGAATGAAGGCGACGTTAAAAGGCAGGCAAAAACCGCTGTCCAGGACAAAAAACTACAAACCCCAGAGTGCCTCGCGGTGGGGCTGTCCGAGGACTGCTCCAGGCTTTGTAACGCTCTTCGGTTGGCTCAGCCTGAGCTGCTGCTCCGCCTCCGTCCTGGCGGAGAGCGGTTTCTTCAACCGAGGCTCGGACGCCTCTCTGGCTCCGCGTGGTGTCTGCGCCGGCAGGTCCTTACGGCCCTCTCTCAGTCAGAACGGCCCGCCCGCGGTCGCCAACCGCCGCCCCGCGCGAATGGCCGGAGTAGCTGAGGCGGACCTCGGGCCGGGGGAACCGGGAGCTGCGCTCTCCCGGGACCCCCGGGCTTCCCAAGGGCGGCCGCGTCCTTTGGGCGCGTTTTCCCCCAAGTAGGTATTCCTGGCTGAGGTAGCCTGCCTCGTAGAGTGCCTTTTGCAGGTTTTAAGGCTTCCCCGCCCATCATCTCGTTGGCTAAGTGGGTAAGAAGAGCAGTCCTCCATTAGTGACTCACTGAGTCAGCGTACGGGGCGGCGGCAATGCCCTCCCACCCCCTCGTTTAATTCTTGGAGTGAAAAAAAAAAAAAAAAGTTTGGGCAGAGATCTGCACCGACTTAAGGCCGTGTGTGTAGAGACCCGTCATGGAGACGGAGTGAAGTCTTGCTTGGGCACTTGGGAAGCCATGTTCAAACTGGCTCCAGGTCTGTCGATTTATTTTTTCCCCCCCCACCCAGTTCACGATACGCTTTCGTCCCACTACCGCCCCCGCAGGCGTCCTTAGGAGAACCTCACCGAGTTGGTGCCCGCTCCTGTCGCTTAGTGGAGGGTGGTGGCGAAGTCGGGTTTTTCAGCCCCGAGCGCAGGGGCCCCGGTTGGAACAGTGCCCTGAGCCGGTTCTACGGTCGTGCTGCTGGTGCGGCAGCAGCCTCGTCTGTGGGGGGTCAATACGGGGGGGGGGGGCTTCTACGTGCGAGGCGTCGAAGAGACCGTGACGAGGGAGTTGGGCCCCGTTGAGAGTCAGTGGGAACAGCGAAGGGGCACGTGGCTAAACTGGTTTTTTTCCGAGGGAGAAACGGAGGCTGTCCGTGGAGTGCGCTCCTTGTAGCAGGTTCTCTTGGAGGGAGATCTGGGGAGGACGCCTCCGTGGTCACCAGAGTCGCACACCAGTCGCACACCCGAGTTTCCTACAGGCACACCTTAGTTTCTGGGCTCTCTATTGTGTTCCAGTGGCCAACGTCTCTGCCTGTGCCAATACAAAACTATCTTCATAAGTTCTGTAGGTTAGTCTCCCTCCAACTTCCTGCTCTTTAGAAGTATCCTGGCTGTTGGGGGGCCTTTACTCTTCCAGGTGTATTCAGAGGTTTTAGCAGAGGAGCCTGTCAGATCTGTATCAGAGCAGGATAACTCAGGCAGTTGTATGAATGACTACAGGAATGAAAGTTTTCAGGCTGAGAGAGCTCTGGGACATAAGTTCAATAGCCCCAGCAAGAAAAAGAAAAAAGAAAAAAAAAAAAGCCCACAAAAATAAAACAATAGTCTGGGTAAGAGATAAGGAGATTTAGATCCAGTGGATTAAGCCAGTAGCAATGGGAAAAGACAGAAGTTATGGATACAAGGCAACACAGAGGAAGAAGGGTGGGAGAAAGGGAACCCTGAGATAACTCCCAGGTTTAGGGCTTGGCTGACCACCCAGGTTGTGGGGCCTTTCGCTGAGTTGGCAAATACAGGAGGAAGAACAGGTTTTAGGGAAAGTTAGTTTGGTTTTACACTTGCTGATCGGGCATATATTTAAAGCTGCTCAATACAAATGGATATAGAAGTCTAGAGCTCATGTAGGGGACCAGACTGGCTTTGGGAGTAATCAATCTATAGATGTAATTGAAGTCTTAGTATGAGAAAGTATCACCTGCGGCAGGTCTAGAAGCTAAGAAGCATGAGAGGACACTAACATAATTCAGAGGAAGAGGGGCTACCTACAAAAATTGATGAGGAACAATCACAAGGAAAGGCTTCTATCCAAACCCCACAGGAAATAACACGTGTTGGTGAGAATGTGGAGACATCTATAGTGTCCAGTTCAGTCAAGCATTAGTCTGGATGTTGCTGTGGGAATATTTTGTAGATACAATTAAAATTTACAGTCAGTTGACTTTAAGTAATGGAGATTACACTCAATAATATGAGTGGGCCTTATTAAATCAGTTGAAGGTCTTAAGAGCAAAAACTGAGGTTTCCTGGAAAAGAAAGAATTCTGCCTTAAAAAGGTAATGGAAGTTCTGCCTGAGTGTCCAGCCTCCTGGCCTAGCTGAAGATTTTGGACTTATCAGCCCCAGCAATCACATGAGCCTATTCCTTGAAACAAATTATCTTTCTTGATAGGTAGATAGATTGATATTGATAATGATATAGATTATATAGATATAGTTGTCTGTATGCATGTATATATATGACCTATTGGATCTGTTTCTCTGTAGAACCCTGATACGTATCCCAAATGTCACCCTAGGAAGGGTTCTGTTTAACATCCTCAAGGCTCCAGCTCATGAGCCAGCAGAGGGAGCTCTATCCCTAAGGACCCAGACCGCTTCTCTCACCCAGTAGGGATTAAAGCCAACAATGCCGGTCCTGATCAAAAGGGCTGGGAAGCACTTCCTTGCAGGAGACTGTAGGCTCCTTGAGTGGAAGGGAAAAGAAGCAGTGTAACATTTTTAAACCCCAAGAAGTGCGTCAATTTAAATTTTATTAAACTGGCCTGGCTGGCATGGCTCAGCGGTTGAGCATCAACTTGTGATCCTGGAGATGATGGTTCGATTCCTGGTCAGGGCACATGCCCAGGTTGCGGGCTCAATCCCCAGTAGGAGGCGTGCAAGAGGCAGCCGACTCTCTCATCATTGATGTTTCTCTCCCTTTCCCTTCCTCTCTGAAATCAATAAAGATATATTTAAATAAGTTTTATTAAACTGGAGTTGCCCTGTTTGAAGAGGACTGTCCTCCAGGAGAAGGAATCCAGGGTCCCTTCCTGCACTCCTCCCATCAGAGCCTGATTCCGCCCTTATGTAACACGAGTTTCCCTGGAGTGGGCCACATTTGCCAGCAGACAGTCATTGAGTAAAAGGGACCTTGGGGTACCTTGTGGCTCTCTTTACTAAGCCCCCTCCTGTAAAATGGTAACAAGAGTAAGAAAGGGCAGGCCCGGCCAGTGTGGTTCAGCAGTTACACATCAACCTATGATCTGGGAGATTCCGGTTTGATTCCTGGTCAGGGCACATGCCAAGGTTTCCCTCTCAATCTGCAGCAGGGGGTGTGCAGGAGGCAGCTGACCAATGACTCATCATTGATGTTTCTCTCTCCCCCTCTTTCTAAAGTCAATAAAAATATATATTTAAAAAAAGGGCAGGCCTGCTCCCTGAACATTTGACCACCCTGCCTCTACTCCCTGTCTTCTTCGACCTGCACCAACCCTCCTGCACCAACCCTGCACTTGGCTCTGGGGGATTCCTTGATCTTGTCCTCTGGGTGAGTCCCAACTTTTCTTCCCATCACAGCAGCAAAATCTGAGATTCAGGTGTGAGCTCTGGGGTAGTCAATACTAGACCTCACAACCCATAAGCAGGTCTCGTAGTTCAGCCAACACCGGGAAAAGGGGCAGCGCCCACCCAGCCTGGCTTAGCTCTCCCTGCACTGGGGTTTGGAGAGAACTGTCCTCCCAGTTACCTGTCATTACCTCCTTTGTACATGTACTGCCTTGGAACTAGGTCTAGGTAGAAGTGATAGGGCAAAGGAAGAATCTGGGTATTCTTGACTTCCCCTAGCCAAAATGCCATTCTAAAACAGGATGTAATATGTGACACATACTAAAGGATATACTGTATAAGAATAATAAAGTGAACTCTTAGGAACCCACTTTATTATTCTAGGCAATGAGACAGACATCTGCCTTGCTGTGTCCTATAACTCCTATTGTACCAGACATTTATCTCTGTGCTAGGCAAGTGCTCAATAAATGAGGGGCAAGCGGGTTGATTGGGAATCATGGAGAATCTTCATACCCTGGAGCCTGTAGTGAGCTCTGACCTGCTGGAGGGGATTTATATAACTAAGCTGTATAACTTCTGCTGTAGCTGCTGCGTCCTCCAACATCACCTCTTTTTAAAAAATATGTGTATATGTATGTCTTTATTGATTTCAGAGAGAGGAAGGAAGAAGGAGAGAAACATCCATGATGAGAGTCATTGATCAGCTGCCTCCTGCACACCCCCGACTAGGGATCGAGCTGCGATCTCCTGGATCATAGGTCAATGTTCAACCACTGAGCCACACCGGCTGGGCTCCACCATCACCTCTTGCATGGAAAACAGCTGTCACCTTCTCCTCTGGTCTCCTTCAATGTACTCTCCACATGGAACTCAAGTGATCTTTTTGAAAAGGTAGGCATCAAACTACATTGTTTTGCCTAGAATCTGTGGCTTCCCATAGCATTGAGAATGAAATCCAAACTCTTTGTTATGGTCTAGGCAACCATGCAAGATATGGGCCCCCTTGGGATAGTTTCTCTTCTTCCTCACCATGACCTAGCCACGTGGGCTTTCCTCTGTTCGCCAAACATGCTGAGTGCTTCCCCACCCCAGGGCCTTGCCCTTTTTCTTCCTTTTGCCTAGAATGGTCTTTCTCAACTTTTCTTGGAACTGGGCCCTTCTCATTTATCAAGTCTCAGCTCGTGTGTTCACCCCTCTAACCAAACATGGAAAGTGGGTTCCCCCAGTTACTCTCCGCTTTATCACTGGTTTTTTCCATGCTGGTGCAGTCACAAGCTCTATTTCTTTTGTTTGCTTCCTTGTTTATGTTGTCCCCCCATTGAGAACCTTACAGGACAGGGACCCTGTCTCATCTTGTCCATTCTCTCTCTAGCTCCCGCCACAGTGCTTGGTACATTCAGTAGACTTCACATGCCAGGTGCTATCCAACCAGGGCCCCTGGAGCCTGTAGCAGAACTCCTTTCCTACATTCCAAGGAAACCCAAAGCTCAGCAGAATCACGGGAGCTGCAGCTCTGTCCTAACCCAGCTCCCAACCATCCAGCCCACCATCAGAACTAAAATGGACCCCAGGAGCCAAAAGTAGTTGAAATGCAGAGCTAGCAACAATTTACCTCCATAAACTGGACTCCCTGTTGCTCACGGTATTAACTCGGGTTTCAGGCACTACCACTTCAATTAAGACTCGCACACTTCAAAATACCCCTGAACAGCGGGACACTGATTGAATCGAGGTGCCAGGAAGCCAAATAGAAAAATAATAGTAAAACCAGTGATCCTTTTATATGGTAGTTAAAAGCTTGAACAAACAACTGTTACACCTCCTCTAACATTCTATTCTGTTCCAAATTAGTCTGGAATAAGTGTAGTAACATGCTGTTTCTAACCAGCCCCGTTAGGTAGGTATGTCCATCTGCTCTTGATTTGAGGTTCCAGCTCGCCTCTCAGCAGACACAGTGTGGGTCAAGTTTGTAAGATTTGTGAACGCTGAAAAGGATGTTTGGGTTATTCAAATGGGTGCATATATTTTGGAATATAAAACCTCTGAACAAATACATAATGATATATTTTAAATGCTCTCCTTTGCTCATATAAATTGTGGTGCCCCAGTCAATAAAATACTGCCCCGTTATTTAAAAGAATGTGGGTGATCAATATGCATGAATATGGAAATGCCCTAGATTATTATTAACTAAAAACAGGAAGCTGCAGAGCAGTAAGTGTATCATCTCTTTGTGGCATGTGCATGCATAGTTTTTTTCTTGTCAGCTGGACTGTTTCTGGGAAAAGACCCTACATAATCTCTGGACAGAGAATGGCCATGCTGATAATCACTAGCATGGCAGGCACTTGCTTCCCCAGGCATGGCACCAAACATTTTTCAAATGCCTTCATTTAATCTCCACAGTAAGCCTTGGAGGAAGGTATTACTACTGTCTCTCACTTACGGATTAAAAGGCTGAAGCCAGGACAAGTAAAAGAACTCCACCTCAGTGTCCTGTGTTGTTTTTTTTTTTTTTTAAAAAAAACACCTTGAATCTGCAATACCTCTATCATAAACAACAAACTCATTAATAATTTAAAATCATTCCATCTTGGATTTTGAAACCCAGGAGGGACAGTGGAAATGTTTAGTCTCATCAAGTTCTGTTAGAAGAGCAAATGCAAAGCCTGGTGGCACCACTTCTCACCGGGGGCCCTTTCTCTGGCAGACTCCTATGGAGAGGGTGGCCAGAAGCTGCCGGCTCCATAAACAGAGCTCAGCAGGAGCAGTAGTGCAGAAAGGAAGAAAAGCCAGTTGGAGGCCCTTCGGCAACAACCAACGCTGGGTTCCTAAAGCGTGTGATTATAGATGAGCTGACACCACTGTCCACCATGGCGATATTAAAGGAGGTCTCCAAACTGAAGGGCAGCACTGTCCCCCAAGTAGCCCAAACAATTCAAGATTAGCTACTGACTATAGCCTTTTATCCAGGAGACCTGGATAAAGCCCATTATTATTCAACACTCATTGTGATGCCACACCTCACACACTAACACGTCTGACACCCATGAGCAACATTATCCTCATTTTAACAGCAAAGAATCTGGCACTTTGTGAAACTCAGGTCTGTCTGGCTCCTGTTAACTCCTGCGCTGGGGTTCCCATGGGTGAGCTGATGGCAGCCAGGTGTCAGGTCTCATACGTTCGGCCCTCCCTTACTAAGCACCCTTCACCCAAATTGTGTAGAATACAAACGAATGGAAAAGTGCAGAGCTCCAGCCTCAGGAGCCAGGCTCTGTCTGCTCCAAGTCTTCCAAACTGAAGGAATGTTGAGCAAAGTGGAATCTGCTATCAGATCACCCTATGGCCACCTGCCTAATGACCTCTGCGAATGCCCTGAATCTTGTTCCTGTGGCCTACAGCCGAGACCTTTCTGGACTGATTGCTGTGTCCTGAAGTCCCTCCCCGCCTCCGGGCTCCGGTGCCTCTGCCTCCACAGACCAATCTGCCACCCATTGAACTCTAATTCTCACACTTAGGCCCCATTGCACTCTAAGATAGAGCTTGGAAATGTGAGTGCTTGGTCTGGCGCATCCTGGGAGAGCTCATCACACTCTGCAACTCACGCCCTAGACATCTGCTGTATTGAAGATATGCTCCTGGGGCAGTTCCTAGAAGACTTCCTGATTCTCAAAATGATGGTGATGGGCAAACGTGTACCCAGCTAGTCCCTGTCTTGTGCTTGAGTACTGGGCTGCCTTGAGCATACGCGCGCACACACAGAGACACGCACTGTTTCAGACCTTGGGGTCTCAGCTTGCTTCTACCTGAAAGGCCCTTCCCACCTTTCTTCACACGACTGACTGTTACTTAATCCTGGAGATTCAATCACATCCTCAACCGCAAGCTGGGCCGAAGCTTTCACAGCACCAAGGTTGCCACCTATTCCCAGGCTCCCAGCCTATTACATGGAAACGTGTCCCCACTTTGGACTGCAAGTCTTTAAGAATGGGGCCCAGGGTTGAGTCCCCTGGCACTGCTCAGAGTCTCACCTGGTGTCTGGCATGTCTGCAAGCACTCAGAGCAGGATGTCACTCACTCTGTCCAACGGTTGTGTTCTCAGCCTCCAGGTGGCCTCTTCATTGTGTCACAAGGTTCCCATTGTGCAAACTAGTCACTTAAGTGCCAGGGCTTGTAAGGTTGCCACTTACCTGAAGTTCATCTGCAAGAAGCTGTAACTGAAACAGCTTCCAGCATGGAAAAATCACTTCTAGAGTTTAAATTCAAAGGCCTGGATCCTTCAAGCTGATTACAGGAAATAGTCAGAGCACTAATGCTCCCTGTGCTGAACCCAGGTGGGTGTGTTTACCAGGCTGAGAAATGTTAATCCTGTCTTCCGCCCCCAAAAATGTCTGGCATTCACTTCGGAGGAAAATAGGGTAGTGCAGTCAGCTAGGCTATTTCTCTTAAAAAATACTTTTTCCCAAAACAATGGGAAGGGGAAAAGAGGTCCTCCAATTTTAACCTAGAGTTGTTGGGGGACCTTTGCTGTCCAGGAGACAGGGTGCAACCTCTCATCAATTTTATGATTTTAAAAGTTCAGGAAAAGAATTTGAGTAGTCAGTCTTTAGCACCATCACAAGGGGACCCAAATGTGGAGAGGGCCTGACCAGTGACAAGAGCATCCCAGACGAGGGAGTAAAGATTTGAATCGTTCTCATCTGAGGGTATAAGTAAAACTGTGTATGTGGTCAAATGACAGCAAGAATAGCTCCCATTTCTTGATTCCATGGCTACTTGCCAAGCATTACGCTAAAAACTTTCCATTCCTCCCATCATTCAATCCAATTACTCTTCGAGGTGAACATTAATATTATCCCCATTTCCAGCTGAGGAAACCAAGGTTCAAAGGGTGACTCGTCCAAGGTGGCAAGCCTCCTGCCGCTTTGCAAACACTTCTACAACTTTAAACAAATTTTGGAACTTGGGTATGGGGCAATGCAACCAGCTCTGCCTCGGGGTGACCACCCTGTCCTGTGCACTGGGTCTTCAGGTTCCTCTGGCTGGGAGGTCAGCAGGGGCTCCCAGGCAGTAAGGGCTGAGGTCCCTTTTGCCCCTAGTAAATAGTCTTCCACACAGTGCTTAAGACGGCAAAGGCAATAGACTCATTCACTAAATGAGTGACCAGCCAGCCACCTTCAGTTACAAGTGCTGTGAGCAACCAGGGAGAAGACTAGAGCTGTTTGAAGCCCTGTGAATGGCCCTGGCATGGATGT
Organism: Miniopterus natalensis; assembly: GCF_054644295.1. Taxonomy (NCBI): domain Eukaryota; kingdom Metazoa; phylum Chordata; class Mammalia; order Chiroptera; family Miniopteridae; genus Miniopterus; species Miniopterus natalensis. The sequence goes on from NC_142094.1 coordinate 53,737,081, forward strand.
ATTTCTGGGCCTCTGGTAGCACCTTCCCACAGATGCTAGGGAGACAGCAAGGAGGGGAAGAGTCCCTCTGTCAATCAAGAAGGCCACCTCCTGATGCTGGCGCCAGGAGAGAGCGATGAATCCCCTCTGGCCCGTGATCTCAGCTCTGTGACTCATCCCCTCTGCCTGGCATATGCTGTTTTCGGAGCTCTGTAATTAAATGAACTATCTGAATGATATTTCTCTAGTCATCCAACCAGTGCCATCCTTAGGGTGATAATTGTATTTGAGGCTATTTTAAAACATTATTGAATCCAAATAGAGTTTACATCAGCAGACAGTGTGATTAGTAATTCTACAACCCCCAGTGAAGCTAAATGAAGCTATAAACTGCCTGGTGAGTCGTGCAAAATGGCTGCTCCAATAGCAAGTCCCTCTCCCCCACCCTGGCGGCTTCTCTGCCAGGAACAAGCAACCCTCTGAGAGAGGAAGTACTGAGAGCAACCTGTGGCCAGAATCCAGCTGACCTTGGTTTAGAACAGACCGTTTTCAAAGGAGGTACTCCACTAATTTGCTCATGGTCTTCAGATGCGAACTAACTCTTCCTTATCTTTACAAGAAAGTATACTGGCACGGAAATACACTGCCTTCCTTTAACACCATTTTTGGAAATATTTGGTACAATCAGAAGCACGGACATGGCTCACTGAGCATCTCCGAGCCTCCATTTCCTTGTCTGTAAAATGGGGATCATCATAGCAACAGTGGTGAGAGTTGACATTTTAGTGCTCATCGTGTATCAGGCATTATTCCAAGTACTTTACATGAATTATGATCCTCAGGACAACTCTGTGACATACTACTATTACATACTGCATAACATATTGCCCCCAAATTTAGTAGCTTAAAACAATAGCAAACATTTATTATCTCACTCAATTTCTGTGGGTCAAGAATTTGGGAACAGCTTAGCTGAGTGGTTTTGGTTCAGTGTTTCAAACAGTCCAAATGTCAGCCAGGTCTGCAGTCATCCAAAGGCTTGACTGGGGCAGGAAGATCCACTCCCCAGGGGACTCACTCACAGCTTGGTGCTGGTTGTTGGCAGGAGGCCTCAGCTCCTCCCCATATGGGCCTCCCCACAAGGCCGCCTGAATGTCTTCATAGCATGGTGATTGGCTCCCTACCGTGGGAGCCATTTAAGAGATCAAGGCAGAATCTGCAATATCTGCTGTGTTCTATCTTGGAAGTCCTGTGCCATCTGCTCTGTAAATCCTGTTAGTTACATGAGTCAATCCTGTTCAATGCGAGAGGGCAAGTACCCACATCACCCCTACAGAGCGAGTACCTGGAGGCAATGATCATGGGTCTTGGAGGCTGGCCTGCCACAAAGGTGAACTGTGGCTCAGAAATCAAGAACAGTGGCCACAGCCCAGCCGGGCCTCCTGGAGGGTATCCTAGAGCCTAGGCAGCCGGGGCCCTTTAGTGGCTGGCATCCTCAAGTCTTCACTCCTGTTCTCTCCCCTTTCTGTGACTCAGCCACACCCCCTGTCTTCTCCTGCCAGTTCTTTCCATGTTTCTTACTTCATATACCTAAAAGCAGAGCCTGATGGCTCAGTTCATTTTTCCCCCAGGTCATCACAGGTCATGTGCTGGCCTATGGGTTGGCTTCCTGGGATCCACTCCTAGCTCAGACATTTAGGGGAGGCAAGGTTCACATGGTCCAAAACATCAATGTCTCAGCACAGGGCTGTGGTCAGGACAGTCTCTCTAAGATGAGATAATGGCTGGGACAGATGATTATGAGAGCTTGGCACACAGAAAGCTCCATAAAAGTGTTCACTGTTATTATTTTTTATTATTAATTTAGCATAAATTAATTGATTTGCAACTTTTCTCCGATTAAGCTGTACCTGCAGCAAATTTTCAGTTTCAGTTGGTGGTCCCACTCATAATAAATGGCTCCAATCATCTAGTTGGACTGCAATCATGCAGGTGCAGGCCTTTCCCGACTTTCAAATGCACCTTTACCAGCCAGGCGCTGTGGGCCCGGACTACTGTGTGGGTTCCCAGGGGTCACCAGGTCTGTTCCGGGGAGTATAGGCTGCCTCACCAGGTGATAAACAGCGTGAAGGCCAACACCACCTGTTCCAGGTCACCAGTCGGTCTTGGCATTTTGTAGCTAATCAACAGCATGGCATCACTATGGGTAATCAATAGATTCTGAATAAAATTAACCTGAGAAACAGGAATTTTGGAAAATCATGACAGGTTTTTCCCAAGTGCAAGTGGGTTGAGCTCCAGCCATGCCCTGTGAGAGCAACCCTGGGATACGGAGAAAGGCCAGGTCGAGGCTCACAGGATGAGACGCTTGATTTGCGTGTGAGTTCAAAATTTAAAGCACATTTTCAAACAAGCACATATTTTATACGTTACTTGTGTACTTTAAAATTATTAACACTGAAAAATGCAAGCATGAACAAAGGAAACGGTGTCAACTACTCCCCTCCCTTTACTGAGAGTAATGCTCCTTTCCGTTAGTGAAAGTGATACAGACTAAACCAGTTCTGCCTGCCCATCTGAATAGCTGCTGCCCAGTAGAAGAACGTGATTGTTAAACACAACAACCCCCAAATCACTCATCTGGGGAGGCCGAGTTGTCAGAGGGATCTAAGAAAAATAAAAAAGGCCCTTCACATTGAACAACCCATATTGCATAAAATGGAAATATTTGGCCAGAGAAACGCTCTGAGGTCTGTTCACAACAGCCTTGGAAGGGGAAAGAAAAAAATGTACCCCCAAGCACAGCAACAACAAAGACCCTGCGTCCAGCAGCCAAGAGATGGCCCAGAAACACCAAAGCCGGGAAAGGCTTTGGAAGACTTTCCCTAATCAGCCAGACACTCCCACAAAGCAAGGAAACCAGGGGACCGCCTACTTTACCTTTGCATTTCAGTCCCTAGCACACAGTAAATAAATGCTCAATAAACATGCCGGTCTTGGTTCAACAGTGAGGGAAGATCTGATTCTGTGGCATTGATAATGCATCACATTTTATAGTTAACGGTGATTCAACATTATTTTACTCACATCTCTTCTCCTGGCAGTGGGACTAAAGAGGGTCTATTTTCTATTTTTCTGTATTGTCTGAATTGTTTACGAATATATTCTTGAAGATGGGATGTAATAACATTGTTTCCCCATCTGGAAAAAAATAAGTCTCGTACCATCATCACAAATTTCCTGACCCCTTTTTAAACAAGGTAGGGAATCAATTCTGCCATAGATTACAATTCAACAGGGGGACAAAGGAGATTTAATCTTCCCACAAATATTTATTCAATACCACCATGTTGATCTAGGTAGGCGTGGGGAACACATATGCTCAAAAATCCCCAGTTTATGTCCTAAGAGGGAGACAGGCATTACATACATACTCCCACTAACAAGTGTCCAGGTGCAAGTGTGACAGCTACCACGGCAAAGCACCTGGGTGCTAGGAGCACCCATGTCTCCAGGTCAGTGCCCTGCTTGGGCCTAGCTCCACAAGTTTCCTCTCGCTGCTTCCCCTCCCAGAGGCCCCGTCTCCTCCTCCCACCTATTCAAACTTGACCTTGCTTCAGGGTCCTGCTCAAGCCTCCAGCTCCTGCTCAAGGCCTCCCGACTCTTCACAGGGCTCTGGTCTCCACAAAAGGGGCCAAGTCTACATACATTTCCTTCATCATTAGTCCCAGAGCCTGGCCCTCAGATGTTTGCTGGAGAGAATGAATGTGGGTAACCAGACATTGTCTTACTCCCTTCCTACATTTCTATCACTATTTATTGATTTTTGGCTTGATAAGCTATCAACTGATTTATGTTTAGTCAGAGTGACATGACCGAAACCTGATCTTAAGATTTGGAGGGTAGGTGGAAGGAAAAAGCATCATTTAAATACACATTTAAGAGTTTCATTTCAAATGAGTAGAGGGTTTAGTACTTTTCAGGAGAGAGAGTCAGGCTGCTCTATTTGTTTCCTCGTCTGCCTTAACAAAGTACCACAAAATGGATGTCTTAAAACAACAGGAATTTATTGTCTCAAGTTCTGGAGGCCAGAAGTTGGAAATCAAGGTGTCAGCAGGGCCATGTTCAGCTGGGAGAATCTAGGGAAGTACCTATCTTTGCTTATAGACACATCACTCCAACCTGTGCCCTCACCATCACGTGGCATTCTCCCTGTGTCTGACTCTGTGTGCAGTCATTGGATTAGGGCCTGCTCTAAGCCAGCATGACATGATCTTAACTTGATTACATCTGCAAAGTAAGGAAACATTCTGAGGTTCCGGGTAGATATGAATTTTGGGGAAATGTTATTCAACCTATTACAGCTGCTGAGCTAGAACTGAGGACGGAGAAGCAGCAACAGGCAAGGGCATGTTTAACCTTGAGGTTAAGTGCCAGCTGTGGCATCAGACAGACTTGGTTTCAAATCCTGGCCCTCCTTGCTGGTCAGCCATGTGAATTTGGGCAAGTTACTCAGCACCTCTAAAACCGGTTTTCTCATCCGTGCAATGGGCTTAATGCCTCCTAGGTTGCTGGGTGAAATAAGACCAGGTCCTGGCATGCTTAGCCCAAGGCCTGATTTTTTTTAAATTAGCTTTTAAAGCTAGAGTCCCCATTTCCAGGGCTCCTGGCATTCTTTAAGGGAGGAATGTGGACAGTTAAACAGCAAAACAGGACAGTTTATGATTAAAGGCCCTGAGGCCTGGTACAGGATGTACCTGCCACAGGAGGTCAGAGAGCACAGGACAGGCTGACTTTAACTTTTAATAATAAACAGATGCAAAGTTAGTGCTGTAATCTGAAACTCGGCACCTAAGCACTATTAATTTCCCCCTTCCCTTCCACCAGGGTGTATTTCTAGAGCTTGTCATCGAGGTCTCCACAGCATAACCAGACCAGACATCTCTTATTCCCCTCTCTGCTCTAACACCTACTGCTGAGGCCTCTCTCTGGATGCCCTTGACCACCAGGACATTTGAGAGAGGCCATCGTGTCTATCTGGGTGGAACTGGCCTCCCATTGTCTAGGCTGTCCAGAGTGGAAAGGTCTCCTTGGGAGGGGTTGGCTGGTGAAGCTGTGCATGTGTGATCTCTGATAACATCCCAGAGACAAACCAAAGCGACTTGGGCTGATCAGCATTTTGCACAGGTCGGGGAGAACGGGCTACGCTCCTATACCAGCTTGTATTCTATTAGAAATGGATTAAATCATGCAGACACTGAAATCTTTGGGGTTACGTTTTCCTTAAGAGCTCACCATTACAGCTGGGCCTGAGTCCCCTCTGTGACCTGCACTATGAGTCAGCCAGGCCCGGCCACATCAGCGACAGAACTGACATCTTCCACAGCACTAGCAGCTACCCTTGTTTCCTAGGCACTGAGAAAAACTATGTGCACACAGCTTTGCTTCTGAGTTGTAGCTTTTTGAACGTTTTCCACAATGACTAGTGGAACTAAGCCCATTGATTCACTTACTCTATTTATTGAGTGCCTAGTTAATAGCAAGAGCTCTAGAACCAGTTGCCTAAATTCAGATCCCACCTCTACAAATCATGAGTTTCGTGACACTAAGCAAGTTACTTAGCGTCGCTAAGCCTTGATTATTTCATCTGTAAAGGGAGAGGCATAGTAATACCTGCCCATAAGGCTGCTTGCTGAGGGAACTGTTCCAGGTTTGGGTCTCAGGAAGCGGGCTGTGAGACAGAAGTGAGCCAGCAGGACTTTATGGGAATTCTCTCAGCAACACCAGTGAAGGGAAAAGCCCCAGTGGGCAGGGGGGGGAAGCTGAGCTGCGGTGCAGTCCAAAGAAAGCAGCAGCCAACCCCAGAGGGCGCTCTGGAGCTGGAGAGCACAGGCGCCCTATTCTCAGCCCGACGGAAAGGGCAGGGCCATTATGTGTCACTGGATGCAGGTTCCCCTGGAAGGTGACACCTTGGCCAAGGCAGTTTTCTTCAGCTGAGCCAATTTCCAAACGACAGCTGAGATTCGTCTTCCTGCCATGTCTCCAGCACCTGGGAGAGTAAGGCCTTTGCTGGAAGGAGATCACAGCCTCCGCCACACAAGTTAAAGGGGATGGTTCACATAGAGCCCGTAACAGTACCTGGCATGCGGTCAATGCTTGCTAAATGGTAGCCAACACAATCGTTGTTATTATAACTTATTTACCACGCACTTTGCTAGAGACTGGGGACACAGCGGTGATCAAGGTTCTTCTCCTGTCCTCAAGAAACTCAGTCCATAAGTTAATCAGACCTCAAACAAGCAATTGCAAGGCAGTGCATTTGATAGGGTGGCCCAGGATTTTTAAGGGAGCATCTAGAAGGAAGAGGGGACCACGACTAGGAAGGTGAAGGAGCGTGATGCTGAAGGTGATGCCTGGAGATGAAGAGGAGTCAGCCAGGCGAAGGCAGTGGAAGGCGAGGGTGGTGGGGGAGAAGGTGAAGCAAGCCAGGTGTGCAGACAAGAGAAAGCACAGCGTGTGCAAGGTACAGTTCATCAGGGCCAGCACGAGTGTGCACCAGGGAGAGGGGAGGAAGGGCCCTGTGCACACCAGGCCAAAGAGTGTGGACTCGGATGTAGAGAGGGCAATGAGGGCCATTAAAGCATTCTAACCAGAGAAAGGATAAGGCCCCTTTGTGCCTGAAAATGTCACTCAGCTGCCATGTCAGCAATGGATTGGACCTGGATAAGATTAGAGGCTGTTGCCAGGTGCAGATGAGAGCTAAGGGTGCCTTGCACAAGGCTGGTGGCACTGAAGGAGGAGAGAGCAGTGTCGAGGAATATTGAGGAAGTGGAACCTACAGACTTGCTGATTACTGGATGGTAAGAGAGAAAGGAAAGACAGGGTCATGTTTAGGCTTCTGATCTGGGACAGTGAGCTCCAGAAGGCCCGGTGTCTTAGTCCAACCGGGCTGCTATAACAGAATGCCATGGACTGGGTGGGTTAGAAATAACAGAAATGTATTTCTCATAGTTCTGGAGGCTGGGAAGTCCAAGATCAAGGCAAGAGACGATTCAGTGTCTGCTGGGGTCCACACATCCCGGTTCATAGATGGCTGTGTTCTCGCTCTGTCCTCACATGGTGGAAGGGGTGAGGGAGCTCTCAGGTCTTTTTTACGAGGGCACTACTCCCAGGGCCCTCATGACCTAATCACCTCCTAAAGGCCCCTCGTCCCAATAGCATCACATTGGAGAATAGGTTTCCACATATGAATTTTGAAGGGACAAAAACATGCAGTCTGTAGCACCTAGGGAATGAGTGTTCTAAGAGCTAGAGAGAGAAAAAAAAACCATCAAGGACAGACATGCTCCTTCCTAATCGGCAAGGCTCAATGGAGCTTCTAGCCAGCTCTCCAAGGCTAATGGCTACATGTTAGACAAATCCATTTGAAGCTCCTAGGGGAGTACAACTCTCAGAAGCAGCTATATTAATCCCAGAGGAACCTGCTTCCTCCCTGCTTTTGTCTAGGGAGAAAAAAAGGCCAGCAAAGAATGCTTCCAGTGGTTGTTTGCTTTTTGGTGGTGGTTTTTAAAAATATGTCTTTATTGATTTTAGAGAAAGGAAGGGAGAGGAAGAGAGAAACACCAATGATGAGTGATTGACCAGCTGCCTCCTGTACGCCCCCTACTGGGGATTGAGCCCGCAGCCTGGGCATGTGCCCTGACTGGGGATGGAACCTCGATCTCTTGGATCCTAGGTTGATGCTCAACTGCTGAGCCACACCAGCTGGGCGCTCTCAGTGTTTAAACTGGAAAGCAAATTAAGCAAAGGAAGAAGATAGAAATAAAAATTCACTTTGGATTCAATCTTTGGTAAATAGCAATATTTATTGAATATGGACTCTGGGCCCAGCCCTGTGCTCAGAGCTTTAGATATGAGGAAGAATTAGGTAAATACTGACCAGTGAGGGTCCACCTCCTTCAATAGTAATACTTCTTATGGTAAATTAGTGCACTGGCATTTGGGTTTATACATCAGTCTCTTGTGTGTTTGCTGACCTGAGTCAGCCCCTGGGGCTTAATCACCTGTATGGTTTTGCAAAACGGATTTTTTGGACCTCAGAGCTGATGAATAGACCTGTGTAAGTGGAAACCATGCCACTGGAAATGATCAGCAGGCCTTCTAGCATTTGCTCCAAAAGGAGTAATTTGAAGGCTGGAATGACAAGAGTTGTCGTCTCTGAGGGTTCCAGGGCAGTCTCTGAATTCAAGTTGAAAATTCAAATTGGGCCCAGTATCAGTCCAAGGCAACTTCTCAAAATGTCTTTGGGGGAAAGGACTGAGTCTGCATGCCTTAAGGATCTAAAATGGAACTTCCCAAACATTCTCCCTCTGGGGGCACATTCTCTCTCCCCCAGAGGAACTGGGTGCTTGGTTGAGGTTACAACCACCCCTGAATCAACCAAACAAAAATTTTTCATTTCAATATGGCCCTTACTTCCCAAATGTAGGCCAAGATTTAACATAACAAGAACCAACCTTTACCGTAAAAAGGAACAAACTCCCAAACAATACGATTTTTCTTAAAGCTGTCTGCTGCAATGATAGTTTCCATATTTGAGACACAGGGCTCAGGAGTATAAAACCATGCGCTGATGCAATCTTGCATTCTCTTTAGGTTTCTAAACGAAGGCAGGTGAATTTCCAGCCGCACTTCCATTTTCTGCCCCGCTCCGCTAGTGTCAAATCAACATTCCCGAGCCCGTAGGAAAAAAACAACACAGTGACTAAAACGTAACCGAGACGCCGACTCTCCGGAGTATCAGTACGCAGGGGAGCGAAAGGGGTTGGAGGGGGCGGACCTCGTTTAAAACCAGCGACTTTAAAGGCTGGCGATGACTTTGTTTTTATCCGAAGGAGCCGCAGCCCGCATCCCGAGCCCCGCGCCCCGCGCGCGGACTCCAGCGCCGGGTACGCCCGCGCGGCTCCCCGAAGGAGCGAGTCTGAAAACCGAAACTGGCCCGGGGCGCACGCACTGCACCCCCGCCGCAGGCAGGTCCCCGGGGCAGCCGGGGCGGGGGGCGGGAGGAGGTGGGGGAGGGGCGCGCGCGAGGCCCCGCCCCGCCCCGCCCGCCGGGCCACGATTATAGCCCATGACTCAGGGCGGAGCTCCGCTTCCAACCGCGCCGCCGCCAACTTCTCTGGATGGGACCAGAAGTTTCTAGCCGGCCAGTTGCTGCCTCCCTTTATCTTCTCCTTCCCCTTTGGCAACGAGGAGGCTATTTCCAGACACTTCCACCCCTCTCGGGCCACGTCACCCCCTCCTTTAATTCATAAAGGTGCCCGGCGCCGGCTTCCCGGACACGTCGGCGGCGCGCACCGCTCTAGCTCCGGCCGCGGCCCGCGAGCGACTCGGCGCCTGGAGGCCCCGCACCTCGAGACCCAGCCCCGCGACCCCACACCCCGGCGGCCTCCCCTCCGGGCCCACCCCGACCCGACCCAGCATGAGCGCTGCCACCCACTCGCCCATGGTTCAGACGGCGTCCGGCAACGGCGCCGGCGACCGCGACCCCCTGCCCCCGGGCTGGGAGATCAAGGTCGACCCGCAGACCGGCTGGCCCTTCTTCGTGGATCACAACAGCCGCACCACGACGTGGAACGACCCGCGTTTGCCCCCCGAGGGCTCCAAGGTGAGCTAGTCCCCCCTCCCCCCGGCTGCACGGCGAGCGGCGGGGCAGAGCCGGGCGGGGGCGGCGGCGGGACTGGGCCGGGCTGCGGGGACGCGAGGCGCCGGGGCCCGCCGCGCCCCAGCCCCGGAGCTCGGTGACGGCCCCCGGCGCCGCATGGACCTCCGGGCGGCCCCAGCTCCCGGGTCGGCCCGCTGCGCCCCTACGAGCCTCTCCCCGGGCGCTCCCTTGGCGGGCGTGAGGGCGCAGGGGAGGAACCGGAGGGGACTTTTTCCCCGGGGCCGCTGGGGGTTTCCGGGGGTGCGACCCGCGCGGGGCGTCAGGTCCCGTCCGCCGGCTCGATTCGAGGGGCCGAGGGCCGGTGGCTGGAGCGGGCCCGGGCGCCGGGAGGGACCGGCAGCCCGGCCGGTGCCGAGGCCCGGGCCAGGCCCGAGCGCCGCCCGGCTTCCTGGGCGCGGGCGCTGCTTGGACCCGCCGCGCGCCTCGGGCGGCTCCGGGGCCGCGCGCCAGCCGGGGGGCGGCCTCGGGCTTGGCCCCCGGACGTCCTCAGCTGGGTTCAGGGGACCTCGGCCTGGCTCTCCCGTGTCGGGCACAGAGGGGCTCAGGAAACGTGTAAACACTCTCCTTTTTCTCCTGCTTTCCTTTTTACGCCCGAAATTAAGATTGTACTGTTTGGAAGTGTTCAGTGGGACTCTGCCCTGGAACGACTTGTTCAAAACAAGCTCTCCTCCCAGGCAGCTTCTGGACTGAGGATGTTGAGACTGTCTCAGGGTGGCCGTCGCCTGACGACACTGGCTCACACTGGCGAGAAAGAGAAATTTTTTTAAATGACATACATTCCCTTCCTTGCTATGTTATTAAGCCGCCCAGAGCATGTTTCTAATACACAAGTCCTGAGTCGTAACACTTGTGAATACAGCAGAAGTGCGCTTCACTTACATGTATACAAAGCTCTATGCTTAACCCTTAGGAGCTTGATCACTTGAAATGAGTCGGCTAAATGTAAAAATTATAACTAACCGTACAAAAAATGGTGCAGTTTTCTATAAATTTGAGCTTTTTCAAAAGGAAACATACTTAGCCCTGGCCTGGTGGCTCAGTTGGCTGGAGCCACCTCCAGTTTGGTGTTGTGGGTTTGATTTCCCCTCAGGATACATACCTGGGTTGCAGGTTCAATTCCTGACCGGGGCAAATACCGGAGGTGGCCAAGCGATGTTTCTCTTTCACATAGATGTTTCTCTCTCTCTCTCCCCTCTCCCCTCTCCCCTCTCCCCTCTCCCCTCTCCCCTCTCCCCTCTCCCCTCTCCCCTCTCCCCTCTCCCCTCTCCCCTCTCCCCTCTCCCCTCTCCCCTCTCCCCTCTCCCCTCCCCCTCTCCTTCCCTTCTTTAAAAAAATCAATTGAAAATATCCTTTGGTAAGGATTAAAAACAAAAAAAAAAGGTAAAGAAAATATACTTAAAGGGTAACTATTTGTGCTGTCTGGGCAAAGTGAAAATAAAAGCGTAAAGAACTGATAAGTTATTCTGAAGACATAAAAATTCACAAAATTAAAAGTGCTTTAAAGGTTACTATTTTAGAAGAATGATTTATATTATTCACCTTCATTTTATGAACTTTAAAAAAAAAATTGATAAAACTAGTGTCCAGTGGTGAGACATTGTACATTCAACAACTTACGTTTATAAGAAATTAATTGTATATTTATTTCTGAAAATTAGTACAAGCGGCTGTAATTAGTACAAGAGACATAATTATACATTTGTGTGTGTGTCTGTTCAGCCCATTATTGGGTGAAATTAATGCTCATTTCAAACTAGCCCTGTTACTGCAGTCTGTGGATATAGATTTTTGGTGTGGCTGAAAAAAAAAACCAACAATCGTTTTGAGGCTTCCTTCCCATAGAGACAGGGACAGCCGGCATCTGCTGGCACCCTTTGTTGTGCGTGAAGGTCAAGTTTGAACATACTGGGAGTTCGGTGTAAGACCCAGATTGCCATCATTTGTTTTCAACATGAAACTCACCCAGCAAGTTGAGATCTTTGTGCATCCATCCAGTGGACGGGCTGTGGTTTCATAAAGCTTTTTAAGGGTGGAAAAAAGCAGCTCGAATTACTGTTATTCTCAACAAATAGAAAATGAAGAGCTACTAAATCAGAAGTCTGGTGCTGGAAAAGTTGATTTGTAAGTTCAAGTCCGAATTTTAAAGTTGAAAGGTCCTTAGAGATCTTTTAGCTCAGCCTCTTTATTATACTGGGAAGGAAACTCAGAGAATTGAAGGGTGTTTGCAAAGATCACTCAGCTAGTACTAAGAGCAAAGCGAGAACCACACCACAAAGTCCTAAAAGAGGCAGTGCATCTATTCAGAAGGTAGGAGCATCTTGAGTTTTTATGAAACCGTGAAGTTGCGGGCTGTAATACTTGATTATTTTTGTGTCCTCCCAGCTGCCAAGGGTTGGGTGTCTGATTCCTGGGGTGTGATTACCTGGGTGGTGGTGGCTGGTTGTGATCAATTCAAGAAAAGAGTTATCGTTACCAAATTAATTACTTGAGATTTGTTAGCATGTCACCAACACATAAGGTGAAAACTAATGTTCAGTTCATTGGCTGTTTAGGCTTTGTTGCTTTCACACCTGTGCTTTGATATACACAGAATATCTGGGGTGACTAATTCGGTTTCACTTGTGTGACTTGCACCCTACTCCAGACTAAATACAATGGAAAATCCTTTATGTTACTTTACATGAGAAATTGGCTTCTTAATGCATACTAAGAAAAGGGCCCTGGCACAAAACCAAGGGCTATTTTGGAGGAGCTGAGCTAAGAGGACCCTCTAAGCACCCTTATCTCCAAGAGGAGACGCTGTCAGTCAAATAACAAGCTATTCATTGGGCAGGAGTAACAGAGAAAGCCCTCTTTGGGCGAAGACAGCTTCCGTGTTTACAGTTGAACCATGTTGGTAAAGGAATGGCTTTCATTTAGTCTTATCCTCTGTCTTCTCATGGTTCATCCCCCCACATTCCCCTGAGGTGGTGGGAGTGACTCCCCATTTTTACGGGGCGGGGGGTAAAAGCAAGTGTGTGGCACTTCAGTGCAGAGCAGGCTGGCTGGAAGCAAAGACATTACACTTTATCCAACTCCACTTTAAGCGAACCTCCCCACCCAGTCTTCCTGGAAGTCGATTTTCTGCACACATGGGCTTCCCACTAACCTCCTGGCAGGTTCCCACCCATCCAGGCCCCTTCCCTGGCAGAGAGGTTGGCACTCGCTTTGGAGTCAGGAGATGCACAGTTCCCTTGCGGCCCTCCTCTGGGTTCTCCTCGCTGAATAAGTAGCAGCCAGCTACTTTGGAGTATGTCACTGTATTGCTCCGTCACAAACCCCCGTGGGACCAGAGGGAGAGACCCACCTCCCTCCAGGAGCAGAGCTTTTCTAGCTCTCCAGGTCTTGGAGGTCACCAGCGTGATTCCAAGCTTGGTAGTCTTTTTTTTTTTTTTTTGGTGGTGGTAATTCTCACCCAAGGATATTTTTTTCCAGTGATTTTTAGAGAGAGTGGAATAGCGGGAGGGAGAGGGGGAGAGAGGGAGAAACATCAGTGCGAGAGAGACACATGCTTCCCGACCAGGGCTGGGGATCAAACCTGCAGTCCAAGTACTTGCCCTTGACCAGGAGTCAGACCCACCAACCACCCTTTGGTGCACGGACCGACACTCTAACCACTAAACCACACTGGCCAGGACTCTGGAGAAGCCTTTTAAGAACACATTGCCAGCTGTGTCACCTGCTACCTGCCCCCCCATCCTCACCCCATGTTGAATCCAAATTGCTCAGGTTAGGGCCCAGAAATCTGTAACTTAGAAAAGCTTCCCTGATGATTCTTGAACCTGCTAGACCTGCATTTGGGAGCCAGTGAGTGACATTGATCTCATTTGGGGGGAAGAGGGGTGGCAGGTTGTGACTTAGAGTACAGTACGCCTGCGTGTAGGCCCTGGAATCCCTCACAGGGCACCTGCTTACCACCTGACCGCAGAGGCTTTGTCCAAGCTTCTAGTGAAACTCCCCAGCGCCTGGCTTCTGGGAGCGTGGATATGGGGGTGAGGGTGGGGGTACGGGGGTGGGGAGGGGTGGAGCCTGGCAGGGTGGCAGTGCCAGAGGTGGGGAAGGGTCAGACTCAGGGGGGTCCCGGCACCCTCCTGCACCCCAGGAAGTAGCGAGTCAGCGTTTCCTTCCTGTTTGCTCTCCCAGCAGAAGCTCTCCGTAATAATTTGACAGGTTATACTCAGGTAGGGGGCGCACATACTTTCAGAGGAAAATGGAAACATTTTGAGTTACAATTGAAGTGGAGACACTCGTTTATTCTGCTTCAGGGTCAGCAGGGCCTCTGGATTTTTCTTGAAGATGAGGTCATTTTGCTCTGTGCAGATTGATCGCAAGCTCTTGTGCTGCTTAGACGGATCAGAGCAGTCAGGAGCGAGTGGCCATTCTCTCCTTCGTATTTCCAGCAAGTCGCAGTTACTGAGGAGCAGATGCCTTTGCGACGGATGAACAGTGATCTGGGGGGGGGGGGGGGGGGGGGTGAAGAGCTGGCCCGGTGCCTTAGAAGTCCAGCTCCTCCGAGGCCCTCATTTTCCCCTCCAAAGAACAGTCTGTGTTTGGCTTACGCAGGGCCTGAGCATTGCTTGTCCCCTGTATCATCGAGTAGATTTGCCCTTTACGAGGGTGGAGTCGGTACACAGCAACTGTGGCGGCGTTTGACGTTAGCCAGGGCCGGGGCCGGGAAGGCTTAAGCTGCTTGGTGTGCTGTTGGGGCTGGTTGTGAGTCAGAGCGCTTCATACCACCATGAGGCTTGATTAGCGCTGCCTCCTTTCTGGACTGACACATGGTTGCCTTACATAAGCCACTCTACATGTTTATTATTTCCCATTTATGTTTTAAAATGATCTGATGTTTATCATCAAAAAGAGGAAACCCCGCATAATCCAAACATACTCTTTCTCCGCATTTTTGCCGCTTTAACATTGTTCTTAAATATAGGGTGTCCCCCCAAAATGTATGCACATACTATGAGTCATTATAAAGGCAGTGTTTATTAAAATACATTTCATTGTCAAAATGGAGCCATCAGCTGTTAAAGTATACGTACATTTTTGGGGATACCCTGTATTTAAGACACCTTACAGAGAAACACTGGGAGCAGAAGACAAAGGCATGGCTTGGTAGGAGCCTGTGAGGACCCTCTAGTGCTAATGAACCCTGAAGAAACCTCTATCCTACCTGCCTGGAATTGTCCAGCCCCTCCCGGCTCAATCGAGCCTGCACCCCCGGACCCTCCTCTGCCTCAGCTCTCAGACTCATAGCTGGACTTCCGAAGCTCAGCTCCAAATCTCCTCCTTGGGCAGATGTGGAAGTTAATCCCCACCTCTCCCTTGGCATTGTGTAACTGCAGTCTCTGGGGTTATTAAATCTTTGTAAATTTCTATGAAGATTTCTTGTGGGGAGGGGACTTGGTAGCTATTCAGGAAGCCAGGCAGCTTGCAAAAGCTTAATCAGAGAGTTTCTTTAGGAAGGAATGAACCCAATACTTCTGAGGTTCATATTTATACATATGTGCCAGACACTGGCGGGTGCTTTTACAAACCTTATCTCTGAATCCTCAAAACAGGTCTCCAAAATAGAAACATTCAGGTGCACTTTCTCCATGAGAAAACAGACTTGGAGAGGGGGTGTGCCTGGCTTGAGGCCTGTCAGCTGTCACAAAACAGAAAGGTTGTTGTGGCCAGAGATCTGCCCCGACCCTGTGGCCAGCAGGGGTGACAGACTTGCCCCTAGTGGCCCTTCTTGAAAGTCCTTCACACTCAGAGCTCGCCAGGCATGGCCCCAGTAATAAGCAGCCCGATTGCATCTCTATACAGCTGATGAGAAATGTTGGCTCATTTCCTGAGCCTGGGTCTGAGCTTAGGAGGTGGGCCCCAGTCTACATCTTTCGGGTTAGGAGGTAGGCTCTCCCTGACCTGGCTCCCCATTAGTTTAATTTGAACCTTTCTGCTTTGCCTTGGGGTCTGTTTCATCTTTCTGCTCTCGGTCCCTGACAGGGTCTACAGGCTCAGTGAAAATCAAATGATTTTGTGTGGAGAAGAGTAAGACACGGGCCTGGGCTCCGGAGTGGGAAGACTAGTTAAAGAAAAGGGGCCCTTACTGAAGTGAAGTCTGTGTGTGTGTCACAGGAAGCCTTCTGTTGGTTCCCAAGCACTGCGATGTTGTCCTGGGCTCCCAGATGTCCCCCAGGAGCCGGTTCAATTTCATTGCATTTCTGAATGGCCTTTTCTGCATCGAGGACTTCACTATTGACTCCCTAGGTTCATTCTTACGGATCTGGAGAAACACTTTTTTTTTTTTTTTTTGTCCCCACTAGTGACACAGCATCTTGGAGCAGGCCTGCTGGAGAGGCTGGTTGCTGACAGCAGCCAGACCCGCAGCTGCACAAAGAGCCTCCCTGCGCTGTGCTAGTTTTCCCCCCTTGTGGCTGACAGATCAGACACCGCAGCAGGAGCTGCCTGTTCGCTGTCAGTTGGGAAAAGCCCAGGTTGGGGATGCTCACTGCCCGTATCGGGAGCCTGTAAACAGCACGGCTGCCCAGGAGCTCGCAGCACAGAGCCGTGGCCCGGGATGGAGGCGAGACTTGCCACTACAAATTCCTTCGCATCAGGCTGAAGAACAAACATTTCCATTTCTAAGTAACATCCTCAGTGTTCATTAAAGTAGAATGGTAGTTGTTTCCCAGTTATCTTAGATTCTCCTTAGATATGTGCAGAAAAGAAGGCAGCCACTTCAGTTTTTGAATCTTGCAGGTTAGTCCTGCGGATCCTGAGGGTCAGAGCAGGACCAGCTCTGCTGCCCGGTGCAACCGTGGTGACTCCAGTGAGCCGAGCGCCCTCACTGTCGCTGCCCGGCCTCAGCCAGGCAGTGACTCAGCAGCAAGCAGCAAGCAGCGGCGCTGGCTCCCTGGCCCAGGGCATACTTGAACTGAATGTTCCAGGTCTGAGCCTCGGCCCAGCTCGGCTGGGCAAAGTGAAGTGCTTTTTCTCTTGCTGCATTAACCCCGGGGAGACGAAGGATTTGAAGGCATTAGCCACAAACAGCATGCAGATGTGGCAGGAACAGTGAAAGGGTTAACACATCCTGGCCTTGGTGTCAGGTTCTGGTGGTCTCAGATAAATCACTCACCCTCCTAGAGCCTCAGTCTCCCCTTCTGTAAAATAGGCGCGCAGTAGTGCCCGCCCAGCAGGCTGTGAGGATCATGGGGGGTTGCACATAGAAGGTGATGAGTCAGGGCCTGACCTACTGTGGGGGGGGGGGGGGGTCCGTGGAAAGGCTCACAGCTTCCACTGAGAAGTAGGAGGGGAGTCACAGGCAGGCATTTGACTTCCCCACATGGTAGATAATTCTACATTTCCAGTTGGACGTGGGCCTGTTGGCTCGCAGGTAGGTTGGAAGTCTTTGTTTCTCAGAAGCAAGACGGCCTCTTATCCCCATTGGATCACTTTTCTCCTTCAACCAGTGTCCCCGCGTCCCCAGCACCCTCCCCGGGCGCTTCCTGTGTCCCTCGCAAGGGAAGGGTATCGCTGGGCAATAACTCAAGGACACAGCATGGGAGTCACATGAAGGCTCTTGGGCCTTCTGGTGCTACAGCCAGAGCTGCAGCCACAGCCCCGTCAGCCTGTAGGCTCATCCCTGACCCCCCCGCCCATCTCACTGCAGGCCTAGGGACAGACCAGGCAGGAACTAGGTGCCCAGTCAGTGTTGGGGGGGAACTGAGTCATGTTAGCCCAGGGCCAGCCATCTTCACAGCTGTTCTGGACCCAGCTGTAAGGGACAGAAATGTCACTGTGGGCAGAGGGAGAGGCAGGGGAGTTCTAATTGTCACTGCCCTCTTGGAGGAGAGTGGTGGTTGGGGAGAAATGCTTTGAGCAGCTGCGTAAGGTGGGGAGGAGAGTCCCCCCAGGAGTTTCCCCCAAGGTTGCCATCATCAGTCAGAGGGGTTCTTTGAGCCACAGTTGATGAATTGGAGATTTTTTCTTTTGGGAAATTGTGTTTTGTACAAAATGTATGTCTAGTGAAGCCCTGTACCCTGATACCAACAAACACTTGCGTGGTTGGCTTCTAGCAGGTGTTCAACCTTAGTATGAGACAGTGCTTGAGAAACCCAGGCAGTGTACCAGGAGGTCGCTTTATCTCAGTTTGCTTCCTGGTATGGAAAACTCAGGTATTTTTCCATCAGTGATTCAAAAGGTGCTCCTACCCTTTTTTTTTCTTTTTTTTTTTTCCCCTGACCAGGAAGTCAGTAGTTTTTAAGTTCCCTGTAGCTGTGAGTTCAGGAGCTGGAAGTTTGGTGACCAGAGTTCTGCAGTAACTTCCCGTGTATGACCTTGGGCCACATCTACATGGGATCCTTGTGGAGGACTCCAGGGAGTGGGGGACTGGGGAGGCCGGGTGCTGCTGACTCTGAGCCCCGAGCACTCCAGCAGGGGAAAACACAGCAGTAGGCACTGGTACCTAGCCTGGAAATCACTCCCCTGGTGGGGGCACACTGATGATTTTGGGGGTCACCAGCAGATCATCTCCTCCCAGGCAAATCCTTCTGCCCTAGCCTGTCTTGGCTTGGTCTTGGGCATGTGTGCAAGGAACCAGTCACTGCAAGCTGGGTGTGGACTCTCAGCGGTGAGTTTGTCCGGAGTGCAGGCCCCTTCAGAGCAGCTGGCTGGGGCCAGTTGGAGGGGGAGGGGAGTTTAGGGCTCTGGCCCCTAAAGTTGTTTTTGGCCGTGTTTGCTTTTAGGTTGTGAAAATTTAGATACAGTTCTCAGCAGAAAAGATGGCCTCCTTGCTCATTAGTGTTCTTAAGACTCCGATAGAGGGGCTTCAAACTCTTAACAGGCTCATTACCAACTTGATGAGACCACCAAGGAATTAGACTTTGGTGTAAATAGACTTTGGTGAATGTGGCCTTTGCTTATTCAGAATTTGCCCATTATGTGCCCCATACAGGGCTGGGCTGTGGGACAGACCCTTTTTGCCCAATCCAATGGGAACTGAAGGAATTTTGAGTTTGGCTGTGGGTATACAAATGACTGTTTATATGTCAAATTGGCAATAATACTTAATTCATTTCTATGGCCTATAACACCCATGGAAAGTTTTGGCAGGATGTTGAAGCTCAGCTCTCTATTTGTGCTTTAGAAGGAAGCTTGTCTTTTGTTTTGTTTCCTGCGGGATAGAGGTGAGCCAAGCCACTTAATTTTGATCTTGGTCCTAGATATATGGGGAGTTCCAGGACTCTTGTTTCCCTCCATCTTTTTTCTTTGTTTTAGAAGTTTTGAAGTGTCATTAGTAAAAGTCAACACCTGACCGATGGGAAGGCTCTTTCGGCCTAAAAACCCATTTATTAGAATCTGTGTCCTACTTCAGACTCTAGTGCTGTCTGCCGACTCTAGGACAGTCCTTGGAAATCAGAGGCCACGGAGCCTGTCAGAGCTGAAAGAACTTCATTTAGATCAGTGTATCTTAGTGCAGTCTGGCTGGCCGTCCCACACACCTATTGAATCAGACTTTGTTGGGGCTGGCCATAGTGCCTGCGTTGTTTCACATTTCCTGGGTGCTCCTGAAGCCCCCCCCAGAGTCTGAGAACCACTGCTTTACATTTTACAGCTGTGGAAACTAAGGTCCAGAGAAGGGATGTGAGCTGCTTACATAGCACACTTATTTAGGGCAGAGCCGGGATTAGGACCAAGTGCAATCTCCTTCCACGTCTCCTAGCTGTCCCCTAGCACCCACATTGTGATTAAAAACAAGTAACAAAGTTTAGATGTCCTGTTAAGCAAACAAGACTTGTGCCAACCCAAGGGCTCACCCAAGCTCAGAACCTGAACCAGGCTTCTCTCATAACAATATCTTGTACTCAATAGGGCAGATTTTGGCTCATCTGGGGTAATTTTTCCTGCTTTTTATCCTGGCTCTCTCGTGGAGTTGCTTGGTGTTTTCTGAGACAGGCCTCAGAGGATTTTAACTGTGCAAGCGAGAAAGATGCTGTAACCAATTCATTTTATAGATTAATGCAGTGAGAGAAGCAGTTATTTCTTAATTGGGTTTTGTATGTATGTATTCCTTGTCTTTGACCAGAGATAAGGATAGTGAGCTGAGCTTCACTGGAAAATAATCCCTGCGCTGGTCGGGTGGCTCGGTTGGTTGGAGCATCATCCTGCACACCAGAAGGTTGCCAGTTCGATTCCCAGTCAGAGCATGTATTGGAGGCAACCAATCAGTGTTTTTCTCATATCAATGTCTCCCTCTCCCCCCTCCTCCCCTCTCTAAACCTATCCTCAGGCAAGGATTAATAAAAGAAAGAAAGAAAATATTTCCTGTGATGCCATCATTACTCCTTAAGCTACAGGCAGGTCATGATGAGGCAAGGATCCGCCTCGTCTGCTTGGTCACTATGATCATGCCCAGTCCCCATCACATGATCACACAGAAGAACCCCAGGGTGGTGAGGTCTCCATTGAAATCAGAGAGGGGCAGATTGTGAGTCTTCTGTGAAAGCTTCTGGTGTAACCAATAGGCTTTTTCTGGACTTGTGCTTGAACTTGAGAACAGTTCTTAGGGGACTGAAGAGACTTGTTTCATCAGGTTCTAGGAGGATCATAATTATTACACATTTCAAAACTTTTTTTATTTTAAAAATATATCCCTTTTTACTCGATTGTGATGAAAACACCATAGAAGATAGAAAGGGCAACTGAATGAACTGTTTCTGGCGGTGTTTTTTAGTTCTAAAAACTGAAGCACTTGCTGTTGACCAGGCTCTGACGATAGAGTAGAAGCGTTAAGAGTTGACGTCAGAGTTCCGGGTACAGACATTATTATAGGTGAGAGTTTCATTCTTGGTTTAAATTATATATCCATGTAGAAGTGTTTAGTTGTCTATTCTGTAAAACTGATGGTGGTTTATTAATTTACCTAAAGCATTGTTTTTCTAAACAAAACCCCACCTTCATGGAAAGGCAGCCACTGCCTTTTAGACTTGAGGCTAATGAAGAGATGGGTGGGTTTTTTGTTTGTTTGTTTTTAATTGAATTTATTGGGGTGACATTGGTTAATAAAACAACATGGATTTCAGGTGTACAATTCTATAACACATTATCTGCATATTGTACTGTGTGTTCACTACCCCAAGTCAAGGCTCCTTCTGTCACCATGGTTTTTTATTAATGGAACCAGGAGTGCAGGCCTCAGGACTGCAGAAGTAGCCTCCAGGCCGCCGGCAACCATCCCTGCCTTCCACCTGGGCCAGTGGACCCCACCGTTTTTCAGTCAACCCCAGGCTTAGAACTTGAGTCTTGGCCCCTTCCCTCCCTCTTCCTCCTGGGTCACCCTTCCTTTCATGCCCTTGTCCCAGCTTTGCTCTCACGTCTTTGCTGTCCTCCCTGACTTCTCGTTTCCCGATGCGTCCTGGTTTCTCCTTTCGTTTTCTCCCGGCTCGGGGAGGTGTCTTGTCAGCAGCTCACAGGACAGTGGACACGGCCTCTCTCCAGCCTTATCTTCTTCACTCAGTGCTTACCTTCAGGGGACACCCCCTTTGCTACTGCTACCCTGACACCCCACCCCTGTCTACAGTGACCACATGCTCTCCTCCACTGACCCCAGCGGGGCACTTCTTCCAAGGCCCCCGTTGAATACTGGCTCTGGAAGGCAGTCTGCAGCCACGGTCCCTTGGTCCCTGGGCAGGCAGAGTACTCCTCCCTCCCAATGCCCTCCCTCCTCCTTCCCTTTCCCCTTTCATTGAGGTACAGATATATTCAGTGAGATGCATACAATGCACAGCTCTTGGCAGGCGGGATCCAGGGGCTTCCCCCAGGGGGAGCCAAGCCTCATCCAGGCCTAAGGTTTCTGGGCCCTGGGAGGGTCTGAGTTAGAGGCACAGCTAACTGCTGGCTGTGCGGGATGGGCAGGGTTGGCAGCCCTCACCTGTGAAAACAAGATGGTGTAGGTGGAATGTGGCAGAGAATGGGCAATGTGGGGGTTCCAGTGAAGTTCATAGTTTGATAGATTTGTACGTAGGTGTGCACCCATTTTCCACTACCCAGAAAAAGACAGAGTACATTTCCATTCCCTCGGAAGCTTCTTTCAGGACTCTCCACTCCTTACCATTTCCTCTGGTGGTAGCCACCATTCTGACTCCAGTCTCCATCTGGTAACTTCGTTCTTTACTTTTGATCCCTTCGACATTTGGAGGTCTGAGTAGCATAATCACATGCCAATTTAGGGAGGGATCTCACGTGTTTCTGCCTCCTGGTCATCCCATCCCTCTTGTCTGCTCTCATAAAACCTCACAGCGGTCCTGTGAAATGGGTATTGCTAGCTCAATTTTCTGCATAAGGGGAGTAAGGCTCACAGGGGTTAAGAAAATTATCCCGGAACTATCACTAATGGAGGTCAGAATGAACTTGCAGCCTATCTAGGAGAGTGTCATCCTAACTAAAAAGCCCGTGCGTTACCCCATCCACATGGCCTCCGATGCTTTCTAGGTAGTTCACTTCCCATTTGTTTCATGCAGCCTTAAACTGTCTTTTTTTTCTTTAAGAATAGTTTATTGGTTGAGAGAGCGAGGAAGGGAGAGGGAGAAAGAGAACCATGAATGTGAGAGCGCGACATCCGTCCGCTGCCTCCTGCAGGCCCCCACCAGGGATCGAGCTCGCAACCTGGGCACGCGCCCGTGACTGGGAATCGAGCCAGCTACCTCCCGGTGAATGGGGTGATGTCCAGCCAACTGAGCTACACCGGCCAGGGCTAAACTGCCTTGTATAAGCCCCTAGTTGGCAGGGATCGTGCTTGCTGGTTTGGTCACCCGTCGTGCCCAGCACCTCAGTAGCAGGATGTTCAGCTGGAGGTAGGTAGCCAGTGGATGAGATCTTGCTAACTGCTCAGCTCCGTGGAGTGTGCAGATGGCATGAGGCTTTTGTGGCATCCAGGAGGAAGCAGTGCTGGGCAGCCAACAGAGACCTCCCAGGATTTGTTCAGGCCCCGATTTGAGCCTGGAGGAAGGGTGCCCAGTGAGCGGAGTCAGGGTTTCTTGGTACTTCTTGCCTCCTCCTTTTGGTGCCAGTCTCACGGCAGGAATTCAGTTTTGAATGTGAGGCTTGGACCCACTCCCTGCTCTTGGATGACCTGAGAGTTGAGCAGGCTAAAATAATGCGGCTGCCCTGAGCACGTGGGTATTCTAATCTGAGAGTGCCCGTTTGTTGGTGTCCCCAAGGACACTAAGACACCCTTGCCTCTCCTGTACACCGGAGGCCCTCTGGGCTGGGGCTCAGCAGGAGGGAAGCAGTTGATGGGTTTGAAAGGGCTAAATTCCAGGGTCAGCCACCTGGTGCACACAAATATAGAAACATGGCAAAATTGCAGTGGCCCATCACTCAAAATTCAAATCAGCCCTTGGCTTCCCTTATTGGCAACTGAGTTTGTCACGGTGGGAATTATACACCCTGCAGGCTCCTAGAGTCTCAGCCTTTGGCATTTGTTCATGGATCAGAGATGCCTCCTTAAGTAGGGATCACTCTCCTTAATAGTTGATCCATGTGGATGTGTGTAAGTGGCACAAATCCACAGCCCACCCTGTGTAAAAGGACCTTCTAATGCTCAGGGGATAGTCAAGACCCAAAGCCGGGGGGCTCCCTGGCTTTGGTTGCCCAGCGTCTGCTTGGTGAGAAATGACATTGCCCGGTGAGTGCCTGGCCAGCCTTGTCGTCTGAAACAAGATCTCTCTGTGGTACATCTGGAACTTGGCCCTCTCAAGGGTCCCAAAATAGCCATGCCGCTGAAGAGAGAACTTCATGAGAGGACATGGAGGGACCCCAGCCACTCCTCGCCAAGCAGGCTTTGTTGGCATCAGAAACCCAGCACATTTAATCCCTGGGTTTTGTTCTCATTCTGTGCTGCTGCTGTGTTCGTTGTGTATCTCCCTTTCTCCCAGCTTGTTCCTAAAATGTTCCTGAGGAGGCAGCGCCCCCGCCACCCCTTCTCTGCAAAGATTTCCAAGCTGTGGCCTGCATCTGGGACCAACACAGCTCGGGATTGTTAGGAAATGGGAGGACCCTTGAGGAAGCAGAGAGCTGGCTGTGACTTAGTGAGCTGGGATTAATCCCCCCTCACTCCTGATCCGGGTCCTTGAAGATTTGGGAGACAGTGGCTCTCCTACATCAGTGCTGCCTGGTTGTCACCCAGAAAAGAAACCTGTCTTACCACTGTGGGACATGGAGACCTCTCTTGTGCTCAGCAGATATGTTGGCTTATATGATTTCTTTTGATGTCTCTAGTTCTTAAACTGCTGGCCAGATAGCAGCCTCTGTAGGGAGGGGGGGTCTGGCAGAAGTGGGGACAGCTGTGCTCCCTGTGCCCAGCCAAACTGGCTGATGCTGGGGGCCCAGGATTACTGTAGAAAATGGGAGCACTCGGCACCATGCCTTTTCCTCTTCAAAGGTGTTTCCTTCCCAGTTTCTAACCCGTCTGTGTTTCTCCTTTTATTTTAGGAAACTCCTTCCTCTGCAAATGGCCCTTCCCGGGAGGGCCCCAGGCTGCTGCCCGCTAGGGAAGGCCACGTTATCTACCCGCAGCTCCGACCAGGCTACATCGCCATTCCTGTCCTCCACGAAGGCGCCGAGAGCCGTCTGCCGCACCCTTTCTTTGCTGCTCCTCAGCCTGGGACCCAGCGATTCCGAACCGAGGCAGCCGCAGCTCCTCAGAGGTCCCAGTCACCTCTGCAGGGTGTGGCGGAAGCCACTCAGCCAGATAAACAGTGTGGACAGGCGGGAACAGCTGCGGCAGCCCAGCCCCCAGCCTCCCACAGACCTGAGGTAAGGAGAGGCCTGGCTCTTGGGCCTGTGAGGGCGACCTGGGAGCCTTGTGCTGCTTAGGCTGGCTTCAGACTGCCAGCGCCCTGGGGCTGGCACCTGACGAAATGCAGGGCATCTGGGCCTGGCCTGCAGCATCAGAGGTCACCCAGCAAAGCCAGCTCAACAGCCGCACATTGTCCGCCAGTGTCTTACAGGTGTGTTTCAGGTGGGCAGGGACCGTGGCTTATTTTTGTAGTTTAAGGGATTGCGCCTCAGAACCGTGAAGAGCTTGGTCCAGATGCATGAAGGGTAAGCTTCATCTCTAGGACAGGAGCCTGGCCATCTGGCTCCTAATCTGATGCTTCTGCTTTCCCCAGCCTTTCTAGTTCAGAAACAGAGATACTATTTGCTAGTTTGTTAAGTTCAGTATTTACCAATAAGTATTAACTGCTTGGAGCTATAGCAATATGAAAACAAGACAGCATAGCTGCCCTCACAGTGTCCCACAGTTCAAATGGAAATCTAAAGTGAGGAGTCGGGAAGGCAGCTGCTTTATGATAGGGTTTTATGCCTGAAGCCAATACCTCAGTGTGACAATGTCTAAAGAACAGTTCTTAATCTGTTCTTAACCAAGATTTGAGGGCCAGTGGACCCCCGTAGGGTTTCTGAGCAGTAAGCCCTCTTGGTTTTCCTGTCTGCGGACCAGCCATGTATCCACTGGCACAGTCTTGAGCACAAATTCTCACGCCCTGTCTACACCCAGGGTTGGGATTGCCTCCCCCGGCTCTTTTTGGGATGTTTGGCTTCACTGTCTGCTTGGGGGTAAAAAGCCACAGTTAATGTGGAACACTGGGAGGCTCTTTACATTTCTTGGAGAAACAGTGTCTATACTTGTAATGTTTTTGCTATAAAAATAAAAAATGACACATCAGTCAGAAAAATTTTAACACGTTTGAGCTAGCAGGACCCTTAGAAGCCAGCTGGGGAAGCGCCCTCCTGATTTTCTAAGTAAATAGAAGGAAAGGGGCCTGGCCTGCCTCGGACCACACAGGGGACGCAGCTCCCTGCGCCCAGTAGAGTTCTCTGTGGATTAGCAGGGAAAGGGTTAACCGGAAAAAGGAAATGAAGTGACATGTAATAACAAACACGGTGTATTGACCACTTCTTGTTTGTGGGACTTGTGCTCAAGCACATACACAGACTGTTTTACTTAACCTTCAGGCCAGCCCAGTGAGGGAGAGGATACCCCCTTCCATATTGTGAACAAGGCTCGGAATGCGCCTGGGCTGGTGGGAATTTGAACCCAGGCCCCTTGACTGCAGAGCTCCCAGCCCAAACACTGCAGTTTGAAAGCAGAGAGGCTCACTACGGGGGGGAGATCCTGGTAAACCTGCTGCCCTGAGCACACAATGGAGGCGGGGTCAGAGTGCCAGGCACAGAGTCCTTCCTGGGGCCACACCTCTGCCCTTTGTGCCTTGCAGCGCTCCCAGTCTCCAGCCACCTCGGACTGCTCGTCCTCGTCCTCCTCGGCCAGCCTGCCCTCCGGCAGGAGCAGCCTGGGCAGCCACCAGCTGC
Source organism: Miniopterus natalensis (assembly GCF_054644295.1). Taxonomy (NCBI): domain Eukaryota; kingdom Metazoa; phylum Chordata; class Mammalia; order Chiroptera; family Miniopteridae; genus Miniopterus; species Miniopterus natalensis. Next base: position 53,763,179 of record NC_142094.1, read on the forward strand.
CCCGGGGCTACATCCCGATCCCGGTGATACACGAGCAGCACGTGGCCCGGCCTGCAGCGCAGCCCTCCTTCCACCAAGCCCAGAAGACCCACTACCCAGCTCAGCAGGGCGACTACCTCCCCCACCAGCCCGTGTACCACAAGGTCCAGGGGGATGACGGGGAGCCCCGGCCCCTGCGGGCAGCATCCCCGTTCCGGTCGCCTGTCCTGGGTGCATCTAGCCGGGAGAGCTCTCCAGCCAGAAGCAGCACGCCGGTGCACTCCCCGTCGCCCCTGCGTGTGCACACTGTGGTCAACAGGCCTCAGGTATGAAAGTTGGTGTCGCCACACGGGCTACGGCAGCGTGTCCTCAGGGGCGAGGAGCTCTGGGCAAGTTCTCTGTGTCCCCCATCAGCCCTCCTAGATTACACACTGGGGGGAAGTGAGATCCTGGAAATGACTGTTCATCAACAGAAATGTAGGACCACCTCCACACCCCAGCCACAGCCTTGTCTCCAGTCTTCCAGGCAGCTTGTCTTGCTCACCTAAATGTAGAAGAGCCAGGATATTTTGGTTTAAGCGTAGCTCATTAAAAAAAATATGCCTCTAGCTTCCAGAAGTCAGTGCAGCGATGCACAGCTGAGTGGCAGCTCTGGCACAAATGTGCCCAGCAAAATTCTTACAGGGTTAACTATTTTGGGCATCTTGCTTATTCTCAAAAAATTTATCAGTCTGGGCAGAAACCACTAGGCTGTCATAGACTTAAAAAAAAAAGAAATCATAACTTTTCTGAAATAGGAGGTGGGCAAGTGACATCCTGAACAGAGAGGGACTGTCCACACAGTTTAAGGAAGGGGACAAGTGGCAGTTATCCCTCCACAGCTGCATCACCTGAGAGTCTGAGTCACTCAGGACTTTGCTTTGAGCTAAACTAGCTCAGCAGTCAGCATGAGGTTTTTATTTAGTATTTTCATTATTGAAAATTATATTGGTTTTCTTTTAATTGTCCTAAGAATGCCATCTACAGAAAAAGCCAGTGAGGTAACAGAAGACTAATAAGTAGATGAAGGTGATGAATGGAAGCATGACAAATGGTTTGATCACACACAATTAGTACATTTTTATTTTGTAACAGCTCTTATTGATTTTGGAAATCTGTATACTGTTAAAATTTTTTAAAAAGCCACTTCCCAGTTTTCTTTCTAATCAGTATTGTACTAGCTACAAACAATATCCTGTGACTCTTAGCCAGTTATTAAAAAATACCTTTGTGTCCTTGCCTCTTCTCAGCAGCCCATGACCCATCGAGAATCTTCGTTTACTCCCCAACCTGAAAACAAACCAGAAAGCAAACCAGGCCCAGATCTCGCTCCGGGACACATCCCAATTCAAGTGATCCGAAAGGAGGTGGAATCTCAGCCTGTTTCTCAGAAGCCCCCACCTCCTTCTGAGAAGGTGGAAGTAAAGGTTCCTTCTGCTCCGGTTCCTGGCCCCTCTCCCAGCCCTGCCCCTTCTGCTGTCCCCTCATCCCCCAAGAATGTGGCTGCAGAAGAGAGGGCAGCCCCCAGCCCTGCCCCAGCAGAAGCCACACCCCAAAAGCCAGGAGAAGCTGAGGCACCCCAAAAACACCCAGGCGTGCTGAAAGTGGAAGCCATCCTGCAGAAGGTGCAAGGGCTGGAGCAGGCTGTGGACAACTTCGAAGGTAAGAAGACGGACAAAAAGTACCTGATGATAGAAGAGTATTTGACCAAAGAGCTACTGGCTCTGGATTCGGTAGATCCTGAAGGACGAGCTGATGTCCGTCAGGCCAGGAGAGATGGAGTCAGGAAGGTTCAGACCATCCTGGAAAAACTTGAACAGAAAGCAATAGATGTCCCGGGTCAAGTCCAGGTTTATGAACTCCAGCCCAGCTCCCTCGACAGCGATCAGCCACTGCAGGAGATCATGGGCGCCGTGGCAGCAGACAAGAGTAAGAAAAGTGCCGCGAGCGGGGAGGATCCCAAAACGGAGGCCCAGCAGCCAGATGCCAAAGCAGCAGCCACTGCAGACGCCAGCAGCACAACAGACACAGCTGGTGACCCGGCAGTGCCACAGCCTCAATAAAAAGCCGACCCGGAGACGGAACTGATTGTGTGCGTTAGGAAATTCTAAGTTGCATGCATTTCAGGGACTTTCAGTTGGTTTTTACTATTCATAGCCGCTTGGTACGCAGTAATCAGGGTGAGGCAAAACAGTGAAAGGGTAAAGGAAAATGCTTTTCTTCAGAATTCTTATGCTGTACAATAAAGAAGTTGCTTGTTTCAAAAGTTTAATATCACTTGTTTTGGGGCCCTCTCTGCATGGGCACCCCATGTTAGCCATGGTTGTGAGCTGTCTTCCTGTAGCTCTGGACTGGAGGAGTTTTGGGGGAATAGGTGGGGAGTCAGTTTCCCATCACAAATATGAAACCCATTTTTTCAGAAATGTTGCCATTTTAATGGGAGGATTTTCTTCATCTCCTAGCTAAAATACTTAACTCTAGATAGACTAGTATGTGTAAGGAGCCATAGGAATATCTGTATGTTGGATGACTTTAATGTTACATTTTAAAAAAGGAAAATAAAGTAATATTATGACTCAGTGTTTTTTGTGGTTTGTAAAGCTTTGAAGAGAGTGGCAGCATCAAGATGGTCTCTCGCCGGCCTCGGTAAAAATAAATGGCAGACGCACTTCCAAGCCTGCTCTGGGACTCAGACCGTCTCTGCGGGCCCAGCTCGTGAGAAAGTGAGTCTTGGTCATTTTTCAGTCTCGGGTTACACTGCATCCTGGGCAGACGTGGGGCTGTGAACTCAGGTGATGGGGAGGTGCGTACCACACCTCTTCAGGCTGCCCCAGCCAAGGTGCCGCTGGGCGGCATGTCTGCCCGCCCGACTGTAGGCAGTCCGCAGGCCCCACCAAGTTGCACAGGGAAACCAGTTCCCAGAATTGCCTGAGGCTGGCCAAAGTGTTCCTTGGAGTCCAGGTCATGGGGGGTTGGGACTGTGTTCTCTGAGAGTCTTGGGGTCATCTTTATCTGACACCTCTGTGAGTCACCAAACCAGCTTGGAACCAGGTTTATCTTCCCAGATTGGGTTCCTAGAAGCCTCCGGGGTTAGGGATCAGATGTACTTTGAAGCCACTGGTTAGAAAAAGATCTTTCTGTGCCAGTGTCTTCTAAGAGCTTGGGAAGGACCACAGCCCCTGCATGTGGAGATGCGCTAGATTTTTTCTTAAATGCTTATGAAGTAAACCTGAAAATGTAAAGGAAGGGAGAGATAGACCCGAGATCCTGGAACTCCTGGGGAGCACGCTGACTCAAGAGGCGCGAGCTGAATTCCTCATGACTGTATTGAGTTTAATATTGGTGCCTGCCTGACCAAGCCGCACCAAAATACACACTGGTATACTTGCCACTCTGAGCTTTCTGAGCAAGGTTGAAGTTATTCCCATGGGAACCTGCCAACATCATTCCTGGGTGAACTCATTTGGGGAGTACAAGCTGACTGCTAAAGACATCGCTGATTCCAGAAACTCAGCCATGTAAATGGGGGGAGCCTACTGGACCATTTCTAAAATGAATCAAAGATAAATAATGTGACCATTTCTTTTTGTGAGTTGGGCATCTCTTCCCACTGGACCTCAGCAGTAAGGCTTCTTGAGTGCTTACTGAATTAGGTTGATGCTATTTTTATCACTAAACATCAGTAGGTTAGCCCTTTAATGTAGTTAGAATAGTTGCAATCATCCAAATTAGATGGTGCGTGGATATCAGGGCAGGAGTTACTCTCTCCTCTGTTGGTCTCTGGGCTTTGTGTGGGGGCAACAGGCTGGGTGTAGAGCTGGCTGCAAGACTCTTACTAACGTCACTGATTTTGCCCCTCTGAGAGGGGACATACCCACTGTGGGACCTGCCTAGCACTGTGGGAGGATTAAATAAGCCAAACCCCCCAATGCCCTTTGCGAGAATGTGGTTTAGAATACAGATTTGAATCCGAACTTCTGGATTCAAAGCACAGCTCCAGGATGATGGTTTCTTCTGTTGTAAATGGGGGGTAAATGTATGAATTCAGACAAGCAAAGCTGTGGCAGTGGTGCCTGGCACGTGACAGACGTTAGCTTTTAACATCCCTGTGCACTGGGTGAGGAAACAGGAAGTGATGTGCTCACACCCACGGAGCCAGGAGCAGGGGCAGGATTTGAATTCACACCCAAGAGACGTCAAAGGCCATGTTAGTCTCACCATCTTTTTTAGCACTAACTGGGCTACGGTCGCCAAGAGGAACCTCTTCTAAGTCAGGGCACTTGTTTATTTTATATAATGTGTCCAAATCCTATGAGATTATTCCTATCTCCCAGATAAAGCAAAGGATTTGGAACTAGTAAGTAACGGTGTCTATACCAAAAGTCACTTGGAGCCTTAATGCCGGCAGCCCAGATCCCTGGGTTCGGTTTCCAAGGCTTTCTAGGGCACCTCTCCCTCCCTCAGTGTCCGCATCCCTCCTCCTGCCCCTTCCCACCTTCAATGTCTGCACTTGCATTCCCCCCTTTTCTAGACCTCGCCCACCTTTTTGTGAAACCTCCCCTCCTTGACAGTACCCTCAGATTTTAATTCCCCGAAACTTTCACCAGCCTTTGATCTATTTGCCAGAGCCCAATTGTTTTAACATCTTGACTCGCTTCCTAAGTAACTGGAAATCGTGAGGGTAGGTCCACTCCGACACCTTATTGCTTGCTGTCCAGACCTGGGCACATAGGCATCCTGGCTGGATAGGAGGCCCTTAGAGTTGCCTTGACTTAAGATCTTAATGATGTCAAGGCTAAGCTGACGTTTATCCAGAAACAAATATCAACATGAGTTGACAAGACTTTCGGGCCAGCTCTCCCACCAGCTTTCTCTTGTAACCCCCAGATGTGTAAGTTTGGGCAAGTTGTTTCCTCTCTCCAGCCTTTTTCTCCCCACCCATGAAAGGTGGGCATTGACCACGGCCCCTCGTGGCGGTGGATGATCCTGGTGAGTCTGCACTTCGGTTGTGGTCTGTGTGCTCTCGGTTCCCAGCCCAGCCGTGCAGCGTGGTCTCCATTCTGGGCTGTGCGCTCCTGCAACTCCCATGTGAGCGTGGCCGCGTCGCCCACTGTTCTGTAACATTATACAAATGTAATCACACGCCAAGGGACAGGATCCAGGGTTGTGGTTATTTTGGGACGTGCAGGAGCCTGTGGGAAAATGCTGGAACATGTCTGAGTCACTCCGGCAAATACCTTTCTTCCCGTGTTTCAGCATGTCTTGAACTTTGAGGCTGCACAAAAAAAAAAAAAAAAAAGCCCAAGCAGGCGCACACACCCTTTGTGTGTCTGCGTGCCCTTCCTGAGCAGCACTCCCCGTTTCTGGGCTGTGCCACCGCTTCCTCTGAGCTCTGTGGAGGGGCGAGGGGCAGGGCTGGCTTAATCCTGAGAGGCCCTAAGCGTGGACAAAATTGTGGCTCCCCCCCATATGTAAAATAAAAACAATAGTACACCGCAAAAGAAGTGCAGGGATGGTCCGAATTTGCCATGTTATATACTCTGTTGCTATTGGAAAACTAAACATTAAATTCGGGCAGTTACGGGTGTGCACTTGGGCGTGCCCCGGCTTTCCTGGTACTCAAGCTGCCTGTTGTCCAGGAGCCAGTGGAGGCCAGGAAGAGCCGGGGACAGTGCTGAGCAGGCCAGGAGGGGCCCGCAGCAGAGGCGGGAGCGGGAGGCAGCCCCAGGTCATCTACGCGGGTCCTCCCCAGACGGGAAGCCCAGAACAATGGGGGCAGGGTTCCAGGTGCAGCTGGGAGCCAGCCTGAAGGAGGTGAGGAGAGGACTGGAAAAAGTATTCCCGCCCGGCCGGGCGCGGCTCAGCGGTTGAGCGTCGACCTATGAACCAGGAGACCGAGGTTCCCGGTCAGGGCACATGCCCGGGTTGCAGGGTCGATCCCCAGTCGGGGGCGTGCAGGAGGCAGCCGATCAATGACTCTCTCATCATGGATGTTTCCCTCTCCCTCTCCCTTCCTCTCTCTGAAATCAATAAAGGTATATTTTAAAAGAAAAAAGGAAAGAAGTATTCCAGGTAGAAGGGGCCTTTTCTGGAACACTTTTCTGTCCTTGTCTGCTCTCTAGGCCTCACCCCACGGCCTGGGGCGCCCCGTGGAGGCGGTGCTTTCTCCAAGGCCGTTGCTGAGCGAGGTCTCGGCCACGGGAAGTCCCATTGCTGCCCCACCCCTGCTCCACTTCATCTCTTAACCTCCCTCCTCCTGCCTCCTCCTCCTGCAGAGGTGCAGGCCACTGCTGGAAACCCACTAATAGTGGAAACCCTTCTTGCTTGCTCCTGTTTACCCCCTTCATTACCAAATATCTAGAAAGAGCCAGCTGATGTCACCCCCTGGCGGCGTCCCACGCACCGCAATCCCCCCTGCAATCCCCCCCCTGCAGGACTTCTCCCAGGGCTCCTCCCATCACAGCTGCCCAGCTCCCCCTCCTCCCCACCTACTGGGAAACTGCGAGGTCTCCTGGCTCTCTTCCTCCACCCTCGGCTCTTATCCCTGCATGACTTAGTTTCACGTGCTAACGTGGCTAGGTGATAGTACCCAGCTATTTTTTTTTTTAACCCTCACCTGAGGATATTTTTTCCATTGCTTTTTAGAGAGAGAGAGCGAGACTGTGTGAAAGAGACACATCGATTGGTTGCCTCCCGCATGTGCCCTGACCGGGGCGGGGATGGAACCTGCAACCGAGGTATGTACGTGCCCCTTGGCAGGAACTGAACCTGGGACCCTTCAGTCCGCGGGCCAACACTCTAACCACTGAGCCAGACTGGCTAGGGCTACACTCAGTTGATTTTAAATAAAGGAGATGACTCTCCATAATGTGGGTGGGCCTCATAAAATCAGTTGAAGGCCTTAAGAGCAAACAGGTTTCTTGGCAATGAAGACACACTGCCTCAAGACTGCAGCATCAAGTCCTGCCTGTGTTTCCAGCCCCTGGCCTGACCTACAGACTCCCAACTTGCCTGTCCTCACAATCGTGTGAGCCAGTTCCTTAAAATAAATCTCTTACACACACACAAACACACACACATACACATTGTGTTCCCCTGGAGGCCCCTGACTGATTCATACTGTTTACGCTCTCACTGGGTCACTGGTTTCCACTTCCAGGTCCCAGCCACCTGTGAGTGTGTTTCTGGCACCCTCCTTCTGCTGAGCACCAATCATGTGCGCCATTGCCTGCAGGGCCCTCAGGAAAGTGAGCATTCGCCTGCTATTCTCCAGGAACCTAGAATTCAATCCCAGGGTTCCCTCAGGGTTCCCTCAGCACTGAGCTGTCACAGCACCAGCCATCCACGGGTACAACCTCCAGTGCTCACAGAGGCCGGGCGGGAGGAGCGGCAGAGCCAGCTGCCACAATAGGAGTGGGGCAGGGGCAGATGAGTGGCTGCTCAGCCCCAGCCAGTGGTTGCCAAGTGGGGTCATGGGTTCAGTGTTATAAACGCTTTCCAATATTCAAGAAAAACCAGAAATCTGTTTTTGTGAAATATCTCAATTTTAAAATATTTTTTTAAAAATTAAAAAACCCAACAGGCCCCACAAAACCCATCTGCAGGCCAGATTTGGCCCCCAGGCTGCCAGTTAGCAAGTTCCAAGTCCCCCTGTGCTGTGAACACGTCATCCTTTCTCCAGTTCCTTGTGTCCTTCCCTCGGCCCCTGTGAGTTGAGAGCACAAGGACTGTGGCCTGGGGTTCTTCCACTCAATTGCACTCTACTTGGGGTGGAAGGAAATGGCTGCAGAGAGAGGGAACTGGGCTCCCTGCTCCCTTCTCTCCAACTTGCTGAAACCCTGAAGGGCAACACAAATCCAGAGTGACCCCGGGTCTGCCACTGGACCAGGCTGCCTGCTCCTCCTGAAACGGCCCTGTTCTTCTCTCCACACCAGTGATTAGGACATAAGAGTCACGGCCCATGATGCCATCAGGGAAGCGCTCAAGGTGGCAATCTCTGGCCACTCCAACTGCCCTGATTTGTGCCTCCAGGGAGAGTTACCTTGGCCAAGGGAGAGCTGTGAGCGGCGTGGTCCCGGGAGCTGGAACCTACAGTTAGTAAACACAAATGAATATAGAAGTGGGGGCTGGAAGAGCACATGGCCCCTTAATGCCCCTGGTAGCTGGTACCTAACTATGGCAGTCACCCACTAGGGTCCCTCAACATTATGTATTTGGATGGGTAACGATTAAGAGGGACAGTCTAATTCCAAAACCGAAACACACAAAGGACGCCCCTTGTACATTTTTAAATAAAGAGCAAGCAATTCAGTCCTGGGTGGTGGGTGCCGAGCTAGATGGAACAGATGGGAGGCCAGCTCATGGCCTGCAGCCTTAACGGCCCGCGTGCTCAGCCTCACAGAGCCGCACGTGTCCGAATATTCTGCCAGCGAGACAGGAAGGTTGTGGCAGGACAGAGAAACCCGGCGAGAAGGCCTAGGTCGGGAATCAGTGACACGGGAATTCCCAGTGGACACGGTCCAGGAATGTCTATAATGTGGTTCTCTGTGGGCTACAGACGCTTGGAGCTGCTGCGGTGGCCACTGCAGCGGGCGGCACATTGGCCTTGACATTCCCTCCCAGGTGTGACACCGAGGAGGTGTTCGTCACCATAACAAGACTCTTCCGAACACTTGCACCCGAACAGGCGTCTTAGCCAACTTCAGCAGAACACAGCCGAGTGCAGCCCACTGATTTTTACCAGCGGACGTCCGCGCGTGGGCCTGCAGGTCAGCCTTCCCGTGAACCCTCGCCAAGCGCCTTGCCTCCTCCCAGCCACCTCCCCGGCCTCGGCCCCACGGCCCTGGCCTCCAGTTCAGGTTTCCTCACAGTTTTTCTTCGGGGACTTTGACCCTTCATCTATCCCAACAGGTTTCCTGTCTTTGAATCTCAGAGGGAGGGCCAGGATCTGGAGATTTTGCCCCCAGGAGGCTCCTCAGCTGTCAGGCAAGTTAATGCTCTTTCTCTCCGGGAACCACATTTGCTCATCAAGAGGTATTAAGGGAGGGGCGGCCTCCATCAACCCTTCACAAAAGCTTTGTGCCACTTTCCATTCAGGGCAACTAGTGCCTACTTGCCCTGCACTTTTAAAACGAAAAGAACTGAAGCATGGATCAGACTGAGTGGGTGGAGAGGGAGGGATTAACCAAAGGACTTAAATGCATATATGCACAACCCAAGGACACGGACAATGGTACGGAGAGTCAATGGGGAGAGAAAGGGACATCTGTAATATTTTGAACAATAAAAAATAAATAAATAAAAATTTAAAAACTAAAGCAATTCACTCAAAGAATAATGAAAACCCTAAGATGACTCTGGGTCCACTCTCTGACATAGAAGCAGCTGGAATAATGTAGAAATTTTTCTCAATGGGTGACCAATTCTATTAAAATTTTTTGAGATGATTTCGATGAATTATTAGGTCCAAGGTTTTTTCAGACAAAAAGATCATCATCTCAAATACATTTTTAAACCCTCAGGAGTAAAACTTGGTAAAAATATGGTAATTCTTCCAGTTTGTTTATTATATCTCATCCTGATGATCAAGATATCAGAGAATATATAGTTTAAAAATGAAACGACAATTCATAATCTCATTTTATGAAGTTTTAAGGATAAAGTTTCTTAGACTGACGCGAAGGAGAGAAAAGAGGAGGAAGTGGAAGAGAGGGAGGCGGACAAGGAGGGATGGAGGGAGGAAAGAGGGAAGGAAGGAAGGAGGAAAGGAAGGAAGGAAGGAAGGAAGGAAGGAAGGAAGGAAGGAAGGAAGGAAGGAAGGAAGGAAGTCTGTTCCAAGAATAACTTACTATTAATTAGTACAAAATGTACGGCTGAAATGGTCGATTTTGGATAAATGTGATATTTTTCTGAAACACTGGAAAGTTAAAAATATTTCTTTAGAGCTAAGGGTTCACCAAGGCTCATGGAAAGTCGGAAATCTTCAGGGGGATTAATTTAGGAGAATAGGTTAAGACTGGCAGTGTCTGGCCTAGGTGGCCTCTGGCCTCGGAGCCCTGAGACCTGGCCCTTCATCCCAGCACCATCAGTAACTCACTGGCTGCCCTAGCAAACCACTTCCCTTTGGTTTCATGAAACTCTGCTTCCGTTCGATTGTTAATAAGGGACTCAATTCCACAAATTATTACAATCTGAAGTGAGGGATTTCACCTTATTGACCAAAAGGGGGCGACTCCTGACTGTGCCTTCCATTTTCACCCCAGCCCCAAGAAATCCTTTCCTGCTTTCTCAGGAAGTCATTTGCGTGAGTTGCGGGCTCCATTTCAGGATGAATTACTTCTTTCACTATTTCTTAGTTCGTATTATACAAGTGATGCACTAGCAAAGACTAAGGCCTTATCTGAAAACCAACTACAGGAAGCCAATATAGGATGTAGTGCTGGTCTAAAGATTGGAGCACAGTCATGAACTCATCCACTCTTTCATTCCATGAATAAATGTCACACCCCCGTTTTCTAAAATTGGGGAGATTTGTGTATCAGATATAATCTAATTCACGATCTGATTAGAACTTTTTTCTAATAATTGGAATTCTGGGTATCTGTTCAGACCCTAACTGCCTGCCGTAAGCAAAAATAAGTCTTACCATCACCCAGAGCCTCAAATTATATCTCTGTTACACCAGATATATAATGTTATATCTGGTACCTAATAAATAACAGAGCTAAAAATAGATAACAAAATTGACAGAAATAAAAAGAAATAGACAAATCTATGTGAAAAATTGACATCAGTGGAGCCATTTTAAAATAGAGCCAGAGCAATAATATTGTAATAACATACGTGTGGTGTCAGATGGGTACTAGATTTATTGGAGTGATTGCTTTGTAAGCCATAAATGTCTAATCACTGGGCTATATACCTGAAACTAATATAATATTATATGTCAGCTAATTGAAAAATTAAAAATTATTAAAAAAAATAAACTAAAGCCAGAGCAACCATCCCAGGGGGGCCGCTTACACATCTTGCTTTTTGAACGTTGGAATGTTTGAACTGGACAAAATAACCTTTGCACTGGGCCAAAGCAACGTGTCTCACAAACAACTGTTGCCAGGGGCCAGGGGTAAGGAGGAATGGGGGGCGACTGCTAGTGGGTCTGAGGTTTTTTGGGGGGGATGGTGAAAATGTTCTGGAATTAGATAGTCGTGACAGCTGTACAGCTTTGTGAATATATTAAAACCACTAAACTGTACACTTTAAAAAGGTGTGTTTTATGATATGTGAGGTATATCTCAATAAAAATAAAAACTAAAAACACCAGCCCAGACTCCCCTCAGACCAATGAACTCAAAATCTCTGTGGCTGGCACTCAGGCAGTGACAGTTTTGAAAAGCTCCCCAGGCTATGCTAATGCGCAGCCAGGCTTGAGGATCGCTGTTAGAATAACACGACTGCTCCCCTTCTTCCCCTGTCGCTTCTCTCCAAGGAGGAGTGGAGAAACTGGGGAGAGAGACTTTGCATGCTTGCTTAACGTGTGTCTCTGCCTCTCTCCCTTGCTACTTCTCTTGCCTCTCTAGATCAGTTCAGCAGGGAGGATATCAAGAAGCCCAGTGATGGGCGGCATTGTCTTCCCAAAATTCAGACTTCAAAGTCCTAACCCCTGATGTGAGTGTATTTGGGCGTAGGTCCTTTGAAGAGGTAATTAAGGTTTAATCAGATCATAAGAAGTGGAAGAGATACCAGGGATGAGCTCACACGGAGAAAAGGCCGTGCAGAGGGCGCAGGGAGAAGGCAGTCATCTGCAAGCCAAGGAGAGAGGCCTTAGGAGAATCCAAACCTGCTGACACCTTAAATCTGGACGTCCAGTCTCCAGAACCATGAGAGAATAAATTCCTGTTGTTTAAACCACCAGTCTATGATATGTTGTTATGGCAACCTGACTAATACAGTCTACACTCCAGTTGTTCCTGTAATAGAGCAAGAGGTAGGGACCATCTGATTCACCACTCTCATCGGTGGGTGGGGTAACTGGTCTTAAAGGCAGGGCCCCTTCTTTCACTTCCCAAGTTCAGATTTGTGTGGTTAGCTCGCCCTTACAGGCCACCCTCTGGGAGGAGGGGTAAGCAGGGATTTGATAACATCTCCACTGTGACTAGATGGGTAAGTCCAGTGACCCTTGTCCTGTGGGTCCTGCCCCGTTCAGTTCAGTGGAGAGAGAAGATGTGCATGTCTCCCTTGGGCTGAGGTATAAGCCATGTTCAAATCCAACTTCTATTGGAACTTTCCATGAGGTTGGTTTTTGGTTTCCCATTTGACTAGAGATCCTTGGACATATATTCTATTGGTGTGCATCCTGGAGCAGGGGGTGACTCTGTCGCCACCTCACTAGGTGCTTGCATCAAATAGTTGCCAGGTAAATGAGTGAACTGACTGATGTACCCCAGCCTCTCCGTCTTCTAGTAATTGCTACTGTTTACTGAATACCCTCCATGGGCCAGGCACTATGATCTCATTGCATCTTCCCAACAAGTCTATCAAATATCCTTATTTCCATTTTATAAAAGAGGAAATCCTATATATCGCTACCATATTAACTATCTCAAAGCAAATCTCTGCTTCAGAAAAGTAGCAGCCCCCTATGCCACGCAAACTCTGGCCTAGTCCCCAGTCAACCCCCATTCTGTCCCACTCGTCAGCAGCTCGGAGCATGAAGGGCCTCCGTATGGGCCATATGCATTATTGATCTTGTGGAAGCATGCACTCTCCTGCCTTAGTTCCTGCGTTCATTCCATCATGAACATTTCCTGAGTACCTACTGTGTGCCGGGTGTGGAAGCAGGTGCTGAGGACATGGTGGGTAATCAAGGCAGGCACGATTCCTGCTCTCAAGGACCTTTCCTTTACCAGGTTAACAGACTTGAACAAACTCAGTGAGTGCTACAAAGGAGAGCTGTGGGCTGAGTTGAGGGGTGAGACAGAGGGATGTAACCTAATCTGGGGAACCAGGGAAGGCTGTCCTGAAGAAGTGATCTGTTTAAGCTAAGGTCTTTGTGTGCTTGTTCAGGCCACCCCTTGCTTTTTTTTTTTCTACCTTGCTTTTTAAATTTTCTGTGTTTTTTTTTTATTATGACAAAATATGCATTTAAAAAATCCTCACCTGAGGATATGTTTGTATTGATTTTTAGAGAGAGGAAGGAAGAGGGGGAGAGAGAGAGAAGCATCGGTCGGTTGCCTCCTGTACACGCCTAACTGGGGACTGGACCCAAAATCTGGGTATGTGCCCTGACCAGGAATCAAACCCGAGACCTTTCAGTGTATGGGACGATTCTCCAACCAACTGAGCCACACCAGCCAGGGCCCATTTTAACCGTTTTTAAGTGTGCAGCTCAGTGGCATTAAGTACACTCACAATGTTGTGGAGCCATCACCACCATCATCTCCAGAAGGTCTTTCATCTTCCCAAACTGAAACTCTATTCCCGTTAAATTACACTAACCCCCGACTCTTCTCTCTCCCAACCCCTGGCAACTTTCTGTCTCCCTGAATCTGATTAGTCAAGGTGCTTCATCTAAGTGGAATCATACAATGTTTGTCCTTTTGTGACTGGCTTCTTTCATTTAGCATAGTATCTTCAAGGAGGGAGAATCATTCATAAATGCCTCAGCCTTGAAGTGACACTTGTTGCAGTCCATTGACTAGATCTAGTCACCTGGCCCCATATGAACTGCAAGGGAGGCTGGGGAAATTTAGAGGAGCACATGGAATATTTTGGGAGTTCTGTGAGAGCACTGGGTTCCATGAGACACAATTGCATCACATAATACATTCTCTTTTTTGCTTACACTAGCTTAAGTTGGTTCCTGTTCCTTGTAACCAAGGAATTCAAACCATATCTATTCTATATGTGTCTCAACAAATGGTATATAGGGGAAACTCAAAACTGGGGACTCTATTACAGACTGGGAACATTTTTGTGCGGCTTTTCAAAATTAGAATTACAGGGTGTTGGCGTTAAAAGAACCTGAATCCAGAGTTGAGGAAATCTTGTAATTTAACTTTCTGTAGATCCCATATCTACTTCAGTCAGCATTTATTAGACACAGTGCATTGAGCACTAACGTTGCCTCAACAACTGTGAGGACTGTGGGAAACAACACTGAATAAAATTTGGTCCCATAATCCTCTGCTGATTTGCCCTACTTGTTTGACCTATGGCCTGAATGTTGGTTATTATTAGATTGTGCTCATGAGGGACTTCTATGAGTAAACCATAAGCATACTTTTGAGTTGTATAATTTCACTTCCTTTTTCTTAACACTTTTACCATTACTAAGACTGTATCAAATTTCCCCTTTTTTTCTTATTTCCTTATATTTCTCTCTCTCTCTCTTTTTTTTTTTTTGGTAAAGTTAAATAACAAGGATGCCACATTTTTCCAACTTTTATGAAATCTTCTACCCAGGAATGACTCCTCAAAAATTTTAAGCCCCAGAATAACTTTTCTAATCCTGTTCTCCATGATCCCAAGCCTGTGACTGGACATTATTGCACAGCATGAGATCAGCAAGCTGGGCAGGGATATGAAAATGTTTATGTGAATGTGGAATTAGATGCAAAGAAGGAATCAGTTATGTGTCTAAGTAATCAAGACACCCAGCATCTTGTGTTGAGTCCTTCCACAAATTAGCTGCAGCACTTTGAGCAAATTCCTTAAATTTCCTAGACTTTAGCCCAAAGATGGAGAAGGCAATATAAAATGAGTCAGAGCAGCGGAAAGTGGAGTGATATAAAACACGGTGAAAATGGGGGAATGGGGGGTTAAATGTTTCCTTGGTACTGCAGAGCTAAATCAAATGGAATTTTATCTTTAAGCCTGAAGAGAAAGAAGAAATCTGGTTCTTTTTATTTCTCTGGCATTAAGATGAAATCTTCAGGAGTTATTATGACTTGCCTCTCTAGGACTTAGTAATTCTAAAGAAAACAAAAACAAAACCAAAAAGCAACAGCTGATCTCTAGTAGCTACTCTGAGCTGGCAGCCTGTTGAAGCTGGGATGTCGCCGTTACTGAGTAAGGAAATGATTTTTAAGAAGGTGGAGAGTGTTGTAGGGTACAACGAGACGAAGTGGGGTCACCCGCAGATGAACCATTCACTTTCATCGGCTCTCCCCCGGACTCAGAAAGAATGATTACGTTTCATGATTTTCTCCAGCCTCCCAACAAAGCGCGCTACAGATCAGGACAACAATGCTTAGCTCATGGCCACCTGACTCACATGACAATGGGCCCCTGTTGTAGGGTGTTGTATGAGCCACTTATTCTGATTCTGTGGGTTGGTCAGCGGTAACGCTGCACAACCAGAAAGAGCAGCCCCCAAACAAACCATTGCCTGGTACAGAGGGAAGGAAGGAAGCTTCGATTCCGGGCCTTTCCCACCCCCTCCTGTCTCCCTCTCTCTAGCCCCGTTGTCTGGCCCTTGGGGTCAGAAGCAGGGTGCCCCTGTCTGTAGCTTACCCTCTACCCTCTTAGGGCCCAGGAGACCTTGGCAAGTTCCTGCGTGCTCTGCCTCTCATGTTGCTTAAGCCATCCGGTCAGTGGCACTTTGTTATGACAGCCTGAGATGCTAATGCGGCTGGGGACCGGCCACAAGGCCTTCCCTACCAAGGAGCTCAGCTTGAAGGGCAGTGGGAGGGGCATGGAGAAGGGCGCTGGCAGAGCCATCAATTTGGACATCTGCTTGGCACCACTCTGGAAGCCCTGAGTATGTCATCATACGTAGGCTGACTGGCAGGGATGGAATCCTTCTTGAGTGTGGGGACACCACGCAGGTGGTGACAACACTGCTGGGACAGGGAGACGGCCGTGCCTATTCACACTACAGTCATCTGGTTCCTGTCATGCTTGATTCCCCGATGGCTGATGCTGTGCCTTTCCTTAAGAGCACATAAAACAGCACAGAAATAGAAAGAAACGAAACTATTAATTTGTACAGGTTTCTATTATTCTCTGAGTGACATGAGGAATTAGTGTATTAAAAGGGGCAGTAAAAGCAAATCAAGCCATCCAAGAGATCTACAAACCTTCCTTGGGCAAGTGTACTCGGCTGAATAGTCTCTGCCAACATTCACGTCCATACGGAAACTGTGAATGTGACCTTATTTGGAAATAGGACTCTTTGCAGATGTAATTAGTTGTTTAGATGCGATCCTACTGGATTAGGGTGGGCCCTCAATCCAATCTGACTGGTGTCCTTAGAAGAAGAGGAGAGCCGAGAGAGACAAATAGACAAGAGGGGGAAAGGCCATGTGATGATGGAGACAGAGACCAGAGTGTCACAGATGTAAGCCAAGAAATGCCGAGGATTGCCAGACGTCACAGGGAGCTAGGAAGAGGCAAGGGAGGCCCCTCCCCTACAGCCTTCGGAGGGCACATGGGCCTGCCAGCACCTTGATTTGGGACTTGTAGCCTCCAGAACTGTGAGAGAATAGGTTCCTGTTGTTTTAAGCCACCCAGTTTGTGGGCTGTGGTTACAGTGGCATCAGGGAACTGACAGAGGAAGTGATCAGGGCAGGGACAAGCACACTTGACAAGTGTTTGATGGCTTGTAAGTGTGATACGGTAGCTACAGGTCCAAATAAGAGATTTCGAAGCTGTGGTGAGTGGTATATCAGTGGGTGTGTGTCTAGAACTGACCATCAGAAATCGTCCTCCGACCTGGCCAGCGTGGCTCAGCGGTGGAGCACTGACCTATGATCCAGGAGTCTCGGTTCGATTCCTGGTCAGGGGACAGGCCTGGGTTGCGGGCTCGATCCCCAGGGGGGAGCGTTGTAGGAGGCAGCTGATCAGTGACTTTCTCATCACTGATGTTTCTCTCCCTCTCTCCCCTTCCCCTTCCTCTCTCTGAAATCAATAAAGACATATTAAAAAAAAAAAGAAATTGTTCCCCCCTTCCTTTCAAACACACTATACGGTAAATGGAAACCATTGACTGAAGTTCCATGAGAACCTCGTGAGGGTGCCCACTGTCTCAAACAAGGTGACACATAGAAGGAGCTTAGGAACCAGAGAAAGCCTCATAAACTCTGAGGTGATTCTTGTGCTTCCAGTGTAGAGAATCTTCTGTGTTCTGAGGCATCAGAATAGCTGCCGTGGGATGCACAATCAGCTACTCTTGAGAAATCGCTCCCTTTCTGAGAACTGTCAGTTAGCAACAGGCACGGGAAGGTACGCATTGGAACTGCAATGTTTTCTTAAGTCTTTCAGATGTAAACTTGAAAAATGAAGTCCTGGTTTTAAAGTTTAGTGTATGGTATGCTGGTCTTATCTGCCCAAAGGAGTTATGTGAAGATTAGCGAGGTGTCTGTTTGAAGCTGATTGAAAGTGCAGTAGCATCGTTCGTAAGTGGGGGGTTATGGAGAAGCCAGGCGGTGTAGTGGGGATCGCATGGATCAGCAATTTTGAGGTTGGTTTCTAGGAGGCCTGACATCAGAAAGGTGCTGCCTGATCCTGGGCAAGGTGCTGCAACTTGCTGAGTCTTCATTCGGCTAGATGGTTGCTAGAGTTTTCCCACTGAGTGAGAAGGGAGGGGGTTTGGCCCCTGCAGTGGGTGGAATAGCGTATGTCCAAGTTCTAACACTCGGTTCCTGTGAATGTGACCTTGTTTGGAAATGGGGTCTTTGTGCATATGACTAACTTATTTTGAAATTCCAACCCTTCCAACAGATTAGGACCTGTCCTCTATCTCCTCAAGTATTTACTACTCCAGGCCTCACCCTGATGTTACTGAGGATGTTCCTTTTTTGGCTCTGGAGTGTGTGTGTGTGTGTGTGTGTGTGTGTGTGTGTGTGTTGGTGGTGAGAGTGAGCTTGGGTTCCTACAAATTGGGGGAGGACTGTGTGGTCTGCTTGCTTCCAGGGAGTTCTTTGACCAGAAAGGGCTGTGGCCAGGTTCCTTCTGAATCACCCAAGGGCAAGCACACCTTGCCATGTGGAGTGTTCCATTTCTCCCTAGTCTAATACCACATGATGAAAACACTCTCTTCTTCTTAATAGTGCTTTTGATTGTACGCCTGGAAAACCTATAACCCTAGCATTATTGAATCAAACAATTCTTCCTAGCTCTATTTTCACTCTAAGGGCTCCACCCTGACTGGGAATAGCTCTCTCTGAGTCATTTGGGATGAATGGTGCTATCCTTGAACACGCTGTTTCCGATTTCTAAATTTATCTCTTGCTAGGAGTGAGTGTGAGTGTGTGTGTGTGTGTCTGTGTGTGTTCACCAAGCTACATGACTGTTAATGAGAATTAGAGAGAAGCAGAAAGTACATCTGAGTTTAGAAAGAGGGAAGGCACTAAAATGATACAAGAGATGATCAAAGAAGGAAGGACACATCAAGAGAAGACAAAGAGGAGGCCCCAGATTCTCCTGGAGTGTAGAAGCACAGAACGTTCTTTTACGCTAGTGTTGGGAGCAAAGTTTGTGGCACCTGAAGCTTTTGGTAATCCCTACCTGAGGATATGTTTTTATTGATTTGAGGGAGGGAGAGAGGAAGAGAGAGAAAAAAACATCGATCAGTTGCCTCCTGTACTTGCCCAGCCTGGGGATCAAATCTGCAACCTAGGTATGTGCCCTGACTGGGGACTGAACCCACAACATTTCAGTGTACCGGACGATGCTCCAACCAACTGAGACACCGGCTAGAGCAAACCTTTTCAAAATATGGAGGGTCCTCTTTAGAAAGAAGAATAGAAAATAATGAATACAAAATTAAGTACAGGGCTTTGGATGAAATCACAGTCCTGACGCATAAGCTTCATGAGCCGCAGGGCAAATGCTCCATCTCTGGTTGGGGATCTAGACCAAATTCTCCTATTTATATGACTAATATCTGTTACTCCAGTTCCTCATGATGTGGTTCCAGCTAAAAACATTTGAATCCTCTATATAATATGTTAGGGACTTAAAATATATATACTCTATAATGTTAGGCATCTATAATTATAGATAATGTTAGAAATCTGTCAAATCATCTGGGATCTAGAGGGGAAATCTTTACAAATAAAATAGATCTTTAAAGTTATAAAATAACATTTCTATAACACTTTATAGTTTAGGATACCCTTTCAAATTCATTACTTCATTTAATCCTGATAAGAACCTTGTGAAGGAATTTTATATTTTATCCCCATTTCACACAAGGGAAACTAACTGGAGAGGTGGGAGGTTTGCCCAAGTACATAAGGCTCAGGTTAATTCAGGAAGTGGGCGGGACCCAGGGTTTGACTCTTGCCAGGGTTGGCAGGGGGCACACACTGTTGGCAAACACGTCTCCTTACCAGGGGGTGGGACGGGGTGGGGTAGGGTAAACTAGACAAAGCGTTCATCTAAACTGCCTGTCTCTTGACATTGATCCTTCCTACCTGTCTCTCTCCATCCCCTTGGATTGCTTAGCTCTAAGCCTGACAGGCAGAATAGTAAGTAATTTGCTCCAAATAGGGCTGGCTGGTGAGCAGAAAACAGGGGACTGTGACACTTCGGGGAATGCCTACAGATCCAGAGCAGTCTGTCTCTGCAGGTGGTTACCTGTCCCCAAGCTTGCCTCTGTCCTCTGAGCCACGTGCTCAAGTTCAAATCAGGAAATCATAAGGGAAGAAAAGTCCAGATACTAGTCTGGGGCCTTTAAATGTAAGGGCCTAAAGTAAAATTGTTCACCAGCGACATTTTGCCCCCCATTCAAAATGAAAATAGCTTTACTGAATTCCAAGGGAGGATCTGGCTCCTGCTGGAGTGGTGGGATAGACGGGTCCCCTTCCCCCCCAGCTGGAGAGCTTCGTGCCTTGGCCTCCTGCTTCCAAGGAGGGCCAGGCCTCTCCTGGGGAAAGAGCCCCAAGAGATCAGGTTTCACAGCAAAGAGCTGAAAGAAAGGAAGGAGTCTAGAGAGCAGTTTGGCCAGGAGATGTATGGGAGCATCTGTGCTGTGTGAGGGCAATGGTGAGGAGAAAAGAAATAAGATTTTTAAAAATATATATATATATCTTTATTGATTTCAGAGAGAAGAAGGGAGAGGGAGAGGGAGATAGAAACATCAATGATGAGGGAGTCATGGATCAGCTGCCTCCTGCACGCCCCCACTGGGGGCTAAGCCTGCAACCTGGGCATGTACTCTGATCGGGAATCGAACCCCGATCACCTGGATTCTAGGTCGAAGCTCAACTGCTGAGCCACGCCCGGCCAGGCAAGAAATAAGATTTTTTTTAAAAGAAATCTTATGGGGAAACACACACAAAGGACTTGTGTTTTCTCAAATTATTTTTAATTGTATGGAATGATCTTTTAAAAATTTCAATTCTGCCCTGGACCAAACCCTTTGCATTGTAGCTTTATAAGCATCATCCCTACAACCTAGAACCTGACTTGATTAAATCATAGAATATCAATGAGAAAAAGTATGAGAAATGATGCATAATTTGCAGGCAATTTAACTGTTAGTATCTCATCATATTCAAGAGGCAGCAAGAGCAGTCTAATCCTAAAATTAGAGCCAGGGCCAAATTTTAAAAATATATTTGCCACCTTTGCAGCTGGTCTCTGGTTGCACACCATGGGCCTTGTTAAAAACACCTTCTTGGAGACTGCAAATCACATTCCACTCTTCACCCCCCCTCCCCACGTTCCCCCCACTCCCTTTGCTCATCCAAACACCCTTTCCCCACCACACACCCTTCAAGGTGCTTCCTCTGGCTCACTGAAGAATTGCTGTAAAATTGAGAGAAAGGATGGAGCAGTGTTAGGAAAACTCAAACCCTATATTTCCTTGAAACTAAGGGTTGCTCTTACAAAATGGTGAAACACTGAGATAATATTTTTCTTTAATCAGGAGAAGAAACAATGGGCTTAAGATCTGGGCAATTTTTCCAAGAATGTACCAAGTTTCTACAGGAGTAATTCCACCTGTTGTTTTCTGATGCAGTACAAAGCATTCTTTGAAAAATCTCTAAGGTGATTATCTAACACAAGGCATTTTGGCCACTGTTATTGATTTGTGATGGTACAGACCCCAGCAGGCCATGAGCCTGAGTACTGCAAATGGCAGAGAGAAAGAACAGGCCACAGCCACCCCTGTGGTTTAGAAAGGTGCTAAAGAAAAACAACAGCTCTGTTTCTGACACTCCATTTTAAAGAGTCTACAGAGCAGAAAGATGGCTTATGTGCTTAACTCTGCCTCACTTTGAGAGCACTGAAGGTGTTAGAAAATCTCAAAAATATTAAGCAGCGTATGAAGAATAAAAACAGCCAGGCCTGGGACTCCTGGCTTGTCAAGGCAAAAGGTTCTAGATCCTTAGGTAATAAGTAACCTAAACATATGTTTTTGGTTGTGGTGAAAGAATGAGTTTTACACACACACACACACACACACACACACACACACACAAAGCTAGTATATATATTTATTTAATAAAAGCAACCCCACAGTATTTATCATCATCTAGTGATACAAAGCTATATGAAAAAATGTATAGAAACTGCTCCCAACTAATGACACCTAAAAAAATACAACCTGTATTGCCTTCTCAACAGTTTCTCACTTCATTAGTCATTTCTAGTTGGAGACACTTTGGAGCAGAGTAATATCTCCTTTTAGCATAATCTGACCCAGTTGTTTTCTTGACTTTGTTCTAAAATGAACCTCTTCTGCATCATCTACTACGCGGTTCATATCCTCACCAAAACCAATGATACAGCCCTCTGTCCCATGTTCGCTTGCTCATAAAGCCACACCCGAATCCTAGATCTGTTCTGTAAGTGTCTGAAGGTGAGTTTGACGGGCTCCACCATTCCCTTCTGCACTTTTTGGCCCTGGCCACGGTACACTATGGTGGAAGCTGACAAAGACCACACTAACCTGCACCTTTAGAAAAAGTTTAAAGTATTAAAAAGTACCTGGTTATAAAAATCAAAACGGTATATAGGAATATAAAATGGAAAGGAAAAGGTTCTACTCTCCCTGCATTCCTGATCGCCTCCAGCTGCCACATCTCTCCATTTGCATTCCTCAGAGGTGACCACACTTCCCAGTGTTTTGTTTCATAATGTTCTGGGCATATAAAAACAGTCTCTCCCACCCTCTCCTTTTAAAAAATGCAGATGGGACTTGGGATGGTGAACACACAATATAATGTACAGCTGAAGTATTGTAGAATTGTACCCCTGAAACGTAATTTTATTAAGCAATAAATTTAGTTTTTTTAAAAAAATGCAACTGGAATACTTAAAAATACTATTCTGCAATTTGAACTTCTTTTATTTAACGGTATACCTTGGACATTTTTTTCAAATTAGCTTATTTAGATCTAGTTTCTTAACTATCTTGTCTTTTTTAAACTGACAAATATGTGCATAACAGAAAGGAAGGAGAAACTGCTGGCTTTAGACAAATATGAAATTATCATTGTAAAGGGCTAATTTATCTTCCCTCGGGAAGGAGATTAGATTCAGAAAACACATTTCATTTTTCCTCTCTCTCACACATACACGAAAGATTTATTATATCTGGTTTAAACAATAACTTGGGTCCTTGACAACATTATCAGGACATACAACGAAAAATCCAGTATTTTTTAACCCCCAAAGTACAGAATGAAGGAGAGATGGCCTTCTCCATTGAACAAAGGGATCTCTTTTAGACCAACATGATGGTCTCTGAGGGACTTTCCTCTTTTTGTTCTACGGTAGTTTCTCAGATAATTTCATATAATTTTATATATTCCTAAGTGCTCCAAAGTTGTAATTACAATCTCCAGTTGTCCCTGATGAAGTTATAGGAGACGGCACAAGTTTACTGGCAGAAAAATCCATGAGAAATTGGCTGATGACCGGCCAAATGTAAAAATTTGGCTTGTGAGTGCCTTGGGCACCTTAACTGCACTGACTGCTGACCTAAGAAACCAGCAGCCTCCTGGCAGGCAGAATACATACATTTTTTAAAATCTCTCCTTTGGGAGACTTCTCATATACGAACAAGACTGAAGAAAGTTCTTATAGACAAACAACATACAAGACTGTGGTCAAGTGTGATAGGAGATGATGTCAGAAGTCAAGTTGCACCAGAGGATACTAGAGTCTAATCAGAACCCCCAAATCTCAGAGACAAATAATAAACCTAACACTCTACTGAGCATACTTAAATTAGTATAAATATACCATACATGGAAAAGATGTATAATATGTATGATGGTCATTCATGTCTAAAAAACAGAACAGCTTCACGAGCTTTCCACCATAACCTGGGCGACACCATTCCAGGGCAGGGTGGCCTTGAATTAGGGAGCTGGAAGAGAGCGAGGAGGCCCGGGAGGCAGCCAGGGAGCGGAGAAGCTTCAAGGTTAGGAACACCTGGCAGGCAAGCAGCTGAAGCAGTCGGCTGGAGACATGGTATCTGCCAAGGACAGAATATCTACTCTTTCACTGATTCTGCACAGCAGGGCCAGGGCTCTACCTGCGCCAGTCAAGCATGTACTTGGAGGGAGAGAGCAGTGTGCATCTAGCTATTAGAAAAGGCAGGAGATAGGAGTAGAAAGGCTCCCTGATCTGTGAAGCTGGGAGTGTAATTAAAGGTCGTCTGGTTCAACCACCACCTGAGACCAAAAGACCTTCCCCAAATCATCCAGGTAGACTACACCTGGAGCTGGGCTTGGACCCCCCCCCCCCCCGGGGCCTGCCTCCAGCGCAATTCTGTTCAAGAAGCAGCCTGGCCTCCTAAGGGAGCAGCTCAAAGGCACTCAGGGCTTCCTCCTTCCTGAGGTTCTCCACTGTCTTACCCTCGCCAAACTAGACCCCTTCCACTTCATTAACTGACTTCTTTTCTCAAGTCTCTTCTAGGATCCACCCTGCCCAATTCGGGACACAATAGCGCCTGAGCTTTGCTCCTTCCTCCCCGCCGGTCAGAGCCCTGGGCTACTGACACCTGTGTATTTGCTGCTGTTACAGGCTCCCCCTGGGTGTGCACTTACGGGGATGCCTGCTGCGCTCAAGCGTCTAGGGTTCTAGGGGGAAGCGCCCAAACAAGGCAGCCCTGCGGGGGCCGAGCCCGGGGGCCGCCTCCCCTCCCCTCCCCTCCCCTCCCCTCCCGCCCCAGCCCGGCCCCTGGGCTCCACTCGCGAGGCGCGGCGCCCGGGCCTCCGGGAAGCGGGGGCTTCCGAGCGGCATCTGGGAGGCCGGCCCGGCTTTCCTCTGGGCTCCGGAAGGAACGGATAACCCGCCAGCAAGGGGCGGAGGGCCCGGGGGAGGAAGACGGCCCGCCGGGCTCAGCCACCCCCGCGGGGCCCGCGTCCGCCGCGGGCGGGAAGGCGGGAGGGGAGGGGAGGGGAGGCGGGGAGGCCGAAGCGGGGGCTGGGGGAGCCCGGGGCGGCGGGGGGGCAGGAGCCCGGGAGGAAACCCGCGAGAAGCTGGAGGAGACCCGAGCGGCGGGAAAGGGCGGACGGGGAAGCCCGCGGGGAAAGAGCCGGGGCAGGAGCCGGGGGAGGAGCCTGAGCGGAGCCGGGGCGGGGCCGGAGGGGCGGGGCCGGGGAGGGGCGGAGCCGGGGAGCGGCCTCCCGGCCCCAGCCGCCGGCGCCGCCTCCGGGGCGCGTTCTCCCGCGGGTCGGGCTGCGGCGGCGCTCCCTCGGCCGCGGCTCGGCGGGGCGCGGGCTCTGGCGGCCCCGGCTGACGAGGACGCTCCGCGCGGCCCGCGGGCCGCCGCCCTCGGCGCCCGGGCGGCATGGAGCTCTTCCAAGCCAAGGACCACTACATCCTGCAGCAGGGCGAACGCGCGCTGTGGTGCAGCCGCCGCGATGGCGGCCTCCAGCTCCGACCCGGTGAGTCCGGCGGCGCGGGGTCACCCCGGGCCCGGGGACCGGGCGGGGCGGGGCGGGGGGCGCGGGAGGGCGCGGCCGGGCCCCTCCGCCTGCGGCCTCGGCGGCGGGCGGGCGAGCCGCGAGCTGTCATAATTTCCTGACGGGAGCGCTCGCCTCGCCCCTGCCCCTCTGCGGGGACAAAGGGCCGGCGACCCTCGTCCCTCGCGGGCGCCTCCGGTCGGGCCCGCTCCGCATCCCCGGGAGAGCAGACCGCGCCGGCTCCCAGCGGGAAGTTCGAGCAAGCACCCCCCCTCCCCGGCCTTAAAGGCCCTGACACGGCCTTGCGACAGGTTCTGGGTTCGAATCCCGGTCTCAGGCCAGACGTGATCCCAGTTCGGTGGGACGTGCTGTCGGAGCTTCTCTCCCCGTTAACACGTTTTTGGTCCCTTTTTAGAGGCGTGATTCATTCTGGTTACCCCATAGGCACCCGATTTTAAAGCACCTTTTCTTTGTAGTATCACAAACTGTTGTAATGTTGAGCTTCTAATATTTTTGTGTGATTCAGTCCTGTGCGATACAGAATGTATTGTGGGCCCACGTTTGGGCGTCAGAGAAGCTGTCAGGAAATGCCGGAGTCCACAGGGTCGGTTTGCGTTGGGAGAACTAGTTCACAGCCCTGAGTTAGCCGGCGGCCCCTGCCCAGGAGGGATGACAGTGCAGCCGGCCGGGCAACGCCTCCCCCTCTGAGGTTGTCAGGTTTTTTCCTAATCACTTCAGACATCTTTCACTTTAGAAGTGAAAGAATAGAGTAAAGAAATAGGGCATGTCAAATTTACTTGTAATTCTCGTCTGTAACCTCGACAAAGGAATTAAACATGGTGTGAATCGAAAAGCATAAAAGATCCAAATGAGCTTTTCAGATCACAGCAGCTACCATTTACAGGATGGTTTCCCAGGACGTGGTCCTTGATCTCCCAACAACCTTACGGAGCAGGTGAGGACGGAGCAGGTGAGGACGCAGGTGTGAAAGGTTGAGTCACTGGCCTGAGGTCACAGAGAGTGGAGCTGGCCCCAGAACACTTTCTGGCTGGTGTCGCCGCTTTCTTTTGAAGGCCTGCTAGTTGATTTGCTAGAGCGGTGGATAACTTATTTTTTCCCAGACTCTGGGCGTATTTTCTTACTGTTACGTACTATTTCCTCTATTCAGAATGGAGGAGAAACTACTGCACCCAGATAAGGTTCTTGATGATCTTGGGACAGACGTTGTTGTCGATAGGCTAATTTTGGCCAGTCTCCATTCATTCTCTTTTCTCTGTTTTCCCCCGATTTGACCATTTGCCTGGCTCTCTCCCCGGACCCCTTAACCCCACCCCCAAAGTTTGGGTAAGGCTCCAAGTTTAGCTTGAAGAAAAGTAGATTGCAGAACTCCCCAAGCGGTCAAAGAGCCGACCTTTTAGATTATTTACAGCTGGATGGAAATTGAGATCATCTCCAACTCATGGGACAACACTTTTCCATGCCTCATTTCTTTCAACTATAAAATGAGGGTTGGGCTTTTTAGTTGTTGTACATAATGAAAAAAATTTTTTAAAACAATGCAGTTTGTTCAGTGTACGTCTTGGAGGACAGGAATTGACATCATGTGTTTCATGAAAAACATTCAGGAAATCCCTAGGTAGTCATCTGTATGTTTGGGCAATGAATTGAGGCATATATAAATGGGGTGGACTGGGCTGTCTCCATTTCTAGGGCCACCCTTCTCTTAGCCCCTAAGATTGACAGAGGTGAACCAAGCTGGTGGAATTACATAGAACAAGGTACAGTCACAAGAGTCCTCTCAGTAGGTGAATTATTTGTCACTGTGTTTGGTTTGTGTTCAGTTCTTATACCTGGGACGCTCTCCTATCCTAATGGTTGCTTGGGGATAAGTTACTCCCCTCAAGTGAAGTCAGTCTCTTCTAGGATGCTGGCTAGTGCCTTACCTTTCTGTGGAAACATACTTAAACCCCTACTTCTGAGCTAAAGAAGCTCAAATGAGCCACAGGTTTGAGCCTTTAAGGACTATCCACAGGGTAACCTGGGCCTAGATTTTGGATTAAGCCATGTGGTTTGAGTTACTGTTTAAATATCCAAAGTCCACTTCAGAAGGCAAATTAAAAACTTTTTTTTTCTACATAAAATGGCTGTAGCCTTTGCAGTTACATTTATCTCACTTCTTAGGATGCAGGCAGCCACAGACTGAAGTAGACCGAAACTCTAGAGAAAGGAAGAGGCCATTATACTTCAGAAGTAACCGCCTCTGTTTTGATCTTCAGGTGTTCAAGTATAGCCAGTGAATAAAGAATCCCATGCACTTTACCAAATAGTTTGTCCCATCCAGTACTTAAGATCCTTTTTAAAGAATGGCTATTAATAATTGTATTTTAATTGGATAAGTGCTTTTTCTATAGAATCATTTAAAATTCTCTCCATTTTATTAGACCTTTTCCCTCTGCTTTTATGGCCAGGTTTGCTCTTGTTTCTAATGAAAGCATTTATAATCTGTGATTATTTCCAATTGATTATTCAGCTGAATAGATTACTGACCAAGTCCTTATCTTTTCCAGAGGGCATTGTGGTTTTTATGTTTATGGCTATTGAACAACCTGAATGAGGACTTTGCTTTTTCTTAGAGACATCAGAAGAGTCAGCTTTGCTATTTAAGGTTAAAATGACCATCTCCTTATCCTGGAATGTTTGTTACTCTCAGCCTCTTTTCCTGCCTAGTTTATTCTGTAAGACCTAGCTCAGACATGTGCTCACCCGAGCCCGAATTCCTGGGGCAGAATTGTGGTCACAATAAACTCATTATTGTGTTTCCAGGTGCTTTATACACAGTACACACTTTGATTATAGCCCTTACTGCATCGTGTAAGAGTAGTTTCCTTAATTTTACCTCAGGGGACAGTGCGTTTCCCAAGGCAAGGGCCATACTTGACTCATCTTGGTATCTCTGGGCTCTAGAGTGCTGAGGACCCAGAAAGCATTTTAGGTTGAGTAGAGCTGAATTAAATTTAAGTCCACGTTTTCTCTTAGTAATACCATTGCCATAAAAATAGGATGTTCTCTTATGCTTATTACTCATTTGAATATCTTCTAATTGGGATGGAAAATCTCTAGCTGGGTCAGGAAATAAATATGAGGCAAGGTACATTTCCACTTGTGGTTTTTTTTCTATCTGATTTAGCATCACCTTTAAAAAAAACCTTTGTATTCCTTATTTTCTTTAACATTAATTTTTTTCAATTTTTTTTCTTCTAGTTAAACACTTGAGACTATTGTTATTTTTTCTGATGTTTTCTTCTTCTTAAATCCTCACTGGAGGATATGTTTTTATTGATTCTTAGAATCAGTGTGATCATTGCCTCCCGTATGCACTCTGATCGGGAATTGAACTCTTAACCTAGGTATGTTCCCTGACTGGGAGTTCAACCTGCAACCTTTTGATGTTCCAACCAACTGAGTCTCCCAGCCAGGGCTGAGGTTTTCATTTTTTTTAAGGGTAGTGAGTGGCCTGTAGCATTGCTTTTTGGTGGATGCTTATGTCTGTTGGAAGGTGACCACTAGAGAAAAATATTTAGGTTGTTTTATTTTCTACCAGGGAAAATGATAAAGCCCTGTGTAAACATTCTTCCTGAGAGTGGAGTTTTACTATCTGAGAGTAAGGATTGTAAACTTTAAAAGGAATATAATACAGTCCACTGTCGGGGAAGGGTGATTTGGTCTTACCTCTTCAGTCTTCAAATTGCTTCTACTAGTCCTTGTGTCTTTGTCTGTATGATGGTGTTATATAATTTACTGCTGCCTAATGCTTCATACTATTTGAGACTGAGTGACCACAAAAAGATGTTAAAGCATCTGTTATACACATAATATTCATAGACCTGTAAACTGGAGAGAGAGGTGGTACTCTGATGAATACCAGTGAGTATTTTGGGGATACTAGCTATCAGAATTAATAGAAATGTAAAAAAAGTGTTTCTCTTCTTCTTAGAGTTATTTTTTGGATAGTTAAATTATTTTTAGTGTGTCATATGAAGTTAACTTTTTTTGAATGAGAAATTATAGTTATGGAATTGAAATCCACATAAAACTTTTTATCTTTTCAGGATCATAGTTTATGAAACTACTCAGTTTTTAGAGTTTTGTGTCATTTGGTATTGAGTAAAAAAGAGACTTTGAACTTTAAAAAAATCCACATTTGCTAAATAATCACAGACTACCACCACTGAATATAATCACACATTTCAACTAAAAAAATAATTATTAAATATATTGTAAAAATCTTTTTTTTGTCATTGTTGAATAACCAGGTTTTTTCTAGTGTCTTTATCCTGCAGTTTCTTTCAAATAGCTTACCAGTTTTTATAACCTGAACTACTTTTTACCCCATATTTTATGTTTCTAATAGTCTAATGGTTGGATTGAACATGTCTGTATGTTTATTTTTATGAACATTTATTTTTATGCATGCAAGATAGAAAAGACTCATCTTTCCGAAGTTTTTCTCTCCCTTCTTGGGCTGAAAAAAAGAAAGACAGGGTCTTTCTAAGGGGGCAGATGACAATTTTTGGAATTAGGTTTTACAGATTGAGGGTAGTTTTTGAACATATTTTGTTGTCTGCCTTGTAAACTGAGATTAATAGTAGTAGCTAACAACAACAGCTTTTATTTATTGAGCATTTTTTGAAACCAGATATTGCTCTGAGCTCATTATATGTACTGTTGTTGCATCTCATCCCCACAAACCTCAGGAAGAGGATTTTATCATTACCCTTATTTCACAGATGAGGAGACTGAGGCACAGAGAGGTAATTTGTCCAAGTTCACTGAGTTAAGAGGGAGAGAGATGGGCTTCTAACTCAGTATGTGACTCCAAAGCCAGATATCCCTCAATACTGACAAAAAATGTTTTCTAAACCTTTCTGCCTTCTTGACTACAAAGTTACAGGGTTTATATTTTTATGGATAATATCTGAAGTGTATCTGTAGCTGTCATAATCATTATAGTATAGCCTAAATAGAGAATCAAATAGCCTCTCATGTCAAAGCACATACACTGAGGGAGGATCTGTACAGAAGGAAAAGGTTGATATTGGGACTACCAGTTGGTTCTTTGACTCCTTGCAAAATTAATTTCTATAGTTACAGGGAATGTTGTTATGTAATAGATTGACTAGTTGTTTTTCCAGTTACGGTCAGTTTATCAGGTTTCTCTTCTTAAGTTTTTAGAACACCTGCAGTTTGGGAAGGGAATAGATATAGGGTAGATCTTTGTGCAGAAACATTGATATGTACTGGATGGGAACTATTTCAGCCTGTGATGAGCAACCTGACGCCTTTCTCAGTCTAGCTTTGCAAGAGTCCTAGATCCAATTTCACAGGCATCTTTTCACAGTGTATGAAGCAGAGCAGGAATGGTTGAGAAAAAGTCTTTAGGAAAACTACCTTCAAAGAGGGGAAGTCACTGGCTCCTAGATGCTGTGCTCTGACCAGACCATAGCCAGCAGAGACCACAACTTGGCAAAGGCTAGCTTCAGAGGAGAGGAGGTAGAAAGGCCTTTTAGGGTAGAGCATCCAGGTGTCCTGACAGCTTGGTCTTTCGGCAACCTGGCTGCTCTGGTGCTGCTCCAGGATGCCCAACAACATGGCTTCCCCTTGTCCTACCTGCCCAGCCTGTCTCATTCCAAGCCAGGAGGAGGAGATGTAGGTTTGTCACCATATCCCTAGCACCTGGCCCACAACAGGTCTTCTGTAAACACTGTGTTGAACGAATTGAAATAATTCTAGTCCCTGGTCAACCACTGTTCCTTGATCAGCAAAGAGATTGTTGGGAGGATTAAATGGAAAACGTAAGAATAGAAGGCTAGAGCACTGCCTCTCTTACCAACTAAAAAAACGTGCTCATTTCTCATTTTATTCGGTAAAGGGGGGTATCTAACTTTTAAGTCTGGGGTTCAGTAAATTTGTTCTCTTTTTGAATGAAAATAAATGGGACCCAAAGACATTCTTATTTTTCTTATACTAAAAAAAAGTTTTTTGTTAATGATTTTGGTCCTTGTGACTTACGACAAAATGAGCTGTTGTATTTGCAGATAGATACTATTGGAAAAATCAAACTAGTTTGGCTGTGCTATCTATTGGTTCCGTGAATTCTCAAAGCCATAGTCTAACCTTAGTGTGGTTTTATGGGGATTTAAATATTAGATCTTTATAAGCTGTATTAATATCTCTCTGTGCAGATGCTGTTTTTGTTAATCTATTCCTATTCAAATATGTTTTAAAATATCACCTTTTAAAATCTAGCCTTGCAAAGACAAGTCTGAGAAGTAGTAGCAATGTCGTAGAACCTTTAATAAATAATTACCTGTTAGCTGGTCTAAGTCATAATCATTATGTGTCAGATGACCATAATTGAACTGAAAAGAACATTTGAATTAGAGTATGTTTAACAAAATAGAGATTTTTATTTTATTATCAGTAGTTGTTGGTAATCTTACGTAATAATGTATAAATAGTATTTTAAAAGTGAAGATAAACACTGAACATTTAGCATTGTAGCACTATCACAGCACATACTGGTAGTATATTAATTAAATCCCATGCTGTGTTAGAATGACTCACTTTCTGGTTGCTGTGAGACCCTTAAAGGAACTGCTCATTCAGAAAAAGCATCCACTCCTGCCTGCTTTCTTTGGTAAGACTGGCTGAATTAAATACAGGTTGATTTTAGGTCAGTGTTCTTTGGTGTTTTTCTTTTAAGTTACTTTATTTTGATTTCAGGTTTTTTCAAGTTTAACTTTGCGTGTCTTCAACTTGACAGTGGGTTACTTAAAAATACATTAACTTTCTTCCTAAATCTTATCCTTTGAATCAGCTTTCATTTACACTGAACTTCAAATTCCACAGCTCCACAATGGTCAATATATACAATTTGAAGCAATCATAACATCATACTGAAATGTTAGGAAATTTTAAACATGCCATATGCTTTTAATTTTAGTAGTTCACATGTATAATACTGATGCTTCACAGTATCATTGTATATTGCTTTTATGACAGATATAAATGTTTTTCTCCCCTCCGGGGTGTAGCTGTGATGGCAGAGTTACAGTTTGCCAGCCTCCCTTCTGGGCAGTTGTGCTTCTTGACTTACAGGATTTGTCTCTCCTTTTCTAGTAGCTATTGCATTTATTCTCCTTTGTACCTTTCAAAAATTCCCTCATCTCAAAGAAGCAGCCCCACCTCCCCCTTCTAACTAACTTAGTATTCTGTTTCTTTCTCCTTCCAAATATATTAAGGCTGAATTTCTGTGAAGTAATTTATTTATTTTTTCAACAAACATTTATTGAAGACCTGTCTGCTGGGCATTGTGTCAAAGTGAAAAGATGGTCATAAATACTGTCTACCCTAGCCGAGGATGTGGTCCAATAGGGGAGAGACATACACAGGATTCTAGAGTGACGGATATTGGGATAGAGCTATGTGAGACAGAGTTCTGTGGAAGATTTGAGCCGGGTCTTGAAGTTCGAGGTCTCATTGTGTTTTTGTTTTTCCAAGATGGTAAAGATATTTTTTTCTAATAATGAAAATGGGAAGAAAGGTGTTCTTTTACTTGATTCTGTGAAGTTTCTTGCAG
Source organism: Miniopterus natalensis (assembly GCF_054644295.1). Taxonomy (NCBI): domain Eukaryota; kingdom Metazoa; phylum Chordata; class Mammalia; order Chiroptera; family Miniopteridae; genus Miniopterus; species Miniopterus natalensis. The sequence continues at coordinate 53,795,705 of NC_142094.1, forward strand.
CTGTAAGTAGTCTGTGGTAGTTTCTCTCTGTAAGAGTTGAAAGCCCGGGAAGAAACAGACTCTGTGCATGTATGGATTTCATGGACTTTTTTTTTGTCTTGCCAGAAACAACTCTTTGTATGCTCAATGCCTTCATTCTAATTGGGTACTCAAAACAACAAAACAAAACAGAAGTTTATGAGGATGACTAGTGCCTAACTGGCCAGACTGAAATAGTGCAGGTTCTTCCACTCTTTAGTGGTGATTGTTTGATCTAGTAGAGTTCTTCATTTGATCTCATGGTGGGTTTGAAGGCAGAGCTTTTTGTTGGTGAGGACCTGTGGTGGCAGAACCACTATGCAGATAATCCTAGATAGAAGAGAGTAAGTTAGTTTTGGACAAAGTTTTCAGGGAAAGCCAGGAAATTATTTAAGCACCAGCTGGGAGAAAGGCTGCACTTATTTAATGATGGAAGTGCTAATTTTATGCATCTTGTTTTAAGAGCGCTAAAATGAGGAAAGGAAAATACCAATTGTTCGGCTGTGCTTTGACTTAGCTCTCGGAATCCTATTTCTGAAAGCTATATCAAAGGACAGTTTTTTGGGAGAGCAGAAGTTGAAAGATATATTTAAACACACTGTTATGTTTCTTGGGTGATGCATTATGAATTTATTATCCAAAGATTTATCTAATCCCTGTTTGAACTGGTTATATTTCAGTCTCCTTTAGGTAATGAGTTTGGAAAATTGTGATTTAAACTGTACTTCCCTTCATTTATTCCCAAACCATGTCTTGTAAACATGCATCTGCTATACTGTTACTCTAAATGTACTATAATCGCTCATAATATTATATATTTATCCATTAGGTTTTCCCAGGGCCTAATTACGTTTTGACCTTTCTTTAGTTATCCTCTGTTCTTTTTTGAGTTGCGTTGGGTCTTTCTTGAAATGTGATTATTAGGACTTTATGCTTCAGATAAAGAATCAACAATTTTTAGTGTAGATAGTGTAGAGTTTAAAAACCAATTTCTAATATCCTTCATGATCATGACCAAACTTTGTGGCCCTTTGCTGCACTATAGTTAGATGCCTGTTTTAATAGAAAAGTCTAGATATTCTTAAGGTCCCCTTCCTAGATAGTATATCTCATCTTTTAAGTATTCTTAGGGTTATTTTTGAAATATATTTCTTTATACTAGTTTAGACCAGCTTCTATGCCAGCTCACTATATTATGAGATCTGTATGTATTTTATGGTACTTTATTTCATGAAAGAGTTTAAGGTTGTACATGGCACAGGTATCATCTTTGTTTTTTGCTTTTTGGGTTTTTTTTATAATATTCTTTATTGATTTCAGAGAGAGGAAGGGAGAGGGAGAGAGAGATAGAAACATCAATGATGAGAGAGTCATTGATCAGCTGCCTCCTGCACACCCCTGACTGGGGATTGAGCCCACAACCCGGGCATGTGCCCTGACCGGGAATCAAACCGCGATCTCCTGGATCCTAGGTTGATGCTCAGCCACTGAGCCACGCCTGTCCGGGCACAGGTATCATCTTTGAATCAGACTGATAGGATAAAACCAAACTTACTTGCCCAGCCAACGTGGCTCAGCAGTTGAGCATCAACCTATGACCCAGGAGATCGAGGTTTCCCAGTCAGGGCACATACCTGGGTTCGGTCCCCAGTCGGAGGTGTGAAGGAAGCAGCTGATCAATGACTCTCTCATCATTGATGTTTCTATCTCTCTCTCCCTCTCCCTTCCTCTCTCTGAAACCAATAAAGACATATTTAAAAAAATAATAAAACTAAACTTACTCATGCAAGTTTCACCTAGTAACTTATGATCACTTAGATCCATACAGTAGATCCCCCCTTATCCAACATTTCCCTTTCCTCAGTTTTGTTTACTCCCAGTCAGCTGAGATCTGAAAATATTAAATAGAAAATTCCAGAAATAATTTATAAGTTTTAAATTGCACACTGTTAGTGGTGTGATGAAATCTCATACTGTCCCTGCCCTTTAGTCACCTAGTAGCCGTGTTGGTTATCAGATGGACTGTCGAGGTCTTGCAAAGAACCCTTATTTTTACTTAATAATGGCCACAAAGCATAGGAGTCGTGTTGTGGACAATTCAGATATGCCAAAGAAACTGTAAATTGCTTCCTTTAAGTGAAAAGGTGAAAATTCTCCACTTAATACGGAACGAAAAAATCGTATGCTGAGGTTGCTAAGATCTATGATAAGAATGAATCTTTTGTCAATGAAATTGCCTAATTTGTAAATTAAACTTTATCATAGGTATGTATAGAAAAAATATAGTAAATATAGGATTCTGTACTATCTGCGGTTACGGGGAGACTGCTGTAATTCTCATCTTGGCTGTACATTAGAATTACCTGGAGTAGCTTTACAAAATACCTATGTTAGGGCCCCACCCCAACCAATTGAGTCAGACTCCCTGAGGGGTGGGGCCCAGGAGGCATCAGTATATTATAAACAATTATGATCTTGAATAGCTAGAATGAGCTACCATTGAGATGGAGTTCGCACTGGGAAATCACCAGCTGCTAGAACTTATAAATTAGATTAGCTTTTTAACTTGCTGAATGCCGGAGAATCATCACCATTAGAGAGATCAAAGAAATTTATCAAATTTTGCATTTTTAAGATGGCACCTGAATGAAATTATTTCTTTATCTGTTTTCCTGGCCACATTAAATTCTGAGAGCTGAAGCACGAAGGAGCTAACAGTTGGAACTTTCAGTTCCTCAATTTAGAACCCTTTTACTCCTCTGTTTGACTTTAGTGATTATCTTTTCAGACCAATAATATCCATTGTCTTTAGCAGGAAATGAAACTTGGGTCTGATTATTTATGCATACCCTGGCACCTTTTTCTTTCCTAAGACAAGTGAAACTGCCCATAAACTTCAGCAGCTTCAAAAAACCCAGGGTTGTTCTTGGGCTGAGGGAGTGCCGTCAGTGTGGGCTCTTGGAATGAATGACTCATACTCTCTGCAGGCACACAGTATTTAATCACTTGTTTTCTGTGTACCAGGAAGAGGAGGGCATATGAAAATAGAAGCCATGTACTGCCAAATGACCCTGGAAATGTTGACCAAATTGGTGAAACAATTGAGCTTATGATGAAATATTTATGCCTTTTGGTATATGTTGCTTTAATTATTTCACTAATTAAAAATTGGCATTATGTGTAAAATGCTATACTTTTGTGATTTGTAAGCAACTCTACTTTTTACTAGATAACTTTGATAATCCTCAATTTTAAAACCTACTTGCAAACTTCAAACATTTCTCTTTTGAATCTGTATGCCACATTGGAATATACTTTTTGAAGAAAAGATTAGATAGCAATATGCTTGTTGGAGCAGATCAATTACATGGTTGTTCTTTGTGGAAGGATAGTATAAGCCCACTGGCCTTTTCTTTGTCATTCCAGTGCCTTCTGCCCCCAGAGTAGCCATTAATATTGGTGACATTGTGCATTACTGAGTGTACTTGCTACATGTACTTGCTTAGACTAAATATCACGTATCTTCTCTGTACAGAATCTACTTATGCCAACTTTTCTATCTCCTTAAGGAGTAACAGATCGAAAACAAAACAAAATTGCACACAGCCCTGGCCGGATGGTCCAGTTGGTTCAAGTGTCATCCGGTTCACCATAATAAGGTTGTTGTGGGTTCAATTCCCAGCCAGGGCACATACCTAGGTTGCAGGTTCGATCTCTGGTCAGGGCACATGGGGAGGCAACCGATCAATGTTTCTCTCTCATATCGATCTTTCTTTCTCTCTCTCTGAAATCAGTAAACATATCCTTGGAGGATTAAAACACACACACACACACACACACACACGCATACATATATATTTTGAAGTATCTATTTTGCGCCAGTCACTGTTCTGATATGGCAACAAAACCATATCAGTTCAAAAAGACACACTGAGCTTCTTTTCTTGTGCTGGTTACATTGCCTGCTTCAGACCTTCCTCTACTGTCTTGTGTCTCTTGTCTCTATATTGGTATGAGAAACCATGGGCACCAGTTGGGGATTTTAAGATCATTTCCCTGAATTTTTAGGTAAGTCTTTCATTGTGAGAAATCACATGTTCATCATTTATTATATTTATCAAAAGATAAATGCTGTTATTAAAAGTGCTTGCATAACAAAGACTGGTGTTTTAGGACTTCCTTTAAAAACAATAACAATTTAAGATGTTAGTCCTATTAAAAGTTAATGAAAATAAGCAATTGATAGAAGTCCATTTCCTGATTCGTTCTTTCATGCTTATTTTTACTCATTTATTGATTCAATAACTATTGAATGAATGACTGCTGTGCGTCAAACACTGTGCTAGGCAACAGGTATACAGTGGTAAACAAAGTAGGCATAGAATTAAATAAACTGAGAGAGGGGCTGAGACTTCATTGTCTTTTTAATTGGTTAGTTGAAACTTTACATTTATTATAATTATTAGCATATTAGGAGTTATTTCTATCTTTTATTCTTGTTTTCCATTTATTGTGCTTTTTTTCTTTTTTTTTCCTTTTTCCTGTCACCTTTTCCTGTCTTCCATTGGATATCTTGAATTTTTGTTAGGTGCCTTTCTGTTACTGATTCAAAGTTACATATTCTATTTATATTCTTCCATGGTTTCTCAAGACTTAAAACCCAGTACTTATTTTCACATACATAACTAAAATTTACCAATATCCATGTCTTTTTCCCAAACATAATTTTACCTCCCTTTAGGCTCTACTAGATCCCCGCCCCTACCCCTTGTGGGAGGTTTAAAGGAGGGGAGGAAGCTGGCAGTCATGCTTGATTTGCCATTTGGATCTGAACTGGGTTGCTGGGACTGGAACTGGATGCCTAGTTTTGAGCTGCATCAGAGCTGTACATCTGTGCTTCACATTAGAGGAAAAAATTTGGGGGACATATCTAGATACTGAGATTTTCATAAAACATTTATTACTCTGAGGAGGATTTCAGGAATTATGGCCTTACCATAAGATTTAATAAGTAAAAAACATTGAAGTTTTGGGTTTTTTTTTAAGCTATATGTAGATCCTTGAAATAAAAATCTATGGAGAGATTTACTGAGTGGTAAGAACCTAGAATTTTAAATGTGTATACATTTCCCAGTGTTAGCCAAAAGTTATTGAACATTTATGTGCCAGACATTGTGCTGGGCACTTCCACATAATTCTCTCATTTAATCCTCATAAAAACCCTATTAGTTAGATGAGATACCCACTTACAAGAGAGGAAACGGAAGCTGAGAGGGCTTCAGAGACTGTAGTGGAGCTAGGACTCTTTACCTGGGACACCGAACTCTGGCTCTGCCCACATCATGCCTATATCTCTAGACTCTGCCCAGGCTTCCAGTTCCAGAGTCAGCTGCAGGCTGCCCTTGTACACACGCTTATCTGGATCTCTGGCTTCAGGCCTGACCTATCATGCTGGTCCTCTACACACTGGCCCTGATGTTCAGTCTCAAATGCAAATCTGCCCTGTCTGGAGGAAACAGCTCCTGAGTTCACTGTCTGCTGTCCTCCCGAGTTGGTTCTCCTGTAGTTCTTCAGCCTAGTTCTTGCAGCTCCCTGCCTTTTACCTTAGAGTCCTGCAGAACCAAACTGTCTGGAGTCCTCTTTGCATTCAATACATATTTGAATGCCTTTTATGTGTTAAGCAAGCTCTTGGAGCTGACAAGAGCTTTTTAATGATCCAGATTGGGGAAGTCTAGACCCTGGGCAAGGATAGTGGCATTGGGATGGAGAGAAGTGAAGCATTCGTCATATATTGAGGGGATAGAATCATTAGGACTCGGTAAGGAAGAAAAGCATTTTGGATGTTACCCAGATTCAGCTTGTGCAGCTGGAATGATGATGGTGAGCCGAAAGTCCCATATAAAAATAAAATGAGAATATTATACCTGAGAACATTTGGCAGGGAAACTTATGGTGTTAGATGTATGTTAGTAAGAGCCAGGAGAGTGGGAAATGGTGTTTTGATTTTGACAAGCCGTGTAGTATTGGACAGTCACTTTACCTGTGCCAGCCTGGAAGCCTTTATCTGAAATAGACCAGACGACTTTAACTTTGCCACTTTAATAGTGAACCCTTCTACCATGAATCACAGCAAATTATCTGACTTCAACTTGCCACTCCATTCTGTATCATATGTTCATTTGTTCACTCAGCATTTTGGAGCCTGCTCTGTACTGTGCACTGGGATATAAAGCTAGATTAGAGTAGGTCTTAATGAGCTTCCTATTCTTGATGAGCTTCCTGCTCAGTCAGCGAGACAGGCAAGTTAGTAATTAGGTGCATTAAACCAAAATAAGGTGCTATGATGGAAATATGAGCAAGATTCAGGGTAGTCCTGCTCAGGTTCTACTTGGTGGGTGGAAGGGGGAATGTGTCAGTGACCCCTGTTCTGAGTCTGGAATGAAAAGCAGGCAGAAGTGGGTGGGGAGCAGCATTCCATGCCAAGCCTGTGCATACTTCTGGATGACTGCAGGAAGGCCAGGATGCTGGGAGTGGGGAGGCAGGAGGGTGGACAGGACCAGCCCATGCAGGGCCTTACAAGCTTTTCCAAGGAATTCGGACATAGTTTCTAAAGCTGTGGGGAATAGGAGAAGTAATACGATTGGATTAGTAATGTTCATATTTATCCCTTTTTATGCCTGATGTATTTCCTTCACGATATTAATGGTAGACAAGCTAGACTTTGGGGCAAAAAACGTTATTTGAAATAAAGACAGTTATTACATCCTGATAAACAGAGCAATTCACCAGGAAAATATAATAGTCCTGAATTTATATATGCCTGACAACATAGTCCCAAAATGTAAAGCAAAAATTAAGAAGGAAGCCTGAGCAGCATGGCTCAGCGGTTGAGCGTTCACCCATACATGATCCAGTAGATCGCGTTCCATTCCAGGTCAGGGCACATGCCCCGGTTGCAGGCTCGATCCCCGGTAGGGGGCATGCAGGAGGCAGCTGATCAATGACTCTCTCATCATTGATGTTTCTCTGTCTCTTTCCCTCTCCCTTCCTCTCTCTGAAATCAATAAAGATATATTTTTTAAAAATTAAGGAAAGATGGAAAAAACACAAGGCATGAGAGCTAAAAAAAAATTAAGCCTGCTCTCAAAACCTATTAGATTAAGCAGTAAAAAAAATTAGCAAATACAAGAGGAGTTGAACAAAATAATCAACAGAGTTGATATAATGAGCCCGAGCCCTGAAGTTAAATATTGTGTTCAAATGTTTGAGGTCTGTAATAAAAACTTTAAAAGTTGTGACCTGGTGAACACAGTGTGTACCAGAAACAAAAGTTTCATGAAATGTTTCTCCTTACATGGTGCAATTTTTCTGTTTTCTGTTCTATTCTGTTTTATTGCTGTTAATACTAATCTTATTATACAAAATTGATTTCATGATCCACCAATGGATTGATACCTTTTTTTCTTGAAAACACTAAGTTAAAAATATACATACTTTTGAAAAAGTACACATAGAACATTTACAAATTGACTTTCTGGAGTCCCCTCACCACACCAAGCCTCTGCTGCCCCTCTGTCCCTCTCTGTCCTTCCTCCTGCTAAAGCAAAGATGACTTAGACTCCTATTTTTACTGAGTCAAGGCCATCCAATACATCATCTGCTTCTCTTCTCCATTTCTATATTTAGCCTTTCATCTTTGCTTCCAGACAGAAACTAGTGGCATCCTTCCTTTTCACAGGTTAATTCTTACATCTAGACTTTCAATGTCATTGCCTTCTGTTTTCTTTTCTGCCTGTAATATCTCTGGTCCTTACGTCTGAACACTTCTCCTTGATCATCCCACCATTACCTCAGTCTTAATGGGTTTAACCGGTTCTCTTTCAGGACCTCAAAGGTTATCAGTAACTATTATTTTTAGTTTTTATACCACAGAACTTGGTTATCATTTTAGTTTTTTCTAGGTTTTTTTTTAAGTTAAATTTTATTTTCTTCAATGGCTGATGTGTTCACATGGTTCAAAATGCCAAAAGTGCAAAAGGGTCTTGAGTTCGGAGGTTCTCCCCCACCTTTTCTCCCCCCAGTATACCCTGTTCTTTCTGCCTTACTCCTTGACTCTTCTGGTCCAAGTCCTCATCTCCTCCTCCCAGGAGAGAATGTTTCAAGGTTGTCTCTGACTTCCTCTCTGTCTGTCCTTTGCTCCGCTTCCCTGGAGGCGTTTCTGCTGACCTTGTTTGCATTCCTCATGGACTCCTGCCCGTCCCACGCCCCAGGCTAGGGCAACTCTGTGCCCTTTCATGCCAAGACTCTTGGACTAACCTTCTAGCTCCTTTTCCTGCGCTCAGTCTCCACCTCCTTTCAGTGCTGTCGGCTGGGCCCTGGTGGCAGTCTTGTTTTATGCAGGTCATTATCTGCCTGCCTTGGTCTCCAGGAAGCGCAGGTTCATTAGTCTTTTATTCAAGTCTCTCTACAATTGGCCTCAGTTTACTTTTTCCCGTCTTATTGATTCAAATCTCCACCATACCCATTAATCTTCTGTTCTAGATTGTTTACTCATTTATTTATATTTATTTATTTGTATTTTGTTAATTCTCCCCTGAGGATATTTTTTCCATTGATTTTTAGAGAGAGGGGGAGGGAAAGGGAGGAGAGGAAGGGAGGGAGGGAGGAGGGTAGGGAGAAAGAGACAGACATCAATATGATTGCCTTCTGCACGTGCCGCGAACCGGCCGGCTTTCGAACCTACAACCAAGGTATGTGCCCTTGACCGGGAATTGAACCCGAGACCCTTCAGTGCACAGGCTGACGATGATCTGCCCTCTGAGCCACAGGGAGCAGGGCTCCTCCTTTATTTTTATATCTTCTTAGCCTGATACAGTGGCTAGCTCCTGGCAAGTACTTGATAAGTGGTTCCCTAACGAAGGGACAAGTTCTAGAACAAAGCTTGCACTTTGTTTCCTCTGTTATTTTTGTTGCTGCTTTCCTTACGCTTGAAGTGCCACTTCTGTGCAACTGTCCCTGACTGCGTTAGCTCTTAACTTTTCTTCCTCCTCCATAGTCCTAGAGCTCATTTGGTACCCAAGGGGTAAAGTCTTACAACTGTAATCTGTTCATCTGAGGTCAGTGTAGGGTTATGGGTAGCTGGTGCTCTTTCCTTAGTAGGGGCACCTGTGTTAACAGATACGGTCTACATGGTACAGGGATTCTGACTCACTACTTGAAAAAAAATCAGAGTATTTTTAGCCTGTATACTTACATGAATTCCAGTGGAGTTAGATTTTTTAAAATTAATAGATAAAATTAATATTTAATAGATTTGGTAAGGAACAACTTTTAAGCATAAAGATCATGAAAAGATAATAGATTTGTATAAAAATTAAAAACTGAAAATATTAGCAAATGTCAAAGAATGGCTGTCCTTAGAGAAAGAACTCATAAGTCAATAAGGGATATAAAGAAAAATTGTTGAAGATCTGAACAAGAAAATCATAGAAGAAGCATAAGCAGCCAGTTTTATAACTAAATGTTTAATCTTTTAAAAATTGATTTTTAGAGAGAGAGAGGGAGAAAGAGAGAGAAACATTGACTTGCTGTTCCACTTATTTATGCATTTATTGGTCGATTCTTGTATGTGCCCTGACTGGAGCTTGAACCTGTAATCTTGGCTTATCGGGACGATGCTCTACCCAGCCAGGGCCTTATATGTTTAATCTTACCAGCAATGAAAAGAAAATAAATATCATGTTAGGCAATGGATGCCATCAAATTAGCAAAATTAAAAAAGAAATTCTAAATAAAAGCAGGAGTACTTTAAAACAAGCATTTTCATATTCTTCTGGCAGAAGTCTAACTTGGTTCAGTCTTTGTACAAAGCAATTTCGTAATATTTGAAAGCTTTTAATTTTTATGTTTCACCTACTAATTTTATTCCTTGGAATCTGTCCTAAAGCTGTTAGTTAGGGAGGCAAGTAAAATATTTGCATAACATTCATAATTTATCACAGTATTTTTTTATAATAGGGAAAAACTGGAAATTACTTAAATGCCCCAAAGAAGGGGAAGTGCTTCCTTAAGTGGAAAATTATGCAGCCGTGAAGTTATAATTTTGAAGAATATTTTAAAGACATGAGAAAATATTCATGAAATGTTATAAGAAAAAAATTAGCATATAATGCTGTATTTGCAGTATTGCAGTTGGGTGTACACACAAACATATGACCTGAAATGTAGTAAAATAATGTTATCTCTGGGTGCAGGATGGGAGTGATAAAATATTTTTTCTAATTTTATACAGTATTACTTTTATAATAAGAATGAATGTTATTTAAAATGTAAGTATTGTCTTATTGATTAGTTCCATGTATAGGTTCTGAGGGAGGCACTGTAGTGGGATGGTTAAGAGCATAGGCCCTGAGTCATGCAGAGCTGATTTTGAATTGCAGCTCTGCCCTTGATCCATTGTATGATATGGCCATGTGACTTTTCTAAGGCTCCATTTCCTCATCTGTAAAATGGGACTCCTAGTACTTAACTCACAGAGTTACCAGGATTAGAAATGATAATGTCTATAACAGCCTTTAAAAAATTAATTTCTTATTTTACTTTAATTCTTGCAGTAAAAACAAAGAGAAGTCAACCTTTTTGCATCCCATTAAATATATCATTAACAACAAAGATATTCAAGATACAATAGTCAAAACTCAAAAGAATTTGGAGCCTAAACTAAGTCTGTAATTACCCCTGAATTACAGATTGGTATGAATTTCAGAGAAATGAGAAAGTAGTCGCCCACATCATTGTCTGATGAGGAACCCTGATTGGGATGCCTACCACGCAATAGGCACTCAGTAAATGGAAGCAGTTCCTATTATTTTTGCCCTAGATGTCCCATAAAAGAGCACTGGCTTTCTGGATTTCTTTGCTTGGTGTAAGCTTCTTGGGAAAAGGTATTTTCCAGACTGTGATCCAGTAAGTGGACAGCTCTGTATGGCAATTTCACAGCCTTGGCTTTGGATTAGGGGCTGGCTGTGGCTATAGGACTATGAGCACCGTCTCTTTGCTGTCTTGTAGTGCACCGGCCTCTTTCTTCCACTGCAGGGCGCCAGAGTACTGCCTCCAGCCTGAGCAGAGTTTCAGAATGTCAGTTCTCTCCCCATCACTGTCCTGACAGAAATCTTACTCAGGCTTGGGCTTAATGCTTTTTCAAAAATTGCTTTATAATAATTTATTCAGTTCTGGGTGTTCATAACTGTTCTTGTTGGACATTGATAATTTTTTAATATACTGCTTTTAATACACTGTTTTAATTTGTTTTCTGATGAATATTTTCTCATGACTGCTTCTTATTTTATTTCAGCTACTGATCTACTTCTTGCCTGGAATCCCATTTGTTTGGGTTTGGTAGAAGGTGTTATTGGGAAAATTCAGCTTCATTCAGGTATGTTTCTCTAAATTCTTTAAGCTTGGCAAATTGAATGTGGCATTCTATGATGTTTTCTTCTTTGAGGGTAAATGTAGATCCTGTTATGACTTTGATTCCTTTGACTTAATTTTGTGTTTGCCCAAAGTGGGTAAATTTCCCTATGAATTTCATGAAATAAAAATACAACTTGAGAGAAAAGGAGGCATAATATTACAGTCCTTTATTCCTCTTAAAAAAACAACTTATCAAATGCCTACCATGTGTCAGGAATTGGGCTAGTTGGTAGAACACAATAGTGAGAAAAAACTGACCTATTCCCACTGTCATGGAGCTTATTTGATAATGGTGGTAGGTGCTCTGATGGAAAGATACCCCAACCGCACTGATTTCAAGGGAGAGGACAGTAGGAATAAGGCTGGAGAGGTAGGCAGGTGGCAGACCCTGACTGTTGTTGGCTTTGGGTCAGTTGTCCATTCCTGATACAATTAACTCTGGCCAGGGAAGAATATGGGTCTCTCAGTGTGGAGTGTGGTCCTTTCCGGGAACCCTGTCCAGGGTAGACAATTGATGGAAAAGCTAGGTCATTCACTAGGCCCTCTCTTAGAAGGACACGCACCTGTGTCCTGGGTTCAGAGGGAATTTTGTTTGTGAGAAAATAGATGTGGATCCCAAAAAGTTCTGAAAAAGACTAAATGAAATAGTTTAAGAATTAAATTTAAATATCTATTTTTCCTTTGGTATCAATTTTAATGAGTTTTGAGCTATTGGAGGCGTTACCATTATTGCTGTGTAAATGGGAGTAAAAAAGTGTGCCTTTACCCTGGCCGATGTGACTTAGTTGATGGAGTGTTGTCCTGTGCACCAAAAGGTTGCAGGTTCGATTCCTGGTCAGGGCACATGCCAGGTTGTAGGTTTGATCCTCGATTATCCCCAGTTGGGATTTGTACAGAAGGCAACCAATTGAAGTGTGCTCCATAAGGATATGAACTACAGCAAAGGGAATATAGACAATAATATTGCCGTAACCATGCACAATGAATGCCAGCTGGGTACTTGAAATATTGGGAGGAAAACTTTGTAAAGTATATGATTGTCTAACCACAATGCTGTACACCTGGAACTAATACAAAATAATAAGAGGTGAGGCAAAGTAAGTTTAAAGCTGTTTGTATGGAAAATAGTACAGTAATTAATAAATAATACAAGAATTTAATAGAAGTGTGCCCCTTTTTATCACAAAATAAAATTGAGTATTTGCGAGCTAAATTGACTTCTGGCTATTATAAAGCACATACTGCTGGAGACAATCTAATTTTTCTTTGTTAGCTTTTTTGGTTTTAAAAATCTGTTTTCATTATAAAATATATTTTAGATACAAAAGCTGTTTATTGTTGATTTATAGTATAGGTTATTATAAAACAGACATAATTATCTGCCACCCAGCTTAATAAATGAAACGTGACCAATGTCTTTGGAGCCCTCACTGTTCCTTTCTCCAAGTATATCCTGCTTCTTTCCTTTCAAGAGAACCTGCCATTTTGAATTTTGTATTTACTTTCTTGACTTTTATTATTGCTTTTATTACATATGTATTCCTAAACAATATATTGCTAAGGAAAGATTGTATTTGGGGGATTTTTTAAAAATATATATCTTTATTGATTTTAGAGAGGGGAAAAGAGAAGGAGAGAGAGATAGAAACATCAATGCTGAGAGAGTATTGATCGGCCGCCTCCTGCACGCCTCCGACTGGGGATCGAGCCCGTAGCCCCAGCCTGTGCCCTGACCGGGAATCGAACCCCGATCGCCTGGATCCTAGGCTGATGCTCAACTGCTGAGCCCCACCGGCCGGGCGGGGGATTTTTAAATAAATGATAATAAGCTGTTTATGTTCTTTTACTTTTTCCCTACTCAGTTTTATATTTTTTAGATTTATCCATGTTGATGTATGAAACTTTAGCTCCTTGTTTATACTGTTGTTTGAATATATCATAATTTGTCCTTTTTCCTATCACCGGGTAATTGGTGTATTTTTTTTACTATTAGAAATAAGATTGCTATAAACGTTTTTTGTATATTCTGCCTTTGGTAGTTTAAAAAATTTTTCAGTACAGAAGAGAAAAGCATTTAGACATTGTGTAACCATACTAAGTATTGTAGTAACACTCTTCTACCTGTTCACATTTACATACATATGTTTTTAATTCATTTATATGCTGACAAGATAATTTCACATCTAAGTGTCCTGAACTAAAATTCATTTTCTGTTGTTTAAGTGAAGTGTGTGAAACTTTTGAGTTACTTTTCTTCAATTTGAGTCACATCTTGGAGCAGTGAATAAATCATTGAACTCAACCAGAAGACCTGGATTCAAGCTTTATTTATTAGCTTTGAGATATAAGGGAAGTTACTTAACATCCTTTTCATTTACCTATTGCTGTGTAACAAGCCAGCCCAAAAATTAATTCCTTAAAATAACATTGTATAGTATCTCATGAGTCTATGAGTTGGCCAAGAGGCTCTCCTGTTCTTGTATTCTGTTGGCCGGGTCATTACTCTGGCAGCCTTGAGCTGGGAGCTTGCCTGGGGTATCTGTTTTCCTTCAGGTGGCATCTCCTTCCACATATCTCACACGGCCTCTCATTGGGTCTTCTCTCTCCTGGATACCTATCCTTTTAGGGTGGTGGCTAGAAGGCAAATCCCAATGTGCAAGGGCTTATCAAGCATCTCTTTGATTCACTGAGTTTACTAATGTCCCATTGGCCAAAGGAAGTCACATAGCCAAGCCCAGAGTCAATGTGAGAGGGGACATCACAAGGGCCTGCATCCCAGGAGGCTGGTTCATTGGGGCCACAATGTCCCTGAGCCTCTACTTCATAAGCAGTAAAACAAGAGTAAAAATAACTGCTCTCTTTTTTTCCTAGAGTATTATCACTCTCCAGTGAGATAGTATACCTGAAGGTACTTAATAAATTATAAATTACTGTTTTATCAAAACTCTTTTGGTTGCACATACAAACCTATCAGCTAATGCAAACAAAACAGAAACAACCAAATTTTTCTAAGGAACCTAAGGGACCAAAACCAAGAAGTGGATGTTGTATAGGATCTGAGGTTACTTTTTCTGGTTTAGTTGGTCTCTGACCACCACTCCTCCCTATACCTCTCCTTCCTTCTCTTCTTTTGGCTTTCTCTGTTTCTGTGTATGTAAGACAAAATTTTTGTTCTTATGGTACTCAAACCAATCTCAGCCCTCAAGCCAACCAACATCTGATATTTCTTAAAACCACTGGAGACTGACTAAGCTATCAAGGATTGAGTAGTGACTCTAGTTTAGACTCCTAGGACAGAAACTCTTTTTGGCCCACTGGGCCAAGGGCCTTCCATGGTCACAAAGTGACCTTTAGGCAGTCAGAGCAGTAGAGTTTGTACTTGGCAGACAGCCCCAAAGTTATCTCTTACAAGAAGTGTACAAATATGTTACTGGTTGATGAGTTTATGGTGCTGTGAAAGTACAGTGTTTAGGAGGTGGTGAGATATGGTCATCTCCTGTGGTCAGCCCCTATTTACATGTACTTCCCCTTCTTGCACCACTTGCCTTTTTTGGACTAAAACTAAGTGGTTGGTAGGCTGGGGGGGGGGGATATTTTGGAAGAGGGAGAGGTGGGGAATAGAGTGAACTGGAGAAAGAAAATATTTTTAAAAAGGAAAGATGGACAGAGAAAGTGTCTCAGTTTTTTACTTTCCTAATCTCTACCTTGTGTGTTTTTTCCCTTGTCACATCATGTTTAAGGTTTGGCTGTTAACAAAGGGAGTGGGGAGGAAACAAAGGAAAACCTTTTCTGGGCCCCCAGCCCCTCCCTGTATGTGTCATTCCACCCCCAGCTCCTCGCCCTTTGAGCATTCATCGTAGTCTTCATTCTCTGTCCTGGGGATGCCTCCTCCCTTTCCCACACCCTGTTAAGTCTCTTACTCTGGCCCCACACACCATTAGCCTGGGTGATGGGAGGTGTGCTCCTGTAGTGCATTGGAACCTAGATAATCACTGAAGGCATATTTTCCCATGGTTGCATCTTACCTTCTAAGGGAGAGGATTAGGGGAATAAAACATATGTACTCAGACTTTTTCACCCTCCTACTTACTTTCTACATATTAATGCATAAATTTTTGTTCTTGCGTGGTGAGATGGGAACATAAATTTATTTGAACAGATGTCATTGACAGTCTTAAAAGGGCGTGGATGAGCCATGCTGCTGTTCGTGACTGTCACTGAACTCTGAGCTCTGGAAATGTAAGCAGGTGTGACTTAGGAACTGTATTAGTTTGCTAGGACTGCCATCACAAAGTTCTGCAGTGGAGATAGTGGGTGGCTAAAACAACAGAAATTCATTTTCTCACAATTCCGAAGTCTTAAAGAGACCCAGCTGTCATCAGGGTTGGTTTCTACTGAGGCCTCTCCTTGGCTTGGGATGCCCATCTTCTCCCTGTGTCTTCACATTATCTTCTCTCTCTCTGTGCCTGTGTCCAAATTTCCTCTTAAGGGGACACCAGTCATATTGGATTAGGGTCCTCCCTAATATTCTCATTTTAACTTAATTACCTCATTAAAGACCTTTTTTTCCTCAAATACAAGCAAAAGTTTATTTAGAAAGTCACAGGTAGAAAAAGAGCCAGCTGGGCTGCGTGGGCTCAGGAAACAAGTTACAGAGGGAGAGAGACAGAGAGAGAGACGGACAGAGAGAGAGCTCTCCAAGGCCTTATTTCTTTAAAGTAGGGTCACATTCTGAAATACTGGGGATTAGGACTCCAACATATGAATTTTGAGGGGACATAGTTCAGCTCATAACAGGAACCTAATGTCCACTAGAATGCTTGTTACAAAAGCTTGTCAAAAAGAATTCCTACTATTGCTTCTTACCCTTTGTTTCACAGTGAGGTAGGCCATTCCCCAAACGTTATTAACTAGGGACTTGTCCCAGAGGTGGACTAACCCTGAAGATCACATCATTGCCTTGGGTCAGTTGACTTCATCTCAGCTCTGTTGCTGATTATAAGACAAAGATGATAACACCTCCTTGTCACAGTGATTGTAAGTAAGATTTAATCAAACTCATATGAAGTGCTTAGCATGGTTCCCGGTAATAGCAAGGATTCAATAGATGTGGGCTAAAATTTTTTCATTAGTGTTAAAGGTAACTTATAAGTGTCAGATAGTTTACTAGAGAACAGCTTAAGTTCTAGCTGTACAGTTTTGAACAAATTTTTAAATTGCACTTTTCCCCCAATGTTAATATTTGCTGAAACTATAATGATTTTAATATTTCACTCAAAGAGTACATAGTGGAGATTATAGAAAGTAATGTTTTTAATAGTAAAATGTTAGTGAATTAGTGAGGGTTATAGTTCATAATCCATGTGCCCTTTTTGAAAAAAATGTGAGGTGAAATAATTTTAAAGTAGTATTTGGTTGTGGGATCCTTTGCTGAGAATGCCCTTCCTTTCAGCAAGCTTTGCCAAAAAAATTGTTCTGTTAACCTTGGTGTCTAGAAAATCTATTTAAAACCGCTAACCTTTCTTCGGTTTAGAAGGCCTCTTCCCCAGACATTTGCAGGCAAGTGGACTTTCAGCCAGGGTTTGATGTATACTATCTTGGACAACTCGAATGTGTCTGACTTTGGTTTGATCAGTTAGGATGTATTAATATGAGGGACATAAAGTAGAAGGGACATGTATTATGCTAAATAGATGAAAGAAAAATAAAGCTTTGTGAAAAAATCAACATTTTTTATTCCTGTGGTGTCCAGGAGGAAGTAAGAATGATAGTCAAATTTTTATCACAGTTGTAGTTACATATTTATTTTTTGTTTCTTTTTTGTCTGCCTCCTTTCTGGAGGATAAGCTTCAAGACAGGAGCTGTGTCTATTTTGCTCACTGCTGTCTCCCACTATACAGAGGCTATCGAAAAATGTTCAGCAAATATTAATTTAACAAGTATTTATGGAGTGCCTAGTATGTGCCAAGGCCTGCACTCAGAACTGGGGGCTGTAGGAGGGACAAAACTCAAAGCTTTCAGAAGCACAGACTTGAATGCAAGGGATAAACATTAATTACCCGACTGCACAGTTTTATCATTAGACTTAAGCTTCTGAAGAAAAATGTGGGTGGTTGTGAAGCACATGACAGAGAGGCCTGACTGGTGGGCCGGGGGTCCTGCGTGGAAGGCATCCCTGAGGGAGGGATGTCTGCTTTGAGGCCCCAACGTGAGTAAGACCATCTGGACAGCCAGGGTGAGGGGCAGGGAGTGAGAGGAGACATGGTTCTTGGCAGAGTAAGTAGCTGTGCAAAAGGCCCACGTGATTGATGTGTTTCCTTTCTATTTTTTGTGTAATGTTGGGGAGATAGTGTATCTTCACACAGCTATTCATGAAAAGATTGCTTTAGGCTGGAGACTTTAAACGGATCACAAAAGCTCTTTAAAACTGAAATCTATTTTGAAGATTGAGACAAGGATAAGCTCTTTTGGGGTAAGAAATATCTGAATATAAAAAGCAAAAGTATATATTGCATGATAGATTCAGAAACAGTTTTAAAATTGTCAAGAATCTTGATTAATTTGGCAATGGAGGCTCTTGATTTTAGTAATTAAGAGAATTACTACAAGTAGGGTTGAACAGCCACAGACACAATTCACTCAAGTAGCTCTCATTCATTAAAATAGTACTCACCATCTGCCTGTTTCTCTACTTTTGAAGTGGTGAAGATATCTCAGTCATTAAAATGGTAAAATGTATTATGCATGGGATTTGAAGTATAATTTTAGTCCCCTGCTGACTATGGAGACTTTCTTGCTATAACACTAAGGATGTGAAATATTTTATATATTTCAGTGATGAATGGAGTGTCACCAACATTGCTTTATACTTTCCTAAAAAGTCATTAGAAAACCCCACTCCTTAAGGGCACTGGAGAAAGGGGAAGAGGAGCCTGGTAGGGCCCCTGCAGAGCTCTCAGCCTCTGCTGGAGACCTGGTTCTTGGGACATGCCTTTAGCTATTGCTTCTATTTAAATATGTTCCATTGTCCGTATAGTTGCATTTTGAGAGCAATAGAATGTTTTATTGTTTACTGACAACTCCCATTATTAAAAACATGTAAAGATTGTAATGATGGTTGTACAACTCCACATTTACTAAAATCATTGAGTTTTATACTTGCAGTGGGTGAATTTTCTGGTATATGAAGCCATTATGATATATAGTATGTGAAGCCATTAAATACATTTAAGTCATAAGATAGCCTTTGTTGTAGCCTGTTGTCATTATTTCTGATTTTATCTTAGTTTAAAAAAATGAAATACATCTATCTTTTGGTAATTGATGGATGATTTTTTTTATGTACTAAAGTTACTTTGAGGGAAGTGTTCTAAAGAAATAGCATTATTCGTGACATGACATATCTACCAAAATAGGAATGATTTAAAATGTAATTCAGATACAGTCATTTCATATGCATTTTGTTATTCATGAGAATCTCAGAATTGTTTGTTTTGGAGGTAAGATTTTCATTGGTGACTAGGTTTATGGTTAACCCTTAAAAGATCATTTAATTGTAGTTTAGCAGACCTATTCTATTGATGGCTTTGGGTCTTGGAAACAGGCAGCTAAGTGGTGTGAGAGGTTACTTTCTTTGGCATTTTCTCGTCGCTCCTTTTTGCTTCCCTTCTTTTCCTTTCCTCTCTCCCTAAAACCTACGTTCTGAATGGCCCTTATCTCCTTTTTTTGCCCCCTTCAGCCTATACCATTGCTTCATGCTTCAGAATTTTCTTTTTGATCAATGTATGAGACTGAAAACAGTAAGATGGAAAACTACAGATTAAAAGACTTAAGAGACATACTAGCCCAATGCAATTTGTAGATCTGATTGGAAGTCAAGAATAAAAAGACATTTTAAAAAATATATATCTTTATTGATGTCAGAGAGAGAAAAGGAGAGGGAGAGAGAGAGAAACATCAGTGATGAGAGAGTCATCAATCAGCTGCCTCCCGCACACCCCGGACTGGGGATTGAGCCCGCAACCTGGGCATGTGCCCCGACTGGGAATCAAACTGTGATCTCCTGGATCCTAGGTGGATGCTCAACTGCTGAGCCACACCGCCGGGCAAGACATTTTTTATTCATGGTCCCCACACCCCCGGCTGCTAAATTATTTGAAAGCAGATGACTAGCGTATTTACCCACAGATACTGCAATGTGGATCCCGCAACACTCACTGATGCGCCGTCCTTTCCCGCCCCTTCGCTGGGTGCCCGTATTCACCTGGTCTGTGTCTGTCCTCTTCGTCTGCTCGGACGCTCTCCTGCCCCTTGCTGTGCGAGCGCCATGGCGCTTTATTTACCTTAGCTCGATAGTATCGGCTCATACTGGTAAACATTAGCTCTTAGTGATAACAATATGGATTATAGAAATTATTTAATCCACATAGCTACTCTCTGAAGTAGGCAGTTTTATCCATTTCACAGATGAGAAAACAAGGGATTGGTGCAGTTAAGTATTGTGCTGCCAAGTACACGGAAACAAGTGATGGAGCTAAGATTCGAGTCTGAGTTCTCACCTCAAAGGCCCAGAGCATTGAAGCCGCCTTGGAAAGGGAAGGCTCCTATTTACAAAATTCTTTCTCTGTTGAGATTATTTATGTTCTATTTTCTCAGATTTAATCTTTCTTGATGTTAATTAGGTAGTACAATATTTTTCTTCAGGGTATAACATCATAAACTGAAAAATTGCTTTTATGTGTGGTCTTTCATAGACTATTTCTCATTTAATTAAATATCTTTTGTGAGAAATAAAAACTTGGATTGGAAAGATAACTCTTGGGCCTCTGGGTATTTTCTTCTTTCTTGCTTATATTTGTTAAAGGTTTATTTGTTTTACCATCTTTCTCCCTTTCCCTTCTTCCCCTCAGTATATTTACTAATTGGCTCAGTCCTAGTGTACACATAACGTAGTTTTGGAATTGCTAATCCATACCCTTCTGAAAAACAAACTAACCAGAATGTAATATTCTGCTCAGTTGTTTTTGTCTTTATCCTTACAAAAAACTCTTTTCCAAAGTTATTTAGATTAGTTTTTTCCCTCCTATCTTCTACAGTGTGGTTACATTTTCCATTTGTAGCTGAGTTGGGATATTATTTGCATTTCGTTTTGGGTTTCCCCCACATTCTGATTTTTTTGAACTATTTCTTTATTTTTGAGGAGACATGAAACATTACCATGCCTATCAAAAGGGTATACTTGGAGGACTGTTACTCCCTTTTACTATTCCCATTTCTCTCTTCTTCTACTCCATTTCCGCCTACCCCTGTAGGTAACCAGTCTCATTAATTTCTAATTTATCTTGCCTCTTGTCTTTTGGACAAATGAATAGACTTATGAATATCTTCTTCTTTCTTAAATAAAGGGCGGAACGCTGTAGATACTCTTTTATACTTTGACTTAATAATATATCCAGTTTACCCACTTAATATATCCAGGAATCACTCCTTATCAGTCATAGAGCACTTCTAATTCTTTTTCATGGCTGCCTAATATTCCATTGAGTATATGTGCCTTAATTTATTCAGCCATTCTGTGTCTGGGCATTCAAGGTGTTTCCAATATCTTGTAATTACAAACTGCTGCAATGAATAGACTTGAGTCTATATACTTGTGTGTTCTTGTGTATCTTCAGGGTAGATTCACAAGAGTGCCATTGTTAGGTTAAAAGGTAAGTGCACATGTTTTATTGTTGGGTGTCACTAAATTTCTCTCCAGAAAAGCTGAATCTGTGTGTGGTCCCACCAGCAGTGTATGAGAGTGCCTGTTTCCCCACTGCCTTGCCAGCAAATGTGCTGTCATACCTTCTATTTTCCCTAGTCTGGGGGGTGAGAATGATTATTACTCTAATTATGTGTGAGATTGAACATCTTTTCACATGTTTAAGGGCCATTTTTCTATTTTGTTGTGTGCTTTACTTTAAAGGCTTATATCTAATGCACGTTGGTTGTTGGGTTTTTCACCTTCAGCTTTCCAGGACAGTAGTACTTCATAGATACTAGACATTAATACAACTTTCCTGTTTCAGATTTTCCATGGTGGCTTATATTAATTCGGCAGAAAGCACTGGTGGGCAAACTTCCAGGAGACCATGAAGTCTGTAAGGTCACCAAAATTGCTGTGCTATCACTTTCTGAAATGGAACCTCAAGATCTTGAGCTAGAGGTAAGGTGCCATCTCAGGAAATTTTATGAAAACGTGACATAAATATAATAGTAATTATTGTATAGGATTTGGTTTAGTAGGCCAGAATCATACAGTGTTAGAGATGGATAATATCTTTAAAATAATTTAATCTTGTGGTTTTCAAACTTCATTTTAGTAGTGGAACCTTTGTTTCAAAATCTGTGAAATCCAGTATATGAGACACATAAAAGCAGAGCTGCTTTGGTTGAGGTGGCGATGAGGGAGTGGGGATCTGCTGTGAACATTAGTGTACAAATTTTTGGTGGACATTTATTTTCTCTTGGGTATATACCTAGGGATAGAATTACTGGGTCATATGGTAACTCTGTTTAACCTTTTGAGGAACTGCCAGACTGTTTTTCAAAGCAGTATGCTGTTAAAAAAAAAAATCTATACAAAGGTATGAAAAATCTGTGGGGTTCAAATAAATGAGAACATAGATGTTCTTTCTTTAGGGGGTAAAAAAACCTATCCTTTAAAATTTTTATAGGCTAATGTTCCATGTCTGCATATCGTATTTGCTGTATCTCATTGCCTTAATAGATAACTGCATCATTTTCCATATTAGTTTCCCATTAGACATCTGTTTAAAATTTTAGCTCCAGATGGACTTAGATAGATACCGACTTTTAAAGTAAAATCATTTATTTTTATTTTCTTAAACAGCAGCAGCCATATCACCTCTTAATCTTGATTATGAAATCTAAGTTGCTAGAGTAACAGAAAAGCGCCATGGGGCTTTGGTGGTTTTCTTTTTGAGGTCATGTGTATCAGTGAGATAAGGGCCTAAGCACATGCTGCACAGAATTGGCCGGGCCCCTGGAAAAGGGAAAAGGGAAAAGGGATCCCACCGTCGGCACAATGTGTTGTAATCCCGAGAACTCTGTCTAAACAAAGCATTTTAGGACTGGGAAGGATCCCAAGAAGTCATTTTCTCTATCCATGTTTTGTGGTAGGACTTAAAAAGATAGTGGTCTACACTTTTTTCCCCCTAAAGGTAACTGTATGGAAGATTCTAAAGTATTTATTGAAAATGTTTATGTTCAGAGTAATTTTAAATTTCTATTTCGAAGAATCAGTTTTAAGAGGTAGAAATAGACTTCTGGAGAAGTGTAGTGAGTTTGCGCTTTGCTATACAAGTTTGTGCTTTAGAATTCAGGTTTTTGGGGGGGTTATGGAAAAGGTTATTCCATGTATTTTATACATGCCCTGTGGTCTGGGGCGTTACTCCACAATACAACACATTAATATTTCTTAAAGAATCATGAATCAATAGAATGTTCATACTGAGGGAGGTAAACGATGACATCAGTAACCTCACATCAGTTTAGGGTACATTTTGGCATATTGTAAATATGCCAAACTTAAAAAATAAACTTCTGGGTTTCAGAATTTTTTGGATTTTGGAGTTGTTGATAAGGAAGGAGGTTGAGGGGTTATTGGGTCCAAGCCCAGAAAGAGGACAGATTAAAAAAAGGAAAAGAACCCTGGCCGGTGGCTCCATGGTTAGAGCATCGGCCTGCACACCAGAGGACCATGGGTTCAATTTCCAGTCAAGGGCATGTACCTGAGTTAGAGGTTTGCTCCCCCTGGGGGCGTGCGGGAGGTGACCAAGTCAATGTGTCTCTCTCACATTGATGTTTCTCCCTCCCTCCCTGCCTCCCTCCCTCTCTCCCTCCCTCCCTCCCGAAGATCTTGTTTTGCTTATTGGAAGGGAAGTTCAATTAGCTCAGTGTTGGCAGTAGGACTACAAATCTTTTCAACCTCATCCTTAGTTCCCTCGTCTCTAACTGTAGTCAGGAGTACTGTAAAGTTGTAATCATGTTATGAAACCCATGTGAATAGAGTTTTTTATAGCTTTAATTTTGAAGATGCATAAAATTTGCAAGATTCCATTACATCTGAAAACTTGGTCCTGCTATCAGTCTCCACTTCCAGTTTTTCTTCCAGCTTTATTGAGGTATAATTGACAAATAAAATTGTTCATTTCCAAATTTGATACAACAGGGATGGTCCCCCCTCTAAAAAAAATTATAATCAAAGCTTGAACTAGCTTTTGTTCTCATTATGCTTTTTTTCATCCTGTGTGTCTAGTAACAGTTATTTTGTGAGACACTAATAATAAGCATTTGTAACTATTAGCTCATAATAGGAGCCTACCACTTGGTGTAGGAATAAAACTAGTGTGTTAAAAAATGGAATTAGTCTGCACGTAGTTAACAGAATTCTTGTGTACCTTTCTGACTATTTGCTTTGTATGTCGAGACACATGAAATTATATGTAAAACGCTTGACTTTAACCAGGTGGTTGTCTTTAGAACCTCTGTGCCCTTCTCTGGTCTTAACACATCCTGTCCTTTTTCTCACCTTTGTCAGTTGACCCGAACATTTCCTGAAGCCTTTGCTTACTGTTTCTACAGATTTAATCTCTGCACCCAAAGAGTATGTTTTTTGTTGATTTTGTCAGTATGTGAGGATAGGAGGTGAGGGAGTGGTTGACATGTCCAGCTCTTAAGATTCCCAGTAGAGCAGACTCTTGACATTTTCTAAACCAGAACACCTAGTTAACTACCATGAATGAGTATTTAGCACAGATAGCTGTCAAATAATGCCCCTGAAGCATAGAAAATGTGTATTTTGCAATATTTTAAATTTTAGTTGCCAATTTTTAAAAGCATTAATTAACCTCAACTGGAGCATTTTATTCTTCAGTTATATTAACTATAATTATAATCCTAACCTGAATTTTCCACCCCTAAATCCTAAGGATATCCTATCCTGCATTCTTCACCTATCTTCTGTCATAGCCTTCTAAACATTGAAAGTGCAGCTGTGTTTCTGAATATCAGTTGTCTGCTGGGTCATTTTTCTAACTCTTTGAGTTTTACTTTTACCCACAGTGCATGAGCAGTAGCATCACTTCTGTACTTACACTTGAACATTTTACAAGCAGATATTAATAATAATGAATTCTCTCTCTCCCCCTAATTATTTAGCTCTGTAAGAAGCATCATTTTGGAATTAACAAACCAGAGAAGATTATACCATCTCCTGATGACTCAAAGTTTCTTCTGAAGACCTTTACGAATATTAAGTCCAATGTGTCTGCTCCTAATAAAAAGAAAGTAAGAGTTTAATTGATACGGGCTTGGAATTCATTTTTGATTAGTTTTAAATCAAGGGGTAGTTTTCCTGCCAGTGAACTTATTTTCAAACCACTTGTAATATTCCAGCACTGTTCCTGCATGTCCTTAGGATTACTCACTTCTTTCCTAGGCAGCTGTGTATTAGCCTCATGATGCGTTACATTTCATTCCTGCAGTGATAGTAGATTTCATTCTTCACAGGTTAAGGAAAGTAAAGAAAAGGAGAAGTTGGAGAGAAGGTTACTTGAGGAGTTACTGAAGATGTTCATGGACTCGGAATCCTTTTACTATAGCTTGACCTACGACTTGACCAATTCAGTGCAGAGGCAAAGCACTGGGGAGAGGGATCCCCGGCCCCTCTGGCAGAAGGTACTTCTCACGGTTCAGAGCAGAGTTTGCCCTCCAGAATGATTTGTGGGCTCATTTGGCTTTTACAGGAAAACTGAAGCAACAGGTTTCTGAACCGTTTATTCTCTACCTTTTCCAGGTTGATGACCGATTTTTTTGGAATAAATATATGATACGCGATCTTACTGAGATTGGTGTGAGTAGTTGTTTCTTAAATATTCTAAGATAGTTATAGTTAAGCAAATATTTTTAAATTGTTTAAAAGCTCGCTATCATATTTCCCCCTATAGAATGGGAGTTGTTTAGCTAGGGAAAACCAAGGCATTTGGTATTTTAAGGTAGCTCAGAATTCCACTGCTTAGCCACAGGCCTACATTTTAGCAGGTTCCCGTAGGACTGTAGTAATTTAAGGCTGGGGAACTGATGTCCTCAGAGTTCCTATAAAAGAGGTAGTTTGTTTACCCATTGGAAATGAAGCCCAGCTGTCCTTGAATGATACCACGTTATTTAACTTTCCTGTTTCCCCATCTGGGAATTGTAGTAGACAGATCTCCAGGGACATTCCAGTACTGCCAGAATTTGAGTCAGGGAAGATAGGGAGTGTGATGAGGGTACTGAGATTTGGTGATTACTTTCTTCTTTTACTCTGTCACATGTGTTGGAGAATTAGGACTGTCCAAGGTCGATTAATTCATTTATTCAGTCAATCAACAAATATTTGTGGAAGGCCTGCTATGTGTCAGTTACTGTTTTGGACACAAAGTGGGCAAATAGTTGATTAGGGTCATATATTATCTTTTCCTTAACCTTTCAAAACATTTCAAACCTCTGCCCTGGCCAGTGTGTCTCAGTTGGCTGGAGCATCATCCCTGACACAGAAAACTCGGGCTCAGTTCCCGGTCAGGGCACACGCCGGTGGAGCTGTGGCTGCTGTGCCATGGCAGCTCTCAGGCGGCTCTTTTTTGAATGATTGTTATACAGAAAATGGAAAACTCTGCTCCCCTCCATCCCTCCCTCTCTCCACTCCTTCGTGTTCTCCAGTAAGCAGAGAATACAGCTCAAGAGTGGAAGGTTTCTGCTCCTAATAAGCTGACGTGTCGGTGCCGGCTACTGTTTGGGTTAAGAAAGCAGCGGTGCTGTACAGCATAGAAACGAAGCGATGCTCCTATTGTTTCAGACACCAGATGTGGACTTCTGGATTATCCCCATTATCCAAGGTTTCGTGCAGATTGAAGAACTTGTGGTTAATTATAGTGAATCATCTGATGATGAGAAAAGCAGCCCAGAGACCCCGCCTCAGGAGTCTACCTGTGTAGATGACATTCACCCACGATTTCTAGTGGCGCTCATTTCACGTCGCAGTCGGCACAGAGCAGGTGAGCGGAGGGCTGTAATACCATGCAAATCAAATCCGGGCGAGAATGGGAAACCTGCGGGGGTGTTGACATGCTGATGACAATATGGACTTGGAAGCACAGTTGGTTTCAAAGTGCTCAGTCACTCTGTGATGTGATTGGGGACCAGTTATTGGAGAGAGGTGAGTTGGGGAGAGTTAATGAAGGGAGAAAGAAGGGAGGTAGAGAGAGAGAAGAAAGATCGTGCTTCTAAAATACCACTGTCCCACTGACGGGCTGCATTGCAGTAAGAAATCCTTCCTGAGTGCTAGCACCTTTGGGAAAACCCTTCTCTTTCAGTGTGCAGGAGCTAGCTTAGCTTCAACTTGTACAAAACAGTGATGCATACAGTTATGATTTGGGGTAAGTTGATCCAGTTCTGCCTGGCAGTTACACATTAGATCCCCAAGGCTGTCCTGAAAGAGAGAGATTTGGTTAAGAAGCATACTCTAGTCAGGCTAAATCTTTTAAAAATGTTGCTGTTTTCTGTTTTAATTATTTTTTTAGGAATGCGCTATAAACGAAGAGGGGTAGATAAAAATGGAAATGTTGCAAATTATGTGGAGACTGAGCAGCTAATTCATGTTCATAATCATACCTTGTCATTTATTCAAACACGAGGCTCTGTGCCTGTCTTTTGGAGCCAGGTTGGCTACCGATATAATCCAAGACCTCGGCTGGACAAGAGTAAGCATGTCAATTATTTGGTTTGCAAATGATATCAAACAGAATATTTCTTAAAATATTAGATACTATATAAATTTGGATTTGCTTTGCCAGATATTTCATTCAAAAACAATAACACATACAGTAAAATTTAGTAGAAAGTGATATAAACACAAGAGTAATAATGGTTGTTGACAGTTTAATTTAACAATAAAAAATCCCCCAACAATAGAGCAAAACAGCTTATTTCTAATTTTAAATTCTTGGTTTTTTGAAGAATACGTTATTGGATGTTCAGTTTTGGAAAAGGGCAAATGAAGCCAATATTTGTAGAAGGAGGAACTATCTTAAGATGGCATCTACAAGATATGATGCCTTTGTTCAGATGCCTCATTGGGAAATGTCTGTTATTGTTGTTTCAGTTATTGAGTAATTTATTTCAGTATTTTAACTCTAGTACTGGAATAGGTAAATCATATCAATCTAATTAGATTACTGAATGAGGTTGATTTTTTAAATTGTTTACAGAATATTTTCTCTCAAAACAATTTATATTTCTGAGAATTTGGTAAAACTTCAGCTTTTAATGTCCTTGATTTAGAGAGGTTTTTATTTTAAAAAAAATAAAAACATGAAACCTTTTCTGACAAGTAGGCTCGATATACAAATAATCAATATTATAACTTCAGTTTGTACTTTGTTTCCATTTAGTCTAATTGGGGGAAAAAGAAGTCAGAGATCTTTGGCTTAGCATTTCATTTTAAAACATTGATTCTAGAAAATCTTAGTTACATTTGGGCTTTCAATAAATTTTTTAAAAGTAAGAGTAAAGATGGAATAGACACTAATTTCTGTTTTAATCCGGGGAGGAAAAATAGATTTTGTATCACTTCTTTGTAGGTGAAAAGGAAACTGTTGCCTATTTCTGTGCCCACTTCGAAGAACAACTGAAAATTTACAAAAAACAGGTGGGCTTTGATCTGTAGTAGTAAATGTTCCTTCATATTTAGAAATGATTGTGTATCTGTTTCTTTAAATTTTATAAAAATAGCAATGTACTATTCATAATTAAGCAAAATGGCATTTCTCATGAAGTTAAAGAATATTTATAAGCTAAGAGTATTAATATTTTTAAGAAATATTGTTGTCAGCTACTTTAGACCATTTTTATTTTTTACTTTTAATTTTTACTTTTTAAAATCATTTGTATTTTTCAATTATAGTTGACTAGACCATTTTCAGATAAGAGATTAGTCTGCTATCAATTATTATGATTTAAGAAGTATCTAGAGTAAGAAATGAAAGACACCTCTCAGTATCACCCATATAGTCTACCTCCTGGAAATAACAATTTGATATGTATCTTTCAGTATCTTTTTTCTCTGCCCACCTTTCTTATGTATTCACACACTCATGTAGGAATGTGATCATATAAACCAAAATGTGATAAAAACTGTTAGATGAAATACAAGTTCAATAAGATGACCAGATTTCAGATACAGGATTGAACTAGAGCAGTCAGTAACTCTCTGAATCCATTAGCAATGACCAGTCTGAATGTGTAATGCCATGGGATGCATTTTTCTAACAGCAACAAAAATAAAATATGAAGAAATAACCTAAAATCTAATAAACATACAAAAAAGATACCATGGTGGTGGTGGTTGGGTGGGGAGAGGGGAGAATTTCTGAAGAACACAAAAGAAAATCTGAATAATGGAGAGAAAATACCATATTCTTAGAAGGAACGACTCAATATTCTTCAATAGATTTCTGTTCTTCCAAAATTAATATATAAATTTTGTGCAATCCCAAAGAAAGTCCCCTGGGTAATTGTTCTCTGGGTGGTGGGCCCACAGTGGGTCTGACTGACTCACGGTGGCACCACTGTTGCGTTTGCCAGTGATTAGGCATGGACCTGTGTCTGTCTACTGGCAGTTTGGCCAGTGAGGTCTGATGTGAGGGCAAGTCTGCTGGGAGCCTTCTGGGAAAGATTTCCTGCTCTAATAAAAAGAGACACAGGAACCAACAGTCCCTCTGTGGCTGCTGTGTCTGGATTTGGTATGGTGCTGCTATAGTTATATCAAGACCATAAATGAACCAGCCTGAGGATTGACCAATATGCTGAGGGTGGTGGAACAAAAAGATGGAAAGAACTGGTATCAGTAACCACTGAATTAAGCAATTTTGGAACCATTCAACTTTCAGACTTCTGAGATTTGAGTCAGTGGTTTGTCATTTGCAGTAAAACACATCTTGACATGCATATATACACATTCAAAATTTAAGTCAAAAGAGGGCTATACCATATACACTGTTCTGCAACTGTTTTCACTTAGTATCTCATGACTAACCATTTCTCCATTGGTAGACCTTTAGGGTATAGTTTTTGCTCTTATAAAAATTACCCAGAAGACATCTTTTATACTGTATGCTTTATAGAATAAATTCTAGAAGTGAAATGGCTGGGTCAAACAGTCTGTATGTAAAGTTGATATCCACCACTTTGTTGCTCCCCAGAAGATCACACCAGTGTCCACTCAGCAAAATGGGAGCCAGTGCTTATTTCCCCTATATTCACCAGTGCTGTCTATATTTAGCATTCAACTTTTGCCTGCATATAGGTGAAACTAGTTTTCTGTTTTAAAATTTGTATTTCTCTGATTATTAACAAAGTTGTAGTCTCATGTTTATTGGCTATTTATATATTATTTCTTGTGAATATCCTCTGTATCCTTTACCTAAGTTTTTCTTATTGAATTTATATTATTGGTTTTTGTGTTGCAGGTATATTTCCCTAGGTAGTTCTTTTTGTTTGCTCATTTGTTTTTTATCTTTGTATATATTGTCATTTGGTATACAAAGGTTTTACATTTTTATGTTGCCGCATCTGTCTATCTTTTTCTTTATGCCCTGTTTTTAATGTTATGCTTAGAAAGTTGTGTCTCATCTTACAGTTATGGAGACATCATCCCAAATGTTCTAGCTTTTTTATAACTTGAAGAAAAATATTTAGATCCTTAATACATCTAGAACTTATTTTGTATATAATGAGATGTAGGGAGCTAAAGTAAGTTTTTCCTCCCTATAGATAGATAATTATACCAATACCATTTATAGAATAGACTACATTTTCCCCAGAATGATATCATTATTATGTCTTAGATTTCTCAATATACATAAGCTTGTTTCTAGGCCACCTGTCTTGTTCTAAATGGAGTCATTCATTTCTGTACTAGTACCACAGTTTTAATTGCTATAAATTTAGAGTGTGTTTTGCCCTTCAATGGGACAAAATCCTCCTTTATTATTATTAGCTTTCAAATTTTTCCACATATTTACTCTTCCAGATGAACTTTAGAATTAACTTGTCAAGTCCATAGAAAGATCCCCAATCGATTTTTGATTGGGGTTTTTGAGTATATAGATTAATCTGGGGAGACCTGACATCTTTACAGTATTGCCATCTAGCACCATGGTATGTCTCTTCATTTATTCAGGTTTTGTTTTATGTATTTCAGCAAAGTTATATACTGTCCAATATGTAGGTCTTGTATATTTCCTTTAAAAGTATTCTAAATATTTTCAAGACTTGCTATTATAAAGGACCTTGTTTCCATTATGTATTCTAGTTGATTATTGCAAATGTATAAAGTATTAAAAAGATATTAATGCCGTTGATGTAAGCAGTTCTCATAAACGTAAATGTAACAAATGAAAATCTAATTTTATAGGAAAAGATTGATGCTTGAGTGGATTAATCTCTAAGCATAGCTATAAAATATTTCTAAAACATAATTCAAAATAAATCACATTATGATTCTAACATCTAATTAAACTGAATTTTTCCCCCTTACTCTCACAGGTTATTATTAACTTAGTAGACCAGACAGGAAGAGAGAAAATTATCGGGGACGCTTACCTAAAGCAGGTGTTGCTTTTTAACAACTCACACCTCACTTATGTTTCATTTGACTTCCATGAGCACTGGTAAGATGGCTTCCTAAGATGAGACTTGATCAGTTCCAATGGTTGTGGTAGATGCTGCCACAGGGACCTAAGTTTCTCTTTATTGGGAAGGAAAATTTCTTTTCAGTGTTGGAAAGGGAAGGAGTATTATTTGTCTACTTTGTTTTAATTTTCATATGGATTTTATTTTGGCTAAAAATTTAACTTAATCCTGAAATATTTATAGTCTTTCTGTTCCAAAATAACTTGGAGACTTAGAGTTCCATTTTTCCTTTTATCATTCAATTAAAGAATTTCTGGTGCTTTACCTTTGTATTTGAGCCTGAGCCCAGCAGAAGTAATAAAGGCCCCTTACTTAATAAAAATCATCCTCCTGGCTCATTAGTCACACTTCTTTCTCTGTGGGTAAACCTCGCTAGAATTCGCTCTGGAAAATCAACAATTAGTGAACCATTTGATGATAACTTTAACTTGTGTATATTCTGAAAGCAAGGTTCTTTTGTCATGACCCTGGCTCTAACGTGGGTTCATTTACCTAAGTGTTGAAAATTTGGTGGGGAGAGAAGCTTTTGATATCTTTATGTTCCGGTATATTCTTAAGTATATTTTCTTCCACAATGCAGATTAGCTATAAACATTTATGTAATTGCCTATATAAATTATAATAGTGTTAACCTCATGTACTTAAAGTAATAACTTTCCTTAATTTTTCCAAACTACCTTAAATATCATGTCTTCAGTTTAAGATTTTCTCTCTTTGGGCTTGTGTTTCAGCCGAGGAATGAAGTTTGAGAATGTTCAAACGCTAACGGACGCCATTTATGACATTATTCTGGACATGAAGTGGTGTTGGTACGTATTTCTTATTTCATGAGAAGTCAGCTTGACAAACTCTTGCTCTGTGAAATTGTGTATTTGTTTAGCACCACTAAGCATTAAAATAATAGCAGCGAGCTGAGCAAGCACTTCTGGTTTTCTTGTTTTGCTTCCCAAGTCCTGTTCTCCTTTTAAAGAGAGGGTTAGTTGTTCGGCATTGTTAGCTTTGAACAGGGAGAGGGTCAGGTGGTTGGGCAAAGTGGAGTGAAATGCCCTTGACTATTCTTGCATCCCTTCTCACGCTTCATAGCCCAGTGTTCTCTTTCTTGTCATCCCTGATGGGGAAGGGAGGCTTAGAGGTACTTGGTCTCAGTTTCCAGGCTTTTAAAGTTATCAGAGAAGGATGATGGTTCTCAGCCTACAGGAGGGAGATGCATGAAGAAGAAATTGGCTTAAAGGACAGAACAGAACTGTCAATTGGACTTTAAGGCCACCAGTGGCCAGAGAAATGAGATGAGCGAGGCATGCTGCACGACTCCTCACTAGGTGGTAAAGGGAATGAGTGTGTTCAAGCTGATTCAGATGCATTTCTTCTTGGAGTCAAAAAGGAGGGACAGGATGGTGTTTTAAAGTGCCTTTTGGTTTTAAGTGTGCAGAAAAGCATAACTCAGGGTTGTGTCAGCTCTGCCTAGTAGTTGTGTGACTTGGGGCAGGTGACTGCACCTGTTTTTTTCTTTTCAAAATAGGGTAGTAATACCTTCCTTGTTGAGTTATTGCATAAGTTAACAGTGTCTACAGAGGACTCCGGAATGCCTGCCACATCATGATTACCCAAGCAAAAGGATAACCAATGCTGCTTTTCTTATTGTTAGGCTTTAAAGAATTGTGGTTTTTGAAAAACATATTAAAGTATTTCATGTGAAATAATCCCATACTGTTTTTGACAAGGGTTGATCAAGCCGGGGTAATATGTAAACAAGAAGGGATTTTTCGAGTTAATTGCATGGACTGCCTGGATCGCACCAACGTGGTTCAAGCTGCCATTGCACGAGTGGTCATGGAGCAGCAGGTAATTTGGAGTCTGTTAGATTGTAAATATTCATTTTTAATTTTTTCAAGCATAAACAAATAACTAAAATCTTTGTTCTTTAGAACATTAATGGCATACAAACGTCCTTGTTGCATTAAAACCTGGAAAGCATAACCTCCACTAGAAATAACTTGAATCAAGTGGCATTTTCTTAAGTACTCATTTCAAAAATGTGAGGCCCAACATTTTAAAATTTATTGGGTGGCACTTAAAAAAAGGTCACTTACCTTTTCCTCCCATCTCTAAACCCTCCCTTCTGTATTCGGAGCTGGGAGTCTGTACATTTCATTTCTGCTCGGCCGGCTGGCTTCACGTCAGGCTCTGCCAATAGTGGGCCCTAACAGAGGACCCTGAGGCTGGAGGAGAAAAAGGGACCAGCTTCCCCACCTGTGTTCTATTCCTGTCAGCAGTGCCATCACGGGCATTGGTTCCTTTGGCACCACAGAACCGCCACTTGCCTTTATGCCCCAGTTGGTGGCAGCTGCTTCCTGTAGGCATTATGTCTATTACCCATGTCCCCTTTTAGAGCTTTTTACTCTCTAACACCTGAGTTATTCAAAGGTGGAAATTTCTAGCATGATTTCTAGGGTGTTTTGTGTGTTTTTTTTAATAGAATCCAGTGACTGTCCTTTGAGGATGTGAGTCTGTTCCTTCTAATGTCTCATTGAAGCAGTCAGGCTTTTGAGTCCAAGCCCTGGCTCTTCCACATACTAGGTGTCGACCCCATGCAAAGAACTTAACCTCTTCAAACTTCTGTCTCCTCATCTTTAAAATGGAATAGTAAGGATATTGATTGCATAGGGTTGTTATGAGGAGTAAATGAGATAATTATTTTAACAAGCTCTTGGGCCCTGGCTGATGTGGTTCTGTTGGTTGGACCATTGTCCCATGCACCGAAAGGTCACAGGTTTGATTCCCGGTCAGGGCACATACCCAGGTTGTGGGTTCATCCCAGTTGGGGTGCATGCAGGAGGCAACTGCTCCAATGTTTCTCTCACGTCAATGTTTTTCTCTGCCCTTCTCCCTTCCTGTCTCTTTAAAATCAATAAAAACATGTTCTTCGGTGAGGATTTCTTAAAAAATTAAAGTAAAATAAAATAAAATAAGCTCTTGGAACCCTAGCCCAAGCACAGAGATAATATTTATTGGGCAATTAGTGCTCTGCTACTATTAATACTGTTGTTTCAATGTACTGTTTTGATAGTTTCACTTCACAGGGAAGCATAAAACAAATACAGAATATAATAGCATGCACATTAAAAATTACACCAAATACCATAAATATTTCATTCTATTTTTTCACCTGTAGCAATTCATAAAATTATCTTTCAAGTGGTGGTTTATTTTGAAAAAGTTAGAAAACACCGTTTCTTTCATTTAAGCATACTAAATTGTATATGAACATAATACCTTTTTTTGCAGTATACATTTTATGCTATGGTGTCCTGGTTTATATGTAATTAATCCACCAATGTGTTTATTTTAGCTGAAAAAATTAGGTGTGATGCCCCCGGAGCAGCCACTACCAGTGAAATGCAATCGGATCTATCAGATAATGTGGGCCAACAACGGTGACTCCATTAGCAGACAGTATGCTGGGACAGCTGCTCTGAAGGTAAATATCTGTAGCAAGCATTTTTGAATCATTCTGTGGGACACAGAATGTAGTTTAAGACTATCTTTGTTTTTGAAACAAAGGTATGTGGGCTACAGGTAGTAGCTGACTCCTTTCTAGAATGTTTCACTAAGGCAGGGGTCACACATTCATATTTTTGCTGGGGCCAGGTAATGTGACTCAAGCAGGCCACCCGTTAGATTAAAGGGAGAGACGGGCTGTGTAGACCTAGGGAAGAGCCTATGTTGTCTCAGGAGGGTGCTGTTCTGCTACTTCCTTACAGGGATGGAGGCCCAGTGTTGCTAGATCCTCCAGTTTTTCAAGAGAGTTTGGAAATCTCGAATTGTGTGATATATTTGGTTTTAAAAACTTTATATAGACAAAACAAAACATGTCTGTTGATGGAATTTGATCCCTAGTATGATAATTTGCCTCCTAAATTTGTATCCCCACCCTGCCTCTTACTAGCTCTGTTACCTTAGGCAAGTCACTTAACCTCTCTCTCAACATTCTTCAGGAGCACACATGGAACATTTTCCAGGACAGATCATATGTTAGGCCACAAAACAAGTCTCAACAAGTTTAAGAACACAAAAATTATATCAGGTGTTTGTTTGTCTGTTGTTTTGTTTTTATTACAATAGTGGTATGAAATTAGAAATTAATAACAGGAGGAAAGTTTGAAAATTCACAAATATGTAGAAATTAACACTCCTGGACAATCAAAGGATACCACAGAATTACATAGGATCATGAGACTATATTGAACAATTATATGAGAACAAATTGGACAATTTAGAAGAAATAGGTAAATTTTTAGAAAGTACAACCTACTAAGACTGAATTATGAAGAACCAGCAAATCTGAGCAGACCGGTGAGTAAGAAGATTGAATCATTAAGCAAAAACCTCTCAACAAAGAGAAGCCCAGGACCAGATGGTTTCACTAGTGAATTCTACCAAACATTTAAAAAATTAACGCCAATGCTTCTCAAATTCTTCCAAAACACAGAAGAGGAGGGAACACTCCCAAACTCGTGTGATGAGGCCCTGATACCAAAGCTAGATATGAACACTACGAGGAAATAAAACTGCAGGCCAGCATCCCGATGAATATGGGTGCAAAAATTCTTAACAGAGACTAACAAACCAAATTTAACACTGTCACACACCATGATCACATGGGAGTTATCTCTGGGATGCAAGGATGGTTCAACACATGCAAATCAATACATGTGGCATCCTGTATTAGTGGCATGAAAGATAAAAATCATAGAATCTAATAGATGCAAAGTAAGTTTTGAGGGTCTAATGTACAGCATGGTAATTATAGTTAATAATGTATAACTGAAATTTGCTAAGAAACTAGATCTTACTCTCACCACACACACACACACGAAAATTGTGTGAGGTGATAAGTGTGTTAACCTTAATATAATCAGTTCACTACACACAAACACACACATACATATATCAAGTGATCATGTGGTGTTCAACCTTAAATTTATGCTAGTCTACTTCTCAGTTATATCTCAATAAAGCTAGGGAAGAAAGAGAAATATTTTTTCCTTTGATATTAAACTTCTTTGGACTCAGCATTCATGTCTCTCTCTTCTGTAATAGATTCTTATTTAATTACTGTTTCCTGTGAATTACTTAACTAGTTGGCAGTGTCTTCTTCCAAAGTTGTCAGTGTTAGGACAAGGTCTGTTTCTGAGGTTGCCTTGGGTGGAAATAATGGGATTGGGATGGGGGAAAAAGGGACTATGCTTTCTTTGCCTTAAGTTTAAGTCACTACCTCTCTAGGGACTTGTTCTGACACTTTTGTTGTCAAAGCAAGAGAAACAAAACAATTTAAATCCTCATTGGCTTATTCTACAGGGATTGTGATGTACAGTGAGGTACAGAAACCTGCTCTCTATATATACACACATCCACATACACAGGTCAGATCTCATTGTAATTTGTGGTTTTTCAATATCATACCAAGTTGAGGCTTGAAAACCTTTTTGGTTTGGTTTTGTTGTTTGTTATGTAATAAGTTTTGACCTGTAAATTCTCAAAATTCTTTAGATTGCCAAGAATGGCTTTACCTTAAAGCACAATCTCTAACTGAAGACTTGTTGCTACAAATAGCATGCTTATTTGACATGCTTGGGTCAGAGTCAAATAGTAATAGATATTTTAATTTAACTAATTATTTGGAAATTATAAAAGCCTAAAGAATTCCAGTCTTGAAAGCCACATTGACTTTGGGGACATTCTTATGTTTAAATGAATTGTCAAATGACTTTTTCTTTGACAGGGTGACTTTACGAGGACAGGGGAAAGGAAGTTAGCAGGAGTTATGAAAGATGGTGTTAACTCAGCAAATAGGTATTACCTGAATCGATTTAAGGATGCTTATAGGCAAGCTGTCATAGGTAAGGAACGTAAAAGCCTTTCTTTAAAATCTGATATTCCTTCTGTGACTGTTTTACAGAAACCAATGTTATTAACATAGTTCGTATGTTTTATAATATACTTGTGCTTCTATATTGAGCATCTTACCCAGTGAATCAAATTCAAAATTTTAGAAGATTAGAATTTGACGCATTTTTTAGGCTGTAGCAACACAAGAAACCACTTATTTACATACGTATTTGTCAGTTTACTGTCCATTTAAGAGAAGGCAGGGTTGAGGCTCCTGGAGTATGGCATAAGGCACCCTAAAACCTCATCAGCTCCATGTTCTGTTTGTTTTTCCATTAAGGCTGAGAGATGGAAAGAGAGAATTTTCTTTCTCTCCATGACATTTATCATGTGTTCTTGCTGTGGACAAATACTCCTTTCTCTCCATAGATGTGATTTAATAGGATATTAGCATATCAGATTAAGAGTTTATTCTAACCATTCTTAGTCGTTTCTTAGAAGAGCAAATGGAGGGTAGATTGCCCAGTGGTATTCATGCTTTGGCATGTTTTAAATTTAATTTTCATTAAAATATTACCTGATAGGATTTAAGTAAATGTAGAGTGTTCTGGAATAGAACCAAATGTGACACCTTATGGTCTTTGAGAATATTTTTTAAATCCTGTTTTTAACTTGATATTTATCATGAAATAGCAGGGCCTAGACACAAGTCAGTCAGGAATTTGAGAAGTATAGTGTAAAGAAGTTCGGTTTGTTTGCCATAGATAGGGTGTGTGCTGACTGGAAAACAGGATTTTAGCAGTTTATTAAAGGAAAAATAAGATACCTTCCTCCTGTTGGTTAATCTAGTGACTCAAGTATGTCCTTGAGGACTCGGATTCTGTCCGTCTCTCAGTTTGACCATCCATAGCATCACCTTCATCCTAATCCTCAAGCTGGACCTCTCCAAAGTTGAGACAGAAAGACCAGAGGCAGTCTGGGCTATTGCTTTCCCTTGTAGGGCTGGTGGTGTCCTATCTCTCCCAGAAGCCTCCTCCAGTCTCATTGTCCCAAACAACTATAGGGAATGGGATTATAGTGGTTTGTTAAAGTTTGAGCCACATGCCACACCAGGAAGAATTTAGCTCATCTCTTCAGATCCTTTGCCCATTTTAAAATGGGCTTGTCTTTTTATTGCGTTGTAGGAATTCTTTATATATTCTGGATACAAGTCCCTTATCAGGTGATTTATAAATATTCTTTCCCATTCTGTGGATTGTCTGTTCACTGTCATGTTATTTCTCTTTGGAACACAAAAGTTTTAAGTTTTAATGATGTTCAGTTTATCTGTTTTTTGTTAGTGATTTTAGTGTCCTATCTCCCTGCCGCCCCCCCAAAAAACATGTCTAATCAAAGGTATCAAATATTTACTCCTGTTTTCTTATAAGACTTAGTTTATGGTTTAGATCTTCATTTTCTTTTGTTTTTTAAAAAATGTATTAGTAAACTAAGGTGATGATAGATATTAACGCTTTCTACTCTAGATTTGATGCAAGGCATTCCAGTGACAGAAGATCTTTATTCCATATTTAACAAGGAGAAAGAGCATGAAGCTTTGCATAAGGAAAATCAGAGAAGTCACCAGGAACTCATTAGCCAGCTCTTACAGAGTTACATGAAGCTACTGCTGCCTGATAATGAAAAGTTCCATGGGGGCTGGGCCCTCATTGACTGTGACCCCAGGTGAGTTGGAGTGGTGTCCTGGTAACTAACGTGCTTACATTTCTGATGCTCAGTTTTCGTAATTAATGCTAGGACTTGTCCATAAAGCTGTGGGCATGGATGCATGGTGCATGGCAGTGTTCAAATACAGGGCTGGTGCTAAGGCAAGCTGACTGAGGCACTCGCCTTCAGTGCATAATTAAGGAGGCACTAAAAAATTCAGTGAGAAATATTTAATGCAGTATTTGATATTAAAAAGTTTTAAAACTATGGTTCAGCTGGCTGCGTGGGTTTTACCCCCTCAGAATCTAGGTTTATTAACAAAACCATCTAATTATAATCTTCATGATTATGAGTTAGAGACATTTCAGGAAATTCTAGACCAAGCTCCGAGAATAAAAGGCTCCATTTAGATTTTTGTCACTGTAAGATGTTTATGTTTTCTAATTCTTTCTTAGATGATCTGTTGCTACGTTTGAGTGTGAGAGCATCTCACCGCCTCATTTACTTGCCAAAGCACATTCACCACTGTTGTCCGCATCCTTACCTTCTTTCTTGTGGTCACTGGTGGGCAAAATAGGCCTGTCAGAGTTAGAGTCAAAGATTCTGTAGGTTGTCCTATCAGCCCAGGTCTCATTGGCCGAGGTGCTGTCTTCCCTGTCTTGTGGGTGCATAACATGTAAGCCAGTGTCTGATGGAGAATGGTTCTGTGTCAAGTCTTCGGTACAGACAGTGACTTGGATCTAAGGAGAGATGGGCAGGGCGCTCCACTGCTTACTAGAACAAAAGGATTGTCTGAGGGAATGACGTATTGAGGCCAGGGAGGCCTTGGACTTGAGGAATTTCTGTGGGCTTTTCCATGTCAGGGACTGACTGCTCAGGTTTGAGATTCACTCTGGTTTTGGAAGGATCCCCCTCTAAGGCTGACCACACCAGAAGTGGTTGTGTCTGACAACGGTTGGGGTGTTAGCTGCTTGGGCATTTGGGTTGTTTTCACCTCTGGCCGTTGTAATTAGTGATGCTGTGAATAAGTTTTGTTTGAACACCTGTTTTTCTTTTGGGTAGACCTAGGAGTGGAAATTGCCAAGTCATGCATAATTCTGTAACTTTTGAGAAACCACCAAACTATTTTCCACAATGGCTGCACCATTTTACATAACCACTAGCATATATATGAGGATTTCAATTTTTCTGTATCCTCACCAACACTTACCATTTTCCATTTTTAACTGTCATTCTAGTGGATGTGAAGTGCTATCTCATTGTGGTTTTGGTTTGCAGTTTCCTAATGACAAATAATGAGGATTTTTTTCTTGTGACTTTTGGCATTTGTTTATCTTTCTTAGAAAAATGTCTATTTAAGTCCTTTGCCCATTTAAAAAATTGGGTTGTGTCCTTTTGTTGAGTTGGGTCATGTTTGTGTAAATAAAGTTTTACAGGGACCAGGGCCAGGATTAGGGTGAGGCAAGTGAGACAGGGTTGTACATGTATAGGCTCAGATCCTGTCTTTTTAGAAAATGTTAATGTTTTGTTCATCATGATATTTTTGCATTAATTTTTATTTTTAAAAATACTGCACTAAAAATTATCCTGATGGCTGAGGTTTTTTCCACCCCCTTAAATATTGCACCAGAGACCACTGCCTCACTAGGCTCTCTGCAGTCACGACCCTATTTAAATGTTTGGCAGAAACAGTTATGGCAAGCAGTTTACAAATAGCCGTAGGCTGGGCAGCAGGAATGGCTGCGTTACCTTTTTCATCACCGCCCGCGCCCCAGCGGGAACTGTCCAGCACAGCCTGGCTGCTGGCCTGGTTTCTGCCCTCCCTGGGGCGCACCTAATGCCCACCCCCGGCCCCAGGCCTTTTTCTCTCCAAACACCGAGCTCAGCTCAGTTCGTTCCCCCGTGGACAGCCTCTGGCGCGTACAGATCGGACCTCTCCAGCCTGGGCGTGTCCTTCCCCTTCCTCTGAAGTGGGAAAGGAGAGCGGCGCACTGCCCAGGCGCCCTCCGCATCTCCGCAAGCCCGCCGGGTATTTCCGCCACCGCAGCTTCGGCGCCGAGTAGCCGGCCCCTCCCTCTACCGGTAGTGGAGCGGCGAGGCAGCCCCGGCTTAGCCTGTGACAGGGCAGGGCACGCGCTCCGTCGCGGTGCCAGTCCACCTGCCAGGCCCCTCCAACCCCTTCGCGAAGGCCTCTGCGAGCTCTGCCAAGGCCAGCGGCCCCCCGGCGCCCCTCCCCGCGGGGCTGGGGTCCCGGCTCTCCTGGAGGGTCCCCTGGGCAGACCTGCCGCGCATGCGCTCTGGGCGCGTGCCGCGGCGGAAGTGGGCGGCCGAAAGCGAGACGTCTTTCTGGGCGGGGCTTGGCGCGGCCGCTCTGCGGTTGCCGCAGTCGCCGCCGTTGCCGCAGTCGCCGCGGGCGTGAGGGCGGGCGCGGGTGGCCCTGCCAGCTTGGACTCCTCGACGGACCGACGGACAGACGAGATGCCGCGCTCCCACAGGCCTCCGCCCACCGCCCAGCGGTCAGCCAGCACCGCGGGCAACGCCGCCGACCCCAAGCCTGAGGGCGGCAGCCTGGCCACAACTTTCAAGATTTTTCTCCTTTTTGCAGGACTTATGGTTAAAGTTCCTGTGGGGCTATATTTTTCTTGTAAATTACTCCTTTTCCAAAGTCTCCTGCTCATGTCCCCAGATGACAGTGGCTTTTACGCCACCATTGTCGCAGTGGTCGGGCTGCACGCAGTCCTGTCCGTCTTCGTGTTCGTCGTGTGGAAGGAGGGTCTGCCCGGCGCGCGGGGAGCCAAGCGCGACTAGGGCGCCTTCCCCGCGGCCGGCGGGCGCCGGGGCTCTCGGCGGCGGGGCGGGCACGAGCCCCGGCCGCTCCGCGGGGAGGGCGGGCGCGTGGGGACGGAGCGCCGGCGTGCCCGCTGCTGACCGAGGTAAAGTGCGGGGGCGACATTTTCTCGAGTGCCTGTTACGTGCCAAGTGCTTTTTTTTTTTA
Organism: Miniopterus natalensis; assembly: GCF_054644295.1. Taxonomy (NCBI): domain Eukaryota; kingdom Metazoa; phylum Chordata; class Mammalia; order Chiroptera; family Miniopteridae; genus Miniopterus; species Miniopterus natalensis. Next base: position 53,837,574 of record NC_142094.1, read on the forward strand.
AAGACATAATGTTTTTGACTGAGGATCACGCCTGACTGATGTAAATATTAATGCCAAAATAGGAAAGGAGGGTTAGGTGACGCTAATTAATAGATTTTTTTCATATTAAAATACGTTGTGACGTAATTTTAATGACTTGGCTCACGCAACGATTTTCAGGACGCACAGGAGTATCGGTGGGCGGGCCTGAGCCCCGCGCGGCCCGCGGCCCGGAAGCTGCGGGCCGTTGGTTTATGGGGCTTTTCTCCACTGATTGATTAGCTAGTGCTCATTTTTGATCCATTGGTGTATTAGTGGGCCCTGGTATCTTAACTCATTCATTGTATTTTTGGCTGTATTTCAATAGGTGAGAATTGAGAATTTGTTATTTTAGATTAAGACTAGATACGCTGCAACAGGGTGTTGCTGATGTAAAATACTGCAGTTTAAGCTTTTGGTAGAATTTTCTCTGCAGTCCTGGTTTAACAGTGACCTCATTCTGACGCAGATTAAATGGGACTCAAATTACATCTGCAAATGATTTTTTCCCCTGCTGTTTTCCATTTGTTTTTCAGTAGCGTTTTGATAAGTCTTGGCAAATACGTGTGGAGTTCTAAGGCAGAATTTTCCACTCTTTCAGTGCAATTTTGAGACTAATAGAATCTAGATTAATTTCCACCTTTTGTTTGGAAAGGCTGTTATTAATATTAGGTGAATATTAGATTAAAAGTTATGAGTTCAGAGTGTCCCTGTGTTATCTGTTGATTTTGTAGATTTTATATGTTGACCGTTTTACTTGTAATCTTACAAACATGTGCATTCTACTGTAGTTTTTGGTATAGTGGTTCATCAACACTCGTCTAGAGTTAAACCTTTAAAGTAGAGATAAATATGGCAGAATGGACTTAGAATGAGGAAATGTTTGCTTGTTCCTTAAAAGCCAAGTAAATTAATCTAAATAAGGAAAATGCATAGTAGCTTGGGCTTGGTTCCATTTTTGCATGTTATATTCATGTAAATTCTTTCAAAGGATGCATTCTACATGTGCAAAAATAACCTTAACTGCAGTGTCATTTTAAGGGTTAGGCCATGTGAGTTCATCATCTAGACTATTTCTTTTCTTCCTTCTCAACCTCACATATTTCTTTCTTTCCATTTCCTTCCTTTACTGTTGTCCAACCCCACCCCCATCCATTGATTATTTGACCCCATCCCCCAATCTTTTATCATAAGTGGATATTCTGTAAAAAATAAGCTGGGCAAGTATGTAGATGAAAATAAAAATGTTTAATTGCTTGTGTCATGTTTGTTTAGCCTCATTGATGCTACTCACAGAGATGTGGATGTGCTGTTACTGCTTTCTAACTCTGCCTACTACGTTGCCTAGTAAGTTGCTTGATTTAAAGCTTTTAATTTTGTTTTTAAGTCTGAGTAAATTTCCATTGTAGGAAATTAAGAGTCTGGTTTTGTTATATATTTTAAGAAATGTCATTGAACCCCTTTACCTTAAATAACTGTTACGTCACTCAGATTTCCTTTTATTGATATGAAAATGATTTTTTGTTATAATCAGTGTGTTTATGTAATATTCTTTTAGCATTTAGTATTTCCTATATATCTCCCTGGTTTTGATGTATTCCACATATTTTTATTGTTATGACCACGTGTCATTGTTTTTATTACTATGCCATAGTTAAATGTCTCCCCATTGTTAGGCATTAAAATAATTCCTGTTTTGTTTTGCTTTGCTGTTGAGAATGATACAGCTGTCTTGGTGCAGATAATTTTGCGTGTGTGCACACATGCACTTCTCTTTGATTACAAGGTTATATCCTTTTTGGTTACATCATTAATTGCATGACTTTTGTGGTTTATTGCCAGATTGATCTCTAGAAAGACTGCCAGTTAGCAATGCTACTCACAAAAATACAGTACTTCCTCACAGCCTTGCCAGAGTCGAGGGTTGTTATTCCTAATACTTAATTTCTTTTTAGCCTTGTGTGAACTGTCATTTTTGCAGTCATTGGCCCCAGCGCCTATTGGCATTGATCACATGGGTTTTTCCTTATTGATTTGCATATCATTTATCTGCTGTATTATTCACAAATACATAGCTTCAATATATGTGTCTGTATTTTTTGCCTTCCTTTTAGATTAAGGTTTAGGTTTCTTGAGTTTTGTTTTATAAACATTTTTATAAAACTGAAATTATTTTGCTGTGAGTTTATTTCTCTTACTGTGAGATCTATAAGCTGATCTTCCTTTAACTATTGAACTGTGTATGTTAATCTCATTTCACCTAATGTTAAAAATATTTGTTTAGCACTGTGCATTTGTGCTATGGGAGGTTTTAACTGCATAGTAGTTGCTGTTATACTTCCGCTGACGAGACAAATATGCCTTTGATTTTAATCCTTTAATCCCATTTCCTTTATCTAGTTATGATGATGAAGTTGACAAAGTAAACCAGTATCAACGACTAAGTCTAGAGGACCTGGAAAAAATAGAAATAGGTAAATTTTAAAATACTAACCAAGTCATACAAAGCAAATACTGTTTCTTCTAAGAGTAGGTCAAGTTATTTATGTAACCAGTGTAACATCTTATTAGAACCAGAAAGGGGTATTCCCAGTAGTTTTTTAGGATTCCCTTCTGTTCTTTAAAGATTAGTGATGGATATAATCTAATAACTTTTATTACTTATCTTGTGAAGATTAACTCAGGGATCAAGAAAGTTTAAATATTTGAGACTGAAGTTTTTATTTATATAGTATCATCAAACCAAATTGTCACAAGCTTATATTTTGTGTGCTTTTTAGATTATGAAGAAAAATGTGCTAAATATCTAATTGATGAATGTGTTGGTCTTTTGAAGATATAGAAAAAAGTAAATGTGTAAATATAGAAGAAAGATTCACACGTATTCATTTCGTCTTTAGGTCCTGAGCCCACTCTTTTTGGAAAGCCAAAGTTCTCCTGCATGCGACTGCACTATAGATATAAAGAAGCAAGTGGCTATTTCCACACACTGAGAGCTGTAATGCGCAATCCAGAAGAGGATGGGAAAGGTATTGAAGAGAGAGGAAATTATTGATAACTTTTTATCTGCTTTTATAAGCGCAAATGGAATTGAGGGCAGTGCATACCATTACCAACTAAATGATCCAGGGAAATAGCTTTGTGATTTGAGACCTTGAAATAGCAACTTTGTTCTCAGCAACACAGAAAGATTATTTGAACTGATGGTGTAGTTTAGGGCAAGGGAATCTATAATGGGAATTGTGTGTGTGGCCATATGGATGCTGGGCTTTTCCCATCACATATGCCTCGTGTGGGTAGTAGTCAGGGACCATGTCTGTTTTGTTCACAGCTATTACCTCGGCAGCTAGCACTTTAATTCCAGTTGATTTGGTTCTTTTGCTCTTTATTTACTCTTCTGTTAAAATTGGTTTTAGAACACTGAATTAGTGGGGGGAGTAATGAATAAGTAGCAATTTTCTGCAAATTGAAGCAAGTAAAATTGTATTTAACTGTAAGACCACAAATTTCATTTAGAGTTCTGAGTTAGAACTATTTTTTTAGTATGTTTTCTGAGAAAGTGGCAAGCAGTTATATTTGGATTTCAGATACCCTTCAGTGCATTGCAGAGATGCTGCAGATCACCAAGCAAGCCATGGGATTAGATGTGCCTATAATTGAGAAAAAACTTGAGAGGTGAGTATACTACTTTGATTTTCTCTCAAGAATAAAGACATTATTAGCCAAAGTCGTCTTTAAAAGTATTTGCACAGATGTGTGTGTAGGGAGGGTGTTGCATTATGGTAATGAGTTGGTACGTAGAGAGGAAAGTATCAGATTCCTATGGATCAGAAGATAAAGTGTTTTGTTAAAATTATGGCTATAAGTGATACATTTTTAAACTCTTAAAATATACTCAAAAGGGGAGCATTCAAATTTAAATAACTTTATAGAGAAAATAGCCACTATGTTTTAAACACTAGGTTTTTGAATTTGGGAAAAGAATGCCTATAAACAGATTATTTTACATTTAAATTTGCAGATTTTCCATCTAATGAGCAGGTTTCATGGTCCACATTCTGTTAGAAAAGAGAGCCATTTGGTGTCTAGAGAAAAATTGTTCAGTCTTTTGTTAGTAGAGAGAACTGTTTTCGTAGTCTTTAATGTTGTAATTTTTATGAAAGTCTCATGGCCAGTGATCCTGCATGACCAACAAAAGTCAAACATTTGAGACACGTGTGGCAAAGAGCACAACTTTTTTTTTCTTATTTATAGCCATCGTGAGGGATGCCAAAGGAGAAACCACTAAGTTTAGTTATGTTAAATGTTGTAAATCGTTTAACATAAGGAAAAAAAATTCTTCCCCCTCCACCTTCTACCTGAATTCAGCTAAATTGGAGTGTGTGTAGACAGCTCTAGTTTTGGTGCTGCAGGTTCCCATTTATAGTCAGTGTTGCCTTTGCCAGTCATTTAGATTGTGGATGTAGAGCCTTTGAAATGTGATTAGTCTGAATTTTGGGTGTGGTTTTGTTTTGATTTTGTTTGTTGTTGAGAAAAATTTATTCTCAGAATACACAAAAACATGGGCTGAGGCAGCTGTTGGGAGGCTTCCCTCCCTCCCGTCTGCTCCTCTCTGAATGTCTAGGATACAGTTGAAGGAAATGTGCAGTAGCAAACAGTGGTCAACGCTCAAGGCAAAAGGCTTGGTCCAAAAGAACTCAACATAATGAATCCAGTTACCAGAGAGCTTCACTGAGCGCGATTAAGATACTGCAGATGTAGTAGCGTTTCCACAGGGTGGCTCTTGCACCTGGTGGCCTGCTTGCTGAACTGGGGTTAAAGTCACACAGCCAAGCCTCTCATTCCCATTCTGCCTAGGAACAACTCACCACTGTCATTTACAAAGGCTTCTGCTGCCCTCTTGTAAAATACTACCTGTTGATTATGAAAAAGAATAAGATATACCTCATTAATTATCTTTTAATACTGATTACATGCTGAAATTGCAATATTTTGTATATATTGGGTTAAGTAAAATACTGTTAAAATTAATTTCACCTTTTTAATATGGCTATTTTCAATTACATCTTCAACTCACATGTTGCTATTGGACAATCCTGTTCTAGAGTCAACTCCAAGGGATTACTTTAGTTTTCAATTAGCAGTGCACTATTTTCAAGAAATGGGGGCCAACTTAAATAACAGAACTTCCACTTTAATAATTGGAACTGGTATGTTGAATTCCATGAGCAATTAACTTTTTTCTCTTCTACTCTGTAGGAAGAGCAGTAAACCTCATGAAGACATCATTGGCATCAGATCTCAAAACCAAGGCTCTCTGGCCCAGGGAAAAAATTTTTTAATGAGCAAATTTTCATCTCTAAATCAAAAAGTGAAACAGACCAAATCCAGTGTAAATATTGGCAATCTACGAAGGCTAGGAAACTTTGCAAAACCTGAAATGAAAGTTAATTTTCTAAAACCAAACTTAAAAGTAAATCTTTGGAAATCAGATAGTAGTCTTGAAACCATGGAAAACACAGGTGTGATGGATAATCAAGTCCAGGCAGAGTCTGATGGTGAAATGTCTTCAGATAATGACTCATACCCCTCCGACGAATTCCTTACAAATTCCAAGTCTGATGACGACAGGCAGCTGGCTGGTTCTTTAGAGAATGTAGGGCCAGTAGACTATGTTCTTCCTAGTTGTGGTATTATTGCTTCAGCTCCTCGATTAGGCAGTCGATCCCAGTCTATTAGCAGCACTGATATTAGCATTCGTGCTCCTTCAGATGTTACTATTGCTGCTCATGGAAGTGAGCTTGGAAAAGGCTGTGAGTCTCCTTTAAAAAAAAGTCCTTCTGCTGATAATATACACATATTGACTGGCTTTGCCAAGCCTGTGGATATTTACTGCCACAGATTTGTACAAGATGCACAAAACAAAATGACCCAACTGTCAGAAACCAGATCTGTTTCTCAGCAGGCTAGTGAGGAAGGAAATCAGCCAACCAATCAAGTTTCTAATGAAGAAACCCAATCTGAATCAACGGAACAGACACCTTCGCGACCGTCTCAATTAGATGTGTCTTTTTCTGCAACGGGCCCACCACTTTTGTCTGTTGAACCGGTGCATTTGGTTGTATCTCAAAAGACCCCCGGCTCTGGGTCCAGCACGCTTGAACTTGAGACAGGGCTTCATGTAACTCCTTCTCCTTCAGAGAGCAGCAGCAGAGCAGTCTCCCCCTTCGCAAAGATTCGGAGTTCCATGGTCCAGGTTGCTAATATAACCCAAGCCGGGTTAACCCAGGGGATAAACTTTGCCGTGGCAAAGGTTCAGAAGAGCCCTGCAGAACCTGAAGTGGTTAATGAAGTCCAGCAAAACGAACTTAAAAATATGTTTACACAATGCCAGACACGAATAATTCAGATTTAGTTTTTAGCCACAAAGAACCCTGTGGCTTTTACTTAATCCAAAAAAAAGGTTTCACATATTAGGCGATTTTAACCTGTACTGACTTTGAATTTAGGGATCATAAATTCTAATATTGGGAAAGGCTTTAAAAGGAGTATGAACTTGAGCAGATTTCCAAATTTGAGTCAGGACAAGAGAAGTGCATCATTCTAGAATGTGTAGACCTAAGTAGCTTATACACTACAGAGCTGTTTATCTCTCTGAACGTAATTCAGGAATAGATTACTTTGGGATCTAATAACCTGAACCTTTTTAGAGTGGGTGGTGGGTGGGGGGAGTGGTTGAGTGTATGAAGTAGACACATAAAGGATGGTCATGGATACATTTAGGGGGTTAGCATTTTTTTATAATTTGTTCAGTACATTTCTGTATATTACCTCTACAAGGTAAACAAATTTAGTTTTTAGTGACTTTAAAACTGTTGCTAATATGAAGTATTTGAATATAAAAAACTTCATTTTGATGTCTTAACCATTCCCTATGAAGAATTGAGGGTTACTGGCATAGTTGAGAAATGTATGGCCATTTGATCCTACTTCCCCCCATAATCTAAACAAATTTAAAATTTTCTGCCACCCTGTACACGCAAGTCTAGGAGCATTAAGACATGTCAGTCGTAAAACCTGAGACATCAGATGTGAATACCAGCACCTATTAATTTTGCCATTTTCAGGTAAGATTGTACATTTACTGGATATTACTTCTTGAAAGAAGTCTTCAAGTTTTAACTTTTTGTAGGGGGCACTCCTTAACATCTTGTGTAGACGGTTACGACGATTGAAACTTAGTCTGAAGCACAGTTGTGCTGAAATTGGTTTTATGACCGTAACCCTGACAAGGAAACAGCCTCTTCAAGCCCATACATTAAGAAAGTTGCACACTTTACTCCAAACAAGTATTCGTTTGTCTGGTATCTTTAGAGCCTTACTCTGTTGAAGTGATTCTCAGCTAAACATGATGTCTGCTGTAACTCTGATAAGTATTTCCACTTGTTATTTATTAGTGGTATCTTTGTGTGTGTGTGTGTGTGTGTGCGTGTGTGTGAAGTGTCAAATCTTGTGACTGTTTAAAAATAAAATACCATTGTAACAAAGTGATAATGTCTGAGAACTCCTTGAGTAACATTTTAAAGATGAGGGTTTGGTTTCTGAATTGGATGAAAGAATTCATAAGGTAAGTTTCCTATAACTGAACACTTGGTCCCAGCCTTTCCAAATATTTTACTTTTCTGAAGTGTTTTCATGACTTTTAACTTTAAAAATGATGCAATGGATTGCAGACCATCAAAATTTAAAACCCAAACATTGAAAATGAATGTTTTAGCCTTTTCTTTACCAACTTTTCTTGAAAATATTAACTGTCCCACAACACGAGAAAATATAAGCAAAGTCACGTGATCAAATGTGTTTTAAGGTCCACAGAAATTATTTACAAAAATATTTTTGAAAACTAAAAATAGTTCCAATTTGGGTAATGTTTGTTCAGTTTCCTGGTGATTCAAATAGGATTAACACCATGTTAGGTGACAACTTGAATGTCCATGTGTGTAGCAAGCGAGAAAAGGGTTTCTGACGCCCAGAGTGCTCTCTTCCTACGTACTCAAGTGGGCCTGGAGTTTGAGGACACCATGCTGCACCACCTGCTTATATGGTTTTCCACTAAGAGGTCAAAGCATCTCTTCCACACAGGTCACATGGGATGAGTTTTAGTTTGAAAGAGGGTTTTCTTTTCAAGGGAACTACTCTGCAACACCAAGCCACTTGTAAATTACGATTCCCACTGGCACAATAAACACACAGTAACTACTCTACTCTGCTGAATTTTATTCCCACAAATCCAGTTGCAGTTTCATTTCTAAAAGTTTAAGAAAGGTCTAGGCTACCAGTTAGTTATAAAAATGAGAACTAGTTAGAATACTAAATATAAACAGATTATTTACATTAGTTTATAAAAACATTTGCGTTTAGGAAAAGTTAAAACTAGTAATTTTCACTTCAGTTTGCTAGGCATAATAAATTCCTTGATTTTCAAGGCTGACCCTGTTTGCTTGGTTAGCAATGTCAGTTTAGGCCTGCGGGGTGGAATTTAAGGAATCACTTAACTGAGCTCTGTTTCCAACTAGGTAAGTTACCAACTGAAAGAAACTCATTTTTATATACAACCACTGATAGCTTAAGTAACGTTCTAACTTTTCCAAACATTCTGGGTGCCACAATTATCCTATACTGCATTAACTTGTTTTCTAGCTAGGAATAATGATACTTTTGTTCACTTAAAAACTTGTTAAAACTAATTGGTCTGGGGGGAAACCTACTTCCAGTTTTATCAGGGTGCTCTGAATTAGCAGATAATTGATCTAATAGTTTAGTTGATCTAATAAAGTTCAAAATCTAATATAATCATCAAAGCAACTAAATGACATTAGTAAAAGAATTAAAAACCTTTATTCTAAAGAAGTCATTTTTTAAAAGTTAATTATTTTGCTCTCTTCATATTTGGGCAAAACAGCTTCATACATCAGGATGTCCTTAAGTGAATGCCAAGAAACAGTGGTTCCCAAATGCAGCTGGGGTGAAATGAGAAAATAAGGACAATGGAGTATTTTTTCAAAAAGCTACATTTATTCCACTTAAAGGACTATCTTGTTCTGAGAGTGTCCTCTTATGAAAAAAATAACGGTGATAATACAGTGATTTCCTTCCAATAACTTGGCAAAATAAATTGGCAACCTTGTCCAACCCAAAATTTTGGGAAATATTACTGGTCCATGAACTCCAAAAGTATGGGAACCACTGCCACATTAAAGACTAGTTTTGCAGGTTAACAACTGTTAAATAGAAAAAAGCCTCTGTGGTCAAATGTTTGAAAAATCATATGAAATTCTGTAGTAGTATTTTCCAAACATCTGACCACTAGACACATTCAGACCCACTGTTAATTGGAAAGACATAAAAGTCTCAAGTGAAGAATTCCTGACTTTGGAATTGCAACAGTTTTCTTCAAATGAAGTTGATGCTAGCATTTCAACAGAGTCTGGCCTATAACTTAGCTGAAGCTAAGGAAATGGTATAAGCAGCAACATTATCTTAATATTAAACTTTTAATATCAAATACATTTTTGTACATTGTTACTAATTTATATAATTATAAAACAAACTCCAAAAGCTCCATAAAATCAGTAAGGTAAAAGCCCTTACTGAATATTATATAAACTTCAGATGTTACCAGGCTTGATTTCAGGAAAAGTCATTGGTTTTTGATACAAATTATCTACAAAACAATGTGGTATAAATGATATTTGAATTTTACAATAACGTGGCTGTGATCTGCCCATTACTCTTTCATAGATATCCGGTGTTTACAGTTCATTTCCGTTCACGCATTTCTGCTGTTGAAGCCTGGTTCTTCTCAAAGACTCTAGCTGCTTGGCTCTGAGCCATCGCTCCCTCGACAGTGTTGTCTGACCAGCACTGAGAGACAGAAACCTAGTTTGAGAAATAGAAACAAACTTAAGTCTAGACCTGGGAATGCTGGTTTAGGAGACAAGACCTGCAGTAGGCCCACAAAGAAGTCAAGAGCCAAGTCAGGTTTCTACAAAGGAACCCTTTGGGCAAAGCTGGAGGTCAGCTCACTTTGAGGCTTAGAGCACGGGAAGCACGCATGCCCAGTTCCACTGACGTGATCGTGGCCAAACAAGTTCACTTCAATGAGCCACTTCACAAGGTGGTTTAAAAGGAAAAAGTTCGCCCGGATGGTGTAGCTCAGCAGTTGAGCGTTGGCCTAGGATCCAGGAGGTTACAGTTCTATTCCCAGTGGGGGCACATGCCCCAGTTGCGGGCTCAGTCCCCAGTCGGGGGCATGCAGGAGGCAGCCGATCAATGACACAATACTGATGTTTCTCTCCCTTCCTCTCTCTGAAATCAATAATGATATTTAAACAAGAAAATGGGAAAAGTTCATTTCTATTTTTAAAAATCTGCACCAGTTATTACTAAGTAGGGGGCCTTATTCATGGCTCCCTTTAAGCAATTACAGACACGCACTACTCACCGAGCCACAACGAGCAACTGGTGGAGATCATCAGCAGTGATGCTCTGAGGGTCATTCTTACGCATTTCCACAAAGTCGTCTTCCACTGCCTTTATCAAAAGAGTAAACGGACTTTAAAACCATTCCTTAGGAGGAAGTGACATTTGCATTTAATAGGGAAAAGGAAAGTAACACGGTCCCTTGGCCGATGTAAAAATGAAAAAGTCAGCCCTGCTTCTTAGACAAATGAGGCAACGTGGGTAAAAGGGTTGAGAACCAAACTTAATGCGCGCAGTGCTGCTACTGAGGGCGTCCCAAAGCAACGAAACGAGGGAGGACCAGGCAAACGTGAGCAACGTGCACAGCAAACCCGCTGCCGTCACACACGGAAGCGTGATGTCAGTGAAATGGCAGAGTAAGGGCTCTGAAAAGTCTGTCCATTAGCGGGAGTAAGAACACTAGAAAAAAGGATCCGAGTCAGCATCATAAGAACTGGAAATTCACCAGATGCTTGCAACCACCTGAGAAGCACGTACTCAGGAAATGCGGTAAGAACACAGCTTTGAGGAATCTTAACTCGCCCCGTTCCCCACCCCACCCCACCTCCCAAGCTGCCCTGGAACTGGACAGCCTGGCAACCACTGAGAGAGGATAGTGGGGTAGAGCTTTCAAAGCACCATTGAAAGAGAATTGTCATTATTTGACTATCTGGTGGTTCCCTGGAAGAACCCATTTGCAAAACTGTCTTTAATCTGACTTGGAGCTTGCCCAGTGTGAACTGCATCTTCCCCAGGTCATTTATTTAAAAAAACCATGAGGAGCAATTATGGACCAGCTTAGCTGCCTGAGGAACTGGCTAACTGGTACCCTTAAAAGGAAAAATAGGGAATGAGATGTCCCTGTGTGTGTGATGTGTCTATATAAATAAATTCCTAGGAATTTAGAAGGCCACATACATGCACAGACCTGTGTGCATACTCAGATCTGAGCAGGACCTAAGCTCTCACCTCTGAGTAACCTTGAAGCTCTGTACAGGCAGAAAGTGAAGGAAGACTAGGGTAGAGCTGTAAACTGCATGGCTGAGTGTTGAAGGCTTGCCCCAACATGGATACATGGCCCCTTGGCCTAGACTGGGAGACATTCTATCCAATCACTGAGTGACTACTAAGCTAAGAGAGCAGAGACTTCAGTGCCCACAAGAACATGAACTTGAACTAAAATTCAGAAAATTATACAACAACAAACCCTAGGGGATGGGGGAATCTGTTGGCAGAGTTGCCACATCATATTATTTAAAATACCTGCTTTTCAACACAAAAATTAGACATACAAAGAAACAAGAATGTGTAACCCCATTCATTGGACAAAAAGAAGTCAATAGAAACTGTCCTTGAAGAAACCGAAACACTGGACCTACTAGACAAAGACTTTAAATCAGCCATTTAAAATATATTCAAAATACAGGAAACCACGTATAAAATAACAAAGAAAACATGAGAATGATATCTTGCCAAATAGAAAATATCGATAGAAATTACTTTAAAGCAAACAGAAATTCTGAAGTTGAAAAATATAACAAATTAAAATTTCACTAGAAAGGCACAACAGCAGATTTGAACAAGCAGAAGAATCGGCAAACTTGCAGTTAGGGCAACTGAGATTATCCAGTCTTTGGAACAGAAAGCTTCATGAGGAAATATGAACAGAGCCTCAAAGACTTGTGGAACACCATTAAGAGTGTCAACATACATATAAAAGAATGCCAGAGGGAAAGACAGAAAAGGGGCAGAAAAAAAAGTTAAACAGTCTCCAAATTTATCAAATTTCTTGAAAACTTCCCCAAAATGTGCATTAATCTGCACATCTAAGAAGCTGAACTCTACGTGGGAAAACTCAAAAGTGATCCCCACCTAGATAAATCAGTTAAACTGTCAAAAGCCAAAGAGAGAATCTTGAAAGAACAAGAGAAAAATTACTCGTGTACAAAGAATCATCTCATCAGAAACCACAGAGGCCAGAAGACATTGGAGGACATTCTTGGAGAACACAGTGCTTTGTAAATAACTCAAAAGTGTCGAGAAAAAGCCCACAAAATCAAGAATTCTGTGTCCAGCAAAAACTAGTCTTAAAAAATGAAGGAGAAATCAAGACATTTCCAGATAAGCCAAATGTTAATGAATTTGTCACATGTCAATCTGCCCTACAAGAGTTCTTCAAGCTGAAACAAAAGAACACTGCAAAGTAGCTCGAATCCACATTAAGATTACTGGTAAAGGGAACCACATGGGTAAACATAAAAAGCAGTATAAATGTCTTTTTCTTTGTAACTTTTTTCCCTCTGATTTAAAGATAACTGTATAAAGCAATTATTATAAATGTTGATGGACATACAATGTATAAAGATGTAATCTGTATGACAATAAAGCACAAAAGAAAAAAGAATGAAATTGGAAAGGAGCAAAGTTTTTGTAGTCAACTGTAGCCCCCAGGGCAACTACTAAGAAAAAAAACAACTTGTAAAAGACATGGAAATTAAAATTGTAAACTAGAAATATCTATTACAAACAAAAGACAATAACAAAGGAATAGAGGAACAAAAAAGACATGACATATAGAAAAATGGCAAGATTACCTTATCAGTAATTACAATAAATGTAAATTGATTAAATACTCCAATTCAACACAGGGAGATCCTTTATTTTAACCCAAACATACCTTGGTTATTTCATCAGATATGCTATAATCCAGGAATCTCAAAAGGGTCAGATAAATGCGGAATTTATTTAGCACAGAAGGCAGCACTGCTGAGAGAAGGCTGTTCATGTACTCCTCCATGTTCGGTGGAATTAGCTGTGGTTGTAAGTGGATCTGGCAGTCTGCCTGAAAAGAGAAATAGTACATAGTACTTTCCAAGTTCTGAAATTAATCTAAAATTTCAGGAGGATGGATGCATTATCTCCACCAGCCCCTAAGGGAATTAAAAATACCATTTATTATTGGGGGGAGGTCATTTTTTAACATTAATTTATTCACACTATATTATAGTACCTCGATAATACTTACAAAAGTTAGCCTTTTCTTGGTTACTTATGTTTCCCCAACAGTATCAACAAACATATAATAAGGTAGCCAGCCTCTAAAAAGCAGCTAATTAAAATGCTTAGATGTTTCCTTAATCATGGAAATTGTAGTCTACATTTTAATCACATTTCCCCCAGATAACTTACCAACGGGCTTTCCTCCTCACTCACAGGAAGTTTTCTCCTAAGTCGCAACTGAACACTATTAACAGAGAAACCGGATGCCTTCTGACAGCATATTTCTCATCATTAAGAGTTCTGCCAGCTCTGTCAGTCACTGATGACTTACCAGGGCATTTCACCATAAAGCATAAAAATAATTATCAGGTGGACTAGGGACACTTTAAAAGGAACTCTGAAATATTTCTCACATAAAACTGGCAGAAAACAATGGGACAGAGGCAATAAGAACAAAGGTGTGGAAATTAATCAGGCAAGTTACTGATAGTTTCTACTTTCTATGCCTAGATGTGGGAGTTACTGCCGCCAACAGCTCTCTGCCTGTCTTGTGATTTGCTGATACCCGATTCTTCATAGATTTAAAGTTTTCATCCCAAGGCAGGAATAAAATAATTCCCTCATTAATAATCAGCAGCTGCAATTCTGAAACAAGTTTAACTTAGTAATTAGCAGTAGCTGAGAGACAAAACAAAAATATATCTTTCCAATATAACCTCCCTCCATTAAAAAATGACTCCTCATACCGGTAGGAGTGATCTTCCCTCCGAAGTAATCAAAACATTAATATTGCAGGGGAATTCCATCTGGTGGTAACTGAAATCATAATCCACTTTCTGCCAAGTTATTAGGTTGCTCAGGGCTGTCACATTATGAACACCTAGAAAAGCAAGAAAATAATTTTTTAGTCCTTTGATTTTAATCACCTAAACAAATAGTTTTGCTGACACTGAGTATAAGACATGAGGTTCCTACTGCTTTAAAACAGTATATGTCCAATTTACTAAGCTAAGTGTTCATTAGGTAATATTTCCCACACCGTATCTAATACCTAGCATCTGGTAAGCAATTAGGCAAAAAATAGGTTCCCAATTAAGTATTACTTTCTATGCGGTATGTTCAAGAGGGCTAAAACAACATGGTAGAACTGCTACCCACAGGGATATGGTTTTGATTTCCTACGCACTTCTACATTGCTTTTAATTCCACCTTTTCCTCTTGAACTTATCACTAGCAGTGTCTTAATTCTCATTTGAGCACAGCTAAAGCTATCTACTTTCTTCTGATCTTACAATGTTCCATAAAGAGGTTAGTTCAAACCATCTGATCTACTAAACTTTTTCCCCCAGAGATTCTGTGAAATGAAATTTTAAATTTCATACTGGGCAGTAAAAGTTTTATTACATCTTTTCTACACTTTTTTTTTTAGGTAACATAACTAAAGACGAAACTTCTTTTCAGCCTTGTTTTCACTACTTGTTCTATCATTGCACTACTTTCATAAAATTGTACAAAACACAACTGATATACACAATTTATACTATGTGTCTTAATTAAATTCAGATGGCAAGCCCTTACCTTAAATATTTCTGAAATGCGAATCTCTCTCTGCTTAGTTACTCCTTAGAAGTCACTACCAGCTCTGGCTTTAACGGGTTAGAAATGCTGGGGAAACATCCACGTACATACCTGCAGTGTCGAGCTGGCCTTGCTCCAGGAGAGTTTCATCGATTACGAGAGAAGTGTTGCTGGGCAGCTGGAGCAGCCCACTGACCAAGCGATTGGCTGTATAGTCTTTGTGGGGAATGAATTTCAAATGGTTCATGTTCTCTATAGTCATCTGTAGACGGAAAGACTACAAAGAGAAATTCTTCAGTGAGCAAGGAACTAAGTTTCCTGTCTTAAGAAAACACATACTTGGGGTTATATGTTTTATATGGAAGAACTTGTCAATTCCCGAGAGAGTAGTCTCATGGTTTCTTGAGCTCTTTTAAGCAAAAACAGTATCTATTTCCTAAATGAGACTTTCATTATGAGCTGCTTGATTCTCAACTGTCTTGTTCAATATTCTTGAAGATAAATTTATTTTCCCAGTGAACCAGAAACAAATATCCAGAAGCTTAAGTTCTTTAACCTACCACAGGGTAACAAAACAGAAAATGTTTATTTACTAATCAAGATGGGGAGAGAAAAGCCTAACTTTCCTCCATGCTCCCTGAATTTAAGTCACAGTCATTCATAGACCACTGCAGATTCTTGAACGAACCGTTTCAAGAAAAACCAAGAAGCAGAGCACACTGAGCTACAGCCAGGCACTGCAGGTCTCATTACTCGTTCCACCGGGCTGCATGCCGCCTCCTCAGCCAGTCTTAACAGTAAAATATGTCAAAACCATCCGCACCTCCTCCCAGCTCCCCAAGCCCACCACTCCCAACCCCCCGCACCCTGCTGTGCACTCCACTCTGCTCTTCTCCCTCTCTAGCCTAAACGGCAGTACGGTGGTGGCGGTGAAAGCTGGCGTGCGGGAGAAGGGTGTCAAGAAAGAGGTAAGGTATCATTTTCAAAATGGAGAGGACTTTCGTACTTTGGCTTTGTTGAAATAAAAGAAAATGGGAGAGGGAGGCCACATTACAGACACAAGCAAACCACCTGTAAAGAAGCAGAGTCTGTGGAAACAAAAGATGGCTATGAGCAGGGTCCAGCTCCACATAAGCAGGTTACTCATACTCAATCTATTGTGAAAACTACACAAGATACTAAAGAGGCAAGTGTTCAGATGCACACAAAGGATACCAAATTACACAAGTAGGCTTGTATCAACTAAGAGTATAATTTTGAGAGTAGCTGTAATTGGGTTCACTATTAACATTTACAGAATTTCTGCTAAGGCAACAAAAGTGAAATGTTTAGGGGCAAGTATATTTTAAATTATGGAGGTTGGCAGGCTTTGTTTCCTTATAAAGACATCTACTAGAATCTCAAAGTTAAACATCTGGGCTGAATGAAAGACATTTAGATGGATTTTTCAAGTGTGCTCAGATTTGTAATACATAAATTTATATTGCTCTTACTGCTGGAACGAGATGCTGAATAATTCGATATAAGTGCTCTGTGAAGGTACTATTCCGCGGGCAACCACTCAAGTTAACTGTAAATTTTCCTAGTGGAAGAACGTCTCTTCTTGTATATCTAGAAAAAACAGATATCAACCAATAAGATACTCAGGTGATTTCCATCAAAAAGCAAACATGGGAAAATGAGCTAATAGTATCGCTAAAAATAGGTTACTCTGAAGTTGTTTTATTTATCAGAATGGCAATAAAACTAACAGCTAATACTTCTATGAGTGCTGACCATGCAAGGCCCTGTTCTGAGTGCTTGAAAGCTTTCTCATCTAATCCCCAAACACTCTGAGGTAGGTACTAGTATCTTTGTTTTACAGGTACTAGTATCTTTTAGGTGACAGGGCTGAGCTCACAAAGTCTCCAGGGAGTAGGAGAGTTAGGTTTTGAGCACAGGTGGTTGGTTCCAGAGTCTGCTCGCAGCCATTCTCTATTACTGTCAAATCCTAGTCGAACAAAGACCTACGGTACAAAGATATCTACTGCAGTGTGGTTCAGAACAGAGAAAAGGTAGGAAAAGGTAACATTTAGGGAAACAGTACAACTGTCTATAATGAAATACTGTACAGTCATTAAAAAGTTCATCAAGAAATAATTAATGGCTGTGACTGAACACACATAACCTGACGGTGGTATCCAATTAACTCAAAAAGAGAACACCACACACAGAAAGGAAAAAAAGACAGTTTACTAGATATTAAATGGTAAGAGCAAGGTATGGATCTGAGTTTAGACTATAACTGAGATCTGTAGAAATGTATATATATATGTAAACTAAATGACACGAACATGCACCAAAATGTGTTAGCTGAGATGATCTTTAAGTGGTGAGATCACAGATGATCTCTATTTTCTTCTTTATGTTCTTGGAACTTGTTGAAGCCACACATTACTTTTAAAATCAGAGAACATAGAACTAGAGTGAAAGGAAAGAAAGGAGTGCTCATGTCCACACATAAATTACATGTGCACACAGCAGACCTCGCTGTTAGGCAAAGAGCCTTGGGATGTATAAGCAGAGAATTCAGAATGCAAAGAGGATAACACAGTTCATTTTACTCAACAGCCAGGTCCTTTATCTGATTCTGGCCCCTAAATTTAAAGAGGCCATCAAAATGCTCAATGTGAAACTGAGAAAAGGTGGGAAAAGGACCTGGTCTTTGATTTGGTCTAACACTTGTTACACTGAACACACACATACCACTTGATGGCAACCTCAGAATCCTTCCTGCTCTTCCCCCTTCAACAAAGCACCAGTGGCCTTATCCCACCAGGAACACAGCACTTACACTGTGGAGATGAGATGTAATATAAGGTATTCAGCAGCCAAGCTATCTCCCAAAAGGGCATGAGTGAGGAACCCAAGCAGCTCTGCTCTGACGGGAGACAATTCGGACATGAAGGCTGAAACACCTAGAGGAGGGAGGAAGAGCAGACTCAGAGTAAACACACCGGCTCCTCTAGGGTCAGGTTAGAGAGATAACTCTGTGGGAAAAAGCCCTAAAGCCAGCAGACGACTAGCAACGACTTGTCAAGATCGGTCAGTAAGTGGTGCCAATCCCCAAAATAAGACAGCTTGTGTACTTTTAACCCCCGCCCCCCCCCCCCATTTTAACGAAGCAAATTAACCTAAAAGATAACAGGGCAAAGAAACAGTGATTATTCTGATGAGTGAGGACCTGACTGACTTCCACCGTGAGCACACGTCACAGGCAACTCCTGACACACATTGGGGACAACAGTCTCTGAGTCACGAGGCTTTAGCACTTACACTTACAGGTTTTGCTCTCCTCTTTATTAAGGCAAGCTGGCAATAACGGATTGATGTGCTGCAGCTTCTGGGCTAAAACCACATGAATTCTTGGCACTAATGATGCAGGAGGGCTGTGCACTCTCTGTTCTTCGGCTGTGTCTGCGCACTCCATCGGGTCCAGGAGCGAAGAGGCATCCCTGCGGAGAGGGACAGCGCTTGAATTCATAGGCACAACAGGAACAGAGATGCAAAAATAATGTACATCTCTGAAAAAAATGAGAATTCAAGCCAAGAACAGTTCTACCTGTACATCTTAAAGAACAGAAAATGGCTCCTCACTGGTGACCTCACAGAGCTCAGGCTGGATGGATGACACGGTGCTATAACGTATTTATTCCATTCAAGAAAAGTAATGTCTGTACTCAGTGTGCGTCACTGTACTACATGGGATACAGTAAGTCTACTCATTAGATTATTTCAAAACAGATACTCTTTCTTGAGCTATCAGCTGGAACATCAAATGTCCCAGAAGGTCTCAAAAACATGAGTCTTTTTCTCAAAAGCCATCAGGTACCCATTATTCAAGCATGTGGAAAATCCATTCATCTCTATCCTGCTAATTGTTAATTATTTTAAAAAAAAGGAACAAAAAGACTCACCTTTCATCATTATTCAGTATACTTAGCACAGGATCCACGGAGAGTATGCCATATAACTCAAGAACATCATTAACTTTGAAACAATCCCAGTCCTCATAGACCTAATAAGAGACCACATGACATCATGTTATTAGGACTAAATAACACCAAAAAGCGTAAGATATTAGTCTTAAGGAAAGTAATAACATCGTAGAGTCCTGTAGATCAGGACATGAACCATAAAGCAACTCCTTTACTTCATAAATTGAGACCAAGAGCAGTGAAGTGCTCGCCTGAAGGCATTCTTCTAGTAGCAAGGAAGTTAACAGCTAACGCAGGACCCCGAATCCCAGCCTGCCTGTTGTCACTGCAGCACATTACAAAGGAAGGGCTTTCCCCAAAGGATGGTGGACAACCACAACCAGAAACACGCATCATCTCAAAGCCTATCACCACACCTAAAGGAGGGAAACAGGGTTTTTAGCTTTGGACTTATCTGCAAACCGTGCAATGTTAAGAGGATGAACAAAAGCAGACTGGCCAGGAGGTTTTTCACTAGAAAAAACAAGCTCTCAAAGCTGTGTATCATGATGGCCTTTAATAACTGTCAAGCCTCCTACTGGTGAGACCCAATATAAGTATGGCAGGAAAAATACTGGAATTCTGGTCCTTGTGTGACGTAAGTAAAGTGTCATTAAAGTTAAAAGTTAAAAAACCAAAACAAACAAACATGGAAATTCTCAAACGATCATTTCTGAAACGTGTATCACTTGTTAACCTATCAGGACTGAAAAAGGAAGATAAGCAAAATAAAAGAACTATTAATGTATTTTTCTTCTATTTTAAATACAAGTGAGAAATGGATTTGGGTAAGAAAAGGAAGAGTGGTGAAAATAAAGTAGATATTAGAAAGTTAGACATAATATAGAAAGGAAATAGACATGAATTTCTGTGACTGAAGTATTCTTTAAAATGCTATGGTAGATGGAAAAATGGACCTCCCAAAGATGTCCACATCCTAATCCCTGACCTGCAAAGATGGTATTTTATAAGCAAAAGTGACCTGCATAAATTAAGGACGATGAGATGAAAATTACCCTGGATTATCTGGGTGGACTTAATCTGATCACATAAGCCCTTAAAGTTGGAGAATCTTTCCTACTATGGTCAGAGGGAGATGTGACCTCTAGAAATAGTAAAAGGCAAAAACCAACCAACCAAAAAAAAAAAAGTCTCCCCTAGAGCCTTGAGAAAGGAATGCAGCCCCGCTGACACCTTGATTTTACCCCAGGAAGACCCATGTCAAGTCTGTTAAGTTCCCACCTAACGCCTGAAAATACATTTTTGTTCTTTTAAGCCACCAAGTTGGTGGTGATCTGTTACAAAAGCAACAAGAAACTAACACAAATGCTAAGAGATTTCCATTTTAACTTCTGAGACAGACCACGTCTATATCAATGTCAGGTCTGTGAAAGGTTTACCTTCACAAGGCATGCAGGGCCCTTCTCTCCTGGCAGTGGGAAGTTCAGGTCAAAAGGAGAAGAGAGGTTCAGGGAGTTCAGTTGTTGTCCAGTAGAAGCTTCAGTTTCTAGACGTTTTGGCTCGCCACACCACTGAAGACCACCAACACTCCCTAAATTCAAAAGAGAACACTGTACTCAGTCATTTCTAAGGCCTTCTGCAGATCAAGAGCCTTTCAAGTTTGATATAAATGATGCTCCTAAGCTTACAAACTTCTTACCATTTTTAAGGAAATAACATACTAGGCAAGGCCCTTGTCTGACTTATAAAGAGAGCAAAGATTATTATGACGTGGAAAACGTAATCACTGTTTCTCCTACAATAAAATGGCAAAATATTCCATCAAATTTCCAGTGTACTTTTAAAAGTTACTATTTAACATGGTTTCTCTGACATCTCTGACCTAAAGAGTACATGGTCTACTGGCAACAGAACCACCCTAGTAGAACACACAGTTTCTACTTATAAGCAGAATAAAACCACATAGCACTAAATTCACTTACCAAATATTTATTAATATCCACCATGTACCAGGAATTAGACTAGTGGTTGGGGATACAAAGATGATTAAAAGAGCCTCCAGCCGTGAAATCAGTTTAGGGATCCTAACTAATTAGAATCAATATGTCACCTGCCATACCAAAGGACATTGCTTGGCAATAAAAAGAAATGAACTGCTGACATGCAAAACAACTTGGATGGATCTCAAGGGAATTTTGCTGAATGAAAAATGTCAATCCACAGAGTTTACATACTGTAAGATTCCATTTATAGAACATTCTTGAAATGACAAAATTACAGAGAAGGAGAACAGATTAGTGGTTACCAGGGGTTAATGACTTGGGGGAGAGGGAGCAGAGGCAGGAGAGAGGTGTGCATTCATCACAATTTCCTGACATTTTCAGTCTTACTAAATTAAACAAAAGCACCACTATTCTGAAAGAAACTAATAATGTTTTCGGATATAAATAAATTACTTTAAAGATAAACCACTATGTTTCCATATTACTTGAGCAGAGATAAAAATGAATATAAAGAAAAAGACCTTTTTTCAGCTAATCACTTGAGGCCCTTAAAAACTGAGAGCAGAGCAGCCACTTCGCACTACGTGATGCCTAACTGCAGTCTGACCAGAGCACTGTAAAAACTCAAAACTGTCTACAGATCTGATAACCGTGAAAGCAAGGTTGTAAATCATTGCCCACTCCTAATCTAGAGCTGTATTAGATACCAATTCACTCTGAAAACAAAGTGAGTGAGCGAGAAGCCTACAGAAAGCCTGCAAGCGCACACTACCTGCTGGTCTGGCACCTGCATGCTGGTCCTTCTGCTTACTGGGCTGCAGGTCCGTGTCTTCATCATCTTCGTAGCTCCTCTTGTGACGGCTGGGAGTGTAAGATGTTGAAGGGCTGACTCGAGCTTGGTTTGCATTAACATAGGCGTTAAACAAAAGGTTAAGAAAAAAACCACTATGTACTGAGGACTATCCTAAGTAATGCTAATTATATGACTAATAAAAGAGTAAGCATTTGTCAATTTGCTTAAAACAAAATTGTATTTTTTTTAAAAAAGCCTAGACTTCCAGTTCTGGTCACAAGAGGCTAATAGCTTGATCTATGCCCCTTACAGCTGCTGCAAAGACACGAAGCAGCTATTTTCAAGCAGCTATTTTCAATCAGACAACAGGGAGCAGAAGGTTATGACCCTTGAATGAGGAGTGATATACCGGGTAAACTCCACTTTATCCCCAACTCCCTCTTGGGGGCATTTTCTAAATTACAACAAAAGAGAAGGGAGAGAAAACACAGCACATAGTTCAGGGCTGCTGAAGCAACTAGAATCTGCAGACCGGTACTAGAGGGGAAGGAGTTCCCCTGCAGGACCCAGAAATCTGTGCAGGTTCCATTGGGGTCTTTGGCCGAATATAAAATGGTGGATGCACAAGGCAAGATTCTTTGAGGCCTAGCGGAGAACAGGTGCTGGTTGGTCAGGAGCTAAATGGAGGTTCTGGAAGTTGTACAACACTTAGAACTGGACCCCACTGAACATCCTGGGCACTGAGGTGAGACCCAGAAATAGCACATCCCATAAGTGAGAACTATGTCCCATACAGCAAGGGCCGCTCCAAACCCACCTTCACAAATCCCAAAGCCAGGCCTCGACATTCAAGAATAGGTAAAATGAAGCTATGGCGAAAAATCAGGACAGCGGCCGCAAGGGAGGGGAGTGGGGACTAGAAAAAGGTACACGGGAACTTTCTGGCACAAGTTCTTCACTTTGACTGGGGTATAAAAACACTGACGTATACTCTTACATTAAATCTATGCATTTCAGCATATGTCAACTATGCCTAAAAAATATTACTAAAAAAATTAAATAAGAAAATAAAAGATGAGGATGTTTCCACAATCGCCTTAAAAAATTAGAATTAGTTGTAATTTAAAATTTTACTTATCATTGTAATCTCCTTTTCAATATACTTAAGTCTACCTTAACCTTTTTAACAGTACTTCACTATAGGAATGTACCACAATTTTATCATTTCTCAGTGATGAACACTTAGACTGTTTTATAGCCGTGTTTTTTCCCAAGCTACCTAAATTATGGTCTTTTCAATTAAAATAATCAGGGACCACTTAATACATAAGTAAGTTCAGATAAAGGATATTTCTTTCACCCACACAGATTCCCCAGGCACTGGAACACAATAGAAAGTCTGTCTTTCCAAAGTGGTAGTTCGTGGAGAGTTTAAATCAACTTCTTGTTGAGGCTGTGATGACATATACACAAAAAAAGTATTTTTAAAATTTTATTAAGAAAAGCATAATTTTAAAAAAATTAGCAACTACATTTTCATGTTATTTATAAAACCAGCGTACATATTTCACATTGAGTTAACTGAATTAACAAGCAGCTACTAAATCTAAACTATCATTTTTAAAAACAAAACGGACATAAAATCATTTCACATGCAATAATAAATGTACTACCTTCCCTCAAATCCATAATGCACAGCACCCTACCTTACAAAATTAAATCCTTTTAATAAACAAACACGGTGCTTTATTTCTTTCAAAGACAAAGCACCTGGTAACCCCACATCTTTCATAGGAAATGTATCAGAATCAGCCTATAAAAAGGAATTTAGTGAAATACTCATTATGAGGTAGCTCTGAGATGATATCCAAGACTCAGCTATTATTCCTCAAAAAAGCACATTCTGTGTTTCATGTATGCTTAGAAAAGTGCTAAGAGGTAAAGGACTGTAACATTCAAAAATTACGTTAATACATTATTTTATAGTACAAAAAGAGCCTCTTAAAAGTAAGAAAGATGTATACTCCATATTGTAGGGGAAAAGAGATGACTCAAAAGACATCAGGTTTGAGCCTGAGATAATATGTGTAAGCTGGGTTTTCTGTCTTCTTTCTTTCCAGGCCTGAAGTCCTCTTTCCTGGTATGGTACTTCTATGAATGACTCTTTAGCCACATGACACAAACTGTGTTTGCCTTAGGTGGTCTCACAGATGGACAGTCACACCTATTTTATTTTCCTATTTCCAGATGCTGAGATGACTGTGCTACAGTGATACTGTATTACTATGTACCAGAAAAAATGGTACATAAAATATTCAAATATTAGCCTAATATGAGACTTAGGGCTCCTTAAACAAAGGGATGTGGCAAGCATTTAAAAGTTGATTCGTCAGACTTGGCAATACATCTAAAGGTCATCATGTGTAAGATGAAACAAATTCATTTTTCATGAGTCCATTTCTCTAAATTGTAGGAAGTTACATTTTTGCTTAACAAAATCTTTTCGGCCACCTTCCAAATTAGGGTTGTCCTTTTGTCCACGTTGGGTCACTCAACTAGAACACTTTATTCAATGAGGAACAACAACTGTGATTGAATGGGCTAGGATCAGACTCTATAAACCAATTTCCTGAGGTTTGAGTAAATAGCAGTCAGACTCCCAGATGAAAAAAGCCCTAGAAAACCTGATTCAACTAAAAGCATGGATCTGCAAAGCACAGAATTAGACCCAGACTGAGGTCCCACCTTTCTGAGGCCCTGCCTAAGCACACCTGCCTACTCAATCCCCACCTGTGACTCTTGTTTTCTTTCCAAAAATTGACAGTTACTGTCTGTGCTTCAATAGGACCAGATGAAAAACACAGAAAGAGCAGAATATGGGAGACTTTTTGATTAATATGCTTATTTTGACACGCTGATTTTTTTAATTATTAAACTAGAAATAAATTGTCAACTTCCCCCAGTTACAATGCCAGGTATGTCGAATAGGTTTCTGAGGGCAGTTAAATTTTGCATGTTGTTCATGAGCAGAAACGCATTTTTTAAAAATGCAGACCTACTGTGTTCACTCTTGTGGTAAGCTTCTACCTCAAGACTGTCCCTTTCACAACTGTAATCATACCCAGTACTCTGCCTTCTTGCCTCTCCCATTACTGACATGTAAGAAAGCACCTACTGCTTCCTTTACCAGAGAGGGTAAGTTTATTAAAAACCTTCTTCCTCCCAGGAAAAAGGGACAGAACTTGATCAAGTTTAATTAAGCAAGTGCTGAGCCCCAAGTTAATCTTCCACTTCCACTTCTTAAAAAATTTATCATAGCCTGTAATTTTTTAACCAAGTACATAGTTACTGGGAAAAGAAATAAATTAGTTTTATCATTTATAACATTCCACCTTCTAAGAGATTTTTAGAAAACCAAAAATATAACAGAGAATAACATAAGGACAAAAGCATTTCACATGACTTCTTAGAACTTATTTATAAACAAGATAAATTTAAGATCAACCAAAAGAAAGTAATAAATTCTCTGCTTAGGAAAAAATCCTTATTAAAAATGTTTTATAGATCTTAAAAAAATACATACCCCACATTCTGCTACATCTCTGTATTTTCCAAAATGAAGAACCTATGACCCAAACAAAGGAAAACAGTATTATAGCAGTAAATTTAATTCAAAACCTTAATTCAAAACCACCATAAAAAACACTAATTATAAACGGAAAGTTCCATGATAAAAAGCCATACATACACGTGCTTTTGTGTTTCGGTTCACCGTTTCATAAACTCCCATGTAAAACTCAGGGTCAAACATATCCTGAATCATGCAGCGAAACTTCACAAAACTGTTAGGTTTCAAATAATGAAGGGGAACCTCATTTAATGATGGTACCTCAAAGGAAAACGAACATGTCAATCAGGTAGCGTGTCTACAAAACATTAAGCTCATCTACACACAGACTCTATCTCTAGACCCAAACCACAACACAGGCACAAAAATCAGCCCCTCAGGCAGCCAATGCTCTCAGTAGTTAATATAACAGAACTGCAGGACAAAAGTACTTCTGAGTTTTTCCCAGTTTGTATAATGACATTTGACTATAATTAAAATAATGCTTTTCGTTCTGAACACTTTTCAAGTAGCAGAAAGGCATCTACTTTATTGAGCTCTTTCTTCTTTTAAGACTTGTACATGCCACCCTGGCCGGTGCGGCTCGGTTGGAGCACCATCATCCTGTACACCAACTGGTTTCAGGTTAGATTCCTGGTCAGGACACATACCCAGGTTGCCAGTTTGAGTCCCAGTTAGGGTGCATGCAGGAGGCAACTGATCGATGTTTCTCTCCCTCTGTCTGTCTCTCCCCCCTCCCTCTTTAAATATCAATAAAATTAATTAAAAAAAAAAAAAAGACTAGTACATGCCCATTCTTATGTAATAAAGCTCTCACAACTACCAATTTTTTTGTCTTAGAAAGTAACAGTCAGTTACTGCCACCTAGAGGCCCCAATACAGAAACATTTAATTGCTTGAATTTAAATTTCAGTTGTAAAAGAGACCAAAATCTTTTAATACATATGCACTTACAGCACTTAAGACAGAAGGCAGTACACATTAGTTTATATATTTTTTTAATTATATGTGGATTACAATTCTACTGAGAGAAACTGGAAGTCAACCCAACCCCCTCCTCCCACAAAGAGCAATAAACTTACCCATTTAGGAGCACTATTTTCCTTCAGCTTTTCCTTAAAATATTCAACTACTTTCTTCTCCCAGTCAGGATTAACTCCATTTTGGGCTGAAAGACAAATATACTTTTCAAAGGTCAAGGTACACTATACAATAATAGACTGCTGCGGTGAGTGACACATTCAAGACAAGAAACCGCCCTCCTCCACCCCACCCCGCAAGCTGGCTGCGACGCACCAGGGCATGCCAACCTCCTGCAGTTCCTCCGAAGCCATTCTGTCCTGAGAACACCCACAGAATGAAGGGGGCACCCAGACAAAGCAGCACCTCAAGTATCCTTTGTAAACACAGCACAATGCTCTCTGAAAATATTTCTTTACAAACTGAAATGAAGAGCAGGGGTTGTTGTATTTTTAAGTTTTGGAATCAATTTTCCAAAAAGTCACATGACTAGCCCAAAGAACACCTGGTCCATTTGTCTGTCCTTATAGGAATACCATGCTGTCTTGATCACTACAGTTTGACAGTAAGTCTTAAAATCAGGTAGCTAAGTTCTTCAAGCTGTCTTATTCTAACACTCAACATTTCTACGTAACTTTGAGAACCAATTTGTTAACTTCTATGCAAGGCCTGCTGAAATTCTCATTAGAGTTACACTGAGTCTACAGCTTAACTTAAGGAGAACTGATATCTTAACAATACTGAGTCTTCCAATCTATGAACTCTCCCATGAGGGATTCTTCCAGACTCCATCTGTGTCTTTTCCCAGCTATGTATCCTCACTATGCCGCTGTAACAAATCTTAGCCATGTGTACAACTATACACTGAATCACACAAGTCCTAGTGACTCTCTAAGGCCAGGGGCATATCAATAGTTCACTTATTTTGACTGCTAAATAGTATACCACTGTAAAGTTGAACCATAATTTTCTCCAATCACCTATTGAAGGACATTTAGATTGTCACCAGGTTTTGATAACTATGAACAAAACAACTACAAATATGTGCATATAGGTTTCTGTGTGAACATAAGCCTTCATTTCTCTAGGTAAAAACCTAACACTAGGACAGTTGAGTGCATGGTAAATGTGTGATGATGATTCTGTTTTCCAGAGTAGCTGTACCATTTTGCATTCCCACCAGCAAGGTATAAGAATCCAGCTGTTTGTATCCTTGCCAGTACGAGGATATTGGTATTGTCACTTTTTTTTTAAATTGTAGTTGTTCTAATAGGTGCATAATAGCTCATCATGGTTTAAATCTGCATTTCCCTAGTGGAAAACAATACTGAACTGGTAAAGTCTCTATTTAAATCTTTTGCTCCTTTTTAAAATTGGGTTGTTTAATGATCATTGTGGGGGGTTTTAATATAACTGGATACAAGTTCTTTATGAGATATATGATTTTCAAAAAATGCTCTCCCAGTTTATAGTTTGTCTCTTCATTCTCCTAAAAAATATCTTTGGCAGAACAAAAGTTTTTAATTTTGATGACGCCCAACTTATCAAGTTTTTGTATGCATTGTGTCTTTGGTGTATGTGTAAGAACTCACTGTGAAACCCTGGTCTCATGGTATAAGGTTTCTTTTGGGGTGATCTAAATGATAGTGATGATGGTTGCACACCATTGTGAATATATTAAAAACCAACGCATTTACATTTTAAAATGGTGATTATAAATTACATCTCAATGAAAAAATTTGCAAAGAAAAAAAGAACTGAAAGCAAAAAAAACTACAAGTGGGTACCTCGGTACGGGAAGAGCATACTTTTACTCTTCATTTAATACCATTATGTTTTTTTGTAATCAAGTGCAAGTCATTATTTAATGAGTTAAAATGCATATATACACCTTTATGCCTTTGGCGACAGCTGCCCAAGCCACTGTTCGCTGAGAACTTTGCCCGGTGGGGAGGCGTGGGCCTCAGTAAACACGGCTGCCTACATAACAGAACGGGGTTCTGGCCACAGATGACTAGTGTGGGGGGAACTTGACTCCACGCTGGGCCAATCAGTTTCTCCAACCCTGGAATTTGGGATTAAACGGAAGGTGCTAACTAGTTAGTATAGGTTGAAATTAAGAACAAGTGAATTTGGGAGCTGTGTGCAGTAGAGATAAAGTTGCTTGGATGCCTGCTAGCTTTCCAGTTCCTGATCCACGCAGCAGTCTCTCTGGATACCAAGCCACCCTCCCTGCCTTTGGATTCTACAGCCTTGTAACAAATTACTCTTTTTCAGTGGCCTACCAAGGGTGGGATGGTAGGAGAAAAACAAGACGGGAACAGACAAAAGAGGGTGAATTGTCTGTTTAGAATCATTCATGGTGACAATAAAAAAGCATTTATTAATTCAAATTTTTAATCAATTCAAGTAAAGAAAATTTCTTTTAAATAAAAAATTATTAAAAGAAAAAGAAGTGTACAAAACTTTTAAAATTTAAGATTCCTGCCTCTGCTTAAGGAAAGCAATTTGGTATGGGGCCTGAAATGAACAATCACTGGGGGACTGACTCATTAGCATTATGCATATAATAGAGCCCAACAGAAATCTGCTGAACTAAAGCATTCCTAAATCTTAATTTAAGCCTTGGACCTCAAAATGTCCTGTATATAAAATCTTTTAGAAACTGGAACTGAAACATTAAAGGCATTTTATGAAGGCCTGCAGAAAAAACTCTACATATGAACAATTGTAACATGGCAGATAAAATTCACAGAATTTCAAAGTTTCTTATCTGAGCCAAGAATAATTAGGATGCTCACAAATTCTCTGAATATAAGGTCTGCCAGGACTATCCTAAGTTTGAGATTTGTGGTCCAGAAACCATACCGATTTATATCATTTCTGATTGGTTAACCAGTCTTTCCCCACTGCCTCTGTTCAATAAATGTTACCAAGCACAAGGTTTATTTCTAGGCAATGAGGATATACTGGTGAATAAGGCAGATAGAGGCCAAGACTCTTCAGAGTCAAAATCCAGCAAAGGAACCCAAGAAACAAGTAAAAATTTCAACAACGAACTTTACATGGTAATTTCCAGGACACATAGGATCCTAGAGTAATCCGTAGCAGGAATACTGACCTTAGGTTCCCAAAGGAAGAGTAAGATTTAGTCAGAAAAACAGAAGTGGGATGGGAAGGGGGGAACAGGCAAAGGAAGCAGCTAATGCAGAAGGCCTAGAGGCAAGGTTCAAAGTGAAAGAACTGAAAGAGGGTTCAATATGAGGGGTGATGTCGTGAAACGGTCTGAGAGCTAGGCAGGGGTGCAACCAAGAAAGGCCTCATAAACTACAACAGACATGTATTACTTTTCTATCTGGGGGGAAAACCAATTTAAAACAATTTCCTACTAAACCAGAAAGAGTCTAGAAGTTTTACACCTGACATACTTCTCACACAAACAAACCCTAATGCTGTTATTATAAAGGTATTCAATATATTCAGTGACAGGAAAATACAGCAAAAAATATATACTATACTTCAGAACAGCTTCTACAAAAAAATCATGACTACAAGACAGTATTAGTTTCTTCTCTGTAAGACACAACCTATATGGGAACAAGACATTCGGGGAAGGGATGCAACACATCAAGGTCTAGGTCCCCACAATTCACAAAATTTTCAAACTACTGTAAAGCCTGTATTTTATATCCATTATACCTTTTCGGTACCATGGTGAGATATGCCCCTTAGGCTCATACACTTAGGAGACAAAATCTGACACAAATACATTCAAATCTCTATCAAATATAAAATCATCTCATTTTTCCAACACAACTAGGGTATTGGGTACTCCTCATAAATAAATTTTCTAAAGATCAGTAACTGGAACTTCACCCATTAAGCACCAAAAGTTTATACTTTTGAAGGATTTTTTCTACAAAGTATGAGTCTGCACCTTGATAAACCAACTGTGCAATTTAGCCTTCACTCCACATTTGGGGGCTATTATTTTGGACATCAATTATGGGTCCAGTACTCACTAGGAACATCAATTACTAGGATTCAGTGGAGGGATATGTGCCCCTTCCTCAAAGTACCCCTGATGGATATATAATGATTTGGGAGGGGGCTGGTTTTAAATATATATACACACACACACATAGTTTTTCATTTCTTCTTCACCAGGCTGTCCGTGTTCACTGGCTACCACCGGCATGTCTAGCCGAGATTTCTTCTAATTTGCTGCTTCTAGTTTCAGCCTGGGAAACCACATAACTAAACTAGTTCAAACTACAGGGAAAATTATAGAGTTGCTGAATCCCTCCCCACAAGGAATACATACACTTCACACCATCAGTTTTGGCTCCTGGGGACTATTTAGCTTCTTAGTGGGCTTAGCTCTCACCAATCTGCTTTAAATGAGCGAAGGCCACTCTACGGCTCAAAGTTCCTTCCAGACCAGTCAGGTCTGCGGGTCCAACGCGGTGATTTCTGGTTGAGTTCGCCTCCGCTCCTAACTAAGGGAGGCGTCAAATGCCCAGGTGACCGTAAACAAGCCTGTATCTTCCTGCCTGTACCCTTGGCAGAAAAGTAGCATTAACAACAACAATTGCAACTAAAATGCACTGAGCTTGTCTGCAGCATTCTAAGCTCTCTCTAGGTCGGAATTCATTTGTTCTCGGCATTTCTGGGTCGGTCTGGCACAGACGAGGTGTGTGTCCGGCAGCCTTTAGAGTCACCCCAACAGAAGAACTAAGCGGTTACACTCAATCTTATCTGGAAAAGGGAGGATGTGTGTACGAGGAGTTAGTGCCAACTTCTGCCGCGAGCGAGCCGGCGCTCCGGCGCACCGGAAGTTTTGAAATATCCTGCAGGCTCCCCAAAGGCAAAGTGCTGCTCCTTCGCCCCGTCGCGGCGGGTCCTCCCGAAGGCTCGGGCACCTCTCCGAGCCCGGCCGCCCGCGGGCTCGGGCCCCGGCGCCGCCAGGCAGGGGAGCGCCGCCGGCAATCACGGCCGGCCGCCCGCCCCTCGCGGCGTCACCTCGGCCGCTCGCGGCTCCCGAATCCGGCAGGTGGGAGGCACCTGCGGCCCGGCTCCGAAGGGGCCGTCTCGACGCCGGCGGCGCAGGCCCGGCGGTCCGCCTGGGCCGCACGAGCCCCCGAGGCAGCCCCGCGTGGGGCCCGGCCCCCGGCTCGGCCAACTCGGCCGCCCGCCCGACCCGCCCCCGGCGCCGCCACTCACCGAAGAAGCCCTGCACGATCCCGAGCGGGTGGCTGAGCCAGTCCTCCCCACACGGCATCTCGCCGACCGGCGTCCCGCGCCGCGGCTCCTCCTCGGGGCTCGGCCGCTCCTCGCCCGCGCCCTCCCACGCAGGGCGACACTGGCGGCGCCGGCCGCCGGGCCTCGGGGAACGGCGGCCGCGACAGCGGCGGCCCAGGCGCTGCAGGCGACGGGAAGGCTGCGCGTCCGGGCCCCTAACCTCCACTTCGCACAATGGCGGGAAATAGGCGCCGCCGACCGCGCCGCTTGCGACCTGGGTGGAGCTCGCGCGGGAGGGGCTGCGGGAGCGCGCTGCGCGGCCCCGCGGGCGAGGGGGAGGGGGGAGGAGGAGGAGGGGCGGGCCGACTGGCCGGGGGGCGGGGCGGGCGGCGGCAGCGCGCCGCCATCTTGGAAACGGGCAAAGGGACGGGCACGTGGGCCTCGGGGAGGCTGGAGCGCGGGGGACCGGGCGTCCCAGGCCGCGCTGGCGTGTCGCTCGTTGACACCCTGTGGAAGAGTGAAGAGGAAAACACCCAAGTCCGATTTCTTCATTCCTGGTGCGGGCCAGGCGCAGGTTGGAGGCCACAACAGCCCCAAAGCACAACTCCAGGGAGGCCTCCGAGGCATCTCCGGGAAAATGCACGGGTGCCGCAGCCTTGGTGCCCGCCCATCTCTTTTTTTCCCCTTAATGGCAACTTTTTTCTCCTCTGACATTGTGCCGCAAACCCTACCTAGCAGCTTCCCCTCCGCCCGGGGAGTCTGGCCCCCCTGAGGGAGGCCTGCATTTGGATGAGGGCGACCTTGACCTGCCCGGGCTCCCTTTGCCGTCGTCCCGGGCCCTGCGGCCAGGGCGCTGCTGCCTCACGGAGAGGCGAGCTCCTCGCTGCCAAGCGCCCGCCCGGAAGCCGGAGACGGGGGGCTTCGGGGAGGTGCCCGCGGAGGGAAGATGGTGGCATCGGCACACGCACAAGGTCAAATCTGTGGTAACCTTTTCATGAGGAAATTTGGAAAATCCGTAAGTTCAATGTGTTTTCCTTACGCCTGGAATGTGCCTGAGGAAAACTCCAGTCTCACCAGCTGAAAATAGGGCATGTGAGCAGGAGGAGGATCTGAACAGAGTCTAGAAAGTAGGGAGCAGGGGAAAGAACTGAGCTCGGATCTCAAGCCCTCCTTAGGGCACAGGCGGGTCATTTGCACCGCTCAGTATGAACTAGTTAATTGGCATGCTGGGTTACACACCTGGCTTTAGGTGAGTTGAGAAAACAGTTGCAAATCCAGAGCATTGCCACCATTTTTCTCATTCGTTTAGCAGAGAGGGTTGCCAGGTGCCTGGTATTAAATGGAGAAGTCTCATATTTTAGCTTCATGCCCAGTAATATGCAAATCACAGTCAACTTTTGGACAATATGGGTTTGAACTGCTTGTACTCGGATTTTTTTTCAATAAATATACAGTCGGCCCTCCGCATCCCCAGGTTTGCATCCTCAGGTTCAGCCGACTGTGGATGGAGCGGATAGAGTAGGCAGTTAGGTAGGCGTGAGAAGAGCAGGAACTATGGGCTAGGTACGGAATGTCACCAGTGCGGAAAGGCCCAGGTACCTAGCATTGGGCAAAACTAGGCTGGGACCTCGCCTCCAGGGTGACCTTTCCTCCCCTAGCATGTTGCTGGTCATGTGGTTTAGACCCCCTGCCCTTTCTTATTGCTGGTCTTGTGGTTAGGACCCTCCCCTGACCTTTCGCTCCTGGCATGTCACTTGTCCTGTAGTAGATGCCCTCAGAGGAGGAATAAGGGAACCGGAGAAAAGCCTCATAGGACTCCCATACAAACCCTTGCACAACCACTGCCTTAAGCATTAAGTCCTCAGGACAGTGAGTTCTCACCCACACCAAGTAGTCTTAAGAACAAAGCCTTAGGTCTGTTGAGCACAGAGTCAGAGTTTTGGTCAAACTAGAGATGACATTTAGGCCTCAGTCGTGTTTCCAGCTCTAGGCCCAGAAAAGCAGCAAAACCAGATGGAGTGACACCATGGCTGATATCAGGACCAGATGCAGTGACTAATGACTCCCTCCCCTAGTGCTGACCAATCAGTAGAGACTACACCCTGAAAGAACACACCTGGAAAAGCTAGTGAATATTCTATGGAGATCTTCCCCTGGGTCCTCCCTTAAGATCCCCGCCTTTAGAGAGGAAATAAAAAGCCTTAGGACTGAGGACCCAGCCTGCGATCTTTCTCTCCTGAACAGGACCTTGCCTTTCCCCTTCTCCTTCCCCCAGGCTTGTTCTCTCTGCCTTTCTTTATCCTAAGCAACAAGGGCCCTTCTTTTTTGCTTTTGTAACTCGTTTTCTGAGCCCACACAGCCCAGCTGACTCACCTTTTTTTAGCCTCTGTGACTTTCTAAATAAACTTTCTCTTATACTTTGAGTTCCTTGGCTCTGAATTCTTTCTTTGCTGAACTCGAGTACCAAGAGGTCTGGTAACAATTTGGTGCCATTTCACTGCCAACAACAGTATTTTCAGTCTGGTTGGAAATCCACAATGCAGAGAGCCAACTGTATGCATTGTTCTATGCCATTTTATTTTATTTATTTAAAGGAAAGCAAAAGTTTTTTGAAGGACAGACAAAAGCTCCTGCTGCATCAAGAGGGGTCCTGAACAGGTAGCCCTATGCCCATTTTATATAAGGGACTTGAGCACCTGTGGATTATAGTATGGGGTGGACAGGATCCTGGAACCAATTCCCCATTAATACCCTGGGATGGCTAAAGTTTTAAGGGAATCAAAAGTTATACACAGCCCTGGTCAGTGTGGTTCAGTTGATTGAAGCATAGTTCCATATACTGAAAGGTTGTGGATTTGATTCCTGGTCAGTGTACATATGGAAGGCAACCGATCAATGTTCTCTTTCATACAGATATTTCTCTCCCTCTCTATGTCTCTCTCCCTTACCCTCTCTAAAATCAATAAGCATATTCTCAGGTGAAGATTTTAAAAAATTATGTGCAGATTTTCAACTGTGTGGGAGTCAGCACCTCTAATCCCCCTATTCAAGTGTCAACATGAAAATGTCTGCTTTTAAATCATAATTTCAGATTTACTTTATATGAAATTGCAGCTGGATACCAACTCAGCAGTGGCTAGGAACAGT
Organism: Miniopterus natalensis; assembly: GCF_054644295.1. Taxonomy (NCBI): domain Eukaryota; kingdom Metazoa; phylum Chordata; class Mammalia; order Chiroptera; family Miniopteridae; genus Miniopterus; species Miniopterus natalensis. Next base: position 53,872,500 of record NC_142094.1, read on the forward strand.
TCATTGTTGAGTTTCTCCCTCTGTAGAATATTTAGTGATTAATAAATAATTGCTTATAGAGTTTTATACCTGAAATCTGTTTGGTTTTATTAACCTATGTCACCCCAATAAATTAAATAAATAATTGATCAGATTTTACTTAAAGAGACACTGTGATCCTTATAAAATATAATTATTTTATAATGTGAATAATTTCACCCTCTAATTTTTCTGGGGCAAGATGTTTTGATATTACCAATAAGTAGTTATGAGAACTTAAAAGGCCAGGGAAGGTCCATGAGAGTACACCTTGATGGCAAGATTTTTTTTCTCACCACCAGTAATCATACTTCTGTCTCCACTCCAAGTCTGCATTTTTTTTAAGGCAGGCATTAAGTAACTCTGTCTATAGTAATTACTGAAGACATTGGAAATACTGGAGTGAAAAAAGAAGAGACCATCCTTGCCCTCATAGAATGTACAATCCAGTGAGAGACTTATAACTAAATAATTATTCATTTACAATTATAATAGGTGCCAGGCAAGAAAAGGTGAAGTTCTGTCAGAGGGATGAACTGCTTTATCTACTCTCCGGAGGTAGGATTGTCAGGGAAGGGATAGGATGCTTCAGGGTTTTCCTGAAAATATGACATTTACACTAGGACTGAAACGATAAATGAGAGCTAGGTGAAAAGTGATGGGAAAGTGTTCCAAGCCTCAAGACTAGGAAAGCAAAATACTTGTATAGATTCGGACTGGAACTGAGGAAACTGATTCCAAACAACTGGAGAATTGCAGACTGAACCAAAGACTAAGGACTTAGGTTCTGGATGAAACTGTCTGCCAGCTCAAGGTCATCTAACTGATTCCAAACAACTGGAGAATTGCAGACTGAACCAAAGACTAAGGACTTAGGTTCTGGATGAAACTGTCTGCCAGCTCAAGGTCATCTATCTGATTCCAAACAACTGGAGAATTGCAGACTGAACCAAAGACTAAGGACTTAGGTTCTGGATGAAACTGTCTGCCAGCTCAAGGTCATCTGATAAGCCCTGAACCAAAAAGCCAATTAGACTGGGAGCTCGACACAAAGAGAGCCAAGCTCAGAACTTTGAGGATCTTATCCATTGCCCTCCAAAAGGGCTAGAAAGATATTGAACTCAAAGGGTTTGTGGGGTCCCATGCCTGTGTTTCTTGTTGTCCCCAAATGCCTTCAGACGTTTGCTTCAAATCCCACTGCTGCCACCAAATCTGTTAAAAGAACAAAAATTCAACTGAGTAAATTTTGAAGATCTAATTGGCTTGGTTGAATAATTCATTAATTGGGCAGTATCTTATTTAGTGAATAGGTGTTTCAAGGAGCTTTTATATGCAGGAAGATGGGACAAGGAAGTTATTAGCAAAAGAAAAAAGAATTGTTTCAGAAAAAAAAAAAAAGAATTGTTTCAGACAAGGTCACCTACCTTTTGGGAAAGGGCTGCACGATCTTATCAAGCAGATTACCTCCCTAGTGTTGATCAGGAAATTCCAGACTGATTGGTTTAAGGTTACATTCCTGGGAGGAGCTGAAACTGCAATTAAGTTTTGGTTTGCTGTTCTAGGGGTGAGAGACTCCACCTTGGGCCTGTTTCTTTTTCTTTAACAATACCATGTTTTTTTGTATTCCACAAAGGAAGACTCTCTCAGCTTATTCCTTTATTTGGGTGGATCATCTTCTCTATATGCTTTCTTAGAAAGTATGCTTGGGAGGTAAATAGTTTGGAAGCTGAATTCCATTCCATTTGACCTGTTTTTATCGTTTTGGAACCTTTAGGGATCGTGCTTCCATGCTCTTGCCTATGTCTATTTTCACCTACTGTGCTGGGTACTCCACCCTTTTAACCTGAAAACTTGTATCCTTCATTTCTGGGAATAAAACATTTTTTCCCTTTGATAATTCCCTCTTCTGCATTTTCTCTGTCTCTATTCTTAGCACAACTCTTAATATTCAAATATGAGATTTCTTTGCCTAGCACTCTAACTTTCTTAGGTTTGTCTCTCAGCTTCCATGTTTGTCCTTTGGCTTTACTTTTTGTGAATTTTCTTGTATTTATTTTTCTTCTACTGGCTTTCTTTTTTCTTTTCTTTCTTTTTAAAATCACATTTCCTTTATTCTCTTCAACTAATCAATATGACCACCGGTGACACAACACCATTATTAACATACAACACTCAAAAGTGGGGCCTCTCTTCACTCCAGGGGGTGTTGACTTTATTTTTTGTTTCCCAAATTTCTTTTTAAATGTACCCGATGCAGTTCTTGGTTGCTGATCCTCTTACCCTCCCAAAGATACTATTCATAGATATTTTAATGTTCTGCCTTCCTGTGTGGGCTGCTTCTTCTAAGTTGACTTTTCCTCTTCCTCTTTGTGTCTTGTTTTGCTCTTTTTCATGTTAAAGGATATTTTCAACTAAGTGGAGATCATATTTAAAGTGGGGACTAAAAGGTGTTTGGGAGCTCAGAGCATAAATAGGCCTTGGTTGAGTTTTGTTGTTTTTTGTTTAGTCTATATGAGTTTATTGTTGGAGAAATATTTCAGAGAAACAGAAGCATATCAAGCGAGGTCAGGGCAATAAAGAACAATTTTAAAATATGGGTTTTTACATGTTGCTCTATTTACATGTGGGAACTGGCTTTCCCAACATCAGGCTCAGCAGCTGCACTTGTCTGATGCCCTTTTGCAGACACAGCCCTGGGTGCACTTGGTACAACACATGGAGCAGCAGGAACAGCGGCTTTTTTTGCAGGAGGTGCATTTGTACCCTTTGCATTTGCAAGAGCAGTGCAAATGCAAGTACAGGAACCACCCAGCACAAATTGTTGGGGTTTATTTCGAGCCGAGGTGAGACTGGAGGTCCAAAGCAAGTGGTGAAGCCGTACTTGGGCTAGTGGAAGGTATGTTCTGGGGCTTGTTGTGAGCTTAACTATGGGGTGACCTGGCTGGGCCATCTTATTGGGAAACCCTGATTTCAGTATCTCTAGTTCTTTTGTTCCCATTGAACCTGGGCAGTAATGGATCCGGGCTACCTGTCACTATTTGAGCCAATTAAGCAGAGACAGGGTTGAATCATATATATGAGCATTTATTCCAATATTGCCAGCAATATGGGAGAGCAATAAGGGTCATCCACGAAAATCTGCTCTACTGCCCCCCCACCATCAGTAATCCAGCTGCTTCTGTTGGGTAGGACAAAGATTACCTGGGAAAGTAGGAATCACGGGCATGGGGAAGTAGGCAAGGTATGATGCTAACTGGTTACAAGCAATGCGGCCTGGTGCGGTTGAACGGTGAGTGCCTCCAGGACCCCTGGGTGGGCTCCTGTGGGACCAGATTATAGGCTATGCGGGGGCAGGGATAGCAAAGGGTGGGCGCCTCTGGGGTTCCACTGTTTCGGGAACAGGCTGTTAATCCTCCCTTGTCGATAAAAGGAGTATGGGCCGCATTCCACAGTTAACTCCCACGTCCCGGGGTGTACAATGCTCAGCCAGGTTAGAATGTGCTTTCTCTAATCAGAACAGGACAATCACGGTCAACAGAGCATGGTCAATATTTCTTATAACTATAGTTAACATCATGGTTAACAGGGCATGATTAATATTTCTGTCCCCAGCACCATGACCCAAAGAAGATTCTTCTAATATCCTCCTGCCTAGAGGATAAAGACTTGGCAGCTAGCGTTCTTGGAGTTTAGTAGAGAAATTGGGATGGGGATGGGGGAGAAATTATCTTATTATTCAGAATGTATGATTTTTGCTTAATCTCCTTTTTGTTTTACCCTTTCCAGAAGGGAAAATTTACAGACTTTTTCCAAGAGGTGGGCGGTGGTGGCGGTGGTGGTTAGTATTCCAGTTACTCAAGTCGGGGAGGGCACCTAAGTGCTTCCTAAACAGTTTTAACGAATCCTAACTATAGGACTTCTCTCTTCCCCTTCACTGCCACTTCCAGAGGTGCCTGAGGTAATCAGGCTCTAAACCTTTTGGTGATTATGTGGTGCCAATAAAATTGCCTTTGTGTTTTCCCCATTACTGATTTTCTAAACAATCTAGTACTTGTCCATTTTCTTGATGCTTTCCAAAATGTTGCTGTAGCAGCCTCTCCTCTCCCACTCTCCTCCTTATGGACTTAGGCTTAAAAAACAAACAATCCCATTTGTGTTTTTAACAGTTTCAGGAGGAAGAAAATGAAGATATAGCTGTTCAATATCTAACATCTTTCCTGGGGATTACTCCTATTTCTGTTCATTCCCACTGAAATCACTCTAATTTTAGCCACCCTCATTGTTGAGCTGGTCCACTGCAGCAGCCTGCCAGCTGCTCCTCCTACTCCCAGGCTTGCCCTTTCCTTATTTGTTTTATTGCACTGAAGTTGGAGTGGACTTTCTACAAAGCAATATTATTATTTCTCCACCCTCCTTTACACCCTTCTTTGATTCCCTTTTCCCCTTAACTTGTAAGGCCCTACATCATCTAGCCTTGATCTTTTGGCAGCAAAATGGCACCAGAATGTTACTGGCAATTGGACCTTGGTTCAGCAACCTCAGTACTTGAGTTCTGGCTAAGAAGGAATTCAGAGTCAAGACTCAAATACAAGCAGAAGTTTATTTAGAAAGTCATATAGGTAGAAAAAAATGAGGCAGCCGGGCTGTGTGGGCTCAGGAAACAAGTTGCAGAGGTAAAAGAAGGGCCCTTGGAACTTAGGAGAAAGAAAGTAAGGATATAGGTGCCTGGGGGGAAGGAGAGAGAGAAAGGCTCAGGAGAGACAGAGAGGGAGGGAAAGAGGGCTGGGTCCTCCATCCTGAGGGTTTTCATCTGATCTCTAAAGGCCCATGAGGGAATTCAGAAGGAATGGGGGTGAGGGGTGAGTTATGGAATGAGTGTCTGTTCCCTGCAGGCCAGTCTGGTTCTCAGACCTTTAGACTCATTGTAAGTTGCCACTGCCAATCACAGGACCAAAGTGTGTGACTTGTCAATGTGCAATGCGACATCATTAAAGCCTGATGCTAGCCTCGGAGCCTAGCCAAGCATCAAAGCCTAGTCTTGGGGTCTAGGAACCCTGCCTCACCTCGGAACCTAGCTTTTTCTGGTAACCCCCTCTAAAGTGTTCTCAACATGGACAGGAGCTAGCAGAGAAGAGCTTTTCCTGGTAACCTCTACTCAGGTGTTATTTCCAAGATGCACAGGAGATGGTCGCAAACAATAGCATTTCCTGATTACATGCACTCAGCTGTTATTTTCAAGATGTACAATAGATGGCAACAGAGAAAAACTTTTCCTGCTGACCTTCACTCAGGTGTTATTCCCAAGATGACCACTAGGTGGCAGAAAAGATCATTTTCCTGCCTTAAGGGCTCTGCTCACTCTGCGTTAAAATGAGAATCCAGACCCCTGGTAATAAGCTCACTTTGATATAATTCCTATTTTAAGTCCCTCACATGCTCATCTTACCTACTGCTCCCATTTGGTAGGTGAGGCAGGGACATTTGTTATCTCCATTTTACAGGTATTTAAGCTGAAGACTGATTCTAACATAACTGAGGCCTAAATGGGCCAGAAGGCGGCTGGTGGCTACAGCAGAATGAACGAGGGCGAGCCTGGTCAGGTTGGGTGTTGCCTGGCTGGGTAAATAAGAGTGAAATAATCCTGTACCATGACGAGAATAGGAACCCTGGCCTAGGAAGCGCCCATTCAATGTTTCCTCTTGTTTATTATTACTAGTCCCTGTCTACAGACGAAGGAAACTGAGTTGGCTCTTGGAGCAGGCTTTGCACACGAGTGCTTAAAACGGCTCCTTATGGTTGGCATGTCTCAGAGCACACTCTGTGCAGTGAACAGGCTGGAAACTACCCCGCACTGCCTGCACCCACGTGCCCCGCAGCCATGCCTCTCCCCAGAAACGGGAACTCGGCCCAGCAGCGAGACTGGCGAGGCGAGGTGTGGGGCAGCCCGTCTGAAGGCTCATCTCCGCCTCCACCTCCGCCCTGCGCCCGCGCAGCCCCGGGTGCCCGCCGGCAGCGTGGGGCAGGGCCCTCGTCACCTGCAGGTCAGGCGTTCCCGCACCCCCTGCCCTCCCTGCGGGCCCCGACGCGGTTCACCGTCTGGGCCCCTCCGTCCACAGGGAGGCAGGGCCAGCCACCGGGTCAGGCTGGGAGGGTCACGCTCCACTCTCGCGCTCTCCCTGTGTCCAACCGGGAGGAGCAGCCCCAGATTGGTCCCGTGGAGCCGGCGCGGGCGGCCTCGATCCACAACGCGTGCGTGGAGTGGCCGGGGACGCGGCGGAGCTATGGGTGCGCAGTGAGGCGCGTGGCAGACAGATGGGGCTGGAGCTCGGCTCCCGGAAGGACCGCACAGGAGCACGTGTCGCAAGGCCAGCGACGTCCAGGGGCATCCGCTCGGGAGGCCTCTACACAGGCGCAGATCAGATTCCTCGCACTGGCCAATGGGCAGCCCGGAGGTCTGCACACCCGCCCTCCCCTCGTCTACCCCGGATTCCGGCCGCTGGCCGTAAGCACGCTCCCTACAAGCGTTGGCCCAAAACCGTGACGGCGCTGTCCGCTCTCGCGTGAAGGCGGTGTGGAGGGCTTTGCGCAGGCGTGCTACAGGCGCCCCGCCCCCGCGCCGGTTTCGACCAATCCCAGCGGAGGCGCCAACCGGGCGGGCGCCCCGGAGCTGAGAGGAAATGGCAGGGCGGCCGGGGCCTTCGAGGGCGGAGCCCACGGGGACAACAGGCCAGGCTGGGAAGGCCGGAGGTAGTGCTGGGCTGCGCGGGCCTCCGTCGGGAGCGGGCGGGAGCGCGGGCGCCTCCCTGTCAGAATCCACCGGTGGGGCCGGCACTGGCCGAGCGTGGGGGTAGGGGGGCTGTAATCGTGGGGGTACGGGCTGCACAGAAGGACGTGCGACTGGTGACTGCGAAGAAGGGGTTTGGAGTCTGAGGGGAACGCAGAAGTGAGGGGACATTTTTCATCTTATTGCTTGACTTTTCTACAGGGACTGCGTAGTTACTACTTGGGGGCATTTCTTAACCGTCGTTGAGGGTCAGATGTTAATGCCCGTCGCAAGGGGTCACTGCAGGGAGAGTGACCTCGGAGGCCCCCGCAGGGTGTGCTGGGTAACGAAGTGCTGTGTCTGCAGCTCAGCGGCTGCAGATGGGGCGCCGGGTCAAGGGCATGGAGGAGCTGTGGGTCCTGCTTTTGCCACTTTGAAGTACATTTGGAATTATTTAAAAATAAAGTCAAAAGTAGGAGACACGCTACACAGGCTGTTTTGTGAGATTGGTGGGCTCCTCCCACAGATCCTCGCTGCCTTCCCATCCTGCCCTTCCTGCGGCGAGCCCTGGAGGGTGGACATAGTACGAAGAAGACCCGAAGAAACAGTGTAAAAGTCGTTTTGGGTCCCGGGGAAATTAACTTTTTAAAATATAACCATATGCAGAAGGGTGCGAGCTGAACAGCAGGCAGCCTCCCTGCCCTCGCGGCGCCGCCCGCCGGAGGCTCTGGAGACGCGTGGGGCGCGCTCCGGGCTGAGGTCCGCGCGGAGCCCGGCGGCGGTGGCCCCAGTTCACTGGCGGGTGTTCACGGCGCTTCCCCGCTTTTGACGTCAAGCTAGGGCTGCAGTGTCACTTCACACGCTTTTGAGCAGTTAACTGAGTACACCTGACGGGGTAAGTTCCTAGAGGTGGGATTGTCTTCAAAGTGTTGCTGCAGCCACACTGTCCTCCAGGAGGCCGCGTCGGTTTCCAGCCTGCCCGTGCGCAGGAGCGCCGCAGACCCGCATCCTGACCGCAGACCCTGGTGTCCTCACGCTCCCCCACCTTTACCCACCTGCCCGACACAATATGCTATTTCCATCTCTTAAGGTCGACGTTGTGCATCTTTTCAAGTATTTATTGGCTATTGGTGTCAGTTTTGATTAACCACTCTTTTCCTTTCTCTACTGTCCTGTAGAAATGATTGTTTAGCTTCTCTATATTGATTGATTAGTTGGTTGGTTGGTTGATTTTTTTGAAAACTTTATTATGAAAAAATTTAAACATGTACAAAGTTGAGAGCAAAGTACAATTACCCTACGAACCCACCTGTCAGCGTTAACGATCGGCGTTTGGCAGTCTGGTTTGTTCCTTTCTCCTCTCCCACTCCACTCTGTCATTTCACAGTATCTCAGGCATCAAAGCACATAATCCATAAATACTTCTATGTATATCCCTGAAAGTTACCGAAAGGATAAGTACTATTTTCAGAAAACTAAACACAATACCGTTGTGACATATGAATAATAGCTGCAATAATTATTTTGTTTCATCAACTATCTGACCAATTTTCAAATTTCCCTGATTGTGTCATCAATATTTTTTAAAGTGCATTTGTTTGAATCAAGATCCAAATGTGGTCTGTTTACTGAGAGTGGTTACCATGTCTCTGTAATCCCTTTTAGTCTCCTTTCTCCCTTTTCCTCAAAATTTGTTAAAGAAGCTAGGTTGCTCTTCCTGTGGAGCTTCCCAATCTGAATATTGCTCGTTTCATACCCATGAGCCATTTAACATGTTCCTCTGTCCCTGTATTTCCTCTGAGTTGGTATTTAAGTTGAGAAGCTTAATAAGTATGTGTCATTTTTGGTCAAGAATCTTACAGTGTATTTTTACTCAAGTGTCTCATAATGTTCGTTATCTTTATAGTGATATTAATGTGATTAATGATAGTTGCCTAGGTCTGTTTAATTAGGGAGTAAAAAAAGTGCTTATATTGATTATAAGCAAGTCAATATGAAATATTTTACTGGGAGGCTTCAGAATAACAATTGATTGTATATAGGGAAGCTGTTTGTATTTATATATGCTTAAATGAAACAGTGATTTCTGACTCCCAGTTTCTTATATCCCTCCTTTCTTTTCTTTCATTATTAATCACAACCTTGACCCAGCCTTGAAATGTATCAGCAGTGAGAGTGCATGCCTTCCTGTGCCCTGAGTTTTATTAAGAGGAGATCTGCAGTGTCATTTTACCCTTTCATAAAAGCTGATCATGAAGGGGCTCAATTTATCTCTGTGCAGTGTCCACCTCAAGACAAGGAGCAGGGGCACTGCTCTGGCTGGTGACCTGCCATCAGCCCACCTCAGTCCCAGCCCAAGATTGTGGGATCCTTCCTCAAGCCTCTCACTCCTGCAGGGTTCTGAAATGTTCCGTTTTGTCTCCACAGGGCAGGCCAAGTCCTCACAGAAAATTGAAGGCTTGATGGAAATGGTGAAGAAGTTGCAGAAAGGTCATATGTCTCCTTTATAACTGAGGCTCAGACAGAAGTGGATTCAATTCCAGGCCCCACAGTTCACAACCTTGGGAAATTAATTCATGCACTCTTACTTGTAAAACTTAATTCTTTGAAATAAAATTATAGACCCATGATCCAAAATTAAAGTATAAGAGGATAGCAGACAAAAACGTTTGCTCAGAACAACCCCCTTACTAACCACCCACTTGACTCACTGCATAAAAGAGATTAACGTTAAACCCAGATTTTTGCCTTCACCTCACCTCTGCTACTCTCTGCTTGCTCATCTGGCTCCTCCCAGCCATGTTGCCATTTCAGGGTAGACCTCTGACTGACTGCCTCCCACTTGGAGGGCAGGGCCTGCCCCCTCACTTGATTTAGAGCCCTCTAGAGGCCTTCCCATATCTAAAGAGACATATCCCACTCCTTCAATCTTTAATCCCTTGCCCCTCTATTTCTCTTGACTGCAGTTACAGTCAAGATGGCCTGAGTAGGTATCTCGGTTTATCTCTTCCTTGTCTCCCCTACCAGGAATGTGAGCCCCTGGGGGGCTCCATCCCACCTCTGCCTGCCCTGTCGTCTTCACTCAACCTGCTTTCCTCCCTGCAGCTGGAAGCCTAGAGCCCAGGGTTGAGGTCCTTATTAACCGGATTAATGAGGTTCAGCAAGGTGAGCTCAGGAACTGTAGTTTGTCAGCCAGGAGCAGCTATATGATTTGCAGGGCCCAGTGTAAAATGAAAATGCAGGACCCTTTGTTCAGAAATTACTAAGTATTTCACAACAGCAACCGCAGAGCATTAAGCCAAGCACGGGTCAGTCCAAATGCAGCTATTATAGCCCCAGGTCTGTTATCCTGGCCCTGCTGCCAACAGAGCCCAGCAAGAAGACCTCTGGAAGCCTCATTTTCTTGTTCTGTAAAATCTGGGCTCTTCTGGGTTTGCTTGAAGACAAATGTGAAATGTCACAGTTTGCAAGGAATGGTGCAGCTGGAGGCTGCACTGACACAATGTCTGTTCTTCTCTTTGGCACAGCAAAAAAGAAGGCCAGCGAGGAGCTAGGAGAGGCCCGGACTGTTTGGGAGACGCTGCAGAAGGACCTGGACTCACGTAAGTCTGCCGAGGTTCATTCAGATGTCCCCAAGTCATGCTTGCCTGAACCCAGTATTCCAGACACTCAGCATCCTTGCTGTGGCCAAGAGCCCCTGCCCCGTCTCCAGCCTCAAGTACTACCAAACTCGCCCTCGCCCACTGTGGATAGGAGTGTCCCCTAAACATCCTCCAAGCATACTTCTACCTCAGGGCCTTTGCTAGGCTGTTTCCCCAGATAATATAGGTTTCCTGTTGCTTTACATCATTCAGCTCTCAGCTCAAATGTTCCATTATCAGAGAGACCCTCCCCAGTCACCCCATCTAAAGACAGCACCCTGCCCCATCTGATTACATGCCCCTTGCTGCTTGATGTGTTTCCTCATTCTTTACCCACTTCATATGATGTGTTTATTTTTTCTCTCCTCTCCATGTAAACACACCTGCATTTTGCAGAGTCCTCACAGCCACCCTTTATCAACATCAGGGCCCTTTGGTGCTCACAGAGTGTGTGGACACAAAAGGGGGGGTTTGCCTTGAAGGGTTCATATTTGTTTTTTGGGGTAGGGCTGAACCAAACTGCCCAGGTAACCCTTGGCAAGCCCAGACCCTGAGGGTACAGTAGGTGGTCCTTGATACCTTAACGTGTCACTGTGTTTTCCAGTGAGTGGAGAGAAAGTGCGTCTGAAAGAGATCTTGAACAAAAAGCAAGGTAATTACAACTACACTATCCCCAGGCTTCTGCCTTTGCCACCCTGTAGAAGCTCACTCTCTTCAGACCAGCTGACACCTTTTGAAACCTGAATCAGCTTGCATCCCTCCTGTGGCTTCCACCAGACTTGCAGTAAATGACAAAGTCCCATCACTTGTCCACGAGATGACACATGACCCTGTTACCTCTCCACAAACCTAATGCCTTGACGGTTCCTTTCCCTGCAGAGACCCTGAGGATCCTCCGGCTCCACTGCCAGGAAAAGGAGAGTGAAGCACAGAGGTAAGCACCCCGCCTGGGCCTTGTTCTGCCCTGCCCTTCATTCTGGTAAGAAAGTGAGGGAAATGCATACTGCAGCTCTCCTTTTCTCCCTCTGTCACATGGAAAAGTCAAATGAGTGTCTTCTCACATCAGCTCTCACAGTAGGCAGTCCTGTTACAGGTGTTCTCAGTCACTGGGATAATCATTCTTTTGCTAGAATACCAATTAAATTCTTTTAGCTGCTTTTTATTCTCAGCCTTTCACTCTTTATTTTTTTAAAAATATATTTTTATTGATTTTAGAGAGAGAAAGGGAGAGGGAAAGAGATAGATAGCAACATCAATGATGAGAGAGTCATTGATCGGCCGCCTCCTGCATGCCCCCCGACTGGGGATCACGCCTGCAACCTGGGCATGTGCCCTGACTGGGAATCAGGAATTGAACCTCGATCTCCTGGATCACAGGTCGATGCTCAACCGCTGAGCCGCACCAGCCAGGCATCAGCCTCTTACTCTTTCCATAGGCTTCGTGGCTGTCTATTCACTCACCTGCCCGTCTGTCCCTTCAACTGTCTGTCCACTCAGCCTCTCACCAACCATTCATTATCTTTCCATCCACCTAACTATTTGTGCATCTACTTCTCCTCCTCCAGAAAACTTATTTAGCTCATTTTGTGGTCAGAGGCACCAAGCCCTGGCATCCTAAGATTAGAACTTTTGGGAAATTCAGATGAGATTAATGTGTGTGTGCTTTTGCACTTGACCATGTCCATGTTGATCTCCCTAATTTTCACCAAGATATTTCCAGGGGGCATGTGCGCATGTCCCCCCATGAAGTTTTAGAGAAGGACCTCCCTCTAGAGGGCTAGAACAGGCTTTAGGAGAAGAAGGCAGAAGCCCCACCCCAGCCCCTTCCTGGGGAGACATTTGGAGAGCAAGACTAAGGGCTGCCTTGCCTCTTTCCAGGAAGCAAACCCTGCTGCTGGAGTGCAAGGAGCGAATTTCAGCCCTCAACTTCCAGATTGAGGAAGAGAAGAGCAAACAGAGGCAGCTGAGGTAAAGCCCAGTGCCTTTGGCCTGGGGATGGAGCTGGAATGGATTATAGGTGGGTGTGATAACAGGGATGGGGGTTAAAAGAGGAACTGGCTGAGCTAAGTCTCTGAGGGTCAAGGTGGTGAAGTTGCTCCAAGCAGAGCAAAGAGATGGGCAAGCCCCCCCAATCCAGTATGGTCTACCCCCAGGTTGGATTTCGAGGAACAGTTGGAGGATCTGATGGGCCAGCACAAGAACCTCTGGGAATTCCACGTGAGTCACTCAAAGTCACTCCTCCCACCTTCCCCATCTTCCTTTGCAGAACCAGGCCCCAAATTCAGTCATCCTCCAGGCTTCCTTCCTCTCACCTCCCACACCCAGTGCCTGAGCAAGCCCTCCTGGCCACACGTCAAAATTACCTTCAGTCAGATCCTCACTACCCTCACTGCTACCCGATTCCATGCTCTTTGCTAGTCCTGCCCATCCATTCCTGCTGCCTTCTTAGGGCCCTTCAGCGGTCAGGAGGAATCCTGATAAACCAAGGAGGGGTCATTCATCAAGGAGATCCTGATTATGTTTGGGGATGTCACAGGCATGGGGGGCGGGGGCCTGTCAGTGTTTGCCACCAAGAGATCCCAGCCTCCAAACCAGAAAATAGAATGTCAGGACGGGAGGGCTCAGTGAGGGGTCCGCTCAGAGGGAAGAGGAGGAGCAACAATGTGGGCTGGTAACCAAGTCTCCAGAGGACAGCCTCCTGAGCCTCTCCAGCACAGCACCATAGGTATTGGGAGAAACAGTTCTAGGCAGAGGCAATGGCCAGTGCAAGAGCCCTGAGGCTGGACTGTGCCTGGCATGCTTGGAGGGAGAGTAGTAGCAAGCAAGGCATGCTGAGTCAAGACTAGATCCATGTGGGCTTCTCTGAGGTGAATGGCGGGAAGTGGGAGATGTGCATGGGCCTCCTTTCTACCCACTCAGAGGCCAGAGCAGCTGGCCCAGGAAATTGGCGCCCTGGACAGCAGCAAGGAGCAATTGCTCAAGGAAGGTGAGAACGGGGAAGCCCTGCCCTGCCCTGCCCTACCCTGCCCTGCCCTGCCCTGCCCATTTGTCCCTTCCTGCTACAGAGAAGCTGGTGGAGGCAAAGCTGGAGGATGTGAAGCATCGTCTGTGCTCCCAGTTTGGGACCAAGGGCTGTTCTGCCATCACTGAAGGGCTCTTTCTCCGTAGCAAGGAGGCAGCAGCTGCAGTGTAAGACAGGGACAGGATGGGGGAATGGGACAAAGGGAGGGAGCTACCAGCACTGATGGCCCCACCTTTAGGCATCTGTTTGAAGAGGAGACCAGAAGCGCCCAGGAGCTCCTGGAGGATACTGCCCAGCGCCATGAGCAGCTGCAGGAGGAGTGCCAGCAGCTGCAGCAGAAGAGACAGAAGTGGGCATGGAGCCCCTCCCCGAGTCCATAAGGGGAGGGTGGCTGAGGAAGTCTCTGTCCCATCTCTCTCTCCTGGTCTCTTCACGCCCTCTTGTCCCTCCTCTTCCCCTCCCCCTCCCCTCTCTTATCCATCCCTTTATATCCAGGCTGAAGGAGGAACTGGAAAAGCTTGGAGTGCAGGTCACTGCTCAAGCCCAGAACAAACAAGAGGATGGGGCCAACCCAGGAGAAGCTGTGAGCCCTGGAATCAAGTGGCAGGAAGCAGAGACAGCTTGTGAAAGGAACTGGGGGGGGGGGGGGGCAAGGAGGGGATCCGGGGAGTCCTCAGAGGATAGTCTTCAGGGAAGGGCATTCCCACAGGGACACAGCCAAGGCAAAGGTATAGAGGCCGGCAGTAGTGGGGTGGGAAGGGGCAGGCCCCAGGGAAGGTGTGGGTACAGGGATGCATGGAGGATTCCATCTCAGACCCTGACCTCCCACAGGCCAATCCAAAGCCCCTCGGAGTCAATGAGGAGAAAGACCCAGAGCTGCCCACGGAGCAGGGCCTGATACCCTCCTAGGCGGGAGGTCCCACCCTGCCCTGGAGCTTATGCCTGTGCTGCAGGAAATAAAGGCAGTATTTCTGTACAGCTGCCTCTGCTTAGTCCATGCTAGGGGGATGGGGTTGTTCAGCCCAAGAACCCTGGCTCCTGGAACTAGGTGAAGCCTTGGCCATACTCTGCCTCTTGGCCTCAGCGGGCATTCAGTACTTCCCTCACCTCACACGTTCTGGTCTGCTCATCTCCAGGACCCACTGCTCTGGGTCCCCAGGCAGAGGGATGCAGGCCTGGGACCTCCCACAATAGGCCCAGGGGTTCTTAGAACCCACCCTGTGATTGTTTCTTCCATTCCTTATTCAGGTTTGGACTACACAGAATCCCAGAAATCCCAACAATGAGGACCAGGATGCTGGAGACCTCAGCCGGTCTGTGACATGCCCACAGCCCCACTGATTGAGAAAAAGAAGTGTAATTAGAGGTCAAGTACAGTTTGTGCTCTCATGGGTACAAAATATGTAACTGAGACCCTTGTTACAAAAGCGTAATGTTAGAAACCCTTAGTGCGCTGGGAGTCAGGACTATTATGTGCTTCTGAGGCATGTTTCAAATTCACCAAAATGTACCATCCCAGTTAAGGGCAGTCTTGGGGGTCAAAGTCTGTGCTCCCGGGTCAAAATACAGTGAATTAAGTACAAAGAGGTTCCTTGTCTTGAAAGGCTCCCACACCCAGGTAGGACAGCCAATGGTGGGGTTGGAGAGAGACCCACACAGGCCCCCAGCCTGAAGAACATTGTGTCCATGGGAGAGGAAGAACAGGCCTCAGTGGGAAGTTCTCCAGTCAGTTGGAGAGCTGAGGCATCAAACCTGAAACCCAGACTTGTTTTTCCTGCTGACATGGATCAATCACACCTATGTTACACAGGAATGGCAGTACCCCGTCCAATTGTGCGTCTCAGGAAGTTAAACAACATATTCACCTGAAGGAAATGGAAACATCACTTTTAAAAGCTGCAATTTGACTCAGCCCATGAGTAGAACTACAGGGATGCATGGAGACTTCCATCTCAGACCCCGACCTCCCACAGGCCAATCCAAAGCCCCTCGGAGTCAGGAGATTTTGTAGATTTAGTTCACAATAAAAAACAAAAAACAAATAAGTAGTTCAATTGATGAGTAAAAGGCCATGGACAACATGCAATACCTATTTATGTAAAAAAAAAAAAAAAAAAAGATGGAAGGTAACTTTCTTTATACTCATTCATGATGTGTTTAAAGCATTTCAAGTATATTCAAATACTGTTTGCCTACTGGAAGTTCTAGACAGTGAAAGAGGAAAGAAAAGGCATGAGAATTTATGCCGATGTATTTTAGAAGTGAATCTACAGATAAGTTATAGAATAGCTAGATGTATATATGTTTGCTAAATAGAGGTCAATATTTTTAAAAATCTAATTGATGTGTAGATATCAGGGCACAGGACCCAAAATAACAATGCAGAGAAATCTATAGTTTATTGGGGGGAGAGGTGCGCACTGTCTGGAGGCTCTGCATCCCTGCCTGCTCCGCCTCACAGCTGAGAGCAGCTTCCATCGCGCCTGTTTACCATCTGCAGAGCGCACCAGAGCGCACGCGGGCGGGAAAGGACAGTTTGTAATCGGTGGGATGCTGGCAAACCCTCTCACAGTGGGGCTGGGCTCAGTATCCTTGGGTCAACCAGACACCTCAAGCTAAAGCGCTGCAGAATAGTGGCGAGGAAGAGAAACAGCTCCATGCGAGCCAGGCTGCCTCCACACACATGCCTCTCTGCAGGGACAGCAGGAGGCATGGGACGGGTGAGAGCCAGGTGGGAGGAGGCTGGGGCAGCTGGCATCCTAACACAGGCTGGGCCCTCTGCCCATTGAAGGGAAGCACAGAATGGATTTCAGGATAAGAGTGTCAGTGACACAAGGACCAGCCTTCACGCACCTCGAACACCAGGACCCGGCCTGAACCTACAGGAAGTTGGCCAGTGATGGGTAGATTCTTAACTTCCTGCAGTAAAGCTCTCACAACATGAGTGCAGGAGAGACCTCACAACCTGGGTCCAGGTAATTTTGAGAATGCATTTATTAAAGCTGGGGACAGAAACCAAGGAAGGGCTAAGGATGGGAGAAGCAACAGGAGAGAGCCTAGGTGGGCCTGCATTGGCTCCCTAGAAACGCTGTAGGAAAGGAGAGGCCACGCTGGGCTGCATGAACTCACTGAGAAGTAAAAGTCACAGTGACAGAAGAGAGCCAAGGCGGGCTGCCGTTAGCTCATTGGAAAGTGAAAAAGGGGGTCCTGGGGACAGGTTCAGGGGGTAAGCCTGGGACAAGCTGCCACTGCCCACTGCTTCCCTGGTTGTGAGTCTCATGGGGACCCTTAGAGTTTAGGAGAAAGAGAGCAGAGCTACACAACGAAGGGGGAAAGGTGTGGGTGAGCTCCAGAGACAGCGTGCACTGGGTCCTTTGTCTTAGACGGTTTATCTCTCTCTAGCCCACAGGAATCCTAGGCACGGTCCGGGGGAGAGTCTTGACAGAACATTCATTAGTTTTGCAGGTGTGCCCTTTAATATGCTGACTCATCAAAATGTGTGCGGACGGGGGTCTGGGTTAGTCTCTAGTTATTTTCACTTTTAAAGAACTAATCCAAGAGGGACCGGGACTGAGGCCAGCCTGCCCTGAAATGGTCTGGGACGTGTAAACAATTTGCTCCTAAGTGTCCTTGGTTAGCGAAGATAAAACCTCATGATTCATTAGCTGGCTGTCAATTGCTTAAACTGTTTGGCCCTGTTTAATAATTTTGTCTGCTTCCCGCCTTCTGCTTGCCCAGGAGTCTCCCTGGCTTCTCACTCTCCTGCCTGAGCTCACGCATGTCCCCTGGGACACCTCGCAGGGCTCCCTCTAGGCCCCCGTGGGCACAGGCAGCGGGACACGTGACCCGCGCTGTCTCTCAAGTGTTTAACCCATTTACGCCCTTGCCAGCGTGTCTCAGTGGTCCTGTTGATTCACAGCCTCTCCAACATTTAATACTAATAGAGTTCTTCATTTTTGCACATCTGGTGAGTATAAAATGCTATTTAACTGTGGCCCCGATTTGCGTTCCCTGATTGTGAGTAAAGTGCAGAACCTCCTCTGCATCCTGTTGGTCGAAATTGTAGCCTCTTCCGTCACGTGCCTGCTCGTGCGCCGAGTCGTTTCGCCAGGTCTCTGTCGCCCAGCGTTCGTGGGAACACTTCATATTGGTTAATGGTCCTTTTTAAGTTGTACGTGTTGTGATGATGTTTCCCCACTCTTTGGGCCATCTTTTCACAGCATTTGTGATTTTTTTTTATAACTAGGCTCTCTAAAATTACCAGTCTTTTAGCCCTGGCCAGTGTGACTCAGTTGGTAGAGCATCATCCCATGCGCTGAGAGGTCACAGGTTTGGTTCCCCGTCAGGGCACATGCAGGGGTTTCAGGATCCCCAGTAGGGGGCGTGCAGGAAGCAGCTGATGGATGTTTCTCTCTCTCTCCCTCTCCCTCCAGCTCTTTTGGGAAGGTCATCCCTGGCCACAGCCCATTAGTGGGAACCACAGCTGCCCAACCCTGCCTGGCCCACTCCAGCCTGTTCCCTCGTGGAGGTCAGACTCCCCTGAGTCAGGAGGAGCGTGGGTCTTCCTGGTTCCTGGTTCTAACCCATCCTGTGCTCCTGGGCTAGGCAGGAAGCTTGTCCCCTCAGTGAGTATCAGGCTGGGCCAAGAGCAGGGGTACAGGGAAAAAGGGCACAGACTCAGCTCAGTGCAGTCCTATGACCCTGGCCTACACCCCCACCCAGCTCCCAGGCCCGTACCAGCCCCCCTACTGCCTCGTACACCTGTCCTGAGACTCATCTCAGCCCCCAGGGCCTCGGGGAGCAGGACGGGGGCCTGGCTCCGGTGCAGGCTCCCTGCTGGGCCAGGCTTCTCTTAAAGAGCATGACCTACTTAGAGACCAAACCACACCGCTGGGTTTCTCCCTCCTACTGATCTGCGGCACAGATAAGCTGCAGACAAGCAGATGCGCTGGAAGTCCCTGGACGTTCTACCATTTCAAACTGAAGTAAAACACATAGCAAAGCGATTTGGTA
The DNA here is from genome assembly GCF_054644295.1 of Miniopterus natalensis. Taxonomy (NCBI): domain Eukaryota; kingdom Metazoa; phylum Chordata; class Mammalia; order Chiroptera; family Miniopteridae; genus Miniopterus; species Miniopterus natalensis. The sequence continues at coordinate 53,890,957 of NC_142094.1, forward strand.
TCATTTTTTTCCACAATAAAATAGATCAAGGCAAAAACAAATTTGTCTTTTCAGCAACATCGAGAAGAAAATTAGGGAAGATTGTCCAAAATGCAAGGCTGGGAAAGGTACTCACAATGAATTGTAGGGGCCCCAGACTGCCTCCTAAACATAAGACTTTCACATTTTCATGAAAATACACAGGAAATTCTTATTCTGGTGAAAAATGAGACGTAGTGTGAACCACCTTCCCCAGGTTGGCAACTCCTTCATTTGCTGGTGACCTTTAAGCACAGTCTGTCCCCTTGGGGTGGATGCTGAGGTGCTGGGAGCAGTGACTCCCACCTACAAGTAAACAGGGAGCCCTGTGGGCACAGTTCCCAGGCTGAGTACAGCCAGCACCCTGAGGGCACAGAGCAGGGCCAGAGCACCTGGGGCCTCAGAGGGTAGCTTGAGCTGACTGACCACTGGTTTGCCAAGGGTCCCTCCCCTGGACATATCTCAGACAAGAGTCGTGTGCAACCAATCCCTGCAGGAAAGATGGGATTTTATTTTCAACAGACTGTTTTTTAGAACGTTTCTAGATTTACATACAAATGGAGGAAACTATACAGAGAGTACATATGAGGCTCACACCCAGTTTCCCTTATCATTAACACCTATCAGTATGGTGTATTTGTTGTCATTAATGAATGAATATTGATATATTATTATCAACTAAAGTCCATAGTTTATTCAGATGGCTTTAGATTTACCCAAAGTCGTTTTCTGCCTCAGGATTCCATCTAGGACACATGACATTTAGGGTCCTGTTGGCCAGCAGTTTCTCAGCTTTTCCAGGAAACTCAAAAACATACACAAAATGGACAAATTCCTTGACAGATACAATCTAATGAAGCTCATGCAAAAAGAAACAGATTACATGAATAGTCTTATATCCACTAAAAATTGAAATTATACTTAAAAACATTCCTGCAAACAAAACTCCAGGCCTACATGACTTCACTGGTAAAATCTACCCAAAATTTAAAAAAGAAATAGAACCAATTCTACACGAACTCTTCCATAAAATTCAACAAGAAAGAGTACTGCCCAACTCAATTCTGTGAGGTCAGTGTTACCTTGTTTTAAACCAGAGAAAGACATAAAGAGACAACTTAATACCAGTACCTCTCCTACATTTAGCTGCAAACTTTATTAACAAAATTTTCTAAGCAGATTTTCTAAACAAAATAATTATGCTAAGTGAACAAAAGCCAGCTGCTTCCCCAACCCCAGAGTACATACTGTATAATTCCCCTTATATAAGTTTCCAAAAGTGCAAACTACTTGACAGTGACAAAAAGTTGAACAATGATTAGCTGTGACATACAAAGGGACATGAAAAGTCTTTGGGGAGTGATGGACAAGTCCACTCTTAAGGTTGCTGTGACTATTTCCTGCATGTATACATATGTCAAGACATTGCCATGCATACTGTAAATACCTAAAGTTTGTTGTATGCTAATTTAACCTCGATAAAGCTGTTAAAAGTAAATAAAAAATACAGCCTATAACTCTTGGTATGTAACTAAAGTGATGCTACAAGAAAAGGTTATAAATTTACATGTATACATTAAAAAGAAGAAATGCTGAAAATAAGTGGCCTAAATATCCTTATCAAGAAGATACAATAAGTAAGAAGAAAAAGATTATACAGATCAGAGCAGAAATAAGTGAAATAGAAATCAGATATTCAATTTAAAAAATGAAGAAAGTCAAAGGCACATGTTCCATATGCCCTTGAAAATGCTGATGAAATGATTAAGCCTCTAGCAACGCTGATCATTAAGCCTCTAGCAACGCTGATCATTAAGCCTCTAGCAACGCTGATCATTAAGCCTCTAGCAACACTGATCAAGAATAAGAGAGAGCAGTCACAAATTACCAGTATCAGGGCTGAAAAATGCACCTAAGTACAGATGTTGTAGACATCAAAAAATAGTATAAAGATATTATCAACTTTATGTCAATAAATTTGAAATTTAGATAACATTGTCAATTCATTGATAACAAAGAACTTAACAAACAACTTCTAAGAAGAAACAGAAAACCTGAATAATTCAGTTATCTACAATTTAAAAAATTAAATCTGATAAAGCAAAATTCCCAAAAAAGAAAACTGCAGGCCCAGATGGCTTCGCTGTCAAATTCTTCCAAACATTTAAGGAAGAAATAAAACCAGTGCTGCATAAAATTTTGCAATTATTTCTTAAAAGACGGAAATCTCATTTTTACGAGACCTAAGTAATCTTCATCCCAACCAATGAAACAGAAGCTTTTACAAAAAAGGCAACAGGAAAATTACACGTCAGACTCCCTTCTAAATATCGATCTCACATATTGCAAAACTGATTCTTGTGATATATGAAAAGAATAATAAATATGTTGTGACAAAGTTTAGTTTGTTTAACCCAAGGCTGCTTTAACATTTGAAAAATCAACCAATGCAGCTCACCACATGGACCACAAAGGGGAGGAAATCATGTACAGTCTTAACAGATGCTGAAGAAGCATTTGATTAAACTCAACACTTCATGAAAACAACCAAAACCCTTAGAAAACGAGCAACAGGCTGATTTCCCTTAATCTGATAAACGGCATTTACAAAAATAAAATACTGTATTTCATGGTGAAAAGAAACCAGGAGCTCCGTCTCCAAGGTCATGAGACACGCGGTCACTGTGTTGCCACACTCACCACGGGACAGGAGGCCTGGCCCATGAAAAAAGGCGCACGTGCAAAAAAAGAGATTAAAGGTGGAAAGGAAAGGGTAAGTCTGACATTACTCACAGACGCAAGGTTACTCGTGAAGGTGTTGCCAAAAATACCACCTGAGGATATTTTTCCATTGATTTTTCTTTTTTTAGAGAGAGGGAGAGAGAGAAGCGCCGATGTGAGAGAGACACCGACGGGCTGCCTGCCGCGTGCGCCCCACCGGGCGGGATCGAGGCTGCAACCCAGGGTGGGCCCGACGCTCTAACCAGTGGGAAACACGGCCAGGGCTCGCCGAATATGCTTTTAAAGGAACGGGAAACATCACTATGGATTTCTACACGCATTTGTGCTTGTCATGGGTGCATGGGAAGCCTGCAGGGGCGTCTCCCAGAGGCTATGGGGATGAGGGGACGGGGCCGAGACGTGGATTTCACCTGGCGGCTTGAGGACAGGCACCGAAATGCTCCTGTGTTCTGAATTCAACACAACTGCAAAGGGAACGAAGGACTGTGTTTGCAACACTGGCAGGCGGTGTATCGTCTCCGGGGTCTTTACAGCGTCATCTCCGCCAGAGGAAATGCGACCTCGTCGTAACCCTCCTCGGGCACAGACTGTCCATCTGTGAGACTCGATGCCCCTTCTGAAACAGGCACCCGGGACACCATGTCACCGTATGGCCCAGAGGCCGTATCTGACTCATCACAAGTGGCCTGGCCTGATGATATCCCTCTTGGTGGGAAAGCACAGCAATGTCACACTGGACGGGTCTCAGAGCATCCGGATACTGGGGCTCCTCAATCATTCTGTCCCAGCACAGGGCTGGTTCAGTCATGCTCACCTCCAGGTGAGGACAGTGAGGGGTGGAGCTTCAGCCCAGCAGAAGCACAAGTACGCCCCACCCCCCACCAAGGCTCCCACCTGGGGGACCACCCCCCCTGGCCTCCTGAGCTGAGAGCACAGACACACCTGCCAGGGCCACCCTGACCACACCCTGGGGCTCCTCACCCTGGGGCTCCTCCCCAACTTCCTCGTACAGCACCGTGACAGGCAGTTCCCCGATGACGTCATAGGTGGGCTCTCCAGGAGACACCTCAGAACTTCCCAGACCTGAGGCAGAGTGGAGCAGGGTCACACACAGACCCCCAGTATGGGCCTGTCCATGGGGGGGAGCTTCCAGGTGGGGACATTTGGGCAGAGGAAAGGCGGAATGCTCTGGGCAGGAAGGACCTGGGAGGCTGTAGTGATCAGAGACAAGGCCCCTCAGTGCCCTCCCAACCCTGGCCGCCATCCCGTCATCCGCAGAGCCTGATGCTGCTGCCCAGTGAGTCTCAATGTGGTTTCTAGGTGGGACTCTCGAGGGTGCAGCTCAGAGTCCCAGGGGCCTGAGGCTGAGTAATTTCTAAGTCACTGTGTTTGGCCAATAAAAGGCCACTCAAAGTGAAACCCCGTGTCAGGGGCCCCAACACCAGTTTTGAGTTTCCACTGGTTTCTACCACGCTGGCCGTGGGGACCCTGGTGGGTGTACCGACCTCTCTGCTTGGCTTGTGTGATTCGCAGCAGGATCAGGAGGCCCAGGAGGCCCACGAGGAGAAGACCAAGAAGTGCTCCCAGGGCTGTGCTGACGGCCCTGAGCATCAGGCAGGGCTCTGGATTCGGCGGGGGGCCGGGGCCAGGCTCTGCCGAGGGAGATGCCATGAGCGGTTCATGGAGGGTGAGCCCTCAGCGAGCCCCAGCGGGAGAAGGCAGCCCCCAAGGCCCACACCCTCACCCTCATGGCCACCATGTGACTTCGGAAGTACTGGGGTGGGGTGGGGGGCACCTGCTGGGTCCTGCTGGGCTAAGTACCCTACAATCGGCTGGTGTGTGCTGGTCTCTGCTTTTATGGGGCAGTCCCACCCTCAGTAAAACAGTGACTATGGTGGGTCCAAAACAGGCTCCTGCGCGCCACCCCAGGCGACCTGGGGCGCGCAGGGAGCTGCTGGCGCTCAGGCCCCAGAGCTGGGATGTCCCCCACAGGCACAGCAAGGCTTGACCCGAGGTGAACATGGGCCGCGGGGAAAAAACAAGAGTGCCCCGAAACCCTCAGCAGAGACCACAGCCAACCAGCTCATTCCCAGGAGGCTGACGGCGCCAAGGGGAAACCCCCGCCGCCACGGGACCGCGCCCGGGCGCACTCACGCGAGCAGCGCACGCCCGCGTCCTCCTTGTGCCCGCAGTCGGCGCGTCCCCAGGGCGCCGCGGGGCAGCTCCGCAGGGTCGCCTCGCTGCCCCGGCACCCCACCTCGTCCAGCCACACGGGCCCCGAGCCCGGCCCGAAGGCGGCCCCGGCCAGGGCGCTGATGGCCCCGCCGCAGCCCAGCTGGCGGCACACGACCTCCGCGTCCGCCAGGTCCCAGGAATCGTCGCACACGGTGCCCCAGGAGCCGGCGCGCCACAGCTCCACGCGCCCCGCGCAGCGGTCCTCGCCCCCGCGCACGCGAACCGCGCCCTCCTCTGCGAACAGACGGAACAGATGCGCGGGTCAGCGGGTCAGCCGGGCGGATGGGGGGGGGGTCGGGGGAGGGGAGGGGAGGCGAGGGGGGAGGGGGAGGGGAGGGGAGGCGAGGGGGGAGGGGAGGGGAGGGGAGGGGAGGCGAGGGGGGAGGGGGAGGGGGAGGGGAGGGGGGAGGGGAGGGGGCGCGCACCTGGGCAGGTCCGCGTGGCCGAGCAGCCGCGGGTCTCCCCGGGGTCCTGAGAAGTTCCTCCTGCCCTTTCTGTGTAGGAAATGCGAAGCCATCTGATATAAGCAAGGCTGGCAGCTTCAAATTATGTGAAATACTTTTCCTTTCCTTTTTCTCTGCCCAGCACCAGGAATGTCTGCTTCTAAAAGAGGAGAGGTCTATCCATTTAGCCAGGGGCACCCACGCAGGTGGAGGGTTTCCACGCACTGTCCCGGGCTTCTCCAAGCCGGTGTTTCCCTGCGGGAGGCCTGTGGAGCCAGGGGTCCTGCTTTCCCCACTGCGGGGCAGTCGGGGGGCTCTGAAGACTCCAGATGACCCCCACCCCCAGCTCAGCCCCTCGTGGCAAGGACTCTCCCCTTGCTGGACCAGCACACCTCAGAATTAATTATAAGGTAAAGTGAAGGTGGCAGTTTCATCCCTCAGAGAAAAGAGCCTGAGCCATGACCTCTGCAGTGAATCCGTGTCATGCCGGCCCTGGGACACGACCCTTACAGATGCCAACAAACACAGCTCCCCTCACCTGCACACACCACCCAGGCTTCCTCCTGACTGGAGCAAGAATGCTGGTCCCAGGGGGCTGATGGGCACTGCCACAGGGATGCATCATGCCTGTCCCGGCACTGAATGGAGGTCACCCAGAGGGCCCTAGAGGCCTTCTGGGTCACCGCCTCAGCCTGGAGGTGCCCCTGGGACCCACAGCCCAGCTGCTCACACAGGACTCCCAGAGAGACAGGGCTCAGGGTCTGGCAGACGGCACCCCAGGTTCCATTGTACAGAACTTCCAGTCGCCCAGAGCAGGGCTGGCTGCTGTCCTGCAGCCTCAGGTCGGTGAGCCCTGCAGAGGGAGAGGCTGTCAGGGAGAACCAACTCTCAGCGGAGTGGACCGGCAGGCTGGCAGGTGGTACTGACCTGAGCACAGGACTCCGGCGTCCTCCTTGTGCCCACAGTCATGCTGGCCCCAACCCTGCGACGGGCACTGCCACAGCGCAGACTCGTTGCCCTCGCAGCCCAGCTCGTCCATCCAGATGCGCCCGGCCCCGGCCCCAAAGTGCGCGGCCCCCAGGGCACTGATGGCTTGGCCACAGTCCAGCTGCCGGCAGACCACGTGTGCGTCCCGCAGGTCCCAGCCATCATCGCACACGGTGCCCCACGTGCCCCTATGGAGCACCTCCACGCGCCCCGCACAGCGGCCTGGCCCCGCGGCCAGACGCACCTGACGGCTCCCTGCAGACAAAACAGGAGTCGGAGACCCGAGCCCCCAGGTGGATGGGCTGGGGCCCAGGGTCCTCACTCACCAGAGCAAACGACGCCCACGTCCCGCGAGGCCCCCGCTGCCACCAGCAGGGAGGCAGACACGTTGCAGTGGGTCAGGCGGGTCTCGGTGCCCAGACAGCGCACCCGGCTCAGCCCCACCCTGCGGGCCCCGCGCTCTGGCCCAGGCGCATCGTAGGCTCGCTCTGCCTCTCCACACCCCAGCTGCCTGCACACAACACTGGCTCCCTGCAGGTCCCACTCGTCGTCCAGGACACGGCCCCACACGCCATTCAGGGACACCTCCACGCGGCCATCACAGCGGCTCTGTCCGTCCCTCAGCCTCACGGCATCCTGGAGACCTGGGGGCAGAGGCGGGACCTGGGAGGGGCTGCCAGGGTGTCAGGGGAAGGGACCCTGAGCCTGGAAAGGGAAGGGGACCACCACCTCCCTTGGAGCCCCGTCCACGCTCAGCCCCTCTGTCCATCCCTCTTGCTGGCCCACCTGAGCAGACCACGGAGGCCGAGTTTCCTGGGGCACAGGCGGGAGCCCCCAGGGTGCTCACTGGGCAATTCCACAGATAGGGCTCTGTCCCAACACAGTGAAACCTGTCTGGCCAGATGGGAGCATCCCCGTGCCCAAAATGGCCCCCTCGAGGTGTGGCCACTGCATTGCCACAGTTGAGTTGGTGGCAGAGGACAGTGGCATCTGTTAAGTCCCAGTGGTGGGCACAGAGAGGTGCCCTGGTCCCCTGAACCTGGAGCTCCACGCGTCCCTCACAGCTGCTGCTGCCGTTGACCAGCCGGAACCCTGGGGGGGGAAGGGGTGTCAGCACTGCTCCCTGGCCCTGTAGACCCTGTCCTTAATGCAAGCTTGTTAAACTCAGCCCACTCCCACACCTGGGAGGGACAGCTGAGAGCAAGTAAAAAGCTTTGAGGAGTGACGTCGCTGTAAATGACAGAGAACACCAAAATGTACCCCTCCGCTACAGTAATGGTTCAGCCGGGAAAAACGGGCAAATTCAACTTCTTCAGTAACCTGGAGTGTTGGCAAACCCGGGAATCCTGACGAGAAGTGAAGGTGTGGAGCGTGGCCTCCGGGCCTGCGGGGGGTGAGCCCAGGGCAGAGCTCGGCCCCTGGCAGAGCTGCTGCTTCCCGTGACCAGCCCCGACTCTAGGGAGCAGCCCCGCCCGCCAGTCCCCAGCCAATATGGGCCTCAGTGCACCCCGCGCCCTGGAACAGGGAAGGGGAGCCCGGCACGTGGCAGAGGAGGGAGCCCCCAAACTCCATCTCTCCTCTAAATAATGTTTAGGCTTGTAAAACTGTCTTAACCAACTTTTTGGGAACTCGAGTATCTAATCAAAAACTTACAACTGAGAAACACTTTAATGAAGCAAAAAATTGGCAAATTTGGCTCCGGCAGGCAAGAAGTGAATGCTAAGGCAGAGTTCAAAAGTGGCCTCCAACAAAGCTAATCTGCCAAGACCAAAAGAGTTTTAAGTGTTATTTCTTTGTTTTTGGCTACAAGCATTTAAGAAAATCTCTGTCAAACTGCTGTATCACCACTAAGATACAAAAAAAGAGACCTCAGGGGTCGCACACGAGAAAGAGTAGTCTTTACAGAAAGAGTTTAGAAAAGTCACTAAACAAATAACTATGACCCATAACAATTAGCAACAACCAACTGTGGGTGAGGAGAGGACCTGATTGCAAAGTGGCCATATTACAGCAATTTAACAATGTCTGGTTCTCAGCAAAATGTAAGATACACGTAAAGTATCAAGAAAGTGTGACACATTCACATAAAAAAACACCACCAGAAATTGTCCCTGAGGAAGCTAAGACCTTATACTTAACTAGAGAAAGACCTTAAGTGTCTTAAATATGCTCAAAGAGCTAAAGAAAACCAGTTTAATGATATCACATAGGGAATTTCAATAAAGAAATATAAATTATTTAAAAAGGAACTAAAGAGGATTTCTTGAGCTTAAAAGAACAATAATGGAACTGAAAAATTCACTAGATGCGTCAACAGACGATTTGAACAAGCAAAAGAAAGAACCAATGAACTTGAAAATAAGTGAGCTAAGATTATCTGGTCTGGGGCACAGAAAAAAAAAAGAAAGAAAGAAAGAAAATTAATAGATCCCAAAAATCTATGGGACCACCTCAAGTGTACCAACCGCAAGTGTACCAACATCAAGTGTCCCAACCGCAAGTGTCCCAACCGCAAGGGTACCAACATATGTTCCACATCGTCATGAAGTTCCAGCCAGAACAATTAGGCAAGAAAGGACATAAAAGGCATTCAGGTTGCAAAGAAAGAAGTAAACCTACCTGCATTCAGAGGCATGATCTATATAGAAAATCCTACAGACTCCACATAGAACTATTAAAGCTAATAAAAAATTCAGAAATGTTGAGGGTACAGGATCAATACACAAAAATTTGTTGTATTTCTTCTATATACTGGCAATAAACAATCCCAAAGGAAAGTAAGAGAACAATTTCCTTTACAATCACATGAAAACTTACTTTCCCCTGAGCACCTGAGCCCAGCATCCTGGCCATGCCCACACTGGTGCCCGGGCCCCCGAGGGCAGTGGAACAGCAGGGACTCATTGCCCACACAGCGGAAGGCCTCCGTCCACACGAACCCAGAGCCCGGGCCAAAGTGAGCGCCTCGGAGAATGGACAAGGCTGTGCCGCACTGCAGCTCCCGACACACCACGTGGGCTGTGGCCTGGTCCAAGTCTTCGTCACAGATGGTGCCCCAGGTCAAGCCACGCCTCACCTCCAGACGCCCAGCACAAGGGTGCTCACCGCCTGACAGCCGGGCCTCAGTGTGTCCTGGGGGCAGACACTGGAGTGAACAGCCTCTCAGGGACAGGGGAGAAGATCTGCAGGCCTCTGGAGAAGTGACCAGCCTGCCAGCCCTCTAGTCTCACGGGGAGGAAGGACAGGAGGACCAGAACCACCTGGCCTGGCACAGCCCTGAGGGGCACTGGGATACCTGGGGACCTGCAAGCTGGGAGGGCCCACCTGTCCCTCGGCATCTCACTCAGATTCTGACAGTGAACACTCATTTCCTGCTCCCTGAGGCTCCACCAAGCCTGGGTGGGGGGTAAGTGAGCACAGCCCCCTCAGCCATGCACCCACAGAACCCAGAGCTCCCACATTTGTGTCATTGCCCTGTCCCCAGTTTCAGACTGTGTGTCTGGCTGGCACTTGACTAGCCTGGTCAGTTTCAAACCCCAGCGCCTAGCCGCACCCAGTACATGCAGTCCCTCCCAGGGCAGGGATGCAGGCTGGTGGACAGGGAGGGGGTGGACAAACCCCCCTGCCTCTCCTCGGGTCAGTGGCGTCCCCTTCAGTCCCCCGAGCACAGCTATGAGAAGATGCCTCCCTCTCCAAGACTGTGCATTCTTACCTGAACACACAACCTGGGCATTTGTCAGAAGGTTGCACTGGTGCTGAAAGTTCAGATTGAACCTGCAGTTGAAGATGTTGGACTCTGTTCCCTGGCAGGTCACGATCTTAGGTCCCCAGTCCTCAGAGCCCTTGACGAAGTGGGGTCTGGATGCCTGGAGCGCTGGGCCACACCCCAGACCCTTGCACAAGACACTCGCCTCTTCCAAGTCCAAACCACACTTCACACCAGAGCTTTCGGTCAATCTGATCTCAAAGGTCCCCGCGCAGGGACTGCCTCCTCCGCTGAGTCCCACCTTCGCCAGCCTTCCATCTGCAGACAGCACAGGAGCCGATCCTACTGCTCACCTGAGCCCTGCTGGTCTGGGGCATGCACCCCACTCTGCACACAGTGGCTCCCAGACAGAGGGTTTGGCCTTCAGGGAGCAGAGCCCAAGGTCTGTCTACAGAGAGGCCCTTCCTTCCCACGCAGGATCCCTCAGGAGGGGAGGGGGAGCAGCTGCACCCCTCCCTGCTGCCCTGTCCTCAAAGGCCTCCAACAGTGGACGGCAGGAATGAGCTCCAAGCACTCTAGTTCTAGGGCTTTGGCGCACTGGGAGCCCTCGCCAGAGCAGAGGGGCCAAGCGGGAGAGGGAGACAGGGTCCCTTTACTCCAGAAGGTCATGTGGTCACGCTTGGACCCGAGGCTTGACCATTGACGGGAGGAGTCAGCTGAACCCAGAAAGGGCTGCCCTGGGTGTGCAACCCACAGTTGAGAAAGCACAGGTGTTCCTCACCTGTGTCACCCCGATCCCTGCTCACATGGGGCCATGACAATGCGATGAGGGCTGAGGGTCTCAGTCCTGGAGCCATGGGCTTCCACCCTGGGGGCTGCCTCAGACACACCCCCTCCTCACAAGGGCCGCCTACCTGTGCAGTGGACGGCGCTGACGCATTCACATCCGCAGGCCCGCAGCGGCTCCCACGCCCCCGGGGCGCAGTCCCAGAGCGAAGCCTCTGTGCCCCGGCACCGCACGCCCTGCAGCAGGGACTGCTGCCTCTCCTGGGGCCACACCACGTACGTGGGCGCAACATGGGCGCCGCCGCAGCCCAGCTGCCTGCAGATGACGGCCGCCTCGAGCAGGCCCCAGCGGTCCCCGCACACAGGGCCCTGCTGCCCGCCGAGCTGAACCCGCACCAGGCCCTCGCAGCGGTTCCCACCTCTCAGCAGAGCCACGGACTCTGCTGTGGGACCTTCAGGGCAAGAACACAAGGAGGTCCTTCAGGGCAAAGATGTGCTCGAGAACTTTTTGTTCAGAATTTTCAAAAGTTCTAAACCTAATTTTCGCCTTCCATCCGAATTTGTACCCTTAACTTCCATTTCCTCGAGTTTCCTCACACCTTATTTTGATGGTGTTGATGACATTTATGAAGTAAAATGTTAACAAAAATAAATACCTAAGGACCGTTTTCTGGGGAATCTCCCCATATATGGGTCCTAGTCACTTGCCTGCGAAAGGCTGAGACAGCCCTTCCCTCTGGGGCCTCTGCGGAGACTCCCAAGATGCACACCCTGGGTTTTGCTGTCCCCTCCCTTGGTTGACCGTCCTTAGAGCCTCAGGACAGCAGCACTCACCTGCAGGGAGAGTCCAACAGGCCAGGAGGAGGGGCCACAGCCTCAGAGGGGACAATGCCATCCCCGGTCTCCTCGGCTGCTGTGCGGCCCAGGCACAGGGGGCTGTGTTCAGCCCAGGCGCGGGCTGTGGACTCCAGCTCAGTGATGAGCTGTTCTGAGGAGGAAGCCGGCGGGCCCCACCCACCTCCCGGTGTATCAGTGTCGTCGTCTGTCATGTGGAGCAGAGGCTCAGATCAAAACCATTGAAACGTGCATGTCCTGTGACCAGCGACAGTAAAGGACACAAACACCTCTCTGTGAGGGTGGAGTCCTAGAACAGCAGCTTAATGTCCAACAGAAGAAGAAAAAGCTCTTGATGGAAGACACGTAGGAAGGGATACTAGGACGCCATTTAAAATGACAGCGCGAGCCCAGCCAGTGTGGCTCAGCGGTTGAGCAATGGCCTAGGATCCAGGAGATCTCGGTTCGATTCCCGGTCAGGGTGCATGCCCGGGTTGCAGCCTCGAGCCCCGGCGGGGGGCGTGCAGGAGGCAGCTGATCGGTGACTCTCTCATCATTGATGTTTCTCCCTCCCTCCCTCTCCCTTCCTCTCTCTGAAATCAATAAAGACATATTAAAAGGAAATAGATAAGCACCTAATTTAAAAATAATAATAATAATAAAATGGCAGTGTGGACAAGTGCGTATGTTAGCTGCATGTCTTAGGGGGGGACACACAGGAAGCAAGAATGTGCACCCAGTGCATTACTGTAATTCGTGTTTATATATCTGTGCATCTTTTTAAAGACAAGTTCTCAGTGGGTATAAACCAAGGAGTATTCATTTCTCAGTGATAGAATAGTGTTTTTCATTTTCTTTCTTGGTTCCATGAGTTTTTAAATTTATAATAATGTGTATTATTTTCTAATCAGAATACCATCAGTGAAAGTTACTTCCCGAAAGATTTGCCAGAGAAGCCGTTGAAGAGAGGGCAGCTGGGGTCTTCAGGCCAGCATGGATTTCCAGAGAGCGAGGAGGACCCTGTCGGCAGGACCCTCTGTGCTGAGGCTCCAGCTCCTCCCAAACCGCAGCCTGGCCACGCACTTAGCCAAGCTCCCAGCTCGGCCTCAGGAGCATCCAGTATGCACCCACGAGCCAAGCTGGCCACCTCCCGAGGCCAGAGGGAGGCTCCTGTGTGTGCACAGGGGTGCAGGGTGAGCTCAAACATCCAGGACACCCCTTCTCGTCCCTCAAGGCTTTGTCAGGAGCTGTTCCAGCCACATCCCCAGGACCTGGCAACTAGCCTCCCTCACCCACTTCACCCCCAGAGGCCCTGTCCGACCTCTCTGGACATCCTCCCATCTCCTTCATTGGGGCTTCCTGGCCAAAAGGGACCTTTAAGTTCACCTGCAGTATAGGGTCCTTGAGATCACAAGCTGTGCCTCTCTTACAGCCCAGAGGGGTGGGCACAGAGGAAGGGTTGAGGGTGGGAGGCAGTGCTCAGAGAGATACCCCGCAGGCTTGGTCAGGCCCTGAGGGCAACCCTGAGAGGTGGGTGATAATTGCTGCCATCACTGGGAGACCCTATAGATGAGGGGCTCGCAGGGTGATTAAACCTGGTCTTTCCCAGGACTTTTACATGGGAGAGTGAGAGTCAACAGAGATCTAAATATGGGCGCGTGTGGTCATTTGCAAACCTGTCGCTGTCCCACACAGGGAGAGAATACAGAGAAATTCCCAGAGAGGGCGTGGTGACGTGTGGTCAGGGTGAGTGTGGTCACAAAGGGCTTATGGGGTCATCAGAGCAGGACAGCTCTGAGTGTTGGGGACTCTGGCACAACACCTGAGCCAGGTGGAGGGCTGTCTGCAGACAGGATGGTGGTCAGGAGCTGGTTCATAGGGAGCCCCACCCCGCACCCTGTAGAAGCTGCGGGCAAGAGGCTGTGGTGAGGACAGTGGAAAACACACGAACCCACACCAGACCAGGGTGAGGCAGAAAGGGGGCAAAATCAGAACCTGGGCCACGTTACATGTCAGGAATGTTCTGAGATGAATTAATGGATGAATGAATGAGTTCAAAGGGAATTTAATCGCATCTTTTTTAGAAATGAGGAAAATGAAAGGCCTCAGGAGTCTCGCTGGGGTCCCCCATGGCCAGCTCATGGTCATCACCTCCTGCAGCAGGGGCCACCGCGGTCTTCCGTCCCAGCCTGAGCTCTGGGGCCCGGGCTGCGGGGAGCCCACCTGTACTTAAGGAGAGAGACATGCGTTGGGCCCGCAGCAACTCCTCAGGGCGCCCAGGACTTCTGGGCCCTGGTTTGTCATTGCACGTCAAAGCCGGAGGGCCAGACAAGGACTGGACAGTGAGCTGGGGTGAGAGTAGAGGGCTGCTCACACTGCGTCTCCCCCCACCATCTGCTCCGCCCCCCTGAGGCTGACCGGGAACAAAGTCCTAGAAGAACTCTGTGCACAGCCATGAAAAGAAACCTGAATAAAAATGTAGGGCCCTCCCTAAACTCCACGTCTGCCCATAAGATTCCAGGGTAACGAGCAACTCTGAAGGGACAGCCGAGTACCAACGCCCGAGCCTGTGACAGCAGTGAGGGTTATGGACACACACAGAGGGGCTCTCAGGGTCTTTAAATGTAGGTGCTGGCCGGAGCAGAGCCCTGGACGTAGGAGCAGTACAGCAGGACAAGCACGGCGGACACCAGGGCGCACAGGTGCGCACCCGCGGAGCTCAGGGCCGTGCCCCCCTGCTCTTCCTCCAGCTCCTCCTCCTCCTCCTGCTCCTCGGGGCCATGCTCCGGCTCCCAGGCATCATCGTAGTCTTCCTCCAGCACCAGGTCCCGGGACACACTGGGCCCCTCGCCCTTCTCCTCCATGGGGACAGCTCCGATGTCCTCATAAACGCCTTCCGAGGGCAGACTCCCCAGCATTCCAGAACCTGCGAAGGCCACAGCAGAACCTCTAGTCCTGACACTCCTGCTGCCTAAGCCCACAGCTGCCGCCCCCGCGGGGTCTCTCATTCATGCCAGGACCCTCCAGGCCCTCAGCTCCTCCTGCCTCAGTTCCCATCAAGAGCAACCCCCCCCCACACACACACACACAAAGGACACTCCTCCCCCAGCACCCAGGACCAGAGAGCTCCCAGCTACACAGATGACACAGGAATGGGGACCCTCAAGCCTGTCCCCACACCCCGGCAGCCCCAGGACTACAAATCTCATCCAGCTCCTCTCAGAAGCAGAGCAGGGCCCAAAGTCTCCTGTCCCCAACAAGTTGTGGGTCACTGACAAGTCACCACAAGGGAGTCCTGTGGGACCCAGCATGCGGGGCAGTAGCCAGGACAGAAAGGGCCTGCAGTGGGCCAGTATCTCAGAGTGTGCCCCCAGCCCTCCCATCCGCAGGGCCCTGTGCCACCCTTGCCAGCCATGCCTACCACCTACCCCTGCAGACTCCTCTGCGGCACCACTGCATGCCCAGGACCAGAGAGACGATGCCCAAGAGGGTGCCCAGGATGAGGCAGAAGGTCATGGACAGGGTCCCAGACTTGAGGGAAGGTAGTGGGGCCAAAGGAGGGCCTGTAGGGACAGTGAGAGGCGGGTCTTCCCTGGGTGCCTGCACTGCCTGGGGAATTGTGACCTTGGGCCTGGACCACCCGAGTCTCTGGGGGGAGGGGCACCCAGGGGAG
Organism: Miniopterus natalensis; assembly: GCF_054644295.1. Lineage (NCBI taxonomy): Eukaryota > Metazoa > Chordata > Mammalia > Chiroptera > Miniopteridae > Miniopterus > Miniopterus natalensis. The sequence goes on from NC_142094.1 coordinate 53,906,381, forward strand.
AGATGGGCCCTGTCCTACTCCTGCCCTAGAGATGGCCCTAAGTTCACACCGCTCAGGGAGGGCAAGGGGGAGGGCACGGAAGGGAGGGGCCGGGAGGGCGGCTCTTACGGTGCTGACAGCCCACTGCCTTCACCTGTCCTCTGGGCATAGCCACAGTTTCTGAGAGGCCACAGCCTCCCAGGGCCAAAGCCCCCAGTTGGCAAGGGAGAGACCTCAGAGAAATAGCTGGGCCCAGGCTTCCTGTCCCTCCCCACCGCTCTCCACCCGGCTGGCACAAGGATGGACAGCAGTGTTCCTCCAAGAACAGGGTATCTCCAGCACTGTGGTCCTGCTCTTGCTGACCTCGGACCCCAGACTGAGGCACAGGTGTCCACAGGAGACTCCAGGGTGCTCCTCCGTATTACTCTGGGTCAGGGCCAGACAGGAGGGTGTGAACTGAGGCCTGAGGAAGAACACACCTACCTGATGTTGGTGGTAGAACTGTGGTCCCTCTGTCACCTGCAGGAAAAATGGGCCAGACCTTAGGACAGGGAAGAAGAGGCAGAATAGCCCTGAGCAGCCCAGGCCCTCCCAGCAGCATCCCAGCCACACTCGGCCTGAGCCTGTCATGTCATCGGACACCCATGGAGGCAGCCTGTGCCCCAGCATCCGGAGGGACCCAGCATAGGGGCAGCCTCAGGGTCAGGTCTGGGGGTACCCATGGTGGGGAGAAACTCCAGAGGCATCCTCCTGGTACCCTCTTCCCAAAGCCCCCGAAACACACCCTTGCCTCCCACCCACTCACGGGAGCAGCGCACGCCCGCGTCCTCCTTGTGCCCGCAGTCTGTATGTCCCCATGGCTCCGCGGGGCAGCCCCCTAGCGTCGCCTCGCTGCCCCGGCACCCCACCTCGTCCAGCCACACGGGCCCTGAGCCCTGCCCGAAGGCGGCCCCGGCCAGGGCGCTGATGGCCCTGCCGCAGCCCAGCTGGCGGCACACGACCTCCGCGTCCGCCAGGTCCCAGGAATCGTCGCACACGGTGCCCCAGGAGCCAGCGTGCCAGAGCTCCACGCGGCCAGAGCAGTGGTCCTCGCCCCCGAGCAAGCGCACGGCGCCCTCCTCTGGAAAAGGGGGTTGTGGTCACTGCAGGGCAGGATTGGAATGAGGAGTGGACAGATGGACGGACAGAGGAGTACCTGGGCAGCTGTGGGTTGATGAGCAGTTGAGGGTCTCCCCAGAATCCTGCATTGTTTTCTCTGACAATCCTATTGGATTAAACAGCCGCCGTCCCAGGGTAAATGCCTTGAAAAGCTTCAGAATGAAGTCTATGGAACCCAAGTGATCCCTGGGCCCCCAGCCATGGGTCAGTGGCAGCCCCTGAGGGTGATCTGTCAGGATATGGAAGCCCCCTCCATGCCCCCAGAGATCGCCAGCGGCCCACCTGCACAGGTGATCCAGACCACCTCTCCATGGGCACAGGAGCGCGGGTGCCATGGGGCTGAGGGGCACTGCCACAGCGTAGAGCTCTGCAGCCTGCGGCACTCAATGTTGTCCACCCAGGAGATGCCCAGGCCAGAATGGACGGGCCTGTTCTCCAGCCAGGCCTGCTCCCCACAGCCCAGCTGCTTGCAAATGATCGACAAGGAGATGTCCTTCAGGGAGTTACTGCACACGGCTCCCCACGTACCATTGTAGAACACCTCGAGCCACCCAGTACAGTGTCCGGTGCCACCGTGCAGCCTCAGGGCCACTGACTCTGGAAGACAAGCAAAGTCAGGCCAGGGGAAATCTCTGGAGGAGGGGCCCCAGCACTGAGACAGATGCCGCTCAAGGCCACCTGACCCAGAGAGGCCCTGGCTTCGCCCATGCAGCCCCACAGCAATCTCCCACCCCAGGATGCAGCCAGCAGCTAGCAACAGGTAACCAGAGTTAATCCCCAGTTGTAACATCTTAGCAGCTGATTGTCCAGAAACCCATCCTTGGAAATTACTTGAAATACAGAATAATATTTTTGCATAAGATGATCAATTTAGCAGTGATTATAAAAAATTTTTAAATTTTTTAAGAAAGGAATTAGCCCAAAGCGCCATGTTAGGACACAGCATCAGTCCAGGCTGGCCAGTCCCCACGGCCTGTCATAACACCACTGACCAGTGTAATTCCAACAGGGGGACTAAATATTGCCACATATCAGAGTATTAGACAATCCTTTAAAATTATGTTACGAGGGCCTGAAATACATAAAAAAATACCTATATATCAGGATCAATGAAGAAAGTTGGGTATGAATTGCATATATGACAGAATCATAACTAATTAAAATAAGCTTAGAGGAAACACAGGAAGGAAATACATCTGTGAAATACATCCTGCCCGTGTCCACACCCCTTGCAATGAACGAGTCTATTCCCCACCCACCCAATTGGGCTGGCCTCAAGAGTCTGGCCAACTGAATGCATGAGGCAAGAGTGACTGTGCGGTTCCACAACTGGGCCTCTTGCATGTGGAATCCTGATGCCAGGCTCAGTCCTAATAGAAACAGAGGGTCCCCCACCCCTGCCAACAGCTGGCCCCTAGCAGCAGCAGCTGCTGGGACAGAGGAAGAACTGCAAGGAAATTAAAAACACAGTGACAAACTGAAGTGTACATGCAAGAACATAGACCAGAATGGACAGAACAGCAAATCAGCGACACGGACAGCAAGCACCTGGAGAAACACTTCCAGAGAGCAGAAGGGGAAATGCAAAGCAGTGAACCTCAGTGTTATTTAAAAAGAAACAATGATTGAAATAGAGGAACACCTCAGACATAGTTTAGGAAAACTTTCCTAAAGCAAAATAGGAACCAAAATCAACGAGAAGAGATCACACTTGGACCCCCAATCCCGCCCTGGAGGGCTGCCTGGAGCTGCCTGGGGAGGGAGAGCCACTGAGACCCCTCACATGCTCACACCCCAAATCAATGACAAAATTCTGTCACTCAAAAACCATCACATCCAGACAAGAGCCTCAGATATGTATGAGCTATAAACCTTAAAAATACTCTAGAAAAAGTCCTGCAACACACTATAATATGCATCCAAAGAATCTGACACAGGGGAATTCGAGCAGGAGCTTGAGGTGAGCTTCTGAAAAGGAGAGAAAAACCACCGTGGGTCCAGGGCCACCAGCACCATAGGAGCAGACACCCCTCTCCAGCCCCCCACCCCGCGTACCCCACACCCTTGCAAAACAAGGAAAGGTGCTCTTTCATGCAGCATCAGAGCCAGAGGACACTTACACGATCCATTGAGGAGTTCTCCCTACAGGGAAGAGCAGAATCCCCGGAGATATAAGTGAACCCACAAAGAGCCAGTGTGCACTGTTACTCAGGAAGACACCCAACTGCCCCATGAAAGAACTCAGCTTACAGGACTGACCTGAGCACAGGACTCCGGCGTCCTCCTTGTGCCCACAGTCATGCTGGCCCCAACCCTGCGACGGGCACTGCCACAGCGCAGACTCGTTGCCCTCGCAGCCCAGCTCGTCCATCCAGATGTGCCCGGCCCCGGCCCCAAAGTGCGCGGCCCCCAGGGCACTGATGGCTTGGCCACAGTCCAGCTGCCGGCAGACCACGTGTGCGTCCCGCAGGTCCCAGCCATCATCGCACACGGTGCCCCACGTGCCCCTATGGAGCACCTCCACGCGCCCCGCACAGCGGCCTGGCCCCGCGGCCAGACGCACCCGGCGGCTCCCTGCAGAGAAAACAGGAGTCGGAGACCCGAGCCCCCAGGTGGATGGGCTGGGATCCAAGGGCCTCACTCACCAGAGCAAACGACGCCCACGTCCCGCGAGGCCCCCGCTGCCACCAGCAGGGAGGCAGACACGTTGCAGTGGGTCAGGCGGGTCTCGGTGCCCAGACAGCGCACCCGGCTCAGCCCCACCCTGCGGGCCCCGCGCTCTGGCCCAGGCGCATCGTAGGCTCGCTCTGCCTCTCCACACCCCAGCTGCCTGCACACAACACTGGCTCCCTGCAGGTCCCACTCGTCGTCCAGGACACGGCCCCACACGCCATTCAGGGACACCTCCACGCGGCCATCACAGCGGCTCTGTCCGTCCCTCAGCCTCACGGCATCCTGGAGACCTGGGGGCAGAGGCGGGACCTGGGAGGGGCTGCCAGGGTGTCAGGGGAAGGGACCCTGAGCCTGGAAAGGGAAGGGGACCACCACCTCCCTTGGAGCCCCGTCCACGCTCAGCCCCTCTGTCCATCCCTCTTGCTGGCCCACCTGAGCAGACCACGGAGGCCGAGTTTCCTGGGGCACAGGCGGGAGCCCCCAGGGTGCTCACTGGGCAATTCCACAGATAGGGCTCTGTCCCAACACAGTGAAACCTGTCTGGCCAGATGGGAGCATCCCCGTGCCCAAAATGGCCCCCTCGAGGTGTGGCCACTGCATTGCCACAGTTGAGTTGGTGGCAGAGGACAGTGGCATCTGCTAAGTCCCAGTGGTGGGCACAGAGGGGCGCCCAGGCCCCCTCAACCAGGAGTTCCATGCGCCCCTCACAGCTGCTGCTGCCGTTGACCAGCCGGAACTCTGTGGGGAGAGTGTGTCAGGCTCCCTTTGACCTGAAGACCCAGCAAGGGGCAATTTCTTTCTTTGCACCCAGTGTGGTGGCCACAGAGCTGCAACCTGGCTCATATCAGCTCCCCACCCCCTAAGGCTCAGCACTGGCTCACACATCTGTGCAGAGAAGCCCGCACTTCGTGGTCCGGTCTTGGGGGGGTGGGCATTCTTCTAGGACTAGGCTCCTTCCTCCCTCTCCTCCCCTTCCCTCAACCCACAGCAGTAACACCTCCTCTAGTGGAACAGGACACCCTCCTGGCTGGAGGCATCTTTGTGATCTGGGTTGGAGCACCCAGGCGGAGTCCCAGAGGAAGGCTGGCAGGAAAGCAGGCAGGGGCAAACCTCAGAGCCCACCCTTCTGGCCTCACCTGAGCACCTGAGCCCAGCATCCTGGCCATGCCCACACTGGTGCCCCGGCTTCCGAGGGCAGTGGAACAGCAGGGACTCGTTGCCCACACAGCGGAAGGCCTCCGTCCACACGAACCCAGAGCCTCGGCCAAAGTGGGCACCCTGAGGTGTGGCCACAGCCATGCCACACTGCAGCTCCTGACACACCACGTGTGCTGTGGCCTGGTCCAGGTCCTCGTCACAGACAGTGCCCCAGGTCAGGCCACGCCTCACCTCCAGACGCCCAGCACAGGGGTGCTCACCAGCCACCAGCCGGGACTCAGTGTGTTCTGGGGGAGGAGACAAATTCTCAGGGGCAGGTGTTTTCAGGTAAACAGCTCAGCCTGGAGTCACCACCCTGGACCACAGGGGGCTCCAGCCAGAGGAGGTCCTCTGTATCCAGGCAGCGTGTCCACCAAGCACTGGACAGAACTGACAGCCAGAGGCCCATCGCCCCGCACGCAGAACAAAGCAGGAGTCCCTGGTCGCTTCCCTAAGGTCAGAGGTTAGGGTCACCTGCTACAGGTGCCCATGCGTGTCACACAGCCTCTGCCTGTCCAGGGTGGTGGCACCAAGGCCCTGTATAATATCCGGGGCAGCGTCAAGGCATCCTCAGGCCAAAGAGCACTGCCTGCCCTAGTTCTAGGATGGGTGGGGACAGTTCACTGTCCCACCTCTGCACAGTGCTGGGAGGGCGTGACTCACCACCACAGCGGCAGCGAAAATAGCACAGACACCGATGACAGCCAGGGCCCCCGCCCTCCTGGGGCTCTGGCCTCCAGGTCTCCCCCAAAGCTAAAGGCCAGTTTCTCGAGCAGCATTCCTTCTTCTTCTCCTCTCCCTTCCCCTGCCTGCTCCGTGTCCTCTGAAGCAGCAAGTGGCCCACAGGTGTCCTCGAGGGGAAGGAGCCGGGCGTGGAGGCGGCCTCACCTGCACAGATCACCTCTTTGTCTTGTTGGAAGTCGCAGCCGCTGCGGAGGTTGTTGTTGAGTCTGCAGTTTCGGATGGTGGGCTCGGTGCCCTGGCAGGTCATGTACTTCCCGCCAACGCCCACATCTTGGCGGGAAGCCTGGAGCGCGGGCCCGCACTTCAGCTCCTGGCAGAACACCGTGGCCTCCTCCTTGTGCAGGCCACAGAGGCGATCCATTCCGTTCACGTTCCTGATCTCGGGGAGTCCCGAGCAGGGGCTTCGGCCCTTCACCAGCTGGATCTCCCGAAAAGTGCCATCTGCAAAGCACAAACCACACTCAGAAGGTGCAGCCTCTGCTGTCCCCGCGGTCACTTGAAGCCTGTGGCCTGCCTTGATGACCTCATGGCAGCTCCTAGGCACTCTGCCCTAGGCCAGGGGTCACAGCCCCAGAAACGGGCCTGCTCCTTCCTTAGGGTGTCAGTGCTGGGCTGAGGGCACCCCTTCAGAAGAGGGCGGCTTTCTGGCCAAGCGGTCACAGAGGGTCCCTCCCTCAGAAGGACCCCACTCAGAGGGGCCGTGACTGGTGCAGTGCGAGGCTGTCAAGCTCCTGACTACCTTCATCGCTTTTGAAAAGGGCGCCTGCACCCCACAACCCAAGCAGTGGGTCGGCTTCAGAGGCAGGACGCTATGAGGGGCCTCAGCTCTCACCCACCTAAGTGCCCACAGGCAGCTGAAGACCCTTAAGACAGACCTCCTCACCACTGGGGTCAGAAATCCTGATTCGATACCCGCGTCGCCCCTCGGGCCTCCTCAAGTGCCTAGAGGCCAGGCAGCCCCCACCCCGCTCCTCTCTGTCTGCTTTCTGCTCATTCCAGCTGCTGCTTTGCTGAGTTTCGTTTTTCCCGTCTCCGTGGGAGCCAGGCTCTGTGCAGCAGGACTGTGCCGGCCTATTCGCAGCTGCACCCCGCCGAGAACGGTGTCTTGCAAGGACAAGGAACGCGATGAGAGACTGGGCCATCCTAGAGGGGTCAGGCGGGTCACTGTGCCCAAAAGGAGCCCACGCAGAGAGCCCTCAGCCTCGCCTGCCTCCCCTCCCTCTACCCCTCCCCAGACTCCTCTCCCTGACTCGCCCTCTCCTCCCAACCCCTCCAGCACCACTTACTGGCGCACAGCGCGACCACCATCCACTCGTGCGGGCACTGGGTCTTCGTCCACGCCCCGAGGCTGCACTCCCAGAGGGAAGACTCGTCACCTCTGCAGGACACGTTGTGGAGCCAAGGCTGCACCCTCTCTCCTGGCAGCGGGACGTACTTGGGGGCACCTACAGCCTGGCCGCACCCCAGTTGCCTGCAGACCACCGATGCCTCCGCCAGTGTCCACTCCTGGTTGCACACGTGTCCCCACTCCCCCTCGTGTTGGACCAGCACCAATCCATCACACTCACTGTATCTGTTCGCCAGCCTCAGGTTGGGGGGTCCGCCTGCGGAGGGACAGGCCATCCTCAGAGGGGCCAGACCGCTGGGTGCCAAGTGGGGGGAGGTCAAGCCTGAGCTGCGTGGCAATGGCCTCTGCCTTTGCCTGGGGCCATCAGCTTCCAGGGCACTGAACGCTGCTACCTTCTCCTGCCTCCATGCCCTGACACACACACGTACACGCATTCACATTCTTTCACACACACACATGCACACTCACCCATGCTACTGCAGGCAGGTCTCCCAGGGGCTCACCCTCGCCTCCAGCCTCTCCATGCTGCTCCTTCAGGACTCTGCCTCTTGGCTTCCGGGCCCAGCAGCTCCCCATACCCCTGTGCCCCCTGCCTGGCTGGCATCTCCCTGAGTCTATAGCTGTCCTCCATGTCTCAGCACCACGCCCGATGCTCAGCCTCACACCCAGGTGCAGCAGTTTTCCCATACCCCACCCCACTCCCAACCCTGCTCCAGGGGACAGGAGATAGCGCAGCACCTCCTGTTGGGCCCATCAGCACCACCTGTCAGTCTGTGTCATTGAGACCAGATGCCAGCCATGTTCCTTCATTTCCTCCATGCTCTGACCCCAGCCCATACCCTGTGCTCTGAGCAGTGGGGCAGGAGACCCTGGGTTCACTCTGGGATTGGACAAGACCTGCTCAGTGTTGGGATAAGAGTCTCCAGGGGTCCAAACTTTGGACCCATATACCTTCCTGCTCCAGGACATCTCTCCCACCTCTGGGCTGAGAGAGGCCTAGGTAGCTGGTCACAGTGGGGGATGTTCACACTCAGGGTCTCAGCATCTACAGAGCCGCGGCCTCCAGAAGGTTCCGTGGATGAAGGAAGAAGAAACTTACCAGTGGGGACTGCCCAGAGAGTGAGGAGAAAGGGCCCGACTCCCAAGGCCCAGAGAGCTGTCCTCATGGCCCCTCAGCCCCCAGGGCCTCAACCAGCTCCTGTCACTCAGCTGGGGCAATGGCAGGGATGGCAGTTCAGAGTCAAATGTACAGAAGTGGGAGCTGCCAATGGCCGCCCAGGACCAATGAAGACAGCGAGAACCTTTGCAGAGCACATCAGTGGCTCCTGCTCTCAATCTGTGAGCAGAGCAGCCAATGGCCTCAGCAGCTCTGAGCGTTGCCAGACATGCGCGAGGGGCCCAGGCTGTGGGTTTCCCCTCATGCTGATAAGTGCTGACAGGGCTGCTTCACTCTGACCCCACGATAAGGCAAGTGCTCCAATCTTCCCACAGCCACAGCAGCAGGAAAACCCAGGCCTGCTGGATTGGGATCCCAACCATAGACAGTGACACCAGACACCCTGGGGACCGGCAGGGGCTGAGTGGGGGCCCTGCAACATCAGAAGATGACACAGGCCAGGATAGTTTTGCAAGGGCTTTGAAAACTAAACTGTCATTGGAGCCAAAGTCCACAGAAGAAGGCCAAAACCTATACCCTAAGCTGAAACAGGTGACCACCTGCTGAAATCAAACATCGAAAAAGAATTAAGAGTCTCCCGACATCATAACCAAAGTGTCCAGGATACACATGAAAATCACTCACCATGTGAAGAGCACAATTTGATAATAAAGGACAATCAGCTGACACCAATGCCAACGTGAACTAGATGTCGGAATTATGAACCAAATTCATAAAAATGTTTCCAACCTAAATTACAGATTCTTCTGAATCAAATGGAAAAAATAAAAAATCTCAGCAAAGAAATAGAAGTTTTAACAAGTGAGCCAATGGCACCCAGCGGACGTGGCTCAGCAATTGAGCATCAACCTAGGATCCAAAAGATCGAGGTTCGATTCCCGGTCAGGACACATGCCCAGGTTCTGGGTTTGATCCCCAGTCGAGGGTGTGCAGGAGGCAGCCGATCAATGACTCTCATCGTTGATGTTTCTATCTTTCTCTCCCTCTCCCTTCTTCTCTCTGAAATCAATAAAGATATATTTTTAAAAATAATAATAATTTTTTTTCAATGAGCCAATGGGCAAGGATGTGGAGAAACTAGAATACTCATACATTGCTGATAGGGTTGGAAAATGGTCCTGCAGTCCTTCAAAATGTAAAAACATAGAGGGACTTTATGACCTGGCAACTCCACTACCAGGTGTATATCAAAAAGAAATAAAAAGTCACGTCCACACAAAAACCTGTACATAAATGTTCATAGCAGCATTATTTATAGTAACCAACAAAATAAAAACTGTTGACCAGTTGATAAACAGATAAATAAGCACAGTACATCTATACCATGGAATAGTATCTTCCCATTAAAAGGAACCAAGTATGGACACGGGTTACAATGGTATGAACCTTGAAGATGTTAGTTATGCTGAGTGAAAAAAGTCAGACTCAAAAGACCACAAATATGATTCCACTTATATGAAATTTCCTAAATAAGCAAATCCAAAGACATAGAAAGTGAGCTAGTGGTTGCCGGGGCTGGAAGGAGGCAGATATGGAAAATGACCACTGACAGACAATAGTGCGGTGGGCTTGGGGGGGGAGATGGTGTGGGGTGGAGGGGGGCAGTGGGGGAAAAGAGGGACATCTGATAACAAATATCATCAAAACATAAACCACAGCTAACGTCCTGCTTTCTGAAATCAGCAACAGCACAGGGACCACTCTCACCTGGGCTCTGCCCCGGAGGTCTTAACCAGGGTACTTAACCAGCTACAGCAGAGAAGTTGCAGGATTGGAAAGGAGGGTGAAACCATCCTCACTCACAGACACTGCCACTGGGGATGTAAAACATCGAGAAGAATCTACACACAAGTTAGAATTCACAAGAAATTTAGCAAGCTTACTGGACACAGTCAATAAATGAAAGTCACTTGTTTTTTCTATATACAGGCAATAACCAGAAAATGAATTCTTTTAAATAACTAGCTATTTAAAAAACAACAAAAATAGTATCTAGGAATAATCTGAAGAAAGTTTTAGAGACCTTCGCGCAGAAAGCTGAGAGGCGTTAGAGGCAATGCGCCCAGTTTACCTGCTGGGAGACTCCATTGGCAAAGCTGTAAACTACTGAAGGAGGGGGCTGGGCCTGGCAAAATGATTCTACATTTTACGTGGCAATGCCAATGGGTGGACCATTCAAGTCAACACAGCAGGACTGGGAGGCCCCATGTGGGTTAACGATGACATGTGGTTGAAGCATGTCGGCTGCAGTGTGGGATGGAAGGACAGCAGGGACAGTCTGAACGCCCCCAGGGTAGTCACAGGGGTTTGGGGATGTCCTGCCCAGTAGGCCTGAGCAGGGGGTCATGGGGTGGGGATGCTGCCTCCCAAGGGGCAGAGAGCGGGAGGCTCTTGGGGGAGTGTCCTTCCCTTTTGTTTATAAGACAGGAGCCTGGGGCCTGTTTCCAGGCTGTTAGAAGCTGGGAGAGGAAGGCGGGGAAGGGTCCTCAGGGCGCGGGGAGGAGGCCAGCGCTGCCCTTCTGGCAGGAGGGCCCCAGGAGGTGTGTGAGTAAGATAAAGTCTGCAGAAAAGGCAGGAAGTGGTGTTCCTGCCCTGGATGGTTTTCCGAGAAGGGGCCGAGTTTAGGAAGCCTTCTAGAGAGATCTGCTAGAGACCAGGAAGCAACAGGTGGGGCTGCGGTCGGGGCCTGCCGCAGTGGGGTCTCCTAGGCGCCAGGGACACGGGGTGGCCCAAACTGAAAACGGAAAGACGGCCGGACAGAGATGGGGTGGGGAGCGGAAGGGGTCTGACGAGGAGCCAGGGTGGGGTTCATGCACTTAGGGCAACGGGGAGCCCCTGAAAGACTTTGAGCCCCTCAGGCTCAGACTCACAGTTGAGTTTCTGAGAGATTGCTCTGCCTTTGGAGGGGACACGGGGTGCAGGAGCACAGGGGTGAAAGCAAAAGTCCGGGCCCCTCGGCCTCGGCGATGGTCAGTGAGGATCCTGCAAAGAGTTAGACTCAAGATTAGAACCCGAGATCTTCCAAGGTCTGAGGCCGGGGAAGCACAGGTGAGCACCCCAGCCCGAGCCGTAGTTTAGGGAGCCTTCTAGAAGGCGAGCGCCTCCCAGCAGGACGGCAGGTTTGGGGAGGAAGACGCGGGGCTCAGCTCTGTGAATGTCCCACACCTGGGCCCGGAGCTCCGGGGAGAAAAGTGGGCTGGGAATCAAACTTTCAGACTCAGCAGCGCAGAGAGGGTAAACAAAGTCAGGGGCATGAGTGAGGTTGCCAGGGAAGAGGGGTGATTGAGAAAGAAGGGGCCAGAGAAGCGTCCGGCAGAAAAGGGGACACTGGAGGGCGCTCGGAGGAGCCCGGTGAGAAACAGGTGAAATGAGGACTGAGCATTTCCTCCGGGTTTGTCAACACAAGGGCCACGCATCGGCGTGGGGACAGCAGTGTCTGCGGGCTAAAGCGGCCTGGAGGAGGTGGTGGGAGAGGAGGAGAGGTGAGGGAGGGCAGACGGCTGGTTTCTCCTTCTGTTAAGATGCCCCCCCCTTGGGGTTACCCACTTACATGCGGACCAGAAAGGACTGGAGAGGGGAGGACTTGAGATGAAAGGGACAGAGGGGCCGCACAGCCCCCAGTTTAGGGGAGACTGGGATGCAGGAAATATGCTGGGAGGCCTCCACTGGAAAGGAAGATGCCTCCAGGGTGGTGGCCCAGCCCTCAAAGGGCTCTTGGTGAGACCACGACGCCCTCGTGGTCCAGGGACCCTGAGGGAGTCTCCCTGCTAGACTGCAGAGCTGTGAGGAGCGCCCCTCGGACCCACAGTGACAGCCCCACCCTGGGGCTCACTGGACTCTCCCCAAGACATGCTCACCCTAAACTCTACCCTCCCTGGGACTTTGAGTCCTGGTGAAATATCCAAGGAGATACTTGGATTTGAACTTGGAGTCGCATGATTCTAGACAACTAGCACCACCATGTGTCTGGAAGAAGTAAAATCAAACAGAAAATCCCCTCTGGGGTGGGTGACCTGCTCTGATGCATCTTTTTAAGGGAACACGTTTAAAACAATTCTACTGTTGGTTTTTGTCTTTTGCAATCACGCTTCTCAGAAGTTCGTCCTTAGTCTCTGTTCCTTTTTCACAGCATCCTGTTCTTATATAACATCTCCCTCAGGCTTTCTGAACCTATGCATTGGGGTATTTTCTTCATGTTTTTTTTTTAGGTTTCCTCTGATTCCTCAAACTTATAGATCCATTGCCCTGTTTCTTTACCTTGGTCTTTCTCTGTTATATGACAGCTTTCTGTGAATATCTGACCGCAGCTGCCTGGTGTTCTCTGGGTTTGTCAGGGAGCCTGCCATTGGGCTGCGAAGCCTTCTAACTGAAGGTGACCGAAAGCTCACATCTAAATAAGGTCCAAGAGGTCAGCTCTGGTGCGGCCTGATCCAAGAACTCAAAGTGGCCAGGACCGCCCCCTCCCCTTTCCTCTTAGTCCTGCCTGTCCTGCTGGCTCGGTCCCACAGGTCTGCCGGCGACACGCTCGGACTCCTGTCTCAGAGTCACAGGGAGGACAGTGGCCTCTCTCCCTGCAGCTCAGACTGCATGGGAAGAGCCGCAGGGCACGTCAGAGCAGGTGCCATGGGCCGGTTCCTGCCGCACTCTCCCAGGCAGCCGTCTTCCGGTGCTGAGGAGCCCGCGCCCCTCCTCCTGCCTCGCAGCCCAGAAACGGATGAAAATCTCCCCAGGGCCCCTCTGTTTTCCTTGCTCATTCGTTTACTGTGATTCCCATCAGGTCTCAGAAGAGAGGGGAGCCCCCGGGGAAGACCAACAGCCAGCAAACCTATTTTTCGCAGCCCTTGCTTGCCCGGGGTTCAAAAACCATTGCTGTCCTGCCTCACCCAGAAAGGCTAAGATACAAGGGTTGCAGGTTCGGTGGTGCGGGGGGGGGGTGTGGGAGGCACCCAGCACATTGATGTTTCTCACTCTCTCTCTCCCCCTCCCTCCCTTCCACTCTCTCTAAAAAGCAATGGGAAAAATATCCTTAGGTGAGAATTGACGACAAAACAGAACCAAAAAAATAATAATAAACTTGGTTTTTATCCCCTTACTGTTTCCTTCTAAATTATCCAGAAAGTTAGAAGACATTTATTATAGGTGAATATTTTTTTAATATATCTTTATTGATTTCAGAGCGAGGAAGGGAGAGGAAGAGAGAGAGAGAAACATCAATGATGAGAGAGTCGTCATAGATCGGCTGCCTCCTGCACGCCCTCGACTGGGGCTCGAGCCCGCAACCCCCGCATGTGCCCTGATTGGGATTCGAACCACGATCTCCTGGATCCTCGGTCGATGCTCAACCTCTGAGCCTAGCCCGGCCAGGCATAGGTGAATATTGATTTATCCAGTCATGAAATATTTGCCGGGCACTCCCGTATGGCTGGCTAAGTGCTGGGAACACAGGAGTCACCCAGCAGTCCCTGCACTCAAGGCCAAGCGCCCTGAGCTGAGCTCACCTGCTCGCTGACCCTGGGGGACAGCACAGGCGGCTGGCCAGAGATGCTGCCTGGGGGGGGGATTGAAATTGAGATTGCCCAGAAGCTGGTGTGGAGCGGCGGTTCTAGGCCTTTGGGATCATGAGGATCCGATGGCCCTAAGAGGAATGCTAAACACATGAACAACTGTGTGCAGCTGGGGAGGTCCTTGCCCCCACTCCTAAGCCCCAGGCAGTGGCTGGGGTGAAGACCTGCCGTCGGTGGAGGGGGAAGGGGGCCAAGAGGCAAGAAGGTACCTTTTCAGGAAGTGGCCCCAGGATCCCACCTCGCGGCGACCTGGGAGGCCTGTGGGCTTGAGCAGTCCCGTTACAGGTGACCTTGCCACGGAATGGCCACCCCCACGGACCTGACCAATGCACTGCGGGCGGAGGAGGGGCCCATATCCCAGACGTGGGCCTGCTGTCCGGGCACTGCAGCCGCTGTTGGGCCCTGGACGCCAGGCCCCGCAGCTCAGGTGTGCCCGGCATGCTGTGGTCCCTGTGCCTGGGACACCCACCTGGGGCGGCGATGAAGATGAAGAAGGGGGGGCGGGAAGGGGGTGGAGGGGGCAAGGTGGGCAGGAGGGGGAGTGAAGCGAGGACAGATGTGGGCACAGCGCACGGCGGGGATGGAGATGGAGACGTGTGGGGAACGGAGGGTAGGTGGGACTGTGGAGGGTGGCAGGGGTGGGTGGGAAGGAGGCCGCGCGCCCGAGGGTGCTGGCGCTGGGGAGGGAGAGGGGCTGTGCGCGCCCACGGCCTGCCTTTGTCTCCTCCCCCTCCGTCTCCCGGGGGACGCGCCTTCGCGTCTGCCCGCCCCCAGTCCTAGGGCGGAAGCCTCGCACCGGCTCCGGGCTCCCCCGCTCTGCGCTCGGGCGGAGGGTCCCCGCCGCAGACCCCGGCTTTCCTCTCGGCTGCGGCCCTGGAGCGGCCACCCCGGCCCGCGGTTCCGACCGAAGTCGCTGGAGGGTGAGGCCGGGCGGGCGCCCGTGGGGTTAGGGATGGAGGCGCCACGAGGGGCCCGGCGCGCCCGGGAAGGGCGTTGAGTCGCCGCCCTGTCGCTGCGCCGGGGACCCCCAGCGTCCCGCGCCGGTGCGGGTGCGGGTCCGGGAAGCTGGGCCAGGCTGCGGGGGAGGGGTGGAGCGCGGGGCCTGAGCTGGGGGGAAGGGACGGTCCGCTCGGTGCGGGCCTGCGGGGGTGGAGCCAGCACCGCGTCACCAGCCGCGCGTTCTCCGCGACCCGGGCCCCGCGACGGTCGTGCTCGCCCTGAAGGGCCCGGGAAAGCCAGGCAGAGGCACAGGGTCCTTTCTCCACACCCCGAGCTGGGTCCTTGGGGGCCCTCTGCCCATGAGACTGCGGCCTCCAGACACAACCCCCACCCCAGCACGGGCCTGGGTGGTTCTCTCCAGAGCCGCCCAGGGTATGGAGCCCCCTACCGGGCTCTCCGCCGCCCACCGCGTGGCGCACACTTCCCCCCAGCGTTGCCCCCGCTCCACGCCCGGGCACAGAATAACTCCCAGGTGCTGAACCTCTCATCCCCCACCCACCCTTTCCCAGGTATAGAGCAAGACCCCCAGCCCTGGGAGGGTAGTCCTCTGACCCCAGGCCCTGGGCCCCGAAGCTGAGGTGCTTTCCTCCCACTTCCCACAGGTTTTGCCCACGAGCATGAACTGGATGGCAGTGACGTGCTGGGCTCTGCTGCTAGCCGCCACCTTCCTCTGCGACAGCGGTGAGACTAAGGGCGGCCGTGGAGGGGCTCGCGGCAGCGCCCGTGGAGGGCTGCGCGGAGGAGCGCGCGGGGTCCCTCGGGTACGCGTAAGGCCAGCGCCCCGCTACTCCGGCTCCTCTCTGCGCGTGGCGGCGGCGGGGGCGGCGGCGGGGACAGGAGCGGCAGCGGCGGCGTCGGGCTCAGGCTGGAGGAGGGCCCAGGGGCCCTGGGAGAGTGACCTGGGGGACGAGGACCCTGCATCCGGAGGCAACAGGACCGCTGTCTACAGCTACTGGGCGTGGACGTCGGGCGCGGGGCCCACGCGCAGCCTGCGCCTCTGCCTGCTCCTTGGCGGCGCCCTGGGCGCCCTGGGCCTGCTGCAGCCCTAGGCGCGTCAGGCTGGAGGCCACACCGGCCGCCCCCCGGGCCCTCGCGGCAGACCGCAGCCCAAGGTCCCGGCGCCCAGAGGCCGCCTGGGTAATTCCTGCCTCGCCCAGCAGGAGCTGCACCTCTCTTACCTGTGGCCCAGGTGCCTCCTCCTGTTCACCATCCTGCCCAAGCCCCTCTAGAGCCTCCCCACTCCCACCCTACCATCAGCTCCAGGATGCCCCACCCACCATTTACAGGTCAGGGTCCTTCCTGCCAGAAAGGCAGGTGTCCCGTGGCTCCTGTACCACCCTGGCCAGCTGCCTACCATCTCTCTCCAGAGCTGCCTCGAAGACAAGTGCCAAGGTCAGGCTGTTCAAGCCACTCCGGCCCCTCGGAACCCACCCTGGACACTTGAGGGGTGTGGACAGTGCTCACCACCAGGCAGAGAGGTGCACACAGAGGACTGTGGTGGCCTCCCCACCAGAGGCTTCCAGAATGGACCAAAGGAATTGAGGATTTGGGGGAAGGGCAGAGGTTTTGCTCACAGGCTGAAGCATGGAGAACGTAAGGTGCTGACCCTGTCTGGATTTCAGAGCCCAGGCATGCCCAATCTTGGTTCTGTGGATAGTTCCCAGGAGAACCCTGCCCACAGGGGCTGCCCTGCCCTTGGGCCCATGGCCCTGTCCCCGTCTGTGCAGATGCTCAGTGAGACTCACTGCCAGGGACTCCCTTGGAGCCACTGTGCTCTGACTTGAAACAAGTCATTTAATTCTTCTTGGGACCTACTTTGGAAAAAACAACATTGTTTAAACTTGAAGAGCTTTCCATTCCCTTTGAACTTCAGGTTTGAATTCCGGGCCCCGAGCCCTGGCCTGCGCACAGGGACTGCAACTGCCCGCCCCACTGAAGAGCCCTCCCTGGCCCAGCTGGCCGTGATCCGGGCAGATAGGTAGCAGGCAGCAGGTAGTAGGCAGCAGCAACCCTCAGCGGGCGGCAGCCCTCGGAAGGTGAGGCTGTGGTGTGAATGGAGGAGGCTGGGAGCTCTAGTGAAACCCACATGGTCATAGGCAGGTACCTGGAGGAAGGCGGAGGTGGCCAAGCCCCAGCACCCAGCAAATACACTGGACTTGAGAGCCTCGCTCAGTAAAAGGAAGCACCCAGGAGGCGGAGCTCCTCCAACACCATCTGGGGGTGTCTAAACACCCCAGACGTTCTGAGGACAGGACCTGCCAAGGAGCTTCTAAGGAAATACAGGGTTTGGCTATGGCACCCAACACCTCTCAGGCCCCTGTGAGCTCAGCCCCAGGGGCCTCAGCTCTTCGCCATGTTCTCCAGCTCTGATACCACCGCATCCCAAGGCAACACAGCTTCCAGGGCCTGGCTCCTCCAGACTTCACCCTCCTAGTGCTCAACAGGCTCCCAGAATGTACCCTTGCCCCCTGGACCACAGCAGTTCTGAGACCAGTCCATCGCAGAGAGCTGCCACTTTGGCTCTACCACAGCTGGCTCAGGTCAGGGGCTGGGGGGGAGGGGTCTCCAGGCTTTCCGCAGGACTTCGGACCAAGTGTTTTTCTCCAAAGACAGGAGTGCTAAGCTGCAGGACGAAGCCTTGGCAGCTTCCTGTGTTCACACTGCCAGTATTCTTGGGGTGCAAGCCCAGATACTCTGTCCATTCCAGACCAAGCTCCATGCTACCAAAGACCAGTGAGCTATGGCCATGCCCTGCCCTGGGCCCCAGAGGCAGTGTGACCATCCTTCTACTTTATATGCAGGTGGCAGGAAAGTCATCTTGCACAGGGAGACCCATGAGGGCGGCTACTTCATCTCCTGGGGCGAGCTGTCCTCCCCAAGGGCCCTGACATGTGGGCCCAGCCTGGGTATACTCAGCCATTCAGATGCCCACCTAGACGACAGGCTATGAGCCATCAGCAGGCTCTGGAAGGAAAGATGCCACACTCAGGTCAAGAGCTCATCTCATTCCCAACTCTGGGTGCATGTCTGGGGTTTGGTATGGCCCCAAATCTCTGAATCCTTCCCCCGCACATGTTCAGGGTTCCCGCAGGAGGCAGAGGGTGCTCAGGGCGGATCTCAGGAGGGGTTAGCCAGGTTGTGGTGTGGGAAACCCATGCAGGCAGTGGGACCTACAGGAATGGAGGTCCCTGGCTGTTCCAGGAAGGTTAGGCCACCCCCAGACACACAGCAGCCAGGGCTACTGACCAGGGAATCGGCCCCTGCCCCTCCCCCATTCTTCCTCTGCCCTTTTCCTGCCCCTGGACCCCTTTAGGTGCAATGTAAATGCCAGGAGGTGCCTCTGGGAAGTGCCACTGTCCCATTAGCTAGAAGGTGCTCAGAAGCAGTGGGAGCTGTGGGTCCCCACTGACACCAGAGACCCTCCCAGCCAGTACACAGTACTGAGGGGATAGGCCAGTCCTTGGGTTCTGCCATGAGTATTGGAACCTTCTGTTTACGTTTGTGTGTGCATTTTAGTATCGTTGTGAAATAAACACTGTGCTGGCAACACCTCATTGCAGGACCCAGGACCCTGCATCATATGACACCATAGCCCTCAGCTGCTGATCAGTTCGTCTCCTACTTCTCCCCGGTTATGGGGGCCCTGATATAAGTGCCCAAGGTTCTGAGGGTACACAGTGACTAAGTCTACAACAGAGATGAGGCTTTGAGTTTAAAACATTTAAATTATAGATTATAGCTTCACTCCTTCCAGGACAATGTCAGCTTCTCCATGTAAGAAGTGAGCACAAGTGAATGTCCTCACCAGGCCAGGCATGAGGACTGCTCAGGGATGTCAGTGCTCTGAAACCCCAGGGACTGTCCCTGGGAACAAAGCACTGGCCTAGCTTTGGAGGGGCAGGAGGGTGCAGCCCTCTTCCTGGAGCAGAGACTTTAGTGTACAGTGACCAGCACAGAGATCATGGAAGAGGGAGCCCTGAGTGTCAAAACCCAGATGTGAAGGTCTAGGACACTACATGTCTCTGGGGCTGAGGGCCAGGCAGGGTATCTGTTGGGGGGAGCCTCTGCAGGATGTCCCGGTCCAGCATCACAGGGCCCAGCAGCCCACTGCGGAAGGTCCGGAGGAAGTCACGGGCTGCTGCAGGGTAGTTGGGCTGGATGACGTTCACGTCACCTGGGAGAGACAGGAGGGTCTGGTGAGGAAGGAGCCTCCACACAGGGCAGGCCCAGGACCCCACTTAGCCCACCCACAGGGACAGGGACCCTAAGGTGGGTATCTATGGAGCTTGGGCACCAGGGCCTACTCAAAAAGAAAACAGAGAGCGCCTCCCAAGGCTGCAGAGGGAAGGGTAGACATGGAGAGCACGCAGCACTGCCTGGGCCCACAGCAATGAGCTAGACAAGAACCTTCGTTCCCAGGGCAGCCTCATGTTCCCCGATGTCTCCCCCAGACAGCCAGGCCTGCTCGACAGACTGGCCCAAGCCCCGCATCTCACCTGTGCCCGTGAGTACTTTCACCTTCTGCGTCTTCCCCAGCCTCACAGCCACGTGCTTCAGCACGCTTGTTATGTCATCGCAGACCTCGCCCAGGCCATAGTGCTGCACATACCTGCACAGAGCACCGTCAGCAATACCCTAACTGTGCCACTTTTTTAACTACATTTGCATAGAAAAGAGGATGGGCCTGCCTGTCCCCCATCCCTCACTCACCCAAAGAGCTGGTGCCTATTGAGGGTGTAGAGAAGGTAGTCAGCCAGGGTCTCCTCTCCAACCAGGTGGTCCAACACGGTTCCTGGAAACAGGGAGCCGAAGGTGAGTGTATAACCTCAGTCTCAGCCAGAGGCTGCAAGGAGAAGGCCATGCCCCAGACCTGACCATTGTGCCCATCTGTACAAGGGACAGCACTGAGGATTAGCATGGCAGAGGATTAGTGTGGCACAACCCACAGGGCTGGGGCTGCCCCAGGCCACAGGTGGGGCCCTGAGGGTGGCTCACCACACAGGGCCAGCTTTAGGCCCATCTCCACACTCTCAATCCGAGGAGCCAGCACCCCAGGAGTGTCCAGCAGGAACATCAGTGGCCGTTCACACACCTGTGGGCACAGAGGGCAGTTGGCTCACCACTCAGGAAGCGTCAGGCAGCCTCTCCTACCAGGCCTTCTATTGGACAGCCCCTTGAGCAGGAGACCCCCACAAACCTGCCCCTGATGGCTTTCCCACAGGAATCCACTCCCATTTAATTTGGAAATAACAGCAAGAGCCCCCACAGCCCCATTCTCTCCTCCTGGGAGGAAGGGAACCTGCAGAAATGCTGAACTGTGGTTGAGAGGAGCTCAACTCGGCTCTGCCCTGACCACTGTGTGACCTTGGGCAGGTGATGCAACTCCTCTGTGCCTCAGTTTGCTCATCTGTAAATAGGGATAAGTGTGCCTTCCCCATAGGTCTGCTGTAAGGCTGCTGCAGTGCCTGGCATGTGGCAAGCACTCATGGGAACGGAGACTGAGGGAAAGGACAGAGACGGGCACACCACCTCGCAAGTGCTCAGGAGGTATCAGGCGTCTGTGTGTGTGTAGCTCTGGGCCCATGAGCTGAGGCCCTTACCTGAATTCTGGACATCACAGCTCTAGTGATCCCAGGCTCACCGCCCACCCTGGTGGCTTTTCCTGTAGGACAAACAGGGCTGTCAAATATACATTAAACATACCTGGCATATCAGGTACAGATTAAGCAATGAAGCACATGGGAACCTATGAAGGCCCAAATCAGCTTGTGTTCAGGGTTCAACCCCAAACCAGCTCACAGCAATGACCTTTTCAACCAGGTTCCAGCAACGCCTCCCCATCGCCTGGAAAGGTGTGCCAAGACCTGCTGAGGGAAAGAGGCAAGGACCTGACTGTGAAGGTCAGCCCACAGCTGCTCCTTTCAGCAGTCACCTTCCTCCCTTCTAAATTTGACCCTGCACGCTGCAAATCTGCCCCACAGCACCAGCCAGGGCAGGCCTATCTATGGAGCTGACCTGACCAAGGGGTCAGCCTGTGCCCTGAATACTGGATGCTCTGGGGCCCAGTTCAAGGTGTGTCCCAAGCAGACTCTGCACCCTCTGCCAAGTAAACTAGAGCATAAAAGGGACATGTATGTCCACTGACAGATGGTAAGGAAATGTGGTCCATCCACACTGCGCAGTATTATTCAGCCTTACCAAAAAAAATGAAGGTCTGACCACTGTCACAACCTGGATGGACCTAGATGACATTATGCTCAGTGACATCAGCCAATCACAGAAGGGCAAGTACTGTGTGATTCCACTCACAGGAGATGCTATATTCACAGATCCAGGAGAATCCAGGTTCCCAGGGCTGGGAGAGAGGGGAGTGTTGAGTTACACGACTTAATACCACCGATTTTTTTAAAGCCACAAGTAAAGAAAAATGAACTTTAAAAAACAGATGACTGTAACCATGCTCCAAGGAGCACCAGAAGCAGTGCCTGTCAATCACCGTTCAGAGCAGTTTACAGCCTTCAGGTTGTATGTTAATAAAGACCACACGCTGATGTGGGGGTGACACCAATGCAGACATGGTTTTAAACTTTCAAATACTTAAGAAAAAAGGGGAACAGGCACAGTTAGAGTACTGTGGACACTCCTGTGTGCCTCGAAACCAGAGAACCAACATGAAGCAGGGAGATAGCCATGGGCTCCCAGACTTGATCCCCACACAGGCTTCTGACCTGAGGGAACACTCCTGCATGATATCAGACCCCATCGGCTGTGTAATGCTTTGGTTGTAATGGATCAAAAACTTAAATAAATGAAAAGGCAAAATCACCAAAATTTAGAAAAGTCATCCACATATTAAACAGAAAGAGAACAAATTGAGTGTAAAATGTCACCAGGAGGACTCTGTCTCACCGTGTAATCACATCAAGCTGTTAACTAGGTCCTTTTGGTGGAAAGAGACAAGCCCGAGGAGTGCCCCAGGACTTATGGGCTGAGTTTCATCTCAGGACAAGAGTGACTGCTCTGTAGGAAAGATGAGAATGTCACAACAGCAGCAGCGTGGCTGGCAGTACCTTTCTTGAGGTGCTGTCTCCTGAGCGAGTTGATGAGGGAAGACTTGCCCACGTTGGGGATGCCGATCACCATGATGCAGAACTCCATATTCTACAGAGGCAGAAGAGCAGCCAGCAGTCAGGGACACACCCAGCCCCCACCGGGGACCCAGGAGTCTAGGTCAGCTGAAGGGGAAGGAAGGTCCCTGCCGAGGCCCTGCCCCCCCTAACGCCCCCCCCCCCTTCCTTTAGGGAGCACCGAGGTGAGAAGCTCATCTCCGTGCCAAGGGCTCAGTCTGGCCCACCATGTTTAGCAGGTGAGCCTCAGGCTCCTCAACAGGAGGGAATGTTCCAGGGCCAGCACTGGGCCCCACCAGCCTACCTCTCCTCGGTGGTAGCGGTAGCTGCTCCCAACCAATTCCGTGACCATTGGGATGACCTGCAACAAATAACCACAAAGGCACTTTGGGAAACCGGCTTCTCCCTTGGTTTCTGGAGGTGGCACACTTGGCTTCTATCCATATCACGGATTTAGACTGTGCTATGGTGGGGGACCACCTGTGCCCTATCCTATCCCATCCCAGGAGGGTGACAACAGCCCCTTCTAACAAAGTTGCACGTTGACCAGTGAAATTTCCCAAACACAACTGGTCCTAAACTCTCCAAAAGCCGTTACTACTTCTAACCCAGAGCATATTTTACAGCCTAGCTCTGCTCTTTCAGACCACTGGACTGTCCAGGCCCATCTGCTCTGGGCACCAGGGGACAAGTGTGCCCTGGGAACCCCAGCACATTTGTGGCTCATCTCTAAAACCCTGCCTCTTATGAAAGCATAGAACATTCTGTAGTGTTTCCCAAATGTCCTTCAGCAGAAGTGTTCGAGTGTAAACAGAAAAGCCCACCTGTCTGATGTTTTCATCCTTCACACAGTTGGTAAAAATGACATGTTTTAGGCCTTCTCTTTCCAAGTGTTGTATAATTTTCTGAAAGAGACATTTCCATTTTAAATACTAAATAAAATTAGGGATGGTGCAACATGCTAAAGTCCACAGATCTGAGGCTGCCAGGCACAAGCTTGGGCTCGGAGCCACTGGGGCCAGGGACACAGGGAGCACTGCGCCGGCATGGGGCAGACGTGGGATGGACACAGGCAACGGCACCATGGGCAGTACGGACTATGTGAGGGGACTTGAGAGGGCAGCCTGGCCCCACTGGTGGCACAGAGCAGCTGGCTCCGAGTGAGGACAGGAGGAAAGGGCCCTAGTCTCAGAGCGAGGGCCTCCAGGTTCCCCCAGAGGTGAGCGCTGAGCAGTCACAGCCCACCCTCTTGGGACTCCAGGCCCTTCTTACAGTATGAGGCTAAACTCGGTTATTTCTGAGGCACTGAAATCAGTTTCATCTTCCCTTAGTGGCCTCATCACTCTTGTGTACTCTGACAAGCTTTCACAAAGTGAACTCCACTTTAAGGTTTGAACCCAATCTGATTACAAGGTACATGGAATACTTTAAAAGCCCAAAAGTAAACTATAACTAATAGGAGTTTACTAGTCTTAACACTAAGTGAAATCAGCATATGAGTCATATTTGTTAAAACCAGCTTTGTACTGTTTGGTCTGCTGCTGACCTAAACATGACTGATATTTAAATGAACAGAAAAGTCACGTTAATTCAGTTAGTTTTATTTATGGATTTCACTTACTCAGTATAATGATGCAGATTAAGATACAAGCCAAAACAGACATATTTGAAGCCCCTTTGAAAAGTATTAATTCACACAGATGTCCTCACCCACTGTATAGAGGGCCACAACTGGGAACCTCTCCTCTCCTGTCCCCTCTAAGACCTGTGTCCCAACCAGGTGAAACACTGCTCTGTCCTGTGTTAGGTGACCTTAGTGCGCCTAGCACTCTATAAAAAATAGCATCTAAGGGCAGAAGAAATCACTGATAAGACTCAAGTCTCACTGATAAAGTCATGGAAAGCCATGAAGCCAAGAGCCTTGCACAGTAGGACGGACTGATCAGAGGTGGGTTTATGGGCTGTGCAGTGGGCAGGAGCCAGGGAAGGATTCTCAATGAACAAAGCCCTCTTGTGGTTCAGCATGTGATGTTTCCCTGGAAACCTATGCTGAAGGCTGTGTTTGGGGTTTAAGTAACTCAAACTTACCAAGAAACCAGAAATGCACTCTTGTGGCTGCAGTGAAAGGAAAATTTCTGCACCACTAACAACTTAAAAACAAATGGAATTCAAAAGATTCTAACACGTACTCTTTGCAAAGGATTTGACAACAGAGCAAGAAAAGTAGAGGTGCATATTCACAAATAACATTCCAGAGTCACCATGTTTCTCTACCTCTGGGACCCACAGGAAATGTCCTGCAGTTGATCACTTGTATCCCTGGGTCCTGCCTGGCTTTAGAGAAATCCATTCACTTACTCTGGGACTCCCCCACCTTCCAGATCACACAGTGGGCAGAAGGCAACCTGCCCACTGGCTGGGGGGCTGGGAGACCATGGAACTGGTAAGTGTGGACACCTGGGGGTAAAGCAGCCATCACAGGAGACCTCCAGGCCAGCACTGTCCAGGCCTGCAGTCAAGAGCCTCATGTGGCCACTGAAATTTAAACTAATTAAAATGAAAAAACGTGAAAGTCAATTCCACCACCAAAGGAGCTACATTTCAAGTGCTCAGAGTCACATGTGGCCCCTGGGCTCCAGCAGCACATCCTGGCCACTTCCCCTGGGAGATGTGGACATTTGAATGATCTGGACCATAAATTAAACATTAGAGGAAGCATGCAGACAAAGGGTAGAGTGCCAAAGTAAGCCTGCCTGGCAAATAAACTCGAGTCTGTCTCAGCAGTGACTGTCATCGGAACCGAGCCAGCCCGGTGCTGACGCAGCTGAGAGGGGCTTCACCTGCTGCTCCTTCAGATCCGCCAAGTCCATTTTGTTGAGGACGAGCAAGTGAGGCTTAATCCCGAGGGTTTCCTGAAACAGAGGGTTGCGGCCCGAAAGTGGAATGTGGCAAAATTAAGGCAAAAATACCTTCAGAGCCTTTACCAGCCAATTAATTTATTTTGTCTTGTTGCCCAGATTGCATGACTTCCGAAGGCAATCTTTAAAAGGAACCGGCGCTGTCTCAGGTGAGCACACGCCCAGCCTCCCGTCCGTGGAGCTGCGATACCAGCCCGTGCTGCCCTCCCCTCACAGCACGGAGCCACTGGCGCTGCTTCCTGTAGAGAAGAGACGACGGGCAGGGCAGTGGCTCTCACGTGGCTTCTCAAATGGGAACGATGGTGACAAAAACAACAAAGCTCTGGGAAGTTTTACAACTAGACCGTTTGGTTGTCAAGGTATGAAAGTTCAAAATGAATGATTTGATCACTCAAAAAAGCGCCGCCCATGAAGTCCTCACTAGTGGGCCTGAAAGCACCACTGCCACCTCTGGTGACCATTGAGGAGACAGGGTCCCCCCCATGGAGACCGTCACTGAAGGTTCCACCTCTTTACTACCATTGCCAGGCCCTTTTTCCACCTTGTGTGACACTAACACAGGCAGGATGAGAGGCCTTTATTTTTATCTCTGGGCACTCAGTCCCTTCCTGGTGCTTCATCTCTGACTGAGTCTGGTTTGCCCCATGTCTAGACACCCAGTTG
The DNA here is from genome assembly GCF_054644295.1 of Miniopterus natalensis. NCBI lineage: Eukaryota > Metazoa > Chordata > Mammalia > Chiroptera > Miniopteridae > Miniopterus > Miniopterus natalensis. Next base: position 53,931,928 of record NC_142094.1, read on the forward strand.
GCCACTGTGTCCTCACTCATGTAACAAAGGGATTTTCCATAAACCACATTCTTCCCTCAGAGGTTAACCCATTTCTTGCCACATCCTAGATAAGAAGGCAGAATGTCTAACCCTGGCTGATTTTGCTCAGTGGTTAGAGCATCAGTCCGTGGACTGAAGGGTCCTGGGTTCGATTCTGGCCAAGGGCATGTACCTCAGTTGCAGACTCAATCCCAGGCCTGGGTCGGGGCACATGTGGGAGGCAACCAATCGGTGTGTCTTTCTCACATTGATGTTTCTCTCTTTCTCTCTCCCTTCCACTCTCTGAAAAGCAATGGAAAAAATATACTCAGGTGGGGATTTTATAAATAAATAAATAAATGCTTCCTGGGGGAATTCTAACGTGTAACAAGGAATGAAAACTACTGCTTTAAATGCCAATAACTACAACAGGTGAGGCTGCTGGCCACTCTGGTGGGTGGCTGGACCAGGGCAGGGACCAGGCAGAGGAGGTGGGTGAAAGCAGTAGTGGTGCTTTGAGATCCACTAGTTAGGACTTCATGGGTGGTTCTTTTTTGAGTGATCAAATCATTCATTTTGAACTTTCATACCCTGACAACCAAACGGTCTAGTTATAAAACTTCTCAGAGCTTTGTTTTTTGTTTTTGTCACAAGGTAACAAGCCAGGAATGCTTCCTGCAGCCTTGAGCACTGCCTGATTCAGAAAGAAGGGCCTTCCCTGCATCGCTATAATTTTGTCCCCAACTGGAAGTGTATCCAATGAGGGGGGGTCCCCCACACCACAGGCAATTCTCCAACACCAGCTGGGTGTCCCAAAATTTAACTAACTCTTATACCATCTACCTGGAGATGGCATCAGACCCCACAAGTTAAGGACTCAGTCCCACAAGACTGTCTCCGCAACCCCACTTCAGACTCCAGTCACAAGTGTAGGTTGTCACCTGTGCTTCTGACCGACTTGCTATAAATTAAAGGTTCCAATGTATCCTCCTTAGATTTGATTCATATGCTAGAGTAGCTCACAGAACTCAGAGAAACATTTTACTCACTAGGTCACTAGTTTACTGTAAAAGGATATACAAGACAAACAGATGGAAGAGATGCACAGGACGAGGTCTGGGGAACAGGCACAGAGCTTCCACGTCTTCTCTGGGAGTGCCTTTCTCCCTAAATCTCCATGTGTTCACCAACCCAGAAGCTCTCCAAACCCTGTCCTCTTGGGGTTTTATGGCAGCTTCATTACTCAGGCAAGACTGATGAAATCACTGGCCATTGAAGATCAATTCTACCTCCAGCCCCTCTCCCCTCCTGGATGTCATGGGGTAGAACTGAAAGTTCCAACACTTTCATATCAGGTGGGTTCCCTGGGACCAGCCCCATCCTGGAGGACTTTCTAAAAGTCACCTCATTAACATAACAAAAGACACCTTAATGTCTCATCGATTAGGAAATTCCAGGGTTTTAGGGGCTCCAGCCAGGAATGGGGACAAAGGTCAAATTATGTATTTCTTATTATAAATTCCAGCATCACAACCAGCAAAGGATATCCGGGCATCATGGACCTCGATGATACAGTCCACCAGCTTTAGGCTGCTCTGCATCTTCTTCAGTCCTAGAAAACAGAACACCAAAGGTAAGGGGTCCATAGCTTTTCAAAAGCGCTAGAACATTTAAGATGACGTTGAGAATGACACACCACCACAATCTCCCTAAAAAGAATGTATCTGAGTGATGTGCTCTAAGTAATGATAACTGATAACCATTTCCTGGGCCTCTCCTTCAACAGCAGTGCCCTGCCTGAGGGTCAACCAGACTGTCTCCACCACCTGACCTTTTGGTGACCCCAGGTGGAAGATTTAACCTCTATGGGTCTTGGTCTGGGCTATAAAATAAATAAAGCCAACTAACCAACTCATTGCACCTCGATACTGTGTGGAGATGATGATGCTGTACAAACCAACCTGAGCCATTCACCCTGGATGTCTCCACTCACAATGCACCCAACTCACCCCTAACCAGGAACACATCGGGAAAGTAACAATGCTCTTTCCCCACAGAGTTCCACCCAGTGATGGTGACACCACCGCTCCTCCTCCCCTCACAGGGCCGGCCCTGTCACTCACGCACATCCTCAAACATCTCACCTCACCCCTTCTTCCCATCCTCACCCCGCGAGTGCCCCCCCCCAACACACGCGCACAGCATTGGCGAGGAGCCTGGTATGGCGGGCACTGGGTCACTATTTAGGGTGAATCTGAGCGACTCCGAGGCTGGAGCAGGAAGGACAGTGGCAACCACAACACGGAGAAGGCCACATTTTGACAAGTAAACACTAAGAAACTCCCATAGAGGTTTAGGCGGAAGACAAATGACGCTATGTTTTAAGGTGCTGAAGTGAAAGCACTTGGAAAGTACTTTCCTACCCCTAGTTCTTTTAGTCCTCAAAATAATATCCAGGAATGTTACTTTTTAAAACGGATGTGGAGCCCGGCCGGGTGTGGCTCAGCGGTTGGGCGTCGACCTAGGATCCAGGTGATTGGGGTTCGATTCCCGGCGGGGGCACATGCCTGGGTTGCAGGCTCGATCCCCAGTCGGGGGTGTGCAGGAGGCAGCCGATCAATGACTCTCTCATCATTGATGTTTCTATCTCTCTCTCTTCCTCTCCTTTCCTCTCTCTGAAATCAATAGAGGTATTTAAAAAACAAAAAAAACTGATGTGGAAACTGAGGCTTCGGGGAATAAAGTGGCAGAAGGGCCTTGCTGGGAATCAGGGATCAGGTCACCTCGGGTCATCCCCGCAGCCGCGCCGCATCCCGATGCGCTCGCGGGCGACCAGAAAGGAGCCTGGCGGCGGGGACGCCGCGCCCTCCCGCCTGGACCTCACCTTTGGCCATGTGGCCCGGGAACCAGCGCGCCACATCGCGACCGCCCAAGGGGAAGCTCTCCCGCCAGGCGGCCCGAGCGGCGCTGCACAGCGCGCGCGAAATCAGCCTCATCGCGCCGCGTCCCCGCGCGCCGCGCTGCGCCGGGGGACCGCTCCAGCGACGGACCTCTCGGCTGGGCCAGCAACCCCGGCCGAAGGTTCCGGGGCTCCAAGGTTCAGCCGTACGACCCGCGCGTGCGCACACGCTGCCCGAGCAGCGGCTGGAGCCTAGGGGCGGGGCTACGAGACGGGGGGCGGGGCTACGAACCGTCGAGGGTCTTGTGCAGTCACGGTTGGTCTCTTTTCACAAACTTGATTAAAATCTTCAAGTAATTTGCCGTATAAATGTATTATCCTTCTTTTCTTTTCCAACCACCCCAGGTTTTAATGTAACAAACACTCTGCAAATGCTGACTGCAGTTATACACGGAGCCTGAAGTCCTCACTGTCCCAACACCCCCAGGAACGAACATAGTCTCAGCAACTATTCAACCGCACATGGGGTTACAAGACTATTACTATGATGCAATTTTTGAAACGAGCTCCTTAAATTCAACATGCTCAGATTCTCAGCCCAAAAGCATCGTTACTGTGGTCTTGATCGTCTTAAACTTCCTAACACTCAGCTCTAAACTGGGGCTGAGAAAGTGCCCACCCCCGGAGACAAGCCCTGCAGGTGGCTTCCCCGCTGAGTGAGACCATCCAGCCTCCTGATGAGTCAGACACCGGTGAGGACCCAGCCCGCACAGCCCCTTCTCACTGAGCCACCTCCCACCCAGGGGGCAGCCTGTGTCCTGCCTTTGCCTCTTGGGACACAGAAATGTCTCTCTAAGGCGCATGGCTTGGTGAAACTGTGGATGTCAATAATACGGACCTGTCCATCTGATCGGAGCTGCATTGTTTCATAGCTCTAGCACCATAAAACTAAAACAAAACCCTGTTGAAGTCTGGATTCCTCTCACAGCTTTCTGACTGCAACTGTACAAGCAATACCACTCCAGTGACACAAAGCAGTGGACATACATACAACTCTGGGGCAGGGGGCAAGGAAGACACCTTGGAGGGGTAATTTAACCCAAGACAGGAAGAATAAGGTGCTGTGCCAACACACTCACCCCAACACTGCTCAGTGCACCCCCAACATGCTCCCCTCGCTCACCCTGACACACCTGGCTATCCTGTCTCTCTAAACTCTTGAGGCTTCATTGTTTGTTCATTTCCTCTCCAGAAATCCTCAGGACAGGGTGCCTCCTGTGCCCTCCCAGTGGGGACTTGCTGGCCCTCAGAAACCCGTCAAGATACCCAACCACAGTACCCAGAGTCCAAGGGACTAGGGGGGCAGGCAGGCCACATACCAGAGGCACAGAGCCTTGCAATGACCTGGGCCTGGGGCAAGCCGAAGGCAGAAGCCACAGATGCTGCAGCCCTGAGGCATAAGGAAGACTCTGGACATAGAAGCTTTAACACACTTTATGTGTGAGCCATCAGCGCTGGTCACAGCTGTGTCTCACTTCTCCAGGAAGACTTCCCACTCAGTTCTGCTCAGCTCGGGCCAGACCCAGCGACAGTCATGAAAAATGAGAGCATTAAGCCCTGGCTGGTGTGGCTCAGTGGATAGAGCATTGGCCAGCACACCAAAGGATGGTGGGTTCAATTCCTGATCAAGGGCATGTACCTGGGTTGCAGGTTCCATCCCCAGCACCAGTTGGGGCGGGTATGGGAGGCAACCAATGGATGCATCTCTCTCATATTGATGTTTCCCTCTCTCTCCTCACTCCCTTCCACTCTTCAGAAAAAATATCCTCGGATGAGGGTAACAACAACAAACACTTAAAAAAAGAAAAGAAAGAGGAATCATGCTAAATAAAAGAATCTTCATGTATTTAAAAAATAAGATTTAGAACATTATGCCCTGTTACAATACATCCCAAGTCTCCAGCCAGGCTGAACAGAGGAAAGGATGGTGGCAGCCTCCCCCGGCAAGGGCAGAGCAGGCTGGCTCAGACCCTGGACCCCTGTAGCTGCGCCTGGGGGTCCTGCAGAGCGATGAGTCGGTCAGCTTCCCTCCAGCCAGACAGCAGAGCCCCGTGTGTGGTTGAGTAAAACGTCCGATGTGTGGCTTCTCCTGCAAACAGTATCTGGAGCTGCAGAGAAGGGTGAGATTAGAAAGGGGTGCTGGGGTCAAGCTGCAAACCATATGCCTTCCACTTTGAGGTACAGAGCTGATGGTGAGGGTGTGGCTTTGTTCTTCACCTAATCCCACACCCTAATGTGGCCACAAAATAAAGGCAGGTGCTGCTCATGGAAACCGGCCCCAAACAGCCGACTCCCAGTGCCTTCCCGCCCAGGGGCCACATCATACCTGGGCCTTCCCTCTGTCCACAGGGAGGGGCTGAGCCAGCAGGTCAATGTCGTCCCCGGTGCTGCCCACGGCCACGTAACTATAGGAGCCCCTGGAGTACGGGGCGCTACGCCAACGAGATCTCAGCACACTCTTGGGCGCAGGAAGCTGTGGATTCCCTGAACCACAGAGATGCCACATGTGAACTCAGGACTCCTGCTACCACATCTGCAATTGGGCCTTCATTTTCAAGACTGAACAGTTTAAAATGAAAGAAACTAGCCAACAAGGAGCACAAGGTAGAGCCGTGGCCGTGGGCGGTCAGTACCTGTCGCCCGGCGAAGCATGCGGGTCAGAGACAGAAGCACCTCCTCATCCGACAGCGTCTCCATGAACTCGGACTCGAGTCCAGCGATGAACCCGCAGAGGACATGGGAAGACCTACATGAAGAACACACCACTGAGACAACCCATGTTGGGCCCAGCCCTACGCCTGTCGCAGAGTCTCTTAGCGAGGACCCAGGCACCATACAGGGAGCCAACAGCATCCACACAGTGTCCCCCAGGGGGCTTTCCTCGGGTCAGGGTGCTGCAAGTGTGGGCCACAAGCTCCTGGGGGTCCTTCTGTCACACTGGACGGTGCCTGCTGTGCCCATGTGTGAGATCAGCAGTGGGGACACTGCTGACCCTGAGCAGCACTGAGGCCACGATGGCCCGTACGAGCAGCATTCCCCTCCACACATAAGGGGCAAAAGAAATGTATGTCTGGTCCACACAACTTAGCCCTTCAAGTGTGGGTCTATAATCCCACAATTTATAAGGATGTTTTATTCAATTATTGAGTCGGGTTTAAGTACTGCCTCCCAAATATAGACACCTCCAGGTTTCCAACTTCTGTAACCTACGAGGCCCGCCTTCCTGACAATTTCAGCAAATACTTTCTTGCTGACTGAACATGCCTTCTGTCCACCAGCACATTCTGGGCCCCAGGGACGCTGACAAGCTGCACACAGTGGGCGCTCATCTGTCCCGCAAGGTGTCTGTCTATCATCAGTGCTTTAGGGTGCCCTCAGAAGCCCCACCATTAAATCCTCCAGACACCTCACAGTGAATAGACACACTGCTGGATCCTAGACCAAAACGAGGCCGAGGAACCAGCCACTCTCAGCACTCAGGCCTGAGAAATGGGGAGTGTACATACTCGAAGGCAGGCAGGACCAAAAAACCAATCAGCTTCTTGACCCAGGCGTCATGCAGCGGGGTAGTGTCGTCCTCCAAGGGGGAAGTGTCCTCCCATACCACTTGGATGTGCTGGCAGCCCGGCTCCCAGAAGGGCTCCTCAAACTCCAGAAAGATCTTATTGTTGGTCCCAAAGCCTAGTTTCCTGATCGCTTCTGCCTTCTCAGCTGGCAGTGGCGGCTCGAAGAAGGTGTCCAGACGTTCTTTAAGAAAACCTGGAATTCATAATTGGACTTGACTTACACCATATAAACCTCCTAAACTGGAATCAACAACCACAGGAACCCACCCTGACCCCATCAGAGGAGTCAGAGAGAGGCCTCCCAACACACTGTGCCCACTCAGAACCCATGAGAGGCTGGTCATCAGAACTCACAGCCTCAGGGGGCCAGGACTGAAGTGGGGGGACATGAAAGGCCCCATGGCCACCTGGTCAGGCAGGGACAGTTCACATGCCTCACCCCAAATGCTCTGTAAGGATGGAGTCTAGCGTCTGAACCTTCTGCCTCTCAACCCCGGCAAAGCACACTACTCAGGATCCGTGAGGAGAAGAGGTAAGAGGCACAGGCCTCATCAGGGGCTACATAAAAACTAATCTGCTGAATAAAACAATTTAGCCCAAAGTCAAACAAAAATGGGATGAAATATTCATAGCACAAGCCAATCCCTTAAGATGCACATAACTCACTAGCTATTCAGTGAGAAAAGTGTGTACAACCCCCAGGAAGCAAGGCATGGGGTGGTGAGGACCAGGAGGGGTCGTCACACCCTCCACAGCCATCCCCACCTTTCCAGATCTTCAACTCAGGTCCCCCTACTTCAATTTATCCTACAGACATTTCTGCACCAGAGTCCTTAAACGCACATACAAACATCGCATGAAACAGAAAAAGTGAAAGCAACCTAAATTTCCATCCATACTAAGTAATATTAAGCAATGATACCTACATACAAGGAAATTCTATGTGGCTGTAAAGAACAAGTGTGACAGGGGACCTGGCTCCCTGTGACCAGTATGGACAGCCATAACAATGCTCCTACAGATCGCAGCATGGGCTTAGTAAGCATGGGCAACTATGAATAAACAAAGCCATTGGGGTAAAAGAAAAACAAAAAACTGATGGATAGTGTGTGCTGATGTGGAAACAATAGCAAAAAGATCTATTAAGCCAAAAAGGGGAGGGAGGGAGAGAGGGAGGGAGGGAGGGAGAAGCAAACGGAGCAGGAGCAGCAGAACAAGATGGTAATATGTCCGTATGATTCCACCTGTGGGACACAGAGGAGACTTTTCATTTTACGTCAGCTCTGGCACCTGCTAGCTTTGTGAACTTGGGCAGTTAAGTAATTTATCTCTGTTGATATTTTTCAAACAGGGGATGGGGCCAGGTAATTCCTCAGGCTGCCTCAAAAGTAAATGAGACAATGCTGGCACAACTTGGATTTCGACCATCTCCACCTTTTATCAAATTGCCAATTCCTACTCAAAGCCTCTGTCGAAAGCATCAGCTCTAGGATTAAATAGATCATGTACTTGAGTCCTTCCTTGATGACTGCTGGGATGGAGTTGTGGGAGAGAGCCAGAGGCAAGGGCGCCTGGGACAGGGAAGGGAGGAAAACCTGCCTGGAATGTGACCTTACCTAAGGGCACGGTAAGGACCACGTGATGTGCTGGGAAGCAGCCTCCATCCTCACACTCCACCAACACTGGAAACGTCTCGCCAGGAGACCCAGCTTCTTTGAAGGACCCATTCCAGTGAATAGTCTTCACGGGCTTGTTAAAAATTATCACGTCCTGGGGCAAGGAGGCCACTATGCAGTTTGTGAGTCCTTGGTAGCCCCTGGGAGAGACAGGGTGTTAGCATTTAGAGGAATCGCCTGGAGGTAAGATGCTGGAAGAGCCTTCCAAGGAGCTGCGGCAGCTCCGGTCCCCACTCAAGGCTCAGCAGAGGAGGCTGGGAAGGGGGCAAAGAGGATATGGGGAGCCTTGTGCCAGGCTCCACCCTGTGGCTTCTGATCGCCCACAGGAATGTTAACACCTGCCTCCTGGTTAATGGGAGGAGTGAATGGGCAATGGACTCAAAGCTACCCAGGTAGTGAACGAGGGCCCGTCCTGTCTGCCCAGTGCTCTGGTTCTGAGCATTCAGAGTCATGAATGCCCTCCCCTGGGCAGAAGCCTGGAGGGAACACCTGGGAGAGCCCAGGGGGACAGTCCTGGGGATGTCTCACTAGTGTCTGGTGGGGGGACAGCCACCCTGCCACAGGGAAGGGCCCCTCACACAGTGCTTAGCACATAAAGGGCCTCGTAAACACGGGAGAAAGGAAGCACTGCAAGATGCATTTCCTTCTTTTAATCACTTTTTCTTGAAAATAATTATTTCCTTTTCTTTAAATGAGAAAAGCTAGGGAAACAAATGACCAACTTTCTAAAAAGAAATGACAAGCCCAGACAGCATGTCTCAGTGGTTGAGCATTGACCTATGATCCTGGAGATGCTGGTTCGATTCCTGGTCAGGGCAATTGCCCCGGTTGCAGTTGCAGTTGGGGACTTGATCCCCAATAGGGGGTGTGCAGGAGGCAGCTGATCAATGACTCTCTCATCATGGATGTTTCTATCTCTCTCTCCCTCTCCCTTCCTTTCTCTGAAATCAATAAAGATATATTTTTAAAATAAAATAAAATAAAAAATAGATTACAAAAGGCCCCCTTGTCCCAACCACCACTCCTGTGCCTCCCAAAGTTCCACCTGAGGTACACAGAGGGGGCTTGGGGAATGTGGGGAGAGGCTGGCATGCGTTAAGGGGGCTTGGGGTGCATGGAGGGGGCTTGGGGAGTGTGGAGGAGGCCTAGGGTACATGGAAGACTGACTGGGCGGGTGCAGCATACACATACCCAGGAAAGGTACAGTCCAACCCAGGCAGCATGGTGTACTCCCCAAAGGGTGCAAGGGCCACCAGGTCCATGCTGTGGGTGCCACTCACACAGCACTCTAGGTTGAAGAAGTTATTCAGAATGGCCAGCTTGAGCTTCTGGGTCTCCTCAGCCTCGGTCCAGCCGGCCACGCGCTGGCTGATCTCCTTCTTGAGGTACTCCCCAACACTGGGCGCGGGGGCCTCGGCCGCGTGCAGGAACTCCCGGGACTGGTCTATGAGGCTGTAGTACAGGCTGCCCATCTCAGCCACCAGCTCAAGGCTCACACGTCCCCCGGAGCTGGTGTAGGACACGGAGGGCAGGTCCACGTGGCCTTCTGTCTCCATCAACTGGTTCTCCTCTGACAACGCCTTCTCCCCCAACAGCCCGTGTTTGGCAGCCAGCTGGAAGACTGGGTTGCCCTGGGAGGGCCCATGGATCCAGTGAGCACCTATCTCCACCACACCACCTGGGAGGGGACAGAGATGCCACCTTGAGGCCCTGTCCCCACAAAGGTGACCCTTGAACCCTTCTTCTGAATCACAGCCAGCTCTGCCCTTCCCAAATAGGCTGTGAACACCAGCCCGAGGACCACAGGTCCCTGAGGACCACAGTCCCTCACCGAAGGGCCTGGTCAGACCTACCTGAAGGCAGCTGCCTGGGGACACTGGAGGGGGCCCGGGAGCCACCAGGCCGCAGCGGCGCAGGCAGGTTACCTTCCCGCAGGGGAGGCCCTGCCAGCTGCGGGCAGCTGCGTTTCCGGGCCCGTGAACTTGGGGTGGTTAGCTGGGGCGTGGCGCGGGTTCACGCCGGGCCGGGCAGGGCTTCCGCGTCGGGTAACCCGGGCGCAGGCCGGGCCCGAGGCCGGGCGGCACCGGCTGGGAGCCGGGGAGGGGCCCCGGGAAGGGGTTCGGGGAGAGACCGTTACCGAAGCTGCGCTCCGAGCGGATGCGGCCCCCGGTGCGGGCCGTGGCCTCCAGGACCCGCAGGTGCCGGAAGGCCGGGTGGCGGCAGAGCCTCTGCGCCGCGCCCAGCCCCGCGATGCCGGCGCCCACCACCAGCACCCGCGGGCCGCCGCCCGCAGCCCCCTGGCTGCCGCCGCTCGACTCCATCGCGCCGTCCTGGGCAGTCCCCGCGTGCTCCCGCCGCTGCGAGGTGCGGGTGGTGCAGAGACCAGGCACCAGCTGCAGGCGGGGCGGCCAGGGGGCGGGGCGGACGGGGCGGGGCGGACGGGGCGGGGCGGTCGGGGGCGGAGCGGTCGGGGGCGGGGGCGGGGCGGTCGGGGGCGGGGGCGGGGCGGTCGGGGGCGGGGCGGCCAGGGGGCGGGGCGGACGGGGCGGCCAGGGGGCGGGGCGGACGGGGCGGTCTGGGGACAGGGGCTGACGGGGGCGGGGCGGTCGGGGGGCGGGGCGGTCAGGGGGCGGGGCGGACGGGGCGGTCTGGGGGCGGGGCGGACGGGGGCGGTCTGGGGGCGGGGCGGACGGGGGCGGGGCGGACGGGGCGGGGCGGTCGGGGGCGGGGCGGTCAGGGGGTGGGGCCTGGCCGGGCTGGAGGTGGAAGGGGGTCTAGGAATCTGAGTACTTTAGCCTGAGAATTAGGTACCTATTCGAATAATTAAATGTGCTGAGGACTCGGCCCTGAGTAATGGACAAAAGCCCAGGTTCATGGAGGTCAGTAGGGGGAGGCAGAAAATAGACAATAAGTATATGACAGTTTTCTCCACTGAAATGTGAGTGCAAGGGATGTGCGCACTTCCAAAGAAGGGTATTGGGAGAGGTGCTGCCATGTGCCTGCAGCAGCCTGAAGATCCCTGCAGAATGCCCAGACTTCCAGCCTGACCTGTCTCCCCACACTGAGCACTTTCTGTAGCTTATCACTCAGGCAATCAGACAGGTCAAGGAGCCCACGGCCGACCACCAGTAAGGGCCCGCGGCAGTGACCCACAGGGGCAGAAGGTGGCTTGTGTGCTGCTCGCTGCAAGTTTTGCCGCTAGCTGGGCCAGTGGCCCTGGGCTTCTCACGTCCCACCCAGCACTCCTGCCTCCTCTGCAGGAGCTCGCTGACTACCTGGAAGTCACACTGCATCGATGTCCTGCAGGGAAAGCGCCAGGGCTGGAGTTCAAGACCACCAGAACTTCTAGGGCTGGTCCCCCGAGGTGCACCTTGTGTCTGGAGAAGCCCACCGGACCGAGGCACATCACTGGGTGGGGGCAAAAGCAGCACAAAGTCCTGGGAGGAAACCCTAGGGTCTTGGCCGCGGTGACCTAGGAGACCTTTCAGAGGTGGGTCCAGGATCAGCAGCATCACCTTCTGGCTAAAGCACTGGGCCTAGGACCAGCTCTCCAAAAAGCTGACCACCTGTCCCCTGGCTTTTTCATTCAGCCTGACATCCCACAAGAAAGAAAGAGGTGCCAGCTGGAGATCCAGCAAAACTGCTGTCTGGAGTGCAGCCACCCTGGCCTTAGTGTCATCTGTTTGCAGAGGGGGGTCAGCCCTCCCTTTGGGGAAAACTTCATCCCTCACTGTCTGAAGCAGTGTCTGGTTGGGTGGGAGCTCCCTCCTCCTACAGGCCTGGGCCCTGTTCCCCCAAGGTTTAGCAAAGCTGAAGTCCAGGGTTGTCACTGGGCTGCTGTCAATGTGACCATCTAGGGACACTTCAGCCAGCAGATTAAAGACTCTTTGGGGTCCTGAGCTCTGCATACCTGGTCTCAGTCTCTCACAGGTATGCCCTGGGTGAATGCCCTGAAATCAACCTCCTGGTGGAGCCCACATGGCCCAGCCCACTGTCCCTGACTTGGCAGCACAATGCCACCTTGCACAGCCTATGGGGCTGTGAGGGTCACCTCTGTGTGCTCATCCTGCAGTGAAAGAGGCCTGTTTGCCTAGGCCCTGGCTGCTCAAGGCAGATTGGGGGCTGGCACCCACCTTTCAATGGCAGTGTTGTCCTCAAGCCATTGGCTGGCTCTGTCTCCTTTGAAACTACCCTGTGTCATGTGTTCGGCTTTGATATCCCTTTACAGTTTGCCAGTGGCCACCCAGCAACTGGCCCTAGTCAAGGTATTGGATGATGCTCTGCCCCAGGCACCTGGTATCTCCCAGAATTGGGACAGCCTCCAAGATTTCAGGCTCTTTCTCACCTCCTCTGGGTCATCATCTCCTCTCCTTTTCCTGTAAAGTTCAGGATAAGGGGTTACATAGGCCTGTTTAGAAAGTTCAAGATTCCACCCTGACCATTCCTGAGTAGGAACCCTGCCAAAACAGGGGCTAGAGGACTCCAGCTTCATTCTGGTTCAGCCCCCAGCTCTTCTTATTGATTGACATGATCCTACTTCAGGAAGGCAAGGACCACTTGGCTGAGTACCTGCTCAACCTGTCTCCCCATGGTGGCTCACACAAGCCAAGGCGTAAAAATGCCCTGGTCCCACTCATACCTGACCACACCTGGATGGAAGGCCTGGATGCAAGTAGGGGGTGATTCGAGAAAAAGCAATGTTACACAACCAAAATCAGTACACTTCATTTCTTTATATTGCCAAATAATATTCCATTGTATATTCTCATGTACTCATTGTATGGATAGCTCACATTTTGTTAATCCATTCATGAATTGATAGACAATCCCCCCCCCCATTTTGGCTTTTGTGAATAATGCTGCTATAAACATTCATGTACAAATTTGTGTGTAGACATATGTGTTCACTTCTCTTAGGTATATACCTAAGGATGGAATTGCTGGGTCACATGATAATTCTATGTTTAACTTTTGAGGAACTGGCACACTGTTTTCCAAAGTGCCTGCATCATTTTACATCCCCACTGGCAGTGTTCGAGGATTCCAGGTTCTCCACACCCTCCCCAACACTTAGCATTGCCTGTCCTTTTTATTACAGCCATTCTGGTAGGTATGCAGTGGTATCTCATTGTGGTTTTGATCTGCGTTTCCCTAATGACTAATGATGTTGAGCATCTTTTTGTGTGCTTATTAGCCATTTATATGTTTTTATGAGAGAAATGTCTGTTCAACCCTTTACCCATTTTTTAAATTGGTTTATCTTTTTGTTATTGAGTTCAAAGTGTTATTTAAATAAGTATTTTCATTAATTAAAATTTAATTCTTATTTTTGTAAAAATAAAACTATTCATAATCTAGTATTCAATAGCTATCTAGTTGCCAATATAAAGAATCAGTATTGTGCTTCGTGCCTGTTCCATTTAGACCTATAAATACATAAATTTCAGAGTGATATGAATTGTTTAATGTTCCTTAGTCACCTTGGACAACTGCTGTGAATAATGCACTACTTCATGAGTACCTCTGGGCCATGAGGAAGACAGGCAGAGGGACAGAAAAGGGATGTCTGTCTTTCCCTTGTCTAAGCACTCAGCTCTCCCCACCGCAAATGTACCTGGTTGCTACAGACAGCCGCTTGCTTTTCATGGAGGACGCGGGGTAAAAGAAGGGAAGTGCTGGGGCCTGAGCTGTTGATCCTGAGAGTGGATTTCAGGGTCAGAGGCTGTGTCCCGCCAGCACTGAGGGGCTGCAGAACCTATGCCTTCCCTAAAGTGTTTGGATTTGTGCGCCCGACAGCTTGTGTGCGGCTTCCAGGTGTGGCTGGAGGGGGTCACGTGGGAAGTGGGGGGAACGTGCCTGGCCCGCAGACACCCGGGAAAATGGTGGGGCAAGGGCCAAGGGCCGACCTAGCAACCACCTCTGCTCAGGAGAAGCGAGGAGGCGACGCCGCCGGGCGTCCCGAGCCTGGGTCCGCCCGAGTCGCCGAGGGGGGCCCGTGGGCACTTAGACGCCGCAGGGCTCGGCGGGGCGGGCGGGTGGCCTCCAGGCGGGACGCGGGGCGGCCCTCGGCAGGGGGCGCGGGTCCCACGCGCGGACAGACCCCCCAGGGTGCGGGGCTCGACCGGTACGCGCTCAGCGGTCTCAGGGCTACTTCCAACCCCTCGGAGTCGGGCAGCAGCAGACCCGCGAGAGAGTGCGACACCACGACCCGCCTTCCGCCCCACGACTCTCGTCCTAACCCCTGACCCTGTCTTCCCCTTCCATCCGGCTCAGGCCCCGCCCCAGTCTCCAGGACTGATCTCGCGATAGGGGCGCGGTCTCGCGATGCCGGCTTATGGGCGGGGCGGACCCTGAGTGGCTCGGCACCGGGCGACTCCGGGGGGCGACTCCGCGGCCCGCGGGAGGCGGGCGGGGCGAGTCGTCCCCGGAGCGCCATGGCCGCCGCGCGCGTCCTGCTGCTGCGGGCCCGCGTCCCACTGCTCCCCCGACCCGGCTGCGCGGCGCTGCGCCCTTTCGCCTCGGGTGAGTGCGGGTGGGGCCGCCGCCACAGCGCCGAGCTCGCTGAGCCCTGGGCCTCGGTCGGGTCACGTCGCGTCTGGAGCTGGCTCTGCACGTCCGCTGGGTTTACCTGCCTTGAAGGGGGTGTGCGGGAGGCGCCGCTGGAGTTGTAGGGGGCGCCCGCCCCGCCCCGCGCCGCCTCCTGCCCGCCCGCCGCCCGGCCCCCTTCCTTCACCCCTGCCTCCAGCTCACCACCCAGTACCAAGTCGTGTCGGTGTCACCCCGAGTTCTCTCTGACCCTCCGCTTCTGCTCCCTGGCTGTAATCAGCAATCGGTTTGGGTCTTCTGACCGCCACGCTGCGGCCGAACACTTGCTCTTCCAGTTACTCCCCAGGAAGCCCAGGGGGTAGGTACTGTGATCCCCGTGTTACCGTCCAAGACAGCAGCCACTGCACATGCAGACGCGCGCCTTTGTCTTCTCACGTTAACCCTCCTCCTCTCCAGCACCCCCAAATCTGAGCGGTGTGTCCTCCGGGCAATGGAAGGTCATCTGTGCCCGTGTGTGCCGCCCATCAGACTGTGCACTCCACTCAGCAAGGCCAGAGCTCTGTTCTGGTCACAGCTCAATTCCCCTCACCCAGTTGGCACTGAAAGAACGAATTCCTCCCTCGTTTCTGTGGAATCACAGGTCTCGTGCTGATGGAAAGAAGGCTGCTGTGGGCTGTTGTTCATTGCCGTTTTTTGTTGTTTTTTTGTGCGTGTTTTTTAAAAAATATATCTTTATTGACTTCAGAGAGAGGAAAAGAGAGAGAGACAGAGAGAGAGAGAGAGAGAGAGAGAGAAACATCAATGATGAGAGAGTCATTGATCGAGCCCACAACCCGGGCATGTGCCCTTACCAGGAATCCAACCCCGATCGCCTGGATCCTAGGTCGACGCTCAACTGCTGAGCCACGCCTGGCCTGGCCATTGCCGTTTTTTTTAACATAGGAAAGATTCAAACATCCGTGGAAGCAGAAAGTGGTACAGAGGCCACACATGTAGCTGAGAGCTGCGTGTGGCAGCCGCCGGGGACTGGTCAGGAGTCCCTCAACCCTGCCGGGATCTCTGTGTCCATGGATGAGGGTACATCCCCCCAGTTTGATGCCTATATGAATAAAAATCTCCTATTTTCTTCTTGCCCCAGGGTCTCACTTTGAGTACATCATCACAGACAAGAAGGGGAAGAACCACAACGTCGGCTTGATCCAACTGAACCGCCCCAAAGCACTCAACGCACTCTGCGATGGCCTGATCACGGAGCTCAACCAGGCGCTGGAGGCCTTCGAGAAGGACCCAGCCGTGGGAGCCATCGTCCTCACCGGCGGGGAGAAGGCATTTGCAGGTGTGGTGGGAGCATGGTGGCAGGTCACCCAGGTGTGCAAGGGTGGTCTGACCATGATCATGCTCGTGGTGTGTGGTGTTGCAAACAGACTTACATATCTGAGGTAGGGTCAGAAAACCTCATACAGCTTGGGGTTTATTTACATGTAAAGTGGAAAGGGGCTGGGGAACTGCCTGGATGAGGTGCTCGGTATGTTTAACACTCAGGTGTGCTCTGCCAGCAAAGTAAGTTTATTCAAAGTGATTCAGGTCTCCATAGTTAGGTATTGTGTGTTGAGGGCTCAAGTGACTAATGAATAACCTAGCCTTCTCTGAGTCCACTTCTAGTCTGTTTCTTGTCTCATGGTCCCTCTGTATCACCTCTTTGAACATGTATCACAGCGACTTGCCACTGTCCATCACTGCACAAACCAGGTATCCCCAGGAGCCCTCATGCCTGCTCATGGTGGACACTCAGTAGCTGCCTATTGGGGTCTTTGTACTCTGGTAACTGGGGCCTCATTTCTACCAGCTGGAGCCGATATCAAGGAGATGCAGAACCAAAGATTCCAGGACTGTTACTCCACTGGGTTCTTGAGCCACTGGGACCACATCACCCGGGTCAAGAAGCCAGTCATAGCTGCTGTCAATGGTTATGCTGTGAGTGTCAGCCTGAGTCTCCCTCTCACTCAGAATTCCTTATAGACTAGAACTTGTGAGTATGACATATAAACGGTTTTTATTTTGAAAAGGCCTAAGTCTAGTTCCCAGACTAGTAGACCTTTCCCACTCGATGCTAACAAGCCAAGGACTGTAAGAAGAGGAGGTGTTTCAGCATCTGCTTTTGTCAGCTGATCCCCCAGTGTTCACAGTGACCCCTGTGACTCCCTGGAATGTTTCTCTCTTCTCCTATGTTAAGGGTGCACATGCTGGCTTTTTGTACAGTTTTAATGACTTTGACCAGTGCTGCAATATAAACTAGCCTCTTTAGCTACCTTTGAAAGCTCTGTGTCCTCTCTTTGGTGCATCAGGGTCTCCTGCAGGTGTGTAAACTGCTCAGAGTTGCTGGGTTTGTCATAGCCTGAAGAGAAGTGATGAGAGCATTTCAATTTGTGACTATTTAATAAGGCTCCCTTGGTGTAAGCCAGGGTCAGCGACTCAAGTTTATTGGAACAGCCACGCCCATTGGTTTGCTCACTCCCTGTGGCCGCCTTCAAGCCCCCACAGCAGAGACCTTAGGACCCACAACCCCGAAAGTGTTTGCTGTTTGGCCCTTTACAGAGAGTGGCCAGCATCAGTCATTTGTAGGTAATTCATGGGAACACTTAACTAACTTTGCACCACTGTGTTAATCTTTGCTATACCCCAGACTATGTTTCATTTTACTAGAATATTTAAATAAGCAAATAGAGTGATTTTATGACTGGGTCCCCTGGGTGACACCTCATGTTTTGCAGCTTGGTGGCGGCTGTGAACTTGCTATGATGTGTGATATCATTTATGCTGGAG
The DNA here is from genome assembly GCF_054644295.1 of Miniopterus natalensis. Taxonomy (NCBI): domain Eukaryota; kingdom Metazoa; phylum Chordata; class Mammalia; order Chiroptera; family Miniopteridae; genus Miniopterus; species Miniopterus natalensis. The sequence continues at coordinate 53,949,498 of NC_142094.1, forward strand.
AGAAAGCCCAGTTTGCACAGCCGGAAATCCTACTAGGAACCATCCCAGGTAAAGAGGGGTGACATCTCCAGCTTAAGCTCTTCAGGTCGCTTCCCAGAGTCTGCCCGCCTTGTAGGGGCTTGAGGGCTTCTCCAGAAACAGACAGAAGCACGCAGCTTGCACATGACAAGGGGCTTGGGGTTGTCGTGTGAGCACTGGATGGGCGGCTGTGTGTCTGTGCCCATTGCTCCCTCTGCCTCCTAACACATTAAGTGTAAGTGGTCACAACAGCACTCAGAGATGGCCAGGCCATGAGGGTCATGGAGCTATGCCAGCTCCTTGGGTGATGACCAGATCCTGTGTCCGATGCCATTCGGAAGGGGCGACCAAACACTGGCTTAGGGTCCTTGTAGGTTAGAAGCTCAGAACATGGTGACCAAGGGCCAGCCCTGAGAGCTTGTGCCCAAAGTGACACATGTCATATCTGCTCATGTTCCAGTGACCAGAGCAAGTTTATGGCCTCACCCAAGTTCAGCAGAGCAGGTAATCAGACCCCCATGCACAGAGGTCAACAGGAGCAGTGGGCAAATAGTGTGGCCTCTGCCCCTGGGGTCCACCTAATCAAGACTCCAGGCTTATGCCCCCAAAGGTCTCTGCCCAGAGTATCTCCTGAGCCAGACAGGGTGGGCAGGAAAGTGTATCCCTTTGGCTGAGGGTGAGGGCAGCCCCGCATGAGCTCTGCTGATCACTGGCCTCTTTCCATCCCAATGCCAGAGGTTTGAGTCTGTTGCACTGTGGCTGTCTCCCTCAGGTGGGCTCCTTGACTTGCCCTGGTGCCCTGGATTCACCATGGGGCAGATGATTGGGCAGACTGCTCTCTTTCCAGCTTTTGGGAGGGTGTCGGGGCACGTGGAGGGGAGTATTGTTGGCTGGGCACCTACAGAGCACTGGGAGAGAAAGGGACATTCAGAATGTCCCAGGAGGCAGGAGCCCTGCTCTGGGCTCAGACCCTGAGGGGAGCAGGTCAGTTCAGAGGCTGCCCCCCAAGCTGGGTCTGAGGCTGGAAACTACAAGCTCTGTGATCTGTCTGGAATCTGACTCATGTACGAGAGGTGCTGATGCAGGAGACTGAGGTGCCAGGTAGAGGGGATTGAGCATGCAAAGGAGGCCCCCCAGGGTTTCTCGGGTCTCCTGCCTCCCCCACTGCTGGCCGCCTTGCCCCACCTGAGAGGCCCATTTTTAGCCCCTCAGAACTTTCCAGCAGTGTGTCTGCATCCTGGCTTATACTGACCACAGAGCCAGCTGTGATCTGCAGCCTTCTGTCCTTGCAGGTGCGGGGGGCACCCAGAGGCTGACCCGTGCTGTCGGAAAGTCTCTGGCTATGGAGATGGTCCTCACTGGTGACCGGATCTCAGCCCAGGAAGCCAAGGAAGCAGGTACAGGCCAGGGTTGCCCTATAGAGCCCTCTCATGAGGAGAGGGGAGGGGTGCCTCCAGCTGCTCCTGTAGGTGATCAGCACAGTGCTTTCAGGGCTCCTGACAACCCAGGGGACTGCTGCCTTTATTGACACCCCGTATGTAAAAAGAGTAGCTAAAACATACACACAGGTTACAGAGTAATGTTAAACCAAGGCATTTCCTAAAGCTCAACGTAAGCAGTGGGGATTCTCTGAGACCCGACAGGCACACCCTGTCCCCGCCACTGAGTAATGTGGTTCTGTCAGAGTCGAGTGACTATAGTTGCAGCTGAGAGCATTGCCCCACCTTGAGGACAGGGTGCAACCTTTCCTGTGTTGCTGTAGCCCCTTGTTAACACCCTGAAAGACCTCTGCTCTCAAAGTGTCATCATCACTCAAAGAGAAATATAACCAGTGCTGTCTCCTCATGTTGTTCACTTTTTCGTGTTTTAGGTCTTGTAAGCAAAATTTTTCCTGTTGAGAAACTGGTCGACGAAGCCATCCGGTGTGCAGAAAAAATTGCCAGCAATTCTAAAATTATATCAGCAATGGCCAAGGAATCAGTGAATGCAGGTAGGGCTGTGCCAGGGAGGAAGGAGAGGGCCACCAGGACTGCACAGCTTCAGGGGGTAGGCTCTGAATTAGGCACCCATCCTGGACAAAAATTGTTAGGATTCTCAGTATTTCGAATTTGGCTCTTTGTAGAGTTTTAGTTTCTAGTTGCTCACTCACAAATTCTGTTGAAATGTTCTGAGCTCCTGTTGGTACTGGGACCAAGAATATGTCATCCTGGGGGACAGACAGAGACAGGCACTGGCTGTGCAGGGAGAAGGCCTGACATGGAACAAGTCAGCTCCTGAGAAACAGTTCTCCTCTGGAGCCTGAGTGAAGAGATTCTTCCTCAGCTGGTCAGGGCTGTGCAAATAGCCAGCAGCTTGGCCTAAGGGGTGCAGGCTCCCTGGACCCCCTGGGAGCACTCCCCTGGTGCAGCAGCTCCAACTAAGAATTCCCAGAGTTTTAATGTGGCCATTTATTTGCAGCGTTGAGTTAAGGTTGTCCGTTTGCTCATTGTTGCTTGCTGAGAGACAGGAGCCTGGGACAGACGTGTGCCCTCTGAGTCTGTAGTTGTCCTCAGGAAAATGGTCCTGCCTCTGGTGTTCTGCCGGCCTTAGTTTGGTGAGCTGGTACTTGTGAGGTGGCAGGACAGGGACTGCACAGAACACGCACTTAAGAGGCGGTGCTGCTACTGTGGGGGGGGGGTGGTGGTGGCCCTACTCATGGTACCTGCTCTGACTCTGCCCCTCCCCGAGGACAAATAGCTCTAGGTGCTGCCAGAAAAGGGTAGCCCAGGGCCACTCTGTTCTGGCACAGTGTTCCCTTTTCTGCTTTTCATCCTTAATTATTGTGTTTTTTTAATTTAATTTTTTTTTAAAAGTATATATTTTTTAATATATCTTTATTGATTTCAGAGAGAGGAAGGGAGAGAGAGAGATAGAAACATCAGTGATGAGAGAGTCATTGATCGGCTGCATCCTGCACACCCCCGACTGGGGATCGAGCTCGCAACCCGGGCATGTGCCCTGACCTGGAATTGAACTGGCTCCTAGCTTGCCACCCGGGCATGTGCCCTGGCCAGGAATTGAACCGTGATCTCCTGGATCCTAGGTTGATACTCAACCTCTGAACCACACCTGGCTGGGCCTTAATTATTGTTTTTTAATACTTAATTTATTTTTTAATTTTTATTGATTTGAGAGAGAGAGAGAGAAACATTGATCTGCTGTCCTCATTTATGCGTCATTGGTTGTTTTGTTTGTATGTGCCCTGACCAGCATTGGAACCTGCAACCTTGGTGTATCTAGATGCTCTAACCAACTGAGCTACCTGGCCAGGGCCTTTAATACTTTTAAAGTACAATTTTATGGGCTGCCTCAGATCCTCTGTGATTGGACAGTTTACGTTCCACCTTTCATGCAGTTTCTCGCCCTCTCTTCCGGGAGAGGAACTGAGCTGGGGGGTCAGGGCTTCCCAGGCCACATTTTAAATCAGGTTTAAGTACAGGGGCTGTGGAGACTTTTTCCTGTCACCACAGAGAAGTACTCCCAGCTTCAGCATCTCCATAACAGCAGGGTTTTCTTTTTCAGCTTTTGAAATGACATTAACAGAGGGAAATAAGTTGGAAAAGAAACTCTTCTATTCAACTTTTGCTACCGTGAGTAAACAACATTCAAGTAAAGACTCTCACATCTTCGAGCCATACATGCTGCTGAGAATTTCCTCGTAGATTTTATCGCCCAGCCCCACTCCCCTTTGGTCAGAGCTGCTAGCGCCAGTAGTTCGGTCGGGGGCTCGATCAGTGTGTGGAAGTTCAGAAGGACAGACGGAGCCAGGGCCGTTTCCTATCACGAGAGCACTTCCGAATTGGCTCTTAAATGCAGTCTGTTTACCCATGATTTCCTGTCACTCCAGTCACTTGGAATGGGGTTTAGGGCAATGTTTTCTAGGATTTCTGCCAGCGATGTAAAGAAAATCATTCTTCTAACAGTCATTCAAATTCATCTCTTTTATTACCAGGTCATATATATGTGTTTTATGAAAGAAAGATAAGAAATTGCTTTGGCTCTTGAGGAAGTGAAGATGTGTGTGTGCCTGTGTGTGTGTGCGTGCATGTGAACACACATGTGCACACACACATGTACACACAGGAAAAGATGCAGAGGTAGAGTAGGTTCCTGCCCCGTGACACCCCTGGGTACTGCTGAATCCAGGTGATGATTTGGCAAATGATTCAGATAGCGTGCATCTGAGGTTCTCAGTAGATGAGACTTTATTTGACTCACACGTTCGTGGTTCCTAAGTGAACATCGTGGGGTGAGGGGGGGGTGTAAAAACACCCATTCCCAGGCCGGCCCTACTCTAAAGTCAGGGGATCTGGACCATTCCGGGGTTTCCGGAATCCTCCCTGTCCTCCCACCTGTGAGTGTGGAGAGCCTGTGCCTGACCCACTAGGATATGTGACGTCCAGCTCAGCTTTATTCTCTCTCCCACCAGGACGACCGGAAAGAAGGGATGACCGCATTCGTGGAAAAGAGAAAGGCCAACTTCAAAGACCAGTAAGAACTGCTGCCTCAGCCTTAAAACCTCCATTGAAAGGAAAAATAGTTTTAGAACAAATAAACTCTCTTTTAAAGGGCAGTGTAGGTGACGTGCACTTTCTCTTCGATGGTGCTGGGTCGTGAGAATCAGTGTCTGGAACATGTTCGCTTTCTGACCTGAGCTTCTTAATCAACAGTTCCACTCATGAGCCTTCAGTGTATTTAAGTTTTTACTTGATTTAGAAACTGAGAGATGTTTCAGTGCCAAACTGTCCCTTTGTACAGCACATTGCATTCAGGCAGGGCACGTCCCCTGTTTGGCTGCCTGTGGTTGAGAGCTGGTAAAAGTGACTCAGGGGAGGCTTGGCTGGTGGCTCTTTAAAGAGACTTACTGTTCACTAAATGACAGGCTTCAAGTCACATTACCCTTCTCTTTTAATTCTCTCTAAAGTTGAATATCCTAGCAATTCTTTAAACTTTTTTTTTGTCATTATAAGTGACAACATTCACACAGAAGTCCTTAAAGTAAGCCACCCCTGGCACACTCCTAGGGAAACACTGTTAACGGGCATGCAGCCTTCTAGAGATTTTTTGGTGCCTACACATGTCCACACGTGCACACACATTCACTCACCCATGCTCGCACACACGTGCTCGCACACACATGCACAAGTGTATATATAGTTCAGTTTTCTTTTTACAGAAATGGGGTTCCATGCTCACCCTCTGCAAAGCACACTCATTATCTGTGTCTGTCACACCGCTGCACCCTCTTCTCTTCTTTGACTAGAAATCTTTTTTTTTTTTTATCTTTACTGATTTCAGAGAGAGGAAGAGAGAGAGATAGAAACATCAATGATAAGTCATTGATTGGCTGTCTCCTGCACGCCCCCTACTGAGGGTTGAGCCTGCAACCCGGGCATGTGCCCTGACCGGGAATTGAACCTCAATTTCCTGGATCATAGGTCAATGCTCAACTGCTGAACCACGCCCGCTGAACTAGAATTCTTTTTAATTGTGGTAATATATGTATAACATAAAATTGACCATTTTAACCATTTTAAAATGTACGTTTCAGTGGCATTAAGTGTGTTTGCAGAGTCCTGCAGCAATCACCACCGTCCACCTCCGAACTGTTTCTTCAACCCAAACAAGCTGTATCCCCATTAACTCCAGCTCCCCTTTCCCCACCCCCCACCCACCCCACAACCTCTACACTACTTTCTTCCTGTTTCTGTGAATTTAGTATAATGTTTTCAAGGTTCATCAAGGTCGCAACATGTAATAGTTTCTTTTCATTGCTGAATAGAATTCCTACTAGCATTCTTTTAAATGGCCCTGGAATGTTTTATGATATTGGTATGTTTGGCTAATTTACTTTTTCCCTGGTGTTGAGTATTTAGACTGCATCCAGTTTCTTAGTTTTCGGAACTATCACTGATAACACTGGTGAATGTTGTGTGCATGAAACCTTGCTCTTAAGTGGAGCATATCTGAGATTGTGAGAAGTGAGTCTGCACGTTGCAGGGCTGTGCAAGTGGGAATTCGGGCTGTATGTCAGCAGGGCCTCTTCTCAGTGCTGGGCTGGCTGAGTCTCCAAGACTGATGTCAGGACTACTTGCATCTGAATCCCATTTCCAGGCCTGGATCAGAGCTGCTGCATGCATTGTGTAGGAGATGCCTGAACAGACCTGTGTGTGGTGGCTGTCATATTTAGTGCCATTTGCTATGGGAGACAGAGTTTATGTACCAAGGTCCCTCTGGGGGCTTCAGACTCTAGGAGGGCCAGCCACATCCCCTGGATTGCTGTGCAGTGTCAGACACCTCACAGGACACTGGGTGACGGAGTGACCCTAGTTATAGGAAACCACCCCTGCCCCCACTGAACATCTGCCATTTAATTCTCACATCACAGCCCAGCTCAGAACTCTGGACCCTCCATCTTAAACCAGGCTCTCAGATAAACATCCAGTGGGAGAGTCACACAAGTCCTGGGGTATGGGACCAAGACCCATGTCCTCCTACCACTTGGGAGGGCTTCACAGGTGAAGGGGCAGTAACTGCCCTAGATGAGAGCCCCCAAGCCTCAGAACATCCTCAGACCCTCCAAGGTGAGGCACTCCGGGGACCCCACTGGTTTTCCATACTGATGCATGCAGCAAAGCAACTTAACAGATGGGCTGAGGTTAGGGGGGGTGAGGCCCTGCTGGCTGCCACCTGCCCCCAAGTCCTACCCCATCATACTTGCTCTGTGGAGATGGTTCCACCTGTCAGGGCAACAGTGGGTTAGGCCACTTCCTGCTGGGCAGGCAGCAGTGAGTACTCAGGTAGTTGGGCAGGTGAGCAGGGCAACCCTCCAAGGTGAGGCTTGAGGAGGCAGAGCAGGGAGGGCTAAGGGCCCACTGGGGCTCAGCAAGAGCCCATCTGTAGGCTGGGCAATGAGTTTGGTGGTGGGTTCTTAAGCGAGGGTTTGACCAGGCCAGTGCACTCACGGGCACATGTGCTGGTGTCTGCCCCACAGCCTGAGTGGGGGGAGAGGGTTGGGAGAGAACAGACACAGGGCTCTGGAGGCCAAGGGCAGTGCCACAGGGTACAGGAGCCACCTGCGTTAGTCAGCTATTGCTGCATAACAAATGATCCCTAAATTTAGGGCCTTAACCCTAAATCAGTTATTCTTTCTGACAGTCTATGTGGGTCAGGAATCCAGACAGGCTACAGTGGCTCTCAGCTGGTGGGTGGTGCTGGAGAGAGCCCCATCTAGGTGCTCCTAGCACACAGACCGAGTCCCCACCCCCCCACCCCCGCCAGTCCTCCCTGTCCCCTCCAGGGCGGGTAGGCTCCAGGAGTAAGTCCACCACCTGGCCGCCACCCCAGGACACCAAGCGGGGTGGGAAGCCCCGACCCCAAACACACAGCGGTGTCTGGGTCTTGAACCTGGTGAGGGGCTGGACTGTATGTCACCCCACCTCTCCCACCACACCCTAGCGCAGCACCCTGCTTCCAGCTCCAGCGGCCCCGCCCCGCCCCGCCGGCCCCGCCCCGCCCCTGCCCCGCCCCTTCCTCCCGCAAGCATGGTGGTGCTGAAGGGCATCCCAGCGCTGCTGTCCCCAGAGCTGCTGTACGCCCTTGCTCGGATGGGGCACGGAGACACAATCGGTGAGTCGGCAGGGGACACAGCCTGGGGATCGGGAACCCCCACCCTCAGGGCAGAAGTAGGAGGCTCGCCAGGGTGGGGGTGGGGGCTCCCCCGGGAGTCCTGGACCCAGCTGTTTCCGTGCGGAAGAGGGGTCAGGTGAGGGCATCGAGTAGGACTCCACCCCCACCCACGTGGCTGCGGCTGGCCCCGGCCCCAGCCCAGGCTTTGGTTGGCCCCAGGCGGCCACGAGGACAGGTGTCCCTTGACCCGGCTGGGCTCCGTTGGGGGAGGTGCCTGACGGCCTTGGTTCCCTCAGGCCCAGTGTGCTGCTCTTTCTCGAGACCCCTCCCCAGATGGCCCCCAAGCAGTCACGTCCCCCTGTGCCTGAGGCTGCTTCCCTTTAACTGGGGCCGTGGGCTGGATTCAGGGTGAAGGCTGCGGGTCCCAAGCTCCGCCTTAGTCCTGGTAACAACTGCACAGTTTCTCCTACGCCTGGTAACTCCCTCTCCTCCCAGGCCTTGGGTTTCCCACCCCTCCCCTTCTCCCTATAGGGAGCGGGTGAGGCCAGTGGGCGTGGCCTGGCATGTGCCATCGGTTACCCCACTGTCCGCGTCCACCCATGCGGAGCCGGGATGTCTAACGCAGCTGGCTCTTCAGTTCTTGCAGACGTGAACTTCCCCACCTCCTCCATCTGCAAGTGTGGCCCAGAGGAGATCCGCGCAGATGGTGAGCGTGCCACCTCCTGCAAGGCGGGGTTAGGGCGGGTGGGCAGTGGTCCTGGCTCCAGCTCCCCAGGTGCTACAGCTCTGCCCCCACCTCCACCGTTCCCCAAGCACCCACCAGTGACCCATGTGCCAGGGCCCTCAAGATGTTCCCCGCAGCCCCCAGCCCCCAGAGGTGACCTGGGCCTCCTGCTCCATTTCAGATACCACTTGGTGACTTCTTGAAAATGGGAAAATAGAAGCTAAGCACCTTGCTGGCTGACTGAGCAGTGGTTTCCCCCTCCTCCCCCAGGTCAGGTCAGGTGTTCAGCCTTTACCCTGACATAAAAGTCCCAATTCTCATACCTGGCCTCACAGGCTCCAGTTGTCCACATGTTCAAAGACCCTCTGACCCTCACCAGTGGATGGGAGGTGAGGCTGGGAGGGACCTTGAGCCAGGTCCCAGAGGTGGTGGTAGGAGCAGAGTTAGCAGTACTGAGAGTAAGAGGGCCATGAGCTGAGGACCCCATCCTGACCCAGTGGCTTTGGCTACCACTTCCCACTCAGGGAGCTAAACTGATGTGCCTTAGATCCTGGGTCAGGTGACTCCGGATGCTCTCCTTCCCAAGGAAGGTGGGACAGGGTGGGCCATGGGAAAAGCCAGAATGATGGAACATAAGGAGTGTTTAAGTAAATCACAGCACAGCAACCAAAAGAGACACACACTGTGCTCATTAGTGGAGAGCAAGAAAGTAGGACTCAGAGTCAAACAGTCAGAAAAGTCTCATCATGTAGAAATGCAAAGAAAAAGGGCAGAAGAAGATGAACTTCGATGGTAGCGGGGTTTCCTTTATATGTGGTAAGATTACAGCCAGTTCTTTCTTTTCATAGGCTTCTGTGTTTCCCGATTTTGTACAATGAGCATGTGTTACTTGAACAATCAGAAACCCACTTTATGGGAGAGCAAGGGCCTGGGAGTCAAGTGAGACAGGTTTAGGGCCACATTGGGCAAGAGAGGCCTCTTTCCAGACTCCAGTGTCCTTGTCATAGGCTAAAGGTGGCAACTCCGGGCCTCTAAGGAGGTAGCCAGGCACCCCTCCTGGTGGATAGGTGTTTTGAGGTTACAGCCAACAACCTGCATGGTGCAGAGTAAAGGGGATGGTCAGAGCTGGCCCAGTTCCAGAACAATGACAGGTGCAGTGGCCAAGGCGAGGAGACATCAGTGTGACCTTGATGGGTGTCAGCAGGTGGGCAGCAGTTGCCTGTGGTCCCTCTGTTCTAAGCCCAAGTCTGTCCCTGCTGGTTTAGTGAGGCCCAGTGTGAAAGATTTGTCCAGACGAGGCCACCAGGTGGCGCTGTGGGCAGCTGGGTTGGGAGGGTGGGAGTCTGAGGCCAGCACTCTCTACCCTCAGGCCTGGGCATCCCGCAGCTCCTGAAGGCCATGCTGAAACTGCTGCCACTGGACACCTATGTGGAGAGCCCGGTGAGGGCCCCTTTTCCAGACCTCAGAGGACCTACTTGCCATGGTGGGGGCATGTGTCCCCAAAGAATTCTCACCCCGATCAGAGGAGCCCTAACCATCACCCAACAAAGGGGGCCTGGAAGTACCTAGAGAAGCTGGATGGATGGGCCCCTGAGCTGACCCCTCTATCCCCAGGCTGCTGTGATGGAGCTGGTGTCCAGCGACAGGGAAAGGGGCCTCCAGACCCCAGTGTGGTGGAGCTACCAGTCCATCCTCTTGGAGGCTGGCTGCTCGGTAAGCTTGCTGCCCCCACTGGGAATGGGGTTGGGACCCTCTGCACCTCTTTGGAGGCCTGGGAGGAAGGGAAGACGTGCTCCAAACTCTGCCCCACGGTTGTGTGAGCGCCTACTCACCCACAGCAGAAGAGTGACCCTGGGGGTGTGGCTTCCCCCTGCCCCCAGCCTCTTACATGCTCCCAGGATCTTCACCTGTCTACCCGGGAGCCTTCACCAACCTCAGCCTCTCCAAGTGGAGCTGAGGCAAGTAGGATACCCCAGGCCCCCATCTTGTAGTCAGACGCCTGGTCTGATTCTGTGTGTCATTTCCCACCCCATCCTACCCAGCAAGGGGTCAGGCCTGTCCTCCCAGGACCACCCACACAGGCAGGTCTTGGGCAGGACCTACCTGAAGAGAGGACACCTGGTCTCCCATCCTGGACAGTGGCTCCCCTACCCCACCCCCTGGGGCAGATCAGAGGGGTTCAGGGGCCCCGGGCAGGCAGCCACCAAGCACAGCAGGCATCTCACCCACCACAGCCTGCCTGTCTTTCTCCCCTGAGTCCCTGGTCCTTACAGGTAGGAGGCCGAGTATCCTTGGAACCCCGGCCTGGAGAACTAGAGAAATGAAGCTCAGAGAGACCATGCCCCTTGATGCCCCTGTTGGGCCCATGAGGGTTTCTGGGCAACCACACTGGTTTTGTCTTCCAGAGCCCCCTAGCGAAGATAGAGAGGTTTGAGTTTTATGAGCAGGCCAAGAAGGCTTTTGCTGTTGTAGCAACTGGGTAAGTTCTCGCTGGATCCACTGGGTCCTGATGGGTTGGCTGGGTCCAACTGGGTCTGGGCTGGGTGTGAGGCCCTCCCCCTCCCCACTCCAGAGCTCCCCCCACCCTCTGCTCAGCCCCTGCCCCACTGAGAGAGATGGGCCCCAGGGAATAGGGGAGCTGAGCTGTCCAGCTGGTGGTGCAGAGCAGGTGTCTGGGCACTCTGGCCTGGCTCAGTGCTCAGCTCAGCTCCTTATGCAGGGAGACGGCCCTCTACGGAAACCTCATCCTCAAGAAGGGAGTGCTGGCCCCTGAAGACCTGTTCTAGGCTGGTGAAGAGTCAGGACCCCTAAATCCAACAACCCCACCAGCAGGCCCTGCCCAGCCTAGCAGCACCCAGACCTCACCCAGCCAGGGCTTGGGCACAGGCAGGTCCTTGGGGGGGGGGAGGGGTGCAGACAGGCTGGGATTCTCTTGATCTGAAAAATGATGGAAAAGTGTAACGACTCGTCAACGTTCAGTCCAAAGTCTTAAACAACACACCATTCTCACTCAGAGGCTTGTTTGTGCCCAGGGCAGGGAGGCTGCTGGCTCCCCAGAGGGTAGCCTCCAGATGGCCGAGATGGAGCCTCAGGTGGGAAGTAAGGCCTCCACCTCCCAATAGGTTTGGGCCTCCTGACTCAGTGAGTCCCTGGATTTGAGACGAGCTCACACAGGTAGATACCCTAAGGATCTAGGAACCTGGGGACCAGGGCAGGGGCCCTGGGTTGGGGGCTGTGGTGACTCAGTACACTGCAGAAGGCCTGGAGGTGGGTCCAATGGCTGTCCAGATGGCCCTGAGTGGGGTGGAGGCTTCTGCATCAGTCCTTCAGGCTGTAGACTCGGGTGGTCCTTAGAGAGGGGACCAAGGCCCTTCAGGCCAAAGGCAGAAGGGCAGGTGGCAGGGGCTACTCAGGAGGCAGTGCTGGTGGGATGGGGTGGGGCAGCCCTGGGTGGAGGACTCGAGCTGTCTGGGGTGCCGGCTGGGCCCCACGCCTGTGTTCCCTCAGCCCAGTGGCTGAGTGCCTGCTGAATAGGAAGAAGCCTGAGCTATCCTGGGAAATGGGGGGGTGCAAAGGATGGGAGGATAAGGGCTGCCCAGGCAGAGGGCTGGCCCAAAGGGGAGCCTGTGAGGTTATGGTGGCACTTCGCGAGATGCTCAGACTGGGTCTCGGTAGAAGAAATTTCACCAGCCACTGTCCTGGACTCTAGGTTCTCTCCCTGAGATCCTTCTTCCTCCAGCCATGTGAATGTGGGAGCTGGGATGACTGGGGCTCCTGGGTCTCTGTCCCTCAGGGCCTGACAGAGGCTCTGGGGTGGGGGCTGGGGGGCTGGCAAACCCATTGAGTGGAGATCTGGGGCTCAGCCTTGGGAAAAAAACCCTGTCCTGAGCCCATCACTACCAGGCCTTAAGCTCAGACCCCATGGTCACTGCTGGCCACACCAGGGTCTTTCTTTAAACAGCTTTATTGAGTTTTAATTGGCACATGATAAACTACACATTTCAAGTATACAATTAAATATATGTGGACATCTCCTTGGCCAGTGTGGCTCAGTTGTTTGGGTGTCATCCTGTGCACAGAAATGTGCCGGGTTCAATTCCCTGTTAAGGCACATGTCTGGGTTGCGGGTTCGATCCCTGGTGGGGTCTTGTGCAGGAGGCAGCTGATTGGTGTTTTGCTCTCACATCAATGTTTCTCTCCCCTTCTAAAAAAAAAAAAAAATCTTTAAAATATATTTATATATTTGAATGTTGTCTACACTTGAGAGAACCATGCAGCACCTCTGTCACCCTGCATCTCCTGTCCCCCCACCTAGTCTACTTTCTGTCAGAACAGGTCAGTTTGCACATTCTGGAATGTCACATGAGTGGGACAGTGTGTGCTCTGTTGGCTGGCTCCTTGGACTCAACGGTTGTCATAGGATCGTGCATGTTGTGTGTGTCAATAACCCCCTTCTGCTGCTGAGCAGTGGGTTTCCCATCATGTGGACGCATGAGCTGGGTTGTGTCCTGTGTGTGGCTGTTTTGGATATGCTTGCTGTGATCATGCACACCCAAGTCTGGACAGATGAACGTGGAGTGCAATGGTTGGGTCATATGGTAGGTGTATTGTAACTTTTTAGGAAACTCCCAAACTGTTTTTCAAAGTAACTGTCCTAGTTGACATCGCCACCACAGGAAGTGAGAGTTCTGGCCCCTCCTCATCCTGGCAGCTCTGGGTACTGGTCTTTCCTGTCAGCTGCACTGGTGGGTGGGCAGGTGGTGGTGTCACCTCCAGTTGCCTGGTGATTATCGGTGGTGAGCATCTTCTCATGGGCTTATTTGCCTTCCATCTATTTTCTTTGGTGATATGAATATTCAGCCTCTTGCCCATTTTGTATTGGCACCAGGGTTTTAATGTATCTAGTCACCAATAACAATGGGGGGCGGTGTCCCACACCACAAGCAATTCTAGGACACCAACTGGATGTCCTACCATTAAACTCAACTCTGACACCATCTGGAGATGGCATCAGTAAGAGCTCAGTCCCACAGGACTATCCCTCAGCCCCACCTTCAGACTCCAGTTACAAGTCCAGGCTGTCACCTGGGCTTCTGGCTGATAGACTAAATGTGGAGGTTCTCGTGACCCCCCTCCTCAGGTTCGACTAAGTTGCCAGAGCAGTTTAGAGAACTCAAAAACATTTTACTCACTAGGTTACCGGTTTACTTATAGTAAGGATATAACTCAGGAACAGCCAGATGGAAGAGATGCATAGGCAAGGTCTGGGGAAACTGCAGTTTCCGTGTCACCTCTGGGAGTGCAACTCCTCCCAAATCTCCATGTGTTCACCAACCTGGAAGCTCTCCGAACCCTTTCCTTTGGAGCTTTATGGAGGCTTCTTTACTTGGGCATGGTTGATTGAATCCTTAGCTGTGGTGATTGATTCAACCTCCAGCCCCTCTCCCCTCCCCTGAGGTCAGGGGGTGGGACTAGCAAACTCCTACAGATGATCAGTTTTTAAAAAAAGACAGTAACAAGTGCTGATGAGGGTGTGGAGAAACTAAAGCCTCACACATTGCTGGTGGGAACGCACCATGGTGCAGCCACTTTGGGAAAAAAGTTTAGCATTTTCTTAAAAAGTGAAATGTGAACTACCATCCTACCTAGCAACCCCACTCCTAGGTACTTACCCAAGAGAAATGAAAGCTGTGTCCACACAAGGACTTCAAGAGCATCCACAGCAAAACTAAGACAAAACCAGCAACAGTCCAGAGGCCCGTGTGCATGGATGGGTAACCCCGCACATCGGAACATGGGAGTTTATTCAGCAGCAAAAGGGGTGGGGCACCGGTACAGCTGCAGCCATTGCTGCCCTCCAGCTGTGAGCCCCGCTGAGACCTCAGGGTGGGGGAGTCATGTCTGCCATGACACCAAGGAGCTACTGATCGCCTTCTCTGCCTCCCGCTGAGCAGGTGCTGGAGCACAACAGTGACCGAGAATGACTGGCTTGCCCAAGGAAAGCTGACAGTCCAGGAGCTTTAGACACTGAGACATGAGACCCTCCTCCTAGTGGGTGGGGGCCAAACCCGGCTGTACCTCAACCCAGTTGGCCAAAGAGGGTTGGAGAGAAAGTCTGAGAGCCCAGATATGCCCACGCAGAGGAACAGTGGGGGCTCAGCTGGCCAGGGTGCCTGTCCCCTGCAGTGAGGTGTGTGTGTGAGCGTCTGCGGGGATGTGAGGCAGTGGGGCGCGGGGGCAGATCCGGTGGGGGGCAGGCCCCGGGCTCCCCTCCCCCAGCCTGCATCTCCCCAGCAACAGCAGCAGCCTCGGTCTGGGCCTCGGCCCCTCCCCCGCCCCGCCCCGGCTGGCTGCGGCTGCGAAGTGTCTGGAAGCACAGCGTCCTGAGACTGCATCCTGCTGCCGCAGCCCGCTGGAGCCGCCTGTGAGCCATTTCCACATTTCTCCCTGTGGAGCCTGGGGGGTGGGGGGCTAGTGTGTGCGCGGATGTGCAGGTGCGTGTGCAGGGGGACTGTATGGGGGGGCTCCGCGGCGGACCGGATGCGGGCAGCGGAGGCCGGGCCCTCCTTTGGGGTCTCTGCTGGCGCGAGTGGAGCTGTTGTCCCCAGGCCTCTCGGACGACCGGGGTCCCCCTCGGGGTCAACTGCTGTCTGGACCTTCCAGATGGGCCGCGGTGTCCAGCCTTGCACACATCTCCCGTCCTCAGTAGAGTGGGGAAGCTCGGGTGGGGTTAGGGCTGCTGGACATCAGCCCTCCCCCCTCCAGGGTGACTGCCGCCCCCCTCCCCTTGAGCCAGCCCCACCCGGGCAGATCTGAGAGAGCCAGCGGGAGCTGGGCATCCTAGGATGGGGAGGGGGTGCCAGTTCCAGAACCCCAGCTCTGTCTGTGTGGGGGAGTAGGGTGAGGGAAGAAGGAGGTTGGCAGAAGGTGCGTCGCACCACAGCAGCGAGAAACGTTGCTGGCATCTGGAGGGGGTGGGGACGCTGCGTGGCAGGCTGGAGGCTGCCAGGAGCGGGGAGAGGGGCGTTTCTCAGAACGCGGGCTCTGGATGCGGGACCACAGGTGACTGGTACGTGGAAAGCTGAAAAGCCCGGTGCAGCCCTAGGCCTCCTGACCCGCCCCCCTCTCCTGGGCCCTCCCAGGCTGGGCTGCTAGCCCGCAGTCAACCTGGCCTTGAAGCAGGAGCCGAACCCACGCCCGGCCTGCTGGGAGAGGGGCCGGAGGGCACCTGGGTGGGGTCCGGGAGGGCTCTCTGCGGGTTTCAGCGAAGACTGCAGGCCCCTGGGCTCCGCAGTTGCACGCCCTACACGCAAAGGATGCTGCTGCCGGTGCGCACTGGCGCGCGCCTCTCCTGACGCAGCATCCCGGGGGGGGGGGGGGGTGCGAAAACAAGTCCGTGACGTGACCTGCACCCGAGCTTCGTGGGCTTTCACCTACGAGTGCGTGTGCCCCCCCTTCATCCATCTATCAGCACAGACTTGCCACTCATCCTGCACCCCCTCCCCAAGCCTCGGAGAAGAGGCCTGCACGTCCCGCAGCCCAAGGAGTCAACAGCAGGTGGGGAGCAGGTGACCCGCTGGAGAAGACACGATGACAGCGCTGCGTGGAGGGAGAGGAGCGGGCGGGAGGAGTCGGGACGACGCCCCCATTCCGTGGAGTTAGTTATGTGTCTGTCGTGTGGATAAGCTCAGCCAGCCTTCCCAGTGGGTCCCGTGACAGCGAAGGAAAGGCATGTTGGGGGGAGGGGTTCCCACATGTAGCCCAGCCCCTCCCTCAGCGTTCCGCCCGGGGCACGGGGTCTGGAACGAGACGCGGAGGGTCCAGAGGGCCCCAAATTGCTACTTTTCTTCGTGAAGAGGAGGCGTCAACAGCGCATCTCCGTTGCCATGGAAACCGGCTACGGTGGAAGGTGGAAGTCATGTGCATTAGAGGAGTCGGACCTGACGTTTTGGCTCAAAGGGGACCGACCCCAGAAGCGGAGCTCCTTATGGGGACGGGGGGAGTCCCTCGGCCTTCCGGCGGGCATGGCCACCAACCTGAGACCGACCGTGCTCAATTCTGTAAACCACAGACCGGGTTTTTGAGCCACGGGGGCGTCCGCTCCGTGAACACCTCCAGGCTCCTTCCCCTGGGTGGCGCACCCCTGCTATCCCCCCATCTCCCCGCAAGCCCTGGGCACTTGCAGTGCCCCACCCTTTCTTCTGCAGTCTCCCATCTGTCCCTTCTAGGGGGGAGTTTATTTTCTTCCTCGCACTGGACCTCTTTATATTTATATTCTGATGGCTCCAAGACCACCTCCGCCTCACCGGGCGCAGTCCGGGTGAAGAATGCGCTCCGGCCTGGGCCAGGTGCCGAGGGGCCCGCGCCCCTCCTAGGCTGAGCCCTGGCCAGGCCCCGCCCCTCCTCGGGAAGAGCCCAGCCCCCAGCCTGGGGGTGGCAGTGGGGGGCGCTTTGTGGACCAGTAAGGGCCCCAGGTTATGCGCACACATCCAAGGAGGTGCCCCAACTCAGGGCCCTAGGAGGACCGTCCTTTCCGGAGCGCAGGGAGTCCACCATGGGGGCGGCCGTCTCTCTGCTCAGCCCACTGCTTCCAGTCCCTGTGGCAGTGGGTTCCAGACTGCACTCCTCCCCACCCCCCCCAAACACACACACACACACAGGCCCCCCACAGCCCTGGACACCCTGCCCTCCCTCTGCCACACTCTAACCTGCATCTCTCTGCCTCTGCCTGGGCAGGCCTCCTCCTCTGTTCCTACCTGGCCTGCCCACACCTGGGACCCGCTGGGGCATGAGAGAGTGGTCACCTGAGGGCCTGGTGGGTACGGTGCTGGTGCAGCTGTTACAGGGAGAGCGTTTGGGGATGGTGAGGTCACCCTAGGACAGGAGTTTGGGGGTTGAGAGGCACAGCAGTCTTTGCAGGGGGGTGCAGGCAGTGGAGAAGGAGGGGCCTTTCAGAGATTTGGAGGCCAAAAGCCAAAATCAAGGTGTTGGCAGAGTCATGTTCTCTGAGGCTCCAGGGGAGGCTCTTTCCTGCCTCTTCCAGCTTCTGGTGGCTCCAGTGTCCCTTGGCTTGTGGCTGCATCACTCCAATTCTGCCCCCGTCTTCACATGGCCTCCTCCCTGCATGTCTGTGTCGAGATTTCCCACTTCTTGTAAGGAAGGACACCAGTCATTGGATCAGGGCCCATCGTAGTCCAGTGTGACCTCATCTTAACTTTATCATACCTGTAAAGACCTATTTCCAAATAAGGCCACATTCACAGGTGCCATGGGTCCAGGATGTGGACAGAGCTTTTTGAATCCACAATAAGCCCTTTGTCACTTTGGGGTTGCAAATACCTTCTTGGTTTCTGTTTTCGTTCTTTGAAAGCTATGTTTTGATGAGCAGAAGTTTTTATTTTAATGCAATCCTTTTATCAATATTTCCTTTATAATTAGTGCTTATTTATCATATTGAAAAACTGGTTCCCTCCCCAAGACCAGGAAAGTATTCTGTATTATCTTCAAGACATTTTTCCAACTTAGGCTGACTTATTGAGAGTAGGCTTCTATGTGCAGTGTGAGGTAGGGATTGAGTTTGTTATTTTCCACATGGATGAGTGTTTATCAAAAGGTGGCCAGCCCCCTTGTTTTGCAGCAACATCTGTCATAAATCCTTGGTCCCAGTGTGTAAGGTGTGTTACCTAGGTCTTTATCTACCACATCAATACCACACAGCTTAATCCCACTGCTGTGTAACAAGCTGGACACCTGGCACGAATCCTGCTTGTCCTTCTCAAGAGGCCAGGTGTGTTCTTGTTCCTCTCACTACCATATAAAATTACAGTGATTGTCAAGGTCACACACAAAAATCTTGTTGGAATTCTTATTGGGATTTATTGATTGCACATATACATTTTAAGGGGAATTGATATTTTAAAATGGAACATTCCAAAATCCATATCTTTCCCCATCTATTTAAGGAATTTGGACCTTATATGGTCTCAGTCACTAATGTTTTGACTGAGTTTTCCATAGTTTCCTACATGGAGATCCTTCTCATCTCTTGTTAGACCTATTCCTCAGCATTTGCTATTTCTGATACTGTTTAAGGAATCTTTTGGGGGGGAAAAGTATTTTCTATTTTTTTGTCACTGATATATAGAAATAGAATTGATTTCTGAATACCTTAAGTCCATCAACTTGCTGAATTCACCTTTCAGTCTTCATAACTTATCTGTAGGTTCTCTTGGATTTTCTACTCAAAGAGATGCTTTATCTGTGAATAATGCATGTATGACCTTCTCTTGTCCAGGCCTCTCCTCTCCCTTCTTTTCCCTGTCCCACAGCTTGGCTAAGTCCTCTAGCACTATGATTTACAGAACTCATAGTAAAGGGCCTTTTTGTCTCCGCCCTGATTTTTTTTTTTTAATATGTTTTATTGATTTTCTTAGAGAGGGAAGGAGAGGGAGGGGGAGAGAGAGAAACATCTGCACGCCCCCTACTGGGGACTGAGCTTGCTTTCCAGGTGGCCCAGTCCTGTGCACACAGTTGCTACTCTGTTCTGCCCAGCTAGCATTTGGGTTTACTCGTCGACATCTTCTGTAACTCATTACTTCCTGCATCTTCAGGAGGGTTGCCAGTTAAAACACAGGATGCCCACTTAAATTTGAATTTCAAATAGACAACAAATAACTTTTTAGAATCAGTATGTCCTATATTGCAAATTGCATGGGATGTACTTATACTAAAAAAAAAAAAAAAGCATCTTTTTTGTCTGAAATTTAACTGGGTGTCCTGTATTTTTTTTTTTTTTTTTTTTTGCTCATCTGAGGATATTTTTTCCCATTGCTTTTCAGAGAGAGTAGAAGTGGGGGAGGGAGGAGGAGAGAGAGAAGCATCAATGTGAGAAAGACACATCGACTGGTTGCCTCCCACACATGCCCCGACCGGGGGTGGGGAGCCAATCTGCAACCCAGGTATGTGCCCTTGACCTGCAACGGGAATCAAACCTGCAACCCTCCAGTGCGCAGGTTGATGCTCTAACCCCTGGGCACACTGGCCAGGGCTGTCCTGTTTTGTTTTTTCTCCATTGCTTTTTCAGAGAAAGTGGAAGGGAGAGAGATGTCCTGTATTTTTATTTGCTAAGTCTGGCCACCCTATCTCAGGCTTCTATCAGGGATTGTTTTCTGTTGACTGGAATCGCTGCCCTTAGAATGTCCTCTAGCAGGTCAGCCAGTGGAAGACTGTCGTCATTGTGTGTCTAGGCAGTCACTGGTCTGTGGTGCCATTCCCTGCATTGCTTTGGGGCCCAGGGGAAGCCCAGGGGCCAGGAAGGGACTAGAAGCCTGTGGCTGGACTTGCCAGGTTTGTCCTAGGGAGTTTGGCCTGGCCGCCCACGACCCATCCCAGCTCTGGTGTGAGGAGCATTGGGGCCAGCTCTCTGTGGGCCCTCTCTGTCCAGAGCCAGCTGGGGTGGACATCTGCTAGGTGGCCAGTGGGTAATGACTCTGTGTCTGCCTCTGGACAGGACAAGGACCACCATCCACCATGGTGAAGCTGGGCTTCAGCTTCTCTGGGAAGCTGGGCAGAGACCCTGGGTATCTGGACACGGCTACCATGGACAGCGTCCCTCTGATCAGCCCCCTGGATGTCAGCCAGCTCCAGCCACCATTCTCTGACCAGGTGAGGGGCCTGGGCCAGTGGGGGATCCTTCTCAGCCTGCACTGGGAACAAAGGGGCGTGGAGTGAGATTTATTTAGATGTGGCGTCCTCCAAGGTGCAGGAGAGCAGGCAGAGGAAGGGCCAGCTGGGTGGAAATCCCTGGGCCACATGCAATCAGCTCCCTTGTCACCCAGAGTCACCCTTTCCTCATCTGTAAACAGGGTAACCTGGCCACAGGTGACTGAAAATGTGTGCACTATTTAGAAGACAGCACCCAGCCCATGGTGCTGCCCAGTGTGTGCTCAGCAAGCAAAATTCCCGCCCGCCCCTGCTGGGCACACTGTGTCCTGGGTCAAGTCTGAGACAGAGTCCTGGTCAAGTGTGTGGTGGAGAGGGAGCTTTCAGCAGAAATCAGTGAGAAGCAGAGTTAAACATAGCCCTGCCTGGTCCCATGTGTGCTCCAGAGTATGAGTGGCACCAAGACTTGCTCTAGGAGGGGTGAGGAGGTGGCCATGTGTACCCATGTCTATCAGCTATTGGTTGGGGACCATGAGGAGAGCCCCCCTCCAGGCATTGGCTGGGGGCAGTTCCCCAGGGATCTGGGCTTCTGCTGCATCTACTAGTTTTGGACTCAGCTCTCAGTGGACACCATGGGAAGGCTCAGTCCTTGCTCCTAGGGAACACACAGAGCAAGCTACCTATGCCCCCTGTGGAAGGGCCCTTGATACTCTGTGAGCCAGAAGAGAGGTCAGGGCTGACTTCCTGGAAGAGGGGGCAAAGCTGTGGGTCCACAAAAGGGGAAGCTCCTTGTGAGGAGAGGTGGCACCCTCAGAGCTGAAGGCAGTCAGCGTATGGAGGGGCTCCATCTATGGTCTGGCCAGGCCTCGTGTCTGCCACGGACCCAGCAGACTTGCAGCATCCACTTTCCCTTGGCCTCAGTTTGTAGCCACTGGAGCCTGACTACTAGACAGTCCTGGCAGACTGTCAGCACCCACACCACTGCCGGGCGGCTGAGCCCTGGCCCCCTCCCTGTCCAGCCCTCCCAGCTCAGTGTCCTCCTGGGTCATCTCTTTGCACAGATGGTCATCAAGACACAGACAGAATATGGGCTGCCCTCCACAGACCAGCTGAAGAAGTTTCCGGACCTGGAGGCCCAGAAGCTGGCCTGCACCAACCCAGAGGAAGGACGTGGGGTAACTGAATCCTCCCCATTCAGTGCTGCAGGGTCAATCCTGTGGGAAGTCAGATCAGGGTCAAGGTGCTGAGGCAGCCACAGGCCTGTGATTGCCCGGGGCTGGGCCATGTGAGCTGATCGCCCTCGCTCAGGTTCCTGCTGTCAGGGAAGTTGGACACACAAGCACCCATTCAGAGGTAGGGTGGGGTGGGGACTAAGGACAGGTGCTTAGGGGTAGAGGTGCTGAGGGACTTGGGGCTGAGCAGCACCAGGCTGGCATGTGGCTGGCCAGGCCCGAAGCCTCCCTCCTGCTGTACAGTGGGTAACAGCCACTGTGGGCAATGCTTGAGCACTGTGCATCCGTCTTCCCAGAAGGTCATTTGTCTGTTCCTTAGTGACTCATTGGTTTTCTACATACTATGGAAAGTCACTTTTCCTGTTATGTACTCTGGCAAATATTTTCTCCTATCCTTATTTTAGCTCTTAACTTTATTAATGATTTTTCTCATTTTTTCCTGTACTATTTCTAAAGCCTTTCATTTTTCAATAGTAAAACCTGCCCCTTTCCCCTGTTGTTTCTGAGATGGAAACGCCCCCCTCAACCAGAGACTATCAGGGAGCGGGGGCTATCAGGGAGCAGGGGCTCATCTGTGTGTGCAGCCCCACCCTGAGGGCTGCCCCAGGAGCCCAGGCTGGGTTCAGTGCCCACCACACACTGGGTTCCTCTCCTTCCCCCACCTGCAGATGCCCACAGCACGTATGCTTGCCTTCGTCATGGCTCTCATGGGCTGTGTCCTGATCATGTACAAGGCCATCTGGTATGACCAGTTCACCTGCCCAGATGGCTTCCTGATGCGGGTAAGCAGGCAAGCTTGGCTCCAGGGTGGGGAGAAGGCCCCCAGGAAGAGTACCAGGGGGGGCCCTGTGTTCTCCTGTGGAAGCCTGGGGATGGGTGCCCCTAGGTGAGCCCAGGGTGTGTCCCACTCCTGTGGGAATGTGATCTCCAAAGCTCCTTGTGTTCCCAGAACATATTCAAATCCTCTTTTGAAAGATTAAAAGAAAAGGTGTTTTAGGAAGAAGTTTTATCTTCCTGTAAGTTAAAAGTAAGTAAACCCTAAGGTAGGAGGTGCAGCAGACAGAGGTGAGTGGGGTGGTCGGGCCTCCCTGGTTCAGCATCTCTCTACCCTGGTCTCTTCCTCACGGACTTATGCGGGGGCTCCTATGTAATATGGCATTAACATTTTCTCCATAGTTGGCAAATATTTTCTCCTTTCTCTTTTTTCTCTCTTAACTTTAGTAAGGATTTTTATCATTTTTAGTGTATTTTTCTAAAGCCTCTAATTTTTTAATTATGTTTTTAAATTTTAATATGTTTTTATTGATTTCAGAGAGAGGAAGGGAGAGGGAGAGAGAGAAATATCGATGAGAGAGAATCTTCAGTGGGTTGCCTCCTGCACACCCACTACTGGGAATGAGCCTGCAGCCTCGGCATGTGCCCTGACCGGGCATGGAACATGACCGCCTGGTTCATTGGTTGACACTCAACCGCTGAGCCACACTGGCTTGGCAAGCATCTGATTTTTCAGTAGTGAAATCTGTTCTTTTCCCCCTAACCTAGTGTTTATGAGATAGAAGTGCTCCCCCCCGCCCCCCACACACCCAGGGGCCTGGGAGGCCTTTCTGTATTTCCCAGGGGTTTCCTATCGGTGATTAAAGCCCCCCACTCACTGGGATGCCCTCGGGTGTCCTCTGGGTGAGGGGGGTGGGCTGGGATGTACTGGTGGAGCCCCCCTTTCACTCCTGAGGAGCTGGTCACCCTGGTTCTGAGAGGGGTTGGCTCTCCATGGAGCCCTCCCTACTTCTGTATCGGGCTGGCTTCTGGCGGCTTGAAATCGCGGCAGAAACAAATGTGCTTCGGGTCACTGTGTGCAGTGCGGCCGAGCTGCTCAAAAGCAGAAAGGTGGGGAAGGCCTGGAGGTCTCGGCGCTCCGCCCTGTGGCGCACAAGCGTGGCCGCTCCGTGGCCGCTCCGTGGCCGCTCCGCGTCCTGCAGCAGCGCTCACCGCACCCGCCCGCTCCGCGCAGCTGAGCCCGGGCCCCGCCTCCCCCGCCTCCCCCGCAGCACAAGACGTGCACCCCGCTGACCCTGGAGATGTACTACGCGGAGATGGACCCCGAGCGCCACCGCAGCATCCTGGCGGCCATCGGGGCCTACCCGCTGAGCCGCAAGCAGGGCACCGAGCCGCCGTCGGCCTGGAGGCAGAGCCGCCGCGCCGTCAAGGAGGGGCCCAAGGAGGGGCCCAAGGAGGGGCCCAAGGCGTCCGCCCCCGCGGGCGCAGCCGCGACCTCCGAGCCCTCGGGAAAGCCCGCGGCGCGCGGAGAGAAGGCGGCGCCCAAGGCCGAGGGGAGCGCGGCGCCCCCAGCCCCGGGCGCGCAGTGAGGCCTCGCGCCCGCAGCCCGGTAGGTGACCCCCGACGGGGACTCTGGCCCCCGCCTCCACTCAGAGCCAGGGACCCTGCCCACGCCCCCTGGGGACCCACCCCGCCCGCCAGCCTTTCCCAGGGTAAGGGTGCTGCCCCCCTGCGCGGCTGCCGTGACGGGGAGAGCGGGGTTCCCCACGGAAACGGGCGGCCTCACCCCCTCCGGCCCCACCCCCTCGCCCTTCTCCGCAGCGCCCCGCCCGCGGCACCTGTGACCGCCCCGCCAGACGCCGCCGCCCCGTGGTCGTGCCCCTGTCCCCAGGACCCAGCTGACGCTCGCCACTAGCCTCCAGCCTCCAGCCTTGTCGCTCTTCTCTAAATAAAGATTCACATCCACCTGGTCTCCTGTTTATCCCGCGCATCCTCGGCCCGCCGGCCTTTTCCTGCCCCCTCTCTCTGTATCTCCCTCCTCTCTGAAGTATATGTGCGCATACACAGGTGTGTGCGTGTGTAAGTCCACATGCATATGTAGACGCAATGCATATAAGTCTAACCAGTGCATCAGCACAGTGTCTGTGTGCATATAGGATACACATGGATCTCCATGAGTTCATAGCGAAACTCCCAACCCCAACCTCAAACCTCAGGCTTTATTCTAATCGCCCCCTCCCATGTTCACTATGCCCTTCTCCGAGGAAGGAACCTGGTTCCTGTTATCCTCAGTGTATTTATTTGCTCGGTCTTAGGATGCACTGGAATTCATTTCAGAATTGGCATCCCATAACACCACAAAGTAAGCCTACAACCGGTTGGCGTTTGCTTAAAGATGTCTTTAATCTGAGGCTAATAGCCACATGCTAGGTTCAGAGTTATCTGTGTTTGTGCTTTTTTTTTTAGTGTGGTTATGTCATTCCTCTGAAATGTAATGCAGTCACACTGCTGCTTGCACTCCATTTTAGGGCCTTTCCTCCATTTCTATTTATTTTATTTTATTTTATTTTATTACTTTTAGTACGTAAAACATTAACATGGTTCTGAAAGGCAAAACTATACAAAAGGTGTCTCAGAGAAGTCACCCCTCCCACCCCTGAAGGAAATCAGTCTGGTCAGTTTCTAGTTCCGCCTTCTTATGTCTTTTTGCAAAAACAAGCAGATGCATGTGAATTTTCTATTTCTCCTACTGCACATTTTCACTAGAGGGTTTTGTTTCCTTCCACACCGACAACCAGTTCTCTAATTCTCTAGGACTGGCTGGGTGGCCTACAGTCCTATTCTGACGCCACCCAGAGACAACTCAGCCACAACACTGCCGCGCTTCAGTCGCCATTCACAAGTGTTGGGTCCTAGGCCACCACACTTCTACATGACTGAACTACAACTTTGGGGGATCTGCCTTCAGATTTGATAACTCGCTAAGGTGACTCACAGAACTCAGGAAAGCACTAACTAGATTATCAGTTTATGAGAAAGATACAGCTCAGGAACGGCCAGATGGAAGAGATGCACAGGGCAAGGGGTGGGGTGGGGTGGGGCACCGAGCCTCAGGCACCCCATGTGTCCACCAAAGGGAAGCTTTCCAAATCACCTAGCTCAAGAGTTTTCATAACCCAGTGTCCAGCCCCCTCCCCAGGGAGAGGTGCCCACATTCTCATGCATTGGTCTTCTGGAGACCAGCGCCCCCCGCCCCCATCCAGACACTGTCTGCCCCATCACATCCCATTAGCATAAACTCAGATGTGCTTATGAGTAACAAAAGACATCCCTATCACTCAGGAAATGCCAAGGATTTTAGGAGCCCTGTACCAGGAACTGGGACAAAAGCCAAATCTATGTTTTATTATATCACGTTCACTTAACAACATATACTGGAGATCACTCCGTGTCAGTGCGCAGATTCTCCGCATTCATTCAGGGCTGCGGCAGCCCGTGACAGTGTACCCTGTTTCCTCAACTACCTTCCTACATATGGCCTCTAGGTTGTTTATAATATTTTGCAAAACAAACAATGCTACAATGAGTAATTTATGCATTTTTTCAGTCCTCACCCGAGGATATGTTTTCTTTATTGATTCCCGAGAGGGGAAGGGAGAAACGGAGAGAAACATCCATCTGTTGCTCCCATACACATCCCACCGGGGATTAAGCCTGAAACCTCGGTATGTGCCCTGACCGGGAATTGAACCTGAAAACTTTTGGTGTACGGGAAGATGCTCTAATCAACAGAGCCACCGGCCAGGGCTGCATATGTATTTTTATTTTTTTGTAATCCTTACTCAAGGATAATTTTTTTCCATTGCTTTTCAGAGAGTAGAAGGGAGAGAGAGAGAGAGAAACATCAATGTTAGACACAAGATTGGTTGCCTCCTGAATGTGCCCTGACCCGGACCCGGGATCAAGTCTACAACCAAGGTACATGCCCTTGGCCGGAACTGAACCTGGGACCCTTCCGTCCATGTGCCGACGCTCTAACCACTGAGAAAACTGGCCAGGGCTGCATATGTATTTTTTATTGTTGGAGAATTATCTTCAGGGGTAAGTTCCTAGAAGTAGTATTGCTGTGTTAAATTTTTTTCACTTTTATAAAATTATAAAATTTTATAAATATAAATTTAAAAACAGCTTTTCTCAAGTTTTAAAGCTCAATTTAAAAGTTTATTTATAAATTTAGTAACTTTTGTGTTAGTGTGTCTTCACTGATTCTTTAATTAATATCCTGTTAACTTATACACTCGATCTAATCAATTTCTCTACAGTTTTTAAGACATTTCGCAGACGTGACAAGCTTGATTAATTTGATTCCCGAGATGCATCGGACGCTAATCGTAAATGACCACATCTACTTCCCTGCGCGCTCTGAACATGCAGTATCGCACACCTCCAAACCTATCACACAAAACCTCTGTGAGCACCGTCCAATCAGATCCTAACCTGAAATTCTCTCATTCTAAAAGTAAAGCCTGGGGTTACAAAATTTAAACCATTTCAAATTAAAACAGGTCCAGGGTGCTACACCCTCTTGAGTTTCACAGGCTCTCAGTAGCAAACAGCATGAATTTGAAGGCTCCCATGACTTCTGGGCAAACCTCACCCGAGGCAGAGAGAACAGAGCTCTACGCCTTCCTGATGCCTGTCACCTGTCACCTGTCACCTGTGGCACAATATCCTAGCATCCCTCAGGAGGGCAGGTACTGTCCCTTCTGGCACTCTGACGGATCTGAATGTGGGTGTGACCAGGGCCAGGGTGTGGGGAGGGCCCCTGCCAAGCCCCCTGCAGTCAGGGTCAGGCTCCAGGTGGCAACCCAGGGGTCCTTGCATCCTCCAGGCACTCTTTACATTTGTCCACGCTCATATTTTACAGAAACCTCTTGTTAAAACTCTTTCACAAGTTAGACACCCTGGAGTGGAACCCCGAGCCTGCTTCCATCAGGTGGTCTGCAGGAGTGGTGGGGATGACATGCCCCCACCGGACCCCAAGCCAGGTCAGCCACCTGCCCACAGTCCTGTCTCAGGCCTAGCCCTCAGATGAGTCAACACTGAGACACTGCAGTTTGCTTACTTTTGGGTCTCATCGGTGAGGTGTGTGGCGTGGTGTGGGAGACCCTGAGTCCAGCTCACAGCCCAGAGGAGTCTCTTAAAGAAGGTAGAAGAGCTGATGAGGCTTCGATAATGTCAGATAAAATGCCAACAGTTAAACACACAATTCTTACATGTAGAGTGTGTTCCAGGTCCATGGGCTCCCTGGTGAGGGATCCAATGATGATAGCCATGGGTTCAAGGAAAGTGTGAGAAATTACATGTGTTCATCTGAGAAGAGACCTTGGACCCTCAGAGGCCAAGCTGCAGACAGTAGTGCAGGGGGAACCATGGCCTTGGGGGTCACCCTTTTAAGGGTCAGAACATGTGCAACATGTCGGTCCTTTACGAGCTGACCTAACACGGCCACCTCCCACTCTGCATCCCCACTTCCTGTCACATCCCCCACCTCTTCACAGTAAGTCACTGTCACAGTCTTCAGATGCCCATGTCCTCAAGGTTGTTTCAAAGTTGAGTTCCCTTCCCCATTAGGCAAACACTCACTAAAGGCCAGGCCTGGGGACACTAAAGGCCAGATCCAGGAGGTGGAGACCCCTACTCAAGTCAGTCATCACAGCCCCTCTCTGAGGTCGCTGTCCCAGAGACAGACATGTCAGCTTGTCAGATCAGTCCCTAGCATGGTCAGTCCCCAGCACAGAGCACGGTCTGCCAGACATCTGGGAAGAAGCTTCATGAAGGAAAAGGAGCCTGGGAGTCTGGAGGGGGCGGGGGTGTCAGAAGGAGGCCAGTTCATGAGATGACTCCATGCCTGTGCCATGTACCCAGAACCTCCTAGAATTGCAGGTTCCTGTGGGACTGGGCAGGTCACACTGTGGGTCACGTGTTGGGATCATACTGGGAGGCCACATGCCTAATCCCACAGGAAGGTCACTCACAGGGCTGCCCTGAAGTTATATGAAAAACCTATATTTGTTCAGGACTCTGCATCTATTGTCCAGGCCTGTGCCTGTGGGAGGGGAGGAGGGTCAGTTTAGGGCCCTGAAGGCCAAACGCAATGGATGCAAAGCAGCGAAACCACAGAGCTGCTGAGCTACTCTTGCCAGCATAGCTTCTGGCCATGGCCCAAGGCTCCCCAGGGTGTCAGGGACATCTGCCCAGCATGGGGCTTCAAGTCTGGCAGGTCATCACTTGCCAACTGCTCATTCACAAATCCGTAACCTGAGGCCCAAGGCAGAGTCCCGGGGCCACCCCTCACCTCCACAGGTCCTGCCTGTGCTTGGGCCACATCTGAAGGGGCCTTTGGGGAGAGGCATGAGGCGTAGGTGTGGGAGTCTCATTCTCTGGGGTGGGCAGAGCGATGGGGGCCATGCAGCTCAAGGACAGCTCAGCCTGCTGCTGCTCCCTGCTCTGTCCCTAATGTGCAGAATCGGTTCTCCGTTACCTCCTGGGGGTGATGCCCTGTTCCTGTGAGGTGATCAGCATCAGCAGTGGGGACAAAGATGCTGGCACCACTGTGCCTGGCCATGCCCTGGGGGGCGCTGTAGCCCCTACACCCCCTCCCCCAGAAGAGGATGATGAAGACAAGCTGGGGTCTTCATTTAAGGACCTGGGGCCATGCAGAGCAGAAAGGGTGGCCCAGTTGGGAGTCAGCAGCCACAGACACAGGTCTGACAGTGTCCACACTGAGTGCAATGCAGGTCTCCCCAATTCCAGCCAGGAATGGCTGCGGCTGACACCCCGCAGGCTCTCAGCACTGAAGGCAGGAGCTCAGCGCGCGCGCGCGTGTGTGTGTGTGTGTGTGTATGTGTGTGTGTGCGCCCAAGTCCCTAGGGGTTAGCCTGTTCCCATCTCTGTGTCCCAGAATGAGGGGCAGGTACCTGGAAGAGCCGCATTCTGCTCTGGCCCCTGGACGCTAACCAGCCGTCCAGAGAGGGGCAGTGACTGTCTCCTCTGAGGGGTAGGCCAGTCCTAAGGGTACCTGAAGGTTCCTAGGTGAGCCCACTCCTTCCCTGGTCTCCTCTCCAGTAGTTTGACCAAACTGTCAGGCCAGAGCAGGACACCAGCAGTCGCCTCTGCCCTCAGAGCAGGCAGTACGGGGCCCTGGTTGCCCTGCTTTGCACAGCTAACCAGGGGTGAGAGGCTGCACGCCAGCCGGGCCTCACTGTAGCCACGTCCACAGTGCCGGCCGAGGGGCGGCTGGATGTCCAACACAAGGGATTACGCCAGGGCCCTTCCGCCATCACATGGGGTTAACCCCGAGCCCCCTCAGCTTTCTGCAGCTGCACAGAGACATACTGGCAGAAACACAGGCCGGGCTCCAGGTGGCCCCGAGCTCCTGTGTCATCCCCGCAGTGGGGGAAGTGTGCCTGGACCAGGCAGCAGGCATAGGCGCAGGAGAACCGCAGCAGGGCCTCCTGGAACAGGGCCTCGCCCTCGGGGGCCTCGAGGAAGGTGCGCCTGCAGTCCTCCAGCTGCACGAACACGAAGGAGAGCTGGTTCATGATCTCGCAGCCCATCAGCACCGAGTGGGGCGCCAGCAGCAGGTTGGCCTCCCCCACTCTGAGGACCAGTTCCTGTTTCTTTCTCCGAGAAAACCTTCTGAACCAGCACAGGCTGTTAACTGCTAAGGCCAAGAAGAGGAGGCATAGAATCGTGCCGGTGGTGATTACCAGGAAGTGCTGACCCCACTGAGTGCTCTGGAGGCTGAGAATCACCTGGAACAAGATGGAGGCAAAGAAGAGGAGGAAGAGGAAGATGCTGAGCAGGATCCTGCAGCCCAGGTACCGGAGGCAGGACTTGGGGGACTGCACCCCATTCAGGATGCCCACGGCATGCTTGTACACCTCAGGGTCCTGCAACACCTCCTTCAAGGGGTCTGGGACGCTTAGGGTGCTGAAGCTCCCCACCTTCCATGAGGGCAGGCTGTCCCTGTTCACACAGTTCAGGGTCACGAGGGTCTTCCCGCTGTAGAGGGAAGGGACTGGGCGCAGTCCGGGCAGGGATCGCGCCATGAGGTGGCTGGGTGTGCACAGGAGCCCCACCACCTTGCTGTAGAAGCGGCTGTCTGTGGCCTCCAGGTAGGTCAGGTGGCTGAGGTGCAGCGGGACCTGGCAGGGCCGCAGCAGGACTGGGATGACCGGCTTCCTCTCCAGGCAGTAGCCGAAGAGCGACAGGTCGGCTTCGAGGAGGCACCACCTGCTCTGCACAAAGTCCTGGCTCAGCACCAGCAGCACCTTCTGGCTCTGGTGGATGCACTCGGCCATGTTCTCCAGGACGTTCCTGCCCGGGGTGAAGTCCCGCTCGTGCAGGCAGACCTTCAGCCCCGCGTGGTTGGCTTCCAGGCGGCCAATGAAGCTGTGGGTCCACGTGGCATCCATGCTGCTGTAACTGACAAATAGGTGGAACTTCTCGCTGGACCGCAGCGGGGGGATGGCCAGGGCCGTGCCTTCCTCCCCAGAGCTGGAATCCATGGGCGCTGCCCTGGAGCTGCTTTTGTTCCCGCAGAGAAAAGCACCCTCAGGCTGCAAGAGATCAGGACAGATGGACTAATTATGCAGACAGACAAGGCAGACCTTGTGGAACCAGATCCACAACGTACAGCAACCAGCCCAGGAAGCTACAAACAACCCCTGTAATGACCTAACAGCTGGCCCCAGCCTCATGCAGCTCTGAGGTGTCAGTCTCTGCTGTCCTCACCTGGGGTCTTCATTCATGTCCACAAGACATTTGACTTTGAAAGGGTTGGGGCACAGAGAGGCCACACTTTCCAACCCTTTCTTTTTCTTCAGATGTGGCTCATGTGGTCATGGGGGGTTGCTATAGACTGTGTCCCCCCTAAGTAATTTGTATGTTGAAATCCTAACCCCTGATGGTGGTAGGAAGTGGGCCTTTGGAAGTTTAGATTGTGGGTTGGGCCCTCGTGATGGGATTAGTGCCCCTATAAAAGAGGAACCAGGACGTGGGCCTCTCTAGAACCCAACCCACGAGCACCCAGACCTCAGACCTCCAGCCTCCAGAACTGTGAGATACGAATGTGTGTTGCATAAGCCACCCTGTCTTTGGTTGTTAAGGAGCCCGAGCGGATGAAGACAGGTCCTCCTCTACAACACTTGCTCTGGGAAGAGCAATTACACATTCCAGAAAGCATTAGAACTTTTCTCTACACAGCCCAAGACCCTCGAGTAGAGATTCTGCAGCTCCAACCCTGTGAGTGGAGGGTGCAGCTAGGGTCTGTCTGCTTGTCTCCCCAGGACTCACAGCTAGGGGCTTACTCATGCGCCCACAACCAGGTGCAGTGGACCCGGTGAGTGGTCCTGGCTTCAGAGCCAGCTCTGCGGGGACAAAGCAGGCTGTGACCTCACTCTGCCTGCTGGTCCCCAGCTGAGAACCTTTCCCACTTAGGTGAGCAGCAGGGAGTCAAGAGGAATCTTTGACCAGCCCTGCAATGTCCCTATGCCCTCTACCTCTAGCCGTCCCTCTGGGAAACAAAGGCGGAGGAAGCCCGTCTGCCCGTTCCGCACTTCCACAGGGTGCCTGATCCCCGCCTACTCTACCTGGTAGCTGGGAGGAAGGCTGGTGATGAGGAGAGGACTCGTTCCCTTAGCCCACCCAGCACAGTCCAGCAGGAGTCTTTGCAAGAGGCCACCATGCCCACCCTTCTTGACTTGCGAGCCCACCTGCCTCAGTCACCATTCCTCTGACCCCCACCCTGTCCCTTCCAGTAGGTGCCAGGTGAGCATTAGGTGAGCAAAGCTCTGAGGGCACGACTGGAACGCCCTCCCTTTGCCTGTGATCTCACCGAACAATCCGAATGGGTAAGGGAGGGTGCTCCTCCTCCAATGTCCCAGCCCTTCCAGACAGCAGGTCAAGGACTGCAGCCCTCCACGCGGAATCCCGGTGTCACAGCCTCGTCTTCTCACCCGATCAGGCCCCGTGCCAAAATGTCACTGTCTCCCAGGCAACAGCACTGCCCAGTGTCGCTTCAGTCCTCAGAGGGGCTGGGGGGCAGCCAGGGACCCTCCCCCAGAGCTGTCCCCAGACAGAAGGAAGTATGTGAGCCGCTTTCTAGAGGCATCTCTGCTGAAACTAAGAAAAAATGAGAACAAGAAGTGGACTGGGGGAGGGGTCAGTGTGGCAGGGAGAGGGGTCTGACTGGGGGAAGGCGCAGAAAAGATTGCCTGGGTCCGAGGTGTGTGGCGGGAATCTGAGCCAAGGTAGCCAGGAAGCCTCCAAATCTGTCTGCTGGTGACGCTGGATGCCCTGAGGGGCATCGGAGCCGCTATCCCTCCACAGGAGGCAGTGACAGGAAGGGTCACTGATTGGGCTCCATCAAGATCTAGCCAGGACCTGGGTGGGAGTCACCCTCAGTGTCCCCAGAGCTGGCTGCTTTCAACAAGGGAAGATTTTGGCTGCTAGGCGGCCCTCCCGAAACAGCTGCACTCTGGGCTCATGCCCCCTTGGGCCAAAGACAGGCAGCAGCCTGGGATCCATGCCCCTCCTAGTGTCTCCCCCAAACCCACCCACAGCTTGTAATTGGCCTCTTCACTATTTCTGCTCAGTAACCCAAGGGACTGGCCATCTGTGTCCCTCTGGGCCCTGCCTCAGTTTCCTCATCCGTTTGGCAGAGGCTAATGGGGATCAGGGGTGGTTTATGCCTGCAGACACCCAGGGAGGAAGGGAGGCAAGCAGGCCATCTAGAAGGGGGGCAGGAGTGGGTTCAGGGAAAGGTGGCACTACTCTTTGCTCCTGTTACCTGTGCCCAAATGTGGAGTGGTCAGGGCATAACTCACAGGCTCCAGGGTGGGTAGCATCAATGGCTTAATGAGGCACAAGGCTGCCGGTGGGCACCTTGTGGCCCCTCTCCTTGTGAATCTGCCCCAAGGGGCAGATGAACCCATCTGGTCCCAGGGACTAATTCTAGGGAAGCTCTGGGCCCTTGGCCCTGGTGGCACAGACATGGGGACCCCTCACCCAGTGGCTATGGGGAGATGTAGGCTGGGCAGCTGGGTTTGCAGGGCCAGTGTCTGGGAGGTACTGAATGAACCCTGCAGCCTCAGAGATGCTGACCTTGCAGATACCACTGGAGTCCGAGGAGAGGAAGTGCCACCTGCTGAAGCCCAGTGGACGGTCACTCTGGGGCTTCCCATGTTTTCTTAAAACAGAGCCAAGAGGGCTCCGCCTCCACTGGGCTGGGCTTTCCTGCTTCTGCTGAGATTGCAGTTCTCCTCTGCCTCCCCTGACCATCTGGACCTGGAAAAACAACACCCCCACGGGCTTGGCCAGCCACCAGCCAGCCTGTCTGTCTTGCTCCATCCTGGCCTTGAATCTCACTTTATCGCTCCCTCCTGAGAGTGGTGGTCAGTTCTCCTTCCTTCTTATTAAGGCTGGACTGGATGACCTCAGCCCACTGCTCTCTGAGCCTTTTTGAACACTGTCTGGACAGCCACGGGCACTGCTGGGGGTGGGTAGTGGGACCCCACTGGACTATAGTACCCAGAATGAGCTTCTCCTGGGCTCCTGGGGTCCCATGGCCCTCTCCTCCTCCACACTCCTCACTTTCAGGGCTGCAGCCATACCAAGTGCTCTGTCCCCAGGTCCACCCCTTCTGCCACCTTCATTCCATCTGCTGGTGCCCTTTCTCGCTTTGCTTCCAGATGCCAGGTTCAGCCTCTGAGTTAGGCCCCACAGTATCTTACCCTATCCCCAGCCCAGGTGCTGCATCCCAGCTCACTTGCCCTGCTTGGCTGGGCTCCATGACGTGGACACCATGTCTGAGTATCTGGCCCCAGCATGGCCTGTCCCAGCGTGTCCCTCCTCCTGTCCCCCAGCCCCGCCTGTGCCTGACTCAGCATGCAGGCCTCTCAGTTTTTGGCTCCTGAGGAGCTCTGGCTGCGGGGACTTCCTCTCTGTTTTCAAGGCCACAGCAGGATGCTGCCCCCAACCCCAAGTCTGGCATTTCCTGATGGGCAGCGCAAGTCAACTTTCTGTCAAGCAGGGACGCTGGGCACTGGGCTCTCCTCCAGTGGCAGGTAGAGAGGAGAGTGTGCTGCCCACAGCCCAGGCCAGTGTAGCTGAGTTCATCAAGGTCACTCAGGGGGCTGAGTGTCCTCACCAGTCACAGCCACGGGGGCAGAGGAGGAGCTCTGGACAGCCGAGAGAGGCCCATGACTGGGGTGTCCCTCTCAGCACTGGCCCTGGTTTTTCCTCTTGGGGAAGATTCTCCAAGGATTCATTCCAAGGAGTCGAGGATGTCTACTGTCTTACCAAGGTGCCACCTGGACATCTGTGGCGCCGTGTCTGAGTGTGGGATCAGTAGGGGGAAAAGGCAAGGGCCAGCCCTGAGGTCAGAGGGCAGGAAGGATGTGAGGGGTTCCTTCTCAGTGGGCCCCAGCGCTGTCCTGATGCTCCCCTGGGCAGGTGAGTAGCGACCAGGGCAGGACCCCATGAGTCTGAGTGCGACTTTAGAAAAGCTGAAAAGGCTGGGGCTCCACAAGCCAGGCTGGGGCGGCTGCTGGAGGGGACACTGGTACTGAAGCTCCTGGGGCAGAATCCCAGCCAGTAATGATCCTGCTTTACCTGGGGGAGTGTCTGCTGCGAACACCAAGCATAGCCCTGCGGACAGCCTGGCCACTCAGTGCCCTCTGTGAGGCCCAGTGGCCACTGCCCCATGGTGCTTCTACCCCTTCCCCAAAGTGGGGTTGGAGGCGACCCCATGTGGGTTGTATCCTCAGATCATTGGGGGAAACAGGCCCTCAACCACGTGCCCCTGCCTGGACAGGAAGGGCCTTAATTTGGTGGTCCTTGGGCAGCCTGGAGCCCTGGGGGTAGGGGTTGACACATGGGCAGCAGCCCCCCTTCAGCAGGGTTAAGAGGTTATGGGGGGGCCAGAGCAAGGGAGCATGGGCAGGGTCTCATGATGCTCAGACGACAGGGTGGGCAGAGACTCAGGACTGGCCTGGAGGAACTCTCATTCTCTGAGCTAACAACTGCCTCCTGGATGGGGGAGCAGAGGTGCTGGGAGCTGCCCCCACTTTGCGGAAGGGAATTCCTGTGGGCTGGAGGCAGAGAGGCCTGGAACCCCACCCCACCCCCAGTGCTGCCTGCACACCTAGTCCTGGGTGGTGCCCCCTAGGCCAGGCCACAGAGATCTGCTCCTGGGCAAGGGATCTGGCCAGCAAGGAGTTTCCCCTGTGCCTGTGCATAGCTGCCCTGCCCAGGGGAGGGAAAGCAAGGTGGCGGGTTAGAATGGGGCCTCACTAGGACAAGGCACAGGTCTGATCAGCTAATCCTTTACCATCCTAATGCAGCTCCTCCAGTAGCAGCACCTGCTCCACACTTGGGCCTCTCCAGGAGGTGGCCAGACCAGTCCTTCTCTATGGACGCTATAGGGTTTCCTCCCACATACTGGGCGGGCTAGGCTCGGGTAACAAGCAGGACCCTTATCTCAGAGGCCTCTTGGCAGTGGGACTCCCCCTCCCTGCAGGGAGGCCAAGATTCCAAGTTGGAATAAGTAAATTTATCTTTAAAAGCAAACTTAGCAGGTGTCGGGTGTATAGGAATCCACAGAACTCTCTACTACCTTTACTACATCCTGTATATCTAAAACGACTCTAAAAATAAACTTTAATAAACAAACTTCAGGCGAGCCTACAAACCAGTGCTGTGGTTTCCTCTGACTCTGGAGGCTGAGTGGATAATTTCTGACAAGTGGCCACTGGGATTGCATCATCACCATCTGAGCTGCCCTGTGGGACCAGGGGGGTTGGTCTTCACCACAGGACCCAGTCCCTGGACGGTGGCACCTGAGTTCCCAGAGCCCCTGACACTGACCTCCAACCCAGAACCCCAGGGCAGGAAAACCCTACATGTAGCTGGGGCTGGGGGCAAAGCCCCAAAGGGATGCTCTCCTCCAAAGCCATTTCCTGGCTCCCAGAGGGCTGGAGCCAAGGCCTTTGTCCAGGGCTGCATTCCAGG
The DNA here is from genome assembly GCF_054644295.1 of Miniopterus natalensis. NCBI lineage: Eukaryota > Metazoa > Chordata > Mammalia > Chiroptera > Miniopteridae > Miniopterus > Miniopterus natalensis. The sequence goes on from NC_142094.1 coordinate 53,985,651, forward strand.
GCCTGGCCAGACCCAGGCAGAGGCCCCACAGGTGTTTATTGGCTAATGAATGAATGAGTGAATGAATGGAAGACGTGATTTTACACCACACCCTCACACACTTGGTGCACTTGCAGGAAGAGCTGATTTGTTCTTGGTGAACAGACTTCCCAAGAACAAGTGTGCAGACAGCCAGTGCCACCTCCAACCTCTCCCCAGTCTCTGCTAACCAGGCCTCAATCCAGAGGGCAGAGCTGGGTGCTGGGGAGATAGGAGCTAAATTCCCCTTCAGCCACCAGCTCCAGGGGCAGTAACTATGGGGTCCTCCTCACCCACCCCCTCCAGGTGGGCCCAGCACAGCCTCTGAGACCTAAGATCCCATCCAGGACGATTGGGGTGGGCGGCTTAGTGGCACTGTCCCCAAAAGCTCTCGGAATTTTCTCTCTCCTTCCCCTTCTCATTTTTTTTCAACAAACACTAACAACCAGGATGATCAGAGCACTGAGCTCTCAGGCTGCTTCTAGGCCATGAGTCCAGGGAAGGTCCTCTGGTCATATGGAGGCCTCTGGACAGATCCCCCACTCGCGGGCTAGGAGGGGCAGCCCCCAGAGTTTAGCCCCGCCCCTCGCCCCGCCCTCCCAGGCCTGGCCCCGCCCCTCCCAGGCCTGGCCCCGCCCCTCCCCGGCGCGCTTCTCTGCGGAGCCGACCCGCTGAGCAGAGCTGCAGCCTCGGACGCCGGGCTGGTTTTAATAAAGTTGAAAAGGGAAGAAGAAGAGGAGCTGAACCCGAGCGCCCGACGGCAGCCCCGCGCGCAGGGCGGGAGCGCTCCGGGCGCCGCGACGCCGGCTGGGGCTTCAAAGGAGCAATTACCCCGGGCGGGCGGCTGGGGAAGCCGGAGAGGCGGGGCGGCGAGGCCGGGCGGGGGGCGGGGGCCCCGCGGGAGGCCGGGGAGGCCGGGCGCCCTCCGCCGGGGCTGCCGGCCCTCCCCGCAGAAGCACGCGCGGGCGGGGCGCGCCGGGGCGCCCGTTGAGTGGCGCGGCCATTGTGCCCGCGCTGCGAGCGGCGACACGCTCAGAGCCCGCTCCCCGGTGACGTCTCAAAGGGCCTTTGACGGGGAGCCCCCTGGCGGGAGGGCTCACCTGCAGAGAGGCTCTATAGAGCCTTTGAAAGCGCAGCAGCTGCCAGGGGCTGTCGGCGGGGCACCTAGGGGGACAATGAATGAGAGGCCACTTGGAAACAGCAGGCTTGTGCCAAGCCCGCGGGCTGGGAAAGAAAAGTGCTCTTCATCGGTGACTCGGTGTTTGAAGGGGACCCTTTCTCGGCCGCGGAGGCCTCATGTGCATGACAAAGGGGCCGCAGGCGCGGGCCTCGAGGCGGCCGGCCCAGCCGGGAGGCGGCGCGCTCAAGTGTGGCGCGTCCTTCCCGAGGTGGGGCCGGGCCCTGGCCCGAGCCCGCCGGGCGCCCCTCCTCGGCCCCACCCCAGGGCGCTCCGACGGTCTCCAGCGCAGGCCTCCCTCGGGAAGTGGCTGAAGGGGGCAGAAGCGCTGCCCGAGTCACCATGCCCGTCTTTGCCCAAACCAGCTCTGCCTGTTCAGTAACCACAAAGAATTGGAAGTGGGGGACCCCTGGTGATCCCAGCGCCCTGAAGCAGGGAGCCTGGTTTTCCTTTTGTCCCCTGAGATGCTCTTGGGAGAGACGGTGAGGCAGTGGCCTCTGGAGGCCCCAAGGGCTGAGGCTCTAGTACAACCCCCAGCCTGGGAGAGGGGAGAGGGGAGAGCAACCCCCGTCCCCCAACACACTTAACAGACCTAGAGGCACTGGACCTGAGCGGATTTCCTGTCCTCCCACAGCTCAGCACCACTCTCTCCTAACCCCACGCTGTCGAAGAGGAACGGGGTACTGGCCTGGGGGCTTTGGGGAGAGGCAGGGCAGTGGAAATGCTCCTCACCAAAGTGTCCTCACTGGGGACACAGGGAGCCCCCTGGGGAGGGGCGCCTAAGCTCATGCTCACCCCCTCCCCTGGGATCTGGGGCGCAGCCTCAGCTTGCTGCCTGAGCTGGACTCTGCCTCCCATACACACCCCATCCTGTATGGATGGGGTGTGTGTGCCCTTTAGAGCCCCGTGAACATGGGGGTTCACAGGACGTGGCTGCCTGCCTCCTGGGGCTCAGCATACCTCACAGGCAAGAACCTGGGTTCTTCCTTGGGTCATGTGTGACTGCAGGCCACCCAGCCCTGCCCTGGCAGGGTGAGAGGGACATGCTTCTCGCCGACTCAGAGACACGTGGCAGCAAGAGCCTCAGCCCTTGGAGCCTTCAGGCCTAGCCTAGAACATCCCTCAGCTTAGGCCTTAGCCCCTTCTTGAAACTCGAACCTCAGCTGAGGGTCCTGCCCCTGCCCTTGACCCCCAGCAAGTCTCCCGCGGCCCTCCTTCAGAGCACAGGGAGCCCTTGGCCTTGGCCCTGCAACCCTGGCATCCTGGACTCCTTGCTGCCAGCTTCTGGTTGATGAGCACCCTCAGGATGTTAAGCGTGCCCCAGAGTTGGTCCAGTGACTTGGTGCCAGGCCAAGGGGCAACAGGTTAACAGGAGCTCAAGGAATGGGACACCTACTCAGGCTTGGCCATCAGGGGAGTAAAGAATGATCCAGAACCTGGGCTCTAGACAGGGCCCAGTCTATGGTTGGACCAACCATGCAAAGGTGCTGCTGGCTGTTGGGCACCACGCCTGTGGGTCAGGGGTCTGGGACTCATGATTTCACCTGCAGCCTAAACACTCCGGGCAGACAGGTGCTACCCTGCATGCCGGCTGTGAGCTTCCCCCACTAAGTGCCTGTCACCCCATCCTATCTGCAGCCCGGAAGCACCACAGTGTGCCTGTCCCCAGCTCCAGCCCAGACACCCACCCAGAAGCCTCATGCCCCCAGGAAGAAAGGCAGTGGGCAGGCAGACCCGCAGTTTGCTCAGCCGCTCAGTCTTAAGTGGTCTTTAGGCCAGGATTAAATTAGATACTCGATTGTTAATGTCCCTGTATCTTAGATTGTTTTCAAAGTAACAAGCCTTGGGCCATGAACCATCTGCAGACGCAAACTACTGCCTGTTCTCTTTGATCAAGAGGAATTCCTAAGGCCCTAATTGGCCCCTACTCCCTGCAGAACTCTTGATTGCAGCCCCTCCTCCTACCCACTGAGGGAGGGGTGGGGCTGTGGGTCAGGTCTCAGTAGTCTCCGAGGACAGGAGGACTATGCCAACTGCTGGAGTGATCTGGTAGGCAAAAGCAGGTAACAGCCCTCTGACCTGAGCACCAGAGTGATGCTAACACCGCCCCCCCCCCGCCCCCCACACACATTTAGAACCAAACTCAAAGTCCCAGCCATGTTTTTCATGACCCTGTGATCCTCCTTCCCCTCGGTGCAGCCTCCCTGGCCTTGCCTCTGTCCCCACAACACTCCTGGAATTAGAGTCTCTGCTCAGATTTCACTCTTTGGGTTCCCCCACCCTAACGTTTCCTGAGTGTGGGAGTGCGCGGGTGTGACCGTCTGCTCATCACTGCCCTCATTTACCCCATCCCTGGAGAGGTGGAGGCACTTACCCAGGAGCCACTCTAACGGGTGGACAGAGCCCAAGTGGCCTGAGGCCTCCTTCCCATGACCAGACATGGGCCCAGGCAGTGAGGGGTAGGCTGGAGAGGCTGTCCCTTCTGGGACTGGCCTGTTTGACTCCCACACCCCAAGTTACTGTCTCCAACTTGGCCATTTTCACAAACCAAGGCCATTGGCTCAGAGACACACCTCTTTTCATGTACTTCCCAAGGTAGGATCCATGTCCAGTGTGAATGAAACTCCAGGACAGCCCTAAGATCCCCAAGATCTCCCATCTGGTCCTGCTCTGCCCACCTAGCTCTGGAGTCTGTAGGTCCTGGACCTCGCCAGGCTAAGCTACAGAGAGCCAGCCTGTCAGCTCGATGCCTGCGTGTCTGGGTGCTGGACCCAGACACCCAGGGCCCCAAGGACTCAGGGCTGAATGACGACCACTGCCCTGGCCTTTGGTCACAGCCAGCCTCCATCATCCTGAGGCTACGTGTGTGGTCTTCCTCCAGCTTGCAGGGATCTAAGGCCCAACAGGATTAGGCAGGATTACAAGCCTCCCACAGAGGCTCAGCAATTCGAGCAGCCCTCCGCCTGCCTGTCCTGATTGGGTGCTATCCCTGCTGCAAGGTGGGTCAGGGAGGGCAGAGGGCACTTTTGCAGAACCCCTACTTCTCAGTGGGTAGAGAGACTGTTGTCGGTCTGCTGACCCAGAGACTGGCCATTGGTACCCTCTCCACTCAAAGCCCAGGCAACCAGAGCTGGCACCATTGGCACAAGGCCCAGGACAGGGATGGCTATACCTTTCCCTCCTCTGAGCAGTAGGACCGAGTAGCACCTGCTTCTCTGTGAGCCCACCTGCTGCCTACCTGTCGCTGGCTACCAGTTCTCCTCAGGGCCTCTGGGCCTGGCTGACTGGAGGGGGTGGGAGGGAAGTTGGCAGGGGCCTTGCTAACCAGACAAATGGGTTGCTTTGTAAGTTTGCTTCTGCTTATGTGGAGGAGGCTGAACAGGAAACTGAGGCCCAGAGGGGTTAAGATGGCAGGTCAGGTGTCACAGCCCCTAAGTAGAGCCAGGACTAGAACCAGGAATGCAACTTGAGCTCTAGGTCTGGAGTATGCATGCACCACCCTGGAACCCCCTTCTTACTCCTTTGAGTCCCATATGCGACCAGCCCTTTGTTCTCAGCTCTGAGCTCCAGGAGGGTGGGAGAGACCAGAGATAGCACATGCTGGGTGACGCCGGGGAGTGGAGCTCAGGGTAGGTGAGCATCTGAAACCTGGGCACCCTCTCCAATGTCAACTCATGCCCACAGGCCTCAACAGTTAGATCCTGCCACCTGTCCTAGTATGCGGAGCTTGGTTGTCCAGGTGTCCTGCCCTTTTGCCCAGGTAGGTGGGTAGCTCCGTGCAGGGGCTCCCAGGTATCTCCCTCAACCTCAAGTTTCTAACAGTCTGATGTTACTCATTACTGGGGGAAGAAAGAGATCTTCCCTTGGGATGGAGTGAGAAGGAAACAAAACCTTTGAAGGAAATGAAAATTAGTAAAGTTAAGCCTGTATTTGTTTTGAAACGACGTGGTTTTTAAAGTCAGTGACCAGCAATAAGGAGAATTCAACAAGGGACTGTGTCAGTAAGGCTGTGGAGCTTCTTCTCTTCCTGTGGTTATCGAATTCTGAGGGGTGGCACTGTCCTCCTGTCTTACTTCAGGGTCCACCCAGCTGAGGCTAGAGCCCCTCCACACCCCTCTGTCTTGAGATCCCTCCCCTGGGATTTGTAGGCCTTCCTTAAACCACTTCTAGATTCTCTGGGCTTCTGGAAACCCCAGGAGTGAGGTTCTGGTACCAGGGTTTCACCTCTGAACTCCAGGCCCAACTAGAAAATGACCAACAGGTCTTCTGGACTCCACCTGAAGATCTGAGTCGACTGCCTTTGGTAGCCTCTCTGTGGCATGGTTCTGGCATACAGCTGCTCTGCCAGAGGCGAAGTCCTGTGGCCCCCCTAGCACAGTCCCTCACCCGGGGTTCAGCTGGCTGGCCAGTCTCTGCAGACCACCAGCAAACCTGCCGCAAGAATTCTGAGGCCAGCTGCCCTGTCCCAGGCCTAAGGATGGACTGTTCTCCAGGACACGTTGGTCCACAGAAGCCAGCCCTCCAAAACTGACCCACCGTAGGCAGCCTTTTTGCCACCTCCCAGCAGTCTCACTGTTGAAGGGACTTCTCACAAGCCCCCAAGGACCATGGACAAATGCACCACTAATGGGTGCCAGCTCAGTAGCATGGATTGGGAAGGTAGACACTCTAAACCCCACCTGAGGGAGAGACAGAGGGGTCTTCCTGGGCCACATTTCCCCACCCAAAGGCCTTCTCCCAGCCCCACCTGGAGTACCCCAGCCCTTCATTAAGTTTGCATCCTAGTTTCTGCCCCTGGCAGTGCCTGTCCCCTTTAATCATGGCCAGGGGTGTCATCTGGGGGAGGCAGGGTTCTCCCAGACTTGCCTACAATGTGGGAGGAGTGTTCAAAGGGACTGAAAAAACAGGCAGTACCTTAGGGGACAATGGGCAGCTTGGTCTCCAGGCGGGGAGGGACCAGTGGAATCCGAGTCTGCCTGGGCTCTGGAGTGGAGGCGCCTGGACTGGGGCCTGGGGACACGGCGCTTTGTGCGCAGGGTTAATGAGCTGGAAAATACAATTGGGCATCGCGGGCTGTGAAAATCGCTTTGGGGCAGCAGATCACTTAGCTGCTGGGAGAACCCAGAATTGATTTCCTTTGTCCCTAAGGCCAGCACATCCTTGCAGAGGCTGAGGCCAGGGTCTGGGCCTCCTCCAGGATGACCCCAAAAAGCCCAGGCTTCAAAGGACTCTGACACAGCGAGGAACCCCGGAACAAGAAGGCTCTAAAAACAAACAAAACAGCAGAAGCCTTTCTCCTGCCTCTCCATTTTCTGCACTTCCTCCACCCCTCTCCACCTTTGTAAACTGGAGTAACATACCCCCCCAAGGCAGGACCTGTGGGGAAGAGAGCCCTGGGACCCTGGAACAGACTCTGAAAGGCTCTGCTCCTGTTTCAGCCCCTGGGGGTGGAGGCTGTGGCCTAGCCCCTCCCCATTCCCCAGGGGGTCGGCTGGGCCAGCCCCACCCAGGGCCCCTGGAGAAGGGTTCAGCTTGTCCCTGGGTTGCCCAAACACCATATTCACTACCTGATGAATGTCCTGGGCCCGTGGGGAAAGGAGGGGTGTAGGGGGGGTGTTCTGGACAAATAACAGGAAAAGTGCTTAATGGGTCAGGGACAAGTCACAGATTTCTGAGCAGAAAGTGCCTGACACTTTTGTGCTTATTTTGTCCTGTCCTCCAGGCTCACCTAATGTTCCTCTTTAAGCACTGTGAACCCTCCTCTGTGAGTTCTGTCGCCCCTCCTCTGAGCACCGTGGCCCTGGCCTCTGCCCTCAACATCTCTCTTTGTCCCAGCTTTCCCATTCCTCCTCCCAAGCAGACCTGTACAAAGGCTGCTCTGCACAGCTTGCCCCTGGGATGGACTCTCAGCACCGCCTTGCTGGCCTCCCTGTGGCTTCTGCTCTGAGTGATGCAGATACATCAAAAATTGTAACTACAAGGAGAAACAGAAAAGACTTTGTTCATGTTATTTAAATCTCTTTAAAAGATAACTGACCATTTAAACAAATAACATCAATCAGTGTGGGATTTAATAACACATAGAAGTAAAAGTTCTGACAATAGTACCAGGCTCTGGAGGAAGAAATGGAGATACCAGATACTACTCTAAAGTTCTTGTACTATATACAAAGTGGGATGATATCACTGGCAGGTATGTTATGGTAAACTGAAAATGTATATTGTCAACCCAAAAGCAGCCACTAAAATAATAATAAAAAGCCCGGCCGGGCGTGGCTCAGCGGTTGAGCGTTGACCTGGGATCCAGGCGATCGGGGTTCGATTCCCTGTCAGGGCACATGCCTGGGTTGTGGGCTCAATCAATGACTCTCTCATCATTGATGTTTCTATCTCTCTCTCCCTCTCCTTTCCTCTCTCTGAAATCAATAAAGATATATTTAAAAAAAAAAAAAGAATTAAAGTTAAATAAGCCAACAAAGGAGATACATTGGAATAATAAAAAAATATTCAAATGATCAAAAAGAAAGAAAAAAACTGAACAAAGAACAGATGGAAATTTATAAAATAATTAGTAAGGCTACAGATTTAAACCTAATCATATCAATAAGTACAGCAAATGTAAATGGTCTAAATACCCAATTAAGAGGCAGAGGCTGTCAGAGTGGATCAATGAGCTATACCTAACTACATGCAGCCTATATGAAGCACTCTCTTTTTAAAAATATATCTTTATTGATTTCAGAGAGAGGAAGGGAGAGGGAGAGAGAGAGAGATAGAAACATCAATGATGAGAGTCGTCATTGATCGGCTGCCTCCTGCATGCCCCTGACTGGGGATTAAGCCCGCAACCCAGGCATGTGCCCTGACCAGGAATCGAACCCGCAATCTCCTGGATCCTAGGTTGATGCTCAACGGCTGAGCCACACCCCGCTGGGCTGAAGCACTCTTTTTTTTTTTTTTTAATGTTTTTATTGACTTTTAGAGAGAGAGGAAGAGAAAGGGAGAGAGAGAAACATCGATGTGAGAGAAAAACATCCATTGCTTGCCTCCTGCACAAACCCCGACCGAGGAAAGAAACCACAACCTGGGCATGTGCCCTGATCCGGAATCAAACCAGTAACTTTTTGGTGCAAGGGGCCACACTCAGCCAACTGAGCCAGACTGACCAGGGCATGAAGCACTCTTTAAATATAAAGACGCAACTATGTTTAGAGTAAAAACATTGAAAAGATATACCATGTTGACATGGTCAAAAGGAAGCTGGAGTCTCTAGTCTAACATTAGACAAAGTTTACTTTAGAACAGAGAAATTATAGAAATGAAGGCTATTTCATGTTGATAAAGGAGTCAATTTGTCAAGAAGACATAACAATCTTAAACATTTATGAACCTAATAAGACAGGTTCAAAATACATGAAGTAAAAATGGATAGAACCATAAAGAGAAATAGATGAACTCACAGTTACTATTAAAGATTTCAATACCCTTCTCTCAATAATTGAACAAGTAGGCAGAAAATCAACAATGATACAGTGACAGATGCATATCAACCAACTTGATCCAATTGACACTTACTGACCACCCCATCCAGCAAGAGAAGTATCCACATTTTTTTTCAAGGACAACAGAACATTGACCAAGATGAACCATATTTGGGGCCATGACACAAGTCTCAATAAATGTAAAAGGACTTATGTGAGACAAAGTATGTTCTCTGATATGTAAGTAAGCTGAAAATCAATACAGAGACATCTCTGGAAAATCCCCAAGTACTTGGAGATTAAGCACACTTTGATCCAGGGTCAAAGAGGAAATGAAAGGGAAATTAGTATTTGGAACTGAATGAAAATGAAAACATATCAAAACTGTAGGATGTCACCAAAGCAGTACTTTGGGGAAAATTCATAGTACTGAATGCTATATTAGAAAAGAAGAAATGTTTAAAAATCAATGACTCGGCTTCCACATTAAGAAACCTGAAAAGAAGATCACATAGAACTCAAACTAAGTAGAAGAAAGGAAACAATAAAAATTACAGTGGAAATCAGTAAAATAGAAAGCAGAACACAATGTTCAAATCTGAGAGCTGGTCTCTTGAGATCAATAGCATTGATAAGCCTCAGGCTGCCCACAGAGTGGGCAATAGTCGACTTTTTTGGGTTGTCAGTTCACCTTCACACAACAACAGTCCTGTTCTGTCCAGCCCTCCTAGAGCCCTGAGCCTGATTCTTTTTCCCTCTGGGGCTTTATTGCTGAAAAACACCAAGCCTGGAGTGGCAGCCTGGCTCCCCTCAGACTCAGAGCAAACAGCTGGTCATTGTGGGAAACAATGCTACTCAAACTGGGGACAGTATCTGCCAGTGTATGGGGTGAGTGGGGTAGTCTTCAGGATTTTGCCATCATTTCAGGGGCACACCTGGGACGGTGATGGGGAGCACTGGCCTGAGCATCTACCAGCTTCAAGAAGGACCAGCTGCGCCCATCCTCCTGTCCATACAACACAGTGTGCTAGCCTCCGGCTGGGTCCCAAGGCCAAGTGTCTGCAGGCATCTTTGTCCCACCTGATTGTCAGGGACATTATCTAGGCTCCCTTTACACATGGGACATGGATTTCTGACCCAAAGCCACCACCTGACAGAAGTGAGGTCCCTTCTCACCCCTACCACCTCATACCCCACCTCCCATCCCAGGGTCTCTCCTGACCAGGCCCCCATGGGGGTTAGAGATATTGGTGGGCTGGATACTGTTTGTGCTAAGCATTGGGTCTGTGTTCTCATGACCAACCCTGCCCCTGGGGGGGGGGGGGCTCTGCCCCACCTGCATCCTTCCTCCCTCCTCTGTCCCCCTGCTGGTGCCCTGCCAGCACATAGGGGCCTGGTCAGCCTTGGCCCAGCTTGCTCTCTGTGGGAGGATCAGACACCCACAAGGAAGGGCAAGACTGACGGAGGTCGGCACCCATGCCTGGCCCTGACACCCCATCCTTCCCCCTTGCCAGCCAGGCCACATCTCACGCTCCCACTCATCCACCCAGACACCACCTTCCCAGAGTCCTGAGCGGATGTGGGGCAGGCTGGGGCAGCTGGCTGTCATCCTTATTAAAATTCTTCTTCAAACACTCCGGTGAGTGGCCTGCTGAAGATAAACTACCAGGAGAGAGACCTTCAAAGAAAATGCTTTAATGATGCAATTATCTTCAATCAACTCAGAACATCTTTATTACATTAGTAAGGGGCCATCCATCTTGGAATATAGAAAGAGCTGATCCCGCAGCAGACACCAGGCCTGGCCCTGGAGCCGGTCTGAGGGCCCCTTTCAGAAAGCCTTGCTTCTAAATTTGCATGGAGAAAAAACTTTCTAATTGAATTTTTCTGCCTGAGCGAGGCTGTTAAACCGTCCCCCAAACCTGGATTTCATTAAAGCAACTTTGGTTTTAAAAAAATAAATATAAATAGGTTTAGGTTGCTGTTTTTGTGTTCTGGGATATTAACAAGACATTAAGTCGTTACCCGCAAACCAATCTCATGATTTGTTCTAAAACTCAAGAAGAGACTGCGGAGCGGCGCCTCCACTGCAGCACCCGGGAAGGTTTTACACCAAAGGTTGGTCCGGTTTTGGAAAAAGAATCCGAGTAAGCACAAGTCTCTGTCCCCTGAAGCGCTCGGCTCCTCCTCCGAGTCCGGGGTGGGGACCCCGCCTCTGCCTGTGTCCGCGGCGCCTCGCCGAGCAGCCCCGCCGACCCGGGTGGGCAGGAAGCCCAGGTCCCGGGTCCCACCACGATTTTCCCCTGCAAGTGCGGAGTGGAAGAGGCTGGCGGTGAACCTAACGCCCAGCGACAGACAGGAGATGCACGAGGCGCCCCTCCTGCGCCCCAAGTCCTGCGTCGGAGGCGGGTAGGAGATCGGGCCCTGGCGCCTCCTCCAAGGTCCGGACGCGCTGCGGGACGCCCAGGCGGCCGGAGGGGCGGCCCCGGGCCCCGAGGACGCTCTGCAGCTACAGGTGTATGAAAAGCCACCCAAGGCCAAGGGCACCGCGGCCCTACTTCAAGGCGATGGACGCCCAGTTTCCAGTGCGCGCGCGGGGTCCGTCTAATGGGCCCCCAGCGTTCGGCGAGAGCGCCTGGGCCAAAGCAGGCACGTGCCGAGGGTTCCAGCTCGGGGTTGGGGCGCAGCGGGAAGAACCGCCCGCCGGCGACGGAGGGACTATGGGGTTGGGGGCGCGCGGAGCGGAGCCCTTCCCTGCGCAGGATCCGTGCGCGGTCCAAGGCCGGTGCTTTGGCCGAGACACCGCCAGGCCGCGGCCGTCGAGCGCCCCTCGGGGTGGGGAGGCTGGGGCCGGCTCCGCGTGCTCCCGGGCTGTCCCAAGAGCCTCCTAGACAGGCAGGGGCGTGGGCCGCGCCCGCAGCGCTCCGGGAGAGGGCGGCGGGCGCTGGGAGAGGGACAGGGGCGCGCAAGGAGGGCTTGGGGCGGGGTGTGGATGCCGGGGTGCCGCGCGGCGGCCCCGCCCCTCCCTATCCTTTCCGCCCTCGGGTCAGCAAAGCCAATGGACGCCTGGGCCCCTGCGACAGCGGCCGAGGCGATTGGACAGCGGCTCATGAAAGGGACACCGCCTTTTTATAGGGCACGGAGGGCGGGGGCGCCTCCAAGTCCCAGGCAGTCGCACGACGCGCTTTCCCCACATCTCGCCCGCCGGGCCCCGCAAGCCCCGCGCCTGCCGGCTCGCGCATGGCCCCGGCGTCGCTCGTCATGAACTCCTCTGGGCTCAGGACATGTGGCGGGGACCGCGCGGGGCCCGGCCCGCTGCCCTTCAGTGTCGACTCGCTGCTGGAGGCGCAGCGCCGGCTGGGCCCGGAGCCCCGGGAGGAGAGGCCGCGCGCCGCCGCGGAGCCCGGGGCCTGGTTCCCGCCGTCCACCCGCTCGCGCTCCCCACGTAAGTGCCCTGTCGCACGGTCCCGGGCCGCGAGACAGCCCGCCTGGCGCAAGCCCGGAGGACCAGGGCGGGAGGGGCGCTGTCGCTCTAAACTTCGGAAAGTAACCCGCCGCCAGCCGCCCCGCCTTAGTACGAAGAAAGAAGCCAGCCCACCCGAGCCCTCCGGCCCGCGCAAGCCCGCAGCCGCTCCCGCGTCCCATGCAGCCAGGCCTCCGCCCTGCCTGGGAGCGGGGTCGGTACCCCGAGGCCCTGCGGCTTCTTGGCCCCCTGTCCCCCCATCCGTCCCCGCGACGGTGAACTCCCGCTTTGCGGAGTCCTTGCCTGTGCCTTCAGAGCTCCAGCCCAGGCTTCTCGATTCTCCAAGTGGGCAGAGTTCCCCTCCTCCCTGGGGTGCGGGGCCGCGGATTTGGGGAGCAGAGCCGGAGTCCACAGCGGCCCGCCCCTACCCGCAGCGTCTCCCCGGTGCCTTGCTTCACATGCCCCTGTGGCATCTGGGGTCTCGTCTCCTCTGAGGGCGCGATCACGGAGCCGGGAAGGGGATCCGGGAGTGTCAGAAAGGGGAGCGCACTGCCGGCGTCTGAGTGCCCAATGCGTGCTTCTCTCTCCTCCCAGGCGCCCCCAGCCCTCCGCCGTGCACCCTCCGAAAACACAAGAACAACCGCAAGCCGCGGACGCCCTTCACCACCGCGCAGCTGGTGGCGCTGGAGCGCAAATTCCGCCAGAAGCAGTACCTGTCCATCGCCGAGCGCGCCGAGTTCTCCAGCAGCCTGAGCCTCACCGAGACGCAGGTGAAGATCTGGTTTCAGAACCGCCGGGCCAAGGCCAAGCGGCTGCAGGAGGCCGAGCTGGAGAAGCTGAAGCTGGCGGCCAAGCCGCTGCTGCCGGCGTTCGCCCTGCCCTTCCCCCTGGGCACCCACCTGCAAGGCTCCTCGGGCGCTTATGGCGGTGCCACGGGCAGCCTGCCGCAGGTGCCAGGACTCCTCGCCGCGCCCATCACCGCCTATGGCGTGTATTACCTCTCCTAGGGGACTTGGACATACGCCTTGCCAGGTGGAGGCCTGGGGGTTCGCCAGTGAGGGCGCGCGCAGCGCAGGGACACGATGGGCCCCGCGGGCGAGCTGCGCCTAGTCGCGCACGGGTCCTGGCTCGGAAACTCCCTGCGTCCCATCGGGCTTTTTTTGGTTTTGTTTTTCAGTTTTGTTTTTTTTGTTGTTGTGGTGGTTGATACAATGTTATAATCGACCCGTCAAGCCTATTTGCGGGTATCCTACAGATATTTAAAAAACTTTAAAAATCATGTTCTTACTAGACAAACTTTCCTGAAAGACAGTGAACATAGTTTCAAGCAGTGTCCTGGAAATGGGCCGGTGTAGAGCTTCCTTTTTTGTACAAGGCAGCCAATAAAGTATCTGAAGTTTCCTACTCTGTGGGACCTCCCCATGATGCGCTTGCTTCGGTGACCTCACCCATCCGAAGGATTCGCCAGACTGTGCTGGGGAAGCAAGAAACTGATTCCCGAACACAGAAAGGAAACAGGTTGGTGCCAGGACTGCTGAAATGCAGCACGCTGATTACTAACGAGGTGTGTTTCCTTCGTGGCAGAATGGAAACTTTCACCCTGATTTTAGGGAATTTTTCCCCCGAATCTATTTTTTTACTAGAGAACGTCCGGGAGGCTGAGGCGAGATGCTGTCTGCGGGGCGTGTGTCTGTAAGCGTGGGGATGTGAGGTGTGTGTAGGGGGTGTCCACGCAGAGAGGCCGGATAGCCACGGAGTCGCCGATGGGCATGGAGAGCGTGGTGGGCTGTGTGCACCGCAGGCCTGCTGCTGGGCTGGCGCTGGGACCCAGGCCGGTGCGGGGCTGAGGAGGAGGCTTTGCTGGCGCTCCCGCAGGAGGCCCGCGGTGCTAGGGCGCAGGGTCCATCCAAACATTGGCTGACGGGGCCAGAATGGCCAGGGACATACTGGTCATCCTGCTCGGCTTCTTTGCAACACGCTCTTAAGGTCCGGAGTGAGGAAGGCCACGGTCTGACCCTTTCCGAGGCTTCTCCCGGCTGCCTTCTCTCTCCCACTGGACTCCAGACTGGGGCAGTCAAGGTGCCTGGGGCAGATGAAAGCCCACATGGCCATTCAGCTTGATCCCCGCTGTGGGCAGCCCCCTCCCCACCTTCACCCTGCCTCTGAGCTGCGGCCAGAACACGGAGGTGACCATGAGGAGGGGACGCAGAGCCCCTTTCTCCTTACAGGCCGCAGGCTGCGCTGGCTGGGTCTGCCATCCTGGACTAGTTTTACGCGAGGCCTGCTGAGGTGCTGCCCCACAGGAAACAGCCACAGAGAAGTCCCAGAAATAATAACGACATTGCATTAAATTGCCTATTACTAACCACCTTTCTTCCTGTGTTTTCTGGGAAATGAAAATCCTCGATGGGTTTTAAGTGGAAACGAACCCAGTTCTCCAAGCATGAGCTGCTGGTAATGAGAGAGGCTTCCTCACACCCATGCTGCCCCTCCTTCCCAGGCCCGTGCCCGTGGGGCTTGAGCTGTGCGGTTTAAACTCAGAGCCCAACTCCAGTCTGGGTCTTCAAGGGGACAGACCTGCCCTGTAAATACACCGAAGAAGGTGGTGGGGCCAAGGTGCAAAGAGAGCTCGAGAACGGCGGAGGGGGCCTGAGAGCCATGACCTGCAACCCGACCTGACCTGGGTACCATGCACCTCACAGAGCACAGGTGTTGCTTTTTAAGGCCACTCAGTACCTTGATCCCTTTTTCACATCTGAGGTTCTTGAGAGACTCCCACCAGAAAGTCAGGACCAAGTTCTGGGCCAGGACAACAATACTCACTTTGCAAATAGTTTGGGAATTGTCATGAACTATGAGATAATCCCAAGCAAAGGTGACAATGACACCAGCATAGGAGGAAAAGGAGCGCCTGGTGTCCCCTGTGTGGCACCCCTGCTCTCCACTGGGGCAGTGGAGCAGAGGTCTGCACACATAGCCCTGCCACCTCGCAGGCCCCTAGTGTCCCCTCGGTGCTGGCTGATCCCTACAGCATAGGGCAGCCAGGGCTGGTGGAGGAATTTGCTGAATCGACCACTTCTGACCAACACACCTACCTGGGGAGGCTCCCGCCTAGATACCTTCACTGAGCCAGTCTACCATCCAAGGGTGAGTGAGACCTGTGGGGCCCAGACACGTGAGAGACCCCAGCTGAGTGCCCTTGTTGCTGGGCAAGGCTGAAGCAAACTTGTCAAGACCAGGACTCTCTTGCTGTTCCAAAGGGCTGTCCTCCTCCTGAGCCAGACCTTGGTACTGTGAGGCCTGTCAGACACCTCCTTTAGCCAGTGTGGAAGGTTTCCAAGGCTCTAAGGAGTCCTGGAGCCATTCACCTGTCACGACCCTGCAGAGCAGCCCAGGACCTCTGTTGCCCCTCATCAGAGGGCAGACAACCTGAACTCAAGTCCTGGCCCCCCTTCCTTGTCCATGTCCTGCCATCTGCTGCTGGTGGATTTGGAGAGACCAGCCCTGTCCTTGGGGAACCAACTGGATGAGGGGGACAGGAGAGAAGTTCAGGGCAGACCACACCTTTGGAGGTACAGGGGCCACCTGATCTGGGGACCAGGAGTGGGCTGAGTTGTACAATGGTGTGCAGCATGGGTGACCCTGGGAAGAGCCAAAATGGGGAGGGCAGGACCGTGGGGGACCCCAGACAGTGTGTTTCATCAGTCTCATTAAATGAGGCATAACAAATAGGCCTCACTGGTCTAGGGGACCAGAATCTCACTTGAGCCCTGGGAGGCCACCCTGAGGCTCCTACACCAGTGTCACCTCAGTGAAGGAGGCAGGGCTCATTTACTCTGGTTCCTGGAGGAGGATCATGTTGGGATTATGGGTCCCTTCCTGGCAATTGGCTCTCAGAGCCCCTGCTGGCCACATGCACCAGCCATAAGTGCCCCTGCACCAGCCTTGCCTACTGTATGTCTGGGGTGCTGCTCTTAGCCCACCCCAGGCATGGATCCCAGGCCATAGGTCCTGTGCTCAAGGACCACTCAGAGGGCGGGGGCCGGGTCAGTCCTGTTTCAGTATTCCTGGAGGGTCAGACTTCCAAAATCTGACTGTAGATCTTGAATGATCATAAAGCAGCAGCTGTCTCAAGGGTAGAGAATACCCTGTGCAACTCCTCAAAATGCAACACCAGGGGCTTCTTAAGCTCGGTGGTGGGACTGTGGGACTTTCTCTACCAGGACATCTGAATGTGCAAATGTTTTTGTACGTGTGAAATATTTCACAATGAAAAAACTCTATAGGGCAGCACTTCATCCTGATAGACTGAGAGTGGATAAACCCCATTCCCACATCCCTGGTTCTCTCCTGGCCCTCATGTCGTCGTCCCCCCCCAAGTCCCAAATCTGTGCCTGCCTTTCAGGAAGTGTTTCTGGGTAGCTGGGCCACACTGTGCTTTCCTGGTGTGATGATACATAACACTATCCAGATGCCTAAAGTTCTAGTGCTTTCATTTTTAGTGTTGTCTCATTTACCTAAATATACAGTTTTTGTTATTTCTGATATTCTGCATTGTATGCTGTATTTCCATCAATTAGACCATTAAGAAAAATAACCATGTGACAAATTAAGTTGACATGGCCAGTGGTCGTAAGATGCTAAATTTCAGAGGCGATAAAATATGGAAGGAAACTGCATCAGCGCGTATGAAGCGTGTTTTTCTTTAGTTGATTTTACAGAGAAAGAGGAAGGGGGAGAGAGAGAAACATCAATTTGTTGTTCCACTTATTTATGCATTTACTGGTTGCTTACTGTACATGCTGACTGGAGATCGAATCTGCAACCTTGGCATATCGGGACGATGCTCTTACCAACTGAGCTACCCAGGCAGTGCTTGAAGCGTGTTTTTAAAAACCACACCAAACAGTACACTATTCCTTTGAACATCTCACCCTAGCCAGGTGGCTCAGTGGTTGAGTGTTATCCCCTATACCAAAAAGGTTCTGGGTTCAATTCCCGGTCAGGGCTCATACCTAGGTTGCAAGTTCAATCCCCGGTCAGAGCCCATGCGGGAGGCAATGCCTCTGGAAAAAAAAATCAATAAAAACATATCCTTGAATGAGAATTAAAAAAAAGAAAAAAATATATGCATCTCCTCAGAATTATGCTGGCGGTCTTTTTTATTCTTCACACTGAAGTTTTACATTCTGTTTTTCAGAAGAAAAACTGAGACAAAAACAAACAGCTTTCTAGGTAGGGTGAAGCTAGGATTGGAACCCAGAACTGACAGTCCCCAAGGACTGTGAAACAGTCCTACATGGCAGCTGAAGTGTGGACAAGAGAATTTTAGCAAAATGTGCTGTCATAAGACAGGCCAGCGTGCTCATGCGGAGAGCTCGCGTTGCCCAGGACACACAGGAGTTAGAGGAGGAAGGGGCTCCAAGGGAGACAGACAGACGAGCAGTGTTGCTGCATGTTAGCCCCATTATGATGGCACCCTGGGCAGCCGTGCCATGACCCCTCAGCCGAGGCTGGCCACTGTCCATCTGGGAGTGTTCGTGAGGTCTCTTTTCAACATACTATACTAGGACCTGAACTTAAGGTTTTTCCTTGAGCACTTGGTGACCCACCGAGTTTCTAGTGTGTGAAGCCACTGTGTGATGTGACACCATCAGAAACTCCCTCAGGTCTCCGAGGGCTTTGGGCATGCTGTCAGAGTTGGGTAACTTCACATTCCCCCCTCCCTCCCTGCCTGAAATCAGTAAGAAAAATGTCCTCCGATGAGGACAAGTAATAAAATAAGGGAATCTTTCTGAAAGCGGAAGAGAAAACGCTCATTTCCCTGTTCCGTTCAACACACAAATGACTAGAAACCATTAATAAAAAATATTTGCTTTATAAAGGACATTTGTAGGATGGCCCCTACAGAGGGAGGCAGGCTGGAGCACCTGTCAGGGTCACTCTTGAAATCTGTGGTCTCTCTGCTGATACTGGCCACTGGCGTCATCCAGCCATTTCCCAAGGGACTGAGACAGGGAAGGTGGCAAAGGTCTGCGCTCTGGCTCAGCTGTCACTGGTGCTTATTTCTGTTCCTGGTCCTTTTAAATCCTCGTGATGCACCTTGACCAAAACAGATGGTGGAAGGTATTCTGAAATGGAAAAAATTTTCATGCTAAAGAATCATACCTCCTACCAACAAACAGCCCCAATTCCTAAGAGCAGTGCTGTGCGTGTTTTCTTGTTTCAGGATGTTCCCTCACTCGTGGAACATTCCTGATGGCGGCTCTTCCTTACTGCACACTCTGCACTGGGGCCCTGGGCAGTTCCTTTCTGCAGTGCTTCTGACCTGCTTCCTGTGGGGACCAGCTCCCGCCAAGCTCCCCAGAGCTGACTTCCTATCACCCTCCCTCTGCTGAAACCCTAACTGCCCAATGGCATCTGGACTCACTCTCTGGCCAAAGTCCAAGCAGCTGCACGAAGGCAGCTGAGGAACACAAGTCCTTCTTCCTGTCAGTTTGGATTCATTGGCAATTTTTTTTTTTTTTTGTCCAACATTTTTCCCAAATTTAGATTTGAACTCAAGTTAAACTCAATAAAAGTGCAGTTAATAACAGAAAGACAGATTTACAGTTGTAACTTAAGCAATTACAACTGAACTTCTCTCTATCCAGAAGAAAAGGGGGCAGTGCTCTGCATTCCTGGGCTGCAGGGCTTCCAAAGGCAGAGCGAGCAAGACAGCAAGTCATTCCCGAGAGCCACAACAGCCAGTCTCCCACCTCCCACTGAAGCCTACAGTGGAGCCAGTGTCAAACCCAGAATTCTCCCTGTAAAGCACAGGATCAGAACCTCAGAGATGACAGCTACTGACCTGTGGCTGTAGGCGCGCCTCTCGCCCAAGGGCTCTGCGGGGGGCGCCACGTATTCAGAGCAGACCTCCATGGTGTCTCCTTCCAACTGCTCCCCGTCATCTCCCAGGGCTTCTGCTGACACTTGCAGGGTGGACGTGGGAGTGGCTGGACTGTAGAAAGCAGAGGGGTGAGCAGGGCGCCACATGGTGGTGGGTGCAGCCCTGTCTCCCCCAGAAATGATCTCAACCGGAAGAGACTTTTTTCCTGCAAAGACACTTTACAACTATTTTGGCATCGTGCAATTTTTAGGCTACCAGAATAAGGAGAAGGGTTATGGAAAGGTCATACATGAATGTTAAGATAAATGCCACATTTTATAAATTTAGGTGTAACAATTACACTTTGCCTTTAAAAAAATGTACTTTTATGGTGCCATGTGCTAAATGCCAATGAAGGGTGCCAAATGTCTCTTCACAACCATCAATGAGATATGTATTAAAATTAACTGTATAATATTGAGACTTTCTTCCCTAATACTAATGTCTTGACAAAGCATTGTGGGGGTTTTCTCCAACAATGACCCCTTGGGAAGGAGGGAGTTCCCTCATACTCAAGGCCTTATATAAATCTCCCACACTGCAGTGGACTCTCACAATTATTTTAAACAGCAAAGTCCTGTCCGGAGAAAACAAGTTTGTCTGCAAATGCAACTTTCAATGCAATTTTTATATGGTTATGAAGATTCACCTGAAAGAATCAGTTAAAAAAAAAAAAAGAGGCAAAGAAACATAGCACAAATTTGAGAATTATTCCCAGAGGTGTCTCCAAACAATGCACTCTAAACAGTCATGTGTAAGAAATGGTTGTTGTCAGATTCATCAACATACTGAGAAATGAAAAGCCAGAGGGCCCCACATGAGGGGAGGCTCATAGGCTGGGGCAAATATCCAGAGGCCCACATAGCAGGTGATGTGTGAGTGGAGCTGATGTGCCAGGCGCAGGTCTAGTACAACCTTGTGAGGTGTGAGTGCAAACATGGTGATGTCCTAAACACACCAGGGAAGATACTGCGATGGCACCCCAGTGATTCCCTGCAGAGTTGGGAAGCCAGGTTATCCCCTCCTGTGTTCCCTCCAAAAGGGTGGCTGCTTGCAGAGCAGGCCCCTAATTGTTTAACCCCTATGATAAATTGCTCTGACTTGTCAGGGTTTCCATTACCTGCAGCTAAACATGACAGTAAGTGCCATGGGTGCTGAACTATGGTATCTATATACTCAAAAGGCTTCTCTGAATTCCAGGGGTGGCCACACATACCCTCTGCTTTTCTTTGGTTTATCAAACCGGAAGTCCGCAGGGTAGAGGTGACGCCTCACCAGGTGATCCTTCCTGTCTTTGCTGGTCTTGAACTTCTCTGTGCAGCCTTCCACCAAACACTGATACTGAAATGGAAATGGTGTCCCCTCCATCCACAGGGATGGGAGCCAGGGGAGGGAAGGTGCCTCTGGACTTGCCCCACCCAAGAGCTGGGAGTTCTGACCCTTAGGCAGACAGCTCCAGTCCAAGCCCCGAAGATGACTGTATCACCCACCATGTCCTGCCTCTCGGACAGAATCTGGAACAAGGAATCGTGCCATTCCAGGATGTGGATGTCCAGCAGGTGTCCCGAGGGGAAGGCTCGCTTACAAAAGGAGCACGTGTTTCTGTGCAGAGTGTGGTAGTGGTGCTCATAGTCCTCCAGGGTGTCGAATACCTGGCAGCAGCCCGCCACCTGACAGGTGAACTCGGGCACCCTGGCAAAGGAAACCACTGCTGACAAAGAACGTTAGGCTGTTGACAACTTCCCTTTAAGTGTCCTCATAAAGCTCTGGATGCTTCTTTTGCAATTCCGAATCTTATTCTTTTTAATTTTTTAATTTATTTATTGATTTTAGAGACAGGAAGGGGGTGAGAGAGTGGGAGAGAGAGAAACATGGATTTGCTGTTGCACTTATTTAGGCATTCATCGGTTAACTGTATGTGCCCTGACCAGGTTTTCTGCAACCTTGGTGCACAGGGATGACGCTCTAACTGAGCTTTCCCACCAGGGCTCAAATCTTACTTTGTTAATAATTAAATATTCACAGACCAGCCGTCTGGTGGCTAGGTCAACAAATCGGGGCTTGGCCGGTGGTCCAGGCAGAGGGCTCGTGAAAGGTCACCAGGGAGAGGTAGGCATGGGAAGGGGGCAAGGTGTGGGGTGAGGAGAGGCGGCACTGGGAGCAGAGCAGCTCACCTGGGCCTCTCAGGCGGCCCAGCCACCCCAGTGAGCACGTCCTGGAGATAGAGGTGACGCTGCACGTCCCCGTCCTGCAGAACACGCGTGCAGTGGGCACACAGCTGAAGGTCCGCCCACCCGGGCTACGGCCCGCCTCGCCAAAGCCCCGCCCCCCGGCAGCTGTAGGCCCCGCCCCAACCTTTACCCCACCCCGCCTGCCGTAGGCCCCGCCCACAGCCGTAGGCCCCGCCCACGCTCCGGCCGCACAGCTGTAGGCTCTGCCCCTAGATAACTCCTTTTCCTCCACTCACGCACCTCGAAGAACTCGTGCTCCCGCGGGAAGCGCACCAGGCGCGGCGCAAAGCGGAAAGGCGCGGCCCCGGCCGCGGGGTCTCGCTCCACGGGCAGCGGCTCAGCCGCCCCAGGCCCCGCCACCAGGCGAGCGAGCACCGCGGGCGGCAGCTGCATTCTTCCGTGCGCCGGGGTAGCCACAATCTGTCGGCCACCGTCGTCGAGCTCGCAGGGGCGGGGCCAGACGTGACGTCGCGCGTCACGTCCGCTTCCGGCGCGGGCTGCGCGGCGGTTTCGGCGGGTTCCGGCGGGTTCGGGAGGGCTCGGGCGATGGTGCGGCGCCAGCGGTGAGTGTGGAGGCGCGCGGAGGGGCGGGGCGCGGAGGGGCGGAGCGCGGCGGGGCTCCCGTGCGACCCGAGCCCCGCCGGTGCGGAGCAGAAGCAGTGCTTCGGGGCGCTCAGTGCCGAAGCGGGCGTCGAGGTCCTTTTCAGATCCTACTGGTGCAGGGTCCCTGCTTGCAGAGCCTCACATCCTCTCCCGAGCCGCTGCCGGTACCCTCGGCCGCACGGCCTTTGTCTCCGGCTGCTGCGGCCGCTGGTCATTTCTCGTCTCCAAACCAGTCACCAAAGCGATCCTCGGAAAACTCAGGTTTTATTGGAAGCCTTCTTTGCTTAAAACCCTTCGGCGGCTTCCCATTCATTACCTTCGTCCCCCGGTCAGGCCCTGCACGGCTCTGCCTGCCTTTCCGTCTCCTCCAGCCGCTCAGCTGCTGAGCTGCACAGGTCTCGGTGCCAAGTGCTTACGGCTCAGGAATCGGAGGGGCTCAAGCAGTCCCCTGATTAAAATGTGATAGATGACGCATGAGGGACCCAGGGGTGCTTGAGACTTACTGTGGAGGAGAGTGGACCAGGTGCTCACAGACTCTGGCACTCGGAACGTTTAAACATCGAGCACGATGTGCGCCTGCATATGTGTAAGGGCCCGAGGGGGTGCGCTTCTCCAAGCAATTAAAAATGTGTAATAAATTTTGGTCATTTCATTCTGGAAGTAAAGGGTGTGGCTACATCCCCAGCCAGTCATTCAGGTGCCCAAGAAGAACTCTGGACAGACCTAGACTCTTTTCATCACTTAATACTTTATTTTTCTGTCTCTGAAAAAGCATTAGGGCTTTTGACGTTTTTCAACAAGTTTTCACATGTTTTTCAAGCCCTGGGTGTGCAGGTTGGATTCCCTCTCAGGGAACATAGCCGGGTTTGGGGCTCAAGGCTCAGTCCCCAGTAGGGGGCGTGCAGAAGGCAACCAATGATGTTTCTATCTCTCCCTCTAAAAAAATAAAAACCATTTAAAAAATGTTTTTCAAGCCATTTTGAGCAATTAGCATTGAGCTCTCAGCAGGGACTCTGTCACTTACCTGTGTTCACCAGCTTGTGTGAAGTAGGCATCTTTGCCCGCCAACAGGATGGCTCACATGTGTGAGGAGGAGGTAGATTTTGTCCAGCACAGAAGTCTGTCCATTTGTCTGTGGTGACTGATGGAGAGAACTCTGGAGTGTCACAGAGGTCAAGTGAGCGGTTGCTATAAAATGTTCCTCAGAGTTGCATTTAGTGCAGATGCTGCTGATGTTTAGCATCCTGGCCTCTTGCCCCGTCCAGTCACCATGATAACCAAAAGTCCCTCAGGGGCACTGCCTGCAGGTGAGAGCCCCTATTCTTACAGAAATTGTTCCCAAATCCACAGAGAATAGCAGGTGTCTGGTGTGGGGACATCTGAGTTTCACAAAGATAGTTTTTAAATAAACATTCACTCAAATAATCATGATATTTCTTCAGAAGAGCTCTCTCCACCTGCTTGTGTCTGGGGGGAGGTGTGTCTGCCTGCTGTGGTAAACACAGTGCCCTTGCCATTTACATGGTCAAAGGATCCTGCGTCCAGCCCTTACAAGGACAACCACAGAACCCGCATGGGATGTGGGGAAACTGGTTCCCTTGGACTGGAGGCTGCCGGGAGAAAGTTCTGTGTTGTCTCCTGTTTGCTGTGGTTTGCAGCACCTCCTTCAGGGCCCTCTGGGAGTAATAATGAGGCAGCAGTGGCTTAGGGTGTCAGTGAGTCAGGTCCTGTTTTCCTCCTGTAAAACCAGCCATTTCTCAGGTAAAATGAACATTTCCAGTTGGTTGGCTTTTTGTAGTAACAGCAGCAATGTTTGACCTGCTTTCCTAATAACTTATTTAGCGCAGGCTTAGAGGAACTGTTGTATTTCATCTCCTCAGCAGCTGAGAGAGGGTTACTGGTCACCCCTAGAAGGGAGCTGGGAGAAGACAAGCTTAGCCAGGCCCTGCAGCCTGTGCCCTGCTGCCCCTCACACCCCTCACGCCGCAGCTGTGTTACTGTCAGTGCCTCTTGTAGCAGCTCCTGCGCTGGCAACCCAGGTGCCAGCTTGTGCTTACTCTTCTGCCCTCATCTTTGGAGATCTGCATCTGGCCAGTGTTTGATGTTTATGCATTGTGAATTGTGATTACATCCAGAGAACTTGTTTTCTGTCCCCTAAGATCACAGTTATAATTAATATTCATTAGTAATTAGCTGTGGAGTGTGAACTGGGCCATCTCTACTTGGTGTCCTGTTTGACCTGTGAGGTGTCCTCGCTGCAGCTGTCAGCACAGTGCTTCCTAACCTTTTTGGGGTCACAGAACCTGTTGAAAAACCCTCTCAGGAAATTCACAGGCAGAAATGACTGCCTTTGATTCCCACAGTTCTTCTGTTGTTCATGGATCCAAAGTTAAGAACCTTGCATACTGAGACTTGCATAGTGGTTTATATGAGGTGTGTAGTTTATTCACGTTTATTTTTTTAATCTATAACTAATTGCCTGTGTGTGTCTGTTCACTCCCTTTTATATAATGTACTGTTGATGGTGATGGCTAACTGGACCAGTCATCAGTGGGAGAACAAGCCCCCGTACAGGCCGCTACTGCCCCCCCTGGGGACATCTCAGTTATGATTTTGATGCTAGAGGGTTCTGGGTCTATTGGTGAGACCCTGGCACATCTGGTCCACAGGGCAGACTGAGCTGAAGTGGAACCCCACCCAACTCAAATGCACAGGAAATGTGTAGCAATTTTACCAAAATCATCTGCATATATAGCCAGACTTGGACAGGAGAAGGAAATGTCCTAGGTACCATAGAGTGCAGAGAGAACACAGACCTGAAGAGCACAGGATTTGAGAACCAGGTGTGGGCCTCATAGGCTGGAGCTGGGGTTTGAATACCCATGCTGAGCCAGGGGGCAGTAACTTAGGCCTTTGCAGAGCTCCCTGCATAGATCCAGGACCACTGTGTCTGCCCAGCCGGGACAAGAAAACTGTCTGCCAGCCACTGGCCCAGGGCCCTGCGTGGCTGAAGTCACCAAGGGTGAAGGAGGGCCCAGGCCTGCGAGTCCACACTGTCTGCACCTCCTGAGCTGAGGCATGGGCCTAGAAACTGGCTAGAGCAGTGGATTCCTAAAGGGAGCATGTCCACTGGGGACAGTGCCCATTAAGAAATTACAGAACCCACCAGGGAGTACAACCTGCAGGGAGAGGAGAACTCACTCTAGGAACGAGCCCTAACATGGGTGGACAATTAGTAAGAGGTGGTTATAGTGGTGTCCACAAGGGGCATCGTGTGGCCCACATGATGATTTGGCTTCTTAAAGACCTGGCGTTAGCCAAAATTGATTGCTTTAACGTTTCTTATTAATAGGGTTTTGTTTTTATAAATAGTTTTTCTCTTACCTTTAGGATAACATATTGTGATGTCACAGAACCAAAACTATGAGTGAATTTCGGATTCACCACGATGTCAATGAGCTGCTCAGCTTGCTGCGTGTGCATGGAGGAGATGGGGCCGAGGTTTACATTGACCTGCTACAGAAGAACAGGACCCCGTATGTCACAACCACTGTGTCTGCACACAGTGCCAAGGTGAGTGCCCATCCCTGAGCTGAGCTGTCACTGGGTAAGACAGGCCTGTCCTGTAATGTGCACAGAGTTCACCTTCCTGACTCCTGACTTGGTGGCCCTAGCAGTGCTAGTGATGACATCAGACAACCTTGGCAAGTGTTTTCCGTGGACCAAGTGTCTGCTCAGCTCAGTGCTTCTGTGGACCCCATGGCGGTTCTGGCCCCTCAACCCAGACAGATGAGTAGATGGAAGCTCAGGGAGCCCTGGCTGTCAGCCTGACCTCAGAGCCCAGGCTCTTCACCATGCCCTCCACATCCATGGCGAGGGATACGCAGTTGTTTCTCCGATTTATAGTCACATCGTGACACAGACATTTCCTTGGTTGAAGAAGAAAGCTCCTGTTAGTAGCCACACTGAAATCCCTTTAAAGTGGACTATTTTTCTTTATTCAAAAAATGTATGATTCAAAATTATAGATCTGCAGTAAAAGATAATTTTGAAATCTTCTTGAAAAGACATTAAGCTTCAGTTATTTAAACAGCTTAATTGTGGCACAAGGATAATTAGAAAAATTCACTGAGCCCTGGCTGGTGTGGCTCAGTGGTTAGAGGGTGGGCCACACACTGAAGGGTCGTGGGTTCGATTCCCAGTCAAGGGCACATACCTGGGTTGCAGGTTCAACCCCTGGCCCATTTTGGGGCACATGTGGGAGGTAACCTATTGATGTGCCTCCCTCACATCAGTGTTTCTTCTCTCTCTCTCTTTCCCCTTCCCTCCCTTCTGCTCTCTAAAAATCAGTGGAAAAAATATCCTTGGATGATGATTAACAAAATGAAAAGCTCACTGAGCACAGCGATTGAGGAACAGATATTACAGTTACTCTATTACACGGGGAGCCTTAAAAATCAAGGAGCAAACCTAACCCCTGAGCCTGTACGTGATAATAAATTCACTAGGGAACAGAGTAAAATGAAGGCATAAGCTACCAGGAAAAAAAATATGTGGTTATTTTCTGACATAAGGCTTAGGAAGTGTAACGTGAGAGAAACCTTGGAGGAAAAATAGTTTCACAAAATATTTGATGAGTCTTCTTAGTTTTATTTCAGCAATAAAAGATTATTTAGCCTACCTTATTTTACTCTATCTTTTTGTGTTTAATTTTTATAAGACTTTTTTAAAGTTCTTAGTTATTATCACTAAATCACTCGTGTTTGTGTTTTTGAGGTTAAAATAGCAGAATTTTCTCGTACTCCAGAAGACTTTCTAAAGAAATACGATGAGCTGAAATCGAAAAACACAAGGAACCTTGACCCACTGGTGTACCTGTTGTCAAAGCTCACGGAGGACAGAGAGGTAACTGCGGTCATGCTGGGGGTCAGGGAAGGCGAGTGGGGAGCTTGCCTTGGGCAGTTCTGGCGAGTGTTGTGAGCACACAGGGTAGCACGATAGAGGGAACACCTCGAGAGTGCTGTCACTGGTGCTGCTCCTGTGGCTCTGCCCACCTGTCATCAGAATGAAAATAACTTTCACGATGATAAACAAACACGGGAAGTACTAATAGTAGTTACCTTGGGGCGGGGGGGCTTTATTTTTCATTATCTTGTGTCATGTGTTTTGTTAGTTTTAAGTTGTATACTTAATATGTGTGATACTGAAAAAAGCATGTGTCGAGCTGGGGGAGCCATGGCACCTGGGAGCATTAGGTCCAAGAATGCATTAGGTCTTTCCTCCTGCTTCCCAAGGCTCAGGGTCTATTCAGGGGTGGAGGTGCAACCAGGCACATATTGACCTCCAGTGCCAAGGACAGACAGGGCTAGTCAAGTGTAGAGAAAAGGCAGTGCCCCTGGGAATGGAGTTTGGGAATTGGCTGTTAAAGCAGCTATAGGGTTTCCTCCTTGTGAGTAGAGGATGTGCACCTTATGGCAGGAAGCATTGGAAGACCAGACTACAGCTTGAGGACTGACAGGAGCCCCTGCCCTCACCCTCCACGTGGTCACTGGGGTGGGGAAAGAAAGGGGTGAGGGTGGCTGTGCCAGGGAGTGTGCACACGTGTGCGGCCTTGTGTCATTCAGGCCTGTGTTTGCAGACTCTGCAGTATTTACAGCAGAATGCGAGAGAAAGAGCCGAGCTGGCAGCCGCGGCTACAGCCAGCAGCACCACCAGCTTTAGCGCCCCTGCCACGGCCTCCAGGATCTCTATGCAGGAGCTCGAGGAGCTGAGGAAGCAGCTTGGCAGTGTGGCCACGGGCTCCACATTGCAGCAGGTACTGCGACCCGCCACCCATAGGCCCACACTCGCTGCAGCAGGGGCACAGGGAGTGCCAGCAGGGGTACACGTCTCACTGTTGTCTGTTAAAGAGGAACCTGAACGTGGACACGTTGATCGGAATTAGCTGTGTGTGGATAAGGATCATGGGCACGAAGTGGGCAAACAGTGGAGCAAAGGTTCTGTCCCACCGGGGCAGTCGGCTCACCTCCTGCAGGGCAGTTGTATTGGTTCAGTCAATGCAAACTGCCATTCCCCATTTCCGTCTGTTAATTATTGACCTTTTTTTTTTTTTAAATTATACTTTATAGACAATTTTCTCTAGATCATTTTATTTTTCCTATACTTACCTATACTTTTCCTTGCTTTTGAGTTTATGTACTGCCCTGTCCTTTTAATGTGTGTCTCTCTGCTCACAGCATTGCCTCTGGCCTTCAAGCCCCACAGATCTGTGTCCCGGTGAGGGTCTGAGCTTAGTATGTGCTTGTTGAGCACAGCAGCTGTGAC
Organism: Miniopterus natalensis; assembly: GCF_054644295.1. NCBI lineage: Eukaryota > Metazoa > Chordata > Mammalia > Chiroptera > Miniopteridae > Miniopterus > Miniopterus natalensis. The sequence continues at coordinate 54,013,876 of NC_142094.1, forward strand.
AAGGACAATGGCCAGCACTGGTGGGCATGCCCTGGGTCCAGCACCTCACAAAGCCCTCATGCTGATACCCCGTGTGACAGATGAGGAAACTGAGTTGCACCTGCCTTTCTCCCCACTCCTGAGCCGGTGTTTCTGAAAGCCCCCTGACAGCTCTGGTCAGCCTCTAGCAGCCAGTCCCTCAGGGGGACACTGCTTCGTGCATGTGCCTGGAACCAGCCTTTCCCAGTGTGACCCTCTCCGCCTTTCTCTTATCCCCAAGGGGCTCAGGTGGGGGCACCCCTTCTCCAACCATGTGTCACTGGGGCAGTGTCTTCACCCAGCAGGTCATGTGTAGACTTTGAACCACCAGGAGAAAGCACAGGTGTTCCCGAGAGTCTGCCTGCCCTGGTGAAGTGCCCTTGCTGCCAGTGCTCCTGCTTAATCTGTGGGCCCTGCACAGACCGACACCCTGTCAAGGGCCTGGTCCCCATCTCTCTTGCCCCCAACTCCTCGCACTGTGATGGGCTCGAATCCATATCGTTTATACACGTACTTCTTAAACCCTTATGTGCTTAGTGACCGGCTTTTTCGATGCTACTGATGTTAGTTTTAATTGTTTGTTTTAAATATTCTTACCAGTCTCTGGAACTTACGAGAAAGATGCTTCGAGACAAGCAGAACAAAAAAAATTCGGGCCAGCTCCTCCCTATCTTCCCTGCATGGGTGTACGAGAGGCCTACACTGGCCGGGGATTTCCTCACTGGCTCAGGCCTAAGTACGGACACAGCTGTGCCTATAGGTATGGGAAGTGATTATTTCTAACTACCTGCATGGTGACGCCATGGACAGGTGGCCACTGTGCTCAGAGCCCATCCTAGCCCACAAGTAGACGAGTGGGTGTGTTGTATGTGCTGCTAGCAGTGCTTGTAACCTGTAGAGTGTGTTGCCGTGCAATTGTGCTGCTGGGCCTTGGTCTCGGGTACCCCAGGGCAGCTCGTGCATGGGCAGCGGGGGCGATTCTGAGACACCTTGCTCCTGGTGCTGCCTCCAAGGGTCGTCTAGGGCTGGGAGCCTCCTGGGCCATGAGGCATTTGGTGGCAGCGCTACTCAGTGACCTGGGACTATTCTCACATCCATTGGGTGGTCATCTCACACTGTGTGTTTATGATAGAAATTGTCAGCATTTTAAAGTCTTTAAAGAAAACCTCCTTTTTATCTCAGAGCAACTCACACCAAGTTGTACTAAACACTGTATGTACACCTTCCATTGGAAGTGCTTTTCAGATTCCTGACTGTCCTTTCAAGTGTCAAGCAGGTACCTGAGTGTAGAGGTTTCTACCTGCTTAGTGCTTTTAGGCTCCGATGGGCCAATCCAGGCTTCCAGCCTGCTGGATGGTCAGCCCTGTTTTTCCTGGTGGTTTTGGAATCTCAGCCTTTGGTGCCCCAATGGGATCTGTCGAAGCCAAATGAACAACTAGTTCTTATATCCATAGTTATTTGAGGAAATTACACAGAGGAAAATGAGTGAGAGCGTGACTTTTAGCTGGTAGATTACGTCAGGAGAGAGGCCAGTGGGAATGGGGAGCTCTGAGTCAAGGCGAGTGACCCCAGCTGGTATCTGCAACCTACAGGCTCTCTGCCCCTGGCCTCCCAGGAGTCAGCCATCGTGGAGGACCTGCTCTATGTTCTGGTAGGTGTGGATGGCAGATACATCACCGCCCAGCCCCTCACTGGGAGACAGAGCCGGACCTTCCTCGTGGACCCCAACCTGGACCTGTCCATCAGGGAGCTGGTGAACAGGATCCTCCCAGTGGCTGCCAGTTACTCCACTGTGACCAGGTAGGCACTGGACACCAGCCTTCCTGACACACTAGGTCCTGGAGCACATGTCAACCCAACTTCACCTCTGGCACGATGTGAAGGGCCTGGGGACAGATGCAGGGAGCCCAGTCTGGGCATGAGAGCATGAGTGAGGCATTTGTTCCAAATGCAAAATGTCTAACCTTATCTGAAAATGCAGCTTGCAGCTTCTCAAGGGTGCTTGGTACTTCCTTTCCTCATAGGTTCATCGAGGAGAAGTCTTCCTTTGAATATGGGCAGGTGAACCACGCGTTGGCGGCTGCCATGAGAACCCTGGTGAAGGAGTACCTGATCCTGGTAACGCAGCTGGAACAGCTGCAGAGGCAAGGCCTCTTGTCGCTGCAGAAGCTCTGGTTCTATGTGCAGCCGGCCATGCGCACTGTGGACATCCTGGCCTCCCTCGGTACGTCTTCGCCAGGCCAAGAGAACCTGTAGGGAACAGGGCTGCAGACAGATCCTATGATGGAAAAGTTTGTCGTGTGAAGATGAGATGGGTAGTGTCGTGGGAGAGACTGCCTGGGCCAGTGTGCCAGTTATTTGTGTCTTGCTTTTGTTACCATGGTGGTGAGGCCAAAGCTGTGGTGCTTCATTTTACTAATTCGTGGGAGGAAACTGGAAGTTCTAATTGTTAAACTTTATTAGCAACTACAACGTTGGGTATATCCCCTAAAGAGGCACCTGTCCCATGCAGAGGTTGGAGGTGAGGCTCTGCGTGGCCTACCCTTTCTTGATACCGAGCGCCTCTTCCCCTCACAGCCACCTCGGTGGATAAAGGTGAGTGTGTCGGGGGGTCCACCCTCAGCCTCCTCCATGACCGGAGCTTCAACTACACGGGTGACAGCCAGGCGCAGGAGCTATGCCTGTACCTCACCAAGGCCGCCAGCGTGCCCTACTTTGAGATTCTGGAGAAGTGGATCTATAGGGGAATCATCAATGACCCATACAGGTGGGGCTGGGGACGTGGAGGGCTGGGGGCGGGCAGACAGCTCTTCCTCTTATTCTGTTCGCTCGGATTGGCCTCTTAGCCTCCTTTGTGTGGGCTCCTCAGTGTGATGGATATGAACACGTTAGATGAAATATGGCGGCTCACAAAGAGTTCTGTTGAGATTTATTTGTGAAAATATTTTATACTTGATTTTAGCCAAAAGGTGGAAAAGCATTATTTGTCAAAATACCTTAAAAATAGATTTGTGGTCTAAGAATAGTTTCTCTTCTAATGACCCAAATAACAAAAGCTGGTATGAGGGGCTGGGTAAGGGACGAAGTTGTGAGCTTCTGGTGCATAGGTGATATTTGAGACAAGATGTGAGGGGTGTGAGTTCTAGTGGACGGGAATGTGTCCCCAGTGTGTCTGTCCTGTTACCCACGTGCATGGTGGAAGGAAGTGCTGGTTCCAGTGACAGGCTACATTAAAGACACACCAGTCTCCTATCCTGCTCTGTGGCCCCAGCTCTGTCTGTGCCCAGGTCACCTTGCTACCCCGAGTGAAGTTGACAGAATTAATGGTAGTGAGACTGTGCTTGGCCTCCGTGATTGGCCTCTATGATTGTGACCCAAGACGCCTTCATGCTTTCAGCGAGTTCATGGTTGAGGAGCACGAACTGCGGAAAGAGAAGATCCAGGAGGACTACAACGACAGGTACTGGGACCAGCGGTACACTGTGGTGCAGCGACAGATCCCGTCCTTCCTGCAGAAGATGGCGGGCAAGGTGCTCAGCACAGGTGATGCCTGGGGGTGGGGAGGGGAAACAGCAGACCTTAAGAGGGGCCCCATCCTCCTGGACATGTCCGCTGTGATTGTGTCCCTGGGCTGTGCAGGCTTTGGGTCTGGTTCCTGTGCTTTGGTTGAACACAGCCTTTTGTTCCGTGACCCTAGGAGGTTGTCTCAATAGATGCCTCTCCTTCCTGTTAATTATTACATTTTTAGAACTCTGTCGCTATTTAAAGGAAAACTTTCTCTACTCACAACACTGACACCAGATTTCCCTACCAACACGCAGGGCCTGTTCTCTGTGGACACCAGTTGAGTGTCCTACAGTCTGATTCAGTCCTGATGCTAACTACCCAGACACAGCGCAGGCCCCACAGGTTAAGGGCTCAGTCCCTCAAGACTGCCCCACTTCAGATGCCAGCCATGAGTATCAGTCCCTAGGCCACCAAGTTGGCCACAAATCGGGGAGTCCCATGACCCCTTCTCAGGTTTGATAATTTGCTAGAGTGGCTCACAGAACCCAGGGAAACACTTTAGCAACTAGGTTTTTTGTTTACTATAAAGGATATGATACGGGATTCAGATGAACAGCAGGTGAAGAGGTTTGGGGCAAAGTCTGGAAGGGTTCTCAGTCCAGGAACTTCTGTCCCTGTGGAGCTGGGGTGTGCCATCCTCCTGGCAGGTGGACATGTTCACCAACCCGGAAGCTCTTCAAACCCCTTTGTTTAGGGTTTTTATGGAGGTTCCATCCTATAGGCACAGTTGGGTAAATCAGTGGCCACTGGTGATTAGCTCAATCCCAGCCCCTGGCCCCTCTGTAGACTTTGGGTTGGGGCTGAACGTTTCAGCCTTCTCACTACCTGGTTGGCTCCTCTGGCCACCAGCCTTATCCTAAAGCTCTAGGGGCTGCCAAGAGTCACCTCATTAGCATAAACTCAGGTGTGGGTGGAGGGGATTCTGAATAACAAGATTCCAAGGGTTTTAGGAGCTCAGTGCCAGAAGCTGGGATGAAAATCAAGTATTTGTTATGTCACAGTATCACACATTACAGGAAACACCATCAAGGACAGGCCCACTGGGCTGGCATGTTCTTAGTCACCCCACTGGAACCTGATTTAGAGATGAAGACTGGCTGACAGCAGTGTCTCTGCACTTTGGTGAGAGCAGGGCTGTCTGGGACAGGGTTGGAGATGATTATTTAGCATCTGGTTTTCATAAGGCTTCTTGAGATTGTTTCCGTGCTCTTGATTAGAGAGATCAGATATAAACAGTCACAGCAAACCGTAGCAGTGACTGCTTCCGACCTCAGTTGGTGACAGTGGTGTCCACCATGGCTAGAGCAGGTTTCCAGAGTTGTTCTCATAGTGTGTTCTGTGTCCGATCCTCTGGCTTGTGTATGGGCCACAACTTCCTCTATGTGAAACAGAATTTTTAATCTGCCTTCCATCTCTTTTCAGGAAAATACCTAAATGTGGTCAGAGAATGTGGTCATGATGTCACCTGCCCAGTGGCCAAAGAGGTCATCTACACGTTGAAGGAGCGGGCATATGTGGAACAAATTGAGAAGGCATTTAACTATGCCAGCAAGGTCCTGCTAGACTTCCTGATGGAGGAGCAGGACCTTGTGGCACACCTGAGGTATGTATTAGTACGGGCAGGTGATGTGCAGACGGTTTGGCCGAGACCTGAGCTCTCAGCAGTTCCATCTGTCATTTTTACAAATGGGCATGTGGCCAGGTCATCTCCAACCTTACTGCCTGATGCCTATGGACATGTCCTCCTCAGTCCTGTTCCCTGCCCGGGGCCCCAGGCCCCTCCTTGGCTCTACAGTGACCCCTTTCTGGCAGCATGTCCTGCAGGTCCTGGCACAGTAGTCCTGTGCCCATGCCCAAGGCAGTTGTTCATTGTAGCTCATTGTAAGCTGACCACAGTCACACTGCCTGTTGTGGCCCGAGCCCTTTGTGTGCATGTGGCTTTTTCTTGTCAGTCACCTGCCACCATTTCTGCAGAATTTGGGCTGGTCTGTGTGTCAGGTGGCCTCACTGATGTCTGCTTGTCACCTCTCCAAGGTCCATCAAGCGCTACTTCCTGATGGACCAGGGGGACTTCTTCGTGCACTTCATGGACCTCACAGAGGAAGAACTGAAGAAGCCAGTGGATGACATCACACCCACACGCCTGGAGGCGCTGCTGGAACTGGCCCTGCGCATGAGCACTGCCAACACAGACCCTTTCAAGGATGACCTCAAGGTGGGCCTCCACCCAAGAAAAATGGTTGAAGTAAAGCCCAGGAGAGGCCAGCGCCTGACAGGTTTTCTTTCTGCCTCAGTAGAGATGGTCCTTTGTTTTCCCCCCCCACTTCATTGTGTATTAAATTGATTTTTGTGGGTTGAACCATCCTTGTATTTTAAGTCCCACTTGTGTAATTTTTTTATTGTGCGGCTGAAATCAGTTTGCTAGTGCTGAGGATTTTTGCATCCCTGTTCTGCGGGGACATTGGCCTGTAGTGTTCCTGTGGTGTCTGTGGCTTGGTTCCCAGGTAACACTGGCGTCATAGATTGAGCTGGGAAGTGTTTCCTCCTCTGCGGTGTTTGGAAGTTTTAGGAGGATTGGTGTCAGTTCTTTAAACATTTCATAGAATTCGCCAGTGATCATCTCAGTCTCCTTGCTGGCTGCAGGTCTATGCCAAGTGTTGCTTCTCGAGTCAGGTCATTTGTGTACCTAGAGTTGGTACTGGAGTTAGCTTTCATGGCCTTTTCATTTCTGTAAAGTTGACAGTAATGTCCCTGCTTTCATTTCTCAGTTTCTCATTTGAGTCTTCTCTCCCCTTTTTTTAGTTAATGTAGCTAAAAGTTTTTCAGTTTTGTTGATCTTTCAAAGAACCAACTTTTGGTTTCATTTTCTCTGTGTGTATGTGTGTTTTCTCTCTTTTTTCCCCTTCTCAGATGCTCTGTTTCCACATCTATAAAGCAGGGGTGACAGCAGTCATTCAATAATTAAATATTAATTGAGCACAGTCTTTGTCAGACACTGGAGAAGGGACAGTCAGTAACAAAATAATGCCTCCTACTCTTCGGACCTTATAATTGGGCCAGTGATACCATCAGATTACATTTCTTCGAGAGATGTTTATAACTCTCGAATGACACAATAGGAAGAGAACTTTTAGCAGAGTGCCTATTACATAATAATTGCTGAAAAGCATTCTGTTTTAATGTGTTTCGATGTGAACGTCTTCACTGTCATTACTTCTTTCACACTGATATAAATTAGCTACTTGCATAACATTGTTGGTGGTGAAACGGCACCAGGTGTTAGATCCATGGAGTCAGACCTGACTTCAGCAACCTCAGCGCTTGAGTTCTGGCTAAGAAAGAATTCAAAGTCAAGACTCAAATTATAAGAAAATACATTTAGAAAGTCACAGAGATAGAAGTGACCCACAGAATAAATGGGCTCAGGAAACAATTTACAGCAAAAAAGGGCCCTTGGAGCTTAGGGGAAAGAGAGGCAAGGAAAATGGGCTTGGGAGATGGAGGTGGGAAAAGGTACGGGGTGCTCCTGAGAGAGTGCCCACTCTCTATTTCTGCTCTAGTCTGTTTCCTTTTTTCTGCTGCTTTGGGTTTAGTTTCTTCTTTTTCTAATTTCTACAGTGCAAAGTTAGGTTATTGACTTGAGGTCTCTTGTCTTTTGTAATGTAGGTGTTTACCGCTGTGAGTTGCCCTCTGTGCACAGCTTTCATTGTGTCCTGTGCATTTCTGTTTGTTGTGTTTTCTAATCTCCATTGTGATCTGTTTGACCTGTTTATTTTTAAGAGTGTTTAATTTTCACGTGTCGTGATTTTTTCAGTTTTCTTTCTGTTGTTGATTTCTAATTTTGTCCCATTGTTGTCAGAGATTGCTTCATATGACTTGAATTTTGTGAAGTTTGAGGTTTGTTTTATGGCCTCGTATGTGGCCCAGCTTGGAGAATGTTGAGCTTGAACTTGAGAACAATGTCTGCTGTGTGGGGAGCGTTCTGCACAGGTCTTGCTGGTCTGCTGTCTGATTGTTCATCTCTTATTGAAATTGGGGAGTGAGGTCTCCGTGATTGTAGAGCTGTTTCTCCTTTTAATTCTTCAATTCTTGCTCTGTGTATTTGGGGTTTGTGCTTTAGGTGAGAGAGTATTTTCATAGGACAGATTCCTGGAAGTAAAATTATTAGATTGAAATATATGCCCTTGTTCACTAGGCTGACCTCAGACTTTAGTTTGTGGTCCTGGGCGCACAGTGGGAGGCCTGGTCTGTCCACGTGACATCCCGTCTGTTGGCCCAGTGATGATGCTGAGTGATCCTTCTCTTCCCTTACTCTCTGTCACTCAATCAGTTTATAGGAGCTCTCACACTGTCCCAGGCAGGTGATTGGCATTTAATAAATATTTGAATAAATTTACATTGGGAACAGTAGTACCTATAATAACTGTTCTCTTTCACCAGACGTGTCCTCTCTGATCTGGGCCTGGTGTGTATGGTGAAAGGTTCTGTCATAAGGGGTTCAGGTTTACCTGGTGCACCCTGTGGACCCTCATTTACATAAATTCCTTTGTAGTTTTCTTTTTCTACTTTAATGGAAAGTAGTTTTTGTTTATTTTATTTTTTTATTTTTAGAGAGAGAGAAACATGGATTTGTTGTTCCACTTATTTATGCATTCATTGGTTCTTGTGTGTGCTCTGAGCAGGGATCGAACCCACAAGCTTGGTGTATTGGGATGATGCTCTAAGCAGCTGAGCCAACCTGTCAGGGTGAAAGTGTTTTCATTTTTGAAGCAGTATTTATCGAATGGTTGGTTTTTTAAAGCCAGCCTCCAAGGTTTAGAATCCATATTTAGAGAAACTTACCTTGGTACTGAATTTGCTTTTTCTAGGTGGTGTGCACAAGTGGGGTGGAGTAGGGGTCATGTCTTGGTGCTTTTTTTATGATAAATTATTTCAAGTTTTAAAAAATTAAAACATTTTTTTCAATTACAGTTACCATACAATAATGCACTTTTTCCCGGTGAGAGCACAGTGATTAGATATTTATACACTTGACAAAGGGATCATACTTGATTTTTTTTATTTTTCTTCCCCAAGATTGACCTGATGCCTCATGACCTCATCACTCAGCTTCTGCGGGTTCTGGCCATTGAGACCAAGCAGGAGAAGGCGATGGTGCAGGCTGACCCCACCGAGCTCTCACTGAGCGGCCTGGAGGCCTTCTCTTTTGACTACGTGGTCAAGTGGCCCCTGTCTCTGATCATTAACAGGTGAGCCTGGGTTCCCCTGGGCACCAGCTTCAGTGAACAGTTTTCATGTTTGCAGGGAGAGAAGGATCAGATGTGCCTACCCGCTGCATCACTCTGTAGTTGTTTATGCCCTGTGGGGGTTACCTGGCAGCCTGGTGGCCTGGACACAGAACTGTGTCAGTGACATCACTGCCTGGCTGTGGGCCCAGCCAGAGCCTCGTTTATGATGTCAGGGTCGGTGGGACCCCGTGCCCTTTCCTCTGCAGGAAGGCCCTGACGCGCTACCAGATGCTGTTCCGGCATATGTTCTATTGCAAGCATGTGGAGCGGCAGCTCTGCAACGTCTGGATCAGCAACAAGGCCGCCAAGCAGCATGCGCTGCACTCCGCCAAGTGGTGCGTTCTCTGTCCACACAGGGAAGGTCCTAGGATGCACACCCAAGGTGTGCTGGGCTATTGCTGACCACCAGGTGCGCTGGCTCAGCCCCCCAGCCGCCTGCACAGACCTGTGGGCTGGCCACCTGTCTGGGCGGGAGCCCTCTGAGGACCTCGAGCCTCCTCCCGGGGTGGGACCGTACTCTGCTCCACGTGGTCAAGTGGCCGCTGTCTCTGATGGTGGTGTCCGTACTCTGCTCCATTTAAGCCTGAGGCACTCTGCTTGATGGTTTGTGGTCCCAGGTGTTGTCTGTGCCTGTATCTCAGCCTCAGGAGCCACGTCATGCATTGTGCTCAGAGCAGGCACACCTGCTGACCACCTGCACATGCTGGGGGGCTGGGGAGGGACAGGGGAGCAGGAGGGTCGTACAGGGGCCAGCTCCACAGCATCTCCTGGGATGTCTCTGCTAACTCAGGTTCGCCGGTGCCTTCACACTACGACAGCGGATGCTGAACTTTGTTCAGAACATTCAGTACTACATGATGTTTGAGGTCATGGAGCCGACCTGGCACATCCTCGAAAAGAACCTGAAATCCGTGAGTTCTAACTTAATGTACTATAACACTTAAAGGCTCTACAGCAACCAGGATGTGTCTACATCGTAGAATCCTCAGAGAGGAAGGTGCTGGGTTGGAGATCAGGGCGATGCTGTCAGTGAGGCCGCACTCAGAATCTCATCAGGAGAAGCCATGCCTTCTGCACACGCGCTGTCCTTCCTCACATGACAAGGGTGGTTTGTGTGGTGTGGGGGGATCTGCTCCCACATGCCATGTAGTCCCATGGCCGAGCTGTTTGAACATTGTGGGCACCTTGCCGTCTGCGGAAGCTCTGAGAGCTTCAGAGCTGGGGGACAGCCCTGCTCTCCCACCAGCGCGTTCTGGGTCCTCTGGGGCTTCTCAGCCAGAGGAAATCAATTGTCACCAAATTCCAGGAGCAGAAAGTGGCAAGTGACAGTGTTTTCTTCTTGCTTCCTGTCTTTAGGAATTAAAACCTTGGACTTTTGGGGCCTGTTCAGTATTGTTTCCTTTTAGTGGTGTAGAAATTTTCCCTCAAAAGACCACAGGATTGTTTTTAAGATGGAAATAAAGTGGAAGTGTGCAAAACCAGAACTGAAGCCCCAGGCACACTTGCAGTCAGTCTGGGTGTGTTCCATGCAGGCCTCCAACATCGACGATGTGCTGGGGCACCACACAAGCTTCCTGGACAACTGCCTGAAGGACTGCATGCTGACCAATCCCGAGCTCCTCAAGGTCTTCTCCAAGCTCATGTCTGTGTGCGTCATGTTCACTAACTGTATGCAGGTACGCTGGCCGCAGCCCTGCCCACACTGCCTCCCTCTCTGTCAGCCAGCAGGTGCCACTGACTGTCCTTTCTGAACCCCTCCTGGCCTGTGGGCAGGAACTTTCTGAACACCTTGCATTCTTTTTTTAGAACTTACTTGATTTAGTTTTTATTGGGCACCTGTCACAAGCAGTGGCTCAAAAGCTGCTGGTACAGAAAATTAGTGTGAGGAGGCAGAAGGGGTGACATGGGGGTTTGCCAGGGCTCAAGGGCACTGGGGCCTCTGAGCTAGCTGGGCCAGTGGGAGAACGTGGAAGTGAGAGAGCTCAGGACGTGGAGGTTGATGACAAGGGATAGGAGCATGTGAACTCGATTCTTCAGACATTTAGGAGCCACTTTGGGTTGCAAACCAGAAAACAACAGGAAAAGCAAGTGTTTTCAGAAAAATTAGTCCATAAGCCCTGTGATAGGCAGACTGGAAGCGGTGTTCGCCGGTCTACAGCCCCTGTGAGGGCGCACCTGCTGTCCCCAAGTCTGCAGATGTTGGGCACAAAGAGGGAGTGTTTTCCTGGGAGCAGATTGGTTGTAATGAAAGCATTTCTTTCTGCCCCCAAGAGATTTACGCAGAGCATGAACTTGGATGATGAGCTGGGCCGCCTGACTCTGGAGCGTGGCACAATGCTGGGGCCGCCCACCGAGGCCGAGCGGGCGGAGGAGCGCACGCGGAAAGAGCTTGCCAGGAAGGTGTGTGGCTTCGGCTTAGTCTAGCCAGTGCTCCGTTTTCCTGAGAGATTTGAGAGTTAGGATTCTAACACTTAAAAACTAAACTTGCTACTCCCCTTTCATTTCTGTCTTTCATTTGCTTAAAAGATGGCCGTCTTAAAATTAGGTTCCAAACACAAGCTACAGAAAATTTCCCTCCCTCTCTGCCTCCCCCAAACCCCAGCCCAGCTGAGCTCTAGGGGGAAGCCAGCTTATCAGGCAGAATTGGTGGTGGTTGAGGGCTGAGCTGTGGGGACGCCCTGCAGAGCCTGGCGCTCAGCAGGCATAGGTTAGAGTCTGTCCTTAACTGAAGGTCAGGCCACTGAGGTGTCAGCATGTGGGACCTTGGTTGGGGGGGGGTTCAGGTGCCAGCTCTCATGGTCCCCGTTTTATTCCCCTTGTGAGGGGCAGCCAGGAGAGAACATGGACTGTGCTGAAGTCTGAGCTGCACAAAGAAAACCCTGGTTCCCTGTGGCCAGGAGGAGAGGGCTCAGCTGCCCAGCGCGGCTCCGTCCTGTGGTCTTGGGAACTTTTATGATGCCCTAATTATACCTTTTACCACTTGAAAACTTCCTGAAATCCACTCTTCTATTGAAACAATACCTATTGAAAGAATACAAAAAGAAGGTAAAGGCAAGCTTGGCTCCTGTCTTCCAGCACCTGGCCGAGCATGTGGACACGCCTCAGCTGGCCTCCAGCTTTGAGGCCACCATCAATAAGTTTGATAAGAATTTTTCAGCCCATCTTCTTGACCTCCTGGCCCGACTGAGCATCTACAGTACCAGCGACTGTGAGCATGGCATGGCCAGTGTAATCTCCAGGTGGGTATGGGAAGCATTCCATTCAGGGACACTGTCCCTGTCCCCTGTGACTCTGAGGCCCAGGCTTCCCTCACTGGCTTCCTGCTGCCTTCTCTCACCTTCACCCACCCTTGGGTCACTACAGAGAACCTGAGGCCAATTCTGCTCAGGTGTGAGGGCGTCTGTCCTTGGCCTCCTTATGCTGCTGCTGTTCCCACGTCACTCCCTGAAGTGACAACACATATCTGTTCCCGAGTTTGTGCATTCCCCAATAAGAGGCAGGCCACCTGGCAGTGCCCCCACCATTGGTTCGTGTCTGTGGGCCTACGGCAGCCTCACTCACCGCTGTGCTCCTTGAGCCAGGATCCAGGACGCTGGAAGAGCCCCCTTCAGCCTCCTGCCCTGGGTGCCGAGCAACAGTGTCATCCCCAGAGTCAGATGAGCAGTGAGGAGGGGGCCAGGGGAGATGGGACCGGAGGGGTGTCCCTGCCACCTAATGCAGCTTTGGCAATGTCAGCCGGCCAGGAAATCACTGGGGACAAACTGGGTCAGGGCAGCACTTGGTACACTTGCCATGTTTGGGTGCTCGGGGCTACCCATACCTCCCATATCACCACCCTGGATATGGGGGTGCATGCCTCAAGACTGAGCGGCCAGTGTGCTGGTCCCATGGGTGAGGAGGAGTTGATGGAACCCAGGAGTTCCCAGTGAGGAGGACAGATCTGCATGGAGACCACAGGGCAGGTGGGCCTGCAGGCTGGTTGGCGTTTGTGGTTCTGGGGCTGGGAATTCCTGCTACCCCACAGAGCTGGCTAGAGTCCTAGGTGCCCAGCTCTCTAGCTTCCCACAAGGCTGTCCTTGTCCTGGGAAGGTGCCTATTGTTTGGTGACCTCAGGACTGAATGTTGGGACCACCCAGTGTCCTGTGCCAACCACAGGCATCCTGAGCTCAGGGGGTTTGGAGGCACCCCCAGCCCATGGTACCCTCAGGCCCTTGCTACTGGGCAAGACCAGGTGACTAGAGAGCCCAGCATCCAGGAGCTGAGAGGGGAGACCAGTGCTCTGACAGTTGTACTTAAACGTCTAGTTAGAGGTCTCAGTTGTCTCGCTTTTAGTTTTCATGTGTTTTTATTCCAATCTCAGTGTTACTTGAACTGGTGAAGGCTGTGTGGAACGTGAGGCCTGTCTGGGTCAGGGCAGCACTTGGTACACTTGCCATGTTCAGGCGCTTGGGGCTGCCCACACCTCCCATGTCACCACCGTGAAGGTGTGGGCAGCCCCCCAAGTGCCCGAACGTAGCAAGTGTCTAATCAATGCACATGTGTGTATGTGTACGTGCACATGTGTATGTGTGTGCATGAGTGTGTGCATGCTGGTGGCTCATGCGCCCCTTGTGCCCAATGCAGAGCCAGCCCTTCACCCATGGGGAGGAAATGGGGTCTCTTGGCCACCACAGGGTGGGTGCCCTCACACCCGGGCATCTGCAGGAGCAACCCTAGCCCTACCCTCACCCCACAGGCTCGACTTCAATGGCTTCTACACAGAGCGCCTGGAGCGCCTGTCTGCAGAGAGGAGCCAGAAGGCAGCCCCCCAAGTGCCCGTTCCACGGGGGCCCCCAGCACCAGCGCCCAGGGTTGCCGTCACTGCACAGTGAAGCTCTCGGAGCCCTGCACCCACCACAACTGAAAGAGGGACGTATTGGGCTGGTGGGTGCTGTTGCAGATAAATGAGTTCAGGGTTTCTAAATAAATATTCCTGAAATACATATGTCATGTGTGCTGTTACCATTTAAGTATAAAGTCTGAATATCATCTGTGCTCAGCTTGTCTTCTTTCTCAGGGCTCAGCAGCCTCCCAGACCAGAGTGGCATCCTCCACAGTGTGCTTACCTGTGAGCCCACTTAAGTAGAGCAGAGGCACTTTGGGGATTTTGTTTTTTGGCCTCAAAGAAAAAGTGCATTTGAACAACATCAAGATAATTGGCAAGATGCCTTGTCAGGGGCGAGACAGGCTGGGCTCCCTGGAGTCTGCCAGAACCCCTTAAATTCGAGGGCTGGGGTTTGCTTCTGGCACTAGGGGGCAGCAGCTCCTTGTCCTATACGTGAGTGAGTCATGAGGCTATCCCACTAATATGCAGCCTGGGGCTGTGGCATAGTCCTCTGTCCCCTTAGGACTGCCCATGCAGGACAGCCCTGAGGTGGGGGCATGCCCACCCCATCTCATTCAACCGACTTGTGGCCTCCCCATCTGGCAGTCACTTGCCCTCACTATTCCCACCTCCTCAGTTTGTCAATGGGTGGCACACCAGCCCTGAGTGATGCTGCCATGAACACCTCTGGGCCACTCTGCTGGATCTCATGCATGTCATTTTTGAAATTCAGTTCAAACCACCTGCTCCAGGTGGCCTCTTTGGCAAATGAGGAATGAGACCCAGAAGCAGCCTGGGCACACAGACATTGTCCCCTTGGGGTGTGGGAGTGAGTGGCTCATCCTGGGCTGCTGCCCTGCACAGCTGGGCAAGCCACAAACTTTTGTGCAGGTGTGACCTGTGAGCAAGCAAGCTTATTTGCCAACCCACATTGCCAGTCATGGTGTTAGCAATGTGGGGACTGAGCAGAGGAATGCCCTGGCCCTCAATGTGGGGCCTACTGCCTGGCCCTGAGGCACAGATACCCTGTCCCTGTCTTGGGCTGCACCTCCAGGCTGCAGGTGGTGACACATCCAGCAGCACCTGCCAGTGGTTGGTGGGGACCAGTTAGGTGTGTCCTGTGGGCTGCATGGGGGTTCCTGTGTCGTAGGAAAACCCTGGGCCCGAATAGGTCCTGGCTGCTAAATTTTTGCTGTCAAACAACTTGGAACATGTGACTAAGGAACAAGAAAAACTGCTGGAGGGCTTGGGGATCACATGGCATTTACAACAGTCATGTGTAAGCTCAGGGACAGAATCCCCATGGGCCTCCCCAGGAGCCCTGCGTCCAGGCCCAGTTGTGTCCACACTGCTGCTGCGGCCAGGACTTTCCTGTCACCTCTGCCCCCAAGATGCACCCAAAATCTGTGCCAGCCCTAATGCCTTTTTATGCCATTCCCTTTGGGGGAAATAATGGGCCACTGAATTTTGATCTCTGGTCTGAAACCACCTGTGGACACCACAACCTCTCACTTGAGTCCCTGACATGCTCTCACCCCAGCAATCCAGGGAGCATGTTTGGAGTGGGGGGCAAACCCATATTGCTCAGCTGCAGGAAGCCTCGATCCCCAGGTGCAGACCCACCTGGAGAAGCCTCAATGTCAGGCCAGCGTGGGGTCGCCCCATGAGGCAGGACAGGGAGGGCAGAAAGGAGGAGGTCCCAATGGGCAGGCTGCCTCCACTGCTGTGTAGGGACCCCCAGAGCCCGGCTGGGGTAATCCCCATGGACAAGCCCACCAGGGTCTGAAGGTGAAGTGGACTGGAACCCCAGGTGCTCCCCTCCTCAGTGAGGCCTCTAGCCCCCATTTGAGCAAGACGGGGCCCTGGGTGGATTTCACGCTGCTGCAGAAGCTTTCTGTTCCTCAGGAAGTCGGGGTATACCCCCCCTTCGGGCCCCACCCCTCTTTCTCCCAGACAGCATTTCACAAGTCGCTTTCCCCACCAAGGCCCAGCCTTGAAGGGAGGGGCTTAGATTAGTCTGTTCACTTCCCTCTCACCTAATTTGACCCACATTTGTGAAGCTTTTCCATGTGCTGGACAGAGGACATGGTCCAGGAGCCCCCTGGGGACCTTCTAGAAGTAGCCACAGGAATACCAAGGAGTATCAGGGCAGGAAGGACGCAAGGGGAGGGAGGGACACCTTTACCAAGGTGCCCCAGACCCCGCCCCTCCGGGCCTCCGGAGGACAGATCCTAGTGGGCGAGGCTGGTGCTGGGGGCGGGGCCCCCAGGAAAGAGCCTCAAAACCCAGCGCCGAGATCAGAGGTGTCCGAGCCCAGAGCCACATTCCTGCTCACCTGTTCCTTCGGATCCTGGATCCCTGGATTCTGTTTGCACCTGCTGACTCCGGAATCCCCATCCGTGCCCTCGGACCCAGACTCCTGGACCCATATCCACATCCCTCCCCATCCCCAGACCCCCAAATCTTTGTGACCCCAAAGTCTGAACGCCAGACCCCTGGACTCCGGTCCAGGCCCTGGCCATGCTCCGCCTCGGGCTCTGGCTGCTGGGCGTGTGGTGGCTGCAGGGTGAGTACTGGGCATGGGCTGTGCCAGGTGTGCGGGAACTGCTGCCCCGCCAGAGGCGGCACCTGGCCTGTTCCGGCGCCTGCTCTGCGCTCCTTCTGGGTGGGCACTCAGCAGGGAGGCCCTGAGGCCGGCAGGCCTTCTAAAGGGAAGGGGGAAGCGGTGCTTGGGGCGTTTCCCGGGCTCCTAGTCGGACGGGCTGGTATAGAGCAGGTCCTCCTGGGGAGTGATTGCCCCCTCCTACCGGGACCCCTCACCGCGGTGGGGGAGGGAGGACTGCGGAGCAGTGGCCTGGAGCTGGGGGGTTCTAGCCACATGAGGACCGGCCCCGCCTAGGGAGGACTGAGCTTGCTGCTGGCTCTGGCCCCACCCCGGCTCCCGAAACCTCCTGGGCTGGGGTTGTGGAGTGAGGTCCCAGCCCCACTCTGGAGGCAGCCAAGAGAGTGACTGGGGGCAGACAGGGCTGGGCTGCCCCCACCCACCCGGGGCCTCTTACACCTGGAAGTTTGCAAGATAAGGGTCACAGAGACACCTATTAATACCTTAAAAGAGGAAGGACAGGGTCTTGGGTGGCTGGTCTCCAGCACCCAACTCTGGTCCTGCCCTGCTGTTTGTTGTTGAATACCCGGAAGCTCCTAGATGCCAGGGAGGCTGGTCGGCTCCCCAGTTAGATGCAATGATGTGGTGAGTTTGTTGTAGGCAACAGGAACGACGCTGGGTGTTAGTCCAGGGGGGTCAGACAGGACTTGGGTTCAGCAACCTCAGGACTTGGGTTCTGGCTGGGAAAGAATTCAGAGCCAAGACCTAAACTATAAAAGAACATTTATTTCATTAATCACAGAGGTGGACGAAGTAATTCCTAGAAGAAATGGGCTTAGGAAAGTTATAGAGGCAAAGGAAGGGCCCTCAGAGCTTGGGAGTGAGGAAGGTCATGCTAAGGCGCCTGGAGGGGGAGGTGCAGGTGTGCTCTGGGCGGGGAGGGGGCCGAGCGCACAGGGTCCTCCATCCTAAGGGTTTTAAGCTCCAGGGTGGGGGTCATTATCCAAGGCAGCTGGTCCTGAGGGCAGCTCTGGCTGGTTTTGTTGCTTTTCTGGGCCTGGAGCTGAAATACAACTGAGGCCTAGCTATTATCTCTAAGGAGGAGAGGTCAGGGGGTCCAAACCACATGACCAGCAATACGCTAGGAGAGGAAAGGCCACCCTAGGGGCGAGGTCCCACCCTACAGTTGTCATTTGCTAGGCATCCAGGTCTTTCCATCCTGGTGACCTCCTGTACCTAGCGCCCATCATACTTGCTCTGCTCATGTCTGCCTAACTGCCCACACAAGTTAAGAGAGAGTGCAGGGCAGGCCGGCTGGCTCCTGGAGGGACTGGCTCGGGACAGGGTCTGCCTGGCCCCACCGAGAGCGGGGGTCCTGTTGTCTTTTTTTTTAAATATATCTTTATCGATTTCAGAGAAAGGAAGAGAGAGGGAGAGAGATAGAAATATCAATGATGAGAGAGTCGTCACTGATTGGCTGCCTCCCGCATCCAGGGATCAAGCCTGCAACCTGGGCATGTGCCCAACTGGTGATCTCCTGGATCCTAGGTCAATGCTCAACTGCTGAGCCATGCCTAGCCAGGCTCCTGTTGTCTTCTTAATGCCAGATCTGAGTCTGGTCCCCACACTGTTTCACCTAGGAAGGGGCCTTCCAGGACAGGCGGGTGGGTGCCCTGTATACCTACTGATGCCCCTCTTTCCCACAGTGGTGGCCCCCAGTGCCCGCCTGCCCCATGTGAAGCAGTATGAGGTAGTGTGGCCCCAGCGCCTGCCAGGATCCCGTGCCCGCCGAGCCCTGCCCTCTGACTTGGTGAGTCTTGGCCAGAAAATGGTCTGGTGGTGGTGTGGGGAGATCCCTCCTTGGCCCCATTTGTTAGAGGAATGTAGCTTCTGTGTGTCCCAGCCAGTTGTCAGGGGCCAGCCTTGGGGCTAAGGGCCAGGTGGGCTTCGGGGTTTTGAGGCAGACCCCTGAGGGGGCCTCACTGCCCACCTGGGTCCCTCATCCTGGACTCCTCCTGTTTTCTTGGCTCAGGATCTGTACCCAGAAAGTGTGAGTTATGTCCTTGGTTCCTGGCTTGTCTTTCCCCCTTAAGGCCTCACCTTCCTACAGCCTGCCTCTCCCTGTGGGCAGGGCCATGGACTGGCTCAGGCCACTCCCCAGTTTTGCTCAGCAGTGATAAGTCAAATTCCTCTTGGACTAGAGGGACGTGTGGCTCCCTGAGGGCCTGTTGCCTTATGTGGTTGCAGTGACACACCTTTTGTAGGGACTTTTAGGGCTGGGCTGAGATTCCCCAGAGCTGCCTGGAGTCATTCTTAGAACCCATGTGGGTGTGTACATTGAGTGTGTGTGTATGTGTGAATGGATATGCCTACCTGTATACTGGAGGACAGCCCTGTCCTGTCTTTGGTGTCTGGGAAGAGCACTGAGTGAGCCCCTTGGACCCTTACCCTGCCCTGAGGGCAAGGTGCATACTGTCCCTGACAAGAGGTGGGGAGGGCACCTGGGTCTGGAGGGGCTAACCCACCCATACCTCCTTTGCTGCCTGTAGGGCTACATTCCCCTTCCCCTAGCTTCCTGGGGTTGGGGCATCATTGTCATTGACCTTGTGTGGACAGATGGGGAAACTGAGGCCCAAGGCCTGCCCAGGACCCCTGCATTACAGCCCAGCCTGGCCCACCATCCTTCACTAGCCTGATGCTGGGTGACTCCCAGGGTCCTCTGAAGGGCTTTGAGGCTGGGGGGTCCTGGCCTTGGGCTGCATCCCTGTCAGCTGAGCTCCACCCAAGGTTTGAGGTGGACATGGCCTGAGGCCAGGCCCCTCACCCTGGACCCTTCCTGTTTTCCTGGCTCAGGGCCTGTATCCAGAGAGTGTGAGTTATGTCCTTGGTGCCCGAGAGCACACCTTCACTCTGCACCTGCGGAAGAACAGGTGAGCAGGGGCTTGGGCCTGCCCCAGCACACCCGTATCCTGGGCATCCAGCTCCCCTGCAGTTTCTCCTCCATGGGGAGGCAGGTGGGGCCCAGGGAGCTACACTGGTTCTTTTCTAGGGACCTGGTGGGCTCGGGCTACACGGAGACCTATACGGCTGCCAATGGCTCCCAGGTGACTGAGCAGCTGCAGAGTCAGGTACGGCCCCGGGGGCCTCCCCAAGGTGGCTGGGGCTCTGGGAGTGAGGCCTGCAGAGCCCTCATGCCTGCCTCCCGCAGGATCACTGCTTCTACCAGGGTCACGTGGAGGGGCACCCTTTCTCTGCTGCCAGCCTCAGCACCTGTGATGGCCTCAGGTGGGTGCTCCAGACCTGGGCAAGGTTGATCAGAATGTCAGGGCCCCAGTGCACTTCTCACCTTCCAGAAAAGTGAGCTGAAGCTGAGAATAGAGGGGCCAGACTTAGGGATACTTTTCTGTACCTGGTATCTGGGCTCTTCTTACAAGTTACAGGTTCCTGACCCACAAGGCTCCCACTGGGCCCTAAACACTGTTGCCCTGCATGTCCCAGAGCAGAGTGGGCCCCTCCTGTCCTTCCAGGCCTTCTGTCCCTCCCTGGGCAGCATGCAGGGAGCGGGGCACTGATTCAGGGCCACCTGTTCTCCTCTACCCACAGGGGCTTCTTCCGGGCGGGCTCAGCTGTCCACCTGATTGAGCCCCTGGGTGGAGGTGGCGACGAGGGGCAGCACGCGCTCTATGAGGCACAGCACCTGCAGCAGAAGGCGGGGACCTGTGGGGTCAGCAACACCAGCCTGGAGAGCATCCTGGGCCCTCGGACCTCGGCAGCTTTCAGGCCCCGGGTGAGGAGGCCCCACTCATCTTCATTCCTGTCCTCTTGGGCCTATGTGTCCCCCAGTCTCCTTGTGTGCTCAGCAAGTGAGGGTGCTGCCTGCCGTCCCTATGGCTGGTGGGCCTGACTCTGCCCAGCAGCTGCAGAGATGGCTCCTTAGTCCGTGCTGGCATCTCCTAGACAGGTCCCCCAACACTGAGCAGGGGCCCCTGGAAATGGTCTGTGTGGAGCCTGGGCCAAGGTCAGGAGGGCTGTGGCTGGGGCTGCTGACCAGCCTCTCGTTGCCGTTTCACAGAACCGGCCAGTATCCCAGGAGACCCGCTATGTGGAGCTGTATGTGGTCACAGACAGCAGAGAGGTGCCGTGGGCGGGGGGGCGGGCGGGTGGGGTGGGGTGGGCAGGAGGGGGCGGGCTGCCTATAGGCTGCTGACTGCAGGTCTGCTGTCTTCCAGTTCCAGCAGCTGAGGAGCAGAGAGGCTGTGCGCAGGCGGGTGCTGGAGGTGGTGAACCATGTGGACAAGGTGGGGGCCGTTTCCACCCAGGGGGGCCTCCCAGGGGCTCCTCGCCCAGCAGGGGCTGCCAGAATCCCAAGCAACACAGATCCATTCTGGACTAGGCGTCACCCAGCCTGACAGAAACCCTGGTTGTCGAAGTGGAGGGGGCACCTGGAGGGAGGGGTGTGGGGTGGTAGAGCCATCAGCAGGCGAGGAGGCAGCTTGGCCCCGTGCCACTCTCAGCGGATACCTCTCTACAGCCCAGGCCCTGCCCACTCTGCGGTGGGTGCGGGCTTCACTGTCCTGGAGCCTCACCTGCGGGATCTTGTCCTCCTGCAGCTTTATCAGGAACTCCGCTTCCGCGTGGTCCTCGTGGGCCTGGATATCTGGAACGTGGACAAGATTCAGGTCAGCCCCGAGGCCGGCACCACACTGGACAACTTCCTGGCCTGGCGGGCACAGAACCTGGTGGGGCGGCACCCTCATGACAACGCACAGCTTATCACGTGAGTGGGCAGCTGGCGACGGGCAGCGACAACAGCCACCGCAGGAAGGGCTGTGGGAGCGAGGGGGCACTCAGGAGCATAGCCCTTCCTGGGGGGCCCACCTTCAGACACTTGTCTTGTTTCCAGTGGGGTCGACTTCACCGGGTCCACTGTGGGACTGGCCAAGGTGTCTACCATGTGCTCTCAGGACTCAGGGGCTGTGAACCAGGTATGGAGGGGCCCAGCCCATGTGGGGAGCCAGGCTTGAAGCTTGAGCTGAAATGCATGCGGGGGAGACCTCAAGACTCAGGTGCACCTGCTGGTCCCCAAGCTGTCCCCACGAACACCTGACCGGCTGCCTCTTCAGGAGAATGCATTGATGCTTTATGTTTGTTTGTTTTTAATTCTCATACAAGGATATGTTTTTCATTGATTTTTAGAGAGAGAGAGAAAAACATTGATTGCTTACCTCCCCCACGAACCCCAGTTGGGGATTGAATCCGAAACCTGGGTGTGTGCCCTGACTGGGAATCAAACCCACGCCCCTTCAGTGTACAGGACAATGCTCCAACCAACTGAGCCACACCAGCCAGGGTGGTGTTCTGTGTTATAAGAAGTGTTAGCAGGAAGGGATGCCAGCCTTGCTTGGGGCAGCAGGACCAGCAGGAAGGTGACTGGGCCGAGTCGGTGGCACCATCGAGCACAGCCTCTCACTGCAGGACCACAGCCAGAACCCAATCGGCGTGGCGTGCACCATGGCCCACGAGATGGGCCACAACCTGGGCATGGACCACGATGAGAACGTCCAGGGCTGCTACTGCCCCGTGCCACGCAGTGGCGGCGGCTGCGTCATGGCAGCCAGCATCGGGTGAGGCTCGCCCCAATCCTGCCCGACTGAGGGCACCTGCAGGGCAGACTGTCCTGAGGTGCAGGTGGCCTGCCCACCACCCGCCCTCCCCTGAGAGACACCTCTCCCCTCAGCTCCTCGTTCCCCAAAAAGTTCAGCCATTGCAGCCGGGAGGACCTGGAGACATTTGCGGAGAAGCCCCGTATAAACTGCATCGGGAATGCTCCAGACCCCGACCGCCTGGTGGGCGGTCCTGTGTGCGGGAATGGGTTTGTGGAGCGCGGGGAGCAGTGTGACTGCGGCCACCCCCAGGTACAGGCACTGCCACCCTCTGCCCTGCACCTACCCCGGGTCTCAATCCTACGGGTTAGGACGTCCATTCCTGACTGGGCAGGCACCCTGCATGCCCACAGCCACAATCCGAACACATTCCTGCCTGCTGACACCCCCATCGACCCGTAGGGGAAGGCCCCAGCCCAACTGAGGGCCAGTCATGGAGGGAGGTGGGGCCCCGGGGCCACTCTGGAGCTCAGTGCTCAGACCCTCAGCATTGCTCCGTCCTCAGGACTGTCAGAATCACTGCTGCAATGCCACCACCTGCCAGCTGGCCCAGGGGGCCGAGTGTGCCCATGGTGAATGCTGCCATGAGTGCAAGGTGAGCACAGGGCCCCCCAGGTGCCCCACCCTGCCCCCAATCCAGCTGTGCCCCAAGGTCAGCGGGTGGGAAGGGGCCCCAGGGATGGTGGTGATGGAGCAGCAGGCTTGGGTCTGGTTGGGACCTGCTGTTCCCATGGTTAGCTTCACTCTGCTGGGCCAGGTGAAGCCGGCCGGCAAGCTGTGCCGCCCCCACAAGGACGCCTGTGACCTGGAAGAGTATTGTGATGGCCAGCGGCCAGCTTGCCCAGAGGACGCCTTCCAGGAGAACGGCACACCGTGCCCGGGGGGCTACTGCCACAACGGAATCTGTCCCACAATGGCCCAGAGGTGCCAGGACTTGTGGGGACCAGGTGAGGTCGGTGGCAGGTGACCCACAGGCCAAGGGTGGCTTTGGGTCCTGAGCTGGAGGACTGACCTGCTCCTGGCCTGCAGGTGCACGGCCTGCCATGGAGATGTGCAACACCTACAGTATCTCACCAGGCTGCAAGAGCAGTGTCACCCGTGGTCCCTACCGGTGAGCATCAACCAAGCCCGACTCCCCTGGCTCCAGGGATGTCTTCATGGGTGGGGTCTCCCAAGAGAGCCCTCTGCACAAAGGAATAGGGGCCTGAGTCAGGGGTCTCACCCTGCCTTCCAGGGCCATCAGGCCTAACCACAGTGCCCTTGTGGGAGGGTGGATGGGTCACTCTGGCTGGGGGTGTGGTTGCCCCGTTAGTGAATGCCACAGCCCGTCCAAGGGTCCTGGGCCTCATCTCCTGGCAGCTCCTTAGGTCCCCACTGAGCACATCAGCATGCACGGAGCAGGAGACCCAACAGAGCTGGCACCATGGCAAATCCCTCTGTTCACAGGGCCCACTGTGGCATCCTGTTCTGTGAAGGTGGGAAGAAGCCTCCAGAGCGGGGCTCCTGCACCATCACCTACAACTCAGGCACTTGCCAGGCTCTTGACCTTGACAGTGGCTCTGGGTACGAGCAGGTGCTCGAAGGCACCAAGTGCGGTGATGAGAGGGTAAGTGACCAGACATGAGCCTGGACATGCCCCCCGAGGCAGTCAGGCCACTGGACCCCATGTCCTGGAGTAAGTCCCACATGTGAGCTCATGTGGTTCAAAGTAGGGTGGTGGCAGCTGGAGGGCTGTGTGGACAGATGGACCCCTGTTCTCAGTAGAAACTTAGTGCATGGGGAGAAGCCAGAAAAGCCGTTCTCAGATAACGTGGTTTGAAGACCTTTTCATCTGCAAGTCCCCCCAGGGGACAGGTGGGGCCGGTCCTCTCTGACTCTGGTGGCAGCAGCAGGCTGGCCGGATGGCCAGCAAAAGGACTGCAGACAAGGCCTTCCTGGCTGTGGTGGCTGCGGTCCGCCCCCCTTGAAGCTCACCTGCAGGTTTTGGGTGGGCTTCTGCTGCTGGGGGAGAGTGGGGGTCAGGGGTTGAGACTGGCTGCCTAATCAGACCCCTCTTGTCTTCTAGGTGTGTTGGAAAGGACAATGCCAGGGCCTCCACGTCTACAGGTCCAGAAACTGCTCTGCCCAGTGCAACGGCCACGGGGTGTGTGGGACTTCAGGGTGAAGGAGACTATAGGCCGGACTCAGGGCAAACCCAGGTGGACAGAGGGCAGAGGCCTGGAGCTGGCAAGGATCTGTGGGCCCCATGTGGACCCTGAGTTCTAGGTGCTGGTAGTGCCTATGGATACGTGGGCTGGGGCGGCTCTGTTCTGAGATGGGAGAGAGCACTCAGCTCTTCTTGCCGCATCTGCGATGAAGGGATGTCAGACCACCGAGAGCTTGAAATGGGCTGGAGCATCCCTCCTGAGCCGCCTGGAGAGGGCAGGGTACCATACCCTTGCTTTGGTGTTTGGTCCCCTGGGTGAGGGGAGGAGCTGTTGCTGTCAGCGTGTGTTACAGCTCTGAACACCTAGAAGTAGGAGCCAGGCCAGTGGGGGAGCCCAGCCTGTCCCCGTCAATAGGGGTCATAACAGAGCCCCTCGCAGGCCTAGACTGGGCCTGGTGACTCCCATGTGGGGACCGGGCAATGCAGCATAGGAAGGGTCCGGGGGCCCATTCCTAACACCTGGCTGTCCCCCAGGTGTGCAACCACAAGGAGAAGTGCCACTGCCAGCCGGGCTGGGCCCCACCCTACTGCACAGACCAGCTGGCCAACATGCGCACAGGTAGGGCCCGACTGCCCCCAGGGCCTTCACACCTGCACAGCCTGATGGGATCCAGCAGGACCACTTGGGCAGTGAGAAGGAAGCTGTGTGCCCCCAAACCATGGGTGCATCATTAAAGATTCAGACTTGCAGTCCCGGGTATCCTGACCTCACAGGTGTAGGGTAGGGCCTACGGGCCTGTGACCCCACCTCGGATGCACAGGAGAAGGGTCCTCAGATGGGTATTTGGCTGTGGGGGAGAGGCCCAGGGCTCCAGCCCAGGAGGGGCCCCAGGAAGGCCCTTGGCCACCCTCCCAGCCCCCACTGTCCCATTGACACCTGGCCTCATGTGCCCCACAGCATCTGGGAGCCTCCTGATGGGTGTGCTGGTGCCTGTGTTGCTCCTGGTGGCTCTGGCGCTCATCGTGGTAGGCGTGGTCATCTACCGCAAGACTGAGAGCCGCATCCAACGGAGGTGAGGGTTCCCTGGGATTGTAAAACGTCCCTGTGCAACAAGCACATCCCCTCCTTGCACTGTTGGGAAATAACCCTGCTGCTGCTGGAGGAAGAAGAAAATCCACAGCCAGTCCTCGAGGGCCTCTCGCTGGGGTGGGAACAGGTAACAAGCTTTGGTGACAGGTTGGAGATGTGGTAAGCCCAGAGAGATGGCCCCCATCCCCCATGCACAACTGACCCTGGTATGCGTTGGCACTCTTGGGATAATGTGGGCTCAGAGAAGCCGCCCACACCATCCACTCGTTGGCCACCTGCCCTGTCAGCTACTTGACCCCTTCTGTGCCGGTCGCAGAAAAACACGAGGCTGCCTCTCCTTTTTGAATGGCTATGACTGGCACTATGTGGGGGGTGGCAGGCACTGCAGCTGTGAGGTACCCTGGCCGGGTCAGAGGACCTCATACCCAGGGGACCCCATGTCCCTGGGTCAAACCCTGAAGCCAGGATACACTGATGCGTCTTTCTTTCTTTGCAGGAACGTGGCAACCAAGACCGCTGTGGGGCTCTCCAACCCCCTGTTCCACGAGAGGGGCATTGGGGCGGCAAAGGGCAGGGCTCCGGCCCCCACTGTGGGCTCCCCAGCGCCAGTCCCTACCATGCATACCATCCACCCCGGCCAGCTCCCCAGGCCCACAGCTTCCACAGTGACCTCTAAACAGCCACTCCCTGCTGTAAGCACCAGCCGGCTTCCCAGGCCACCTAATCCCTGGAACCAGGGTGCTCCTCCAGGGCCTTAGAGCAGCAGCCACGATCACCCTGTTTGGAGGCAGGAAGGAGGCTTTATGATGGGCGGTCTGAGGACCCACAGGAACTGATGACAGAATTGGCGGTCTGAGACCCACAGGAACTGATGACAGAATTGAACTTGAATCTGAGGTTTGAGGTCTCTGCAGGGTCTGAGGACAGTTTTGAGGCCCAGACTCCCAGCACCTCAGAGTGTCCACATGATTGAGAAGAGGGAATGTGCGGGTCACATTCTAAGAGAAGGGAATGTACAGGTCATATTCGGGCTCTGGGCCCTGCTGGTGGTGGGGCAGAGCCCCCATACACACACCTGGAGCTTTATTCTTGTTCTGGGAGGGGCAGAAACCTTGGGTCATGAGCTGAGGGGCAGGGGTGGGGGAACAGCCAGGGGAGATCCAGGCTCATGGCCCTGTTCCCTGCAGCCTCCGGTCACCATGTCCAGCCCACCCTTCCCAGTTCCTGTGTACACCCAGCAGGCCCCAGCCCAGGTGAGTGGTGGTGCGCCTGCAACCAGGCAGTCTAGGTGGTGAAAATTGGGCCCCAGGAGGTGGAAGGTCCAAGGGTTGGATCTGGTAGGCTGGGAACCCCAGGGTGGGACCACCGCACTTTCAGAAGGCTGATCACCCGGGCCCCGTGAGGACATTAACTCAGGGGCCTGGGCTCCTGACTATTCCTCCTTCCTCCAGCTCAGACCTGCTCCTCCCACTAAGCCCCTCCCGGAGCTGAAGCCCAGACAGGTGAGAGGACCTGGCCACTCGGCCACTCAGTACACTTACACTTCCTTGGCTATGCCTGTTCCCTTCCGCTCAGGCCAGATCCCAGCCTCCCCCTCAACCCAAACTCCACAGGAGGGGGGGTGCTCCTGTGGAGTACTCCCCTGCAGGCCTGACCACCTCTGGGCTTACCCCGGAGTCCCTTCTGCAGATCACAGAGGTCTGGCCCTGGTGAGGCTTGCTCACCGCCTACCTTAGCCCTGGACCAATACCTGCCTGCAGCAGGTGGCTGCCTCTGCTCCTGGCAAAGTGGGGGTGGCAGGAACAGCCAGACTTCTCAACCAGTTGTCACCCCCCCCCCGGGGAAGGCTCCACCCACCAGGTGTCTGTGGGAGCTCCCGGTATCCACCTGTCTGTCACCAGTGATGTTGACTCATGCAGGTTTCTCTCTGTGGCCTCTTGTCTTGGAGATACTTTGAGAGATGTGACTCCTGTTACTTTTTAAACTGACCCACATGGATCTCCCTGCAACAACCTTTACTGTGGTGTTTGCTTAACAGACATTCTCTATTGCTTTCCTTTTTAAACTTTTTATTTAGCACTAATTTTAGACTTACAGGAAGTTAAAAAAAATGGTCTAAAGGGGGGTTTTGACAGGCCAGATGGGGGGGCAGGGTGGGCAGAAAGATTTCTAGCCCGGGAAGTGGTGATAGTCAGGCACAGGCTAGGAGGAACCCCACTGCTCAGTAGGGTCCTTCTGGGTTATCGAAAATTATAAATGCTGGGCCTCACCCAGGCGTCCTGGATGCTGGGGTACGTGGCCAGGGCTGAGCATGGTTGGGTTAGGCCTAGTCAGCCTTCACCTCCATCCTGAGTGCCCCCTCCGGTCACCCTGGGAAAGCTGAAATGAAAAAAAAATGCCAATTATAGTCATTAATTCTTGGTTTTGAACTTCTGGCAGTTTAAAAGCTTTTCACTGAAAATTTGGAGTGGTGTGGGGGCCTTGGGGAGAGAGCAACCATGTCTGGCTGGTTTGGGTTTCATTCTGCAGGTGGCCATGGGTAGAGGGAGGATGCTGGATGGGATTTTTCTGTAGAGAGCTCAGCAGAGAAGTCTGTAGGCTTGTCTGGAGCAGAGCAGAGCAGCTGTGAAGACAGTGCTCTGCCCTGGCCAGGATGGTTAGGTGGCATCCACTATCACTGTGTCTGCTTCCTCCCAGGTGGTCAAGCCAACTTCCGTGCCCCCGATGCCACCAGTCAAGCCCAGGGCTGGAGGGGCCAACCCTGGACCCACTGAGGTGAGCCCCTCACCCAGGGCAGTGTCTGCCTGCAGGGGCAGTGGATCGAGCTGTCTTCCTCCAGCAGGCTGACTGGGGCACTGCCCTAAGGGTTACATTGTCGACTGAAAGGAGAAATGTTAGCTGAAGGTATATTCTAACCTCTGCTTTATACTCAGCCAGAGGACTTTTCAGGGATTGCTACTTCTACTGGCTATTAATTTGTCTTCACCTACTGGTCTAAGTATGAAAGTCTATCCTTTATAAAATGTTAGCTGTGAGCACTGTGGCTGTCACTGTTATTGTGTGCACAGGGCCATCGTATTGTTTGCTGAACTAAGAATCTAAATTTTAGTAAGTGTAAAAGGAAATAAGATTCAGTTGTATTCTTTGTAGTGGGTGGTTTTTATCATCTCTTTTTTCCTCCTTCAAGGGAGTTGTTGGCCCAAAGGTTGCTCTGAAACCCCCTGTCCAAAGGAGGTGATGGGTCCGAGCTCACAGTGCCCTGGGGGCATCTGCGCACCTGTCTGCGAGTTGTTCATGTTGAAAGAGCCCTGCGCCAGCCGATGCAGCACCTCTGCCCAGGCCCTTGGTGCCCCGCTGGGCTGGGTCCACTGTGAAAAGTCCCAGCAGAAGAGCCACCTCCTCATCCCCAGGCCTCACTATAGCATCCTCCGGTCACAGCCAAGGGTCTCTCAGTCAGGACTGCGCTGCTGTTCCCGACCTCTCACCCGCGTTGGCCACAGTTAGCTACGCCATGCTGGGGAAGAGGGGTCAGCTACTGTGTGTACGTCTCCAGATGGCCTTCCCCAGGGTGCTGAGGAGGCTCCTCCAGGCCAACTGCACCTGCTGTCGGGCCTGCTGCACTCTCGCTGCTCCAGGTCCTCCCGGTGGAAGGCCTATGAGCGTTGTGTGTCCCAGGAAGGCCCCTCCTGCCAGTGCTGTCAACCACAGATTAGTACACCCAGACTGCAAGCCCCTCAATCTCCAGAGCCTGTTTCCCTGATAGTTAAGAAGAAAAAGGCTATTTTTACGATTAAATTATTGATCAACTTTTAAATGACAGGAGATTTTTATTGGATGGAATTTGGAGCAAGCCAATGTGAAATTCAGTTTGTAATATTTAAGGGTCCAATGCTTGTTAAAATAAAATGTGCACTGTACAAGGATGGCGACTTTTCATCTTTGCTGACTTGTTTTTGCTTCCTGCCCGCTGGGGTTGCTCAGTGGTTGAGCATCGACCTAGGATCCAGGAGATCGCGGTTGGATTCCCTGTCAGTGCACCTGCCAGGGTTTCGCCTCGGTCCCCAGCAGGGGGCGTGCAGGAGGCAGCTGACCCATGACTCTCTCATCATTGACGTTTCTCTCTCTCTCCCTCTCTGTGAAATCAGTAAAGGCATTTAAAACAAAAAAGACACCCCCTAAACTGAGCACCCTGGCCGCACCCACGCGGGGACCCCAGGCCCCAGCCCAGGGGTAGAACTCCACCAGCACCCACAAAAAGCCAGTCCTTCCGGTCCCGCCCCCTGTCTCCTGGCAACCGCCCCGCCCCTTCCGGTACCGTCTCCAGGCAACGGCGCCAGCGGCCAGCCCCGCAGCCATGCTCGGTGCAGCGGGGGCCAGCGCCCCTGGCCGGTCGCCGCTGTCGCCGCGCGCGCTCCGCGGCCTCTACGCCTGGCTGGACCGGCTCCCGCTCAGCCGCCCCAAGCGCCACCTGGCCCGGGACTTCAGCGACGGCGGTGAGGGAGGCACGGGCCCCGAGCGGAGCGGGGGGCGGCGGGCCACGCGGCGTGGCCGGGCAGGGGCCGCTGCCTCGCGAAGTGTCCCAGCTCCCCGGGCTCCCTGCGCAGTGCCGAAGCCCCCGAGCAGGGCGTGAGGGGCGCTGCGGACGCGCAGGACGCGGGAGAGGAGGGGAGACAAGAAGGTGGCAGCGGAGAGGGGCCGCGTTGTGCATTCAGCCCCGCTGCTCTGCAGTTACCCTCCCCCGCATTCCCTGGGGCGGGTGGCGCGGACCCCGGCCCCCCAGCACCTCCGACCCCAGCCCGTCTCCCACACCGTGGCCCCAGCGACCGCTCCCCCAGGACTCCGCTGTGTCCTCACCCACCTCGGGGCCGTGAAGACGGAAGGGGGAGGAAATAGGGGTCCTAGCTCGACAGGCCAGGCTCACCTCTCGCCCTGCACCCCCAGTGATGCTGGCGGAGATTGTGAAGCACTTCCATCCCCGGCTCGTGGACCTGCACAACTACGTGCCCACCTGCAACACGGACCAGAAGCTCAGCAACTGGAGCATTCTCAACAGGCAGGCTCTCCACCTCCCTGCCTTTTCTCCTTGGAGCCCCCAGCCCTCGCTCCCGGAGGGCCCTCCCTCGAAGGCTAGCCTGGGTGGGCAGCCTCTCCTGCACCCCCGCTGGTCTCCAGGACAAGTTGTCGGGCTGTGTCCTTGCTGTGGGTTTCCCTGACACCTGTCAGTGGCTGCGGTCTTGTCCATCAGAATCTCACCATCAGCCTGGGGCTCCTGGGGGTTCCCCACCAAGAGGACAGCACTGGTCAGCTTGAGACCCACTCTCCAGGGTATCAGTCCTGCCCTCTGTGTGTCCAGCCTATGCTGACCACACCTCTCACTCACTCAACAGTAATTCTGGGTACAGGGCTCTGCTCCAGGCACAGCAGACATGGCAGTGAGCAACCTCTGCCTTCATGGGGCTGAGAGTAGAGGGAGGGCAGATGAAGGGGTTGTGTCGGGTGTGACGGGTACAGCGGAGGATGAGGCAGGACTCCTGCGCACATGACAGGTCAGTGAAGTGAGGTGACCTGTGGGTGTGAAGGGGGCTGCAGTGGGGAGCAGAGTGCAGAGTCCCCGAGTCCTTGTGGTGAACCGAGGGGTAGGAGCTGGGTGGGGAGGGTACTGGGAGCCACCGAGAGTCTCTGGAGACCATGCTGAGGACCCTGCTCCTAGCCTGGGGCTGAGAGGCACTGCAGGGTTGAGGCCTTGTATCAGAGGGCTGAGAGGGCAGGTTGATGCAGGGGGAGGTGGCGGCTGCAGGCAGCGTGTGCCATAGCAGTGGTGAGAAATCAGATTCTGAGCACTGGAGGTGAGCCAGCAGGACTTCCTCAGGGTGAAGGGTGACTCAAGCAGGAAGGTGACTTCTATCTCTCAGTGTTCTGGAGCCACTTATCAGGGAGATGGTGACCTAGGCAGGAAACGCCAGGCCTGACCACACAGGGCACCCAGTATTCTGTGACCCTGATGACCCTGATGGGATGGGTGGGAACGAGATGGCCACCAGGCCTCTGAGGTGCAGGTCAAGAAGGAGCCCTAGCCCAATGTCCCCTCCAAGGAGAACCAGGGCGCACCACTCTGAGGCCCCCCCCCCCCCCCCGTTCCGCTTTCTCCACAGGAAAGTCTTTCACAAGCTGCGTTTCTGTGTCTCAGAGGCGGATATCCGAAAGGTGGTGGCCAACACGCCTGGGGCCATCGAGCCCATCTTGTGTTTGCTAAGGGAAAAGGTGGTAGATGGCGCTGTCTGTGAGGACCCACCGAATGCAGCTGTGCTTGGCCGTGCAATTGTACGTACCACCTTTGAACCACTGTGTTGTGTTTGGATATTGCCTCATGATCTGCCAATGAGAAAGTGGTACCAGGAAATAAGTGGTGATGAAGCCCCTGGTCCTCCCCTGTCTGGGACAGTGAAACTCACTTTTCACAATTCTTGTTCCCAGGCCTCCGCAGGTCACACCCCCTCCACCCACCCCTCCCCTCTGTGACTGGGAAATGCAGGGAGGCAAGTTGGCTACGAGGTCTGGTGTGAGCACTGCTGGGCTGCATCTCACTGTCAAACTGAAATTTTTGCAGGACCCAGGAGTCTCCAGTGCTGATGCCAATGGACTGTGGATGGGGCTCACGACTACCCCCCACGCTGGTAATATCCAAACCCGATGTGGGAAACAGCCTCCTGAAAGGGGCAGTGCCGCAGAGACTGGTGTGTTCACACACCTGGAAGGGAGGGCAGGTATGCTCAGGTGACACTGGCCCAGTGGGGCTAGCGCCCCCCAGGAGGGCAGCTCCTCACTCTGAGGGGCCTGAGAGGAGAGTCCTGACACCATCACCTCCCGGGCTGAAGCCTCCTGAGTGGGAGCTCACAGCTGCTGTCCAGGGGCCACATAGGGCTGCTGCTGTTCAGTGGACACATCTCCAAGTGGAAGCCTTTGGAGGCATCCAGGGATGGCATTAGGCCGTGCCATGCCCACATGGCACTGTCTGTGTGGGCTTTGTCCCCATCCTGTGTGCTACTGCTGGCCAGGTTTCTCTCTGAGGTGGGGACCTGAGCCCTGTCTGTTTGTCTTGCAGGCCTGCCGAGCCTCCCAGTGCCCTCTGGCGTGAAGACCCTTCAGACTGAGCAGGCTGTAGAGAAGATGGGACACTGTGCGTGCAGAGGGTGGGCCCCTGTCTCTCGAACACTCTGCCATTGCACCCCAGCTACCCTTTCCTGCCAGCTGCCGGGTTAAAGGCCAGGTGTTTGCCTTTCAGTCGGGACCCATCCAGGGGGGCCCTGGGAGCACCCGGGCCCTGGGGTGCAGCAGCTGCTAGAGGAAAAAGAGCAGGCGCTGGCCATTCTGCAGGAGACTGTCAAGGTACGGTGACCAGGTGCCCCTCCATGCCCCACACCTGTTTCTGAGAGCGCACACCTGGTTTTGAGGGCACACACCTGGTTCTGAGGGCACACACCTGGTTCTGAGGTCGCACACCTGGTTCTGAGGTCGCACACATCTGGTTCTGAGGGCACACACCTGGTTCTGAGGGCACAAACCTGGTTCTGAGGGCAAACACCTGGTTCTCTTGTGCAGACCTGGTCTGAGCACACACCTGGTTCTGAGGGCACACACCTGGTTCTGAGGTTGCACACCTGGTTCTGAGGGCACACATCTGGTTCTGAGGGCGCACACCTGGTTCTGAGGGTGCACACCTAATTCCAAGGACAGACACCTGGTTCTAAGGACATGTGCCTTCACCAAGGGTCTACAGTGGTCCTGAGTTCAGGAAGTGCTCAGGTCCCTCACTGCCAGAGAATGACCACCTGGTGGGAGCACAGGCGCAGCTTCGACTGGAGATGGTAGGGGTGGGGTGGGGTGCAGACCGCACCAATCTGTTCAGAGTCAAAGGGGCCACCAGGAATTGTGATGCCAGGGTGGTTCCCGGATGTATGTTGTGCGTGGTCTTCGTGAGCTGTTTTCTTGAGAAAGCAGGAAAGTGATATCACCGTGTGGTTTGCCTTTGCTGATGGACAGCAGAGAGGAAGTGATGAGGAGACATGAAGCTGCTGCCTCAGCAAGATCTGTCCTAGCCTGGGTCTCTGGTCCATGTGCCAACAAAGTGGATTTTAACTGTTTATTTTACGAAATCCAGTGGGGACAGCAGCTCTACCTGTCATTCAGTGATTGTTGTTGGTGTGGATGTTTCAGGTGGGGTGACAGATGCCCAGGGGCCGTGCGGGGCAGCAGCTGAGGGCCTGTGCATGGGGAGCAGATAGGCACCTTCTGTGTTGGCCCAAGGAGGAAGTCTGCACAGTGGGCAGCCTCGGGCCACCCCTGCCCTTCACAGCTTATTGCTGAGGAGTGGGCCCTGGGGGGTGGCCAGGATCTGGGCAGTGTGGACGGGCACTTGCTGGCCCAAGCTGCCCGGGGTTCATGGAGGAACTCTGACTCCCTGCTTTGGCTGGCTGGAGCAGCCTGTAGTGTGGGCTGTCACGCTGTTGACGTCACCTTGGACATGGTGTTGGGGGCAGATGAGGCTTTTCAAATCCCCTTTTCCCTTTTTCTTGCGTGGTGGCATGTGGTGGGTCCGCGCCTCCAGGAGGGAAGGCCGATGACGTGGAGTCCCTGACGGAGGCCGGGCCAGGCCCTCATTCCTCATGAAACGGTTTTTTTTTCCTGATGAAACTGGGTTTATTGGCGGGTTTTTAAAAATTTGACTTGGGGTTACATTGGTCAGTAAAATTATAGAGGTTTCATGTGTAGAATTCTACAACACGTCACCTGCACATTAACGCTGTCTTGACTATTACCTTAGAAGCAACCCTGGCACACACCATCCATCCACAGTGACTGCAGAGCACTAACGCGGGCTTGCTCCTGGGTCTGCAGAGGGACAGGCGGCAAGGTGGGGGGAAAGCCAGCCCTCCCGTGACTCCGCAGGACCTTTCCTGAGGCACTCCCCTCCGGGTGTACCACTCAATGGCCTTGGGTATGACAGTCCCATGTGGCCTTGTAGTATGGCTGACTGGACACTCAGCTCGGGGGCTGGAGCTGCCTGGCTCTGGCAGGGGGACAGGGCATCGGTTGTGCTAAAATCTTTCAGAAATGTGTGTTTTCTTTAAGGTTTTGCAGATGAAGGTGGTCAGGCTGGAGCACCTGGTGAAGCTGAAGGACCAGCGGATTAGGGAGCTGACCAGACGTGGGGCTGAGCACCAATGAGCAAGAGGCCACAGGGAAAGGCTCCCAAGTCAACTAGACCCTGAACTTGAACCCATGTGGACCTCCCCCAGACCAGGGTTCTTGCAGATGTGGCTGCACACTGTCCAGCAGGCTGAGGGACAACTTTAACAAAAGCTGGGGTAGCATCAGTATGAAGAGTTCACAAGGGTGGAGTCCAGGGACTCGGGGCTGCTCATGGGCTCCTGGCCAGTGTCACCTGAAGTTTGCCCCACCACCAACAAGTTTGGAGGTGAATCTTGGGTCTGGTTGCCTTCAGCCTTGAGGGGTCTTGTTGTCATAGTGTCTGTGAACATGGAACATGTCCCCTGCCCCCAGGGTGGCTGTCAGTATCGTGTGTCCACCAACCTGAATCCCTGTGGGAGAACCTGCTCACGGGAAGCTGTGTCCCTCGGGTGGTCCACTTTGCCTGGGGGCCATGAAGACTGGAAAAGCCCTCAGCGGGCTGTGCTTGCTGTCCTTGCTGGGTGGTCCTAGGTACCTTGCTGCATTCCCTTGAGATGGAGAGGTCACCCTGCTTTGCTCTGGGGTTTTGGGTGGTCAGGGTGGAGCTAGGCCTACAGCATAGGCCCCACACAGTCCACATGGCATCCCTGGCCCCTGGGAAGGAGCTTGCCTTGGGCCCTGCCTGGAGGGTGAGCAGGAAGGTGCCAGGCAAGCAGCTCCTAGCCCTGAGATGGGGCTTCAGGGCAGTGTGTTGGTGCAGCCAGGATGTTCCCGGACACTGAGCTTGGCTGGGGGACAGGCAAAGGCTTCTCTGTCCTGGCATTCAAGCTTCCTTGCTGCTTTCGCACCCAGAGTGGGGGGTTGGGGCCCACCCTAGCCTTTGTTCTGTTCTGGGATTTCACAGCCTCATTGCCTGTCCCCCATGCTCCTGGGCTGAGTGTGCCCCCCCCCCTCCAGCCCCTACTCCATGGCCGCAGAAGCAGCGTCAGACTCAGAACCGCAAGCCTCCGTCAGGGTTTCTGCCTGAGTCACAGCCCATGTGTGCCCTGAGTCAGATGGTGTGTCTGTCAGGGTGGGGGGGGCCACAGCAGCCCCTGCCCCCCACAGCACAGATCAGAGCTGCACAGCTCCCAGGACTGGATCCCAGCCCTTGTTAAGAGGATTGGAGCAGAGTATCTGCTCTCCCAACCTTGAGACTCAAGGGTCAGGAAGGCTCCAATGGGCCTCAGTGAGGGGACCAAGCCTCAATAGGTGGTGGTGGGGTGGGGTGTGCAAGCCTTGGTGGGGGGTCTAGACCATCTGGTTGTGGGAATCTGTGCTAAAAGCAGCACCGCACCACTGGGCGCTGTGTCAGGAGCAGGAGGATCCACACAGAGATGAGGGAGGGGGGGCTCACAGCTCACAGCTCAGCTCATAGCTCAGCTCACAGCAGCTTGGCAGCTGGGGGAGGGGCAGGAAATAGCTGGAGAGGGCCTGGCCTAGAGCCTGAATCAGGACAGGCCCAGGCCGCCTCCGACCCAGGCCAGGCTGCCTACTTGGGCGGAGCAGAGGAGCCAGGACATGGTAGGCGCAGCTTGTACTCTCCCTTCAGCGTCCCTTGTACCTCAAGGGGCTGCACTGTGCTCCAGAGCCCAGACACGCATGGACACACATGCACACACGTGGAAGCGGGATGGCCCACATTCGCTGGGCCTTATGCCGAGCAGAGGCTGCCTGTGCATCCGTGTGTTCCCCAGGGGGGTGGCCTCCAGGGGAGGGTTGAGGTGGGCACGGAGGGCCCAGAGGCTGTAGGGAGGAGGTGGGGAAGGTGCCCTGAGCAGCAGCGCTGGCGAAGGACTCACATGTCCCCTCCTCCATCCAGGACCTGCCTGCCATTCCCCAAGGGCCAGGCTTCGGGGTGGAGACAGAAGATGGAGTTTGGGGAATCCACCTGGGGTGACAGAAAGTCCCTGGCAGGGACCTGGGAGCAGGTGCTGAGCAAGAGGTGCCTGAAGGCTGAGGATTAGGAGCACTGCACCCCAAACACACCCCAAACTCAGGCCCTGGCTCGCTGGCTGCAGACAAGCCCATAGGTGGCCTCAGCCAGAGCCCCGTCCTGCTCCGCCCCAGCTTCAAGGGGCTCAGGCCTGGGTCTCCAGCCTGCCAGGAGGCCAGCTGGGCTGCTGCCGGTCCCTCAGTTGCTCAGGAGAAGCCTGACTCCTGAGTGAGGAAACAGCCCTGAAACGGGCACCGTGTTTATCACCATGCGGTGAGTCACACTCCCCATCGTCCTTTCCTGTGTCACCCTAGAAAGAACCTGGCCTCAAGGGCAAACTTAGGAAAAAATGAGAAGTCAGGCCAGGCCTGTCCCGCGGGTTGAAGGTGCTGCCTGCTCTGCTCTTCGTTCTCACTTTGGTTCAGTATTTGCTTCGTGTTGAGGCAGAGAAGTGCCCAGACCTTGGAGGGAGTGGCAGTGAGGGCCGACCCTCTATTATTCCTGCTCGGTGACATAGGTGCTGTTACATGGCCAGGTACAGAAATCCGAGTATGGAGACTCACCAGGCAGGAAGCCCTGATGCCTAGCAAGGGGCGAAACTGGGAAAACAAGAACCTTGTCCCCAGGGGAACCTGTGGGAAAACAAGAACCTTGTCCCCAGGGGAACCTGTCCTCCCCAGCATATCACTGATCCTGTGGTTTATACCCCTTGAGCGTTCCTCTCTAAAGATAACATCCAGGCCTCAGGTGTATTTCAGCTCCAGGCCCAGCAAAGCAGTGAAAACAGGTAAGTGGTGCCGCCAGCTACATTGACTAATGACCCCACCCTGGCGCTGAGCAATCATTGGAGACCACGACCCTGAAAGAGCAGCCCTGGAGAGCTCATGAATATTCTATTGAGACCCTCCCCTAAGATTCTCACCTGCAAGAGAAAGATGCGTTCGGGACAAAGGCCCCAGTGCGTGCTCCCCACCAGGGGAACATGCCAGCGCCATCTCCATCCCTCCAAGGGGACCCCTACGAGACTTGCAACCAGAGGAGCAGTGGGCAGTGGCACCTCAACCCAGGCTTGCCCCCTGAACCTGTCTGCAAGGCCCCCTTCTCTGACCTCTCAGCGAGCCAGAGCAGCCCAGCCAGTGTCTCCTGTTGCTTCTGTGCCCTTCCTCGCTTCACTGTCCCAAGTATATTTTTGCTGCCATCATGGACCCAATACCCTTTGGCTCAGTGCTGTGTAGCCCTTCCCTTTGGATATCCCATCCCCTTTTAATAAATTTAAATTTTTGTTATTCATCCATCTGAGACGGCTATTTAGCCTACCCACACTATCATGTTAACCTTTCAGGCACCATGGAAAATACTAGAACCGAATGAGTGTCCGAGAAAGCAATCACGGTGACAGAAACCTTTGTCCCTGTTCCAAAGATTAAGGCAGCAGTGCAAAGGGGGTGAAGACGCTGCGAGTGCAGGAGCCACGAGTCGTCTCCCCCCTGGCCTGGGTCCCTTCTGCAGCACCCAGGGCTGCTGCTCCGGAAGAGAGGTTGGCAGGCCCTGGAGCAACGTGAGGCACAGTGGTCATCCCTCCTCCGCTCAGACCACACAGCCGCTTCCATGGGCTCAAATCAGTCCTCTCAGATTCAGGTCACTCACTCCCACTTCCTCTTGCTATAAACCTAGAGAGGAACAGAAGTTTAAGAAAAAGTACCAGCTCCCCCCACTCCCCAGCCCTGAGGTGTGAGAGTAGGTATTTCTTCAGCTGGAAGGCAGGTCTGTGGGAAGCCACTTCCTTATTTGTGAAATGGGAAACAAAAGCGCCCCAGGGCCTCCTGCATCGCCTGGCTGGGCAGGGCCTGGCCGCACCCACTCTGCCCTCAGAGCCCCAACAGGCTGGCCCAAGGGTGGCCCCATGTGGCCGGCGTGTGAATCACACCTTGATGCTTGAGAAATTGGCAACACCTGGGCCCTCAGGCCTGCCCTCAGCCCCTCTCTGCGGGAAAGGACTGGAGATTCCCACTTCAGCCGGAAACACGTGAGGTCAGGTGGTGGCCCCAGTGTGGGCACACACACGGGACCCTTGGTAGTCTCTGCTCTGTGGGGTCCCCACCCAATACCCCAGCTCCTGCGTTTGCAGGTCTTCATGAATTTTGAAACAACTGATTCAATTTGTTAGTGCTCATGCATCCAAGTTTTCATTGCCAGATGTGTTCTTGAGAGAGCAGAGGCTGGGGAAGCGCCGACCCTGTCCGGGCTGGACACAGTCTGCTCCAGGGGCTCCAGGCGGGGCTGGCCCCTGGACTCCTTAATGGCTTCAGGGATAGCAGAAAAGTCAGTTCAAATGGGCCGTGTGGGGCCAGTGGTGTGGAAACAGGACCCTCTGCCTGGCTCTGGACTCAGGAAACCCTAATGATAGCGCCTGCTCGAGGTGCACGCCCTCCAGTGGCGGAGCACACAAAGGGCACGTGGAGAAGTGGAAAGCACCGCCAGGTGGGGGTGGGGGTGGGGGTGGGAGAGGGAAATAAAATAGAGCCTTACACTTCAGAGTGTGTGGCCGGGGTGCCCACCAAGACTGACTTGATGAAGGCACTGGGGGTTCAGACAGAGGAGCAACAGGTGCAAAGGGCCTGGGGCAGAAAGCCGGAGGTCAGGGGGCTTACGGGGTGGTGTGCTGGCTGTGGTCACGGTGGAGGC
Source organism: Miniopterus natalensis (assembly GCF_054644295.1). Lineage (NCBI taxonomy): Eukaryota > Metazoa > Chordata > Mammalia > Chiroptera > Miniopteridae > Miniopterus > Miniopterus natalensis. Next base: position 54,052,963 of record NC_142094.1, read on the forward strand.
ACTTTGCCCTGAGGAGGGTGGGAGCTTGGAGGGGGTTGGGCAAGTGAGAGGCTTGGCAGGGCCATCATGGCCACTGTGTGGAGGCAGCCTGGGCACAGGGAGACACTCAGACAGCCGGCAGGCAAGGACCAGGAAGGAGGATCTCTGTGAAACCCACAGCTGCTGCAGACCTATACCCTGTACTGTGGGCACCCAGAAGAGCACTGTCACAGGAGGGGGTGGCGGGTACACGCCTGTGTAGACACTTGGTAAAATGCCGCCAGAAAACAGGCTGACGGAAAACCAAAATAGTTAACAAGGTTCCCTTGGAAGGCAAAATGGTCATTTCTTCTCCGAACTGCCTGCAATTTCCATGGTAGCAACACGTTCTGTAATTGGGGAAAATGGGGATTGTGTTCCTTCAAGCCTGTGGGAGTCTTGCTGCCTCCCCACCAATCTCTGGAATCTGGCTCAGCTGAGCCTGTCTCTCGGGCACTCTGAGGACACTCACGTCAAAAAGATACAAACTCCTACCTGGCTGGCGTGGCTCAGTGGTTGAGCATTGACCTAGGATCCAGGAGTCCTAGCTTCCTCTTGGGTCCTAGCTTCCTCTGCAGCAAAGTGAGGGAGTTGGGACCAGGGCCCATAGGCCTGGCCAACCGCTGAAGTGGGTAGAGGTTGGCTGGTCCCAGGCTGAGCCCCACTCCAGCATTCCCAATCCCTAATTGACTCCTCAGGCCACTGCTGGGGGGCCTGTGGCAGCTGTGGAAACCCTGGGGCCCCGAAGGAGAGCATCCCCCTGTGGGTCAGCCAGCCGAGGACCTGGGCTAAGCCTGGTGCCTGGACCCCAGGGGTGGGTAGGAGAGGAGCAGGCCGAGCATGAGTATGCGTGTGTGTGCGCACACAGGCGCGCAAGCCTGTGTGACAAGCCAGTGGTCCAGGCTTTCTGGGCCAGGTGCCCAGGGTGGCTCCTGGAGGACCAGGGCCGGGACTGCCAGGTCAGCAGTCAAAGTGGCTACAGTTCTTCCACAGGGTGGGGGCTCCCGGAAAGGCCAAGGGTGCCCTGGGAACGGCCGTCCGCACCGCACGATGGCCTTGGAGGGCAGAGGAAAGTTCCCAGGGCCGGTGAGTGTTCCTGATATGGCCAGAGAGAGAGAAAGAAAATATCAAGAAGCCAATATTATCTCCCCCAGAGGGAGTCACACAGACCAGCCTTGAGGCCCTGACGCAGAGGCGGGGGCCTCCCAGGGCTCAGGCTTAACTCCTTGTCTTCCTCTCCCACCCCTCCCACAGGCCCATCACGTTCCACCTGGGAGGCCCTGGCACAGGCCCCGCCTGGAGCACAGGTCTCAGGGACCCAGCACCCACGGGGCTTCCATGGGTACCCAGGGCTGCAGGAGCCTCTGACCCCGTCACGCGGGCTGTACTGCCCTCCTGAGACACCCCCAGCTCAAGTCCCTGCTTCCCCAGTTCAGATCCCTGCTGAGGAAGCCCGGTGCCCAGGTGGCCCAGGAGCCACAGGGATCTCTGCCGCCTCTCCTTTCTCCCAGCCCACAGGCCCCCTTCCACATGCTGAGGCCTGAGGCCCAGACCTGGTTTCCTGTCACTTCACCTCTTCGAGCCCAAGTCCTCTTATTTATTTATTTATTTTTAAAATACCTTTATTGATTTCAGAGAGAGGAAGGGAGAGGGAGAGAAAGAAACATCAATGATGAGAGAGTCTGATCGGCTGCAGCCCCCAACCCGGGCATGTGCCCTGACCAGGAATCGAACCCTGATCGCCTGGATCCCAGGTCGACACTCAACCGCTGAGCCACGCCCGGCCGGGCCCAAGTCCTCTTTAGATTTAGCAAATAAAAATTCAGGATACCAGTTAAATTCTAATTTCAGATAAGCAATAATTTACTGTGAATATGTCTTTTTTGTCCATGGCAAATCATGTACATTGAAGTCCACTCGCTCAGAGTGGGCCTTGGGGAGCCGTTTGGCCTGAGAACATTCTTGTCCAGTCCACTTGGGGTCAATGCTTTTGTTTCTCTTGGGGAGACACCTGGGAGTGGAATTGCCAAGTCACAGAGCAGACACACACCTAATCTTATGGCTCCAAAGAGGCTGGCCATTTTCAGAGCCTGCTTTGACAGGTGGGTAAACTAAGGTCAGGAGAGGTCTGCACAGCACAGCCCTGGTGAGGAGCCCCGATCCAGGCCTCAGCCGCTGCTCTGTGGAAGGGCCCGTGAAGCTGCCTGGCCTGTCCCTCCGGTGGAGAGCACAGTGGACAGTAAACCAGGGTGCAGTGAATTCCAGGGGGGTGCAGGGCAACCTGAGAGCCAGTGCAGAGACCGAGGTCCCCGTGTCCCACAGATCGGCGGGCCACACTCTGGGAACAGGCCTGGAGAATCCACCAAGGGTTAATAGCAGGGTACCTTTCGGGGGGCTGGCAGCTGCAGCCTGAGCTAAGCAGACAGCTGTGGGAACCCCCCACCCGCCCCTAGGAATGGAGCAGAGAGGGAGTGTGAGTCCTGAAGGCCACCCCTTATCACCCGTCCACTACAGCTTCGTGCCAAGAACGTCCTCCCAGGGCGCACAAGGATACTGTCTCATAGGCAAAGGGAGGGCTGGGCCTGGCATGTCTGATGTTACAGGGGCCATTCTTGGAGTCCACAGTGCCCAGGGTTCGGCTGGACCCTGCAGGGAGCCCTGCCCCAGGTGACTAGGACCAGCACAGACGCCAGGCTTCCTGGGGGTGGGGGCCCATTTGGAAGCCCCAGGAGTGGTGGGCAGGACCCCATGTGAGCTGGAGCACTGTCCTTCATCCCGCCTCTGGAATCTGGCCTCCACGTCTGCCCAGCAGGACCGTCCTCGTTATGTGAGGAGGGGGCTCTGCCCAGTGTTCCTGCTCCACGCTGCTCCTGGAAAAGTCTGGCCTGGGTCCCTGGACAGGTACAACCAGGCTGTGTGGCCCAGTGTTGGGTGTCACTCAGAGCACTGAGCTTGGAGTAGGGCGGGCATACAGGGCCACATGTGGGGCAGTGAGTGGCCCCTGTGTCCACCTGCTGGGGAATCCTGACCTCAGCTCTCCAGCGCTGAAGCTGTCCCTGAGTCCATCCCTCACCTCCCACATCTGCAGAACAGGCATGTGAGGGGGCTCGGACCCTGAGGGTGAGGGCTCTCCGGGGCCCCAGCCACATGGCTGGGATTGGAACCCTGCATTGAGTGCCTGGGTCCACAGCCACCGCCTCCCTCTTACCAGCTCCATTGGGGGGCCAGAGGGAGGCTCCTGGACACAGTGGGTCAGGTCCCTTCCTCCCAGCTGGTGGGGAATCGGTCACCCACCCCTGGACAAGTCCTTGGCTCCTCAATTTCAAAGGGAAAGGAGGTGGCAGGGTACAGTGAGGGGCAGCTACACCCCAGAGGGCGGGTTGGGTGCCGGTCCTTATCTTTACACCTCTCTGATTTTAAAAGTGGTTTATAACCAGGCTCATTAATTTTATAATCAGAAGTTTAAGAAAACGAAGTGAAGGACTAGGCCTTCGGGCAATCCAGGGCCCTTCCCCAGTCTGTCTCTTTGCTCCTCTGCCTCTGGCCTCCTTCCCTCCCTCAGACCCTTGGCCCCAGGAGCCCAAGGTCATGAGCTCAAGGTCACGAACCACAGTGCTCTCCCAGAAGCCCTGGAGGCAGCTGTGAAGGGCAGGGTGGGTGGGACTGTGGACCCTTCCCCTTACATGCCCCCCCCCCGGGAGGGGGCTTCCTAAGACTCAGTAGGTGGTTCTCCTCTAGGGCTTCAATGAATGTGAGGAGTGTGTGTGTCAGTAGGTGAGTGTGGGGAGTGTCTCTGAGTCCCCAAATGCAAGAGTATGAGCGTGAGTGTGAGTGAGCGTGAGCATGTCGGAGCTCTTGGAGAGCTTTCCTCTCCATCACCCACAGCGGAAGTGGGACACCCCTTTGTCTCCACCCCCAAGCCTCAGGGGGCATCCAGCCCAGAGGTCCCACCTGACCCAGGAGGCGCCTGACCCACTGACCCATTAGTCTCTACTCCTCTGCCCCCATCACCCACAGCACAGTGGCCTGAAGTCCCAGCCAGTGTTTGGGGGAGACCAATCTCTCCCAGAGGACATGGTCTGCACACAAGCCTGACACGGGTGGGGTAGTTTCCCATTGTCCCACTCAGCCCAGGGTCTGCAGCTTCTCAGTCACACCCCTTGGCCCAAACAGGGGTCCAGGCCATCATGAGGTCTGCATCGAGGGCCTGGGTATGCCCAAGGGACATGGATGGTAACACTCTCTCCCTTGACTTCCTTCACCTGTCCACCTATACCTCCACCTGAGGGGCCTGTCTTTGTCCACCCAGCTCCGTTGGGGACATGGATGCAGCAGCCCGATGAGCCCCCAACCCCATAGGTGGGGTAAGAGCCCCAGGGGCTGCTGTACATTCACCGAGACACATGGACACATACTTCCACACATAACAGGGGCTGAGCTGCCCTGCCTGAGGGCACCTGCCTGGAGGAGGGGTGGCGTGTGCTTGTGTCTCTCTGTCTGTTGGCAGCCTTGGGTCTTTGATCAGCTCTCCCCTCGGTGCTGTCTGTCTAGCCTGTTCCTGCATCCCCTCCCCAAGACTGCAGAGCTCCTGCCCTCCGGACACCCCCAGGAGCTCTGGGAGCAGAACTGAGCAGACGTCAGGTGCCCGTGGACCTTGGAAAACTGCCCCCTGATCTTTTGGGTAGACTGGGGGAGAAGCGGTGGTCCTGGGACTCAGTGCCTGGGGCAGGGGTGCTGCCGTCCCCGAGCCAGGAGCGGGGAGGGGAGGGGAGGGGAGGGACGCCTGTGTGCATTTTCCGGCCCTGACGCAAGCAGCCGCACTTCAGGAGATAAGTGCCCGAGGAGGGCGCCCGGCCAGTGCTGGCCCCGTCCCAGGTCCCAGCGAGCTGCCTCCAGGATCCGTGGGCCTCACCGCCCGCCCTCCTGCTCGCCCGCCTGTAGGGTGCAACTTAGCACTCTGCTCAGAGCAGGTCTTTGTGCCCCGATCTCGCAGGTGCGGGGGTGGCCAGGTCCTTGGCCGGCGCAGCCTGCAACCACATGTGACAGCCGCTGCCCGGTGTGCCCAGCCGCCAAGGTCTCTGCCTTGCATAAAAGGGGCAAGAGGCCGGCAGCTGCAGAGCTCCGTGATCAGCAGGCAGCTCTCCTCGGTGCTCCCAGGCCCCGCTGGCCTCGCCGGCTGCCCAGGACCTGAGATCGGAGGCTGGACCAGGTAAGGTAGAGGCTCTAGGCCTCCCTGCCTCCCTGCCTGGATCAGCTCACACCCACAGGACTCGCCAAGTTCCTGCAGCTCCTCCAGCCGGCCCCGCAGGACCCTCGCCAAGACGGCCACCCCGGTGCCCTGCAGCCGCCCACAGTCTCTCGTGGTTCCTTTTTCCTATGCATATACTTCTTTGAGGGTCTGGCCTAAAGAGGTGTAGGGCATGGGAAAATGGGGCGACGAGGTTCTCCTTCCGCTGCACCACATCCTGACCCGCCTCAACGTCCCTCAAATCAGAAGGCTGTGGGACCCTGGGGGCTTCCTTGCCTTCCTCCTCGGGGGTGGGTCAGATATTGCTGGGTGAGAAATTGAAAGGCTTGTTTTTGTACCAGCCCTAAAGGTGTGGGAAGGATGGTCCTGGAACCCCCATCCCTCCCCTCCCCTCCCCTCCCCTCCCCTCCCCATCCCTCCCCTCCCCTCCCCCCTGCCTGATCTTTGCCCAGGAGCTGAGAGCCCTTCCTAGACAAGCCTCACTGGGGGTGTGGGGCTGGGGCCACACGGGGTGACTGACTGGGTCTCCTGTGCAGGCGAGGGTGTGACACGGACGTCAACGGGTCCTACTTCTTACACCTTCATTATACTTTTGTAATAATGAGCAGAGTTGATGTTCTAACCAGAAATGTCAATAAAGCTAATTGCAAGGGAAGTTCAGTGTGGCGTTGTTTTGACAATAAGAGTTTAAAACAAAGTTGCGACTGCTGTGCGCTGGTTTCCTCTAGTCAGTGCTGGTTGGGGGAGGGGTCACACTGGTCAGAGCGGCCCTGTGGAGGAAGGAATCAAAAATACACAGGAAGGGGAAGAAAGGGCTCCCACGCAGGGCCCGGGTGGTTCCTGACCTTGATAACCAGGGTCACTGGCAGCGGGACACTTCCAGGAGGCCTGGTGGCAGAAGGTGGCGATGGGCGGGCCGGGAATGCCGGGGCCAGACCAGGAGAGCGCAGCACCCCCAGCTCTGCAGCCTGGGCCCGTGTCTTAGCTTTCTGGTTAGGAAAACGACAGGGGAACCCTGTGAATTGGGAGCTTAAACAATGGTCGGCCACGTCCAGCAAATGAAGCGATTAGCTCTTTTATCAGCCAAGGCCCTGCCCAGGCGGCCTCTCCTCTAATCTCACTGATAAGAATTGGCTCCTCCCTTGAAGGACCACAGGCTGGGGGGGCCAGCAGGGATGCTGGGCAGAGCAGCCCCCTCATTCCATCCTTCCGGGCTAGGGAGCTGGGCTGGGGGTGGGCTCTGCTGCTGAGCCCCATGAGGCTCTGGTGGGACGCTTGAAAAGAAGGGAAGCAGAGATCACTGTACCCCAATCCATCAGCTGCACTGATCCAGCTGCCCGTGTCCCCTGTGTGGGCTGTGGGCATGGCTGAGTCCAGGATGCCAAAGGCTCTGCCCTGCTCTCCACTTTTATCCTGACAGCGCTCCCCTGGGTCCCTGACTGGCCCGTGGGTCACATGCTGCACCCCAACCCAGGGGTAGGGGCTCTTCTGACAGCTTCTTGGGCAGCGAGAAAGGCACTGGAGTCCCAACCAGGAGGTCGGGCAGAGCAGCCCAGTGTCCTGGAGAGTACAATTAAAAAAATTAGTGTAAAAAAAAAAAAAAAAATTAAGTGTAGAAAGGGGTGTGCAGTGTCACCCCAAGTGTCCTAAGGGGCTGTATCTATTCAGGAAGCCCACCATGTCCACTTTCCTTGTGGGGTTTAGGGGGGCCTGGAGGAGTTCATACCCCCTGAGCAACTTTCCCTGCCCACCCCCAAGATCACAGCCTGGGCACCAAAAACTGGGGGGAGGGAGGTGCTCAGGCTGGAGACATGTGCCTGGCCCTGGAAGAAAAAGGGTTCACCTTTATTTTTTCCAACACCTTAGATTGAGTAGATTACCTTTCATCAGATGCTAACAGCCCAGCACAGAACAAGTCCACTCTGGCTTTTGATTCTGTTCACTGAGCCATCACAGACCTTTTAACAGCTTTCAGTGAAGGAGTGGCTTTAAAATGTCTTAAACTGTAAACCCTCCAGAATCTTAAGGTGGGTCCGGGTCCCCTCTGTGCATCAGCACAAGGCCCACACCAGGGCGTCAGTGTGACAGACAGAGACATGTGAACTATCTCTGCAGGTAGATGCCAGGCATGCTCTGCACGCACCCAGTGTGTGTGTGGGGGGATGGCTTGGTTTCTGACACGCCCCAGCTTCGGGCTACTGGGCTTCTTGCTTCCTCAAAAGGCATCGCCGGTCTCCGGCAGAACACACAGGCCCCAGGTTCCCCTGGACAAGGCTGGGGCCAGCATGTGTGCCTGGTTCCCAGGATCTGGGAGGCAGCACATCAGAGGCCGTCTGCTGCTAGAGGCCCACGTTGAGGCCAGCGAGGCTTGTTCCACATGGCAAGGGCCCCAGAAGTATCCAGGGGGCTGTGCTAGTGCCAAGGGCCCAAGCAGGGATGCCCAAGGGTGCAGCAGCTGTAGGTGGCTGCCCAGGGCAGAGGGTGGTGGGCAGAAAGCCAGGGGCGTGTAGACAGCTCCAGAGAAGGGGATGTTCAGCTGTGAGTCCTGCAGTTGGCGTTTGTGTTTCATTCGGCGATTTTGAAACCAGGTTTTTATCTGTGGGAAAAGCAAGATCAGAGCAGACGAACAGGCCACCTCCCTAGCCCTGCCTGGCTCGCTGAACCCAGGGGCCCCACCTGCACCTCCGAAAGCCCCATCTTCTGGGCGAGCCTCCGGCGCTCCAGGGGGCCCAGGTATCTGTGGTGCTGGAACGAGCTCTCCAAGGTGCTGACCTGCTCCCCGGTGAAGGCGGTGCGGGCGCGGGGAGGCCGAGTGCTGTCCGCCTCCTTGCTGGACCCTGGGGAAGGATGGAAGGGCACGCAATCCATTTGGCTCCAAGGGACACTGGCCCACAAGAGACACACTCCCCTTGCTCAAGAGGTGCCACAAGCTCCGTGGCTGAAGATGACAGACACGGTGATAAATATGACTGGCGCTTGAAGAAGGGCAGACTGCCTTCTCCAGCCTCACTTTTTATAACAGACCTCCAGTGTTCTGCTGTCCTACTCAGTGTTGGTGACAGCTCCTCTGCCCAGTCAAGTGTGCAACAGGGCCTGGAGGCTGTGGCTCAGGACAGCACGGGGACTCAGAAACCGAAGAAAGATGACTACTGATGGAGCAGTAGTGACACAGACCCACCACCTGACCTGACCCATCACCCCAGGGCACTTGGTTCCTTCCAGAAGAATGACTTCCACCCACCCACCTCCTTCCAGAAAGCAGTTTATTTTGCTTGCAGACAAGGAACTCCTGTTCACCAGGTGAGAGAGGCAGGTGGGGGTAGGGCGGGGGGAGTCCACTCTATGCAAGGCCTATGAGGGGCTGAGGGGAAAGCGGCCTTCATCACCACAAACCAGGCTGCGAGCACCGTGTGTCTGGAAGCCTGTCTTCTAATTTCTAAGTTAGGAGGTGGGGATGGCACTCAGCACCCCACCACGAGGTAAGGTCAGCCAGTGTGGTGGAAATCCTTTACACGGTCTTTATAGAGCACAATTTGCCAGTCATTTGTTTTGGGAGAAGCAGATTTTACAACATTAGTTTTCTTTTAAACTAATTAATCAATAAAATTAATTTTATTGATTTCAGAGAGAGGGAGGGAGAAGGAGAGAGAGATAGAAGCATCAATGATGAGAGTCACTGATCAGCTGCTTCCTGCACGCCCCCTACTGGGGACCCAGCCCGAAACCCTGGCGTGTGCCCTGACAGGGATTAGAACTGTGACCTCCTGGTTTATAGGTCAACGTTCACCCACTGAGCCACACCAGCCAGGCTCAAAATTAGTTTTAACACTTTCCTGGAGCATCCACCAGAGGAGCACACACTCACTCTGGAGGGGGCTCTGGGGAGTGGAGGGGGTGATTAGCCAGCATGAAGGATTCTGATGCAGGGTGACTGGCAGTTTTTTGTTTTTGGGGGATGGGGGCTCCTGGTTGCTGAGAATTTAAAAATTCACCTGATCAAAGTATAAAATTACTCCATAAAGATTATTTAAACTTTTTAAAAATAAAAACGTACAGGTAATATCAACCCTCACTTTCAACCATATAAGACTTTAAACCTAAAAGTCACATCGAGTGAAAGACAAACTTAGAAAATGTAGTCAGCAAATGACAGAGGGTTAGATAAGCCTCAGGAGTCACCTAGACCTTCCAGAGCAGAATGGGTTGAAGGCAGCGAATTCACATGTACAATTTACATGTACTGAAAAGTAGAGGCTGTGTCTTCAGGAATCGGGGTCGTGGTTGCCCCCAACCAAACCTGCAGGATTCTAGGTAAACTGTGACAGTCTAGGTGCCAAACTGGGCACTCGGCTTTGGGGCGGTGCAGGGGGACGACCACCCTCTGACCTGGGCAGGTTTCACAAGCTTTAAGAGGTACTTATCCGAGACCCTGTGACTCTCGTAGAAATGGGCCCAGGACTCTTACGACTAGAAAACCATGTGCACAAAAGTGCTAACGTCGGTGTGATGGTTCAGTGAGAACCCGGACGAGGGTGGGGGCTCCTGGACACAGTCCATGGGCAGCCAGGCCTGGGCAAGAGGGCAAGGGCCAGCCCCTCCAGGAGAAGGGTGCAGAAGAGGAGACTCAAGGGGCCAGAGGAGGGACCTGCCCTTCCCAGGGCGGCTTTTGCGTTCACTTTCCAGAGGGATCAGGCAGAAACCCAGACCCCTGCCCTCGTAAGAATGCCCCTCCTCCCACCGCAGCACACAGGATGCTTCAGGGTGTGTTTGGCTTCTCTCCTCCCGAACCCTCCCCAGCTCTCAGCCCAGTCTGGGAAGAAAGGATCCCTCTCCCCACCCTTAGACCTACCAGTCGTGGATGTCCCTGGAGCAGACACAGCTGAGGACTTCACTTCCTCCATGCCCACGGTTTGAGGGGGTTCCCCATTGTTGGGCACCCTGGCCGGGACAGAGAGGCTCCCCCAGGAGACCTCAGTTGGTCTGGAGGTGTGCAAGGGCCCTGCGTGGCTGCTCTGAGAGAGCCAGTCCACAGAGCCAAAGCTGGAGGTCGGCTTTTGGCTATGGGGCATGTCGGAGGCATGCCTGGACGGCGGGGGCAGCTCAGGATCCGCCTCGGGATAGAAGGTGGGGGCCGGGCTCGGGGTCCTCTGCAGGACAGACGTGGAGCCAGACTCTGGGTCTTCCACAGGACAGACGGTGGGGGCTGGCGCCGTTTTGGCAGGGTCTGCCTCAGGTTTAGCAGGGCTGGGCTGCATTTATAACTCAGGAGGAAGAGGGGGTGGGAATCGGATTTGCATGGATGGCTCAAATCCCCCCTAGATAAGTAGCATCTAATTGCCTTCAATTCAGAGGCACAAAGGAGGCCATTCACACCTCCCCTGGCTCCAAGATGTCTGGGGGAGGGGTGGGGCTGTGTGGCTGGGGACTAGTCACATCCTTTCATCTCCCACCCCCACCCAGCTGGCCTAGGCTGCAGGAAGGTGAGGATGGCAGCTTCCAATGTCAGCATCCATGCTGAGGGCTTGTCATGTGGGGTCCCGGGTCCACCTTCTCTCCCCTGGTTCATTCTCCAGCCAGCCCTGTGGGTCTGTAGTGCTGGAGGTGACAGGTGTACAACTGACAGAGGTTGCTTCAAGTTGAGGGAGTCAGCATCCTGCTGCTATGACAGGGTGGGCCTGGCCAGTGAGAATGAGCGCGTGTCGCATCCAGGCTGTCTGGCTGGGGGGGAATGTAAGGCCAGCCAGACACGGCAGGGAGGGGCTGTCCAGAGGCCCTTCTGTCTCACTATTACCAGCCCCCACCCAGCCTCTAGGCTGGGGCTCTTTATGGAGCCCTAGGAGTTGCCTGTGGATTCCCGTGACACAAAGGAGGAGGGGTCTGCTGGCTCGGGAGTGGGCATCTCCCTCTGCTCCCAGGAGGAACCAAGCAGGAAGGACAACAGAGCCATCACCCTCTGAAGGTCGTGATTCAGCTGCTGCCTCTTTTGCGGCTGGAGGGGAGGGTATGCAGCACGAGTTTCAGGGGGTTACCCTAGGGACAGTCACTCTGTTCCCAATGCTGCTTCACTCCTGACCTGACCAGGTCTGCTTCCAGGGTGCTGGTGCTCTCCGGGAGGCCTTGGGTGCAGCCAGGTGGGCCCAGCGTGGGTGTTGCCCCTCTGACCACAGGCCCCACCCTAAGACCACACATCACCTAGGCCTTTCCTACCTTGGCCTTACTGCATCTGTTTCCTGGATGCCACTGGGCAGACTCATGAGTGTTGGGTCCAAGACCGAAACCTACTGCTCAGCCCTGAGTGCCCCTCGAGAATGGGCTCGGGGGTCGGGTGCAGGCACTGGTCCAGCCCCCAAGCCAATGTCAGGGCTTCAGTGCCGACTGTCAGGTTAGCAGCCTGAGCTCCTGGGGTGCCGGCGCCAGTCTGGGCCAGGCACCGACGGTGGTCCTGGGCCCCTACCCCCACCTTTGGAATCAAAGGGCTTGTGGTCCTTGCCCTGGGATTAACACCCGAGCCCCGCCTCCCCAGCCTCTCCGGCCTCTGGGGACCAGGGACGTGGGAGCCAGACCCTCATGAGCACAGCAGGAACCGGCCAGCGCTGACCCAGGTCTTCCTCGGACCCCTGCACCGACTGTGTCCGGTCACCAGACCCTGCGGGGTGAGCCTGAGGACCTGAATCACTCGCCTGTGTCCCAAGGGGCGTGGGGGACAAAGGCTGAGCCGGCAGGGGCCTGCGAAGATCCTCTGGGACCGACGGGGTGGGGGTGCCTCACAAACTCGGGGAAGGGAAGTCATCCCCCGCCCCATGACTGCGCCACAGGCACAGACGGGCTTCGGGATAAGAGCAACACCTGCTGAGAATCACCGCACTGTGTGCCCAAAGCTCTAATTTATGACACGTCAGCCATTTACATGCCCCGCAGCTTTCCAAAGTCACTCTTAGCACCTCCTCACTCCTGATCTTTCACTGGCAGTCCTTTGGCCTCCTGACCGCATACCCACACCTTCCCCAGCACCCCCACCTCTGCAGGCCGACTTCCTCCCTAATTGGGACCCCCTAATACCCCTCCCCCACCCCTTCCCCACCTTCCCCTTCCCGGTTCCCTTGCCTACACCCCCCCATCCAAACCCCCCTCCGTAGACCAAAGGTGACCCCGCCTCAGCAGGTCAGAGAGCCCCGCCTTCCTGGCCCCTCATTGGGCTGGTTCTGTCCCTTCCCAGCGGCCCCTCCATCGTTCCCTTCAGCACTGCCTTGGGCTCCTGCTCGTGCACAGTCCCCCACACCTGGCTGGCTTCTGTCCAGTGGGGTCCCTCCCTCTAACCTCAGCTACTAGAGCCAGTGACAGCTGTGCCACCACTGCCTGGTTGCAGCTTCCTCACTTGGCTTTGGTGGAGCATTAGGGGACGTCCGGACCTCCACCCCCACCTCCCGGTTCTAGGACCCGCAACACGCTGGGGTGGCTGCCCCTCCTTGGAGACCCAGCAATTGTGGGCCACTGGTCCCAATCCCCTGCTTGCAGGATTTCAAGTTGCCTCCCACTTGTCTTGGGAGAGGGTGACTGGGCCCAAGGACAGGTAACACTAAACTACAATAGAATTTTACGTAAAGACTGAATGTGGAATCTGAGGCATATGTGGGGATTTAAATTAATTTAGATTAAAACAGCCATGCACCAGACAACTCAGACAACAGGAGGAGCAGTGCCGCCTCTGGATAAATAAGGTGAGGACAGTGGCCCCTGGGAGATTCTTGTGACAAACATGACAATTAGTGCAGACGGCAACAGCCATGGGAAGAGATGTGTAGTGACAGGGAAACGGGACAGCCCACACACAGATGTGTGAGTACCAGACTGAGTCATATCACAGTCAGGAACATACAGAAAGAGGGAGAATCCACATAGCTCTGACAGCCTTGGTGGCCCTGACTCTGGGAAGGCAGAGCTGCCACACAGGAGGCTGTGGAAAGTGAAGCCGGGAGCTCAGGCATGGGACACAGGACCTTTGACTCTTTGCAAAGGCTGGAGCTCGCTGCCCACCCAGAAGCAAAGTGGCCCGAGAATATGCTGGTGCCACAGCCCTGCAGGATAGGTTAAAGGGTGACAAGGATCCAGGTGAGGGCCTGACTCAGTCCTGAACACAGTGGGGTGGCACTAAGAGAACGTGGGGTACAGGGAAAAAAGCAAAGCCAGTCCCACGTCCCTGAAGCTGTGCCCTCCCATGGTCACTGCTGGTCATCTGAGCTGGTGAGGGACACAGCCAACGTGTATACTTTCGGGGCCTCAGCACACCCCAGATGAGTAGGGACGCAGGCGAGCTCACGAGGGAATTGACAGCATCTGGTAGAAACTCGCTAGATGGGCCCACCAAGCAGCGGGATGGGGGCGTCATCAGTTGTGGTGCCGTAAGGGTCACCAAAGGGTGTCGACTTCACCCACTAAAACGGCCACCGTCAAAAAGACAGAAAACACAGTTGGCGAGGACATGGAGAGATCGGAACCCTGTGCACTGCTGGGGGGAATGTAAAACGGTGCAGTTGCTGTCGAAGATAGCATGGGGTTTTCCTCAGAACATTCGACATACAGCTACCACCCAGTTCAGCAATTCGTGTCTGCCTACTTATCCAGAACTGGAAGCTGGGTCTTCAACAGATGGTTGTGCACCCATGTTCACAGAAGCGTGGTTCACAGCTGCCAAGAGGTAGAAGAAACCCAAGTGTCCGTACACACACTGGAGTATTATTCAGCCTTAGGAAGGAAGGAAATTCTGACGCCGCAGCACAGATGGACCTGGAGGACATTATGCTCAGTGCAATAAACCAAGTCACAAAAGGACAAGTACTGTGTGATTCCACTTACACGAGGTCCCTAGAGGAGTCATGTTCACAGAAACAGTAGAATGATGGTTCCCAGGGGCTGGGGAGTTAGTGTCTAATGGGGACATAGTTTCAGTTTGGGAATATGAATTCTGGGGATGGATGGTGATGACAATTGCACGACAGTGTGAATGTCCTTACTGCCACTGAACTGCACACTTGAAAATGGGTAATGTGAACTGTACGTGTATTTCCCGCAACGAAAGAAAAAGGTGAGAACCTGACCAAGAAGCCCCTTAGTGAGGTGAAAGGGGGACTAATCTGAAGAGTGGCCCTGGGAGGCCTGCTGGAGACACTGCCCAGCACTCGTGGTCAGGCATAGGGAGAGACGTGCCAAGGGCTGGGGACACACTGATCCCACTGGGGTGTGTCTACCTCACACGCCCAGAGCCAAACCCAGGACACCCAATGTGAGACACAGAGCAAAATGGGGACATGCCTCCCCTCACAGACCCACAAGAGCCCTGAGTGAAGGGAATCACAGGCCGGGCTAGTAAGAGATTTGGGCAACTCCAGGGCAAAGGTGTTAGAGAAACTAGCCAAGAGCTGGAGTGGGCCAAGGGAACCATGAACAGCCAAAATCTCTCCCCTCCAGGTTGGAGGAACTTACTGCTGTCCAGGCAGGAGTGTGCAGATTACTCCAGCGTAATCTACTTCTGCAGATTAAACCTGCAGACCTGGCCCCAGTCAACATGAAAGAAAGAGGTTTTCCTGGTGGCCTCACAATCTCAAACTCAGACTTAGGTTGATTTTTTTTTGGCCTCAAAACAGCTCTTCTCCAGGGCAGAGGGTACCTAGCAACTAGAGTGATGAACATACCAAACGACAAGTCCCCACCCCTGGGGGTGGGCAGGTTTGCTGGGATTCTGCACCCAGGAGGGTGTTGGGAGTATATTTGCAAGCCAGACTCCTCACACAACGGGCTTCCAGCAGCTTGGAGATCCTGGAGCTGAGGCAGGGAAGTCTTAAACAAGTGACCCTTGGAGTTAGTCCTATGGGTTTGGTCTCTCAGAGCCCTCAGGGCCTGCCATCAACA
The DNA here is from genome assembly GCF_054644295.1 of Miniopterus natalensis. Classification (NCBI taxonomy): domain Eukaryota; kingdom Metazoa; phylum Chordata; class Mammalia; order Chiroptera; family Miniopteridae; genus Miniopterus; species Miniopterus natalensis. The sequence goes on from NC_142094.1 coordinate 54,068,135, forward strand.
CAGCTCAGCTTCGTTCACCAGGGGACCCTGCTGACTGAGGGTGCAACTGTGGCCTCTTCTGCAGCGGCCCCTGAATAGGGCTGGGGGAGGGGCTGCAACCCCACAGTCAGAACCAGCTGCAGAGCCAGCAGGAGCCCCTATCCTGCATTTAGCTTTCTGACCCCAGGCAATTCGCTGAAGTCTCTGTGAATGAGCCCCTAGATGGTGAAATGCTCCCCACCCCACATTCTGCTCCAGCGGTATTGTTATGCTGGTGAGGCGCCTCAGGCTACTTCCTATCTTCGCCTGGGCAGGGGGCACCTCTGGCTCCACCCAGTCTCCTCTCAGCCAGACTCACTGGTCGAGAGCAGGGTCCTCAATTACTGTTTGGGAAAACATTCCCAACAATTTTGATAAGAATCCTCTCAAAATTGCAAGGAGCCTGGCCTCAGTCAATGTCAAGTCTCAGACCCCTCAACCCCTCCCACCCGGCCCCACCCAGGCCAGTCACCTTCCCTGGGGACAGAACCAGCCCCTTCCTTAGGTGTGCACAGGTCTCTGGCCTGTGTTCCAGGCGCCTTTAAGGAGTCCCTTTTCCCAGACGGAACTCAGCCCATTGACCCAGGGCTGACAAAGGTGGGAGTCTGGGAACACCCCATCTACAAAGGTCTGGATGCCTGTGGTGCGGCCAGAGACTGCTGACACCTTCCACCCTCCCCCACAGGCTCAGGCAGAGCTCCTGCCATTCCCCATGCCCTCGGATTCTCTGGGCCCGGCCCAGCGTACCCCATATTCTACTCAGCAAGGGAGGATGGAGGTAGTGCTTGCCCTCAGGCTGGTTTGTGTTGGTGCCAAGACCCCGTGAGCAGTCTGGAGAGACCTGGAGGACCCCAACCTCAGATTCCGCAGCCCCCCCCCCCCCCCCCAGACTGGCCTAGGTAAGGCCCCGGCTAGCAATCCCACCGACTGGGGCCAGTCAACCCCGCCCTGGCAGAGGCCCCTCGGGTCCCCCTGTCCCTCCCTAGGACCCCAAGGCCGTTTTAACCTCGCCCTACCGGCAGGGGACCAGTTCCTACCTGAGGCGGGACCTGCACACATTCACGTGGTTAATTTGGGAAAAGCAACTTTTTTATTTAACGTACCTAGAGGTGTGGGGGGAAGGGCAACAGGACGGGGTCAGGGCCGAGGCGCTACAGAAAGGGCGGGCGCGGGCCAGGCCTCAGGGGCGCGGGTCCCCCAGGACGCCCCGCTCGGCGGCGGCGCTGCCCAGGATGAAGCCCACCGCCAGCGACACGGTCTGGTCGAAAGAGCCGCGCAGCTGCTCCACGTGCTGGTTCAGGGTCAGCAGCTGGTCGCGCAGGGGGCCCAGGATGGCCACGATGTCGCCCAAATGCCCCAGGGTCTGCAGGAGGGCGGCGTTCAGCGACGGGGGCGCTGCCTGTGGGGGCGCGTGGTTCTCGGGGCGGCTGGGCGGCGAGTCGGGCTCTTCCCAGGCGGGGTCGAGGGGCGGCGGGGAGCTGGGGGCCTGGAGGGGCGCGTGGTCCTCGGGGCGGCCGGGGGCGGGGGTTAAGGAAGGGAGCGCCGTCGGGGAGCCGGAATCGCAGGGGGCCTCCGAAGACTTGGGCGGGGACGAGCTGAATCTGAGCGTCCAGGCGGGGTCCACGTCGGGGTCGCGGGTGGCAGGCAGCAACGGGGCGTCTGCAACCCGGGGCGAGTGTAGGATTGGGCACTAGGGCTGCCGCCGCTCCCCCACCTCCAGTACCCTCTCCACCCACCCAGTTCCCCCCACCCAGTAACCCTCCCCTCCCCCACCCCACTTACCGGGCTCAGCGGGCGTACTGGGGACAGGGCGGCGACCGCGCGGGGGGCGCCCGGGTCCGGGAGAGCGGCGGCGGCCACGCTTACTCCCGGTATCGCCAAGCAGCCCCATGAGCTCGCGGATCTGCGCGTCGAAGGGCCCGGGCGGCTGGTCGTGCGCGTCGCGGAGCTTGTCCTTGAGGAACTTGTAGCGCCGGCGGCACTGCGCGGGCGTGCGCCGCACCTGCTGGCGGGCCAGCTCCGCCGACACGCGCCGGTAGGTGGGCAGCGCTCGGCGGCGGTCCAGCAGCAGCGCGCGCCACACGGCCGGTTGCAGCAGCGTGCCCAGCAACAGCTCCGTCTCGTGCGCGCTCCACGGCGTGCGCTGCGCTGAGCCCGGGGACACTGGCGACCCGGGGAGGTCGTGCGCCACCGGCGCGCCTGGCGAGGTGGGCCGTCCGGGCGGAGTTCCTGGGGAGTCCCCGGCCGCCCCGAGCTCGAGGTCTGGGCTGTCCGGTGCGGGCAGCGTGGTCGGGGGAGGCCGCCGGGGTCGGAGGAGCATCTTGGGGCCGGGTGGGGAGGGGAAGCGCGCCGGGGTCCGGGCCGCAGCCCGCCAGGCTGCCCGCACGCTTTCTGAGAACTCTGTGCTCTTCCGCCCTCCGTCCGAGTCCGAGCCCAGCCGGGTCTACGCGGCCCTCCCTCCGCCCCGCCCCTCCCCGCCCCCTCCCCGCCAAGTTCAACTCCGTCTGTTTTTGCGCCTAGATTTTTCCAAAAGCCTTCCGGGCCCCTACGCCGCCAGCGCCGAGAGCAAAGCTCCGCCCCGGCCCGACGGGGAGGAACTTGCCAAACAATTGGTAGTGCTTTTCAAACTGTTGGATTGAGTTGCAAACTAACACCGCGACGTGCGTTAGGCACAAAGTTTCAACTCGTGTTTACGCATGTGCCGTGCCCGCTCACCGCCGCGCGGAGCCGCTCTGGAAAGTCCTGGCCGGAAGGCCGCCTCGATGCCCCTCCTTTTTGCCTTTGGTGCGCCGCAGGGTGGTGTTTACAGATAGGTCTTGTGCGCTGGTTCTGCTCCCACCTTCTGGTGTGGTTTTAGTATGGGCACAGGAGACACAGGAGGCAGCGTTCATCACTGCGTTCAGGTGGCTTAGGGCTGGATCTAATAGAGCTATACGACCAGCGGTCAGAATTAGTATAATAATTCACACATACACTGCAGAAAAAGAAACTTTTGGCCAACATTATAGTCAATGTAAAGTTTTGAGCATTACTGTCTGAGATTAGGAATAAAACAACAATGCCCAACACCACCTCTTCTGTTCAACATTATTCTAAAAGTTCTAGCCAGAGCAATAAGACAAGAAAAATGAATAAGATGGATAGAGATTGTAAAGGAAGGAGTAAAACCATCTTTATTTGCAGATTGTATGATTGTATACACGGAAAGTACAAAATAATCTACAAGCACATTATTAGAATTAATAACTGAATTTAGCAAGGTCATTGAATGAATAAACAAATCAATTTTATTTCTGTATAGTAACTGCAATAGTTTTTTTAAAAAATGTTATTGGCCCTGCCAGGCGTGGCTCAGTGATTGAACTTTGACCTAGGATCCAGGAGCTCTCGGTTTGATTCCCGGTCAGGGCACATGCCTGGGGGTGTGCAGGAGGCAGCCAATTGATGACTCATCATTGGTGTTTCTGTCTCTCCCTCTCCCTCTCCCATTGTCTCTCTGAAATCAATCAAGATATAAAAAAAATGTTACTGATTTCAGAGCGAGATGGGAGAGGGAGAGAGAGATAGAAATATCAATGATGAGAGAGAATCATTGATCGGCTGCCTCCTGCACACTCATACCGGGATCGAGCCTACAATGTGGGCATGTACCCTGACTGGGAATCCAACCATGATCTCCTGGTTCATGAGTCGACTCTCAACCACTGAGCCATGCAGACAGGACTACAATAGTTTTTACAACATTTTAGTGTGGGAAAATTTTAGATTTGCAGCCAGGTTGCAAACAGCACAGAGTTCCTGTGCTTTTCTCCCGTGAACATTGCAGATGACCATGGTAGCTTTGTCAGAGCTGAGAAATTAACGATCAGTATAGCCCTATTGACTAAATCACAGGCTTTATTTGGGTCGCACCAGGTTTTCCATCAATGTCCTTTTCTGTCCCAAGGTGTCCTTAGTCTCTTCTAACACTTTATGCCCTAAACTCTGTGAGCTCTTGGCCTTCCACCCCTATCTTTGTGGTGTCCACCAATCCCAAACTCTTCCGTGAGTACCCTGCCTAGTCTGGCACTGGTGAGGTTGTGCCCTGGGAGCGTTCCACCACTGTCCTTCCCGCACGAAGGTGCAGTGAGGTTTGGGTGCCCGTGTGCGCATGGGCTTCCCAGGTGGGAGTGGCTGGGGCTGGGCAGTTTGTGGCAGAGCAGCTTTGGGTGGTGGCACTGGGAGGCCTTAAGGACTCAGTTATTTTGGGTGGTTTGTAGTCTTGTCCAGAGGCAGGTATTTACTGCAGAATGAGTTTGCTCTTCATAGACCTTCATGCTGTAGGGGGCCTGCATGAGAAAGGAGTTGGCTGACCTGCCTTTCTCTGTGCCATCCTAGGACTTGGCTGTGGCCCAAGCACCCCTTGACCCTTACCCCTTCATGAGCACCCTGATTGTCTCCATCTGTCCATGAAGGAGACCTCATCCTGACCTACAGAGCAAGTGTCACTTTAGGGACAAACAAAATGAGCCACAGGGAAGCTGTCTTGGTAGAAATGATTTTATTTAGAAACCTGTGCTACATGACATGGGGGCGCCATGCAAACGTCGTGCTTAAGCCAAAAGCCCGTCAGTTCCCCTGAATAAATTGTTACAATTGGAATGTTTATTTGTGCTGGACACTAATTTTGCTTCAGGCTTTGTGACACTATCTTGTTAAATTCAAAACCTGAAAATGTAAGAGTTGATTGGCAGAACATAATCCTCATATAAAAGCCTAAAAAAAAAATACAAATAAAGCCACATTTGCATGGCCACAGATGCCGAGTCCCCTGTATTCCATTTAAGCAGGACCTGGGTGTCTGAAATGAATTTATGTGGGAAAACACATCTTGATATTGAAAGAGCAGCGTTTTATCACTAGTAATAGTTTTCCTAGAAATATAGCTGGTTGCTCTCAAGAATTACTAATTCTAAAACTCAGAAGAGCTATAGTGGGTCTTGCAGTGACTTGTAATGGAAAAACGTGGGTGCCTGGGATGGTGCCAGGGGGTATGGCCTCCTGTGGTGGGGAAGAGTCCCTGTGTGGGGTGTGATAGCAGGCCCCCTCAGAGGGCACCCCCCACTCACAGAGCTGTGCTCAGCACCAGCCACCTGGAAACAGCCTTGAAGAGCTTGGCACCATTGAGGCAGCAAACTTCATTTCCTTGCTGGTTCTGACAAATTGCTGGTGACAGCAAGCTGTGGGAGCCCAGGTGTGTGTGTGTGTGTGTGGCATGCACGGCTGCTGAAGGCAGGTGGGCAGCGGCCACAGCCCAGGGGTCCCCAGGCCACAAGACAGGCTTGTGACCTCTCAGGGCCCCTGAGGCTGCCTCTGCTTTGGAGCTGTTGTGTCCTACGTGCTTTGCTAAGCAGAGACTTCGCCAGGGCGTTACCTGTCCCACCAGGAGCTGTTCTAAGTGGTGGGGGTAGCAGGCATGTGGGGCCACAGGGTACTTGGGGAGGCTGCCAGTGTGGAGCTGCTAGGCGCTTGCCAGCAACAGGAGGCCGGTTGGGATGGGTGGCAGGAAGGGCTGTAGGGCCTGGGACCCTCACTCGGCTGGGACAGGGTGAGCCAGAAATTGGTGTGGGGAAGGTCTGGGGGGGTGGGGGTGTGAACCAGGTTGGGGTTGGGGCCAGTGGGAAGCGTTAGGGGCCCCAATGGAAGGGTTCAGAACCCCTTGGAACCTGTGATTGGTGTGGGAGTCAGAGGTCAATCTTGGTCTTTGCTGCTGGGCACATGGAGGCCAGACCCATGAAGTGGGCAACTGAGTTAAAATCTGAGCCTGGGTGGGTGGGGGTGGGGTTTGGGGGGTGGGGTGGATCACTGGAGAAGTGGTGAGAGCCGTTTCTCTCTGATCCTGGGGTCCTGACTTACTCTATTTTCATTAAAAAGATTTTTTAAATTTTCTAACAGAAACACCCTGACCTGCACTGGTGCTCATTCCCTCCTGGTTGTGGTCTGAGCCTCATGCTCCCCCATCCTGGCACCCAGAGGCCCAGGCTGGGCCCGTGTTGGGGGTCCCTAGTCTAAGGCGGCGGGTGCTGCACCCGCAGGGCCGTTTGGCCTGGAGCAGTGAGCAGGTGGGCTCCTTTCTCCCCAGCTCTGTCCTTGGTGTGGAATCTCACATCCAGACCCACCGTCCTCCGTCACTGGAACGTGGCTTTCATTTTCCGTAACTTGTCCTGAATCTTCCGAGAATGCTTTTCGCTGACCATCTGGTGGAAGCTGGCCCTGCTGTCTGCAGCTAAGATGGACACGTCAGCCCCACTGAACCGTGCGATTCTTTGCTTGAGGCAGGATTGCAGCTTGGGGTCGGGAGCGAAGGTGTAGGGGTTCTCCTGGAACGCGTGCACCTGGCTCGCCACCTTGGCTATGTTTCTGTGTTGGGGAAAGAAATTAGTCACTAGTCTGCATGGGTCACTGGGCAGCTTTCTGCAGCTCCTGAATTCCCGACGTGCCCACAATGGTTGGACCAAAGCTCTTCAAAGTACAAACTCTGAGCTGTCTGTATTGACAAAGCCAGACCTCATTTCATTACTCAGGCCTGTTATCTGTCCATCCGTCCATCCGTCCATCCGTCCATCCATCCGTCCGTCCGTCCGTCCGTCCGTCCGTCCATCCACTTTCCATTTCACAAATATTTACTGAGGATGTGGGGATGGACTGTGTCTTGACCAGCCCCCACTTGCCTGTGTGGAGGGTGAGAGGAGAGGCAGGGAGAGAACAGGGTGTGGTGGAGGTTGTGGGAGTGAGGATGCCCCTGGAACTGGGCTGGCCCAGGGTGGCATCAGACATGGGCATGAAACTCTGAGGACAGGTAGGGCTGGAGGTGGAGCTTCTGAGGGCCCCTACCGAGGCAGAAAGGAGCAATGTCCTCTTGGGCTGGGGTCATGGTGGTGGTTTTTACAGCCAGGCCTCCAGTCTGCTTTTCCCAGGTGAGTCCCCAGTTGTGCTGGGCAGTGAGCAGTGGGACTGCAGGAGCAGGCTGAGGGACTGACCATGAGTCCTACATGGACAGTTCTAGGGAGAGGTGCCCAAAGGGGACAGTGGAGGCAGGGAGAGAGGGAAGATGTGACACCTGCGGGTCAGGGAGGGCAGTCACATGCCAACTGAGGTGAGCCTCAAGGTAGGCCTAGATCTCCCAACCGGAAGGTCGGAGTGACCTTGGCGCAATGTTTTGAGACCACTTAGTTTGTAGAGCAGGAGGTGGCAGCAGGTAAGGGGTAGGGGGTTGGGAGGCCCTGGGCTGGGATGAGAATTGAGTGAGGATCAGGGGGCCCAGGCCTCAGAGGAGCAAGGGGGACGGGGGAGGCTCTCACCTGAGCTTGCTGTACCTGTGAGCCCCTTTCCTGAGTTTCTCCACTTGTGGGCCCCCTTCACCTGAGCTTGCTGCACCCATGGGCCCCTCACCTGAGCTTGCTCCACCTGTGGGCCCCATTGGTCATGGTGAAGCCCCCGGTCTCCAGCTGTTGGATGTGCATGGCCAGGAGGCGGGCTGAGGGCAGGGTGGGCTGGGCCCGGAAGCGTCGCCCTTCCATCAGACACAGGCTGTCACTCTTCAGGAACACCTGATGGCCCAGCCGGGGGTGTGGATAAGGGAGACAGGCGAGAGGTCAGCCCTGGGTGCTCAGCCAGGGGCTGGCTCAGCCCAGTCCACCCCGGATGGTGCCTGTATTCCCGCAGCGTGGTGCTACAGCCTTGGGACTTACACCCTGCCCACATGCACTTCAGATTAGACCGGGGATTGAAAGTCCAGATGTCTTAAGCTTGGATACCACAAAGGGAACACTGGCCCCCTCAGAAAGCTGGACACTTCCCACTACTGAAATGGCAAATTCCTTCCTTAACTCAGTCTCCCATGGGCTCCAGGAAAGAGCCTGGTGACCCAACTCCCCAAATGAGACCAAGATGGGGCTGGCCAGCTGCAGGGGCCCCCGTGTCTGGTGTCAGCCGAGGACACACACAGCCCTCTCATCCACGGGGAGCTGTGTCCGGGCTGGGGCCTGCTTCTGCCGCCTTATTTGGGGGAAATGCCCCATTGCCCCAAATGCTGTTTCCTCATTTATGATCTTGTGAGGCCGCCTCTGCACTTTGCCAGGTGGCAAGGAGGCTGGCCAGCCAGCCAAGCTCTGGTCCTCTGGGCACCGGTATCCTGTGCCACTGGCCTAGCAGGTGGGCTTCTGGAGCCCCTGAGCTCCCAGCTGTCCAGGTAAGTGGCAGAGGCCCCGTGGGGAGGTGGGCAAAGCTGGGCTGCTCCATGCGTGACTCTGAGGGAGCTGTTTGCTCTGGGGCCCTGGTGCTGGCTCTGACAGGTGCCACCCCCAAGCTGTGCAGATCGCATCATTAAGGAGGAGCCCCAGGTGAAAACAGCTGCAGGAAGCTCACGCAAAGCAGGAGTACCTCCACGGCTTTCAGCTCCTCCATGACCTCTGCTATCTTTGCAGGTAAAAGTCTCCAGGCCTAGAATGAGAGCACAAGTGAGACCCTGCAGTGGGCTGGCGCCCATAGCCCCCAGGACACACGGCCCAGGCCAGCAGCCCTTGTGGACTCACCGGGGACTGCCTCACGGCAAGGTGCTCCAGGCCACCCAGGATCTGCATGGCGGTTGCAAAGTTCCTCTGTTCGTAGCATGATTTTGCAATCAGCAAAAATTTGGAAAGCAGATTTACCTGCAACTGACATGGGAAACGGTGCATTCAGCGTCTTCCGGTTATAACAGACACATAGCAAAGCTACGCTTGATGCTATGATATTTGTAACATCGTAAATTAGGACAAACCAGGTGAGCCCAGGCTCCCTGTTCCCATGTTCTGGCAGAAGTGAGGGTGGATCAGTCTGTCAACTAATAAACTCCTAAGCTCGAAAATTCTCCCCAAATGGGAAAGAAGTAAAAAACTACATTTATTAATGGGACTTGGGTTTGCCCTGCCAGGTTCAGGGTGGGGGACACAAAGGAGTATCGGGAAAGGAAAACAAATTACAGAGGCTGTTAATGCCAGAAGTGGATGTTACCTTGGGGAGGCAGTGGCCTTGGTGGTCTCTGGGGCAGCTCCTGGGGCTTTGACCCAGTGACTTTTCCCCTTGGCCTGCCCAGTGCCCTGCCTGAAGCAGGTGGGTTAATTCAGGCTGAGATACTCTTGGTCTAGCCCAAGCCTCAGGGGTTAGAAGAGGCTGGGCCTGGCCCCCTGGAAAGTGGGAGGCTGACCTTGACCAGACCACAGACCTGAGTTTTATTTATTCTACCAACTGGCTTAGGACATACAAGGTGCTGTCTGCAAGGATGTGACAGCGACCAAGTCAATCCCCACCCTTGAAGAGTTCAGGTTAGTGGGGCAGCTGGGAGTTACAACTCAGCCCGGGACATGGCTCAGGCAGGAGTGTGGAGGGAGCCCAGGGAGTGTTCTCTGAGCCCTGAGTGTGTGCGAGCAGGATGGGGTGTGTGTGTGTCTGTGTGTGAACTATATGTATAAGGCAGTGTATATGTGTGTGACGTGTGCAGATTCCATGGAGGACAGAGCCTTGTCATGGCGGCCCAGAGCCAGTGTGCATCCCCAGGAGAGTGAAGAGCCATCCAGGCTTGAGTGTGACAGGTCGTGCCCACTGGATGGCTGGATGGTGTGTCTGAGGTCATGGCCGACAGAAGCCGTGGCCTGGGGCAAGGCCTGTGAAGCCCCTGCCCTGGGAGACCAACGATGGGCCCCTCAGGAAGGCTGCTCGCTTGTGCAGCCAGACCCCACACCCTGCTCTGAGCGCACAGCTGTAGAGGCGCCAACCTTGGAGGTGTGGCTGGTCACGATCTCGGCGGCTACCCAGTTGCTGACATCATCTGCATTTCTTAACAGCTGTAACAGATACTTGTCCTGGACGTAATTGGGCAGAAATAAGCTGCAGGTTTTGGCCGACAGAGACTCGGAGGAACTGGCTCTGGAAGAGACACAGGTCTGTGTCACAGCAAGGACCCACGCTGGGGCCTGGTCCAGGATGGGCTGTGCACCTGTAGAGGCTCCAGCTCCCAGGCCGTTCCTGACACCAGGATCTCTCTTCAGCCAAGAGTGTCCATGAGACACTTAGGTGAAGCTGCCAAAACCCTCCTGCCAACCATCCATCCCAGGACTGCGGGAGGACACCCTGGGAAGACACTCACTTAGGGATGGCCGCACTTTTGTCCATTACGCCCAGGGCTCGCGAGTTTAAGAAGTGGACAGGGTGGCACCTTTGAAACAAGTCCTGAGGAGACAAGGACACAGACGGTCAGGGTACCTTTCCCAGGGACCTCACCCTCAAGGCACTGTCCTGGGCACTGGGGGTGGGGATCATTTCTGCAATGCTTGCCCTGTGTGCTGTAGGGCCTGGCCCCTGCCCTGTTGTGATTGCACTGGGTTGATGTCACTACTTTCACTTGTTGAGTGACATGGGGTATCAGGATGGTGGGAAGGGGATGCTTGGGGGCTGGGCCCAGTGGGGAGCAAAGGGGCCTAGAGATGTCTGAGCTCCTGGGTGCAAGGGCACAAAGAATGACCATCTGCCCAGATCCAGGAGGGAGGTGGTGGTATTCGAGGTGGTACCCATGGTGGTGTGAAGAGCACCCTCTGGTGCTTCAGAGGTGGGAGTGTCAGGGACACAAGAGGGTGGGCAGCAGGCCTGGTGTGTCCTTTGTGCACCCAGAGCCAAAGTCCCTCCTGGGTCCCTTTTAGGGGGCATCCCACCCTGGCCTGTGCACGTCAACCAGGCTCCCTTCACTGTGTGTCAGTGTGCCCCTCCAGCAAACATCTGTGGGGGCCTGTAAGCACCCAAGCATCCCTGCTGATGCCCCACAGGTGAGCTGCGTGGGCCCTGCCCTCCAGCCTAGCTGGCCCCTCACCTGCTGTAGCAGTGTCAGCTGGGTGAAGAGCTGGTGGGTGCTGTACTCAGTCAGGAAGTAGGGCCCCTTCTCGCTGGCCTTGGCGTAGGGGCCGCAGAAGTCCTCGAAGAAGCAGGGCTTGGGCAGGGCGGATGCGATGGTGTACTGGCGCTCCTTGTGGTGTGGCAGTGCCAGCCCATTGCCCCGGGGCAGCTTCCAGGGGAAGCTCTGCAGGGGGGCAGGGGTGGGAGAGGACCCAGGCCCAGGCCCCTTCAGCCTGGCTCAGCTAGAGCCAGAGAACACATCCCTCCTGCCTGTAGCTGTATAGGCTCGAGGACACTCTCCCTGGTCATTTCAGGGGATCCCTCGTAAACAGAGCCACTGAGTTTGGGGCTATTGCCATATACTATGGAAAGGTTCCCTCAGTTGCTGCGCTTGGCTCGGGACTTTTCCTGACAATGCTTCCTTCTACCTGGATCTCTGGTCCAAGGTTCAGGAAGGTGAGGTCATCTTAGCACTTCTGCTGTCCTTGCCCAGGGTGAGGGGGGACAGGAAGTGCCAGCCCCAGGACTGGCAGTATGGAGTATGTGTGCATATGTGCTTGTGTGCACGTGTGTGCACGTATGCCTCTGAATGCTTGTGTGCCTGTGTGTGCATGCACACACACACACGTGCCTGCAAGAATTTGCATGCATGCATGCGTGTGCATGTACAGGGCACACGTGTGATCATGTGCCCACATAAGCACATACATGCGTGAGTGTATGCAAATGTGCATATGTGTGTGTGCATGTCTGCGTGTGGGTGCACAGCACATGGGGTCTTCCGGGCTGGGAGCAGCACCTGTCATGGGAGGCCCACCCCTGGGAAAGGCCCCCACCTTGCGGGAGATGCTGTCTTCCGAAAGCCTCTTACAGAGGGCGTTGAGGGGTCTAGTGACCTCCTCGGTCTCCTTGGGGTCCTCCAGGTCTGTGCTGTGTGGGGCACCCTCAGTCCTCCGGTCTGTGCCCACCTCCAGGAGGCCCAGCAGGTGCTCCACGGAGCCGTCCAGGGGCAGGATCTGGACAGAAGCAGAGGGGTCATGGCTGTGTCCTGGGTAGGGTGGTGGCTACCACTACCGAGTGCTGCACAGTGGTCACCTTGGAGGAGATGAAGTCCTCGAGCCTCCCCAGCAGCCCGGCGTTCCTGGTGAAGTCCACAGTGTAGCAGTCTTCCACCCAGGCCTGCAGGAGGCAGAGGCTGCGCTTGTAGATCTTGGTGAAGGTTGAGGTGGGGTCCTGGTGGGTCCTGGAGGCAGATGGCCAAGCAAGGGTGTGTGTGTGGGGTCTGAATGCAGCTGTCTTCAAGGAGATATTTTAGCCCTTACCCGACCAGGAATAGGGGAGAGACAGCAGCCACCACACAAGGGGGTCCAGGGCTCAGCGTCACAGGGCAGGACCTGGCCTCTTCTGCACCTGCCCCAGTGCCTGTCCTGGGGCACCTGCCACCCTCATAGCCAGTGCCCAGGATACCAGGGAGCAGGAAGCTGAGGGAGAGCACTTCTCAACAGTCAGGGTGGGAACCTAGCTCCCCTTGTGGAAGGAATGAGGGAGGTCTCCCATGCATCCCTCTCCCACAAGGATGAACCGAGACTGCCAGGGCTCCCAGCCTGGTGAGAGGGTGCACAGGGGTGGGGAGTCACAGCTCAGAGAACAGCCTGAGTGTATCCACCCACTGCCCACCACCCCTTCCCTCAGCACCCCAGCTCCTTGGCTGTGGGTGGGCTGCAGGACCCTCCCCACTTGTCTCTATGTGCACCCTCTGCCTTCCCCCATCCCTACCTTCCAGTGGCCTCTCCAGGCTAGGTCACAGTCTCCTCCTGCCAATGCTGGCCCCCTTCTCTGCAGCAGTGACCCCCCTGGCCTCCTCCATCCCCCCAACCTTCTCCAGCCCTCTTTCCTTGTCGAGGTCACCAGACGAGGGGCTTGGGGCCCCCCCTGTGGGATGCTGCCCATTGGGAGGGCGTACCTGGACAGGGTGCTGCTGATGCGGTCGAGAAGGAAGTGCAGGAAGTCGTGGGGTGTGCAGAAGTAGCGGAAGGTGTACAGGAACTGCTGCACGTAGCCCTCCAGGAAGGCGTCGCTGCGCAGAGGGGCCCGTCAGAGCCGGCCACAGGCCTCCCGCCGCACCTGCCTGTGTGCTGCCACCCACAGCCCTCGCTAGTGGTTCTGGGGCAATGTGTGTGTGAGTGTGAGTAGGAATGTGTGTGTGGATATAAGTGTGATGTGTGTGTGAATGTGTGTGACGTGTGAGTGAACGTGTGATGTGTGAGTGAATGTGTGATGTGAGTGTGAACATGTGATGTGAATGGTGTGTGTTTTGTGTGGTGTGTGTGAATGTGATGTGTGTATTTTGTGTGATGTATGTGTGGTGTGTGTGATGTGTGTGAATATAAGTGTGACGTGTGTGAGTTCTATGTGTGAGTGGCCATCACTTTTTAAGGCCCCCATTAGTCTCCTTCTAGAACCTATTAGTTCTCACGCTTGTGGACGCGCAGTCACCAGCCCCAAAGTGGAAGTCACTGCATTAGGGAAGAGCAACAATTTGTGCCCCGAAGCTCTGTTGTTAGGGTGAAACCAGGCAGGTGAGTGTTCAAGGGTAACCCCACCCCTTAGGGGTGCCCCAGAAAGCTTCAATCAGGTGACACCATGTGTGTCTGTGACAGCCTGGGAGTGAGAAACAGGTGGAGTCCTGGCAAAGCTGCTTCCTTACTGCTGCAAGAGGAGCTGCAGGTGACCAGTGTGCCCTGCAAAGGGCTCAGTGAAATGCTGTCTTTCTCTTGCTTGCATGCACACGTCTCCTGCACTAGCACAGTGGGCCTGAGGGGGGCGTGTGAGGCACTGTTTTACAGAAGAGGAGGCCACGGCCCCAGTCTGAGGGGCAGCCTGGGGACCCTGGAACAACCAGGGCAGCCCATCTTGGAGAACGGGGTCAGTGGGAAGCAGCGACTGTCCCAGGAAGCCTGGGAGCCCCTGCAGAAAGGATCTCTCTTTTTCTCACTGGCTGTCAAGAGCCTTTGTACCCTGAGAGCTTCCCACGGCGTCACTGGCCATCAGTTGTGGGGTCACCACAACCTCCAGCTCAAAGAGGACCTTGGGGGCTCCAAGGTGTGTCACGGGTCTCCAAAAGCCAAGCCTGGGCGGTGGCCCCGTGCCTGGGTGTGAGCCAAGCTATCTGGTTTAAGTGAGCCTGCCAAGAGGTCCTGAGCCTGGGGGCCAGGTGGAACTGAGGGGCCCATGCAGGACACGGTGCGTCTATGGACACGGTGGGCAGAGGGGTGGAGGGGTACTGGGTATTACCTAGGGGGTTCCTGTGACACTGGGTGTGAGTGGACAGATGTTCCTGCTGTAGGGCAAGCTTATTAATTGGGATGTGTGATGAACCTAAGCAATGCTCACACCCACTGGTGGCAGCTGCATAAGTACTCCAATGAGTGCCCTGAGCCCAAATGCACCGGAAGCCCCTGGGGAGCCAGACAATTAGTCATGGGGCATTTTCACTTGGTAAAGTGGACAGGATTCAGGCGTGTCTCCGAGGATCCTGTGTTTAATTTGAGAAGACCTGCTTGGCAGTTAATCACACACTCTCCTCCAAAGCCTCGCTGGGGCGCCGGAGATCCAGACGCCTGGGTCTACAGATCTGCGCCTGGTAGGACCTGTGGCTCTGAGGCCATTCAAACCAGGAGCCCAGCAAAGGAGGCGTGTGGCAGTTACCGCAAGTCAAAAAGCTTGGGTGAAATTCCTTTCTAAGTAAAAACAGTGCAAACCCGTCTCAGATGACGGGAGGCAAGACTTTCCACCCCCCTCTCCCCTCCTAAGGGCCTGCTTCTCCTTTCTGTCTCCCTCCCACCCTCAGAGGCGACAGGTGACGGGAAAGTGGGCCCGCTCCCTCGGGCAGGGCTGCACCTGGAGTAGAGGTAGGCCATGAGCCCCAGAGGCGTGCCGGCCTGCAGGACGCGGGCCTTCCTCTGCCTGCTGCCGCGTGGGTGCTTGCTGACGTTGTAGAAGATGAGAGACGAAGACTCATCAAGGGGGCTGAAGTCCAGTGTGTCGCAGTGGGCCGTGGAGATGTTCACGATCACAGGCAGGGCACAGGGCTCCAGGCCCCACCGCTCCGCATACAGGACCTGAGGGGCGGTGAGTCTCTGTTGCCTGGCTGAGCTGCTGCCACCAGGTGTGTGAGGGACACTGGTTCCTCGTCACCCTGTCACTGAGCCCTGATGGTGGCACAGCTTATGGCCCCTCAAAAGTCAGGGTTTTTAAAAAATTCTCACCAGAGGATATTTTTCCATTGCTTTTCAGAGAGTGAAAGAGTGGAAGTGGGGGGCCGGGAGAGAAACATCAATGGGTTGTCTCCTGCATGCTACCCAACCCGGGACCAGGGGATCGAGCCTGCAACCAAGGTACGCGCCCTTGGCTGGAATGGAACCCGGCACCCTTCGGTCTGCAGGCAGATGCTCTAACCACTGAGCCAAACTGGCCGGGGCTCAGGGTTTGTTTTTACAGTGGATTCCCAAGGTTGTAACCATAGGAAACCCACTAGAGAGGGGCGCGGGAATGCAGGGCGACTCGCCTGTAGGTACTTCTTGACCAGTCCGAGGAACTGCACCTTCGACTTCATTTCTTCCAGCTGCCCCTTGAGTTTGGACAGCATCATTTTCACCTCGGAGCCTGGGGGCAGGGCAGAGTCAGCACCCAGAGGCCTTGGCCCTCTGGGGCGCCTATGCGACCCTGAGCACACACGACCCTACCTTTGCTTCGCTTCTCTTTCTGTAAGAGCTTCTGGTAGAACTTAAGGGTCTTCCGGTAGGTTCTCTTCTCCATCATGAGTTGCTGCTCCAGCTCCTAGGGAGAAAAGAGCTGGTGGTCCCAGGGCGGGGCCAGTGTGGCCTCAGCACCCGTAGGACACACTTCCCTCTGTTGTCCCAGAATTCACACTTCAGCTGGACCCACACAGAATGAAAGCATGGAAAACATGCCAGCACATGGGCACACAGGGCTTATCACAAAGCCTTCCGAGGACCCTGTTGTGACCCTAGGAGGGACACTGAAGCCAAGATACAAAGGTTAGAAGGTGGCCAAATACTGGGGAGCAAAAAAACAAGTCAGAAGGAAGTTGGCAGAACCAGGAATTAGAGAGAAAAGAGGTGGTCCAGAGTCAGGGCCATTCACCCAAATCCTAGAAGCAAAGCCTATTTAATATTTAACAGCAGGCACAGGGGACCAGGCTGACCCTCCTGCCCTCCACCTAAGGGACCATGGAAACCCAGACCAGGTGGACTGCCGGGGCCCAGGCTGAACTGAGAGGTACTTCTCAAAGGGATGCTGCCAAAGGGACAAGAGCGTGGAGGGCTGACTGGGCAGAGAGAGCTGTGCCTCCACAGCCAGAGCTACGGCCCGAACCTGACCAAGCTCTCCAGGACTAGGCGACCTCCTGCCAACTGTCACCTGGCAACCATGTGCTCCACTAGCAAGGAGAGAAAAGCCGTTTCCTATCCCAAAATGTGGAGGACACGTGCAGATGAGCACGGGGTGGGTGTCCCAGCCGGCATGGAGGTCACTGGGGGTGAGTAGGGCACAGGGAATGGGAGACACAAGGAGGGACCCTTTGTCACTGGAGAGACTGGGACTCCTGCTTGGACACGGCCCCCTCCCCCAGCCCTGCAGTAGACAGAGGCCCAGAACTCACTGGGCTTGACGTGTCAGGGGCCCCATCGGCCTTCCGCCCCTCCAGCTCCTTTACGAAGTTGTGGACATCGGCGCCAAAGCAGTCGGCCTCGTAGAAGGCGCTGCTCCAGCCGGGGCTGCAGCTCTGGAACTCCGCTGGGCCCGGGTTCACAATTAGGCCACCCTCCTCAGGCCTGGCCAGCTGGGCCACTGCCTCCAAGTCTGAGGTCCCTTTGGCTGGCTCTGGGCCTCCTGCCTGCGGTTGGCCTGCTTCAGTCTCTGGCGGCTGCTCCCTCTCGGCTTTTACCGACTTCTGAGGCCGAAATCCCACCTCCAAGTTGCCCCGGGACAGCTCATCTGAGTCCACGTCGGACAGAGAGGGGGCTGGGCAGGGGGCTCTGCTGCTGTGAGTGGCCAGTGTGTCCTTCCCTGGACAGGGGACAGAGAGTTGGGGGCAGCAGCTGCAGGTCACACAGAATGTCCAACAAGAACTGTTTACAGAGAGGCTACTTTGGGATGGCCAGGTGGTCCCATTTCAGCTCTAGAGGGGCCGCAAGGGTCCTCAGGGTCCGGAGTGGGGTCTCAAAAACATGGGCTGTCATGTGGGGGCGAGGCTGACTGGAGATTTGAGGGAACCCTCGACTGTGTGCAAACAGACGGACACAATAAAGATTGAGTCCGCAGGGGGGGGGCCAGAGCAGGTGACGCATCATCCCCAGGTTCACACTGTGAAAGGGGAGCGAGGGCCCCAAGGCCACCTGGGCACCTGCTTGCGCCCCACCTGCCTGCTGGGTGGGGAGAAGCCCCTTTCACAGGACAGACTCTCCAGAGGAGGGGGGCAAAGGGAAGCCTTTCCCATAACTGTCCAGCCACACAGAGATGAACCTGCTGTGGAAAGTGCCCTGTCCCCCAGCCCGCATCCCTCACCTGCTCCGTGCAGCAAGGGCCGTTTGCTGGATGGTGAGCAACCGATTCGTGCACTGGCCTGGCTGCCGCCCTCGGGCTGTGACCCGGCCTCTTCCGAAATGCTGCTGCCAGAATGGAGGACACTGCAGCCTCCATGACCTCGCCCCAAGGCCACCCCCCAATGCCGCAGGTTCCCTCTGCAACATCTTCCAAGGGAAACCTCCCTCTTACTAGGGAACGGCCGCCATCCCACAGCCCCCACAGTGTGAATACACTGGGGTCTGATGTAGGAGCCCATTGCCCACCTGCCCCCAGCACCTCCCTGACACTCGCCCACCTAACTGAGGCTCTGCTGTGGGCAGCTCCATCCATGCCCACCCTTCCCAGGACGACCCAACTGCAGGCCACCGGCATCACGGGGCACCCTCCTCCCAGGGTACATAGGGGACCTCTGGCTCCCTGTGTGTTCTTCTCTGAGCTCTAGACACCTGTCCCAATGCTATGAAAATGCATGGCCTGTCAGACACGGGCAGATGCTGTTCCCTGCGGGAACCGCCCTCTGGGATTGCTGGTTATTTGCCTCCTCCAGGGGGTCCCTGAGCAGGGAGATGTGCCTCCGGCCCCACGACTCCACAGGCCCCCTTTCCTCCCTAAAGGAAGGAGGGTGGGCTTCAAGTCATGAGAGGGGCCCTCAGTGGAGATGAATGCTGGGAGCAGGAGGAGAAAGCAGCCAGTGAACACAGAGGGTCTGCCTTGGGGGCCTGGGTAGGGGCAGCCCGGGGCCTGAGGAGGGGCACTCACTTCTTGGGGGGTGACGTCCTCTCGTTCACCACTTTGAAAAGGTTCTGCAGCAGCTTCTCCCCCCAGTAGAGATCACAAAACTTCTCTGAGATGGCCCCACAGAAAGTGGCGTAGGTGAGATCTTTCAAGGCGTAAATATATTCCCCTGGTTTTACAAAATGATTGGGGCAAGTTAAAATGTGGGTGAGCAATTTTGGGGGTTCCCTCACTTTCTGCATGAATGAGGCTGGTCTCAGGGGCTGGGGTGGGAAGGCAGCTGAGCTTTGAGACCCTCTTTGTTGCCAGAGGACCCATGGGGGGCGCTGGGTTCTGCTCACTGGCTCTTTGTGCAGACAGAGGAGTGGGGCCCCTCTATGTGGTGACTGAAGT
The DNA here is from genome assembly GCF_054644295.1 of Miniopterus natalensis. NCBI lineage: Eukaryota > Metazoa > Chordata > Mammalia > Chiroptera > Miniopteridae > Miniopterus > Miniopterus natalensis. The sequence goes on from NC_142094.1 coordinate 54,086,795, forward strand.
CCCCCTCACGCTGACCCTCCCCATGCACTGTGTCCCCCCCAGCCTCTCCCCGGTCCTGGGGTGTCTCTCAGCCCTGGTGGCCCCCAGTACCCATGATCAGAGCCTCCAGCCCATTGTCCAGGTAGCCGTCGAAGGCGAACTCCTCCTGGATGAGGCGTGTGGCCTCCTGCAGGGATGGGCAGGACGTGCTCTTCGGGACAAGCAAGGCGTCCACATTGGATAGACACAGCTTGCGGTCTGCTGGCCGGGGTTGCTCGGGGTGACTGTCTGGGGTACCCTTGGGGCTGTCTGGACTCGCCTTGACCAGGGAGGGGTTGAGTGGGGGGCCCTGGGGCTCCTGGCCTGGGCCCTTGGTGGCCTTGCTCCTGGGTGGCTTGGCCGGGTGATGCAGGCCATGGCGGGCTGTAGTGGGCTCTGGTGTATGGGGCCCAAGGCCTCTGGAAGAGGCTGCAGGTGGGACTGTCTCCTCTGGCTCTTGTTCCTGGGGTGGCTCCTGTGCCTTCAGGGGTGGGGCTGGGACAGAAGACTGGGGTATCACTGATGAGGTGGGAGCTGGGGTATGGGGGCACTCCTGGGCCAACCCTCTTGGCGCCAACTCTCTGGAGGGTCCTGGGGCTGTGCCACATGATCTGGGACCAGGCACCGGCTGGTGAGGTGTCTCCAAGCTGGTGGCCACTGTGTGGGCCTCAGGAGCCTTCTGCCCATCGATGTCCCCATCCAGCCTGCCTTTCCTCTCCTCTGGCCTCTCTGCTGGCCCTGAGGCCCTGGCAAGTCCCTCCCTGTGAGCAGGAGAGAGCACTCAGGAGGGGCTCCTTGACCCAGCCCGCTCCTGGCCACACGTGTGACTCACCTGGCCGCACCTGCGTCTGGTGCGAGGACGATGGGCTTGAAGTGCGTGGCTGGGGAGGTGAATGCTTCGGGCAGCTCCAAGGGCCCCTCGCAGCAGGAGGGTTGACCAGGCACAGGCCCCTGCACAGCCACGAGTCTGGTGTCACTGCCGACCTGCACAAAGCCTGGACAAACTTGGGGTAAGTGTGGGTGGGGGGACTCCTCTAGCCCTAAGGGCATCCTGTGACCCCTCCCACCATTCCCAAGTGCACTGGGACTTCCCAGCACAAGGGGAAGGGAGAATTCATGGAGTCCACAGACAGGATGGGGTAGGTGCCACTGAGACGGCGCACAGTGGGCTCTGTGGAGGGGACCTGGGGCAAGACCAGAACTAGGGGTTCGGCAGGGCGGACACGGAAGGGTGTGGGAGTGGAAGCAGGGTCGGAGCTGCTGCTCTGGTGGCTGGCTGGTAAGATGGGAAAGACTTTGGAGCCGAGGCCTGAGCGACAGGGCATTTAGAAAAGACTAAGGCAGAGGGGGAGGCTGGCCGGGGGTCCTGGGGATGTCCGTGTGCAATGTCACACTCTGGTGGACAGCAGAGGCCACGGGGCAGGATAGGCTGGACCAGGGGAACCCACCTGAGCTGGACCCGGGAGTGGGTGCTGCACTGGGGGTCAGTTCAACCACTGAGAACACATTCTGGAGACTGATGGTCTCTTCCTCCTGGTAAACCTGGGGCAGAAGGACACGGGCCCCCAGGTGACACCAGGCCCAGGGCCCACAGTCAACACCGCACTCCAGCCCCCGCCACCTCACAGAGCTGGGCCTGCCTGTCTTTGGGGGAAGGAGCCCTCGGGGCACTTGCATCCTGATTCAACAAGGTTGGGTAGGTTTCTGGGGCACGGGAAGATTACGCACCACCCAAGACCCTGGCAGGCGTGTGCCTGTCTGCTGATTGAGGGACCCTGATGTGGCCCACCCCGGTCAGCTGCCCAGGAAGCCAATAGGAATGTGTGTAAATGATACAGCTACCTGAAGGTCAGCTGCAGGACACTTGGGGTGTGCCCCGCCCCCTGCCCTGGGTCAACAGGGGCCAGGGCGTGGGGCTGCCGTTCAAGATGATCGGAAAAGCTGAGAAGAACATATGTCAGAGCTATCCCCTTCCCTACACTCTGTACATCTATATAACGAACGGTGGAAACAATGACCTTCGTCTCCCTGAGGCCCCAGGGCAGGTTCAGGGTTTGTACCTGCCTTGGAAGGTGCCACCTTACCTTATAGGTAGATGCCCTCAGGTGGGCTAAAATCTTTCTGCTGTCCATGCCTCGCTGAAGGAGGTAACTGCCACATATCTGAAAGCAAGGACACAGGCCACACAGATGACACACAGAGATGCAGGCGGCTCGGTCACCAGCCCCATTTCCCGCCAGGCTGGACACGAGTCCGTCAGCGAGCACGCTGCGGAGGGTCTTGGGGCTTTTTTAAGCGATGTCCTGGAGGCAGCCAGCCTGTGATCAATGTTTGGGTCCACACACCTAGTGGCTGTCCTTCCATGATGTCCTGAGCTGGGAATAAAAACTGGACAGAAATGGCCATGGCTTCTCCCCACCCTGCCTTGCTGAGGGCCATCTGCACGGAGGGGCCGGCTGCCAGGCGCCCAGTGCTGAGATGGGGGCACAAGGACACATAGCCTTCCCAGCCATCCCTCTAAAAGCTACAAGAAAGGGTGATGTTACAGGACCACCAGGACAGAACCAGTCAGTTCGCACACACAAAACCACCCCAAGATCGAAACCTAAGACAGAGGAAAACTGCAATCACAATGAAGGTAATCTGACCTAGGCAAACCAGAGTCCCTTATGACCTTGACAGCAAGGCAGGGGCCCTGGGAGGATAAGTGCAGACCTGGCCTCTGAGCCCCTCACAGTGTTAAGCAGGCGCTTGTCCCTGGATCTGTGCCTTTGCAGGAAGAAACACTTGTCCCTCTCAGTCAAGTTACACGCTTCACAGACTCAAACACTGCTCTTTGGGGACAGCCCGCCTCCCTTGTTTATTTCTGAAAATTGGTCTTGTCCTCACTTGACAGTAGTCAGGGGCAGACAGGGCCTTGCACCCAGGCCACAGCTCCAAAGTGGTCTCCCCAGCCCCGAGGCCCCCAACTCCAGCCTGGACAGGGAGAGGAGGCAGGAGGACTCAGAGGAGGTGTGGGGATATTGGGTGTACGGAGCACTCTCCTCCCCTCTGGCAGGGCCTCGGGGCAGGGGTCTGGGCTGGCCCAGGATAGCCTGTGCCCACTCTCTGACCAGGCGGTCTGGGGTCAATGCTGGGGTGGTGGGCCCTCCACAAATGAAACCCGTGCCCTCCCCACCCAATGCCGACCTCCTGGAAACAAGAAGCCTCTTTCCTGTAGGCACCACCCAGGCCCTGGATGTTAGCTATGCCCAACCGCTGTCTTACCTTGATGGCCTCGGCCACAGATGGCCGCTCCTGGGCACTGCGTCTGGCCATTTCCAGGAGAAGGGTCTTGAGCCTGTGTGGCAGGGCCAGCTTGTGGTCTTGGGGGACACTGAACTTGGCCGCTGTCCACAGCACTGCGGCGACACAGTACACTGAGGCCTGGGGACGAGAGAAACCAGCTGTGCTCAGAAGACTGGTCCCTGTTCCCACAGAGCCGCCCGTTGGGACCCCACCCACGCCTCCTTGAAGCCGAGTCCCTAGGTTCATGTTTAAGTGCCCACAGATCCTAAACACTCTGGTGTGAGCTGTCACTGGAGGCCTCCGAGGACGTTCACACCTTTCATCTCACAAGGGGAGGCGGCAACTTGGGCGCCTGAATCCCCTGAACCAGGGCTGTGCTGCTAAGTAGTTAACAACAGGCTCTCTGAACAAAACCACCTCTGTGTACACATGTAAGTGTATTCTAAATTTTACTAATATAAAGTATGCGCAGCATGCAGCATTATTCATGGTGGCCAAGAGAGGGAGACAACCAATGTGTCCTTCAATGGAGGACTGGATAAAGAAGAGGTGGTGTCTATCTATCTGTCTATCTATCTATCTATCTATCTATCTATCTATCTATCTATCTATCTATCTATCTATCATCTATCTATCTATCTATCATCTATCTATCTATCTATCTATCTATCTATCTATCTATCTATCTATCTATCTATCTATCATCTGTCTATCTATCATCTATCTATCTATCTATCATCTATCTATCTATCTATCATCTATCTATCTATCTATCATCTATCTATCTATCTATCTATCTATCTATCTATCTATCTATCTATCTATCTATCTATATCATCTATCTATCATCTATCTATCATCTACACACACACACTATGGAATACTGCTTTGCCATAAGGAAAGATGAAACACTGCCATTTGCGACAACATGTTTGGACCTTGAGAATATTATGCTAAGTGAAATAAATCAGTCAGAAAAAGCTAAGAACCATATGATTTCACACATATGTGGGGTATAAAACTAAAACTCATAGACAGACAATAGTGTGGTGGTTACAGCAGGAAGGGGGCAGAGAGTAGTAAAGGGTAAAAGGGGCCAAATATATGGCGATGGAAGATGATTTGATTTTGGGTGGTGGACATACAATGCAGTATACAGATCATGTACCATAGAAATCTGCACTTGAAACCTATGTGATCCTGTTGACCAGTGTCATCCCAATACATTTAATTAAAAAAATAAAGGATGTGTAGCATGCAGTTTAAAAATAACGAAAGGTATTCTTTTTTTGTAAGTTCCATAGAGCAACCGATTCTCACTGAATTTTGGTTGATTACCACCGAACTGTGTGTGTGCAGCCAGCCTGTGACGAGCCTCTCCTCATATGCTTATTTGCTACATGGTATCTTCTTTGGGGAGGTGTCTGTTCAGATTTTTATTGAGGTTACATAAATCAAATTGGGAAGAACTGACATCTTGACAATATTGAGTCTTCCTGTCCACGAACATGGACTATCCATTTATTTAGGTTTTTGTTGTTTTTTTTTCACCTGAGTTTTGTAGTTTTTCTCATATAGGCCTTGTACATATTTCGTCAAATTTACACATAAGATTTTTTTGGGTGCTAATGTAAAGGTATTGTTTTTAATTTCAAATTCCATTTGTTCATTGCTTTTGTATAGAAAGGCAACTGACTTTTGCATATTAATCTTGTGTCCTGTGACAGTGCTGTAATTGCTTATTAGTTCTAGGAGGATTTTGCTGATTGTATGGGATTTTTCTAGAGACAATCATGTCACCTGTGAACAAAGACAGTTTTATTTCTTCCCTCTCAATCTGTATACCTTCCATTTCCTTTTACTGACTTACTCCATTAGCTGGGACTTCCAGTGCGGTATTTGGTTGTGAAAGGGGACATCTTCGTCTTTTCCCCAATCTTAAGGGGAAACATCCGAGTTCCTCACCATGAATCATGTTCTCTGTAGGTTTTTTGTGGATGTTCTTTAGCAAGTTGACAACGTTCACCCCACTCATAGCTTGTTGAGAGTTTTTATCATGAATGGGTGATGGAGTCTGTCAAATTGTAGGCATCTATTGATATAAACACACAATTTTTCTTCTTTGGTTTATCAATGTGATGAATTACATTAACAGATTTTTAATTGTTGAGTCAGCTTTCCAAACATGGAATAAATCCCATGTTGTCAGTCTTTAATTTCAATGAGGTTCAATTTATCCATTTTTCCTTTTGTGGACAAATTTGTGGATTGTGCTTCTGGTGTCCTAGGATCTCTTTGCTTAGCCCTCTGTCCCAAAGATTTTCTTTGATTTCTTTCATCAGCATTTTGTAGTTTTCAGCCTTAGTCCTGTACCTGCTTTGTTAGGTTTACATCCACGCATTTCATTTTTTGGAGTGATATTAAATGCAACATATATATATTTTAATATTTTTTTACTGATTTTAGAGAGAGGAATGGGGAGAAAGAGAGAAACATCAATGTGAGAGAAACATCAATTGGTTGCCTCCTGACCGGAAACCGGACCCCAGCCCGGGCATGTGCCCTGACTTGTTGTCTTCTGACTGACTGGTGACCTTTTGGTGCATGGGAGGACACTCAACCAACTGAGCCACCAGCCAGGGAAATGCAATATATTTTTAATTTTGGTGTTCACATGTTCATTGCCAGTGTATAGAAATGCAACTTATTTTTGAATGTTTATATACTATGATCTTTCAGAACTCACTTATAAGTTCTAGAAGTTTTTTCGGTAGATTCCTTGGAATTTTCTACGTAGAAAATTGTCATCTGCAAATTGTCATCCCCCTGAGCCCATGCCTATTCCTTCCTCCCCCCTCAAGCTCTCTGGACAGAAGGGGGTGGCATCACCAAGGGTGGGGTGGGGCGGGCAGAAGGCCAGGGGAAGGGGGTGGGGCCAGGTACCTTTTCAGTCACCAGCTTCTGCTCTGCAACCTCGGGGGCCAGAAAGAACGAGTTGGAAACGCCTAAGAGAGAAAATCCCAAATGTAGCTGAGCTCTCCTTTCCACCTCGGTGGTTGGTGGTCTATGTGGGAACACAGCAAGAGGGTGAGTCCATGCCCGCCCATGTACCCACCATTGGCAGGGGGTGGCCCGAAAAGCACAGCCCCATCCTCTGCCACCAGCACGGAGTCTGGACACAGGTAGGCTGCAACAGAAAGTGAGGTCAGGGTAGCCGGGCTCACTGCAGAGACCTGCTCCTAAGAAGCCTCAGAAATGTGGTTGGGTTGGGCAGCTCCCTTACCACCCCAAGGCCCCCTGGGTCACCCAGGAGATGCAAGGACACTGGGTCTCTCACTAGATGCAGCAAGGGGGAAGCTGGAAACAAAAAGGAGCTGAAGGAAGAGGAGGGTGACGGGGGGACATGGCCCACACCCTGTGCCCCTTGGAGGGGTCCTGCAGGAGGCTGGGGGCCCAGCCTGACTGGACTCCAAAGGCCTGCAGATCCAGGGACTTGAGGGCAGCCAGACGACAGCTTTTGTCCTCCCCACGAAGTGCTGATTCCGCAGAGGGGCTGCAGACCTGTCCCACTGTCCCACAGGGCTGAATTTGGGGGCCACAAAGCAGTGTAATGTCCAAGATCTCCCGCAGGTAATTTCCCTCCTTGGGGACATGTCTCCCTGTTGAGAGGGTGTGGGCCAGCTGGGTCGCCTGCTTTAAGGCCCACAGTTAAGCATCTGCCCCCTGCTGTCCCCTGACTCCCTGGGTCCTGAGTCTGGAGCAGACACCCCCTAGGGTGCCCCTGGCTGTGTGGACATTGCCGTTTACGGCCCACATAGGTGAACAAGGAACCTCAGAGCAAGTATCACCTGGGTGCCAGCGGTGGGTGCCCAGAGCGCTGAGGCAGGCGTGGGACAGAGCCCATAATTCATACTCCTTGAAGGGCCGGCCCAGCTTCGACAGGAGGTCCTGCAGGGAGACACCCTGGGGGAGGCGACAGGGTGAGAACCACTTCAAACACGGTGGGATGTGCCTCCCATGAGACCCTCTCCTGACAGATGAGCTGGGAAACGTCCCCAGGTCAAAATAGCAGGTGCTGGGAGGCTGTGGAGAGGTGCAGCCCCGTGCACTGGGAGCAGCTGCATGGAACATGGTATGGGGCGGCTGAAAGCACTAAACACAGAGCTGCCATAGGACCTGGCACTCCACTTCTGGGTGCGTCCCCCAAAGACCTGAGAGCTGCCTCTGAAACAGGTATTTGCACCCCCAAGTTCACAGCAGCGTCATTCACAACAGCTACGGGGCGAAAGCAACAGCAGCGGCAGATGCTGATGGATCTAAAAAAGGTAAGGGGGCCGCTGCGCTCGGTGGGGCAGCCGGGCAGGGCAGGCGAGCGAGTCCAGGGTGGACTTGGTCTTTCAGCCACCACGCCTGTCACGTGAATCACCCTCGGGGCTGTCAGGATGTGAATAAAAACGTAAACTGCAGGCTCCTCCCCCGGTCCTTGGGTCAACAAAGCCTAGTGGGAAATGAGGGTTTCCGTGCCACCCCGTCGGCCACTGTGCCAGGCCCGGTGCTGCCCTTGGACACACTGGGTTTGGGCCACCGGTCTTCCAGGTGGCTTCGTCCCAGGAGTTCACAGGGACACAGAACTTCAGGGAGCGACTTGCTGGGAGCCAAGCAGGACAGTGTATTAGGCTGGGCTCTGCCCTGTGTCCTTGGCCACAAAGGGCCACTCAGAGTGCCCGTGGGGATAAGCACACCCCAAACTCCCAGAACACGGTTCTAACAGAGTCCCCTGTCCCTCACTGCTGATGAAGGGGCAGCGCCAGGCAGGGACACCCTCCCCGGCCATGGGCCACACAGAACACACCCTCACCCACCTGCTCTGAGGCTGCACTTCCCGGCTCTCCGGCTCCTTCTGGAATCTGCTCATCGGCCCCCAAAGTCCCTGGGTCTCCGCCTGCATCTTGAGGGTTCTCAGAAGAGGGTGGGTGGTGTTTCTCCACAGGGTTCTGGTCAGGCACCCCAGCCGCCCTGTCCCCGTCCCCCACACCTGGGGCCCCTTCCCCCTGGAGCTCAGGCTCCTGCTCCGGCCACAGTCTGGACTTGGGCTGGGCTCTGAAGCTGGAAAGGCCATTTTTCCTCTCAGGAAAAGCCTTCCTGGGGCCTGCAGGGAAGAATTCAGATGTGGGCAACTGGTTTTTCACGCTGGCCTGCGGCAGGCAGAGGGCACTGGCCTCGAGGCCCTCGGGCAGGAGCCGGGGCACCGTCTGTACTTTCCTCAGGCGGCCCCTCTCTGCGGGGCGCTGGGTGTCCAGGAAGAGGCTGGCCAGCCCCTCCCGGCTGTGGCTTTCTCCGTTTTTCACAGGGGGTGACAGCAGAGGCTTGGAGAGTAGGGTCCTGGGGTCGCAGGCGGGGGTCTTGGGCCGGCCCTGAGGGGCGGGTAGGGCCTCTAGGTCAGCGCCGTGGTCCCCAGGCTGCCTCTTGGGCCCCACACTTCTTGGAGCAAGTCTCCCCCTCCAGGCACTCTCGCTGACATCTGGGCAAAAGCAGGACAGAGCACTGCCTCTGGCCAGGGACCCAGCCCTGGACGGCCACCCCCAACCAGCTGCCTTTTCCCTCAGAACTGGCCCAGAAACATCCTCGATGCCTCGTTAATTACATAATCCCAACTAATTAACAGGTTGCCGGATCCCCTGGGCCAGGCCAGCTTCCCAGAGGGGCGCCTAATTATCTCGCCCAGAAAGCACATCAAGCTCTGCTTGGGAACGCAAGTGAGACTCTCCAGAGAGAAAAGACTGTGGCCGAGGCCCCACCCGCCCTGGCGGCAGCCTCCACGCGCCCGTCTCCCTGTGAACTGCCCCACACACGGCCCATCCCGAGGGGACTCTTTCCTTGGCTCTGTTAGAGCCACCCAGCGGCACCTGGTGCTGCAGCGTCACAGCCGTCACCTGCAGGATGCCACGCGCCCCTCCCCCGCAGGCACAGGGCAGAGCAGACGCTGGCATTTGTTCAAAACGCCATCTGACACTAGCATCTCACATGAGCCGTGGAAACCCAGACGCTACAGCAACAGCTTGCACGGCGGCAGGAAGTGATGTGTCCTCCGACGAGGTGTGGTGTGGGGACCGGAAATGGTCTCACCCTGTCCCACTGCTGAAATGCTCATGCGACCGAGACAGGCATCCCACTCCAAGCTCAGCTGTTTCTCAGCATGACCTTGCTTCTCACCTCTACCAGCATGGTGTCTGCATAGAGCGAGTCTGTCGCATGTGTGTGTGCACGTTTGTGTACGTTGTGCGTGTGAGTGGGTGAACAGTGCTTGTGCATGAGTGTGCAGTATAAATGGGTGTGTATGGGTTTGCACGTGTATGTTCATGTGTGTGACGGAATGTGTGTGCATGCGAATGTGGGTGTTTATGTGGAGTGTGAGTACCCGGTGTGAACATGTGATCAGTGTTAATGTTTTGCATAGTCATGCATACACGTGTGCGTGTGAACATATGCGCGCCTGGGAGCGTGTGCGTATGCAAGCACGCACATGCGTGTGGCATGCTCACCTTGGAACGCCCCGAAGGACTCGATGGAGAGCACCCTCCTCCCGACGGCCGAGAGGCTGCGGCACAGGCGCCAGGAGGACATGAGCTGCATCTTCTCCTCACACAGTGCGATGACGCTCTGCACACACACGCGAGTCAGATGTCCACCCGCCCGCCCTCCGTGCCCCTTTTCTGGTATCAAAAAGCAACGTGTCCAGGATGACAGATATTCAGGACACTGTTCAGCCCATGAGAACTTCAAGACAAACCTCTTCACAAAATGTGTTAAAAAACCAAGCTTTTTTTTTCCTCTTAGACGCAAATGCACATTTGCTTATTGATTTTCCAACTGGGGATCAAACCCACAACCCCAATACATGCCCTGACCAGGAATCGAACCTGCCACATTTTTGTGTACAGGATGACACACCAACCAGCTGAGCCACACCGGCCAGGGCAAAAAATCAACTTATTTAAATAAAATGCAATGCCACTAAATCCCAGGGAGGAGCTCATGTGACGGGGCAGGACAGGAGGGCCCCGTGTGTGTGCAGTGTGCATGTGTGCATTTGTGAGAGTGCGTGCATGTGGCTCCAAGGCATCAGGCCACATGGAGGGTGTTGGGGCGCAGCCTCTGGGGTGAAATGAGGGGAAAGCCCGCAAGTTACCTCAAGGTCTGGCCGGGCCCTGGGGTCCTCAGCCTGCATCTGGTCCAGCAGCACCTCCAGATCTCGGCTCAGCTTGGGCTCCAGCCCTGGCTCTGCCACATACTCGAGTGCAGCCTTCAGCGTGGCCCCCAGAGAGTAGATGTGAGCCTGTGGCACCGGAGCCCATTAGTGTCATGGGGCAGCATTATTCACAATAGCCAAGAAATGGAGACAACCTCAGTACCTGTGTTTGGGTGAATGGACAAAGATCGCGTGGTATCTGTACACACTGGGATATTACTCAGCCCAAGAAAGGATGGCCCTGAGGGCATTCTGCTAAGTGACATAAGTTAGACAGAGAAAGACAGTGTATGATACCCCTAGATGTGGACTTTGAAAAAAGTTAAACTCACTGACCCAGAGTAGAAGGGAGGTAGCCTGGAGCTGGGGTGGGGAAATGGAGAGACGCTCGTCAAGGGTACAAAGTTCAAGTGACAAGAGGAATCGGTCCTTTGCATGTCGTACATAGGACAGTCGCTAGTGAACAACACTGCACTGAATACTCCAAAGTTGCTGAGACAGGAGGTCTGAAATGTTCTCAAGACCAAGAGAAAGGGCGAGTAGGAGATGAAGGTGTTAACAGCCTGCTAGTGGTATCACTGCACAGGGCAAACGAGGCCGTGCACCTTAAACTCACACGATGCTGTGTCGTTACGTCTCAGCAAAGCTGGGAAGCAGCGTGGTGCGGGCACAGGGTCTGTGTGCTTGTCTTCTCACCCCACCTCTCCAGCCCGCCTGCTGTCTTTACTCGCGGGCTTTCCAGGGTAGTTGCCATTATAAACCGAACATTTTCCATCTCTGACTGGTAACTACTAACACAGGCAGAAGCTATTTATTTTTGGGTTGTATCTTGTTTTCAGCCCCTAAAGTCTTTGATTCTATCATTTCTCACTGAAGTTGTTTAGATGTCAGGCTCACAAACTCGTCACCTCAGACAGCACAATCCTGTCCCCACCTCACACAGTATTCAGTGGTGTCCTCTGCCACTTGGGCTCCCTGTGGACACAAGGTGAGCCCACCACCCCTTCGTGCCCAGGTTCCACCAAGAGCCTGCAGGGCAGCCTGACCCCGGCAGGGCCAGGGCACCTCGGGCTCCCATGGGTGGCAGGTTAGCTTTGGTGTTTTGCCCAGGATCACGCGAATGAGTCTCAGCAAAACCATAAAAGGAAGTTCCAGAACATTCCATGCAGCAGGATAACATTTTATAAAGTTAAAAACAGCACAACTGAAATAACAATGACTTCAGGGCTCCATACTTGTGAGATGAAGACAAAAGGAACTCAGGGGGCAGTGCTGGGTGCTGGTCACCGTGGGCAGGGGTGGGGAAGGGGATGGGAGGAACACAGGACAGGACTGGTTCCAGGGCGTTTCTGTTGCAGCTCGGTTCCCTCACCAAAAATGCAATGAAAAAATAAAGAAGTCCGTGCACGGGCCAGTAATGGGAACTGTATACACCGAAGAGTTCTGACCCATGAGGCCCCCAAATCCCTAAGACCTGACAGTGGGGTCTACCGGAGACTCATGGGCCCGGGTCCTGTGGTCCACGGAGCTGGGGTGCAGCCTCTGAGGGCCAGGGGCCTGAGACTGGCTTCTTTTAAAGTAAAATTAAGTATAGGAGGGGCCAATCCTAAACTCTTACTTGGGGTAAAAATTTAAACTCATGTCACTAAGCTAATGAGGCTTTTACTGGGAAGATTTTTGAGTTTGTAATTCCTCATTTCTTTATTAACGATGAATTTATTTTTTCTCCACCATCTTAGGAGACTGTGGGCACCTTGAAGAGAGAAACCACGAATACTGGTTTCTATGGCCATTCTCCACCGTGGGCCAGAGCCCAGCATGGGACTCGGTGGACAGACAGTGCTGAGTGGATAGACAGACAGTGCCCCCTGTGGTGCTGCAGGGCCATGTGCAGAGGGAGCCCTGCGGCCATGCACTGAGGGGATTCAGGGTCCACTCCGCTGAGGAGGGGCCTCCCAGAGGCCTTGGTGGCTGAAGCCATGTGTGACTCCTAGAGTGAGTCGCTGTGGCTGCCTAACACTTGTGAATTATTATCCAGAGGCTGTGACCCATCTGCGAGTCCTCACAGACATGCCAGTTCCCGCCAGCCACCACTAGTAATTTTAGGCACTTTTAACATGTTAAATATAGAAAATTCACACTCTAGAAAACACACAAACTGTAATGACAACCATGTGTCTGCACACCAAGCTGTCACGGAGCCGAGCTGCCAGAGGGAATGACAGGGTGGATGTGCCCAAAGCTAGCCAAGCAGGACCGCCCCTGGCACACAGTCTCCACTGAAGCGCTTTCCCTGTTAACCACACGCAGCCACTTACCTCAAAAGTGTTCCCAGTCACATCGAACTCCGGGGGAACAAAGGCACCCTCGGGGTCATCTGGGGAAGGAAAGAGAAGATGCTGTGATCACAGGCCGGCCAGGAGACGGCTTGGGGTGAGGAACAGACTCCAGCCCTGAGCTCTCCCAGGGCAGTTCTGCCTCCTGCCCCTTCCCTGTCCTGGTCCCTGAAGAAAGGGAAACCACCTCCTTCCCTGCAAGTGTGGGAACATGGTTCCAAAGAGGAAGAAAAGGGTGCTGTCTTCGCAGAGGAGAGAGCTGATGGCACCAGGCCTCTCCACTCAGACCCACCCTGGGGTAGGGGCGGCCCTGTACCCATTGGCTGCAGGGTCAGCCAGACCCAGGGGGCCGGCTGAGGTGCCAGGCCCATCCTAGCTGCTCTCAGGGCTTGTGGGGCCTCCCCCTGGTCCTCTGAGGGGCTGTGTGATGGAGCTGCAGATACCAGCACCCACCAGCAGGGCCTGAGACCACAGGGCTGGAGATGCCATCAGGCTACCATGGAAACCTGGGCGGTGTGACTGTCCCTAGCCAAGGGAGGGGCCCCTGCATCAGCTCTGCACCTGCTCCTCACTGGGCCTCACCGCTGAGCTGCTCCATGAAGCACACGTTCCCGCTGGTGTTGAAGGCCAGGGTGTCTGGAGTGATGCAGAGGGTCTGGAAGATGGCCGAGTGGGCGACGCTCCTCATGGACAAGCTGCACTCCAGGCACACGGCCCAGGCCTCTTGCTCGCTGAGGCCACTGTCCCGCAGGGACAGGATGTCGGCCAGGGACACATTCTCCTGCCAACACAGGCCTCGCTGACATGGCTGTGGGCACAGGCCTCCCTCCCCAGGAGGACCGGCCCCCAGCATTGAGACTAATTCTGGGGAGGCAGACAACGCATGGCAATTTCATTTTATGTCAGGAACAAGGTTTTAGGTGAGGCTTTCTTTAACAAAAGCCAACAGAAGCCACCTCATGTTTCCGGGATGTCAGAAGACACAGAACATTTGGTGAGATGATTAGGTGCTGCCAGGGGCAGGTGTTTGCACCTGTGGCCGGGACCTGGGCCTTTGTCCCTGCAGTCCCACGAGCTGGTCACCCACTTGCTGAGACATCACTGACCCACAGCTCATCACCCACAGCTCGGGGACACAGAGATGCTAGCTGTTTTAGGCCGTGAGCAGAAGAGAGAGACGTGGGAACTGAGGATGGAGTCAATGCCTAGGAAGGCACTTCTATGCACCGGGAGCCATTAACACAGGGCTAATGTGCGGGTCCAACAGCACAATCGAGGGACACGCAATAGCACCCACTTACACATCTACACAAGACGCACACACTAATACACTATCCAAAGGCCACGTGGGTTTGTGCTTTAGGAGAACGAGGCTAATCCGTGTGTGAGTCTGTGCCAGCCCCCCACAGGGCCCTGTGCACATCCACTAGTGTGCCCGTGTGGCCAGCACACCCAACGGCTCACATAGCTGGTGACTGAGTGTGCTGTCAAGAGAGGGGAGCCCAGGCCAGTTGTGCCCACGGGGCATCTCTTTGCCCACTGCTCTGCCTCCTGCTCAGGTCCAGGCCCTGCCCACCCCCTGCCCTATAGTCCCTGCACCTATTCATAGTGGGAGCAGCTAACCGGGGGCTTGTCTGCATGATTTTATGAAGTGACATCCATGGATTCAAGTCATTGCTTCCCTGTGGCTAGGCCCCCGACACTCTGCTGTTGCAACAGGAAGGGGGAACAGTTGGAAGCCTAGGCCAGGACAGCCCAGGGGCACTGCTGGCTCGCCTGAGAGGAGGTCTCCCGCATGCTGAGGGGTCCTGATCCTTGGGCCCCACTGGGTCTTGTGCCTCACCCCTCACCATCCCTCAGCAAGGCAGTGCTTGAGTGGGCCATGGGGTAGGTGTGAGGGCGGGACCACCTAAGTCCTGTTCCTTGTGGGGCAGGAAAGAGTGGTCCCCACCCTGCGACTGCGCAGACACAAAGTCAACCCTTCCAGGCTGGGAGGAGGGGTGCAGGAAGGCAGGTGGAGGTGACTCCCCAGGGCAGGCTGCTCCCCAGGACAGCCCGTTGTTGATCAGTCCCTGGGACCCTGGGCAGGGCTGGCTTCCCACCCAGGGCTGTTTTCTGGCTGCAAAAAAGTGCCCATTCAGGGCCTTCTGTGTCTCAAAGACACAGACACAGACATGAGCCAGGGTTCCATGGGGACCCAGGGGTCCTTTTGGGCATTTTAAATGTACTCTCTTATAACCAATTACTTTTTTAACCTTGGAATGGGGCCTGCCAACACAAAACCCAGTCACTGCTGAGGTTTGTCAACAGTCCCCATGCCTGCTGAGGTCCCTCTAGTTGCCAGACCCCCAGGCCTGGGGAGCTCTGCACGGTGCCCCGCTGGGGGTCTGCCTACTTACCCTAAAGAGCCTCTCCCACTCTTAACTATCACTCCCCCTTGGTTCTCCAGCTGCCTGCTTCTCTGAGCTCGTTTCTTTACAGACTTCACATGTACCCTCTAGGGCACAGCAGGAATGTCCCTCCTTCCTAGGGCATTCCCAGTGACAAGGTCCCCATCTGCCTTCAAATCCTAAAGCTCAGTACTCAGCCCACAAATGCTGGGAGGTTCTTGCTGAACTGGGGAAGGATAAGAAAGCTCCTTACCCCTCAACGGAGTCTGGGGACCAGGAGACACCCTGTCCCCCATGCCCAAACTGGTACGCCATCTTCTGTCCAAGCCTGCCTTCGTTCTCTCCGCCCCAATGTCCCTGACGGACAATGGCACCACCTGCCTCTCGATGGCTGGCATCTGCCCCTCTGGCAGCCACTGTCCTGCCTGACTGGCTGCTCTGCCTGATCCCAAAACCCTATCCTCTGCTTGTACGTGGTGGTGCCTGCAGGTGACCAGAGACCACCTGGGCTGCAACCCCCAGGGCGTTGCTGGGTGGTGCCAGCCCCTAACCATGTGCCCTGGGGGTTTCCAGCAGAGCTCTCCCACGTGTTGGCATCCACAGGGCACACGCCAGAGTAAAACTGCTGGGACACAGGCTGTGGCAGCCTCCACTTCACAATGAAAGCCAAGTTTTTTCCAAAGACTGGCCCCTTCGTTCTTCCAGCAGGGAGGGCAGGCCGCCGTCCAGCTTTTTGGGCCTTGCCAACCTGGAGAGGTATTCACAGTGGGAGTATTTTCTATCCCCTATTATAATGACGTCAAACATCTTTTCATACATTCATGGGCTATTTGGATTTTCTCAGGTGACACTGGGGAGCGACATTCCAGGAGCTCCTGGGGGATCCATAGGCTTCTATTTCTTGACCTCATTGAACAGTCAGTTGTAAGTGGCCAACTCCTGTGTCTCTGGAGGTTTGTACATGTCCTGGGCCTGGTGCCTGCTGTCCCTCACTGGGGCTGCTCATGTCCTCGCTGTCCTGGCTCTCCAGGCTCCTTCAGCAAGCCTGCCCAGGTGACACACAGCCTGGCTCCTCCCTCGCCTTGCACAAAATGGCTTTCGGGATGCCACCTGACTACGTATCGCTTTAACAGGCAGAGTCATGTGTCCCTGATGTAGATTTAAAACCTTCAACGCTGGCCAAGCCGAGTGTGTGTGGAGTCAAAGTCTGGACCTGGTGTGTTCTCAGGAACAGGTCATGCCTGCTCCAGGGCTCAGGCCCTGGGCACTGGCCTCCTGTTCTGAGAGCACACCTGAAGGCAGCACCTGTCTCTCCAGAGTGGCGAGAAGTCTGAGGAGCCCCCTGAATCTTCCTGCTGGATGCTCAAAAGCAGGACAAGGCAACATGCCACTTCACCTGAGGCCTTGGTTACAGGATGATGGGGATCTCTGACCCCATGCACTGTGCACAGAGGGGCACAAGGGACACCTCCCAAGAGAAGGTGCCAGGACACGGTGGGAGGACAGACTGTGGCGACTTCGGGTCCAATCCTGGCTCCCGGCCTGTTTACTTGGCCTAGTACTGCTCAGTGCGCGGTGCACAGAGGAGGCCGGCTGAGCGTGGGCGGCACAGAGGAGGCAGGCTGAGTGTGGGCGGCTCTTTCCGTGTCTGCTGTGGGGGTTCAGGAAGCGAGTCTTCTCAGGATGCACTGGAATGCGTCCTCTGGAGAGCTTTGAAGGCTGGGGCGAGGGGCACCCTTTCTTCTTCCATCAAAGCCATGGAGATGTCCAAAGGTTTATTTATTACCTTGCCTCTCTTCTCTGCAGCTTCTCTCACCAAATCCAGGTCACCATGGGGGAAGGGGGGGCAGCACCAACCCCCGGGGCACTGGCTCAGTGGTCCCTCCTGGCCAGCAGCGGCTTCCTGAGACAGACTCTGCTGCCCAGAAAGGACTGAGCTGTTTCAGCCTGAGCTCCTGCAGCCTGAGCTCTGGGGGGACAGGCTGGGGGGTGGGCCAAGGGCAGAAGGCCCGGGAGACTGCAGGTGCAATGAACCCCTTCTGTACTCCTGGCAGCACCAGCCAGTCTGACTCACTCGGACAGGCACATGGGGGGTCTCCATCAGCACCAGCGTGTGGAGGGAAGGCATCTCACTACTGGCTGCATGGTCCTCAACAGCCAGCAGGGAAGCCCAGGGCATTTGCCTGCTGGAGGCTTGGAAGGCCCTCTGCCCAGGCCCTACAGCCTTTGGAGACAAGAGGGTCGTTCTGGGAGCAGCTGCAACTTCTGGGATTATCTGTCATGCACAGGAGTCTGGCTTGTTTGCCACAGTCACGGGCAACCTGGCTCTGTGGGCATCTGACTGGGTTAATGGCCAGAAACCCCATGTGACAGATACCCCTATGCACCTTGGGTGGGGGCTCACTCTGTCCTCCGTGAGCAGGAAGCAGCCCTCAGTCTGGCCCCCCCGCCCAAGCACATCAATGGTCAGGCCTCACTGGGCTCTGCCGGCGCCTCCTGCTGACCCCCTAGGTCAGCTGCAAAGAGGAAACAGTGTTCTACCCCCCAAATGTGCCCCCACAGCCCCTGAGCCCACCTCCCACAGAGCAGCAACTTCAGCGACAGTCCACCCATGGCTGTCCCATGCGGCATTCCAGGGGTCCTGCCCCCTCCAGCGGAAAATGTTTAAGGCCGGTCGGTGGAAGGCAGGGAGGCGGGGGGAGGCGGGGGGGGGGGGGGGATCCCCTTACTGCCACACCTGTACCAGGGGCGGGGGGCGGGGGGCGCGAGGTACCTTTCCCCGGGACTCTCCGCGGATCCCTCCGCCAGGGAAGGGGGGGGTCCCACCGTGGGGCCGGGGTCTCACCTCGTCCTCGGGCAGAGTGGGGAGCGGCTCGAAGTCGTAGAAGTCCAGGTCCTTGCCGTCCACCTCGTAGAAATCCGCCGCGGCCGAGTCCATGGCCTGCATCCTGCGAGCGCGCCGGCCGCGCTGCGGCCCCGGCCCCCGCCGGCCTCCGCGCCCGCGCCCCGCAGGCGCCCCCCGCCCCGCGCCCCGCCCCGGCCCGGCCTCCCCCGGCCTCCGCGCCCAGGTCTGCCCAGCGGGCTCCCGAGCGGGTCCGGCTACGCGCGCCCGGGCGCCATGGCAACGGGCCCCGCGCCGCCCCGCCCCGCGGCCCCTGCCCGCCGGGTCCTCGGTGCGCCCCGCCCGTGCGTCTGCCGCAGTGTCGCCCGGACGCGGGAGGAGGGACACCTGGGGCAGCGCTGCGGGGCCCGGCACTCGAAAGGCCCCGCTCAGTGTGGCGGGCGCGAGACTCCCGGGGGGACGGTGGCCGCTTTTGGGAGGCGGGGTGGGTGTGCGCCGCGGGGAGGGGGCGGCCCGTCGGGGAGGGGCCGGGGCCGTTTCGGGGCGGGGCCAAGCGGGCGGCCGGTGATTTGTTCTTACAGGCGGCGCAGGCTGCGGCCGGGCTCCGCGCCCACCCGGGCGCACGACGGGCCGGGGCCGTGGCGCACCCCAAGGACGTCGCTGCGGGGGGCGTCGACCCTCCGTCGGGTCCCTGCCCCCGCCGCCGGCCCGGGGCGTGGCTGCCGCAGTCCCCGCTGGGGTGGTGGCCGCAGAGGCGCGCAGGCGGGCGGGGCGGGCGGGGACCCGCCGAGCGGCTGGAGGGTGGCCAGCCCCTCGCTCGAGTTAGGGTCCCATGGACGCCTCGTGGGGACCAACAGCTACAGCTTTCCCCGCACCTTGCGAGCCAGCCTTCTGGGTGCGGAACAGAAGCCCAAAGACCAGCCAGCCCCTCCCCCTTGGGCAGTCCTGCCTGCTCACGATTCAGCCCTTCACTGCCCATTAGGCTCCGCCAGCTGGGCTTTGCTCAGCACCAACGTGAGCCTTGCCCCAAGCTGGGGCCTGGAGTTGGGCAAAGAGCCAGAATGCCCCCACCCACATTTCCCACAGAAGGGTGGATGGAAATCACACCACCCTGAGTTGACATAGGTGTCCCCCACCCCAACCCCCTAGAGAGCAGAGCTGTGGCTGAGGTCCCCCACAGAAGAGCTCCCCCATGTGGCCAGCCCTGTCCCCACAGCCTCGCCTGGCCAGGCACACAGCAGGCACTGCATAAATGCTCCTTGTGTGAGTGAGGCAGGGCTTGTGACAGGCTCTTCAAAGTCCAAGGGTGCAGTGGGCAGGGACACGAATTCCTACCGTTCTGTCTTTGGGTCAGATCGCTGTGGCCCCGGGCCCTGGATGTGACACCCAAGGATGTGAGGGGCTCTCGAGTCACAGGAGAAACAGACGGGTAATGAAGCCTGAGGCTGGCGGCCGAGATGGGTACCAGGCAGCCTTGTGCCAAGTGCTGATCCTTAGGCCCACCCAGCTCAACTGGAGCAGAAATCAGGGGCAGCTTCCTCCCATCCTGGGATATTTGGAAGCTCAGAGCAGCAGCCAGGGTGGGTGGAATGGGGTAGAGGCAGCAGGAATTGGAGAAAAGGCTTCTCACAGATGTGTGACTTGGGCCTGCTGTCCCTGAGATCTCTCTGTGGACACCACATAGGGTGTGGCCCTCTTGGGGAGCCTTGGGCACAAAGGGTGTGCTGCAGGGGCCTCATGGAGGAGGGTGTGGGGCTTTGTCACCTGGTTCTCAGATCACTGTGCAGCTGACCAAGAGCCCAAGGTTTAGGGTGAGGACTGAATGGGATAGGGCAAAGGTCATCCCATAGCTGAGGGAGCAGTGACATCACATGTGCTCCTGGGTGTAATGAAACATTGTCTATTTTGGGAAAAGATGCATCCAATTTGGGTGAAATACGGAACAAATAGGCTGCTGACATCAGCTGAATCAGCTTTGGCTGTTGCAGCCTGAAAGCACTTCGAGGACTGCTGCTTGGTGACCAGGGACCAGGGCGCATGGGCCTCGGGGAGGGGCCTGGGGCAGGGCACACTGCAGGTCCTTCTCCCTATCTGCCTGCCTTCATTTCAGAGTTTGTGGCCAAGGTCTTTCTGTTTGTGGAGTAATGTGAAACTCCTGCTGGAAGTGTGTTCGCCTTTCTGAGCATTGCACACCTGCCTGGTTTTATAGCAAGCTTCACTCCAAGAGAGGGGCCCTGGGTCCTGGGTCTTTGAACGTAGTAGATGGTTGATTGATGTTGTTGAACGAGGGCCTGATTCTTGAGATCAGAGACATCTAGATTAGGCACTCCAAATCTTCCCAGAGCCGATGGAACAGCATAGGCATGTACAAAGACAGCCAAGAAGCCCCAGATGTCCACTGAGAGCTCATCCCAAGCGCAGTTCCAAACGGCCACGAATCCTTATGAGCAGACCACTAGACTGGCCTCCTGGCCTGGCCTCTGCACCTGCCTCTGCACTGTGCCCCAGTGTCCAGGACACGCCCAGCAGCACACTTTCTTCTTGGCTGTCTGAATCCTGCAAGGCCATGGTGGGTGGTGCCCAATCTTCTTACTGGTCTTCAATGACCCATCTACTCAATCTCTGCCCCACCCCTCTCCTGCAGGACTCTCCCTCCACGTGGCCACTTCTGCCTCTGCTGTAGCACCTGGCCTGACCCACTCTCCCACTGACCTCCCTCCTGGTCAGTGCCCAGGAGAGGAGGCCCCATGGACGGAGTCTCCTGCAAAGCCTCCTCCCTGCTGGTCCCTGGTCATTGTCACATTTGGACATTGCCAGGACTTGTTCCTGTTCTCTGAGCCCTGTCTCTCCGCAGGTGGGGGCTCCCTCCTGTCTCAGGGCATGCAGCTGATGCTCAGCTTGGCGAGGCTGATGTGAGGCCAATGGAGCAAGGTCTTCAAAGCCATGGCTCTCATTTTCTCTAAAACAACTTGAAGAGCTGTGAAGCCCTTTGCACATTTTGAAGTTGACATCCAAATAAAAAAAAAAGGTAAATAATTGCAATGAATGTAATATCTGGTGTGGTGTAAATATTGACACTTTGAAATAAAGCTGTTAGTCACTCTTGTAAATGTATGAGAGAAGCTCAATACCAAAGTGGTTTTGGAACCACCATCAATCATTTACAAAAAACACATACACACATTTTTCTTCAACAGTCAGAAATCCTCATCATGGCATTTTTCATTAAACTCATTCTGGTCATCCAGTTTTGCGCAGAATTTTATTCTACCGTGACATATTTTTATGCTTGAAAGTTTCTATAGATCATCCCATTACACTTTTAAAAAAATCCTCACTAGGAGATATGTTTTTTCGTTTTTTAAAATCAATTTTAGAGAGAGAGGAAGGGGGAGAGAAAGAGAGAGAGAAACATCGATGGTATAGAAACATCGATCGTTTGCCTCCTGTACTCACCCCAATCTGGGATTGAACCCGCAACCCAGGTACATGCCCTGACTGGGAATTGAACCTGCAACCTTTCTGTGTGTGGGAGGATGCTCCCACCAACTGAGTCCCCCAGCCAGGGCCCCATCACACTTTTTGGCAACAAATACCCATGTAAGTTGTAATAAATTGAATATTTAATAAATAAAAGAATTCTTTTTGTTCTGTTTCCAGTGACCATTCGACTCCTTTCACATGACTGAGGTCTTTGGGTAAAGTAAGTGACGCTGTTTGTCTTAGAGATGGGAACAAACCGGACGGTAGACCACTGGCCTGCCGCTGCTGGGGGAGTGTGGGCTTGCCCGGCTCAAGTTGCCTTCCTGGGGACTCATGGTGCTTCTTCACAGAGCTTGGGGGATGAAGGCATGAGGTCACCGTGGCCACGGTCCCCAGTCCAGCTGCCCTGCTCTAGAACGTGCCTGAATTGGGAACTCAAAGACCCCAAATGTGACTTCTCACTCTGGGGTAGCTGGAGAAAGACCGGGGTTTCCTGCTCCATGAGAAACTGTCCATGAGGTGAAGCGTGCGCAGGGCTGCAACAGAGGTGGGCAGAGTGGGGAAGGGGGCTGTTGTCCCCATGCCCCTGAGGACAAACCAGTGCCCAGCTGGGGCTGATTGGGAAGGAGTCTCTAACCCCCAAATTCTGATGCCAGAACCCCTGAGCACAGGAAGCGGGGACCCTCTGGCAGCCAAGGCTACCCCCCTGGGTGAGGAAGGCCGTGGGTAGGACCCTGTAGTGCTGACACCTGCCAGCTGGTGGGTGTGAAGGCGGAGGGAGGGTGGAGGACGGTGGGCGCCATTACACAGAGGTGCTCTGGAGAGGTTCCCCCCACCTTGTTGCACCTTCCCTGTCCGGGCTCAGGGGTTTCTGGTCCTCGAACTGATATGACCTCTGTGATGTCAGGCCAACACCTTTGGATTCACAGCCTGGCAGGGGCTGCTGCCTGGTGCCCTTGGAGGACTGTTTCTCAGGTGGTTTATTTCTGTCACATGTGCCTGTGTGTCCACCAGCACCCCCTCCCTCATGTCCCACAGGAGCTGGCACAGTGGAGCTTGGGAACTCACCCTGTCACCGACCCCCATCCTGCAGCCCGACTTCCACTCTGGGATGGACGCTGCAGCTGCGGGGCGTGTCTGAGGGATGCACCTCTCAGGCCCCTTCCTGCTCCACCTGCCCCCTGATGGCCAGGGCTCTCAGCTTTGACCTTCCAACTCTCTGAAGAGCACACACACGCATGCACACACACACACTCTCATGTATACACATGCACATACACTCACGTACACACACATGCACACACTCATGTACACACATGCGCTCTCACTGCACACACACAATACAACTCAGACACCCACACCCCCCCCTCACAAACTCACACTCACATGTGCATGGACTCACACATACGCATAGCCATGCAATGCACAAACATGCAGCACACATGTAAACACACACATTTGCCTCTCACACACATGCACACTCACCTTTATTCACTTACTCTCGCTGTACACTCACATATTCACATGTAACTCTTCCTCTTCATCACCCACACATGTGTACACATGCAGACACATATGCACAGAGCAAGGAAGGGACAGAGAATGTCAGGCCACCGGCAGCCTGAGCTCTGTCCAGCTCCCTGCTGTTCTGGAAGCTCATTCCACACGGAGCACCAGGCTGCAGTCGTGCGGTGGGCTTTTGTGCTGTGGAAACATTACATGCCAGTGGGACATGTCGCAACACTGCTCCCAGCTGGGCCCAGGAGGCTGTGTCAATACTGTAACTCCCGAGGTTTATTCAGCGCTGGGCTGCTTTGGTCTGAAGAGTGAGGTGTGCTGTCTGTTCTGCCAGGGCTGCTGAGGGTGGGAGGGATGCTGGCCACCCGGGGGGGTGGGGTGGGGGGTGCCGGGGAAGAGCAGCCCTGCCCCAGGCCCCAGGGCACAGACAGGGCCTCTCCCCTTGAGGGTCAGAGATGCACGTGGATGCCATTAACCAGCCTCACAAAGGACAAACAATGTAAACCACTGTATTTCACCTGACGGTTCTGCATCTACAGTGTGTACACAGCACAGCGTCGGGTCTCGGTTCATATCAGCTACAGAAGCAGGTGAACAGGCCGGGCAGCGCCGGAGACAGGAACCGCCCAGCGGTCATCTGGTTGCCTGTCTGGTTGACCAGTGAGGACACATGGGGTTTGTGGCAAGTACGGACACTGGGAAGTTACAACTTCACGGTCAGGTTTGCAGGAATCCCGGGAAGTGAGGCTCCTTGAGCTCAGATACTGAGCGTGGGACCTGGGGCACCCGACACACTCCTTGCCCCTCCCGGTGTGTGTGAAGGAAGGAGCTGCCCTGGGTGATGGCCTCCCGCCCAGACGGCAGAGCACACCAGCAAGTCACAGCCGTGACAGCTGTGCAGAGCCCTGGCCGCTCGGCTCTGCCGCCTGTGCGCGATGTGCTGTGTGCACGTGTGGCGGTGATGCGTACACAGGTATGGTGTACTGTGCACGGATGGGGTGAACATGTGATGCACGCATATGGCATGTGCACGCAGGTGGTGCGTGCACGTACACGTGTGTATATGTAGGCGTGTGAGTGTGCATGTGTGTGTGTCTGCACACGTGTCATAGTTCCTGGAGGAGGGAGGGAGAAAGGGAGGGGCTCCCGGGCACAGTCTCACACGCACATCTCGTCCCTCTGGATGTCCAGGCTTCTGCCTTTGAGAGGACCCACTGACCCAGCCCGTGGGATGGGGCACTTTTGTCCTCTGAGTCAGGGCTTTGTGTTCATGGAAATGCCAGCCCCTCCTCTTTTGGGGGCAGGGAACTTTATTTTCCGCAAATGCCCATGACAGTGGTTGGCTTTGGAAATTGAATATTCATTAAAGGACATTTGGGCATTTACAGAGCTGTGTGGCCCCCTCCAACCCCTCTGAAGGCCATGTGCTCCCAGAGCACAGCTGGGTGCCCCCACGTCTGTGAGGCTCTTGGGCCTGCAGGGCTGGGCTGCATCCAGGACGGAGGCTGAAGGTGGAGATGGCATCGGGCGCAGGATCGAACATGGGTCCTCAGGTCCAGAGCGCACCGGACTGACCAGCAGGCTGCCGGCCCCTTGGAGCAAAACTTAACACACACATTGAACAAGAGAAAATATCAGTGGTGCCTCCTGCTGTGGCCATCACAGGCGGGCAGGGCTCCCCACGCTGAGGCTGTTTCCTCTGCCTGCTGCGTGGCCGGGCTGTCCGGGAACCGGGTGCTTCAGGTTGGAAAGCGGTGAGTGGACATGGACAGCTTGTCTGACCTCGGGGTTAGGGAGGCAGCATGGCTCAAAGCGTCTTCCCACTTGAGTCCCTTCATAATGAGGGGGTCAGTTGGGGTGCCAGGTGCTTCTGAGAGGCTCTGTCACTTGGTGACCCCACCGACCTCACGTGGCAGAGGGTCCCTGCTCTGCTCTGATGCTCTCCCGGGGCAGGTGCCGTGACAACTACACAGTCGTCTCATTCTTCCAGGGCCCGGTTCGGATGTTGCCTGTGATGTCAGCACCATAAGGCACGGCTTCGCACATGTCGCCCTTGAGCAGCCCATTCTCCGGGCCACCAAAGGACAGGGACTGTGTCCTCCGGAGCATCTCAAAGTGGGCTGGGCCGCGGCCTACCTCCCTGCTGGCCCGTGGGGCGCAGCTATAGAGTGTGGGACTGATGTTGCCGCTCTCGGGCTGACTGACCAAGGGGAAGGGGTCGCCCTGGGCGCAGCAGGCCAGCGTGTGCATCCCTGCCGGGCCTTCGAGCGAGCTGGGGGGGCTGCCTGTGCGTGAGCTGCGGGGGCTGCCGTCCAGGCTGGATGGGATGTGATAGGCATACTCCTGCTCGGCCGCGGCTGCCC
This sequence comes from Miniopterus natalensis, assembly GCF_054644295.1. NCBI lineage: Eukaryota > Metazoa > Chordata > Mammalia > Chiroptera > Miniopteridae > Miniopterus > Miniopterus natalensis. The sequence goes on from NC_142094.1 coordinate 54,112,282, forward strand.
GGTGCCGGCTGAAGTAGTGAGGCTTAGTTCTGCCCTGGAGGCACCTGTGCAGGTGTGGGTCGTGCCCAAATTCGTCTTCCTCGTGCAGGTGGACATGGGCCATGTCCTCCATCAGCTGCTCACAGTGCATTTTGGCACAGCAGGGTGTGGCTGGCGACAGGCAGCTGACATGGCTCTGGGTGGCCTGCAGGTTGGTCATCTTGCAGTGGCTGGCCGATGGGTGCCCAAAACCCCGTGGCTTGCCAACACAAGGCGAATCCTGCAGGCAGGTGGCATGTCCCAGTGCGTCCCCATTGGCATCAAGCGTGGGGTGGGCACTGAGCTTTGAGGCCTGAGTGTCCCGGCGGGAAGGGCAGCAAGACCACCAGCAGTGCCACACGTCGTCCCGCTTGGCGCAGTGGTGGATGAGCACGAAGAGCCCCAGCGTCACACAGAAGGCGCCGTAGAGGCAGCTGAAGACCATGTCTAGGAAGTGGCCCTGTGTCACAGCCAGGGCCCCGAAGGTCCACGTGGCCGTGAACAGGAAGAGTGTGAAGGCAGCAGCCCGCAGCTGGGCCTTGAGCGAGTGCTCATTCTGCAGCAGCGAGGCGGCCAGGGTGGCGCAGGTGGACGGCATACCCCGGGGGGCCCTGGGGCTGTGGCCAGCCTCCGGCCCTGCCAGCCGATGCTGCTCCTCCGTCCGCTCCCTGAGCTCGTATCTACGCTCTGGGTGACGCCGCAGCTGGACATAGGTGCCCAGGAAGTACACGCAGGTGACCAGGGCAATGAAGGCCACTGGCCCGTAGAATGCGCCCAGGCTGGGCTCCCAGGCCATCCAGCAGCTGCGGGGGGAGAGTGGGTGAGTGTGAGTCACACTGCATAGAGCACCAGTGAAGTGAGGCCACTGTCCCCCTCAGCTCATGGGGATGCTGCCATTTCCTAGTGTCAGTGAGTGCAGTTGTGTGATCAGGACACAAACAAACACAGACTGAAGCGTGGTGCAGATCAGAGGCCAGCCAGCACTGGCATGAGTCACCAGGACAGTGCAGAGGGGGTCTGGGGTGTGAGGAGCACATGTGGAGCTGCTCTGTGTTCTCTGCTTGCCACTTTTTGTGCCACCACTTTTCTTGTGTCCCTTCCTCCCTCCCCAGATAGGCCCCGGAATGGGTGACCATGGAGGCAACAGGACCCTGTGCCCTGTGGGGCTTAGTTTTGGGGGGAAACTGAGGGAGGAGTAGGAGCCAGTGAAGGTGTGGGGGGTGGTAGGCATAGCTCGAGGGCCCCGAGGGGGTGCCTGAGGGCTGTGCTGTGACCTGGGCCCAGAGTGGGGCTTCTGTGAACATGGGGGTGACACTAGCCTTCCTGGGGGCAGGAGGGGTTAGCTGTGGGGAGAGAGCCCAGTGCTGACTACCACCTGCACCCTGAGGTGCCCGTGGAAATCATTACTGGGCATGGCCAGCAAGTGGCCTCATGGTCGGGTGATGAGGAAGGGGCCCCACCCTGCCCACCAGGGCCAGCCTGATGCACTCAGGCTACTTTGGCGGCCCAAGGCTGGGAGGTGATCAGAAAGTGTCCTGGGGCACTGGGGCCTGTGGAGCTGGGGGTGCGTGTCCTGTGGGGAATGAGAGTGGGGAGAGTCAGTGAGGTCCCCAGGCCTGGGCAGGGCAGGGAGGGCCTGCGGGTCTGACTCAGCTCCTATCACAGCTGGGTCCACTCTGCTGGCCTCGGCCATGCTGCCCAGGTGTATTGGTTCCCCGGGCCTCTCCATCTCCACAAATCAACCCTCAGTACCCAGGGAAAGAGCGAGGGGGAAACTGAGTCCATCAGGGAGGAGGGCAGCTTTGGGCAACCAGGGCTTGTGCTGTCACCTCATGGACACCTGGGGACAGTCCCTGGGCAGCCCCAGGACCCTTGCCCTGCGTGGTCTCAGCAAGGCTGCACCTCGTTTCCAGACTGTTTCAGTCTGTTGTCTATGAGCGTCTGTGACCAGCGGAGGTGCTGCCGCTGGACAGCGCGCAGCCAGGGGGACTGGCCCCGGGGGGCGCTCCTGCGCAGGAGCCTCATCAACAGCCACCCTCACCCCTCAGTGCTTGTACTCACTATGCTGAGTCTGAGTCCTCCGTCCCGTAATTCCTGATGTTTGTGGCAGCCGTGACCCCACAGATGATGAAAGGAACCCCTCCACTGATGAGGTAGAACCTGCCGGAGATCAGGAGGCCGCTCACTGCCCTTTGAACCCAACTGGATCACCTAAGGACAGCACCACCTTCGGGGCAAAGGAGGGAGGCATGGCCCGGGGGTCCTGGCCAAGTAGCTGTCAGTCATGGGCAGCACCAGCCTCCCTGACCAGGGAGCCACTGCCAGGGCCTGGCCTCTCCTCTGCCCCCTTCCTGCACTCCCAGCTCGCTGGCTGCTGTCCCGCTGCAGAGATGGCCCTGGCCAGGCCCCAGTGCCACATCCCCAATGAGAAGAATGACACAGGTCCTAGGTCCTTGGGTGGGAGCAGGATGACCCTGCCTATGGTCACTTTTGGTGACCTCTGGGGACCGTGCCTCCCAGAATTCTATACCGAGAACACACCCTTCAGAATGCAGGAGAAATAAAGACATATTGTAACAGAAACAAAACTAAGAGAATTGGCCACCAGCTGACCTGCACTTCAAGAAATGCTAAATGAAATGCTTCAGGCTGAAGGGATCTTGTACCAGAGGGACACTTGGAGGAAGGAAGGATATAAAAATGCTAAGTATTAGGGTAAATATAAAAGATTTTGTTTCCTCTTAACTTCTTCAAAATATGTATGACTGTTTAAAGAAAAAATGTTACCTCTGCCTGTGGCACTTATGACTTATGTAGGGGTAATCTATCTGGAGTCTGCAGCATAAGGATGGTGGGAGGGGACAGTGGCCAAGCGTGGCTCCTGGGCACAGCTCAGGGGCATGGCACAGTCAGCAGAGGGCGCTGGAGGCTTAGACAGCTATTCTTGCTGCAGCTGCTGGGCAGTCAGTGGTGTGGAGCCCTGCCCAGGCCAGTGATCCTTTCCCAGCCCGAGGCAGCCCCTCTGCACCAGCCTCACTTGCCCAGTGGCTCCAGCCACATCCTCTGCAGTGAGGTCTGAACCAACTTTGGGGACTCCCAGGTCACAGCCCCTCTCCTATCATTGTCATGCAATCCCTATCGGGGACTGTACTGTCGTACAAGGATCTGTTGTCGTGAATCTCTGTGCGACAGTGGAGTTTCTGTTTTGTTTCCACTGACACAGCCCCTAGCAGACTCCAGACCCATTAGGACCATGTGCTCCCTGCACTCCTGTGTCCCTGCACAAGCCAGCCAGGAGCCCACCTGGCTGTGGGGTCACCGAGGGGCAGCACGGGAACCAGGGATGGCCCTGAGCACAGGGACTCTTGATCTTGAGACACGGAGAGTCTGATCAGTAAGTGGGGTGGGGTAAGTGATGTTCACGTGTGAGAATGTGGATTCGGTCCCTGCTGTGAGCACCACTGTCCCCTGCAGTCTGTAGACACCCTGTGATGAGCCTTTCACCCTTGACTTTGAAGCTATCCCGCTACTGTGGTCTCACTCTGATATCTTCACCGCATGTCCCCTCAGATTCCCTCGATGGCTTGTAATGATGGTACCTGCCTAGACTGGTGATAGGTCTTCATGGAGGAAGCTGCGTGTCCTTCAGCCTCAGTGCTGGCCACCTATGGTTGCCTTTATCCAAATGTCCCCAAGGGGCTGAGCCATCAAAGCCTTTGGCCACTTCTCTCTGCTCTGGAGTCCCATCTTCCACCTGCCACTGAACACCCAGGCAGACTGTGCATGTGACCACCTTGCCCAAGGTGACATCCATCCAGGCCTAGGGAGCTGAGGGGCCCTGGATGGTGCGGGGAGCTTGGGAATGAGATTGCTGCCTGAGGGTGATAAGGCCCAGGAACACTTCTGAAGTCGACCAAGCAGCCTTTAGGGACCCCTCACCTAAGCCACCCGATACCTGGAAGCCACCTCTCTGACTGCCCGGCCTTGCTGCCCACCAGCATCCCCCCCATGGAGGAGGCAAAGCCCCTGGAGAGGCGACCATGTACAAGGACCGTTTGTCACAGGAGAGACGGCCAGTCCAGGTAAGGACAAAGCGCAGTGGAGCATAAGGAGCCATGAGGATGCATGTGTAGACGTGAGGCTCAGTGAGTGTGCCCACCCCTCGCACAGGGGATCCACCTAAGGGGCATCCATCTCCTGGCCCAGCTGCTTCTCTGTGTGACCAGGAGTTGTGAATTCCAGGAAATCAGCCTGGTGAGTCCAGTAAAAGAGCCGTTTGCACCCTGTGCGAGCACTCGGCCTGTAAGGGCACACGGGCCTCTGAGATCACAGCTCGCTCCTGACCTCCCTTCTCCAGGTTGCACTGACCACGGTGGGTGGAGGTGATGGTCCTCAGGGAGAAGAGCTGGTGGACAAAGTCCTCGGGACTCACGCAGAGAAGGTGAACGGCGTCTGTCCTGCGTGCCCACAGTGACGTGAGGGAGGCTGCAATGCGGTGTCCTGTCCAGAACTGTGTCCTGGTATTTCAAATGTAACTGGACACTTCATGACCCAGCACCGTCTGCCATGGCTCACTCAGGGACAGGGGCCAGCACATAGGGCTGCGTGATCACTTTTGCTTTAAGAAGAGCTCTGCGTTCCGGAACCTAGACTGTAAACCAGGACATCTGTTCCCAGGTATGGCTTTGTGGGGTCACTGGAGGACACCGGCGTTGGCCCCTGTGCATCCTGCTTGGTTCACCAGTGGCCCTGGAGCCCTGTGCCCCTGCACAGGGCAGTAGTGCACCTGGGTGCCACACTGAAGGGGCTGTGGTGTCTCCTGTTCCGAGGCGTGGCCATGAATGCCAAGCTTAGGTTTCTCATCAGAATTGTCCTCCTGCTGAGAAGGTTCCTGCAGAAGGGAGCCCCAAAGAGCTTCCTCCCCCTGGGCAGGTTGGACGAAGGGACAGCAAGGGCCCTTCAGCACTCAGGTCACGCTGGACTCATGTAAGTACCTTGGTGTTAATGTGAGTGCATTTTTCTAACAGAAAAGCCACCAGCAGACCTTAAACACTAGGAAGTACTTAGGGGTACTTGTTGGAAAGGGCAGAACAGATTGCAAAATTAGGATATAATTACATGAAGCTAAATTGGGAATTAGCCTCTGAGCACCTATAAAACCACAGCAGGAAAGTCTATTTTGATTCTGAAGTGGTTCTCTCTGTCCAAAGGCTGTGGTCTGAATGTGTACCCCCAAGTCCATATGGTGAAGCCTTAACTCCGAAAGTGAGGTTGGTAGGTGGGGCCTTCAGGAGGTGATCATGTCACAAGGTGGAGCCCCTTGATGGGATCAGTGCCCTTGTGACAGAGACACTGAGAGCTTCTCGCCCCTCCACCATGTGAGGACACAGTGACAAATGTGCAACCCAGAGGAGGGCCCTCACTTGGCTGCACTAGGGCCCTGACCTCAGACTTCCAGCTTCTAGAACTATGGGGAATAAATGTCTGCTGTTTATAAGCCCTCAGTCCGAGGTATTTTCTTTTAGCTCAAACTACAACGTTCATGGAGCAGTGGGAGCCAGAGGGAAGGTCTGTCTGCTCGGACACCCTCCTTGAAGGGGTCCGGCCAGTGGGGTGCCACCTCCTACTACAATATGATCAGCCTCTGGTCTCCTTGGGGAAATCCCAGGCCCAGCATGGTCACCTCCAACCTCAGGACCCCAGAGGCTGGGGGAAAGCTGGGAGGGGCTGGAGAGGAGGCCCACACTGGAGCCCTGAGCTGACCCCCCAACACGAGTCTGCGCCTGTGGGAGGGGTGTGCACACTGGAGACCAAGGGCAACGTTGCTGGGGTCTCAGCACCATGTGTTCCCCACCCCCAACCTACATCCAGGTCTTTTTGTACAAAGGGGTGAGACACAGAGGGAGGAGCAGGTGGCAGTGACTTCCAGGCAGTGCAAGAGTAGCTGCAAGTCCCAGAGTGACCTGCAGTTGTGACACCGCGGCCCTGAGTCTGGCAGGGCCTGGGCATGTGGCTTGGTTAGGGGCATTTTGAAGCCGTCACAGAGGAAATGATCAAAATGTTCCATGGCCTTCATCTCATTCGTCAAAAAACCAGGCACCCTTCAATCATCAATTACAGACCAAGATACGGGACATGGGACCTCCGGGAAGACAGACAAGATAATGAAATCCTGCCTCCCTGGCCTGTGTTGGTGGCCCATGGACCATGGGCCCTGGTTAGCACGTCTGCTTGTATCTGAAAACCAACCAATGTCGGAAAACCTCTGGGGGAGGTCACCTCAGTGTCGCAAACAACACAGGGCACTGCCTCAAAAAGAGTTCTTCTGAGGAGTTTCAGGCACCTGGAGGTGTTGCTGGGTAGCCCTTCAAATTTGGAGTCAAATGGAGCTCAGTCCCAGGGGCTGGGTGTCCACGGTCCCCAAACATGGGCCACAACCTCACAGTGGCAGCAGCTACCTCTTACAGGACCACCTGGGTGGGGCTGTAACGGGGACCCCTAACAAGCCACGGTCCCTCATGGGACCACCCGCGCACCCTGAAGTGTCCTGGCCTGAGGAAGTAACAGGGTGTCTGGCTACAGCTGGGGCCTATTCCCAAAACCACTGTGAGCCCCAGACAAAGGCACAATCACCTTGAAGCCAGCAACTCCAGCAACTGAGCTGCCTTGATTTCCCCCAGCTAATGAGTAGGCATCTTAACTCAGAGATCCCTGAATAACTGAAGCCACTTACTGATCCCCACTGGAGCCATCTGCACCATGGCCCACCCACAGCATGGAGCTCAGCAGCACTGGCTGGACACCCTGGCCCCCAGACCAGCTGACCAGGCTCTAACCCTAGCTCACTGCCCACCCCTGACACCCCCAGCACCCCCAACCCCCAGCCACCTCATCCTTAGGCTCCGAGTTTCCTTGTGAGCCACTTTGCCTGCAGCAGGCCTCCCAGAGCCTGGTGGGTGGAGGGGACATGCACACACTCTGGTACCTGAGCAGGGGCTGCTGGGAGTATGGAGGCTGGTCTGCCCCTGGGCACGGTGGGGCCTTCTTGGTCACCTGCTTGTAGATGTTCCTGGCGGTCACGGCGATCCACAACATGGTGCAGAGCGAGCAGTAATGCAGCACGATGCCCACCTGGCGGGGGAGACAGGTCAGCGGTCGCCCACCAGCACACTGACCTCCCAACTCCATGTCCCAGAGCATCTAGCCCTCCTACTCCCCTGCGTCCTCAGGAGGCATCTCAGCAGTGACAGGAAATAAGGCAACTAAAGGCTCCAGGCTCCAGCAACACTGCACTTCACAGGGGCCTCTGAGCGCAAGGGAGATGCCTGGGCTGCAAAGACGCTTTGCAGGTGTCTTTGAGCAGCTTTGCTCTCCTGCAGAGCGATGGGCTGGGAGTCCATGGGCCTGGGAGCATGTTGCCCCTGGGCGTGGTCCACGTGGGGCCGGCTACAAGGGCAGGATGCACACCACCCTGCACAAGTCCCTGTGGTGGGTGTGGCCCAGGCACGGACCCAGAGGGCTCTAGGGAGCGAATGTGCCGGGCCCTCCCCCGCACGGTGCTTCCTACCAGGTGAAGGTGGTGGGAGGTGCAGCAGCAGTTTCCCAGGTGCCCATGTTTTGGGCCCTGCCTGTGAGATCAGCACCACCTTCTGGATCAGACTTGCAAGTCCGCTCCCCGTAAGTCAGAGTTGCTTGTTACTATGAAAACAGTGCCAGGTCCATCCCATCGCCAGCACTTACTGCATTAGCTAATCACGCATTCTGCACTCTGTCTCCATGTGGTTCTAGAGAATGAGGTTACCTTTGAAGTAATAACCTGACATTTTGCAACGACAAGTAAAATATGGCTATAATTGGAAAGGACATAAATGTTTAAGGAACACAGAGATTCTCTGAATAAAGTGAGCATTGCACCATTATAATGATTTATCAAGTGCGGAGTTCAGTTTTACCTATGAGAAAACTCCATAATAATTGATGAGAACATCAGGATGGGGGGTAAATCCCAGAATAGTATTTAGGGTTTTGGATGGGCTCCTGCACCTGGGCCCGTCCAGCCTTTTCCTTGGCCTGGCCTCCCCGGGGCTTGAGTTCCATCCCACGCACACAGCTTTACCCCACCCCGTGATGGAGGAGGCGCTAGGAATCCAGGGAACAAACTCGGCACCAGGAGGAGCAGAATGGGGGACTGTGTCACCCGGCCCTTGGTTGAAGGATGGTCTGACTTTCTTTTCAAGAAGAAATAGTCAGAGGCACATCCTCAGAGGCGAGGAGGGCAGGGAGCACCCAGAGCAGGGAGGAGAATGTGGGAGACAGGGTGGGGCTGAGCCCCGGACAGACCATACGTGTGGGGATTCTGAGAGCATGTAAACGCAGAACTCTGTCTCCCAAACACGACGCAGGCTGGACACACGGAGAGGTCACAGGGACCCCGCCCTGGTTTTCAGACAGCACTCTACTGCCATCCCATGCTTCCGGGCCCAGGACAATGCTGGCTGTCCTTCTGTGTTCATGATGTCACTTTGTACTTTAATGAGGCGCACGGTCATTTTTTGTTGCCATGACAACCGTCTGTTCTCTTCATCCGGAGCTTGGACCACTTCTCATACATCACTCATAATCACCAGGAGCAACACTGGACAGGAAAAGCTGGCCAGAGGGTCCTGTGTCAGGCACCAGGGCCATGCACAGGTGTCACTGGTCAAAGTGGGGGCCAGCCTGGGTACCTATAATGAATCAGCTCATGCAATGAGGGAGTCTGAGGAAACCCCAGATCTACAGTTGTCAAGCTGGAGACCCAGGAAAATGACAGTGTAATTTCAGTCCCTGTCTGCATCCAAGAGCAGGAGTTGGATGTGGCAGCTGGCGACAGACAGGCTCTTTCTCACTCAGACTTTTATTCTATTCAGGCCCTGGAGGATTGGATGCCACTGACACCAGGGACGGCCCTCCACTTCACTCATCTCACCCCAAACACCATCACAGACACACCCAGAATCATATTTGATGTGTGTGGGTGCCCCGTGACCCCATCAAAGGGACACATGAAGTAGCCACCACTCCTTCCTGTGCCTCCCGGTCTCCTGCAGTGAGTGGAGGAGGGACTCGGGCCAGGAGCACCTGGCTTCACCTCTGCTCTGCAGCTCGTTTTCCCTGAAGCGCTGGGCAGGTTACTATCCCTCCCCACTGGAAGGCAGGTCCACACAGCAGGGCAACCAGTGGGTTTGTTGTCAGCTGCACCCGCAGCACCCTCAGGCCCCCAATGCATTTTTGTGAGTAAATGAGTGAATGAATGAATGGTGCCCTGCTACCTTCTGGAAAGGTCGTGGGGAGGTCAGGACAGTGTCTGCTCAGAGCACAGGGCTGACTGCCTCTGTCGGAGTCCTGAGGTTGTCACCACGAGAGAATCGGGCATTTCTCAGACTAACATGATTTCTACAGATCTTACCTCTATGGTAGCTTCTGGGTCGCGCCTGCCCCACACTCACCATGCACCCCGGCCGTCCACCCTGCTGAACAGGCCAGGCCTCAGGTGCCATGAGAACACCTGGCAGACACAGACCCCTCCCGGGTTTTCGGGAGGGCATGGGCTTCCCAGTGCCATGATTACCGGGTCTCTGAGGTGGGTGGGGGGACTGCACCACCGTGATTCTGGCAGCTACGCCCTGCTGGGCCCAGCTCAAGGGCACTCGCACGGAGAAGTGTGGACATAAAGGTAACAACCCCAGTCATGCGTCTGGATCTCTGCTCCTTGGCAGCATTGCAGGCGGATCATAAATTGGATTTCCTGGGGCACTTGCCTCAGCGGTTTCCACACCCGTGAAAAGGTGTGAGGAGGAGGGTCTGCCCCTCATCATGGTTTTCGGGTTTGTGCTGGATGGCTGGTCCTGATGTGGAGTCACAGAAAAGTGACTTCTCCTGCATCAGGAGCCTGGGGGCTGGGTCCTGGGGTGCCAGGGCTCTGGAGCAGGGGGCTCTCTCATGGGCCTAATGCGAATGGGCGGGTGTGGGGAGTGGGAGCTCAGAGCCCCATTATTCCCCGAGGTAGCCCTGCGGGAGCAGCATGTTGTCCACTGATCCCCAGGGTAAGTCACCAGTCGCTGCTGACTGTGCAGGTGGACAGGTCTCTTGTGGACAGATGGCCACCGAGGTCAGTGCCAGTACACTCGGTCCCAGGTGGTGAGGCTGCGCAGCCCCCACAACCACCAGTGAATGAATTCCCAGCAACAAGGCTGTAAGGGGAGCAGCGTCACGTCCTCGAGGGTGTCGGCTGCGAGGGTTCTCTCCATAGAGCCCAGGCGGGCGTGCCCACAAAGTGACAGAAACCGAAGGGGTGAGTCCTTGGGGATATGGTCTGTGGATGTGGAAGGGCCTCTTTTGAGCCCTGTCAGGAGCTGAAGGGTAGTTTAAGCTTCTCTCTTTTCACCCAAGAGGGGGCAGGACGGACTCCTCTGTGGCCTCTACACGGGTCTCTGTGACCTAGACTCCATGGTAGCCTGCTGGTGACAGTTTCTGCGGCCTGTTGATGAGTCTCCGCATCAGCGTCCTGGGATTCTTACCTGCTCGTCCCCTGCTCCTGCCCCACCAGCCTTCGCAGGGTGCATCCCTACTTTCGGAAGAGCACTGTTTGTGGGGCAGTGAACTTCTAGTCTTGTCACCACAGGCCTTGGAGCAAGTTGGTTCAAGTGAAAAATAGACTATTTACATGATCAAATGGAGCAAGGTAAGCAGACTCACTTGGGTCTGCAACACGGACACTCTGGACACCTAACTGTCCTTTCAGGAGAAACACCTGAACAGATACTCAAATGAGATTTCATAAATGACACAAGGATCACAGATTTCCCCTTTGGCAGGAGAGCTGATAAACCCTTTAAAATCTGTAGCAGAAGGAAGGCGCAAGCAGCACTCACCGCCTGGCACAGGACGGGGTACTTGGTACGATTGATGCCGCCCGCGAACACCGTGAAGGTCAGGGCCGCGTGCAGGCAGAAGTTCAGGAGCGTGTGCCTCCCCTTGCGGCTGATCCGGATGGCGCTGAGGAAACACAGGTGTCACGTCAGGAACCCGCCCCTCAGCAGAGTGGCGAGAGCCCTTCCCCTGCATCTGTTCGTGTGGGAACCCGGCTGAAGGCCTCCGGGCAGGGAGACACACCCCAAGGACCAGATCAAGGGAAGGATGGATGGGCTGTGTGGAATCCACCCTTAGTGTGTGGCTGGTGGGGTTTGGTGTTAAATCCCCCCTGGAACATGAGGACTGGGAAGGTTTTTGAGAAATCTCCAACAACCTGGCCATTGACAGGTGACACCCGTCTAGTCACAGAGATGGGGGGTGGGGATGCAGAAATTCCTGGTCTCCTGTTCCCAGGACAGAGCTTGTCCCTCTCTGTGCAGATGTTTGGTCCCTTGAGAGGAGGTTGTGACAGTGACTGACGACACGGTGACCCCTATTGCCACGCTGGCACCTGGACTCGGGTGCTGCCTATGGCTGTGACCACGCTTCGCCCCTGGCTACGGCCACGACTAGATTGCCTAGCCTATGCTGACAGCTGTGCCTGTGGCCACAGCCTCTCCCTGCTGTGTACCCACCCAAGCCTCTTCCCATGGCCGTGGTTAGGTGGTTATGCCACGGCCTGGGCTCTGCCCATGACTTGCTTTGTGGGCTAGACCCTGACCATGGCCGGGACCCCTCCACATATTCCCCAGGGCATTGTCAAGTGATGGGGACACAGCCAGGCCATCTCCCCGCTCCCAGGAAGAGGTGGCCAGGAAACCAGCTCAGCAGAGAACCAACTAGACTCCTCTCTCTAGAAAACAAATGCGGACATGCCTTAGGGTCTGCTGGCTGCTCCAATTTCGCCAGGACATGGGCCCTTGGGTGCTGAGCAGACACTGTGCCGTTGGAGGAAGAACTCATTTCACCCGATTTGATAAGAACACGGACGCCCGGAATGGAGGGGCATGGCTGACCCTGTCACTCAGCCAGCCTCAGCCACCCCCAGGGCCATCCAGGCTGGGCAGGCTCAAGCTGGCCGGCGGTCTGTGAAGTGCCTTCCAGGGATTCTTGCTACATGAGGGTAGGAGGTCTCACTTTGGGGTTTGCTCTTGGTGGGGAAGCAGGAAGTCTCCGGGCAAAGCGGGGCCTCACCTCTGGTGCATGAGGTAGGTGATGACCGAGGCGAGGAGACAGAGCAGCATGACGGCCGTGCAGGCGTACACCACGGGGTGCAGGAACTCCCCTGGGTGCTGGGACAGGGAGAGGACAGTCTTCAAATCCTGGAAGGAGCACAGAGCAACGTGAGCAGCATGAGCCGAGAACCGCATCGTAAGGCAGCGCCATCTGCAGCGACGCCCTGTGCCCCGTGTCCCTGCTCCGAGTCACAGTACATTAGTCCCCAGGACCTCGGTCAGGCAGATTCCGTTCAGACGCGTCTTATCTGTCGGTTTTTATTCACACATACATCCCCCCTCCCACATTAAGCCAAATAACACATCAGAATGGGGTTCCCTGCGATGCGCAGACACCTCAGGCATTGGTTTAAGACTCAGAGTTTAGCGAGGACGCGCCCAGGCTGGGTTCACTGGCTGGGAGGTCACCCCGCCTTTGGGCGCTTCCTCCTTCTCTGAGGGCCCAGGTTTGAGGCTCCCTGGGTGCAGAGGCAGTTTCATCCACAGTGGATGTTTAATAAGAAACATCTAGTTCCCTTTGGCCTCCTGTTCTTTCTTTCTCCAAATCAGACTTATCATGGGTGCCTTTCTACATTTTTAGAGGTGACATTTAAAATTCAAAGTAGGCAATGCAAAACGAAGACATATTTTATATTTTAAAGTTCACACATGTATAAGTTCCTTTTGGAAGAATCTACTTTGCAAGCGTTCCACGAGCAAATCTTTACAATTGTTGGTGTGTGGTCAACAGAGCTGGACGGACGTCTCTGGACAAGTCCCCCTCGGCATGACCAGCAACCACGGGCGGAGCCTGGGCCTCGCAGCAGAAAGGCTGGGGAGCTGGGAGGGGAAGATGAGGGGCCCCACCCTCTGACCCCCCTGGAGGCCGGGCTTTCAATTCCTGTTCACCTCAGGGCCTGTGGGACCGGAAGCTGTCTCCTCCTCCTGGGACACCTGGTTTCCATCCTACCAGGGGGCCTCTGTTCTCTGTGATACCCAAGGCCTGAGAGCAGGCCTGGGGTGCAGGTTTGTTTGCATTTCCTGTTTCCTGAGGCATAACTTCCTTTTACATTATATTATTTTAGTTGCATGTGTCCTTTTGGCATGTTCTGCAAACCAAATACACCAGAACATCAAGAACAGGAGGAAAGGAGGAGGGAGTCAGGTCACGTGTCACTTGTCTGATCAGAACATCACCCTTTAGCTGAGGGTGACACGTGGCAAAGGGGCCAGTGGGAGCCCAGGACGCAGGCGTGTGTGCGCGCAGACCGTGCGTGCATCCTGTCCTTGAGGCGAGGCGGCCACAGGCTGGGGGCACGCGGGCCATCCTTCCTCGTGGTTCTGTACCAGCCGAGACTGTTTCATTAGAGCCTGGTGTCCCTTGTTGCTTTTCTAATGATAATTGCAGCTTATTGATCTGTCAACCTTTCATCAAAGTGTTCCCAGGGGAAAGGCAGAGGAAAAGATAAGTAATTTATTCATTCGGAGCACAAATTACCCTAATTGGACGTTGCATTTACATGTTTGTTACGTTTCCTTTTGGAGGTGTGTGGGCTGGTCGACTTCTGAGAGCTCCGGAGAGAACACTGAGAAGCGTCACGGGGATGTTCCTTCTCAACTGGCTGCCACTTGGCTTTAAATGGTTCATGTTTAAGGAGACACGTTAGTGGGTGACACTCTCCAGTTGTGGGATGAAGGCTGGTTTTATGGGTGTTTAGAAGTGTAAATATTGGACAGAATTAAAAGCACAAGCAGAAAGCACTCACTGATGTCTTCAAGTGCCTACAGCATCCAGGATAGTCTTCTAGGCGAGGCCTGAGGCACTGGCCTGTGGGCAACAGGGACTCCTGGCTTGGCCTAGAGGGCGGGTTTGGAGTGGGAGCCACCCACTGCACAGGCTGATAGGCTTTGGGCAACTGAGAGCTGGGAGTGTCCCGCATGGTGCTGGGCTCAGGTCTTGATTCAGCTCAGATGGCTGGTGGTTCCCTTCGTGTTGGCCTCCTGGAACCCTGCCCTGCGTCTACCCCAGTCTCTTTGGGGGTTTAATTCCCTTTTTTGAATGTGGGGTGCATCTGTGGGGAAAGGGGGCATTCTGAGAGTGCTGTGTGTCTTCACTCTAAGCACAGCCTGGGAGTACTGGCCTCTTGCCCTGTCCTGGCTTCAGGATCCTTCAGGATGTGCTCGAGGATGCTCTGATGACACTGAGCCCAGCCGTGAATTCAGAGCATGCAGGGGCTCTGCTGGGGTCTGCGCGAGAGCCCCAGCCCTGCTGTTGTGGCGTCTCCTGGGCCAGGACCACCCTAAGCTGACCGAGTGGCCTTTGTGCCACTGGAGCCTGCAGGTCAGTGATGGGGAGCCACTCTAAGTGCAACCTGATGCTACTGTGACTGGAGGTGCCAGCAAGTGGCTGCACTACCTACGCCAAGCCTCTGCCTGCAGCCACTCCTAGCCCTGAGCACAGGCAGTGAGACAGCAGAGCCCCTCAGCTGGGCCACCGACGCTGCTCCTCTGAAAGGAGGCAGAGAAAGTGCAAAGGTTTGGACAACCTTTTGCTCCATTTCCAAAGCTTGTCACTTTGTTCCCTGAGGAAAGGTGGTTCCCTAGCTCCGTGTGAGGGTCACAGGAGATCATAGGACACAAAGGAATGAGCACCTGGAACCTGCTTGCATTTGAATCCGCACTGCAGCAGCCAGGGCCAGGCCAGCCCACGGCTGCTTCGTGTACTAAGCTGTGATGGGGGGAGGTGGTGGCCTGGGCTTCAGGTGCCAGACACAGGCCTCCTAGGGGCAGCACCTGGGTACTCAGACCCTGTCTGAGTGCTGAACAGACAGCAGCACATTCTGAAAGGAGGCTCTGGTCCAGTGAGCCTGCCCAGAGACGCCTGGAATTTGGCGCAACTGAACTTCAGTGTGTGGCCGTGAAGATGTGGGATCAGGAGGCAGCTTGCCGACCACAGGTGTCAGGAAGGCCCGGGCCCCACGGGAGCTGCACCTGTGGCCAGAGGGTGGCAGCCTGCAGCAGGCAGGGCCACTGGGCTGGCTGGGCCAATGCCCCCGAGCCACTGGGGTGAACCTGCCCAGGCGCCTGCAGCACAGACTCAAACACACACAGAAAAGTGCTTGCACCTGAACTGTGACCCCCGCACATGAGGCTGGGTATTCTCCATTCCTTTCAGAAACTCTCCATTGTAAATATTATTTATTAAGACAAAATCCCAACAACCTGCTGAAATCCAATCTCTGCGGGTAAGGCTAACCGGGCAGTTTTCAGTGTTGAACTGGCCTGTGTGCTGGCTGGGACCAGGGCACCATGTGCAGACCCGGCCCCTGAAATGAGAGTGAGTGTGTGGAAGGGCAGATGGGTCAGAGATGAGGCAAAGGCAGGTAGCGGTCACCCCTGGGGCCCTGAAGGGCACTGCTGGGCCCTGCTTCCTGGAGCGCCTCCTGGAGCACCTCCCAGCTCAACTTTCCTTCACCAGTGACAGGTTCCATTTGCGCATGAGGATCTACACTGAGGGAGGAAAGCTTGGACTTCTGCCACCCTGGAGGCCACAGCCATGTTGGGTGTGGCACCTTCGGGCAACAAGTGAATGGTTAGGGAGCTGGGGGCTGGGCCAGGCGGCCAGCCTCTCTGAGGAACGGCCTGTGCCCAAGACACGCAACCTCTCAGCTGTCTGAAAGGCGAGTGCCTGGCGTCCTTCCAACTTCTGAGGCATGGGACAGCCTGTGACGCTGAATTCTGGCAAAAAGCATCTCTCTTGTTTGGACATTTCTAATCAAGAGAAAATGAACAAGTGACTCAGACTGACCACTCCTTACGAAGCAGACAACCAGGTCTGCACTCGGGACTCATTGTGGGGTCCGTGCCACAGCGCTGCCGGCTGCACTGTCCTCTGGCGATCAGCATTCCCCGCACGCGCTCTGCCGGCTGTCCCTCACACACACAATGCATTATTCACTCAGCCATCAACCTTCCGGAATTCAAACCAGCAGCCACCACAGTGAGGCACACACAAGTCCGCAGGATGAGCCCCTCACAGCCTCGCGCTGCTCACAGCAGCCTTCCCCTTTGCCGGGGAGAGAAACACCCCCGTGTTTGCTGTACGTGCTGCTGAAGCCCACCCACGTCCCCCTGTGGTCCTGCCAACTTTCTGCAGGGAAGGGGTGGGCAGGGCTGCAGTGGGAGGGACCTGGGCCTGAGGCCAGGGAAGGTGCTCACAGGCCCTGGATCCGACCGGGGTGGGGGCGCAGGGCGGATGTCTCCTCCACTGATGAAATGATTCAACATTGCGGCATGCCATCAACTAATTAGTATGATCGTCGCTGAGCAGCCAGGCAGGTGGCCTGGAAATGAACGGCCTCACCCGCCCCAGCCATCCCCCGCTCCCCAGGACTCCTGGGCACAGGACCAGCATGTGCCTGGCTGCGGGCTAGCTGACCACCCAACAACTCACTTTTCTTGCCTAGGCTTCCATGCGCGGGGTGGCTGCCCTAGACGTGGCCCTGGCCTGGCCCCTAAGCATGTGGACTCACCATGAGCACGTGAAGTTACTGAAGGGTGGGCGCCGTGGATGCAGATGGCGTCGCCGCCAGCCGACTATGTGGCACCTTTCTCCCCGCCAGCTTCCATGGCAGTCCAGAAGGTCAAGGTCCCAAACAGTGGCCACAGGGTTGAGCCCCAGGCCACTGGCCTCAGGACGACTCTGGTGAGGCAGGTGAGGGTGGAGAGGCTGCACCTACCTGTGAAGATGGGGCCTAGTCAGGGCAAAGAAGGGTCCCCTAGCTGCCAGACCTCCCCCCGACAGCAGCCCCAGCACCTCCCGGAGTTGCCCCATCTTGGCTGCTCTCAGCCCAGCCAGCCTGTGGACTTTGACTCCAGGTTCCATCCGTCAGGGGCGCTGGGGGCGCCCTGGGCTTGGGAGCCTCAGGGGCCTCAGCCAAACACACTGGCAGTCAGACTGCTCTCCGGGGAGCACTTCCTTCTGCACATTTAAAAACCAACCCATGCTCGCCACCCAGCACAGGAAACTAAACTCACAGGGCTGAATAACACGTCTGTCAGCTTAAGTCAAGAGAATCCAGTAAACCTTGAATTAATCTCCCAAAGAACAGCCAGCCCCGGGCAGGTGGACGTGGCCGGACTCAGGGGCTGGCGTGCTCCCCACACAGACATGGATTTCGGCTGTGGCTCAGTGCCCTCTGCTTAATCCAAAGTTATTCGGAATCTGCATTTCCAGGAGCAGGAATCGCCTCACCAGCTTGGCACTGATGCCGGAGAAACGGTGGTGCATGGACTCTGTGGCCAGAGGGCTCCGACCTTGCTTCCCCTGCCTCCTGCCGCTTCCCGGCCCCGGGCCCACCCCGCTGCCCAGACCCCGAGACGCGATGCCCAACTTCTCACCTATTTTGGCAAAAAGAGCTGGAGTGGCAACAGCGCTGTGCCTGTTGCCGGGGAGCCGTGGAGAGCTCCCTGTGCCGGGGAGCAGGTCTCCATTCCGAGGGCTCGCGAGCGGAGTTATCAACAGATTGCAGGGCTGCAGCCGGGAGACGTGAGTCAGAGCCAGGACGGGCAGACATGCAGCGAGGTCCTCAGCACGCAGCTTCCAGAACTCGGGCGAGGAATGCCAGCCGCCCCTGCGCCTGCTTCCGCGGGCGACAGCCAGCGACGGGGACCGGCGGGAAGCGGGAGCCGTAACCATGGGGATGGGGGAGGCGGCTGGCGGCGCTGTGGCCGGCTCCCTGCCGCAGGCTGGGAATGGTTCTTCCCGCGCCCATCACACTGCAGAGCCGATTTAAAGAGACAACCGGCCAGGCTGCGCCCTGGCTCCCAGCAGAGTGGGACACTCACCTGAAAACGTCTCCCCGAAAGGAGGCAGGAGGACTGCTGATTTTATTTTGAAAGAAAAGCTCTGTTGTTGAGGGTTCCAAAAAGAGCAATGTGACCAGGAAATTGATCTGGGAGGAATTTTCATAGTCCTTGTGCTAAAACATCACGAATCCAAACATGTGCAGACAGAGGTGAACCCACAATGAGTCCTCCCAGCGTGAGTCAGCAGGGCGATCCTGCCGGCGTGCACCGTGGCCGGGCGGAGAGAGCCCCCCAGCCTCTGCCCTGTCTAGGTTCAGCCCCCAGCCCCACGCAGAGCGGAGCGGGGAGGCAGCGTGGAGAGGAGGTGGGGTCCTGTCTGCAGTGAGGTGGGCCCTGCTCGAGCTTCCAGGGGTTTGGGCTCAGCTCGTGGGAACTTGGGGGGCCCCGTCACTTTTCCTTTCAGTCTCGAAGGCTGTGACCCTGCTCAGAAGTCCCAGGTCCCTGCTGTTTCCGAAATTTGAGGGGCCTGATTTTAATGGTGTCATTAAGAATAAAGGAATTAGAGGGGTTCTACACTCTGGCTCCTCTGCCTCATGGCACTCTACCTCCTAGTGGGGTGCTCCCAATGCTCCTCTGTGGATCTTTGTGATGAGTCCTGAACCTCGGATGCAGGCACAAATCCCAGGGGTGAAGTGGCTTTCCAGGTGCCCAGGGAGTGCGTGTCAGAGCTGGTTGAGACCCACCTGCCTCTTAGGCTTGCTCCCCAGTTTTGAGCTTCCTGGGGGCCTGGGCCAGTGGACAAAAGAGGCAGGAAGGAAGGCAGGAGACCCATTCTGAACCTGGGGATTCTGCCCAGACTTTCCCAGGCTGGGCTCGTGCCCATGGTGCTTCTGCCCTGATATCTTGTCCCCTGCAGCCCCCTCCATCAAGACTGTCTGGGTACGGGGTGCAAGGTGGACTCGAGTCAACCCTTTGCTGCCCTCAGGGTTTTCCAGCCCAGAGATGGCAGAAAGACAGGGGTGAATAGCCTACCTGGGGGCCCAGGCTCAGAGGAGGGGAGGTGTGCTGGGGCAGCCACCTGGGCCTCTGCCATCACCAGCTGTCCCCTTTGCTCTGCGCATAGCCTTGTGTGCTGTCCCTGTGCCTCTCCCAGGAGTCAGTGATCCTTCCTGGCCTCAGAGCAGGGGGCCGGGACCAGAACTGGGGCTTCCCAAATCCCACAGGGGCAGCTCTGGGAAAACATACAGAAGATGCTGGTGGAAGGGTGAGGGGGGCAGCTTGGCCTGGGTAGCCCTGGAAAAGCCCCTCCCAGCCTGAGCCTTGGTCCCACCCTGTGCGCCCTGTGTGGGGTCCAAAGGCAAAAGCTAAGTTCCAGACTCACTTGGGGTTTGGTGGGTGCACAGAGGGTCCTGGGTGCTTTGTGGGACTCTGGGGTCTGATGGGGTACAAGGAGAGTCTCTGAGTCTTTGGGGGACCCTCTGGGGGCCCCTTCAGGCAGACAGGCCAGGCTGACTGCTCACATCCTGACCCTGAATTTCGTGGGCTGGACCCAGTGGAGGCCGGCACCCTGAATTCCAGCAGTAACTTGGGTGAAGGCAGGGGTGTCCCTCAGGAAGAGCTGGCCACACTGCAGCACGTTGAGGGCTGTCCCAGGAACCATATTTGTGGCCTCTGGCTCTACCAGCTGGGCAGTCCTGCCCACTCACAGCTGCCCCACGGGCCCCTCCTGGCTCTCAGCTCCCCTGTGCTTGGAGCTGCCACAGAGGGGTGGTCTGCTCCAACCCTGGTCTCTGGGGCTGCTGTGGGGACCAGGGTGTTTAATCTTCTTGCACAACCTCACAAGGCAGGTGGCTCTTTGTACTCAGAGAGCAGCATGCCTGTGAGATGGAGAAACGGAGGCACAGAGCAGTCAGATGTCTTGCTGACTACCTGGTTAGAGTGTCACAACCAGATGGGGCCCATCTTGCCCTTTGCTGCTGCTCTGTGAAGCCTACCCAGTCTGGTCTGGTGGGTCCTGTCTGGGGACAGCAGGTCCAGGGCACTGTGGGCTGCCAGTGCCCCCAGAGCAACTGCCCAGACAGCCACCATGATAGTGAGCCTCAGATCTTTGTCTTAACAAGACAATGGCCTCAGTTTAGAGAGCTCAAAGGGACCCCATTCGATGTGAGCAAGTTTGGGGAGTCACGGGTGCTGTGCTTTGTGCTGGGAACACGCCCTTGGCCAGGCGCCTTGGGCCCAGCGCAGCTGTACAAATCTCGGGGACACCGCAGCTCCTGAGCCTGCACTCTGCTCTCTCTAGTTCATCAACGAGGCCTCTGCTTTCTAGAATTTGGAGTCGGCCTCAGGAGTTCGAGCAGCCTCCCTGCCCTCCAGTTTCCTGATGCACAGACTCATCTTCTGAAAGAAAAGAAAGTGCATTACGCACAGGCCTCCGATGGCCCCAAGAGCCCTGACCTGAAATGTGTGTGTGACAAGCCTGCAATGTGATCCAAATAAAAGACTCACTTCATCCCAGGAAAACTGTCTCCAGCCGCCTGCAGCCTCTTGGTCCCTCTTAGTGTCCTGGGTCTTCGCTTTCCCTCTGGAAAGGTCAGGTTTCTGGCACATTCTATGAGTTCAGGACTCCCCACTGAAATCTTTGCACTGCAGGTGTGGGTGTTCGTCACCAGGATAGGCACCTCCGACTTCTGGGACTTCAGGGCCCTGACCTTGCTCAGTAGCCTCCAAGTCTTTCCTGTAGCTGATGTCATTCGTCCCTCTGAGGGAAGTCATTCTGCTAAGGGGTGGCTGGGCCCTGCTGAGGCTCGGCACGGGGCTGGCCGCTATGGGCCACACCTCGTCAGGGGACAGAGCAGGTCGGCTGCCCCTGTATGGCTGGAGGGGCAGAGCCCTGGTTCCTGCATCCAAGACACACACTCAGGAGCCGGGTCTCTCTCGGCGCCTTCTGCCTTCTGGAACCTGCAGGCTGCTTGTGGGAGAACAGGAGACATCTGTGGGAGAACACAGGCCTCTCGGTGGATGGAATCAAAGGTCGGACCAAGGGTCGGACTGAGCTGTCACAGCATGGCTCAGGGAAGCTCAGTGCCATCTCCCCGGTCTCCCAGGTGAGCGTTTGACCCTCATCCTGTGCATGCACAGAGTCCACTAAAAACACAACTTCTCTGGAGCGAGAAGGGCCTCTGCTTGGCTGCTGACATCTCAGGCCAGACTCGCCTCTTGCCTGAACATTTTAGAGAGCTTTGGAGTTGCCTCATTTCTAGCGATTGTGTGGGCTTCTGAGGACCTGAAATCAGGAGAAGCCCCTTGTCATTGGAGGTGACCTTCCAGCGTGTGTGCAGCCTGGCCCGGAGGGCACAGGACGGGAGGCTGTCCCCGGAGTGCGCTCAGCATCCGTGACTCACCGGGTGGAATTAAAGCTGGGTCTCCGGTTGCCATGGCAACCAGCTGTCTTTCTCCCCTCTCCACGGTGTCAGTTTGAATTTGTGTAGACCGTTTCTAACAAAGATTTACGCCAACAAATTCATTCAGCCCTGAGGGGAAGCCTAGTTTGAGAACCAAATAATAAAATTAACAAAACTTAGAATGTTCCATTGAGGTCCTTCTTTTGTCACGGGCTTGTCTGGGCCCCAGGAGAAGCCAGCCTACTGTCCAAGGCTGTGGGGAGGTCACTGAGGTATTTTGTGCAGGTTCTCGATGACCATAGGCAACTTTAGGGTGTTTTTGAGCCCCTTGCAGAATGAGGGTCTCAGGGGGGTTTCACCTGAAAGGCTTTGCCTGGGGCCTGTGTGCAAGTGTGTCCCTGCCAGCTCCCCAGGCAAGCCCAGGCTCAGGGGTCGGGGGCACGGGCCCTCTCGGTCAGAGCCGAGCAGGCGCACCATGGGCTCTGCAGGCCACGGGGTCAGGCTGGGTGTGGGGCAGAGTGGTGACTGCCTGGTGGGTGCCCAGTGCTCGTCCCAGACCTCCACCCTCTAGGGTAATCTGAGGCCTGGCCTGCCCTCTGCGACCTTCAGGGCCCATCAGAAGGACCATCCTGAGAAGACACTTGAAGGGGGAGGATGAGAGGGGACACACAAGAAGACACCCTAAAAGTTAAGAATGTCCCTATCTCTCTTGTTTTTTCTGGTCTTTCCCAAGAGGCTACTCCATTTTTGTTCCCTTCCCCCCGCAAATCTCACTTTCTCTTCTTAGCCCTCAGGCCCTCCTGGAGCCCAGGCCCTCAGCTCCACCCGTAGGGAAGGCGATAAAGGAGCATCGGGGGCGGCTAGGGTGAGCAGGGGAGCAGGGGCCCGAGAGAGGACGGCCCGTCCCGTGGGGTGGGGGCAGGGACCTTGGGCCGCCTGCCTCCTTGTCCGGCCTTCTTGAGGGGTGCGGGGTGGGCTGGGGCCCCAGTGTCCACTGCCCAAGGATGGGGCTGAAGGGGTGGCGTCTAGTCCTGGCAAAGCGGGGAGGAGGGAGACCAGCTGCTCGGGAGCTCTCTTGGCGCTGCCCGGAACCCTGCTGCCCTCACCCACCTGCGGGACATGCCCCCCATCCAGCTGGGGCCTCCAGGCTCCACCCTCTGGCACTTTCTCCCCACGTGGCCCTGCCTGGGCTGGCCCGGAGGACATGGTCTGGCTCAGAAACTTCCACTGTGCTTGCCGCTGCCCGTTGGTTGCCTCTTGCCTGGTTCCTGCCAAGGCTCTGGCATTTGGGCCAAAGCAATTTTACCAAGTTAGATCCAAAGCAAGTGGCTCCACCTGGCAGTTTTGTTAAAATGATTTGTTTGAAATTAGTATTCCCAAGTCACTGGGTTTCTAGGGTCAGCATCTCTAGCACAGCACACTTCACATCGTGAGACATTTCTTCCCCTTTTCAAAATATCCTTACTCCTAAAAAAGAAATCCGTATTTTAAATTTCTAATCATTTTTCTCCCTGTTAGTCTGGCTTTGAGCTGTTGGGACAGCAGAGGTTTGCAACGTTGTAAGCCTGTAACAGGAGGGGTGGCTGGAGGAGCTCCCGCCTTCAACTGGAGCCTGGTCCACACTTCACAGCAAGCAGGCGGCAGACACTGGGCAAGTCCTTTTCCCGTCCATGTGAGTGTGAGCGAGTGTGTGACAGTGAGCAATAGGGTGTGTGTATGTACATGTGCGAGTGTGATCATGTGTGCACGCATGTGCCTGTGTACGTGTGTGCATGTGATTATGTGTTCCTGCATGTACATGTGTATGTGTACACACATGTGCATG
Organism: Miniopterus natalensis; assembly: GCF_054644295.1. Classification (NCBI taxonomy): domain Eukaryota; kingdom Metazoa; phylum Chordata; class Mammalia; order Chiroptera; family Miniopteridae; genus Miniopterus; species Miniopterus natalensis. Next base: position 54,135,501 of record NC_142094.1, read on the forward strand.
TGATTATGCATGTGCACGTGTGCACTGAGACCACCTGAGAGGACGAGGGAGTTGGGTTGGTGTCTGACCTGAGAAGGATGGGGGATTTTGGTCACTTTATTTTTTTGTGTCCATAATTTCAGATCTCACTTCCTTGACTGTGTATTGTTTCCTTGTAAAGAAAACCCCCAATAAAATCAGTTTAAAAAGTAACAAACAGCCCTAGTTGGTTTTGCTCAGTGGTTAGAGTGTCAGCCCGCAGACTAAAGGGTCCTGGGTTCGATTCTGGCCAAGGGCATGGACCTCAATTGCAGGCTCGATCCCTGGCCCAGGTTGGGGCGCATGCAGGAGGCAACCAATCGATGTGTCTCTTTCACATCGATGTTTCCCTCTCTCCCCCCCCTTCCACTCTCTCCATAAAGCAATGGAAGATTAAAAACACACACACACAAACAAACAATATGAAATGTTTACAGTTGGACGTTAGGTTTTTTTGATCAGTTGTGGGTACTTGGTTTGCTGCACCATTTGCCTTCATTAAAAAGCAGGACAGGATACATCACTAAAATTAATTACAAACCAAAAAAATAAAGAAGCATGGAAAAAGCAAACTATTTTGAAAAACAGAAACCAGAGGAGAAAAAGTCTTGAATTCTGAAAAGGAATCACAACTTACAACTATAAGAAAACATTTACCAAGTCCCCCTTTACCCAATCTCGGTCCTAGAAAGAGCAGCAGGTGGATATCCCCGGATCGCCCGGGGGCCTGGGGGCCAGGTCGTGAGAGGCAGGCGTCCCGGGTGGGGACGTGGTGATAACCAGCCTGCGCCTCCGAGTCCGTCTGTGATGAGCACGTGAACCGTTGTGTCTGCGGGGATGACAGTGCTGTGAGGACAGTGGCAGGGCTGGGGCGCTGTCCCAGGAGGACAGAGGCCTCACTAGATGTGCAGACCTTCCTGGGGACACGCTGTCACCGAGGCTGATTGGGAGAGAAAAGGAGAGAATAAACACTCAGCCCCGAGAGCCAGGTGTCCCCACGGCTGTGACGGGTCTGGGAGAAGGGCAGTTGGTTTAACAGGAAACTGAGTCTTTTTCTCCCCAGTAGCATGTTTGTCTAGTTTAGAAGCGTCTGAAAGCGAAGATCCTCATTAATTTCACAATGCGGTTCACAAACTCTAAATATTTGACCAGTACGTCCATCTGGCCCACAGTTTTCTCCGCGGAGCAGCAGGCGGAGAAGTTTTGAGGAAACGCAGACGTGGGAGGAGGGTGTGGGGGGCGGAGGCAGCTGCGGAGCACGCAGCCCTCCCTGCACCTCTTGGGGTGCCTGTGGTTGGAGCGGGGAGCTGAGACCCTGGCCCACATCGGCTGCTGCAGGACCCTGCTCCACCCAGGGAGCCCTCAGCACTTTGGCCAATGCCAGCACTGCCAACATCCCTGCCCAGCTTGGTGGCCCCTGACACACCCACCCCCTTCTAGAGCTGTCTTAGATGCTGAGTTCACAGTTCCTTCCTGGGGACACTGAGGTCTGACCCGGCCCCTAATGTCCTTCCTGCCCTTTGGCATCTCCCAGGTGGGGCCCACAGATCTTGTCTGTGCCTTCTCCCTTTTCACCCCCCTCCCATGCTCACTGGGACTGCCCTGTCCCTGACAGTTGGCCTCAACCTGTTCCCGCCCCAGCCCCAGTACTCATCACCCATGGTTCCTGTGGCCCAGTGACCCCGGCACCCCAGTGACAGGGCCAGCCTTGCGGAGACAGTCTGTTTCCTATTTTGAATCCCCTCATCGTGTGGTTGAATCCTTAGTCACCTCTCACCCACCAATGAGAAGAGTCTTCCTAATCTCTGGCTTAATAAAAGATCCCTGATCAACAATTTTCTCCAAATGCAATTTGGACACAGCAGATCCATCAAGTTGGGTTTTCGAATGTCCCTCAAATGTCCACTCACCCTTCTCATTCCTGAGATTCAGTGGGTCCTGGTTCCAATGTGAGCCCTTTGGTGCCTTCCAGGCCTGAGGAGCCCCAGGGGTGTGGAGCATGAGGGTCCAAACAAAGGACTCGCTGCCTTGCAGACAGTGTCTGTCGGAGCTGTCGCTGCTCTGGGACCAGATCCTGCCGACACCTCCCAGGTCACGGCTCCAGGAAGGGCTTGGTACGTGGGGTTGCTTGGCTCATGTCGGGTGGTAGTGTTTCCTGACCGAGGCCTCCACCCTCTCTCCATTCCTGCGGCTAGGATGGCACTCCTAACTTGTGACTCCCAATGTCACACCCGGGCTGGACCCAGGGGACACTCACAGGGAGCAGCAGCGATTCAGAGAGAGAGAGAAGGAACCCCTGGGTTGGCTGGGCTGGGAGGCCTCCTGGGGAGGAAACCTCTCACTGGAAGCTGAGTGGCCTGGTGCAGGGTCTCAGAAACATTTGCTCTGGGAGAGCTGACCTCATTGCCCTTGGCTGAGTGGCTTTTGCGAGGGGGGTCCATCCATCTGTCCCTGGTGACCCCAGCTGTCCTGGCGACGGTCAAGTCACATGTTCTTGGTGACAGGAACTTGGGTGTGATTTGTCTGCTTAGTGGTGACGGATGCCACCAAAACAAACATCTGGATTTCACTGTAAGTGGTTTCCATGGTGATGCATTCATCCCAGCAAGCAGCCCCCCTTTGTTGAGAAGGCTGAGCCTTCTTGAGAGACTGTAGGGGGGTCTCTGCTTGGGACTGGAGAGCACAGAGTGAATGGAGGAAATGATGCTCTCCAAAATCTCTCCAAGGGCCAGTGCTGTCCTCATGATGGGAACTGAGGCTCATCCAGCATCTTCTAGGACATACAAAGTCCTGCTGGGGGGTGTAGACAGGGTGGGGAAGACCCTGCCTATGGGGAGGGGACAGCTCTGGGAAAAGACGGTAAAATGACTGTGGTTTAAGGCATGGTGAGGAAGGAGCAAGACTGGGGCAAAGGGCCATCTATTTTGAAGGGGAAGAGCAGGCAGGCAGGGCTTCCTGGAGGAGGCAGTCTTTGAGCTGTGCCTTGAAGGGTAAGTAGGAGTCCACTGAGTAGGGAAAGACTGTGCGGTGGATGAGCAGGGAGCAGGCAGGGCTGGTGTTTGCAGAGGGACTTGGGCGTGAACAATGACATGGCAGAGAGGCTTAGGCCAGCCTGCTGCACATCATAACGGCCAGTGAGAGGGAATTTCCTCAGGTGCAACAGGAAGCTGCCCGTGGTCTCAGGCAGAGGAGTGGTTGGGAGGGAGCTAGGCCATGGGGACATTGGATGGGATGGGTTAGGCTGGTGTGGGGCTCAGCCTGAGCAGTCCGGCTTTGGCCCACTGGGGTGTTGGGCCAAGAGTGAGCCTCTGAGATTCCACCAGCCCCTTCCCCTCCCTATGCCTCTTCAGCCAGGCTTCTATCCACCCTCAGCCCCTGACTTCTCCCGCAGCACCGATTCCCTGGGGTCCTTATGTTGGCTGACCCCAGCCCAGACACCCCCCACCTGGGTGCAAACACCCAGAGAGATAGGTCCTCTGCTGTTTGGGCAGGTGCCATCCAGATGGAGCCCATGTGTCCCACTAAGCCAGAAATACTGTTGGCCCTTTCCAGAAGGTGAGTCCTGGGGGGGAATCCGTCACCCCATCCCTGCTCTCTGGCCTCCTGTGCAGGGCTCTGCTGGAGGCCAAGACACTAGGCATAGGGACAGTGAGTGACTTGCCCCAGGCTGCACAGCTAGGGAGGGTGGGAGGGTCTAGAACCTGGTTTCTTGCCTCTAGTCCAGGACCACACTCACAGCTACTGGTCCTTTAACGTGTGATTCTAAACTGATGGGGGCAGATTATCCCACTGTTCTGGGTGGTTTAAATGTCCTTTGGCAAGCACCAGAGTCCCTGCACAGACCTCCCAGGACAGGTCACTGGCCAGCCTCACAGCCCCCTTTCCCTGCTAGGGGACCGAGGGACCGATCGAAAGCAGCTGGCAGGAGCTAGAGCGGGTCCCAGGCCTGAGGGCGGGCGCTCACGCCTTCTCCACACGAGCCGGCATCACTACCAATAAACAAATGTGTTTATTGGTTTTGGTTTGAAACAGATGAGAAGGCACCAAGGGTTCTGCAATAATTAAAAACCAGCCGTGCTGGCTGCAGCCTTTTGAGAGGCAGCTCCATCAGTGAGAAACTCTCTCCTGTCCCTCAATGGAGCCCCACCTGGCTTCAGAACAGTGACAGGCAGGTTACGGTCACATGAGTTAATGATGAGAATAAATCGCCTGGAAACTCAGAGCCTCTAAAAATGGGGAAATGGCCCCAAACTCAGGCCTGCATGGACAGGGCCACAAGGAGGGGGCTGCAAGGACAGCCACCTTGACGTCTGTCTCAGGACCGATGGGCACAAACTACGGGCCAGGGTCCTACCGTGATGAAGACAGTGATTTTCAAATGACTTGGAATCGTCTCGCTATAATGTAGATATACTGGCAATATCCCAGGAGGAAAATGATTTGGTTCCCATCCAAAACCTGCATCTCAGTGGAGATGTAACTCAGTTTGCCCTCAGTGCTGGAGTCAGCGATCCCGAGGCCACGACTGGGTGGGAGCTGTGCCTGAGCCTGGCCCTGTGTCTATGCCTCCGGGGCTTATAATGCGGAATGGATGCGGGGCGCGTCTTTCCCAGTGAGATGGGAGAGAACACGGTGTCCTGTGCACCCAGAATGAGCGAGCATGCTCCCCACCATGGCCATAGAGCCACAGGATCCATGACAGGGGCATTTCAGTGGAGTCTGTGGGGCCACCCTGCCCTCCCGCCACCTTCCAGGGGCATAGTCATTGGAGGCCTAGCCTTTCTTGGTGAGGGTCCTCAAGGAACCAGGGCAGTCCCCACCCCGCCCCCTTCTGACACTATAGTCCCACCCACAGTGACGATCCCTTCACATTCCAGTTCATCAAATCTGTTCTTCAGGGACTAAGACCAGGTTTAGACAGAACAGCATCTATAATTCACAGCCGCCAGCTGGCAGAGAGTCTTAGTTGGTCAGTAAAGATGGTGCTTTCTGATTGAATCCTGTGGGGCTGATGGGCACTGAGTATCCAGGATGAGGGACTGTGAGCTAGAACCACATGGGAGACACATGGAGGGGACCTGGAGGGGCACTCCTGGGGTGGCCTGCTGCTTCCTAAGAACTGCCCAATACTTCCAGAGGGCTCTGGTCAGACCTTTCTGAATTGACGTCCAAAGGAGAAACCACCTGTGTCCTTTTGACACAGAAAATCGTTGGATCTCCATGGAAACTGTGTCTCCTTGGTCCAACCACTTGGCTTCGGAGGCAAGTCTCAGGCCACCTGGGCCGGCATCACCCTGTCTGTGGGCTCAGGTATGTGGTCTTGACCGTGTTGCTACAAACCCCATTAGTCTGGGTATTGAACAATTATACACAGCAGAGCTTTATTTTTTTAAACATATCTTTATTGATTTCAGAGAGAGGAAAAGGGGGGGGGAGAGATAGTCATTGATCGGCTGCCTAGCCCACAACCGGGCACGTGCCCTGACCAGGAATCGAATCCCCATCGCCTGGATCCTAGGTCGATGCTCAACCGCTGAGCCACGCCCGGCTGGGCACACAGCAGAGTTTTAAAAAATTAATTTCAAATTTCCTTCCTTGATTTGGACTTAATTTGCTAAAACCATTTTCATTTGATGATGCTGTTTTCTCATTTAAAAAAAAAACATGAAAGAGAAAAAAAGGGAAGTTTTGTCTCTATGACACAACATATTTGTGAAGAGACCAGTGCATCCCGATGGCGGGGGGCAGGGGGCAGGTGGGGGACGCTGGCCGGCAGTGGCATTGCGCCCGCTGGGGAGACTGTCACTCACTTTCTCTTGTGGGAGGTCTGGGCACAGTCTTGTGTTTGGGTCAATGGCAAACTTAATTAGCACACATTTAAGTAGCATTTAACTGCTCCCAGTGCTTCTGAAACTGTCTCCCTGCAGCAGATGAAGGATGCTCCCTGGTCAGCATCCGATGAGGGAAGGCTCCTTCCAGCGGGTCCGGGGCCCTGGGCAGAGGCCGGGCTTCGCCAGGACAGAGGGTGGTGGCGTTGCCCAGGCGAACCGTGTGCTCAGCGCAGGCCCTCACGAGCACACACCTCCTGCCTGGATGGCGGACTGCGCCCCTGGGAAAACCACAGGTACAGACAGGCCCAGCCTTCCAGCAGCCCGCATGGGGACGGGCCCTGCGTCCCCTGCTCCTGCAGTTTTCCCATAAAACACAGGACCTTTTCCAGCCCTCGCCAACGGTGGTCATTGGAGCCAGGGCTCTGTGGTATGAGGGAGCCAAGCCCTCCAGGCACATTGTCTGCAACACTTACGGGGCCCTGGTTTGGGGGAGACTCAGCAACAAGTTCGCCCTGAGTGGAAGAGAGCACGTTCTGCTCGAGGGAGCTCGACCCCTCGTCACAGGCGGCAGCTGCAGGGTCATGTTCTTCCGCCTGCTCAGTCTGCCTCAAGGTCTATGTCCCTTCCTTTTATACGGACACTGTCACTGGGTTTAGGGCCCACCTGGACAATCCAGGGTGACCGCATTTGAAGGTGTTTAACTTGCACTTGTCAAAGACGCTTATCCAAAGTTCAGACTCACAGGTTTCGGGTTAAAACATGGACATGCTGTTTTGGGGCCACTACACTTTTTAGTCCTGGGGACCCTCAGCTCAGACTGTTGCAGGAGGAGGCGGACGCAGTCAGTGGAGCGAGGGAGGAGGTGATGGGGGGCAGGACGACAGCCCCTGTGACCTTCCTTCCACCTGGTGAATAAGTTGGACCAGGGCCAGGCTGGGGGAAGTGATGCATTTCTCTCCCAGTCTGTCTGGGGCCACAGCCCAGGGGACTCTAAGGAAGTGAGTGAGTTCTAGGGTAAGAGAGAGAGGCCCAGTGAGCATGGGCTTTGCTGTCAGTGACGGTGCAGACGGTGGGCCTCCAGGAGGCAGCGGGCGGCTGTGTCCAGGGCTGACCTGCCAGGGTTGCCTGAGAGTAGCAGCCAAGGTTACGTGAGAGGATGCTCGTCCTTCGTGGTTTCGTTTTCCTTACATCCTGCTGCAAATTTTCTTTTAAGGTCAATGTCATGCTATAATTAACATGACTGCTGAAAATTTAATTAAGATTCACGTTTCATAGACACAAGTGGCCTTATCACACTCTCTTGGCTCTGGGCAGCTGGTGTGCAGGGATGGCTCAGAGGAGGTGTGTGACATGGCCCACTGGGCAGGGAAGTCCACTGAGCTTCAAACTGATGATCCAGACACTCAGGGCGACCCAATTGGGCACAATTCCATCTCTTGCCCTCTTGTGCCCCTGCCCCAGGGCACCTGTCACTATTGTCCTGAAGGAAACCGGGAAGGCTGCCTGGGGCGGAGCGGCCCTGCCTGCCCTGGGTGCTGCCGATCTCCCCCAGGACTCCACAGTGCCCAGCACACCTGCTGCTCCAAATCCAGGGGCCGAATCAATGGAAGGCCCCACCTGCAACTCGGACCCCGCCATCACCAACCTCATCATGGGCACTTCCCTCCACCCCTGAGGAGAGCAAAGCCTCTGCCAAGACAGGGGGAGCTGCCTTCTAGTCCCCCAAGACGGCTCTTGTACACCAGCAGTTCCAGGAAGACACTTCATCCAAATGTCAATGTGAAAACTCAGGTGATAGTGACATGGCAACGAGTGACCCTGGCTGAGAGGGGCTCTACCAGGCACTCTCGGGACAGGGCTGCCAGACAGGGGCCCCCCAATATCACCAATGCCATGATGATGCTGTTCTACAGTGGGACCTGTCGGACCTCTCTTGGTGCTTGTGGCTGAGCCTGTCTGTGGGGACCGGGGGACCCGCATTCCTGGTCACTGTGACAGGTGGGCAACAGGCATGGCTTCCAGCGCGGAGAACACGTGATGTGCCTGGAACCCCAGGGCCCTGTCCCACTTCTTGAATGGCTGGGTTCAATATTTCTGGCATAATTCTTTTGGTCACGTGTACACTATTTATTTGGAATTTAACTTGCCCCTTCTTAGTTCAAGTTACTTCAGGATTTTTCTACCAACTTTCCCAACTTTGGAGTGGGCTGTACAGACTAAATGCTGTAATGTAACATCTTTTAATACTAAATATAACTTTAAATGGAAAGCTTATTATAAAAGGTTTTCCTAAAATACTCTGAAACTGCATTTACTTGAGACTAAATTGATTAAAAATTTATTAGCTTTTATTTGAAACTCATATTTTAAATCTCTCTTAGACTGGGTGAAAGATTCTCCTTCCTCATCTACATATATTTTAAATGTTAATGTGTTCCTTCAAACAGCAAGTTTTCTCTTCAAAACAAAAATGTTTAGTGTTTTTGTTGTTAATCCTCCCTGGAGGATCTTTTTTCCATTCATTTTTAGAGAGAGTGGAAGGGAAGGAGAAGAGGGGAGAGAGAGAAACACTGATGGGAGAGACACATCGATCGGTTGCCTCCTGCGGGTGCCCTGACCAGGGCCAGGGGATCAAACCTGCAACCCTTTGGTTGGAGGGCTGACGCTCTAACCACTTAGAAACACTGTCCAGGGCCAGAAATGTTTCGTCTTTAAAAAATTTATATCCTAAATAACTGTAAAAACCTCCTTCTTGGATATTGGCCCTTCCTGCCAACTTCAGGGCTTGTTGAATTAACATACTTGCTTCCTGCCCATCGAGTGGCTGCCACTGAGCTGCCCTGAACGTCTGGTCTGTGAATCTCTTACAAATGTCATCATTTCATTTGAACTGAAAAAACAACTGGGAAGGGACGGACAAAAGGCAGGTGTCTCCAAGGGCCTCCACTCAGAACCTGGGGAACGACCTCACAGCCGCCGAGACCCTGCCCTCAGTGGCTGCAGGTGCAGTTGGCATTGGAGGCTCTGAAACATCCTCAGACTGCAGCCGGTGTGGCTGGAGGATTCCTCTGGGGACACACTCGGGAGGAGACAGATGCTGTGCTTGGAGCAGAGCGCCATGTGGTGGCACAATTGACCGGGTCTGGCTACCCTGCCCATCCGTGGGGATGTGGCTGGATGACCAGCCCCCAGGGCCGCATCTCTGGGCAAACCTGAGGTCCCAGCTGCCTGTCCCTATACCTGGGCCTCGGGGCTGTTGGAGGTGAGGGGCAGCAAGCAGTAAAAGTGCCAAGTGGGGGGGTCGACTCTGAGGCCCCCAGACCACCTAGTGTCCCCCACCCCCCACTGGTGAGGCTGATGGTGAGGGGGTGCTATAACCACCTGCCTCCTGCTCTTTGCACTCCCGCAGGTGTTGCTTGTGGTTCTCAGGGTGGACGTGTCCCTTTCCTCCCCTGGTCCATGAGAGCCAGGCCAGGTCAGGGCCCAAGGTGCCCCCAGATCTTCTCCCACCAGAGCTGCCAGAGGTCAGACTGGCTCCTCTTTCCTCCCAACATCCCCATGAGGAGGGGGGAGGGAGCCGGGACCGACAAGCTGCCACACAGAGGCCACACCTGAGCCTGGCCTCTCAGAAGCCCAACTGGCCTGTGAGTCCCCATTCCCCACACCTGTGGGGCGGCCCTCCCCACTTCTGTGGGTAAGGAGCACCTGCTGCAGGACGTCTGAGGGCAAGTGAGCCTCCCCCATGCTCTGTCCTGGCAGTGTCACTAGCAGTGACGAAGGGAAGGGTCAGTGAAGGAAGGAAAAGAGGATGAGGCTAGGCAGGGAGGCCAAGGTCTGAGTGGACAGTCAGCCACAGGGGCTGGGCCCCCTGGAGAGAGGGGGGTCCCCTGCGCTTCCCGGGGAGCCTGCTCACTGGGGAGCACCCCTCCAAGTCTTCCGCAGCCTGGGAGGCCCTCCGTCCGGCAAGCATGCAGGAAGAGAGCGCCCTTCGTCCCGCAGCCAGCCTCACCAGGCACGGCGAGAACAGAAGGTGGGCTCCGCGTGGTGCAGGCTAACGCAGTTGGCATCAGCGGCACAGAGGTGCGCCCGCCTGCGCCCGACCTTCCTGGAGACCAAGTTTACCTTCCTGCAGCCTCTGCAAGCAGGTGCCAGGGACAGGGATGGCGTGCTCAGCCAGTGCTCAGGGGCAAGTCTGGGAGCAGATGACCCCGTGGGGACACTGGTCCGGTAATCTCACCCAGCAGGCTGCACCTAGGTGGCCCACCGCCTCCCTTGCGCACCCAGCGGCTGCTCTGTCTGCCCACCTAGGGCCATGAGGTCAGACCTCAAAGGCCCCCACAGCAGACCGGCCTGCGGGCCCTCAAAGGCGAGCCCTGGGGCCAGCTTCCCAGGAGACGTCTCTGTAACTCTGAATGCCTTCAAATGCTGGAAGAATCAGTGGGCTTTGATACATGTTTCAGAAATAAAAGTGTGGACTTTGTGAGGCGTGATCAATAAAGAGAAGGCGCCCTCCAGTCCTTTGCTTATTGCACAATGACAGGACGCCCTTGGCTTCTGTTGGAAAGCACAGGGATTTTTAACAAGCCTTGTGTTAGACAAACAAAGTGGGTTTACCTCACTGGCTCCCAGGGCTCCTGGGGTTTCTGTGAGAGTGTCCTGTTGCCCCAACGCCTGCTCAGCCGCTGTGTGTTTAGTGTTATTTTTAACTGGAACAACCAGCCCGTGATTGGGGCCAGGACAAGGGAGACATCTTGGTGTTAAAATGACAAGGTTCAAAGCCTCGCTGTCAGCTGCCTTCTTGAGCATTGCCGGGACCTTCCCAGCCCTGAGAGATGTGTCCTGTGGGCTAAGGGGTGCAGCTCTTCAAGCTCAGCCCTTATAGACACCAGAGACTGGGGTGGGACAGTGGGGCTTCTGATTGGTAAACGGCCTCATGCTGGGCTGACCAGCGGCGCTGGAAGATGCTTGCGGTTCCGCAACAAGACTGGGAGGTCAAAAACCATGGGAGTGACATAAACACCTGCTGGATGGAGGATTCCCTGTTGTCACGTGTGAACACCAACCGTAGGACCCAGGACCAACCACACTGTGGGTAGGTGTGCCTGTGTGTCCTGGAGAAAGATGGGAAAGTCCCTCATCTCCAGCTCCCTCATGCTTGTCAGGGCTCAAGTGTCTACTCTTGGGACACAAAACAGCTCAGGTGCAGGCAAGTGGCCATTGGTCTGGCTGTTTTGCAGCCTCTGGGTCAGAGGCAAGGGAAGGCTGGTGTCTTAATTTCAAGGGCATTTGTGTGGCCGCGGGAATAGGCCATGTGGTCTTCAGGTCGTAGCCCTGCTCAGTATTTTCATGCAGTTTTCACTGAAGAAAGGCAAACTTGGCCTGCTGGTTCATCTGGACTTCCTAACATTTTATTTAGGAAGCTTAATCACAGAGGCCCTGGGCCTTCACTGATGGGAGCTGAGCCACAGTGGCAAGTGCAGCGCAGTCCCTGGGGGATGTGGGGGCTCCAGCCTAGACTTCGGCTCCTGCTCTGCTCAGACTCCCTCCCTTCCTGCCCCTACTCGGTGGGAAAGGCAGCAACCAGGCGGCTCCATCTGTTGGTTACTTGTTCAGAAACACGTTTTTTTTTTATTGCCAACAAAACACTTGTCTCTCCCCATGGGCCTGCTTATCCAAATGGGTTAGAGTTTGCAGGATTTGATCCTAAAAGAAGCCTTGCGGGGGTGGGGAGGCTGTGCGGTCCCAGCTGACTGGGGATGGGACCTTCCTGCCTGAGGGAGGAGGGTAGTAGGTGGCCTCCGGATTCCTGCAAGGAGATGGTTGCTGTGGGCAAAGAGGGTCTTCACAAGGGGGCACCATGGAGGAAGTAGGAAGACAGCCAGCCTGCAAAGTGCTGGAAAGGTCCCCTGTTGTGTGTGATGCAGTTCATACCACATGGAAAAGAAAACAACATTTACCTTTTACCTACATCTGTAAAAACTTAGTTTTTCATTTGTTCAGAAAGAGCATCTCACTGGGGCAGCCTTTACTATCATTAAATATTAAACTGTCAGAGTAAAGCTCCAGCCTCACAGCTCAACAAACCGCACAGACCAATGAGGAAATCAAAAGGGCGCTTCTATAGATTTCACAAAAGCAAAGTGACATTTTTTCAGGGTAGAAAAATCCAATTTTATTTTTTTTTTGGTTTTAAGAAAAACCCTGTAATAAAACCATGGTGCCAAAAATCAAATCAACAGTCTAGGTTTTAATGTGGGGAAGAGTGCTCAGCAGGCTGAGAAACTCTTCTCCGCAAACGAGAGCCACCAGGGAATGTCTTGGGGATACTACCAGGTGTCCCCATGCAGGGCCACCTCCCTGCTCCTTCTGCACTGAGGCACTGGTAGGTGAATGAGAAGACTCCAGGATGAGCTGTCCTGAGGTTTCAGCCAAAACTTCCGCTCACAGGGCTAGTGCTAGCAGCAAAGGACTGGTCAACTCCTGGGGATGGTGTGCATGGGCACAAATGTGTGCATGTGTGTACATGTTCACAATAGTGAATGTGCATGTGCATGCTTATTTGTACACACACACGTGTGTATTGTGCACACACATGTGCATGAGTGTGCATGGGTGTGCCTGTGCCATGCCCTTGTGTGTGTGGGGTGTTCCTGTGCCATCTGTCTTTGACATTTGGGGCAGGCAGGTTTGCCTGTGGACTCTGGGCCACTCTTGAGTTCATTAACCATCTATGGGTGGCTAAGACCTGAGGACACTGGCGGGTGACAGGGAACAGAGGCATCGCCCAGCCCTTCTCCCCCAGTGCCCCACATAGGTATAGGATCAGAGAGGCAGCTGCCTAGTCACCCAGCACATAGCGCAGAGCAGTAGCTCCTCGCCTAGGCTCGGCTAGCTGTGGCTCATCATGGCCCATGTGGTGGTCCATGTGCTACCCTGGCTTCGGCTGGCTTTGGGGGCTGTGCCTCTGAGGCCTGGCAGTCCCAGCTAAAATTCTGCAAATGTTCCAAAGAAAAGTCAGCTGCATCCTTTACCACTGATGTTGCTGCAGAGTGTGGACGACATAGCACTGCTTCAAACACACCTGCTTCCATTTTGTAAAGTTTCTGGAAGGGCCATGACATTCACTCTTGGCTGGGTCCTTGGGACAAATGTGACTGAGGGAGGTGCCCTGTGGAGGTGAGCCACCCGCCTGTGACCAGATTCAGGTTCCTAGGCCTCTTCGAGCCTCAGAAGAGGCCAGGAGGGATGGGACCCCGAGCCTCACCAGCACTGAGCGGGTTGCTGGGCGGGTGCTGGGTGGCGTGAAGGACAAGGAGGGTGAAGCTATGCAGAGTGACAGCTTCCTTGTCTATTTTTAGCTCTTTTCTGCTATCTCAATGGAGCGCCTTGATTGCGAAGAATCCGGTAAGATCAGCAGCCGGGCTCCTTGACCTCTCACTGATGAGATAACTGCTCCAGCTAGACGCAGGCATCTTGTCAGCACAGAGTTGCTGGAACACGTGGCTTCCCCTGCCCAGGGCTCCTCCTGGGACATGATTTCTGCATAAGGCCCAGTCACCCTGTCATGGATGGGAATGTGTTTTCTTTCAGAATCTCTCAAACCAGCCATTCTAGAACGTTCCCTCCAATCAGACTCTGCAGCTCCAAGTCCTGGTCATTGGACCCTGCCAAGGACCCCAGGTTGTAAGGGGATGCTTTGGCTTTGCACAACCAATTTTTAAAGTCTCTTTTATTCTGCTTGCTCTTAAAAACACTTGTGTGGACTGTGGATACTTTCCTCCCCACCTCAGAGCCCCTGGAGTCCCTCGGTCACTTGCCCACTGTGCCCATTCCCACCTTGGCATGTGTGGGGGGGCAGGTACTTATATAAACTTGTGCAGCCCTGCTAGTAAGATGCACTGTTTTAATTAACTAGAAAAATGTTCTGTTCGGCTCTTCGGTAAATATTTCATTAGTGATAATATTGATAACCCTCTGTGCTGAGGTGCTCCTTTCTCCTGGGGAGCGTTAGTGAAGTGCCTCCATGGAACTCACTGCTCATCCAGAGGTGATGTCATAGGCTTCACCCTCTGCCTGCACAGCTATTATATCTGGGCTGCAGGACCTTAGGAAAAACTACAACAGAGGAAAGAAAATCTGCCAAGGCCTCATCAGGATATGGCTGGGGAGTCCGATGCCAGCACTCCCCCATCCCTGTGGGGCCTAGAGGGCCAACCCAAAGAGCACAGCCTCCATTACAGGCTCTGTCCCACCTGCCTGGACCTCCAGGTCTATCTATTAACTCCCTTGTTCATCCAGGGCCGCTGCTGAGCCTCTTCAGGGGATCACCTCGCAGTTCTGTCCTGCTGACCCTCCACCCCAGTGACTCAGGGTCAGCAAGGCCAGATGGGTGCAGCTTGAGCTCTGAGCTTCCCTTTGTCAACACTGTGCCAAGCAGCCTCATACCTGGAAAAGGCAGGATCAGGGCCCATGCCGGCCATCTGCCAGACCTCCCTTCCGCCCTAGACAGACTGCCTGCAGTGGGGCCATCACACCTGACAGCGGTGTCCTGGTGTTGGCCCGGAGGGGTCAGCACCCCTCGGGGGTGGATGGTGACAGAAAGGATGGCTGGGGTCTTGCGTATGTTCCACATTCACAGGACCCCAGGTTACCTCTGCCTGCTGGGCCTCCTTGAAACGGCAGCGTGAGTGGGCCCGGGCAAGCACCACGCGCCACTGGAGGGCGCTGTGGAGCCCCAGCCACACCCTAACCAAGCACACCAGCCAGCTTCCCAGAAGGCGGCGCGGCTCAGGTCCACACAGTGCCTCTGGCGGCAGCTTCCTCCTATTTTCCTGAACTTCCTAAACCTCTCCACTGTATGCTCCTTCATGAGCAGAGAACGGGCGAGGTCATGTCCCTTTCAGAAATCTCTGCCGGGACCACTGTGCCCTGGGCATAGCGCTCAGCACCAGAGCCTCGCCCCGGGCTCCCCTGTCATCCGTCACCCCCTGGGACCCGCCGGCCCTCCGGGGGCATTTGAGGAAGATGCGCTGAGAACTTCCTAGGCTTTCCCAAGAATCCTTATCTCGGAAAACCATCCCCCTGCGACGCTTCTGTCAAGAGCAGCATTAAGCAGCGGCATTAAACACACGGTTCATAACCGTGACAGACAAGCTCTGCAAATTCACGCTCCTGTTCGCTGTCAAGACCAACCTAGAAACGTACCGCATCTCAGCCCGCTGCGGAAACGCCTGGCTTCCAGGAGCCCAACTGCAGGCGCTTGTTCTGGCCTCAGCCCGGTCCCCCCGGGCTGTGACTGGCTGCACCCCGAGACTGGGCCAACAGGTGGTCTCCTCCGCCAGGGGGACCTCGCTGGACGAGGCCAACGCTTCTCAGAACCTTCCCAGCATCCTTCATACCCTCCCCACCTTCCCAGCACCCTCCCCACCTTCCCAGCATCATTCGTACCTTCCCAGCATCATTTGTATCCCAGCATCATTCGTACTTTCCCAGCATCCTCCACACCTTCCCAGCATCCTCCACACCTTCCCAGCATCATTCGTACTTTCCCAGCATCCTCCACACCTTCCCAGCATCATTAGTACCTTCCCAGCATCCTCCACACCTTCCCAGCATCATGCGTACCTTCCCAGCATCCTCCACACCTTCCCAGCATCCTCCACACCTTCATACCCTCCCAGCAACCCCCCCCTCCGCATCTTCCCCGCATCCTTCATACGTTTACAACACCCCCCACCCCTCCCTCGCACCTTCCCCGCATCTGTACCTTCCCGGCATCCTTTGTACCTTCCCAGCATCCTCCGCGCCTTCCCGACATCCTCCGCGCCTTCCCGGCATCCTCCGCACCTCCTGGCAGCCACCGCACGTCCCTAAGCTGCGCCCCGCCCCTGGTACCTGCCTCTCTGGAGAAGGCTGCAGCTCTGCCCCGTCGATGGCCCGTCACCGGACACTCCCCAGGTGCGGTGGAAGAAGGTGGTGGACAGCGGATGAGGCCCCTTCGTGGCGTCTCCCTGCAGCTCCGGGGGAGCTGAGACGGACCCTGCCCTGGCCGCCTCTCTGTATAGACTCTTCTTCCCCAACTCACTTGACTCTTGGGTCCGTATGACCATGGCGACCGGCTCAGGCGTGCGTGGCTCTCCGGGATCTCGTCCATGCAGTTACTTAGGTGCTGAGGGTGCATCGTGGACGAGAAGCCTGTGTAGCTGGGGAAGGATGGACGTGGCCGGCAGGGCAGTTATTCTGAGCCCGCCCCGTAAGACCTGCCGCAGGCACACGCAGAGATGAGAGAGCAGTGATTTTCTGCCCTCATCTGAAGAAACGGGCCTGTGGTCTGTGGGGACTTGCAGGGGAACGTGAGCGTGACGTCTTCGTGTCTGAACCAGGAGAGCTCTGTGAGTGGCCAGGGGTCATCTTCACCCCTCCATAGTGTTAATCGGCCTCTGCGGGACTCTGCCCGGCCGTCCCAGAACACCAGACCCTGAGGAGACCATGGTACCTGCTGCTTTAAGTCTGAGATTCATGGAGGTGACACGCCAGCATGGCACCAAAGACATGAAAGTATGGTGACAGTGACAACCATGATGTCAGCAATGGAAGGAAGACACGGTGGGCATTTGGGGTGGAAAGTGATGGATTCTTTCCCGGAGTGTTTACATGAAGCTTCCAAATCACAGACGTCTGGATGTTCCCTTCAAATTGTTGTAGACAGCTCTGGCCTCGGGGCTGTCTGGTCCCCTCTGTCTTTCAGGAACTGTGACCCAGCCCTCAAGCCCTGAGAGTGAGGACCCCACCCCAAACCTATCGCAGAAAGTGTGACTGAAGGAGCAGAGGTGTCATCTCGACTAAAGCCATGAGTCCAAGCACTTGGTGTCTGGGGGGCAGTCTCCCTGGGCCCAGAGGAACATCCTAGTGTGGAGCTCACAGCAGCAGCTGCTGGTCTGGAATGAACTTGGCCTTTGGCCAACCCACTTGCTCTTTCGGTCTGGTGAGCTCTGCAGGGGCCAAAGGATGGGGGTAGCCACCCAATTTGAAATATACAGTCAGAATTGGGACATTTTATTTCCTTCAAATCCGTAGGCATGCTGAGCAAAGCTCCTACAGAGAATGACGCGCTGGACTGGCCAGCCTATTCCTTCTAAATTATGCTCTCTGTTCACAGAGGCACAGGACAGTCTCACAGCGCCTGCTGGGCTTCTTTTGGAGTCAGTTGGGGGATCCGTTTCAGAGCTTTCAGAAGCTTGCCTCAGAATGTTTACATCGGAATCCCTCTAAGAAAGAACCTGGAGAGGATTTCATGGGGATTTTCAGTGTAACACTTCATCCTGGATGCGTTCCAGGCTGCCCGTTCTCAGATGTGTGCCTTCCGAGTGTCTCTTCCATGCACAGCCAAAGCACCTGTGGGGTTCTGGGTGGGCGAGGGGTATACATCAGGCAGGGGTGCAGTGCCTGGCACCCCTACCGGGCGTTCTGCAGATGGGTGTCCCCCTCGCATACCTCGGTTTCTTAGGTAGAACCATGAACCGAGGCATCAACACACTCTGAAAAGTGGAGAAGCATGATAATGTGTGGCACTAAATTTGGTGTTAATCACTTGGAAGAGAATGAACCTTTACACACCTACCATGTTGGAGGGAGAAGGGTGCCCGCCCTGTACCCGGGCTGAGGTCCCCCTGCCTCAGAGGGAGCTGCGTCCTAAGACAAATCCTCTGAGGGAGCTCGGCCTGTGGCTGTGAAGGGGAGAGGGCAGCACCTGCCCCTGTCCCGGCCCAGGCCCCGGAGGCTGGACGGGCTGGACTCTGGAGAAGCCCTGTGGCCCTGCCCTGCTCACAGTAGTTCCCACCTCAGCCAGGGCTCCAGCCAGCCAGTGAGTGGCCGCTCTTCATTGTGAGGGCCACCAGTGGCCACCAGGGACACACGCCTCCAACACTGGAGCGGCCCAGAAGCAGCCCCGGTGCAGGGAGCAGAAAACCTGAAACAGTATGTTGAGAAAGATGAAGGAAGGGCGGGGAATGACAGAGCCACATGGTGAAAGACTGTTGTAATCATGCATGAGAGAAAGGCCTCCAGGTGAGAAAGACACGGATAAGACCAGGGCACTTGCAAAGAAACAGCAAGATGCGTTAATGTGCGTTCCCAGTGGGAACTCTTCTTTTTAAGCCTGCCGGGTTTCCCCCCCATTTTTCTTTGATGACAAGTGCTAAGTTGCCCATCTCTCTCCACAAGTCCTTATTTTGGGAAATTTAACTACAGCTTCTGGTGATTATGAATGATTCTTTATCCTGATTACAATCTGCCTGGGTTTGTTTCCCATGAACGCCTCACTACAAGCTGACAGCGGGCAGGGTGCAGCCTGCTGCTCTGCCTACCAGCTGTCGGGTGCCCCTCCTGCTCTTCTGAGTAGTAGGCCCACTGGGTAAGATTTGCATGAGGACCCCTGAGCTCACCCAGGGTAGGGCAAGAAGGAGATGCCCTCCCTTCACCCCTTTTCTGAGCCCAGCTCTGAGGTCACCTGGGACCCTTGGGATCCTCCCAGCTGTGTCCTGGGTCCCTGCCCTGAAGGCGCTGTGTACTGGTTCCTGTGCCCCTAGTCTAGCCTTGACGGCAGCCCTGGGTAGCTGCCTGGACAGGCTGCCTTCGCCATGCCCACCTCTGGCCCCACCAAGGGAGAGGACCATTACCACTGCCAGGTTGGTGTTGGTGATGTCACCTACCTCGGCTGAATGTGGGTGGGAGGAGGGCAAGCCCTGGTGATACGACCTTCCCATCTGATCCAGTGCCCCGATATGGCCCCTCCTTGTGATGGAGCATCTCCATGTGTCCTACACCGTAACCTGCCTGGACCCTGGACACTGTCTTCCAACCTACCATACAATTTGCTTCTCTGTCCTGTGTGCACCCACACCCCCATGCCTCCAGCCCATAAAGGGAACCACATGGGCCCAGGTCTCTGTCCACAGGTGCTTAGAAGGGGGCCTGACTCTCAGGTGCTCAGTACATACCTGCTGGGGAGGAGTGAAGGCTGTGTAGCTGAACAGAGACATGCCCAGAAGAGGAAGATCATCTTGCACCGTCAATGAGTCTTATTTGCAAACTGTGAAGGCAAATCCTTGTGACCTCAAATGAAACCTCACCTGATTGTTGGCTGTTAGACTGTAAAACCTCAATTGCTGTCAGGATAACAAAGGTTAATTTAAAATCTCTTTACAACCTTTGCTACATGTAGTATTCCCACTCCTGACATGCCTTGTAGATGGAAACACTATTCTTTAACTGGTGGTTCTTTGTGCCCCCCAGTACAGTCATCCTAACATCTATTCTAACATCTCCACACCAGTGTTTCTCACGGAGGGGCCTGATATCACAGACCCTGTCAGAAACGCATGTCCTCAGGCCCCCTGCTCAGACCGATTTGGACTCTGGGGTGGGGCCTGGCAGTCGGTGCTTTGACAAAGCCTCAGGAGGTTCTGGGGCTTGGTTGAGCTTGAGAACCCTGCTGCACAGTCTCAGCAGTTTAAATCATCACACTAGTTGGGATTCACAAATGATACACACTTGGACGTGTTCAGATTTTATGTGTAAAACTCACAAAGATCTATATATCAATCACTTAATCTTCTTTCCTTTTTCCTCCTTTAACGTGGTAGTCACAGGATTATTTTGCAGATCCAGGAGCATTTACTGAAGCTCCACCAAAAATGGTTACTTATGATGGCTGCTAACAGGAAAAGACAAGAATTTCCATTAACATGACTGGTCTTATTCCAAACCTCCCGAGTTCATGCAGCTTCAAAATGCTGATGCGGCTGCACCGTGGTGGGCTCCCCAGAGAGCAGAAACGCACAGCTCTGCCGTCAGTCTGAACGCCCCTCAGAGCACACTCAGTTTTGTTCTCATGACCATCAGAAGACAGGCCCCAGGGTGTTGTGGAGCAGTGCTGAGAAGCAGGTTCAAGACCATGACAAACGCAGGTCACACCAAGAAGAGGTGTCCTTTGTGATTAAACTGAAAGACCGGCATTAGCCCTGACCTGAGGAGTTTGACCCACGGGCCTCTGAACCACAGACAGATGTCCCAAGTCTCACGGTGGCCAAATCTGAATTGGGAGGAAATCACTTCCCTTGAAGAAGATGTTGGCCTCTCTCCTGCCTGCCCCATCCGGCAGCTGTCGGTGCCTCACCTGGGGACCCTCTCAGAGCAAGCCCAGTCCCCCAGGACCCCAGCAGGGAGGAAGCCAGATGTCCAGGTGGCAGGCACCTCCTTCACACCCCACACTTGACAGAGGAAAATGCATGTTGAGATTTCTAGGTCGCCGAGAGGGGCGCTCGGACTATTTTTAACTGAATCGCCTGAACTTTTTATAGAAGAACAGAGGTGGATTCTTCTTGCTCCACGGTTTCTGCCACCAATGGTCAAATCTGTCTTCAAAAATCTAAGAAAAAGGCTCAATAAAACTCAGTAAATTACGTATTTATACCTTTCTGAGTTGGAGTTCTTTTTAGAAGCTGGCAGTTGGGTTTTTAATGATCTGTACGATAACCTTTCCTAAGACGTCTTCATCATAGGAAAGGCCAGGATTCATCATGTTCCCGACACAGATAGACATAACTGGCCTGGAGCTCTGCCCAGCGCCCCACCTCCCCCTGCCTCCCAGGAGAAGTAGCCTGAGGGGCTGGGACCCACCCTGGACCCTTTACAACAGGGAGGGGGGTCAGGAAGGAGAGGCAGCTGGAGTGGTGTCTGCACACACCACAAGGGTGCATGTCCCAGTTGCAGGGTGAGATCGGAGTCTAAGGCCCCGCAGGTGAGCCCATAGTTGTTCTTGGTTAATAAATGACTTGTAGAATGATTGTTTCATGTATCACACCTCTGGATCCCCTGAATATTTTATCCCCACAGTTGTTCGAGCCCTGGCGTCCTGCCTGCCCAGAGGAGCTGGGGAAGCATAATGACCCGGAGATTCTTAGGGAATGAGAGGATGGAGGTGATGCTGGACACAGCCTTAAGCCAGGACTCAGACTTTAGTGTCAGGGTGACCCTCTTAGCACAGCCAGCACAGCTGCAGGGAGGAGGGTGCCCCCGCTGGCCACCTGTGCCACCTGCACCCGGAGCCCAGGGAACAGAGTGGTGGAGCTGAAGGGCCTTGGCTGCCTCCCACAGCTGAAAACCTTCTCAAGCCAGTGACTTTTTAATATTTCTAATGTTTCTCTTTGTGGTATTGTGATTTATAATAAAAATCTATGTATCTGGCATCAAAAAGGTCCATGTCTCAGCCCTTGGTCCCTGTGAATTCGACTTTATCTGGAAATAAGGTCTCTGCAGATGTGATTAAGGGTCTCAAGATGAGGTCATCCTGGATTTAGGGTGGGCCCTAACTCCAACCACTGGTGTCCTTAGGAGACAAAGAAGAGGGAGGTTTGAGAGAGAGACACGGGGCAGATAGAGGCAGAGATTGGGGTGATGCGGCCACACGCCAAGGAACGTCGAGGACACCGGGAGCTGGAAGAGGCAGGAGGTAGCCTCCCCTAGAGTCTCTAGAGGGAATCTGAACTGGAGTTTGGACTTCTTCCTCCAGAACTGTGTCATTTCTGTTGTTTGAGCTGCTCAGTTTGTGTGCATTTGTGCATCAGCCTTAGGAAACAAATGCCCGATGAGTCATGAGCCTCATCACCTCTCCCTTTTCCTGACCTGTGGCTCTCAGGAGCAGTCTAGGGGGAGTGAGCCTGCAGATCAGGGCAGGAGCCTTGGGGCCATGTCCACCAGAGGGTGTCTTGGCTACTTTGGACATCACAGCCCAGCTTCTCCCTGCACCTTTGGATGTGGAGCTGGCACAGGCTGCCCCCTCCCGAGGACTGTGGGCACCCCACTGACACGGAAGGTGCGAGTAAAGGTTGGTGGATGGACAGAGGGAGGAGAAATGACCCCTTTAACAAACCGGGGTGTCACTGTCAAGTGGAGAGGAAACCTCAGATGGGATTGGGACTCAGAGGCAACTTAGGAGAGTTATTTGAACAAAATTGATGTTCATAAAACAAATGTGGAAGCTCTCACATTTTTTATTTTCAGTCAATCTGCATTTATAAACATCTTTATTCAGTTTTCATTTGGGGTGGGAGGCTATTTAAATTTTCATTTCAGTAACTCAAAATAGGGCTGTTATTCTTGCCCACTTTTCCCCCCCTTGGGAAAGATTGGAAACTCCTTGCCAAAAGAAAAATAAGTCACTAGTTTAATAAATAATGAAACACAGGCAAACTACTAATGCTCAATTTTTCATAATTCTATGAATATTTCAGCAAATAACAGGAGGCTCCTTAGGTTGTAATAACAAGGCCACCAGGGGGCCAGCAGTGAAGGGCGGGGGACCTTCTTCCCCAACCTCTTGATGTCATTTGTTTAAAATTGAGGCAGGAGTTAGTTTTTTTTTTTCCATTTCATGAAAAAAAGATATTTATACTCGAGATGATGTAACAGTGGGGAATTGTAACCCCACCATTCTTTTGACATTGTTTCTGTAAATGCTAATTCTGACTAATATGTAGTTTGTTGATAAACAATATGTTTGTATAAGAATCTTAAGAACTAACTTCAGAAGATTCAGACTCCAACCTTTAGTCACCCTAGTTCCAGGAAATTTGCTGACCTTCAACCGTAGAACCAGGATGACATAGAACCAGGATGACAAAGACCAGGATGACACACACCAGGCAATCACTTGACCAGTTTTGAGGTCCTAATCAGAATGGACTGTGCTGGCCTGCATGTGGAGGACTCTTCAAGCCTTTCCCCTTGATTTCTTTGTTCTGTTTTCCCTCTCCCTGCTTATAAAAACCTCTGCCTGCACTGAGATGTGGAGATGGGCTTTGTGACAAGAGTTCTTCATCTTCTCAGGTGACTGGCACTTGAATAAACCTCCTTCCTTTTTCACCAGCGTCTGTTTTATGAGTTTGGCTTTCATAGCTGAACCTTGGTTCTGGTTATAATGACACCTCCCAGAACATGGCGTATAGGTTCTGCTCCCAGAAGACACTTGTCAGTTTAGCTGGATTCTGTTCTGGCTCCTGTTCCATGGAGAAGGGGAGTGTCAGTCAGTGAGGAGGGCAAGCAGGACTGGGCTTGCCTGCTGGAGAACGCATGTAGAGAAGTTTGTCACACACTCGCTCATGCTCAAACAGTTTGTCACACACTCACTCATGCTCAAATGCTCACATGCTCATACACACATGACCACATGCTCACATTCTCATATACACATACACTCACACAGGGCCCACCGTCCTCAGGGTGATAGAGAAAGGCCTACAATGCCAATGTGGGCTGCCTTCTCACAGGGGTCCCAGGACACAGGCTCATGGTTTGCATTTGCACAGAAATGTTGACATTTCCGCTTGCCTTCTGCAATTTCCGCCCTTATTCTGGCTCCAGCCTTTAAGAGTATAATTAAAGCCAACCTCAGTCAAAACACTTCCAGATTTCCAAGACAGCTGCTGGCACCTTTGACTGATGACAGATCCCTTCCAGCCTCTCACAGCTTCAGGAAACCTGCCTCCCTGAGGCAGGAGTAGGGGTGCCGGAAGTCCCCTCACCACTACGCCCCTGGTCAGGCTTGTTTTGGTAACAAGTGGATGCAGACAGTGTGTCCCAGGCCCTCTGTGGCCCACACACTTCAAGTACTAAGTGGGACAGTCTGGACTCACGCATGCTCTTCTCACAAAGGGACAGTCTGTGGTGCCTCATGGCTGGGGCTAAGACTCGAGGCTGATGCACAGCAGTGACTCCAAGCTCAGTGACAGGAGGACCACTTTCCTGGCAGTGTGAGGTGGGAGCATATTTTCTCTAAAGGAATCTGAGAGCAAAGTCAGGGGATCAGGCTGGTGACCTGTCCAGGC
This sequence comes from Miniopterus natalensis, assembly GCF_054644295.1. Taxonomy (NCBI): domain Eukaryota; kingdom Metazoa; phylum Chordata; class Mammalia; order Chiroptera; family Miniopteridae; genus Miniopterus; species Miniopterus natalensis. Next base: position 54,159,235 of record NC_142094.1, read on the forward strand.
TGAGGGTGTGAACAGCCGAGTCCCCAAAGGCACCACTGTCTCCAGACCTCCATGTTCTGTCCATGCCCCTGTTCACTTGCTTGCCTGCTTGGTCGTGTGGGCAGGATATGTGGTCATCCCCACCAGTCAGATGTGGATGTTGGTGCTGGACACTGAGACACTGAGCTGGCTCAACCCCAAGGCCAGCACCCATCTCCAGGAGGGAGCTTGGTGGGCCTTTCGTAGCCACAGGCTGAGACAAAGGTCTGAGTGTGAGTTTACTGGGAGGGTGTCTCAGGGAGCACCGTAGGACATGGGTATGGGAGACAGAGGGAGGGCAGCAGGACAAGACTGGAGCATTAAGACGAGTCCTGCGAGGGTCTGGAGCTCAGTTGTGCTGGGACCCAGGACACATGGAAACCTCGGGTTCCACTGCGCCCAGTGAGGGAGCAGAGCTCTCACTCTTGACTCCCAGCAGCCTCATCAAGGGGCAGGTGAGGCAGCCACAGCAACCCGGAAGGAGGGAGGGGTTTGAACTGTGTGGAAGGTTGTGTGGGAGCCCCCACGGCTGCAACATGCGAATTCCTGAGCATAACTGAGGCAATCCCCAGGCCCCCCAAAGCAGGTGAGACCTAACGCTAAGAAAAGACACACAGATCCAAAATGCTCCCCCCATCGTGAAGTAGCTGCTCTCTCTGTTCTCATAGTGGGGCTCACCTAAGGATCCAGACCATGCAGGGCCCCATGGCATCCACCAAAGGGCTGTGCAGTGCCCCATGGCATCCACCAAAGGGCTGTGCCAGGACATCAGGGAACAGAAGGGACTGTGCCAGGCGCCCCTCGGGAAAGCAGGCACTTGGAGGGCAGGGTCAGAGGCTCAGCACAGTTTTCACTGTCCATGTTCGAGGGTGACGGGGTCATAGCTAACCTCCTAATTTAGTCTTCAACTTGGATGGGTAGATAGCGAAATTTTCTATTCCTATCAAATCACCTCGCAGCCCATCATAGCCGACTGATCTTGCATTCAAACAGCTAGCTGCCTGCTGTGTGTCGGTGCTGGGACAATAATAGGAAGTGCGTTCATACCCAGGCCATTAGCAGGAGGGAGGGAGGGCCTGCTGAATGCGGGGCTAAAAATACCAGCCAGCGCCTCAGGGAACAGAGCTGCAGGGCTTGAGGTGGAGGCTCTTTCTTCCCCAAAAGCAGGAAAGGACAGTTTCCACAGACTAGAGTGCCCTCTGTAGTCAGGAACCTTGTCAGAGCCAAGGAGGCAAACTCAGAGGTCTGGACAGCGAAATATCTTAAAGCCACCCCCCGGGGACCATTCCCTTAGCACCACCACACACCAGCTCCGTGCTCCCCACTCAGCACAGTCTGTCTGCCTCAGCCCCTCAGATATGGGTGGGTCCCTGACTCATCACTGTGGCCTGCAGCTGCTCAGTGAGGAATTAAGGGAGTGGGGCCTGAACCTCTGGGCCTGGTTCCAGAGCCAGTGTCCCCACCACCACCCTGCAGTGACCCTCGGAGCCTCGAGGCAGGATTCTGCCTGTGCCCTGTCCGTGGAATGAATGAAGACAGCCTGGTCTCCTGGGATTGTAGGAAGTGACCAGGCCTCAGGCCCACCTCGGCCTTCGCTGCTGGTGCCTCACAGGCCTGCACGCCCAGCCCGGCTCCAGTCCTGCTGTCTGTCCTGGCCTCCCTTCCTCTGTCCCTTTGTTCCTCCAGTGCTTCTTACAGCTCTTTACGCATTTCTATTTACATGTCTGCTCTGGCCTACAGGTGAGGGGGAGTCAGCACTGGCCACAGCCTTACACAGTAGTATTTATGTTCTCGAGTAGAGTCAGAGCATCACTCTGAAAGGTAAGTCTCCCTGTGCCCTCCCCTTCCACAGTTCCTTGATTCCAGTGACACCATGACATCCTCACTTGACCATGCCCCCCTCCAGCCCCCACCCCTGGAGCTGCTGCCTGGAGCCTTCTAAGGGCTGCCTGGGGTCCCCAAATGGGGCAGGTTGCAGGTCGCAGGTCGTAGGTTAGGGAGAAGCAGGGAGTCGTTGCTCAGAGTGGAATTCTGGGGCAAAGGGAGTGTGCGTTGGGAATTTCCACAGACATTCCCCAGTTGCCCTCCTCAGAGGTGGTACCAGTTTATTCTCCCACCAAAACCAGATGGCTTTCCATTTTCCCACATTCTCCCCAAACCAGTCTTGCTAAACCTTTGTCTCTTTCCCGAAATGATAGACGAAGGACACTATCTTGTTCTTCGGGTCCACATTTCTCTTTATTAGGAGATTATTGTGCTAAAATGTAGCTCGTGTCTTCTTTTCCTGGGGCTGTCTGCTGGGCGGGGGGGGGGGGGGGGGGGGGGGGGGGTCGTTTCCTACAGATTTGTAGGGTCATTAAAGGAAATCAGCTCTCCACCTGGACCACGTGTTGCCAATGTTTCCTCAGTTATTCTGAGGTTTTTATCACTTAGAACTTTTTATGGGTGCCATCAGTCTTTCTTTTATAGTCTCTGGGTTTTGCATCCTGCTTACCCATTCCCAGACCAAGAATTTTTATGATTATCTGCTTTCTTTGGGAAGTTTTTGTTCTCATTTTATTTTCTATTTAACTTGTTGATCCCTCTAGAGCTATTTTGGTGAGGTAGGGTTCCAGGTAAACTCCTCTTCATTCACCTGTCCATAGCCACCCAGTGGTCACAGGCCACTGTTGGTCACTCTCTGATAAGCAGGGCCACCTTTTCATGAGCTGTGTGTCAGGGTGTTTTTCACGCCGCTCTGCTCCCTGCATGTCCCTCTGCACCCCACCCCTCCCCTGCCCCCCCTGCCCGCCCCTGCCCCGGCCCCTGCCCCGGCCCCCTTCCTGTCCTTGCTCCTGCAGGCTGGGGAGCCTTCAGGGGACTCTGGGGAATGCGCTGCTGGACAAATTTGGCCCCTCTGCTGACTCGTAGGACAGGGTCGCGTCGCTCTGTCGCTAGGCAACCGCTGTAGCGTCGAAGGATCGCGGAGCCGGCGGCGGAGGCGCCATGGACCTGGTGATCACGCAGGAGCTGGCCCGCGCCGAGAGCCACCAGGGTGGGCGGGGGCCGGACGCCGCGACCCTCTGGGCCCGGGACCACCCGCCTGACCTGCGGCGCGCTGGGCCTGGGAGCGGGACCGGGAGGCGGCGGTTCTGAGCCCGAGGCCCCGCCGCCCGCGCCGCTGGGGGGGGGGGGACCGCGCCGGGAGCCGCAGGTGGCTGCAGGCGACCCGGCCCTGCGGCCCCCAGGGGTCGCCCCGGCTGCCAGCCTGACCCAGGCCCCTCCTGGCCCCTCCTAACCGTCCCCGCTGCTGGTGCTCACCCGCCTGCTCGGCGGTTGCCTGACAGATGCCGCCTCCCTGAAGAGGGCGTACCAGCTGATCAAGTCCGCCAACCTGGGGAAATCCGAGTTCGACCCCACCGAGAGCTTCAGCCCCGACCTGTTTGTCCTGTGCGCGGAACAGGCCCTGAAGGTCATTGCCCCAGGGGTCCCTAGGTCCGGGTTTCTGCTGGAAGCTGAGGGCCTGGGCACAGTGCCTGGTGGGTGCCCGCGGGACAGACCCCGGGACCCCTGCGTCCTCAGGGCCGCCTCAAGCTCCGTCCTGTGTTCAGGGGAAGGAGGCAGCCAGGGCGGTGCTGTCTTGCAGATGGGGCAGCCCGAGGTGAGCGAGGACTGCATCCAGATGTACTTCAAGGTGAAGGGACCAGTCACCCAGTTTCTGGGCCGAGCGCACCTGTGCAGGGCCCAGCTGTGTGCCCCCAAGTCCACTGAAAATCTGGTGAGAGCTGGCCCCCTGCTGCCACCGCCCTGCGCTTTCTTTTGGTTCCTGCGAACCAGGGGGCCTCGTGTGCGCAGTGTCCCTGCTGTCAGTGAGAGGAGGTGTCTGCCGCTCTGACACGAATAGGTGTCTGTCCTACTAGACTTCCCTGTGAGGTTGCTTTGATTGTCCTCAAAGTTCCACATCTTGCATCCCAACAGTTAATATGTGACCCTCCCTGCTTACAAATTGTGTCGGGCTACACAAATCTTTAAGTATTTTTTGTGAAGAGTTACATGACCAGGTTCATTTTCAGCGAGGTTTCCTGTTTGTTCTTCCCCAAAGCACTGGAGTCTGATTTGCATCCTGTTTGACATTTGACCTGTGCACTGTGGTGCAATGGCTGTGCCCCCAACAGCCGCCCCTGAGCCAGGCAGAGGGGAGCTTGCCAGGGAGAGGTCGAGGCTGCCCCAGAGCACACACAGCTGCGGCCTCTGGTCGGGTCAAGCTCCCACTGGGCACGGGACTCCCGGGCCAGTCTCTAGTGGGACCTGATGTTCCCAGAGGGACCATGAGCGATGATTGATGTGCCAGTGGCAAGCTGGATTTAATTGTGCATTCTTCATGTTTCAGGAGGAGTTTGAAAATTGCGTGACTCAGTACATGAAGGCAATTAACTTTGCAAAAGGAGAACCCAGGTAGGCTGTGGGTCTGCTGTCCTCAACTGGGATTATGTAAAAGGTTTGGACCAGAATCTACCAAGTGGTTCTCTCTATTCAGAATGTAGGGTCTTTTCCTTGCTCTGTGTTTTTAATGCACTTGTAGTACCAGGCACATCTCTAATGTAGAGCTGGGCTGCAGGCACAGTCCCCGTAGCTGCACCCTCTACTTTGATCAGCAGTTTCTGGGACCTGCAGGTGACTTGTGTCAGCTTCCTCTATGGGCCTCTTTACCCCAGTCCCCAGGCGTCTCGGGGGTTCAGCATCTTGGTTCTCTCCCTGTGCTAACTCAATGGCCTGTACTCCCCTGGCTACCAGCTGGGCCAACGCCTTATGTGTGTGGAAGTGATTTGACTGAGACTCCAGCACAGTTTTCTGCTTAATTAATATTTGCTCCATCAAAAGTAAATATTATTGAAACTGTTAACTTTGCACACAACCTGTGTAGACAAGACACAACATTTAAAGGAGATTTCAGCATAAATCCTGGGTTTGCTCACTCGCTGTCCTACTACCTGCCATTGATGGCCTCGTCTGGCTTACTCCTGTGATAGGTGCTGGGGATACAGAGCCCAGCCCCCAGACTCTCCCTCAGCGGGGACCTGCAGACAGGAAACCCGGTGGCTTCAAGCCGGAGGTTCTAAGGACAGTGGGTGTTCAAGGGGACCATGCCCTGGAGCCATGAATCGGGAGTGGTGGGCATCGTTGGGGCGGGGCCTGGTCACTGCTGCATTCCAGGGGTTTTGGGAACACTTGCAGAATACCTGTTGGGGAACCAGGAGCCTGGGGGGCTGTGCATGTTTCCTCATGCGCTGTGGGCCATATGTCTCAGTTGGGACTGCTGCCATCTGCTGGGGACAGAGGAATCCATGTTTCCTGCCAGAAGAGGGCTGGGGATAGGCTGTGCTGCTGATCGTGTCTCAGACTTCCTCTTCTTGTGCCACAGGTATTACTTCTTGGTCTATAATGCATCGGTCCTCTACTGGCAAATGGTGAGGCCCTTTCTCAAGCCTGGATATTACCACTACTTGATCAGCAGCCTCTCCCAGATCGTGAGCGTGTTGAATCAGACCGAGGAAGAAGACAAGGACTGGCAGGCAGAGCTGATGCTGTGAGTGGAGGTGGCCCGCCCTGCGGTCGCCCAGTGCCTCCCTGCACTCTCCCGGGGGGGTGATCATTCACAGTGCAGGTGTGGGTCGCTGCTCCAACTCTGTATTAGAGTCATGGTTTTGTGGGACTTGTCTGAAGATGTTTCTAAACTGTAGATGACATCATATGGGTATTATAACAGGACGTGTTGTTCCACTCAAAACACAGGAAATGTGAGCCTGTGCTATAGTCCTGGCTCATGGTTTTAAAAACTTAGTTCAGTAAATTGTGAATGTAGTAGATGTTTTTAGCATGAAACTCAGCCAGAGCAGGAACCACATGCTGAGCACAGGGCCACGGGGACGGCCTGAGATGCCACAGTGAGAGGTGTCAGCAAGCGACCCTTGTGCCGAAGGCACAGAAAGGTCATGTGTGACACGTTTCTGCATCCAGGCAGTGCTGTTGCAGGCCAGTGACTGGGTGAGCGTCTGCAGGACCCAGAGGATCTGCCCTGAAGCTGGAACCCAGAGTCCTGGCTTCCTCTCCTGCCTATGGCCATTAGGGGAGCCTTTGACAGAAAACATGTATAAATGTGATCTTTTCAAACGTCCTCTGTGACAACCCTGAGGACAATCCCTTTCTCATCCCTGCCTGCTCGACCCTGCTGGGCCAGACTATGGCTTGGGGTACAGAGCTGTCCCGTCGTGTGTCTTCTGGAAGTCTGTGAAACATGAATAAAGGTATAAGAGCCTGCTTAGTAGACATTTGCAACAGAAAATGGTTTCATCAGGGTTTTCTATCCGCTACTTGTATGTTATCCAGGGAGCTTCTGGAGTGTTACCTACAAGCTGGGGAAAAAGAGGAGGCCGCCAAGTTTTGTGCCACCGCAGCGCCGTTCATAAAGGCGCACACGCCGCACAGATACCGACAGATGTTTTCCGTGATGGTGAGTTGGCAGGTTTTCCGTGATGGTGGAGACAGGAGAAGTAATTTCGTTCAGTGTCATCGTTCAGAAAACTGTATAAAACCAGCCCGCAGGTCCATCCCCTGAGGGATATGAAACATGCAGACACAAACACAACAAAACGACAGCTTTTCTTCACTGTGACTCTGAAGATTTCCTCTGTAACAGCACTAACTTTAAAACCAGTGGAAAATTTGTAAGGACAAAGTACCATGACAACATGTACGAAGAGCATTCGTAATCTATAAATTTTGCGAATAGGAAATCAAGTTATATATAAAAAGCTAAATAATAAACATAATTAATGATAAGATACTTGTTAATTAGAAATATTAACGTTAAAGAAGGAATATTTGCCCAGCCGGGCGTGGCTCAGCAGTTGAGCATCGACCTAGGATCCAGGTGATCGGGGTTCGATTCTCGGTCAGGGCACATGCCCGGGTTGCGGGCTCGATCCCCAGTCGGGGACGTGCAGGAGGCAGCCGATCAATGACACTCTCATCATTGATGTTTCTCTCTCTCTCACTCCCTCTCCTTTCCTCTCTCTGAAATCAATAAAGACATATTAAAAAAATAAAAATAAAAAACAATAAAGAAGGAATATTTCCCAAGGAAGAGCTAACCACAATATCCGATCTCTACCTAATTACTCCTTTAAACCTGACTTGATACCCCATTCCACTTTATAACAGGTACGCCATGAATTGATGGACGAATCTCAGTTAAAGGAAGAAAAAAAAGGTTCCCTCAGCCTGTCCATCACTTTCCTCATTAACATGCTGAAAGGGTAAGTGTTTAGGGAGGAAGGACAGAGCGAGGTTTACCGGTGTCCTCTCTGGCCAGGGGTGTGGCTGTGTCCAAGGGGGTGGAGCTGCAGGACAGCCCTGCAGGGAGGCTTCTACCCCAGGTGAGGTTTGAGACTTGGCCAGGAAATTGAGCAAAATTAGAGTAGCTTGTGGGTGAAGCCCCGCTGGAGTGGGCTAGAGTGACCGGGGAGAGGAACTGTACCCAGGCAGAGACCTGCTGCAGTGGAGAGGGAGCAGGGTGGTGGAGAGCCAGCGTGAGTGAGGCGACAGGGGAGCAAGGAGGCCTGGGTCCTGGAGTGGCCAGTGGAAGGGCTGGGCATCCCAGGCGGCTGGCCTGGCAGAGGGGCTGGGGCACAGTGTCCTGGGCATTTTCTCAGTGATGTAGGAAGAGAGCCCGCCTGGGAGTGAGGGCGGGTGAGGCAGGTGAGAACCATCCAGGAGCCGAGGAAAGGAGGCGGATTCATTTTAGGCCTCTGTTCGGTGGGAAAACAAGGCTCATGGATTTAGAGTTTTTTTAGGATAATGTGAATAAACCCGACAGGAGTTTGGTTATTTAATGTTTGAATTACTTCTAGAAAATTGGATAAAAATGATTTACCTGAAGACGTCAACAAAGTTCTGAAGAACACCCATAAGCAGTTAGGACTTTATAATCACCAGCGCTTCCCTTTGATCAGAGAGGAGAAGTAAGTGTCTGTGTTTCAGCAGTTTCACGGCTGCGGGTGACCGTGTGAAATTCGGCGAGGGCAGAACGGGGAGGGTACAGCAGCACTGTGACTGCCCTGCCACCAGCGCAGCCACCGGGAGTCCCTGGCCTTTCCTCTGGTTCTCTTTGTGCTGAGGTCTGTACTGTTTGGGGAGCACCTGGGATATGCAACTTCACTCCCTACTTTTGAAAATCAAATTGAACTCTGGCAGAAGCACTTTTCAAGTTCTTACAAGATCTTACCCCTTTCTGACTGGCTGTGCGCCATTTCTGCAGGTGGAAGGCAAAGGTCCCCCCCGCCCCCGCATGTTGACTTCTCAGTTCTGTGCAGTCCTGGTTCCTGAATCCTCCGAGCCTGTGCAGAGTTTAAGATGGTCCTGGTTTGAATTCCGGGAGTGGGAACTCACTCGGGTTTGCAGATCCTCTGGGAGGTCAGAGCTGTGGGGGCGATGAGCAGATGGCATGTGCACGTGGAGGTGTGCGTGTTTTCTGCAAGCAGTGTCCCCTGTACCCGCTGGGCGCTCCCTTGGGGTCTCACTGTAGCCGTGAGCAGCCGGGGACCTCTCGCAGCCTCTCCCCATGCGTTCCCTCCCCCCTCCCCCCAGGACTTGAGATGGCTCCCTCCCCTCCAGTGTCTCTCGGGCCTCGCTTTTGTAAAGACTTGTAGCTTTGCTGTGGTGTGACCATAGAGGTTGTCCAGAACAGGTTGTGACATTTACATTTCCTTACAATTCACATGTGGTCAACACCTGGCCTGGAAGAGAAGGTGTGTCCTCTGCTTGCTGGGGACACAGGCTCAGTCACCTGCCGTGGGCTTCAGGTTCTTCCTGTGCCCAACCCTCAGGGGCCCTGCTGACACCTCAGGTGGCAAAAAATGTCCCATTAGATTAAAACTAGGAAGGACTAAAACCAGTAATTTCTACCTTTGTGGATTTTCCCTTCTCACCTGGGCCAGAGCTCAGGGTGGGTGGAGACTCAGGAGGCCAGGCCTGCCAGGGCCCTTGTCAGTCCAGGGCCAGAGTGGGCAGAGGACAGGGTAGGCAGGGAGAGTGGGGGCCCCGGGCACCACACCCCTGCCCAAGTCCTCTGGCTTCGTTCTTTTCCAACTTTGCTCAGGCCATCATAGGGCCTTAGCCTTTTCATTTATATTATTTAAAAAATATTGACTTTAGGGAGAGAGAGGAAGGGGCACAGAGAGAGAGAGGGAGGGGGAAGCATTTGCTGCTCCACTTACTCAGGCATCATTGGTTGATCCTCCTTGGTTGTGCCCTTACTGGGGATCGAACCCGAAACCTTGGTGCATCGGGACAGCGCCCTAACCAGCCGGCTGCCCGGCCGGGGCTCCGTGTTCTCGTTTCCTCTCTGCCTCGGCGAATGATGACTGAATGCTTCTCCTGCACTTGGGCATCCCCCTGCACCCCGTTGATGCATTGCTGCTCTGCTTTTGTTTCTAGAATCCTCTTGCTCTTTGAATTGGCTCATCTTTCTTTGACCTTGAAATGTGAGGGCATCTCCTCCAGCTGCCTCGAAGACTTGAAGAAAATTGACAGCAAAGTAAGTGGCCAGTGACCGTGGGTGTCCGGCGCCTGCCCGCTGTGGTCGGGACGGGACGGGAAGGGAAGGGCTCGGAACCCCGGGAGGCGCGCCGCCCTCGGCCTTTGCTGGCGCGGCTCGCGGCTCACGTGGGGAGGTGAGTTCCCACAGCCCTTTCCCTTGCAGCGCCTCAGAGGCTGGCCCGGTTCCCACCCGGTGTTTGTACAACGCACTTCAGGGCTGCACAGTATTTTGCCTTGGTCACAGTCCACAGCTTCCTCTCTGACCTGTTATTGGACATTCAAATCCTATTTTTATTTTTTTTTGCCCTTTCTGTAAAGGGCTGCAGGGAACACTTTGTGCCTAAAATTTTTATATGCATTTAGGATTTTCCCCTAAGTTTATTGACGTGAAATTACTAGGGAGTTCTCACTTTTAAGATTTTTAAATACACATTACAGTATTGCCCTCCAAAGAAAAAGTTCACGAGAGTGTGTGCTTCAGGTTTATTTATTTTTAATCTAAGAATGGTGGACGGTCTCTTCCACACAGCAAGGCTTGTTTCAGCAGAAAATTAAACTTTATTAAGATGAAGAACCCTGCCCTTTGAATGATACTGTTAAGAAAATGAAAATACAAGCCAGATACTGAGGGAAGTTTTTTCAAATCTCCGATAAAGGACTGTATCTAGAATATATAGAGAACTCTAAATACTCAGGAAAACAAACAGCCTGAAAAATGCAAAAGATCCAAGCAGACTTTCCCATTGGACATATGTGGACGTCAGGGAGAGACTAGGTGCTGAGCACCAGGAGCTGTGACGCTCACAACTGTGTTTGGGAAAACCTAGTTTCCTTCTGTGGGCTTCTGCCTTTGTTTTCACACAGAACACTCCACTTCTTGACACCTGATCACCCAGTGCATGGAGGTTTTTCCCGGACCAAGAATCCTCCAACCCCAGCTGGGTGTCCTTCAACTGAACTCAACTCTGACACTGTCTTCCTGGGGAGAGCATCAGACCTACAGGTTAAGGCTCAGTCCCACGAGACCCCGTCCCCCTAGATGCTAATTCTAAGTCATTGGTCCCCAGATGACCCACAGCTTCTGTCTGATGTGGCTACAAATTGGGGGTTTCCATGACCCCCTCCTCGGGTTCAATTAATTGCTAGAGCGGCTCACAGAACTCAGAGAAACATGTTTACTGGTTTATTATATCATAAAGGAAATGACGAAGGACACAGATGAACAGCTAGACCAAGAGCTACACAGATGAGGTCTGGGAGGGTCCCAAGCACAGGAGCTGTCCAGTGGAGTCGGGGTGCACTACCTCCCCGTGTGGGTGTTCACCAGCCTGGAAACTGTTAGGATTTTCATGGAGGCTTCATCACGCAGGAATCATCCATCACCCACTCCATTCCTAGGCCCTCTCCCTCCTCAAGAGAACATCCAAGCTGAAAGGTGCCAGCCTCTGACCATGGCCTGTTCTACCCCAGGACCAGCCCCTCTAGGAGCCACCCAGGACCCTACCCAGAGTCGCCTCATAGCCAAAGTGCTCCTGTCCCTTAGGATGTACAGGGTTTTAGGACCCCTGTGTGGGGACCAGGCGGAGACCTCTGTGTATATTATCTCACAACTACACTTCTGTTGGAAATGGTGCCACCCCTTGGAAAACACTAGAAGTTTTGTGAAAAGTGAAGTTTCATAACCACCTCCCAGCAGGCGTTCACCCTGACCTGCAGGGAGCAAGTCACTGAAGATCGTCTGCCAAAACTCAGAACGGAGTTTATTTAAAAATTCAATGTCCATTGATATGAACTATATTTTTTGCTCTATTAAGGAGATAATTTTTTTTTTTAGCTTTCTCACTTAAATTTTTGCATCTTTTGTGAACATTTTAAGTTTTTAAGTATATTTATGTACTGTGGTTTTTACTTGTTGAATTTCTACCTAGTACATTAAATTAAAATTTAAAATGGTCTTTGAAGTTAATGAATGTGCATGATTGATTTCATTAGAAATCCATATTTGTGTTCTGCAGGATCCTGGGAATCTGATAGAAATTGAATGCCTGGAGTATGAATTAGAAGCTTTAAGACTTGAAAATAAAATGAAAATCTACATCCGATCAGCTGTGGAGGTAAACCCTGAGCAGGAGCTGCGGACGCCCCGCTGTGTGTGGGTTTCCTGCAGGCTGTGAGAGCCGAGTTTGTGCCACGTTTAAAGGTGCTGGGATGTGGCGGGGACCCTCACCCTGGCTCTGCCTCTGGCTCCCGTGTGACAGGAGTAAGGGCAGCCTACTGTGCCTGAGTTTCTCCCCTGTGAGTACAGTGCCTCTGGCAGGAATTTCATGGGCCGGAGTGGCACCTGGGCCACCATGCTTCACAGTTCTGAGCCTGGTCCCTCATGGCTCCCGGGGCCACCTTGGCATGAGGCTGAGGGCTGGAGTGAAACTCTCTTCCTGCTGAGCTCTCCTGTGGCCTGTCTGCCCCCTACTCCCATGCACACTGATTACACTTGTCCTTGGTGAAGGTCCCTGTGTCCCCATGAAGACTCTTTGCCATCCTGACTCATGTCCTGGAAGGCAAAAGTCACCCCCTGCCATAGTGTGGGGCCATCAGTCTCCTTGGGCCTGGAAACCTGAGGGGCTCCAGGGATGAGGTAACATCATTACAAAGGATAGGGCAGGTGGGGGCCTGGGGGAGGAGAGGGAGGGACAGCCACATGAGCAAGTCCAGAAGGTGGTGATGAATGTGCCAAGCAGCAGTCACCTTCTTGAGGGAGGTCGTGGCTCCCTGAGGACTGCCATGTGCTGGTGCCGGTCCCCTCCTCTGCCTGCTGAGGCCTCGGGCTGAGGGCTCTTGGGTTTGTGAGGCTTTGATGACTTGTCCTAGCAGCCAGGCGGCATGGGGTCAGGAGTCCCAAGCGTGGGCTGGACCTCGTGGCCCAGGAGTCGTGTGAGGGGAGCCCCGAGGACCCTGGGGAAGGCATGGAGTGGTGGGGCCTGTTCCATAGGTCCTGAAATACTGCGGGGCAGGGTGCATGTAGCACAAACCAGAGCGCATGGTCTTTGGATAATACACTTAATGGGGCACAGGCCCCAGTAAATATACAGGACCAAGAAATCAGCGGCCTGGAATTCACAGAAGAGGCACATGCATGGATGTGCGGAACCTTTTCTAAGCCATTTATGGAAGTGCCTTTAAGGCTAGCAGTCCCTTCTAGAAAAGATCACGCAGGCCATCTCCACCGACACTGACCACAGGCCCTACCCACTGCCTCCTGTCCCTCTAGCTTCCCGGGCTTGGGGTCCGCCCAGGGTCCACCTGCAGCAGGTGACTGGTACTCGTCTTTCAAGCTCCCAAGCTGGTCACTGTCTTTTGTGCAGACCCAGCTGAACATAATCCAGCGGCTGGACATCGTGCTGCAGCGAGCCATCCGCCTGGGCGACCCCCAGGTCATCCACATGGTGTGCACCACCCAGTGGAACCTGTGCCTCCCTCTCCTGCAGCACAACCTGCGGCACCACCTGCGGAAGCCGCTGACCAGCATCGCGGAGATCCTGGAGAAGGTGGACAGGTGCTCGTGCGTCTGTATTCTGGCTGTCCCCTCAGAGGGCGGCGACACGTAGGCAGGAGAGGGCGAGGGCAGAGCCCGTCCACACGGGTGAAGCTGAATGCAGCTCATCCCCCCAGCGCCGCAGGCCGGAGGCTGCGCCTGTCTTTAGAGAGGGCTGGAGAGGCTGCGGAGCCATGAGGCACCGGTTTGTCCCGCGCAGGGTCAGGCTGCCCTCAGCCCCTGCTCACCGCCGTCATCACCGAGGCCCCTCCGGCGAGCCGTTGCCGCTTTGTCCCTGGCGTGGGCTGCTCTGCCGTGTAGACCTCTTGGCTGTGTGTGTGTGTCAGCTTGCCGGCTCGTGGACTCGTCTGTCCCTAGAGGAGTCTCTCATTGTGGGACTCAGGGCTTATGCCCAGGGGAGTCCTGCTGGGTGCTGACCCACCCTGTTCTGTCCCTGCCCCAGGCATGGGGAGTGGCCTGTTTCCCGGTTTCCTGATGGGGAGTGTAGACCTCACCGTGGCATACCTGGGATGCTGGGGGTATCGGCGGTGCCTTCTCCCGGCCATAATGCCGGCTCCCTCCGGCAGCAGAGCCAGCCCCCTGGCGCCTTGGGCTCTCCCTGCCTCTGTCCCTGAGGTTATAAGGACCTGTGACATGTACGCCTCCATCATGCTGAGTCAGTTCTGAGTCCTGTAGAACTTTCGTTTGACAGATTTGTGGGATTGCAAATGCTTGTGTCCAGGGCAGGGCCATGACCTGTCTCATGGAGAAGGAGAAGGCTCTGAGGGCACTGTCTTTTCCTGCTGAGGCAGGGGGACAGGCAGCAACGGGAACAAACGCCAGGCAGGGGCGGGGCCCGCGGGCGTGGTGCTGTTGTGAGTGGCTGTGTGTGCCTCAGCCCAGGAGAGCAGGGGCAGAGACGGGGCTGCCGTGGTCAGTGGGGAGCAGTGAGTTGGCAGCACTGAGAACTGTTCAGGGTGATGGGGGGAAACAGTGCTGGTGGATGAAGGTGACGAGCCCCAGTGTCACATGTCCCTCATGCACAGCAGCTCTCGCTAGCAGGACCCTGGTTTGCTGAGCTGCTGCTTCTCAGTCTTGGAGGCCAGGTCCCAGCAGCTGTTCACCAGCTGGGCTCAGGCCTCCTGTGGCCTGTAGGGACCTCCTCTCTCTGTACCCCTGTGTGAGTCCTCAAGGCGAGGCAGGGTGGGACCTGCAGGATGCAGGAGACCCACTGCATGGTTCCCCTGAGGGTCTCGCAGGCGGCCAGTATTCCCCGCGCCCTGTGACGCTGCGCTGTGCTCCCCAGCCTCATGGTCCTGCTCCGCTGCCAAGTGCACATGGAGCTGGCGCACATTGAGGAAGACGAGGACCGGCTGGAGCCCGCCATGGAGCACCTGCAGAAGGCCATGCTCCTGGACAGCCAAGGCCTCTACCAGGAGAAGCTCGGGATGGCCTTCAACCGGCTGCACCTCTGCTCCATGCTGTACCAGTCCCCTGAGCGCGCTGAGGACAAGGCCATCATGGCCATTGAGCAGGTGCGGCACCGCCTTCGGGCCTACCCGGGGCCCACGCAGCCTCTTCAGAGCCCAGGAGCGCTCAGGAAAGGCCAGACCCGTACCATCTCCGCCTTTTGCAGGCAAAGAAAGCTATCCTCAAAGACAGCGTCCGGAAGAAGCGGGCCCTCCTGGTGAACGCAGGCCTGGCCCTGGCCCCCGACACCTTCCAGATCGTGCTTGACAGCGAGAACGAGACCAAAGGTAGGTGCTGCCTCACTCCCAAGGGGCCCCCAGGCTTCCCTCTTGCTCTGCTCCCGGCCAGAGGCTCTCAGCCCACATGACCTCATTTGTCACGAAGGCAGGAGCCTTGGGGTCCTCGGTCACCTGTGTGGAGGATCCCGGGTAAGGGAGATGGAGGACAGGATGGGGACAGGCCCCAGTGGTGGGAGGGACAGCTCTGGGTCATGACCCTTGGAGCGGCCAGGTGTCCGTGCGCCCCCTCCGTGGCCGTGATGATCGTCACCTCCCTAGTCATGCCATAGACTGTTTCCATGCTGCCCCGAGCTGCCTGGGGAGCACAGGCTCTCTCCGCGGTCACACGGGACACTCCGAGGTGCCTCCTGGTGTGTCTCCTGCAGTCAGCCCGTGTTCCTGGGAACCTGGGGAGGAGGGGGTGGGGCCCTGTGAGGCGGGAGCTTCAGCGGGGTCTCTGTGAACTGGCTCCTGGAGGTGAATGGCATTTTGTGCTGAGAGGGCGAGGGCCCTGTGCAGTGGCGGCACGTGTCACACCCACGCCCACGGCCTGTCACGGACAGCGGGCCTCGCCTCAAGCCCAGGCCCAGGTCCACTGCATCCCAGGGCAGCTGTGCCGGGTGGCCCATGGGTTCCTGGGGTGATGTTGAGCGCTCAGAGTTTGTGCTTATGTGCCAGGAGGAGCGGCCTCCAACACCAAGCTGCTCAAACGCCTGGCCTTGGGGGTGGGGCCGGCGGGTGCTGGGCAGGGGCTGGCGTGAGGGAGCGCCAACTTGGGGCCTGGGTGGGTGGAATAGGGGTGGTGCCGCCATGGGCCAGAGCAAGGCAGGGTGACCAGGCCGACCCTGCAACACGCTGTGCCCAGGGGCCTGGCAGCTTCCCTCACACAGAGGCACAGTTAGCTCGACCTAACTCCCATCAAAAGACCAAAAATGGCCCTGGCCTGTTTGTCTCAGTGGTTAGAGCATCAGCTCGTGGACTGAACAGTCCTGGGTTCGATTCCAGCCAAGGGCACTTTGCAAGCTCGATCCCCAGCCCCAGTCAGGCTGTGCGTGGGAGGCAGCTAATCAATGTATCTCTCTCACATCGATGTTTCTCTCTGCCTCTCTCTCTCCCTTCCGTTCTCTGGGAAGGAATGGAAAATATCCTTAGGTGAGCATTAAAAAAAAAAAAAATGCCCCAGGGAGGGGTCACTCTTCACTCCGTCTGAGCCCAGAACCCTGGGGTTGCTATAACTGTGGCTGCAGGCCAATGACAGAGATCATCCCTTGAACGGAAGTGCAGTCCCTCCACGTTGTGTGACCCCCTTGCTTGACGTCAGCCTTATGTACATCTCGTCTCTGTCCTCAGTTTCTACCGGGAGGAACAGGGGCCGGTTCACTGCCCTCTTCGCCAAGGCACGGCACCACACCATCAGCGTGGAAAAAGCTGCTGGGCATTTGCGGCGTTTGGGGAATGAGAATGACAAGGAGAGGTGAGTGGGGACCTGGAGAAGGACAGGCTTACACACAGCAAAGCCCCCAACCAGTGAGGTGGCTCTGTCACCCTAGAGCGAGAATGACCATCTGGTTCGGCAACCAGATAGCTGCCCCCTGCCCTCACCCCTGACCCTGGGGCAGCCTCATCCTTCCAGGCCACCCTGTTGCCTCAAGCCCCTGGCTGTGAACATTGGTTGTCTCCCAGTTGCTCTTTGCAACCCTGAAACTGTAGACCCACCAATGCCTTTTTCTCACGAGCTTTCTGATTCACCAACCACGTCCGAGTTCAGGTTTTCCTTTGTTTGGGTCTTTGGTGAGCAGAGTACAGATCTGGGCAGAGCTCGCCAAGGTTGCCCGGAAGCAAGGTGTGTGGGACGTTTGCCGGACGGCCAGCCGCTTCTGCCTCCTCTATGACAGTGTCAAGGTGAAGAAGCCGTCACGGATGAAGAGAGGTACGCACGAGTCTGCCCTGATCACCCAGCTCGCTGCGCAGCCTGCGAACCCAGCAGGGCTGCCAGGTCCTGGCAGAGGCCGGGTTTGGTCCTGAAGTGAGGGAAGGGGTCAGTGTGCCAGGACTTGAGTCCGGGGGCCCTTCGAGTGCAAACAGGATTTTACAAATGCGTGTAGCTGACCGCTGAGACGGTCCATGACGGAGTGAAGGTGATGTCAGGGTCTCCTCGTGGGAGTGATGGTGATCACAGGGTCACTATTGCTGACCAGGGGCCGCCTTGTGTGTCTGGCTCTGTGCCAGGCTGGCTTCCTCCTCCATCATCTGGTTTGACCTTCACAGTCACTTCGGGATCTTCAGGGAGTGAGAAAGGGAAGGGATCTATTGTGAGTAAGGGAACTGAGGCCACCTTGATGGGAGCCTGTGGGCAGAGGGCAGAGGGCAGAGGCTGACAGTGTGGGTGAGGACTGAGTGTGGAGTGTGGGCAGGGGGCTGGCTCCCCACGTAAGCACTGCGTCTGGGGATGAGTCCGGGTGCAGGCGCCTGGAGGAGCTCTGGTTTAGTGGGTGGTTAGCATAGGGGCCTGTAAGAGGCGCTAGAAGGCCCACGAGGCGGGCGTGGCAGGCGTGGTGGCAGGACTGCGTGATGAGCAAAACCAAGAATTCTCTGTCAGGAAATCAGCAAGAGGAGGGACACTTTGCCACCCCACGGGGCCCATACACTTGGGAAGGTTTCCTCCACCACCCCCTGGGCACAATGTCCACCGGTCAGGGACCCCCGCCAACCTGGAGCTGGGGAAGGGCTCCAGCAGGCGAGGGGCAGCAGTCCCTGCCTTGTTATTTGTGGCGCGTCTGAAGCCGTGCTGTTCCCCCAGGAAGGAAGAAGCGGGGCTGGGATGGCTCGGCGTTGGATCCCAGGGGCCAGTTGCAGGTCACGCTGCACAGGCCGGGGTCCCCTAGCCTGCTGCGGAAGTTCGCGGAGGTGGGCTTCATCAGTGCTGAGGTGTGTCCTGTGTACAGGTTGGCTTGTGAGCATGGGTCCCCTCCAGAGTCCCCTCAGTGCACCATGGCGGCCTCATGGGCGTCCGAAGGCGCTGACCCTGCCTACGTTTACTCCGGTCCCCCCCCTCTGCTCCTGAAGTGAGGCTATGGATTAGGGAGTTTCCTGGGTTCTGGTGGTGGGGATGAGTTCTGGGAGAAAAGTAGACGTCAAAACGTTACTTGGGTTGATATAAATTTTCCTTAGAAATAGTTTCTGAATCGTGCCTGGCGCTGGGGCATGGCTCCATGACCTTTCCCTCTGCGCACTTCCTCTGCAGGCCACCGTCCACTTGCTGCAGTCAGAAGGTGTGGAGCTAAATAACTGTCCCAACCCCCCTGAGGACTTGAGCCAGCACCCGGCAGGCTACATGCTCGAGTCCCCCTCCGACAACTTGGAGTGGATCACATACAGGTAGGGGCCGCATGACTGGCAGGGCCCACGTGCCCTCTGCATGGGTGGCACTGTCTGTGCCTGGAGCGTGGGCTTTGGAGCTGCCCGGGGAAGTAAGGAATAGAGGGCAGGGGGCTGTGTCCAGACCAGGGGCGTAGTTGGTGTCCCACGTGAGAACGGCCACAAGACTGGCTTGTCCGGTGTTTCAGATTTGTGTTCATTCTGATCTTCCTTGTTATTAGTGAAAGTGAGATGTTAGGGAGACCCCACTTGTGGAAATAGAGAGGGGGCAGCTCTTGAATTTGCTTGGAGGAAAGGCTAACCTGTCCAGATGTGTGGGGTACACACCTCGATGGCTCCCTGTGTGAACGACAAAGCATTTCCTGCGGAACGTCCAGGAGACTCACCCACGTGAGATGCCTCGAGCAGGTCACTCGTGAAGTGGGTGCGGTGTTAATGGTGAGGGTTTGGGTTGTTTGTAAATCTGCTGCTCAGTTCTTAAAGCGAATAGTTTTGCGGGGAGTTTGACTTGGTGTCGTAAGGCCACCTGTAAGGTTGCCTTCAGAGCTGCCGAGAGGTGAGGCTGCCTGTCTAGGGCCCAGGCCCATGAGTTTACATTTGCCCGAGGGTCAGCAAACCCGGGCCCAGGCCACATCTGATGCAGGGCCTGGTTTTGTATAACCCACAAGCTGAGTGGTTTTGGCATTTTAAAAATTTGGAAAATAAAAGAGAAAAATATGCAGGAGAGACCACACGGAGCTGCAGGGCCTGGACACTGCCTGGCCCTTTTCAGAAAAGGTTTTCCATGCCCAGTCCCCAGGTGGACAGTCGTCACTCGCCCAAAGTGCTGAGTGGGACTTGAGGAGAGTGGCCTGTGTGCGAGGGGTGGCTGCAGAGGTGGACAGGCAGCCAGGCTGGTCTTGGGCCAGGACTTTGTCCTCAGACTGGGAGGGCTGGGAGGCTTGCATACCAGGTACAGAGCGAGAGGGTCTGATTTGTATATGTGACCGAGGGATGTCCTGGGGGGAGCTGGGCAGGTCCAGGATCCTTTTGGAGAGAACATGGCAGGCAGTCCCAGCAGTGGCACAATTCTGACCCTGCTCCACTGTCAGGGCGGGGCCGTGGGCAGACTTCATGCTAGCATCTGTGCTGCCCAGTTGGGAGCAGACTTGTTCAGAGGGAGAGCTTGGCGTGTACGTCCCGTAGGACCTGGATTGAGAGCCTGTCACAGTACGCCATGAGCAACTGGCTGCGGTCGGCAGAGATCGGACAGGAGATAAAGGAAGCCTGGATCGTGCAGAACGCCGTGGTCTACGTGCTGAACCATAACCACCATCTCATCATGGCTGGGCGGCAGAAGGAGCTGGTGGATACCTTGTACCACCTCCTGAACATTGTCAAGCTCACCGGCCACAACGGGTGAGTCCTCGCCCTAGAGCTATGGGGTCAGATGTGTGTCCCTCTTTAGTGCTGTCACAGGGAGGGCTGCTCAAGCAATCCCCGGGTCTCCATTTACTAGCTGCACCCCTGAGTCAGACACTCACCCTTTCTGAGCCACGGGGCCATGTGTGGGGATTGATAAGGCTCTCAGGAGCCCTCACACCCGCCCAGGGCCCGCAGCATTGCCCAGCCGGCCTCTGTTCCAAACAGAACGGTTGTGGAGAAGGTTTGCCGAGGCCAGAGTCACCGAGGGAGATGGAGGAGAGCGGCCCCTCCTCGCGGCCCTCTGGTGTGGGGGGTTGAAATCGGTCTCTGCGCTTTCTCACAAGATGTGAGCTTGTGAAAGACTGATGAGCTAGCTAGGATGAAGTTTTAAAACTCTCCTTGCGTGTTTTCTGTTGGTTTGGCTTTTAGTCTGAGCAATAAGAGTTGAATATTTTCATCAGATGCTAAAGTAGAAATTGAAGAGTGAGCCAGAATGTGGCAGCACATGACGTGATGCTTTTAGAGTTACAAGTGAAAAAGAAAGTGGGCCATGACCTGAGGAAGTGCCCAGCGGCCCCCCTCTCCTGTGGGCGTGAGGCCGGCTCCGTCCTGACGCCAGCGCCCTGGGGGGGCCGCAGGCACACGGGCCGTCATGCTGCATGTTTCTGTTGCCAACAAGGATCAGACTTTGAGTCCCTGGTTCTCAGCACATGAAGATCATCTGTGGCCATTTTAAACACTTCAGTACCATAACGTTTTGAGGGAGAAACACGGAGTTTCAGTATAAGCGCATTCGCTTTGGTAACTGGTGGAACATCTCAGACCACTACCCAGGGCCTTTCTGTCCAGCCCACGTGGCCCAGGTGCCGCCCTCTCAGCGTGGAGGCACCTGTGGCAGGGGACGGAGTGTCACAGTAGCAGACTTGTCATAGGCAGCTTCCTCCCTCGAGGCCTGAGAAAAGCTCCTTGAATAGGTGCCGGGCTGGTGGGCGGCCACCTTTTGTTTAATCACAGAAGATGGGGGCCCAGTGAACACAGCCGCCGCAGACTCCGGGAACTCGCGCCCTGAGTCTGTGCTTCACCTGCCACGCCTTGTGTTCCAGTGACTCTGTCATGCTGGTGATGCTCTGCAATGCTTTGGCCCGAGGCCTAATTATGAGCTGGATCCCAACCCAGATGCCAGAAAAATCTAGAAAACTTGTGCGACCAAACCAGGTGCACACCCCCCTGGACCCGGGAGCCGCCTCTGAAGTCAGGACCGCCTTGGAGGTACAGCCGGCCGCGTGCGAGCGGGAGGTGGGGTGCGCTGGGCGGACCCTCGCGCAGCCACCGAGGGGTGAAGATGGGGTGCCTGCGGGTGAGGCTGGCGGCCGGCCCAGCTGCCGGGAAACGGGCGCTGAGCGCAGAGAGGGGAAAACGCACCTTTCTCTAAAACAAGGGAGCAGCATCAGGGCCTGGACGCCCCCAGGGCCCAGCTCATTCCTGTGCTAGTTATTCCAGAACCAAGGATGGTAGGGGTCGGCGGAGGCTGGAAAACTCCAGACCAGCCCCGGCGCGGAGTTCACAGAGCTCTGTGTATGGACGGAGGCTGCGAGCGATGGGAGCACTTATCCCATGAAATTTACTCCCCATACGCGTGGACTTGATTGTAGTAATCCATGAAAAGAGGGAGAATCGTGGTCTTGATGGATGTTGAAAAGCGCTGGGTCACCCATCACCCGTTTCTAGTTCAGAGGATGCTTAGCAACCACAGAAGAAAGCAAGTTCCTTAATGAGTTTAAGGGAACGGTCAGAACCTGGAGCAGACCTGAATGCTGAGGAGGTTGGGGTGAGAAAGGCCCCACTGGCCCTGCTGGGGCTTGACAGGTACCCTCAGAAAGACAGGGCACGAGGCGCCACTGTGCTGCTGCCCCGAGTGTGCGCGAGGGGTGAGGGTGTGGGAGGGTGAGCCGCACCCCAAGATCGCAGCTCACGGCCCGCTCCAGGATGGGCCCAGGCTTGGCAAGTGGTTAAGCCATGGTTGTGGTCTGGACCAAGAGCCGGGGCCACTTATGGTTAATGATTTGGGTCTTGGCTCGGGTGTCTCTGTTTAGAATTCTGGTTTTATGAACAAGGACCCCTTTGTTTCAGGTCTGTGAGTTTGCCCTGAACCTGACCAATGGGACGGTGCCGGAGGAGGCCGTGCCCACGGAAGCCCGGCAGCAGCTCATTGCCACCTGGGTGAAGGCCAAGCAGCTGCTGCAGCAGCAGATTGGGTCGAGGCTGGGCACGGAGGAGCAGGTGCGGCCACAGAGCGCTGCCTCGCCCTCTTCCCCCGCCCCTTGGCCTGGCCAGTCTGGGGGCAGCGCACAACAGGCTGCGCCTTTCTCTGTGTAGGGTGTTTCCCTCCCACTGAGGTCGCTGCCCCCGGCCCCTCCACCTGCCAGGCCATGGCAATCCCCTCTTCCTCCAGCCCACTGGATGCTCTTCTAAGTGTGCACCAAGCTGCTGGGCCTCTGGGGGTGCTGTCCACCCTCAGTGACGCTCACTGCAGCCTTATTTGGAGTTGCACTAAGGCCAGAGGGGGCCCTCTTTGGTAGGGTACCAGGGGACCCTGAGCGGTGGACACAAGGCTGTGGAAGTGGGGACTGGGGAAGCAGGCAGGGACCCAGAGAGGAGAGGAGAGGAGAGGAAAGGAGAGGGGCTGCATGACCACAGAGGGAGACCATCAGGAGACTCCCCTGGGTGCCAGCCAGAGCCAGAACATGCTGGGACAAGTGAAAGGGAGACCAGAGAGGCGGTGAGGGAGGGCATCTGAGCGAGCCAAGATCGAGGGCTGGTTGGAGTGGGACAGGAGGGAGGCCCTCCCTGCTGTGCTGGCCGCCTGCCCTCCACCTGCAGCCGGGTCAGCCCAGTCGTCTGACCACTCTGCACCGCCTCCTGCCTCTTGATGGAGTGAGAAGGTCACTTGGAGACAACCTTATACACAAATAGCTCCAATTACTCCTATCAAGCTGGTATTTCACAGGGTTAAAGTCCCGAGTGCCCCAGACCCTCGGGCTCATAGTCACCCTCTGCTTCCTTCCCTAGAGCACCAACGAGGAGATCAACTCTGTGACCAGAGTCCTTGTTGCCCTGGAGATGTACTCCTGCAATGGACTGGGCCTCATGGACTTTACTGTGCCCCCCTTGGCCCACGTAGGTGTCACCTCCTCCCTCAGGTATCACCTTCCACTAGGTGTCATCTCCCCCCGCCGCCAGATGTCACTATACCCCTCTAGGCCCAGGTAGGTGTCACTAGGTGTCCTGGTTGGCATGCCAGGTGCTATGCACAGGCACAGTCCCTCAACCGGAGGCCACTTGTTCAAATCTTGCTGCTCAGAGACAGAACCAGGGTCAGAGGGCCTTGCCGGAGGTGGCCAGAATCGGAACCTGGCCTGCCTGAGTGACCTGTGTTCTCACCACACTTACTGTTCCCCTCAGGCACCTGAGTTTAGTTTTACACAGCACTTGTCTCTGAGCTTCCTCTGTGGCTCCATGCAGGGCATGGTGTCCCTGGGGACACCAAGGCAGTGTGGACACTTGGGCATCTGTCCCCCAGCAACTGACCCTGAGCCTGGGTCTAAGTTTATGAGCTAGTGATGCAGTAACTCAGCTTTTGTGGTGTTTGCTGTGGGGATGGTCCTTTACCCATTTAAGTCTGTCTGGGGTAACACAGCTCCATAATCCACAGTGAGGTTTAAAGTTTTAGCAAATGAAGTAGCCCGCCACTGACAGCATCTGCCACTGGGGGTCGAGGGATCAGAAACTCCCCACACTGAATGCCTTCCTCTGCCTTCCATGCAGCTGCTGAAGATGGCCTCCGAGTGCAGCTGGACAGACCCTCTGGTTGAGCTGCAGAGCCTCACTCGCCTGAGCTACTTTGCCTACACAGCCCACGACCATGAGGTCACCATGGCGTGCACGTATAAGGCCATCCAGATGGGCGTTAGGTATCTGAGGATGTCCAATCCGTAAGTAGCCTCCCTGGCGCCTGACTCCTGGTGCCCCAATGATGTGGCTGTTCCCCTATCTCCCCCAAGATCAGGAGGGACGTGGAGAATGTTTGTAATCACCCATCAGTGTGTAGGGGCACACGTGGTGACCAGGGATGACTTGTGTAGAGGTTACAGAGAGGGAGCACCAACCCCTCCCCAGAGCCCCACTCACCTCTGTGTGTCCCAGCAGCCCCATCGGGGTGCCAGTGCAGCCTCTGTTAAATCAGCAAGAAAACAAACATTCTAAACATGTGTACACTTAATAGTGGTGCTTCAGAATTCAAGAAGCAAACATGAAGCACATGCAGTTATAGCTGTAGATTTCGGCACTCCTCTCAGCAACTGGAGGAACACAGTAAGCAAAAGGAATCAGTGCGTTTATAGGTGATGGGGGCGATGCTGGCCTTGGCTGCACTCTGTCTTGAGAAACTGCTATGTAAAGATCACAGTGTCTAGGATGCTGGTGCCCAGGCAGGGCTACACTCTCACCCCTGGAGAGGGGTCTGTTCGAGTGTCACCACTGGAGCAGGGACCTGACTGCACAGCAGACCCTGCAGGCCAAGGGGCAGCAGCTTCCCCTTGGGCTCCTGTCTGCTCCTGCAGGCAGCTCCCTGGCGTCAAGGCCCTGAGCCCACGCAAAGAGTATACCCAGGAGCCAGGGCATTTCTCTCAGAATAAAGTCGGTGCCCCCGAGCTGGGCTGGAGGCTACTCTGGGCATTCTGGGCTCACTAACCTTCCTGTGCATGCACCCCCACTTCCCTTCTGTGTGCTAAGGGTATCTCTGTCTGCAGGGTCCAGGTTCAGCTGGTGGCAGAAATGCTGAGCACCACGGCCTGCATCCAGGGCAGGAGCATCATGGAGAACCTGAAGGGGCGGAAGCAGCTGCGCCTGTCGGCCGCCAGGGCCTTCACAGAGAGCGTGAGGTGCGCCGCGCTGCTCCGGGGCGGAACAGAGTGCGTGTGTCGTGTGTCTGGGGTATGTGTGGTGTATGGGAGATACATGGCAGCGTCAGTGCATGAAGAGCATGATGCGCAGGAGTGACTGTCGCAGAGGCCAGCCCTCCCTCAGAGATCCCATGGCAAGGGCTGGGCGGGGCAAGGCAAGGGAGCTATGACGCAGGAGATTCACAGCAGGGACCCCCAAGGGCCCGTCCTGCAGAGCTGGGCACAGGCCCCAGGGGAGACGCTCGGCTTCACCCTGCCCTTTGAGGATCCAGGAGCTTTAGGTGTCTGGGTGTCTATAGTTGGCTAGGTTGGGCCTCCCTTTCAGGTTTGGAGGCATCTCGCAGAGCAGCGCCCTGGTGATGCTGGCAGCGCGGCACTACTGGAACACCCAGCTCCCGCTCCTGTCCTCCGCAGCCAGCAGGAAGAAATCGAAAAGCACCATTCAGAAGATCGTCACCATCATCAACAAGACGGAGGCCAAAAAGCAGGTGCTCCAGGGCAGGCTTCCTGGGTCTTCCTCCAGAAAGGACAGGAGAGGTTCCCAAGGAAAGACAGACCCCTTGGAACTGCTCTAACAAGTGATGGACGTGGTGGCCTGCAGAGTGGGGGTGGCTCCTGGCTGCGCTCAGCACTTAGCTCTGACCTCCCTTCCCCACTGTCCTTCTCTCCCCTCTCCCTCCCCTCTGCTCTTTTGGGTTTACTTTGTTCTTTTTCTGGTTCCTTAAGGTCTAAGGAACTAGTGTAAACATTTGGAGCTCTAAACTTCCCTCTGAGTCCTGCTTTCACTTTGTCCCATCGTTGTTTTTTTTAAATGTGCTTTGATCCCATTGATTAAAAGCGACAGGAGTGACTTGGATGCTCTGTCACTGAGGAAGCTGTAGACACTGGAGGCCTGTGTGTGCTCTGACGCTGCTGACCTTGCACTGGACAGCCTTTCTCATGGGTGAAGTGTGACTTAACATCTTAGAAATTTAGCCGAAATGTCTGACATTAGATACTGAGGCAGATGAAACACAAAGTGGTGAAAGATAAACTACAACTTTCAAGTAGATGCCTTGTCCGTTTCTACTTCAGGAAAAAGGAGACGTGCAGCTTCTGCACCAGTGGCCGACGGCGGACTTCCAGAGCGGAGGGACCTCCGAGGGCTCTTTCCTCCCAGGTGCGTGGATGGAAGAATGCTGTGCTTTCAGTTCCCTCTGCCCTTTTGTAAGCCCGCGTGGCCGTGGCAGAAACCACAGGGGACGACTGCCCAGCGTTCGGGGTGTGACAGGCACTCTGAGTGCTTTTTATGAATGGCCTTGTGAAGCCCCCTTGTGCACAAGGGAACAAGGCCAGGTGGTCCCCTTGTCCAGGGCCACACATTCTTCCCAGTCCACCCGGGCTGCCTTGAAATCTAGCCTCTGGGTCATTCTAATAGATAAGTCATTCTACTTCCATAAAAATGTGGAGACATACTCCTGAAAAAATACTGATCTTAGAACAATGAAAACCATATTTTAAAACCCATGTTTAAAGAAAAATGATGATTATCTGCTAATTCACTGCCCCTCTTAATGTAAGAGTCCCAATGTGTGCTTGGGATGTGCACGCTGGGGTAGAGCCGAGGCCCCGCCCGAGTACTGCATAGTCCTATTTAGAGACATAAATTTGACTTAAAATAAACAAAATCTGACCGTGTATAGTTAAATACCAAGTTGAGTACTAAGCCCCAACAGTGAAATTGCTGGCGGTGCTGCAGAAAGCGGGGTAGATGGCGGCTGTCAGGGAGGAGGTGGGCATCTGGTCACGCAGGAGCCCTGGTGGAGAGCCAGCCCGTGTGGCCCATGTGGCGCCCAGGGGACAGTGCAAGTCACGTCCGCACTACTCTGTGGACTGAAAAAAAACATCTTAGAGATTAAATGGTGTCATAGTTTTAAAGTGCAAATTGTAGAAAAAAAATCAGAAAGTAGAATTGAGCATAGCAGAGATTTTGTGGAAAGATTATTTCCTAAATGTTAAAGTGATCAAAGAGGCACAGTTTCAAGTACATGAAAATTTAAATAATGAGAAGAGGGAGAAATGCAAAAAATTAAAACGTAAACACTGGGGAAATGTGCATCCGATTTGGCAGCTGAGCAGTGAGCTCCTATAACCCATCCAGAGTCGCATTGGCCTGGACAGGTCTGCTGTGCTCAGCTCCACGCGGGCACTTCCTCCTCCCTCCAGAGGCTCCATCTGCAGCCGCGGCCTCCACGGGAGGCTGTAGGGGAGGCTCCTGTCCCAGCACAGGCCCCTGCAGCCATGAGCCCTGTCCCCGCAGCGGCCGAGGACGACCTGTCCCTGCGCGCCGCGCTCTACGGGGTGCTGTTCCATTGCCACGCGGACCAGGACGACTGGGAGGGCGGCCTGAAGGTGCTGGACGAGGCGGTGCAGGTGCTGCCGCGGACTGCGCACCGCCTGTGAGTGCGCCCCGGACCCCCGCCCCGGCCCGGACCCCTCCTGCATCCCCCGTGCCCTCAGAGCTCACCCGTCAGGGCCTCCCCCCACTCTCCCATTCCTGATGACTTCCCCACAAAGGACCCAACACAAGGAGGGCGGGGATTTACAACACAGCCCACACACACAAATAATAAATTAAAAAATAAATTTTAAAAATAGACCACGACACAAAATCCCAAGTAACTCAGGTTCTGTTTTGTTTTATCTTTGTAAGTAGGAAAATGGACAGATACTTAGTTCTGGGTGAATTATACATATTTAAATTTTTGCCATTTGACTTGAGAATTAGTTTCTCTTTTGCTTTTCTTTAGATTGATTTTCAAGCATATGGTCATTGTGAAGGCCAAACTTGGCCAGAATTTTACGATGGAAATACAGAAATTTAAAGATGAGAGTGAAGATTACTTGGCACACATGTGGCACCGCCTGGCCTTGAACTCAAAGAACGTCTATGGAGAGTTGACCTGCTATCAAAACGCAATCCAGGCCTTGCAGGTGTGCAAGGTAGCCCGGCCGGCGTGGCTCAGCAGTTGAGCATCGGCCTAGGATCCAGCAGATTGTGGTTCAATTCCTGGTCAGGGCACGTGCCCGGGTTGTGGGCTCAATCCCCAGTAGGAGGCGTGCAGGAGGCAGGGGATCAATGATTCTGTCATCATTGATGTTTCTCTCTCCCTCTCTCTCAAATCAGTAAAAACATTAAAA
This sequence comes from Miniopterus natalensis, assembly GCF_054644295.1. NCBI lineage: Eukaryota > Metazoa > Chordata > Mammalia > Chiroptera > Miniopteridae > Miniopterus > Miniopterus natalensis. The sequence goes on from NC_142094.1 coordinate 54,187,032, forward strand.
AAATCACTGCTTCCCGTTCTAGACCGAGTCTCAGGATGCTGAATGAGGGTGGCAGTATCTTAACCCCCTTTTCTGTTTAATCTCAAAGAAACCAGAGAGTGAGTGGCACAAAGTCGACTACATCATGGAATTCAGCGAGTGGCTGTATTACAAACAGTTCCCTATCGAAGACGTAACCTTCCACCTGAACTGGGCAATCGACATCCTGCTGGGGATGAAACTTGCCAGGGACACACCTGAGCCAGCAGGTGAGGTGGGGATGGGCTCCTGTCCCTTCAGCTGTCCACTCTGGTTCAGAGAGTGTGCCTTTTGGTGATAAAGGGGAGGCACATTCTCACAGACGTGGCCTGGAGCCAGCCCCAGGCCACCCCCAAAGCTGCTTGGCCACGACAGTGTGTGGAGGCCTCAGAAGTGTTTGGTTTGGGCTCACAGGTTGGGTTTGCTGAGCAGGGTGTTGGTGATGGGGGAGCCTGGGCAGCTTCACTGTCATCACACTGAGGAGGAAGTGTGGCCACCCAGGTCCTGTTCTGGGTCTTGCCTCCAGCAAGAGAGTGCTCTCACACCAAAAGGGGGAACGGCCCCCCACGGACAGGCCCTGTCACCACTGGCCCAAGCCTGGCTCCAAGCAGCCTCTTGCCCAGCACTGAGGCGGCCCCCGTCCTCGCCTGCAGACTCAGGGCCCTGGAAAAGGGCCACCTCCGCCTGTGTGTACTAGAGGCACATGGACTCGTTCACTTGATGTCCCGCCCTCATCTGGGTGAACTCAGACCAACTTGGGTGACGCGTGGGGGGGAGGGTCCATCGCTCCCAACCCCAAAAGTTACCCCAGAGCCACAGATGACTGTAGCCAACCCCCACCCTGGGCCTGAGATGGGTCTCTCTTCGAAGCCTGGCTGTGGCCTCAGCACCCAGAAGTCCAGCCTGTTGTCTCCCTTCTTGGGGAGACGCCCTAGCCCCTGCACCGATGGGCACACCTTCCGAAAGAGGACTCAGCTCCTGGGACGAGTGTCCCGCACTGAACGGGTGGCTGCCGCCTGACCCCCAGGGCCTGGGAGAAGGGCAGAGAGGAAACGGCCGAGGCTGTGGACATCACTTCTGGGGCACCCACGGCCGCGGCACCCTGTCTTGCAGGAGAGCACGTGCCCTTGCAGGCGCAGGCGGCCCCAGAGATTCCGGGCTCTGAGGACGCGGGGACAGTCTCCTTGGAGAAGCTGTGGAGCGTGAGGCAGTTAGAGGCGCTGGCCCGTGCCTACATCCTGCTGGCCCTGATGGTGTCCCCAAGTGCCGCCAACTACCAGGACTACTGCCTCATGGCCTACATGTTCCTCAGGCGCATCTGGCAGGTGGGGCCGCGCTGCCACCGGGGGGTGGGGGGGACTCCGCTTTTCTGGGACCAGACTGTGGCTAAGTTTTGTTGCTTCCAAACAGTCTGTAAAGACCGAGACATGCACAGTGTCTCTCCATGGCAACCGTGTGTCCCTGTCCACTTCACTCCCGTCAGCACCGCTTCTCCAGTCGGCCCCTCCTCTGAAACCCACCCCTCCAGGGTCCCCCAGGCTGCTGCGTGTAAAGGACAGTTGGCCGAAGCCTGTGTTTTCCTGACCATCAGCAGCCCTGCTGCTGGGCTTCCAGAATCTTCTTTCTTCCCCCCTTCCCTGCATGGCTTCCTCACTGCCCCCTTCCCATCACCTCTTTATAGCCCCCTTCCTGGCAGCTCTTGGTGGCCTCTTGCTCTGGGGAACCTTCTGCGGCAGTGTCCCCTGCAGGGCAGCTCTGTCAGGACGGGACTTGTTTCTGAGGGCAAGTTTGCCCCCAGGCCCCAGTTATGCCCCTTGGCAGCAGGAAGAACGGGAAGGACTTCCCACCCCTGCCCAGGATTCTGTAAGGGGGTCCGCTGGATGTAACCCAGGTGCCTTCTTGATTAGGGACGGGAGACTCACTGTAAAGCCCTGTTCGCTCACTCTCGCCCCCTGCCCCTGCGGGTGCAGAGTCCGGAAGGGGACGCCCCCTGTGCAGAGGAGGACCTCCCAGCGTCCCACCCCAGGGACGCTGCAGCCACCTCTGCCCACGGCTCACCGGCCTGGCCGCAGCAGGCAAATGGACGGGAGGCCGCCAGTCTGAGCCTCAGGACCGCTGACCCGCCCCTTGGATCTGAGTGTCTGGGAGGAACGTGGGGACTCGCGTCTGTTCTTAATGTTGCAAATTTGCATTATGTTTTCCCAGGTTTCTTTATTAACAGTAGGAAAATCAGTTTCAGAAAGTAAAGTCCCAACAACAGCTAGTTCGAATTTGTTGCTGCCTAAGAAAGAGAAGGAGAAGGCCAAGGACAGAGACAGGAGCAAGGACTCGAAGCAGGTGACGCGCCTCCCCAGAGGTGCAGGCGGGACGTGCCCAGCTGCGGGCCTCAGGCTCCTCTGTGCCTCAGTTCCCTCTTCCGTAAGATGGAGGCCGTGATTTCTCCCTCCCCCTCTCACCGCCCCTCCAGGGGTGCTAGGACGGTAATGGGCGATGGGGGGGTGTCTGGCTTCTTCCTGGAGTTGATCCCACACCAGGGCAAGTCACGGATCAAAGGCCCTGCAGGGTGACCCCCAGGCATGCCTGGTCCTGGGTGCGGGGCGGGAGGGGGAGCTCTGCGGCAGCGAGTTTTCCCATCACACGGGGCCTGTCCCGCACACCCCACCTTTCACCTGAGTGTCTGCCTGTCCACGTGGCCGTGCTCCTGCCGCCCTCAGCTGCTCAGCCCCACAGAGCCCGACTCCCGCCTGCGCCCAGGCGCCCATCGTTTACTGAGCGCGGATCCGTGGGTGGCACGGGTCGTGGCCTGGACACCGCAGGTGGACCCCGTGATGCATGGGGCAAAAAGCATAAGTCGCACTCTCCCGGGAGTGATGTCTTATCAAGTTTTGAATGTGAAATCAGATGTGGCCCTGGGTGGCTTGCTCAGGGCCGGGATCTTAGGGAGGGCGACGCGCCGCGGGGCCCTGGGAGAGCGCAGGGGCTCGCCTCGCAGCTCCCGCCTCTGCACCAGCTTCCACCTGGACCTTTCAGCTCCACTTTATGAAGCAAACCCTGCGTTCCTGCTTCACAGGGTCAGACCCCGGCTCCCAGCAAAGAGCCAGAAGATGTCCCAGCAAGCGTGGAGGCGTGGGCTTCCTATTTCTGCTCGGAAGAGGTGACAGCCACGTTCAAACAGGACAAGAGCGACTTTACTGTTAACACATCCAGTATCCAGAGGCCGGTGAGTTAACAGGAGTTGTCCCAGCCTGGGTGACACGCTGCCAGCTGCATCCCCGCCTCGCCGTTGTAGCTCCTGACTTGCAGCTCAGCCAGTGGTTTCTGGTGCGAAATGTGTCCCAGGAGAAAAGCACCTGACGGGGTTTGTCTGGATGAGGTGCCACGCCTCTGCCTCCCAACTCCTCTGAGGACCCGCACAACTACATCCCGGCTGACCTCCCACCCTGGGGTCCGGGTCTAATCAGACCCGCACAGCCCTTTTGCCATGTGAGGTCCCATGCACAGGTGCCGGGGCAGCACCTGGTGACTTTGGGGGCCTTGTTCAGCCCAGATGATTCTGCCTGTGTCTTGTGCTCTGAAAAGTGGAGTCATTCAGCGTGTGATCCTGGGTGTTGTGAGGTGGCGTCCTCGGGCCCCCCGTGGCTTGGTTAGTTTGCTCGCCTTCACTGCTGCGGAGTATTCCACTGTGCGCCTGGGCCACACTCCACGTGTCCGTCCCACTGCTGACGGACATTTGGGTGGTTTCCGGGGGTGGCTCCCATCGATGGGGTGGCTGCAAGAGTTCGTGCCCACGCGTCTGGAGGACACATCCACCGGCGGGGGTGTGGGTGGCAGAGTTTGTGCGCCGCCAGCTACAGGGTGCATGGCCGAATTGCCTTCCACGGTGGCTGGGTCAGGGCCCCTCAGTGGGCAAGAGCTTCCACTGCCACATCCTCACCAGACGCCTGCGGTTTCCCTTCTCAACGGTGGCCCTTTGGCGGACGTGTGGTGGTGCCTCAGGTGGCTCCAGCGAGGTCAGGCACCTCTCAATGCCTGTGGCTGCTGGGTGTCCTCTTGTGTGATCTCCTGTCCAGTCCATTGCCCACTTTTTGTAAGCTTTCTGCCTTTTCCTTGTTGATGGGAAGGATGGTTTCTCCAGTCTGGAAAAACAACATGGACAATTTATGAATAGCAGATCGCCATTCACTCTGTGTCTTGACTGCCGGGGCTTCCTAGTTTTCATTTAATAATAATGCTTAATCTTTTTCCTTTGTGACTAGTGTTTTCAGTGTCCTGTTTAAAAAAAAAAAAGCTTTCCTTCCCAAAAGTCATGAAGATATTCTCTTACAGTATTTTTCCAAAGCTTTATAGTTTTTTCATGTCAGATTTAGACCTGCAGTCCACCTGAAATTGGGGGGGGGGGAGGCTGTGGAAGAACCGTGAATGAGAATGCCACATTTGTCACAAAGCGGGTGACTACCTGTGACACTGTCTCAGTGTCTGGATACTGAGCTCAAACTCCGCTTGCGGGTAGAGAGTGCGCCCCCCCATTCTTCAGGAGGTCGTGCGGTCCTTTCCTTTGCTGTGCGTCCCCAGGCAGGCTTCAGACGCGGCTGCTCAGATTCCCCGGAAATCCTGTCAGTTCTGGTTGTAATCACCTGGAGCCTCAGGTTTAGTGCAGAGCTGGCCCACGACAAATGTACCCCGACATGTTTTCTCAGCGTTGTTCCTTCTTCCATGCGGTTAAGTAGATTTTGCATAGTGTATCCAACTTTTCTAATTTTCCACTGAAGAATAATTATTTTTATCAAACCTAGTGCGACGTTATAAGAAGTATTCGCTGTGTGTGTACATAAAGAAATTCTACTTTTAATGGATTGGTAGTTTTTCATGGAAAAATGAAACGAAAATATTCATTTGAATAAATTCATAAATGGATTGTTTTTTGTGAGAATCTTTAACTATACTTGAGTGCTGGAGATTATAGGCAATTGTCCATGACAAAATGAAAGCTATGAATGAAGGCGGGAAGGAAGAGAGCATGTCATTCATTCATTCACTCATTCATTCATTTAACGGACACTTGTGGGACACCTGCTGGGTGCCAGGCACTGTGCTTGCACTGTGAGGGACAGAGTTCTCTGAAGAAAGACCCTCTGAGCTAGTGGGCCAACCTTCCTCCCCCTTGGCCTTACATGTTTGTCGTATATTTGTGCAGACATATACTTTATATTATCTGGACCAGTTGGTCAAGGCCCTGAAGAAGATGTCCCTCTATGAGCTCACAATCCCTGTCCTGCAGTTGGGTGTCCTAATTTCCGCTTGCGTGGTGGACAGCAAGAGCCTCAAAGATCTCTACCACCTTCGGTCAGTATGCCTGTGTTCTTTTCAGGGAAATCTCTGTAGGGTTTGTGTGACCTTTCTGTAGGCTTCAAATCCTTTCCAAAGAAATGGCAACTTTGCACAGTGACATATGGTTGGTCGTGTGACTTAGTGAGGTGATCACATCATAAGGTGGGTCACTGTCGAATCACCATGAAACTGATGTAATATTGCATGTCATCTGTACTTCAATAAAAAGTTTTAAATTGCTTTTCATAAGAACTCAAGCAGAGCATGGCCCTGATGGGCGATCAGGGCGCCGCCCCGTGTGCCTTGCTTGGGCCTCGGAAGGTGACCGTGAGGCTATGAACCTGTGTTGAGTCAAAGATAAGAACAAATGTGTCAGCTTTTTTCTACCTGAAATTCGATAGCACCACCTCTTATTTTTTCCTAACAATTTTGCTTAGCATGACAAATTACTGAAAATATTACCCAGTTACACATTTCTGCCTTTGTTCACCAATCTTTATCGAGTGCCCGGTCCCCTCCCCAGACTCGCCCTGGTCTGCTCCGATCTGAGGCTGAGAGAAGCAGCTGCTGCCCACGAGGACGTGGTGGGACAGGCCTACATTGGTGACATGGAGCAGGCAAGGTGTGTGCAGCGGTGAGGGCTCTTCGGGAAGAAGGAGCGACGTGACCAGTGTGGCCCTGCTCTCGGCTGTGTCCCCGCCGAGCTCCAGGCCCCCATTGCTCAGTATGGCCGGACAGTGGGTGTTGGGAGGACCCAGGGGTACAGTGCTCAGAGAGTCAGGGTCCAGGGAAGCTGTGCTGGAGGTGCAGTTTATTACTCACCCTCCTATGTGCGGGCATCTCCCGGGTTAGTACCGTGCGAGGGGAGGGGAGACAGAGGACCGAGAACTCTCAGGGGTCCAGGCGGAGTGGCAAAGGCAAAGGCGAGGGAGGCGGGCTTGCTGAGACCCGCGGGAGGCCGACCCCACAGGGAGCAGAGCCTTTCTCGGTGGGTGGAGCCCTGCCTGGGCGTCCAGGGCGGGAGGGCAGATTCACAGCCGGCTGCGTGAGTCTGGAGTTGGGGGAGAGAGTGGGCAAGAAGCATGAATTTAGGAGTCCCATGTGCTGCTAAATTGTGGGTATTTTTAAAATCTTTGTAAACACACAAGTAAGTAGTGGCCTCTTGTAGACATTTTAATTAGTAGCTCGTTGCTGGTGACATCAAACACTTCCAGGTATCCCTTGGCCATTGCGTTTCTTCTTCAGCACGTTGCTTGTTTTACTTACATTAGCTTCAGAAAAGAAATTGCCTTGAAAAAGGAGAAGAACAGAGAACCATTGTTGGAAGAAAGCATGCAGGTCCTGAGTGAGCCCACGCCTGCCAGGCCGCCAGCGGAGACGAGGCCCCTCGTGGCGAAGGACCAGGTAGCCGGGCTCTGAGGGGTGGTGGCAGGGCTGCCACTGGGCTGCGGCCAAAGCCCTCCGCAGTGTCCTGGGAACTCCAGGGATGGGTTGCTTGTGTCCCGTCCATGGGCCCTGGAAGTCCCTGGGGAAGACGAGACTACAGACCACCCAAGAAAGGGCCCACCAGGGGCCCAAGCAGCGATTCAGAGAAGACGGGCTGGGTGGCACCGAGGGGTGCAGACCACATTACTGGGAAGCTCGAGGCCCTCACAGCAGAGAGTATGCCTGTGGGTCTGGCCACTGTCCCGCGTTCCCCTCCCCTCTGTGGGCTTGCCCACCCCAGCTGCTTTTATCTGGAGTCAGAGATCGCTTATCCCCATGGGAGAGCCATTCTTGGGACTTCATGGTGAGCCCCACAGTCAGCACTTTGGATGCCAGCCAGGCTGTGGGGTGTGCAGGCTCCTGCTTGGGACAGGCTCAGTGTGTGACCTGCACGGGGATGACATGGTCCCTCATGGTCTTGTTGAATTGTTAGAGCTTAGAGACTTGTCCTACATGGGTCAGGGTGCTGCCTGGTCCAGGAGAGGGGGCACAGAGCATGGAGCAGGGGAGGGAGGAGGTGCCGCCCAGGAACCAGCTCTGGCACAACTGGTGGTGGCTTGGTTGGGTGAGAAGAGACATGTGCCCAGGAGGAAAGCTGGGCTACGGGCATCAGGCATAGACACGGACATGAGGCAGAGCCGGCCTCGGTGTGTTACAGATTTTGAAGATAAACGGAGAGACCGGGAGAGGCCTGGACGGCACGTCCTTTCCCCTGCTGTGGACCCTCAAAGCAGAAGTTCTACTCGAGATGGACCTGTACCAGCCCGCGAGGCTGCTCCTGTCCGAGGCCTGCCAGGCCTTCCAGGTAGGGGCCATACCTGCCCCCCCTGCCCCCCACGCCCAGCTGGAGACGGCGCCTGTCTGTACTGAAGCGAGTTTGGAATCTCCCTGGTCTGCAACACGTGTGTGATTCTCTTTTAGGAACCAGTTCTCTGAGGAAAAAGCCTTTCCTGTCCTTTGTCTGCTTTTCCTCTGTTGTCCTGTGCTCACTGACCCGTTTGCTACATACAGTGCCTGTTCCCACAGCTGCTGTGGGCTTGTTCCTGAATCGCAGGGTCCCTTTCTGTTTCTTCGCAGGCCTCTCAGTGGTGTATGGCGGGCAGGGGGTGAGGACCTGGAGAGACCCCGGGCTCCTTCCTCCAGAGGCAGATGGTGCGCCAGCCCCTTTTCCCCTGCCATGAATTTTTTCTCTCTTTGAAGGTCAGCCTTGCAGGTGTCTGTCGCCTCTCTGGGGTCTCACTCTTCAGCTGAGCCGTAGCTTTCCTCCTGGGCTGTGTCTCCCACAAGGATGGGTGCCCTGGGGAAAGCCAGGATGGAGTGGAGGCCCAGGAGTGCGTCCCTCCTGCCAGCATCAGCTGCTCTCCATGCTGCAGAGAGGTCGTCTGTCTCTGTCCAGCATTCAAAACTGTGTTCCCTGGGAGGGCCACTTGTTTCAAAGAACTCCAGAGGGAGAAAAGTCCTTAATAAAGATGTAAAAACTCAGTGGCACCTTGAAAGCCTTGGGAAGTTCAGATCTCAGTTTCAGGCACTGGGGACAGGTGTGTGCAGGTCTCAGGTAGTGGGGACAGGTGTGTGCAGGTCTCAGTCATTGGGAACAGGTGTGTGTAGGTCTCAGGCATTGGGGACAGGTGTCTCTCGGCTGTTCTGTCTCAGCGTCTTCCCCTCGCCCACCCCTTAGCCAGACACCCCACGTCTGAGAGTCTGGGGCCCTGCCCTCCTCTGGCTCCTCCCTGAGGCTCAGCACTCAGACCCAGATGACCGCTCGGCTGGGGACGCCTTCCCTGGGTGTCTGTTGGAATGAGCCCTGTCTCTGTGTACTCTGGGCGAGTGGCTGCGCCTGCTCCCACGCTGGGCCCTCACAGCACCCAGCTGCCACCTGTCCCTCCGGCTGCACCCACCAGTGTCCGGTGCTGTCCCTGCTTTCCCTCCGTGCAGGTGCCCAGCTTCCCTGCCCACCTCCTCTCTGTGCCCACCTCTGCTCTCTCCACTCCGGCCGCTGTCCCACTGTAACTGCACCCAAGCCTGCCTGCGCTGGTCCCTCGGGGGCCCTGGCTCCTGGAATGAGAGGTTTGAGCCCCCTGGGCCTTCCTGCGTCATCAGCTTTGAGCTGTGTGCTGGCCGCTCTCTCTAGGCCCAGCCACCCTCAAAGCCTGGGGTCAGTCCAGAGGCCAGCAAGGCTCCCACCCCACCTTCCCACCCCCAGACCCCTCTGGCCGTGTGCAGTGAATGGAAGACAGAGGCAGCCCTGGACCAGCATTAGGACAGAGACTCCTGGCCTGGGGGCCGAGGCCTCAGGGGAGCCCTTAAACTGTGTCCCTAGATGGTGGGAGTGCACTGGAGCCCCTGCTACAGGGAGGGCCTTCCCAGGGCCCTGACCGCTGTCCGGAATCCTGCGAGTGAGTTTTAGCACACGCACGGCCTCAAGGCCACCCTGTGCCCGGGGCAAACGTAGAGATGCCTTCAGGTCGGAGAGGAGCCCAGCACACGGATGCAGGCCTGGAGCTGCTGCACTGTCCCCTCTCCGCCCCTGTCCCTCTGTCCCCCCCTGTCTCTCTCTGTGCCTGTCTGTGCCTGTGCCTGTCTCTCTGTCTCTTGTTTCTCTGTCTCTGTCTCTCTCACGCTCACTCCCCATCCCGTCTCCGCATGTCCTGTCTTTTCTAGGAGGTGAAAGACCCTTGCGCGGAATCCCAGTGCCTGCACCTCCTCGCACAGCTGGCCAACAAGGAGAGGAACTACAGCCTCGGGCGGAGGATGGTGGAGGCGGCGCAGCGCCGGGGCGGCGGCGAGGACTTCTGGTACCGGTCCACGCTCACGCTGGCCGACGCGCTCCTGTCCACGGGCAAGGAGGGGAAGGAAGTGATGGTGAGGAGCGGCCGGGCCCGCGCGCTGCCGGGAGGGGGCTGGGGCCCCGCTGACGGCCGCGCGGTGCGGCCCCCAGGTCTGCCAGCTCTTTCAGAAGCTCATCGAGGTCTTCAGGGTGCTCAAGAAAGAAAGACCCAACCGCGCGCCCATCTTGGAATTCATGACCACGGACCTGGAAGCCAGGTGACTCCCGTGAGAAACACTTAACTGCCGTGCGGAGTTGAGAGGATCGCAACGCGGGGGCCGTGTAGTCACAGCCTCTCGAGTGTCCTGAGCGTGCCTCAGACCTGCTCTGAGAAACAGTGTCTGTCGCGGCCACTGGGGACCGTGGCTTCGGGCAGTCAGAAGAGCCTCACCTCGGGCAGCGTGCTCTGCTTTTCTTTGCAGAGATTCAGGCGGCCCTGTTATGCTGCTAAATTCTCAGGGAACAGCCTTCACTTCCCGACAAGCACAGCGTGGGCTTCCTGTGGCCCCTCCTGGGCTGAGGGACAGGCGCCGCCAGGCCGGGTGCTGGCCACTGGGTGGGGTGCCCCTCGGTGCCCTGCAGGGCTGAGCGGGTCCGGTGTGCAGCCGCCTTCCCCTGCTCTGCTCCGGCTGGTTTTCAGAGCCCCGTGTCCGTCCACGGGGGACACACCGGGGTTTCTCCACCCGTCTGGGCCAGCGGCCCATGTGCTGGGGACAGAACTTTTAATAGCAGCGCTAGTTCTTCCATGACTGTTAGTCTTCCAGACTCTCAGCTTATTTTCGAGCCATTTCCCTGGTGATGTGTCTTCTAGAAAACTGTTCCCCCCAGGTGTGGGCTGTGCCAGTGAGCTGCTCACAGCCTCTTTCTTGCAGCTTCTACCACGGCTGCACCTGGGGCCTGTCCCCTCACTGCCCTCTCCTCCTTGACGGCAGAATCTCAGAATCCCGTTTATCCGACTGTTTCAAAGAAGCCGCGTTTGTGTTATAGGCGGCTTTGGGTCATCTTGGGTTTCTCTATTTTCTGCTGCTGCTTTGTCAAGTTCTCCTTTCTGTGTTGGCGAGGGGCTGTTGGCACTCTTTGTTCCCACCTCCTGAGTCCGTCACCTAGGCCACGCGCCTCCTGCCTCCTGTCCTAGCAAACGCACCTCTGGACTCCCGGGCAGCCCGCAGGTCCCACACAGGAGCCAGGGCCGTTGCCATGGGCCCTTCTCTGTCCTGCGGTCATTTGGGAGAGTGGTTTTCAGTTTCCAAATGGACGCCTGGGGTGGGGCTGTCCCTCTCTCGCTTCACTGTGTCGTGTCTGAAGAATGTGGCCGTTTGAGTTGTGGTTTTTGCGAAGACTCCTGAAGCTGCTCCTTTCAGCATTGTGGGTGAGGGGTGGAGGCCCTTGTGGTTCCACGTGGACAGCTGTCACCCTAGAGCTGTTGGCCATGTCACATTGGGTGGTGTGACATCGGGTGGTGTCATGTTGGGCCACGTGCTTAGCAGAACCGAAAGTGGAGTGTCCCTCTGTCCCTCACAGGTGTCTGAAGCTCCGGATTCAAATCACCCAGGAGTCAGTGGACAGTGAGCCTTCTGCATTCCCATTTTTGCTGAGCGAGCTGGATAATTGCTTGCTGGAAATTGAGAAAAAGTTTGTCAAATGTGGCTACAAAGAGAACTGTGTGGACATAAAGCTGGAGCGGGCGAGGGTAAAGAGGTGAGAGCCTTGCCGCAGGTCCCGCCCACGCCAGGGGGCTGTCCCTCCTGAGGCTCCTGAAGGCCCATGCTGGACCCCGACAGCCACTGGCCCTGCCGAGTCCTGCACACAGGCCCCCCTCCCATCCTCGAAGCCCCCTGCGCACTGCTGCTCCCCACGTGGCCAGCTTTCCTCCTTGTCACATTGTCATCGGCCCCCATTGGCCCCATAGGGCCTCCTCCATCTCCCCTGGGGCACCTGCCCTGGGAGTCTGCAGCCACTTGGGGTGCCCCTCAAGTATAGCTCATCACGGGTGTCCTCGCTCCTGTCCTTCCACCTCTGTCCTTCCCACCTGCTCGGTCTCTGCAAACATGCCTCACAGCCCCCATCACCCCCACCCCCGACACACACTTCCCACCACCCCAACGCCGCAGGGATCAGCCACCACCCAGTGTCCACATGCTGGCACGCACAGGCACACATCAGCCACATCTCACACGTGTAGACACGTGTCACAGACATGTGCACATGCTACCCCTGCCCACGCACGCTTGTTCACACACAGCTGGTGTCCACGAGGCAGGATGTGAGCGCACTTAGTGTTGTGTTCAGATACAGTGACGGTGTCTGTGCATGTAAAACACCAACTCATAGCGTTTTAAGTACTAATAAAATGCACAGTACGATTCTGCAGAAAGCACACACTGCACGGTGTCCCTGCTGGCAACCTGCCCCTCGGACACCCGCCCTTCGTCTCGGGAAGGTTATGTGCCCAAAGTGAGAGGGACGAAGAGCAGAGGACTGTGTACCACCTGGAGGCCTACAGCCTGGCCCAGCGAGCCGTGGCCGAGGAGGAGGAGCTGTTCCACAGCACCCAGGGCCTCCTGTCCCTTCAAGATGTAAGTGCGTGTCCTGGACCCGGGCCATGCCATCGTCGCCCCTGAGCAGAGGTCGCCCTGCACTGTCCGTGGTCCCGTGGCCACCGCCGGAGGGGGGACCCGGGTGAGGCTGACGACTGCCCGAGTCGAGGGGACGCAGCTGGGTGTCCAGGAAGAGCATGGCGGTGAGAGGCAGGGACAACAGACCTGAGGGGTGTGGGGCGTGAGGAGCACGCCCATGTTTTGCGTTGTGATGCTTTGTGGGTGCAGCATGTCAGTGATGCCTCATCAAAGCCGATCCAGTCGGAGATACTGAGCTGGCCAGAAGCGTCCAGTGCTCTGACTTCGTCCCCAAACATGTCAGTTACAGAACGTCAACACGCCTCTGATGCGGAAGCTGGCGCGCCTCAAGCTGAGCCTGGTGGAGGTGTCCCTGGACATGCTGCAGCTCAGCTGGGAGGAGCCTCAGGAGCGGGAGCTCAGGCAGGACTCCATGGGCAAGCTGCTGGCCGACTACCTGCAGAGCATGAGCGACTTCACCGCCACCGGCCTGGTAACTGACCTGGACACTGACTGGGCCCTGATCCTCGGGGTCAGCCTGGGGGTTCTTGGATCCACATGGGTTGTCCCGCTGTAAATGGGGGCTCTGTCGCTGTGAGCAGAGGGCTAACCAGTGGGAATCTGAAGGCCAGAGCTCACAGCGCACCCCTCTGAGATCTCAGCCCTCGTAGCCCACACTGCCCCCTGCTGCTCCCCACTGCCCCCTATAGCTTGGGGGGTCTCCAGCCTTGCTGAGGAAGGGCCTCATCTGATCATCTGAGGGGACCTAATTGGCTAATGAAACTGGGGCACGCTGGAGATGTTTCCAGAGCACATGAATTTCCTCCCAAGTTCTGAGTTTGCTCTGACAATTATGTCAGGATATGAAAAAGTCCCTAAGATGAATTATATTTTGTTAAAAAAAAAGTTTAATCTGCAAAATATTTGTTTTGAAGGAAATATTCTGCTATTTTAGACATTTTTTAGATTTCATGCATTATGAGTGAAATTAATTTGCTATAACTATAAATGGATCAAAGATAGTTTTAAAATTTAACTTTATACAAGCTCATGCATGTCATTGAGCCCTAAATTGAGGTTATAGAAACAAACTTTAGTGACTTTCCCATAACCTAAGCCCTGGAGACCATCCCCAACATGGAGGGGTGTTTCTCAGACTGCTCTGATGTCCCCAGTCCCAGGGGCATTAGGTGGTGGCCCTGGGGGCATTAGAGGGTGGGCCTATTGCCTTTTCTGGGATGGGAGGCAGGAGTAACTAAAACGGTTTGTGTTGAAGAAATGGTTCACGCTGAAGCGGACCCTGGCCCACATTGCCCTGGCGCAGCTGGGGAGCCTGCAGCCGCTGAGCACCAGCTGTGTGGAAATCCGCGCGCGGCTCCTGGGCCTGGTGGGGAAGGCCTTGCACCTGCTGGCGGTGCAGGCAGACCCTGTGCGCCCCGCCTTCTACTGGGAGGAGAGCCTCCTGGTACGTTCTCCTGCTTCTAGCTCAGCACCAAGCCATCGCCTGTGCTTAAACAACAAAAACAAAGCATTTTAAACTCACCTGGTCTCAGAATTGGGATATGAAATAGGCCTCAGATTGTCCTCAACATAAGAAGGGTGCTGTGGCTGGAGGGGAGAAAAAGCAAGAAGCAGTCTTGCCAGCAGGACCCCTGGGGCAGGAGAGAAAGGCAGGTGTCTGAGGACAGACTGGATGGAGAGCTGTCTCCATCCACAGTCAAAGAGGAGGTGGGAGAGGGGGGCGCACGTGGGGGTCCCAGCGCCAAATGTGGTCTCGGCTCCTGGTGCCCCCTCCACCTCAGCAGCTCCCTGCCCAGGAGCCCGGGGCTGCCTGCGCACAGGTGCCAACATGCAGGGGGGCACTGTACCCCACACGGTGCAGTGAAGCTGAAGTGAGCGCTGAGCCCCCGCCCATGGCCATGTAGTGCATGCAAGTCCTCACCCTTCTCTCTAGCTCCTGGGAGGCTGCCCAGCGTCCCCAGGGTGCCCCCGTGGGAGCTCCCTATTCATCGGAAGGAGCTCTGGTGACAGCCGCTGCCACTGCCGGTCACCGTCATAAATGCCTCTGCCAGTGCCGCGTCCTCACCTGGAAAGCACGTGCCCCACAGTGCAGCCAGGCTCCTCCTCCTCACCCTGCGCCTTTAGGAAGGACCCTCACCCCAAGCAGATGACTCTGTATCCCAGTGTGATTTGGGGCTGGTGCCCCCATCCCTGTCCGGCCAGTGCGCAGGCCCTGAGGTCAGCCCCAGTGGGCTCTCTATCCTGGGTCCCCAGGACCTAGGTCAGGACTCACATTTGGGTGAATTGGTGGAGTGTAGCCCCTTGTTCAACCAGTATTTGTTGAGCACCTGCACAGGCGGCCTGGGTCAGGTAGAGGTAGACGAATGCCCCTTCTGTCTGGTTGGGGCCTTGTCCACAAAGTGGCACTAACAATACCCCCAGGAGGGACTGTCAGGGAGACATGCACTAAATCCCAAGTGGCCAGGCAGGGAGCTTTCAAGAAATCCACCCACCCAGACAGCTCCTTCCCAGCCTGGTTTCCTCCTGCCCCTCCCTGCTGTGACCCCACAAACCCAGAGCTCCTCCCTCAACCCAAGTCCTCCTGGGCCCACTGCATCCCAGAGCATCCTGTCAGGATGGCTTGTCCTGTAGACAGGCTGGCACAAGTCCCGTGATCCCCTGGGCCATGGGGCAGGCGGGCACTTGACTCAGTCGGTCCCAGCTGCACAGACCTGCTGGGCGCTGGGGCCCAGGGAGCCTGGATTTTCAGGGCTGAAGGAAAGGGAGCACAGCATGTGACCAATCAAGACATGTGCTGCCCGGGCCGCGCCTCCAGAGCTGTTCCCCATCGGGCTGCACCTGCCAGTTGCGCCCTCGCCTGGGGATCCTGCAGAGATGTCTGACAGATAGGCACTCCTGGGGCTGGGCGGTGTCCCAGCAAATGCCCACTGACTGGTGGCATGTCCCCTAGGCGGGAGCAGAGCTGTACAACCTCAAGGGTCTGGAGATAAACCCAGAGGATGGGGACAGTGAAGAGCATGGCAGCAACCAGCCAGCCAGCAGGGCGGCCCCTGAGGAGCGCAGCAAAAAAGGCTCAGATCTGAAGGTACTGCTACTCCCACCTGCCTGCCTGGGCCCGCTCCTCCCATGGAGCCAGACTGAGCCTGAGCTTGTGCCCGCAGAGGAGGAAGGTGTTGGCCCAGCAGTACCTGGCCCAGGCGTCTGAGGTGTTGCTGCAGTGCCTGCAGGTCGCCCTGGGCAACAGCCTCCTGGATGTCGCGGCGGCTGCCAGCTTGGAGATGGTAGAGTGCATTGGCACTCTGGACCCCACAGCCGCCTGTCAGTTCCTGGCGCTGTCCCAGGTGCAGCTCTGCTCTGTGCACCCTCTGGGCTGCCTTGGGAAGGGAGGGAGGTCCCCAGCACCCTGTGCCTCCCTTCTGTTGGGGGCCCCACCAGCCGGGCTGATACTGGGGCCTGTGTGAAGGATGGTGCTCACTTAGAGGAGCGGCCTCAAGTCATTAGAAGAAGTGTGTGTGTGGGGGGGCATCATCTGAGGTTCCCCTGAACCCAGGCCCCTCTAACCCATGTCCTGTGGGCCCATGAGCCTCGACGGGCCTGGCCTTCACACCTTCTGTGGTCTGTTCCAGAGCTGCTCAGTCTCAGAGATGATGCGGGGAATTCTGCTCACGGCCACGGCCAACACCAGCAGCTCTCAGCTGGCAGCCCTGCTGCAGCTCGATGACAGTCTGAGGTGCCAGGAGCGGACCTCTACCAGCCTGTTCACTAATGTGGAGCAGAAGCTGGCTGCCATTTCCAAGGTGACCAAGCTGGGGATGCCCTCTAACCCTGGTCACCCTTTGCAAATTCGAAGCTCATTTCATCAGAAAGAAGGAGCCATGTTTCTGAGTGGCCAGCTCACTGGGGATGGGGTGGTGTGCAGGACAGCGGGCAGCTGGAACCCTCTGGCATTCGTCAGACCTGTCAGTGCACGGACCACAGCGGGAGAAGGGACACAGGGCTGACCACTGCCACCAGCAGGCTGCAGGGAGAGGAGACAGGGTGGTGTGTGCACATGAAGCTGTGTGCATCTCTGCCCTTGTCTGTGCATGTGTGCACGTAGGCCTGTGTGTGGTGTGGAGACGGGAGGAGGGCTGAGGGAAGCGGTATTTTGGTTTGGGTGCATAGGCGCTTTGGGTCATGCAAATCAGGTTTCTGATACTAGCGGAGGGCAGGGGAATTCCACGTGCACCTGCTGCCCCCTTGTGGCGGTCATGAGCTCTGCAGCCCCGGCCCAGGCGGAACCCTGCCCACCACCCTGCCCAGACCGGCCGGTGCATCTCCTGAGCAGAGAGGGTGCCCCGGCCAGCACGTGGGCTCGCTGATCTGGTTGTCACACAGGCTTGGCAGAATCTCTCGGTCACCGAACAACATTTTAACCTCCTGAATGAGGTTCCTGCCACTTTTCGGATCCTCTTTCTGCACCATTCTCCCGACAGGTAAGGCCTGTCCCTGTTCTGGTGCCTGCTCTCCACCCACAGCAGGGCGGGGCGGCCACGGCACCGCCTCCTGTCCGCTGCGGGCCTGTGCGTCTGGTCTGAAGGTCAACATTCACATGAGGCAGAGCAGGTTCCCTTGTCTGGAGAGCAGGGGCTTTGCTCAGCCTCCAGCGGAGGCCACGGGTGGTTTAGGGTTCACAGCTGTGCCCACATGGCTGTGAATTCTGTGTCTTGACTCAGCCAAGGCGCTGGTGGGGAGGGGGCTCCTGTTGGGGGGTATGTGGCTCACAGGACTGCATCTTTGGGGCTGCTCTGGGACCCCACGTGCTGGACTTTGACCCTACCCTGCATCCTGCCCTGCCCACAGGACCCATCTGTATGGTGCTGCCTACGAGAAACCCAAGTTCATCCCCACATCCAAAGGGAGGGTGGTGCAAGTGGGTGAGTCCCCGGAGCAAGTTCATCCATCACATTCTCGGCGCTGGGCACACCTGTGACACCTCCAGACACAGGTCCCTCCCCTGGGCGTGGTGACCCCAGCCCCCCCCCCACTCTATTCCCCCTCCCCTGGGGGTTGGGCAGGATCAGCAAAGTCTGGCCAGGTCTCTGAGTAGGGGAGCCCCAGCCACCAGCGCGGTGACACCTGCAGGACTCCAGCCATAGTCACGCCATCACACCATTACCATCACCTGGCCCCCTCCCACCTCCCCCTGCTACTTCAGAGCCTGTCATACTGGAGAGGAATCAGCTGCCCTCCGGCCCCTTGAGCATTTCTTCTGCATTGGACACCCCACTTCTTCCTCATGCTCAGGCCCCTAATTCTGCTTGCATTTCACTTGATGCTGTGGAAGGCTCCAGACTGCTGTTTCCTCAGGACCTCTGGCTGTTTGCACTGCCCTAAGCACATGTGCCATCTCTGAAACTCGTCCTGAGTGACCATGAGCTTTGTCCACGGTCAGGCCCAGGCCCTTGGGGCAGCCCCCCGGGTCCCAGAGAACTGGCCCAGCTGCCCCCAGCTAACCCCTTGCAGGGTCTGCAGCTTCAGCCCATTTCAAATGACTGGTTTCTGTTTTCCCTTCTTTCCTCGACCTTTCAGGACCCCTGCTCTCCCGGCCCATCATCCCTCCTGATGGGTGCCCTCCTGATGGGTGCTGGCTGGGCTCCGGGGCTGTTTTCAGGGCCAGCCTCCTGGGCAGCTGAGCCTGTGGAGAAGCCCTGTGCCCACAGTTTGCTCACGAATTCCGAGTGTTCACCTACTAGGGCAGGCCTGTGAGGCCACATGTGGGACGTTGGTGGTGGTTGTCTCCACAGACTCCTGCAAGGTGGCTCGGGTGGCAGTGAGCCCAGCTGCCTTCTCTGGCCTGTTGGCCAGTGCCCAGCAGTTCCGGGAGCAGACCCAGGCTGAGGTGTGCAGCGAGGACACAGCCTGGAAGCAAGGCTGGGTGAGGCACCGGCCCAGGCCCAGCTGGTAGGGCTGCTACCACCCTACCAGGGGCCTGGGACCCTGGCCCGGCCTCAGTGAGGCGTGTGGGGGGAGCTCGGTAGGGACCCCCTAGCAGGTAAGGGGCACTGGCCCTCAAGACCCCAGGCATTGTGGGACACCCAGATTGGCCCCGTGCTGGACGGGGTCAACTTTTTTTTGACTCCCTGAGTCCAGTCTGACGCAGATGCCTCTGTGACGTGAGCAGAGGATCTCCATGGGGCTGGGGGTACCAGGGGGCTCTCAGAGGGGTGGGAGGTGAAATCGACCAGCAGGGAGCACGGTCTGCAAGGGCCTGAGGACCCTGGTGCCCAAGGCAGGCGGGTGGCTGCAAGGAGCTTCCTGTGCTGCCGAGCTGGGCCCAGGCCATCAGGCTGTTTCCGGGAGTCTCCTTTCCATGTGGGGTCCCCGCAGCGGGGTTGTGCCCCTCTGCTCTAACCAGGTGCATCCCATGAAGCCCCCTGACACCTTCTGATCATGGGCTGTCTGGCTTGGACAGGGATCAGAAGGCGTGCACCCTGAAAGGCAGAGGCAGACTCTCCAGAAACTCAGTGACGTCCTGGAGGCCACGGAGGAGTACCTGAGCCCGCTGCTCACGCTGCTCCGCTGCCCTGAGGCCAGGTCCCTTTCTCCAGTTTGAAGGCCAACACTCTGCTGGGCGGTGGGGGGGAGCCTCATCCGGGAACTCCAACCTCCCCTCAGGACCCCATGTCCTTCACGAGGGTCTCAGCATGTGAAGATGCCCCTTTACCTCCAGGATGCCGGGCTCTGTCCTGTGTGCCACCGGGAAGACGTCCTGGTCCTGCCTAAAGTCTTTCTAAACCCTGCCCCTCACGTCATGTCTGGTGGGGTGTGGGCGGGGACGGCAGGGCGAGGGGCTGGTGCTTTGATGTATTCCTGGCAGGAAAGCAGGCAGAGGGTCGGGCCTGGGACCTCCTGGGCTGGCCAGTCGGTCAGCGAGGGTCCTGAGCCCCGTTTGCTTGCGCCTGTGCGGCGCCCCATGCGTGAGGCCGGTCTCCCAAAGAGAGCCACGGAGAGTGTCTGTGGCACTCGCAGCGTTAATGAGAGACGATCCAAAGCGATGCGCTTGACATTTTTAACACCTGAACGGGTGCCTTTGCCTTTCAGAATACAGATTCCCTCGATCATCGGGGATTTGGGGAAACAAAAGGGCAAAGACAAGGAGCGGAAGCTGTCCATGCCCCAGGGTGAGTGGCAGTGACAGGAGGCACCAGGGGTGAGTCATTTGACCTCAGGACCCTCCCTCGGTTGTTGGTGAATAGAGGCTGGGCTGGGACTCGCCCCCACCTGGGAGAGCCCAGGAGGTTGGCAGCTGCCCAGCTGCCCTGCTGGGCCTCCCTCCGAGGGTGTCCCAGGGCGCTGAGCCCCACAGGTGCTGGGGGTCTCAGAGGCTGTGTGTCCACCAGATGTTGTTATAACCTGACCACTGAGGTCGGCTCCAGGGCAGCCGGTGCCTCGTGGCCACGTGCACCCTGCGGGCAGAGCCCTTGCTGTCACAGCTGGGAAGGCTCCCTGGTTGGAAGGAGCCACCTCATTCTGGGACCTGACTCAGGGAGTGGCCACCCACGCTGGGGCATGTCGTCAGCCACGGAGGACCCGACATCCCTGTGACCCTGCCCGGCTGTACCATCAAAACCAGTGTCTCTCCCAAAGAGAGCCTGGCATGTCCTGGGGCCCCCTCTCTCTGCAAGGGGGACCGCCATGGTCAGCCGGTGGCCTCAGCGGTGACGTGATGCAGGGTTGGTCATGTATCACGAGCGCTCATGCCTGCTGCCCGCAGCAGGCCTTCTGTCCACAGTGGAGCTTGAGGTTGCTGACAGCGTGGTCCTCATCGTGGACAGGCACCTCCTGGAGCTACCCCTGGAAGGCCTGTCTGTGCTCAGGGAAGGGACGGTGTCCTCTGTGTCGCGGGACTTCTCCCTCCAGATGCTGTGCAATCGTCTCCACCAGGAGGAGGCAGGTGAGGGTCGCCCTGGGCCAACTGGTAGTTCATTCCCAAATGGAACTATTTACTTTTATTATATGCTATCATTAATGTCTGTCAAAAAGTGATTATCAGAGCCTGGCCTGTGTTGCTCAGTGGTTGAGAATTGATCTGTGAACCAGGAGGTCACTGTTGGATTCCCGGTCAGGGCACATGCCTGGGTTGTGGGCTCGATCCCCGGTCGGGGGCGTGCAGGAGGCAGCCGATCAGTGACTCTCATCATTGATGTTTCTGTCTCTTACCCTCTCCCTTCCTCTCTCTGAAATCAATAAAAAAAACATTAAAAAATAATGATCAGAAAGAGACTGATAGGGCACTTCCTGTGTGCCCAGTGTTCTGTCAGGATTGTTCTTGGCCTCACAAACTTGTGTCTCGGCGGCAGGGATGGGAGCGAGGCTTTGCTGCGGGTGCTGGGCGTGCAGACGGGCGGTGTGTGGGAAACCTCCATGCTGGGCGCGTGCGGATTTCCGCATGAACACTGCACTTCAGTGGGCATCAGATCCAATTAAAATAAGTGGGTTGGACTTTTGCTGCCATCCAAGATGAAATCACAAGGACCGAATCTGCCCTTCCGACACAAGGAAAAACTCAGACGAGATACATGAAACAATAGTTTTCAGACATTGGAGATCAGGCAGTGGGGACCGTGATCCCCAAAGGAAGGGGCCAGACAGAGCCTTGCCGTGCCCCCTGGCTGGAGGTCTGGGGACCCCCAGCGACAAGAGCAGTACAGGTGTGAAGAAACCGCCATGGCCAGGGCCAGAGCTGCCTGTGGCAGCAGACACGGTCCTGAGGGCTCAGCCAGGGCTGGTAGGGTCCCAGGTGCCCGCCAGCCAGAGGGGAGAATCATGTCCCCAGGGCTTAGGTCCGACCACCAGAGGGTGTTGCCCTGGAGAGACCAGCTGTAGAGGCCCCACCTGCTCCCAGGTGACAACTGAGTCCCAGAGAGAGCTCGTGAGGATGTGTGGAAATCACAGTCTCAGCGCCCAACAAGGTGACATTCAAGAAGTAGGGGACTGACCCCCCGGAGAGAAGGGCAGCCGGCAGAGCAGAACTGGACTGGCCGGGTGACAGCCCCCCCGGAAAAGCCCCGGGCGGGATCTGGGGTAAAGTGGCCAGTTTCCCACGTTCGATGAAACGGACTCCACAGACCCAAGGGGCTCAATGAACCCAACACAAGGGGCGGAGACTGACCCAGGAGCAGCGCAGCGGAGAGAGGCCCCGTTGGCCATCGTGGGGTGAGCGGCGGTGGTTAAAAAGGGAAAGACGATTGTCGTCGAGAACTCAGGCGGGAGCGACAGCCCTTGGCAGAAATAACGCAGTGACCAAGGTCCTTATTAAAGAACAGGCCCGTCGGCCTAGACATTTTGTGAAGTGAGTTTCACGGGGGAGCTTAAGGCCTGCTCAGGCCCCGAGCAGCCGAGGGGGTTGCCCCCGGGGCCCGACCAGCACGGAAATGCCGGCAGGAAAGACGCGTCTTCAGGCGGGAAAGACGGGGTGCAGGCAGGCGCTGAGGCTGCTGCTCTTGACGTCCCCTGGGCGCCTGGCAGCCACGCGCAGAAAACAGTCTCAGTGTGCTGCGGGGCGTGTAACACTCGGGACCGGGGCCGTCGGGCAGCGCTGGATCGGGCCCAGGGGACGAGGTCGTCAGGTTCTGCGTGACCGAGTGCACGGCACGCACCCCAGGGTGGGGACTCGGCCGCCCCTGAGCAGTCACAGCGCACACACTGGGGAGGGGGGTGAGTCGTAGAAAGTGCTCAGTCCAACAGAGGCAGGAAAAGAGGGAAATGGAGCCAGGATGGGCCGGGATGGACAGCAAACAGCACGTGTCCTGTAACCGAACCGAGTGACAGCCCAGTACAGGCGAGACCCAATGCGTGGATCACATGCAAGACCCAAGATGGTGCCTCGACGAAACTCATGTAAATCAAAGAGGAATCAAGGATGGAGCCAGTAAACACCCACAGGTGACCCCGCGGTGCTGCCTCCGGGCGCAAGTCCCCAGTGAAGGGAGCCCCTCGTCACCCTAGAAGGACCTTTCAGATTAAATGTTCGCGTTGAAAAAGGGTGGGAATGACGCTGACGAGGAAGCATCTAATTTAAGAAGTTAGAGCAAGAACGCAGAAAATTCAAAGAAAGCAGAGGCCGGGCTGCAGTAAGTACGTGAGCCACCGACGGGAGAGAAAGTGGAGGCGAGACTGGTCGTTTGGAAAAAAGTCAGGACAAGGCAGGGGACCCACGTCAGCGCCTCCGACGCCGGCGGACAGCACAGACGGGGCCGGAAGGGGGAACCCAGCGGGACTGCAGCCGGGAGCGGCAGCCGGGGGCCAGCGGCCGCCACCGAAGCCTGCGCACGGCGGGTGCTCAGCGTGGAGAGTGAATGGCCAGTGGGTGGCCCTGGCCCAGGCCTTGCCTCGCCCTGCGAGCCTTTAATTTTGAGACGTTACAGTCATTTCAGCTTTAGAAAACTTACAATAAACACTCTCCCTACTTCTTGCTTTTTCATTGAGGCGAAGCCCACCCAACACTGGACTAACCATTTCAAAGCGAAGGAGAGGCGTTTGTGCGCCAGGGTCGTGCGCCGGCCTTCGTCTCACTCCTCGGCATCACCACTTCCTTTGGTTGTCCCCAACAGAAGGCACCGCGAGGAAGGACGCCAGAAACAAAGAGCTCAAGAAGAGAGGCCCAGCAAAGAGGGGCAGGAAGGTAGGTGGCAAGGCCCCGCGGGCTGGGGGCTGAGGGCCGGGGGGGCGCCGGAGTGAAGCCCCATGACCCCCGTCTGCCGTCACAGGGCAGCGCGCCCCGGGTCATCCCCCCTGACAGCATCCTCATCAACTCGGATAACTTCAAGTGTATCCTTTGCTGGGCCCCACTGCCCGAGACACGAGCCCGTGGGCCTGGTTTTCCTTGACCAGAGCCCAGTCGTCGTGGACCCCTTCGAGGAGGCCCAGGGCCCAGGTAGCGCTCCCACGCCCCTCCGAGCAGGCCACCCCACCACGGCCTCGGGTGTGGCCTGGACTCCGGGGGACAGCAGGCCACCCCACCACGGCCTCGGGTGTGGCCTGGACTCCGGGGGACAGCGTGCTGGGTGTTTGGCCTCCGCCTCTGCCCCGCATCCAGTTAGGGGGTGGGGGGCTTGGGGTGCCCGGGCCTTGGAGATGACTCCTCAGGGCCTCCACAGGCAGGAGTGCCACCCAGGCTCTCACTGTTTAGTTCCTGGGGGCCCTTCTTTTGCGAAACTGGTTTTGTGAGTTTCTCCGGAGGGAGGGAAGGAGACCAGCGTTTCCACCTGCAGTGAGCGAGGGGCCACCACGCCCTGCGCCCTGAGGCCGAGCCCAGGCGCCGCCCCCGCAGCCCCGTGTGCTCCACGCCTGTGACAAGGCTCCTATGTTTTGCCACCATTCCATTCTCGTTGCAGAAACGCTGACTCCTGTCTCTGTAACCCGGGAAATTTTGGATAAATTCAAAGACACATTCACTGCGCGATGGGCGGGACATCTGGGGAAAAAGCCCTTTCCAAGGTTTGGTCAGGGCCCCCAGGACGCCGTCCTGTGGGGGGGTCACCTGCACCAAGGTGGCTGCTCTGGGGCTGCTGTCCTCAGTCTCCACCTGGGCCCCTTCCCCTCCCTGTCCCTGCGTCTCTCCCTCTGGCCCCCTCTTGCCTGAACCCCCATTCTGTCCTGTGACCCCCTGACTTCTCTTCATCACGCAATGGGCTCCTTGGCCTCTGTGGTGCCGGGATCAGGGTGTCATTGTCCTCATCGCATTTTGCAGCTGAGGACCTGGCACCCAGGGGTGCCCCTGCGCAGGGTCCTTCGGCCAGTCCAGTGGGGCGTGTCCTGCAGGTGCCCTTGGGGACCGGGCGTGCTTGGGGTCAGGGAAGTGTCCCTCTAGTACTTTCCAGAGCCATGCCCAGTGAGATGGGGTCCCTTCCAGGGACACGGGGTCCATCTGTCTCAGGAGAGCCGCTGTCCTGGGACCCTGGAGTCAGACACAGGAGAGGCCATGCGGAAAGGGGGAGTGGACGGGGCTCCGTCCATCTCAGCAACAGAGTGGGGATGGAGGGGAGACCGAGTAGGATGTCTTTGCTTTAAAAACACATCTGGGGAGTGTGTCACGGGAGCTTCAGGACAGACTTGGACCTCCGCCTGTGCAGGGACACCTGCCTGTCCCTGCCTGGCCGCCCTGCCCACTGAGCCCCCTCCCTGTGCAGCCAGGCCGAGTGGGAGCAGCTCCTGGGCAGCTGTGAAGGCTTCTTCTTCTACGGGATGGAGAATTTCCTGTTGCATGTGTCAGTGGAGAGGTTGGCTGCCATGAACTTGGAAGGTGAGCGGGTCCTCTAAGTGCCCCCTCACCCCAGAGCCCGGCTCTCCAACAGGACCGTGGGCACCAGGTGAACACGCACAGGACAGAGCAGGTCCTTCATCAGGAACCAAGGTCTGATAAGGGCCCAGCAGGGCCTTGGGCAGCCCCTTGGTCCCCTGTTCATCTGTCAGATGCCCCGATTCAGGTTCCCATACCTGGCAGACCAGCCAGGGGCCGAAGTTGCGGTTATCCCCCAGCTTGGGCCTGTGGAGTCCAGGGAGTCTGGGGGTGTTTCTGCAGTGTGCTGGTCACCACTCCTCCCCACCAGTACCTCTGTCTGAACTTCTGGCGATAGAGGAGGCTGCCAGGGTCCCCCACCCCCAGGATACTGTGTAGGTGGCTGGAGGCATTTTTAGGGACCCCCTCAAGGATGCCCCTCCCCTTTGAGGTGCATGTCCCCATTGATGGCAGCATGTGGATGCTTGTCCTATGGTCAGGGCACCTGAACCCACCCTGTCACCTGCTGCCCAGTCTCCTTTCCAGGCCCCCCCCCCATTGTAGGGCCAAGCAGGGCAGGACCCCACCCCACTCTGTAAGCATGTCCCATGGGAGGTAGAAATAGGGCCTCTTTGAAGCTAATTCCGGCCTTCAATAGGATGGCCCGTGAAGCCCAAGAACTGTGAAGGTCACAGGTGCCTGCGGGGCCACAGTGTCACCAGGCCCGCTGCTCCCCCAAGGCCTGTGTGTAAACAGATGGAAGTTCTGCGTGCCCCTGGGGGTGCCTGAAGCCCAGCCCAGCCAGGCCGCTGTGGGAGTGGGGGGTGGGTCTCTGCATTTGTGGGGCTGCTGCATGTCCACACCCCGGGTGCATCTTGGACACTGGCCCTGTTTCAGAGGGCACTGGGGGCCAGGGTGACCAACTCGTCGCCCTGTGCCTGGTCGGTGTGGCACACTGGGAGCCAAGACTCCCTCGCAGGGCGGGGAATGCGGGGCCCCCAGTGCACAAGGAGGCTCTGAAGGGTGTGGGCTCCTGAGGGAAATAACGTCCCCAAGTGCCTGTGCGGCCAGTGGATCCCCACAAAGGGCCTGTGGTTCAAACCCAAGCCCTGGGCAGATTGGGCTGTGTGTCTGTGGTCCACTGCACCCAGGAGATGCCAGCCTGCAGGAATGACGCCCCCCCACCCCCCGTGTCCTACAGACTGCCAGCTGATGGTCCTGCTGGACCTGAGCCGGTCCTACGAGAGCATTCGACGGATGATGGAGTCCTTGGAGCACAAGAGGTGCCTGGTGTCCCCCTGCACTGCGCGACCAGCAGCCTGGCTTGTGGATGGCTGATGGGGGGATCCGGGGAGCATAAGAGTGATGAATGTGTCCTCTGGGGAGTGTGGGGGGACAGAGTGTCCCTGCATGCTGTGGGCAGAGCCCCAAAAGAGAGCCAAGCCTCCATGACCGGTTCTCAAACCCTCCCTGCAAAGTCTCTGGGGGTTCCAGCAGCTGACCACAGGCCCACTGGGGCCTCAAGGTCACTAGGACTGGGCCAGGAAACAGAGGACCGGGAGCTGGGAGGGTTCCCCACAGCACGAGTACCCCAGGGCCCCCAGACTGGCCCGGAGGCTGAGGAGGGCTCCTCCCTCTCACAGTGGGTGCAGTGCAGAGGGATCTGAATGCCTTTTCTTGTGACGTGGCATTTAAGTTTGGGGGTGGGAAGTTTTAAGGGCTGTCATTCCAAAAGCGTTCCAGCCCTTGGTGCTGTTTGGGTTGAGAACAGGGAGGGCTCTGTCCCACGGGAGCTCGGTTCCCTGCAGTGCCCCCCAGCTGTCCTTGGAGGAGCCCATTGAGACAGCCATCCTGCTGAGTCTGGTGGGGGTCAAGAGCATCGTGGCGAACCAGTGGCCGACACTCCTGCAGGACAACGCTGCGCGGGCCAGCATCCTGTGGGAAAGTGAGTGGCGCCCCGGCCTGTCCCACACCCTTGGGCCTCCATGGAAGCCCACGGTGGGGGGAGGGTTCCACTTCCTCTGAGGCAGAGTCTCTTCCCCAGGTCTGCTGCCATTTGGCAAGACAACCGGGAGAGCGGTCCGTCTCTTTCAGAAGATGGAGGCTGGTGAAATGGTAAACCACGGTAACTAGAGACTGTCCAGCTCGCTGCCCATCCCTTCAGGCCATGCGACTGCCACCCTGTGCCCACCATCCTGTGATCCTGCGAGGCCAGAGTGTCCCCACCTCCACTCCTGCACAGTCTCTGCAGGTCACTTGTCCCTGCAGTCAGTGGTGGCAGGAGGAGGCCCTGAGCTCGTAGAACCCTCTGGCCTCAGTGTCCCCCCTCGGCATCCTGGTGTGTGAAGGACACACAGCAGCATCCATGCCCGGGGACTGTGTCTGGAGGCAGAGCCAGGAGCACCCACCTCCCTGTCCACCCAGGCCCGTGGCCCTTGGCTGGGGCCCTGGACTTCCTGCTCCCGGTGAGCCTCCCGTCCCCCTCTCCCCTCAGATGAGTCTCCGTGGACCCCCAAGAACAAGCTGATGTTCCGACCACAGCAGCGTGGCTCTGAGTGGCTCTCCATCAGCCTCAACCTGGTCCTGTATGGGCTGCCGAACCAGGCCATCGTGTGACCCTCCCGTCCCACCCGCTGCACCCGGCCCCAGACGCTCCTCCAGTGACCCCCTGCTGGGCGGTGTCTCCCCTCATCTGCCCAGGGTGCCACCTGCCTCCTCTGTCATCAGCCAGGGCCCTCCCAGGGGTCTGCCTGCTCTGTGGCACCTCTGCACGAGGGACCTGCGTGGGCTGAGGGGCTTGGCAGGCGGGTGCGGTGAGGGCTGCACCGGGGGCCGACCCACGCTGCCTGGGCCCCTGAACCCTCCCTGCCTTGTCAGGGGGCGTGCCTGTCCCCGGGGGCTGGGATGAGGGGTGCTCTCCGCCTCCCAGGGGCCTTCAGCAGCAGGTGTGCCCTGGAAGGCAGTTTCTGGCTGATGTCCCTGGGGCAAGGCTTAGGGTCCCAAGAGGGGGGCATGCCCAGTTCCTAGACAGGGAACACTGTTGGGCTTTTTGTTTCCATGGAAGAGCTTCAGTAAAGGACTGATCCAGCCTCTGCGAGTGGTTTCTGTGGCCGAGACGCTGGGTGGTAGCGGGTCTGGCCCCAGCCTCACAGGCCTGGGGGTCACCAGCACCTTCTCCCACCTCAGAACTCAAAGGGAGGACCTGGCTGGTGAAGTGAGGCCCCAGCCCCCCGCCCGAGCTTCCCACCGGGTGGGCTCCCACCCAGGCAGAGAAAGTCCTGTCCCTCCCACGTGGTGCAAATACGGCTGCTTCTGTTGGTCATGTGAGGCGTTGTAGCCTTGGTCCCTGAGGGGCTGCGTGGTCCTGCCCCAGCCAGGACTCTCCCCAGCTGCAGCTTTCCTGCCACCACGGGATCAAGGTGTGTGAAGCCAAGTGGGACAGAGCCACCAGGTGTGACATGAGCAGAGTAGACTCTCTGCACCGCAGGTGACGTGACACCCGCTCTGTGGCTCCGTCCATGTGTTAGGGAGAGGCCATGGGGGAGATGATGACATAAAGGAAGGCCAGGCCGGTGCCCACCCCTCCTGCCCCTTGCTGTCTCCCTGACCTTGACATGTGTGTCCCACGCTGGGGACCTGACATCCCTGGGCCAGCGGGATGGGATGGGGTTGCCCACTCTCTCCAAACGCCTCTTGGCTGAATGGCCGGCGCTGGACTTACCAGCCCTTTGTCCCCAGCCCCGTGGCAGGTCCTGGGTGCTGGAGGGAGCTGTGCAGGGGGAGGCGGGGCGGGTGTGCAGGCTGGGCCAGGCCAGGGAGAGCCAGCAAGCAGGAGGGGGGCCGGGGCCTCGTGTCCACTGAGTAAGGGACTGAAAATGATGAACATGCAGTGTTGACAGCACCGGGGATCCTCGGGGAGGCCGTCTGTCCTGCTCGCCACTGCTGCTGCATTCTTCACGGTGTGGTCATCTCCAAAGACTGAATGGCCAGCCCCTCAAGAGGGGTGCCCGGTCCTGTCCAGTACTGTCCTGCTGGCTTCTGAGCACAAGTCACATCCCCAAACAAAGCCTGGTCCTTGCCTGCCTCACCTGGAGATTTCTCGGGCCTCTGAGCACCAGCTCTGGGACCACCTGGCACCTGGCAGCCACCCAAGGGTCAGAAGATGCCAGGCCCCAAGCCAGGTGGCCCCTGGTCGCCCAGGAGCTGAGTGGATGGGAGATGGGACGCATACCTGAGCACGCCCCTGGCACACACGACCTTATGCCCTGACACATCACAGCAGCACGGCCACCCTGCTCTTAGATGCAGAGGGACCAGGACTGAGACATACGACAAACAGTCCAAGTAGTAAAACAAAGCACAAATTAAGACAATGATGAGCTATCACTATCATACCTGCTAAAATAAAAACCAGGGACACCACCACATGCTGGTGAAGAAACTGGGTCTCCCGGGCCTGGCTGGCGGGCCTGGCTGGCGGAGCTGTGACGTGGTGCAGCCCCGCTGCGAAGCCTGCAGGGGGTGCGTGACCCGGCCTCACGCTGCTGGGCATTTACCCCGGAGAAGAGGAAGCGTTCGCGCAAATACGCGCTCATGAAAGCTTGTAGCAGCTTCATCCTGTTCCAGCAGGAAACTAGAGACAACCCGCGCGAGTCGCATCCTGCCTGGCACCGGAACCACAGGATGGGCTGCCAACACCTGTGGGCCTCGAGGGTGTTGTGCTGCGTGGAAACGCCGGTGTCAACGAGACATACTGTGGATCCATTTCTACAACATTCGCACACGACGGGACTCTAGGGATGGAGAAGAGATTAGTGCTGCCAGGTGACGGGGACGGGGGCAGGGACAGTGTGTGTGGGGGAAGCAGGGGTGAGGAAGCCTTGGGGTGACAGGTCAGTTCTATATCCTGACTGTGGCAGCGACACAAGTCTATGCATGAGATAACATTGCATATAGCTGCACCCACCCTCCCACATGCACACACACATGCACACACAATATACATGTGCGCATGCACACGGGCACATACACTCAGGCACACATGCACGCACACACGTGCAGGCACATGCAGGTTCACACAAAAAACGCACATGACACACATGCATACATGTGTGCACATACATGCTCTCACACACATACACGTGCACAAACACATGCCTGTACAGAGCGGTGGAAACAGCACAGTGTGCAGTCGGGCTCCCATCTGCCACCTCAGCTGTCACCTGGGGGAGGCTGTGTGAAGGGCACACGGCACTATCTGCACTATTTACGCCGCTTCCCGTGAGTCTGTAATTAATTCAATAGAAAGTGTGTCTAAAGCTCATCTTTGATGATACTGAAAGGTGGAGATTCCTCCTTTTTTTGTTTGATTTTTTTTTCCCTTTTTCCAAGTATATACACATAGTTGTTCCAGGTTTTTGTGTGTTTTTTTTTATTAAGCTAACTAATGACCGGGGAATAAATTTAGATCAGAGCCGCATTGGAAATATGAGCTTCCTTGGGGAGAGGCGCTGGCACGCACCCAGGCAACAGGAGTAAAAGCTTCTGGAGATATTTCATCACACGCTCACTTTTCAGCTCCCGTGTCCTCACGTGAGTGCGATTTCATGTATCAAAGGCGCTAGAATAACTTTCTGAATTATGTCCCAGCAACATAACAAATCACATTATCAATTAACTTCTACAATAGAAGTGGCTTTCTGTAATAGATCCAAGCGTGAAAAAATTACATGGGTGAAATTTATGTAACCCTAAAAACTGTAAGGAGAAGAAAGATCACTTTGAATTTATTGGTAATAATAGGGGAGGGGATTAATTCGCACGGTGGACAGCCCTCTGAGAGGGTGACCGGCCTGCAAGCTCTGGACGTGTCCCACAAAGGACACAGGCTGGCGATGGGGCCGGGCTGTGGGATGACCACACTGCCACTCCAGGTGACCCCCGTGAGTGGATCGGGGGTGGGAGCCCAGGCTCTGGTCCAAGCTGAGCTCTGGATGGGCTCCGTGACCTTGAGCTGGTTACTCAGGAGCTGCACCCTCTGTGTCCCCGGACTTCCCACAGCTGGGGCCCGACCCCCCCAGCTCCTAGACCCACAGGCCAGGTCGGCGAGGAGCCCTGTGCACTCGGCCCAGCCCCTCTTCGTCCGGGCCCCTCGCTCCCGTGAGTGTCCTGTTCATCAATCACCTTTTTAAAAGTTCAACTTACTTTCTTAATTGTCTTGAAAATCGTGATTTGCATATTTTAAAAGGAGTGTTTTTATTGTAGGAAATTTGGAAAATAAAATCCTCTTAGCTGACCACAAAGGTCAACGTTTGATGGATATCTTTTCTCCGCCCACTTTCTGCCTCACAAGCTCCTATGGTGTCTTGGCAAGTCCCCGGCGGTTTCACTTAACTGCTAAAGGACTTCCCGTTTCAAGATTTCAAAGTCAGAATCCTCTACCCTCCCGCAGGCCACCTGCAAACACCAGGGACCCCTGTGCATGGAGGGGGCCTGTTCCAATAGGGAAGTGAGGGCCTGAGGATGAGTGGGCTGGGGCCCTGGGCACGCCAGGTGTCTTGACACTGGGCCCAGGTAATGTGGGCTCTGCGGCCACACTTCACATTTGTTCCACATTTAATCCCCATGGAATAGCGGCAGGTAGGCACTAACCGAGGTCCATTCTCCCCATGTGACCGCCACAAGCCCTGCCCTTTGCCAGCCCCTGGCAGCCTCCACTCGTCCTGGCACCATGTTCTCACCTCCTGGCACAGGTCCTCGGGGCTCCTGGGTCCCTCCCTGGGACTCCCAGGGAAGTCCCTGCTCACCTGGGAGGCCACACGCCCCTCCCCGGTCCACTTGGGGCCTGGGCACCTGGGCCTCCCTCCTCTCCCGACTTAATTCACAGTCACAGCTAAAACAGGCTTCCCGATTGATCTGGATTAAGAAATTAGGTGGGTTAATAAACTAAAATGCTCACAGATCCTCGTATATAAATTTCTATTAAGTTCCCTCATCCAACACTGGTCTCTAATAGTTTAATTTCTGTATTAAATAATTAAAACTCTATTTTCAATTGCAGTGAACAATTGTTTTCCTTAATGATCTCGCTAAAGGAGCCAGTAATTTTATATCTTGTAAAAATGATTAACTGGCATCATTAGCCCGTATCCCTGAAATATAACCCAGCAACTCCACGAGCGGCCATCTGTATTCAATTAATGCTCCTTGCGTTAGGCCAGGATCGCTCGCGCCACGGCTGTCCTCTTGTTTTATGATGACGATGATGAAGATAGAAACAACCAGTTTAATTATCCCATTTCCAACAGTGAAATCAATTTGCAACGCGCCTGCGCCCGTAAGAAAAGATGAAGGCGGCGCGGTCCCTGGGAAGGGCGGCGGCCCAGCAGCCAGCAGACTCCCTGGCTCTGCGCGGGTGCCCGGGGCTCAGCGAGGCGGGCACATGGGACTCAGCGTGGTGGGTGCCCGAGGCTCAGCATGGTGGGTGCCCGGGGCTCAGCGAGGCGGGCACATGGGACTCAGCGTGGTGGGTGCCCGGGGCTCAGCGCGGCGGGTGCCCGGGGCTCAGCGCGGCGGGTGCCCGGGGCTCAGCGCAGTGGGCACATGGGGCTCAGCAGTCCTGGGCTCCAGCGCCCGAGGGGCTGTGTGCTCTGCCCCCGGCATCACTCTGTCCCTCAGCCCCGGCGGCGGGGTCCCGAGGCCGGCCCTGCTCCCCGCACTCACAGGGACAAGGGCCGCCCCCAGACCTGGGGCAGCTGGTGAGGGGCCTGGGCGCAGCACCCGCTGTCAGGGTGATTCAAGGGACGCGCCCCGCCCCGCCGCTCAGTCACGGGTGGGCGCTGTCAGCCGGCGCAATCTAATTGTTTGACGTTTTTATCACAACTCATCGAGACCAGCGGGAGATGACTAGATTAATACTCCGTGCGGTCGGCGGATGGGCCAAATTACAGGGGACTCTTACGTTTTCTTATTATAGATTTTAATTCTTCGTGACAAGAGGCGAAGGGGCTGTTAAGACCATGAGGTGGGGGGGGCTCCCCTCTACCCGGTACCCAGGGATTGGGGTGCCCCCATGTGCTCCCCGTTTTCCTGGTATCTCCTGCGGCCAGGCTCTGGTCTGGGGTTGTCGGAGGGACACAGGTGCTCAGACAGCAGGACAGGGACAAGGACCATCCTGCCTACGAGCCCTGCCCCTCAGGAAACATCCTCTTTGAAATGAAGCTCTTGGACTCAGAACTGCCCCCCAAAGATGGGGCTGCTGAGCCCCCACCCCTATGAAGCCGTGTGCACCCCAGCACGGCTGTTGGGAGGTGTCCCGGGTGCCATTCCAGCGGCATGTCCTGGGCTCACGAGTTGGGAGTGTGGTCGCGAGCCCAGTGGCCACTGTACCTCCTGCCCATGGGCTGCTTGGTCACCATTCGCCCTCCTCGCTTTGCTATTAATTCTGGTTCTTTGTGTAACGGGAACGCCAGTTTTTTTCTGTCACAGGCATGAAACCTTCCTCCCAGTTTCCCGTTTACTGCCAGGTCCTACTCATGATGGGCTTCATCACCCTGCAAATATTTTACACTTTTTTCTGGCATCACCGTGACTGTTGTCATGTCTCGTGATGGGTCTGGAAGGTGGGCCTTCGGGAGTTACCCCACCCTGTGGCCTTTCCTTTGGGTTCTGTTTGTCTTATTTTGGGGCCTTAAGTGTTTCCTGGAACCCTCATGGGGAAGGCAGTGCCTGCTCTAGGGCACACGGGGCCCAGTGTGGAGGGCAACCTGGAGGCGCCACACACCGAGTGAGTTGGGGACCTCCTACCCCAGTGGGCACCTGGATTTCTCCTTGGCGACTGGCATCATGGGTGGGTTCAAATAGCCCCAGCTCTCCCCCAACCTTTGGTCTTCTGGGATTCGAGCCCCTCCCCAGTCACTTCATAGTGTAAATAACTAAGGGCACAGTTGTCAGACTCAGTTATCGATTTGCAATTTGCCTGCTGTCAGCTCCCTGCTCCCCAGCCCCCTGCCAACCCCCCTGCAGGGAAGCTCCCTCCTCACTCCGCCACAGGTATTTCATAGAGACCTGGGGATAGGTGGACAGAGAAGTTCAACCAGAGGGCTCAGGCCAGGCAGGCAGTGGGCAGCCCTTTCCGCACAGCCAGGGATAGCTGAGGCTGCTGGGCACCCAGACACGGTCAGGAAGGGACACCCAGGGACCGCAGAGGCCACCCACCCGGGGGGAGGCGCTGGCCACGGCACAGCCCAACCCTCTGCAACAGGAAGCCTCCACCTGGGACAGAGACTGGCCTGGATGACAGCCAGGAGCCCTTCCGGAAGCGCCCACGTGGCCAATGCTGCTCCGGTCCATCTGCAAAAGCGCGGAGCGGGCGCCCTGACACAAATCTTTTACTGGGCGCTCAATTAGTGCGTTTGGCAGGTGGTCAGATGCCCCCTGGAGAGCAGCCCCGGGAGAGAGCTCATTACCCGAGATCCTACACCTGGTGCCTGCAAGGCCCCAGGGGAATTAGCTCTGCGCTGTGATTTACGGCACCTCCCTTTGTCCTTTCCTGAAGGAGACAAGAGTCTCTGGACCTCAGAGAGCGCTTCTGAGGCGCTGTGTGACGGTCTCCCTGAGGGCCTTGGCCTCTGCAGTCACAACAGCCAGCTGCCTCCTCCTGGGAGCCTCTCCTGGTTTAGGTAACTGCTGCATCCCCCTCGCCTGGCTCCCATTTGCAAAGGGCATGGGGTGGGGTGGGGGAGGTTTCAGTGGGGACCTCGTCAGAGGGGGGTGCTGGCCCTGCTTGCTGAGTGTGTAGGTTCGAGAGTCATGTCCGGCCCAGCGTGGGTGTGGCTGCAGGCAACAGGTGGCCACAAGTCTCTCAGAAGCAGGAAAGCTGAACACAACGGCACACACAGGAAAGGCTCCCCAAAGCGGGGAGGGCAGGTGGGCCTGAGGCAGGGTGGGGGGCAGCCTTTGGCTCAACCAGACCCACGTAGGACGTTCTCTCCTGGAGCTCCTCGCTACTTCTGCTGGGAAGTCGTTCAAGCATTCATTCATTCATTCATTCATTCATTCATTCATTCATTCATTCATTCATTCCAGCTCTTCACAGCCTGGGCCCCTGGGTGCTGTCCTGAACCAGGGACCCTGCAGGACACCGGGGAAGGAAGGAGGTGCCTCTGGGCCATTCGCAGGGAAAGCTTGAGGCTGAGGTCTGGGCAGCAGACCTGGGCGGTCCTGAGGGAGGACCTGGAAGGCCGGGAGGAAGACCAGGGGTGGGGCTGCCCGGTGAGCCAGGAGGGCAGAGGCACGGCACTTGTCAAGATGCTGGCCTGAGCCGCAGCTGAAAGCAGCGGAGGTGTGTGGGTCAGCAGAGGGGGGACGTGGTATGAGGCACCTGGCCGCGGCCACATCTGCCCCGTGTGCATCTGTCCCCAAAGCAGAGAAGGACCCAGCGTCCTCCCGGTTGGCTGGCTGGCTCCCGCACACCCACCTGGCTCTGGGAGCCAGTGCACGGCCCTGGCCACTGACAAGCCCCCTTCACGAAGCTCTCTCAGGCCTCAGTGCCTGTCCTGCTACTTGCCCAGGTCCCTTTGCTCAGGAGGGGGTGCGATTCGCCATCTGCACAAGCCCAGAACCAGCTGGCCCTCTGGGTCCCTAACCCTGCGGCCCCCACCACGCCCTATGGGTCCGTGGCCCCGGTTGGGCCCTGCAGGCGCGAGGCAAGTGCCATCGTTTCCTGTGCATCGCCCAGGCTCCCGCAAGGTGGGCGAGGGAGCCAGAGCGGGCCAGGTTCCCGTGGTTCTCCGGGGCACGGCTGGCACCTATGAGGGGCCCAATAAATAAATGCGGAATGGCTCAGGCCTCTGCCGAACGGCGCCCCCGTTTCCCCACCGCGCCGCTGGCGACGCAGGAGCGCCGGTCGCCTCACCCGCGGACTGTCCCCGGGGACCAGGAGGCGGCATTCACCGACCTCTCCCGCCCCTGCCGGCAGGTCCGCCCGGGCCGCGCGAGCCCCGCGGGCGCTCCTTCCCGCTGGCCGGCGGCCACCGCACCTCGGGGGGGGGGGGGGCCCTCCGGTCCCACCGCGGGGGCGGCGCAGGAAGCGGGGCTGCGGCGGGCGCCCCGGGAGGGGGTGCAGAGGGCGCGGGCAGCGAGGCGCCCAGGGCCGCGGGCAGGGAAGACGGTTACCGGCCTTTGCTCGGGGCCGGGGCGGGGAGGCGGGCGCCCCGTGCGCGGCATCCGGGGGGGGCGGGGCGCGTGGGGGGCCGGGCCCGGGAGGCCCCGCGGGAAACGCAGGGCAGGGCGCCTGGGCGCGCACCGAGTGCGGAAAAGTGGGCGCCCTCACCCCGCACTCCTGGCGCCCCCGAACCACACCCAGCCCCCTATCCCGCACCCCCGGCCCGGGCTCCCCGGAGAGCGGCGCGCGATGCGGCCGGTGGAGACCCGAGTCCCACTCCCGACCCCAAGCGTTCGGGCCGCAGCCAGGGAGAGCCCGGCCGCGAAGCCGGGCCTGGGTCGCTGGGGCGCAGGGCAGCGCGTCGGGGCCTCTCTCCTCGGCGGCGAAAAAGGGCTGCGAGGCTCCCTCCCGGCTGTGCAAGGAGCCAAAGCTCGGGGCTCGGAGTTGGGCGTCCCTCCGGCCCTGAGCCAGGGTTTGGGGAACCCTTCCGGAGGGTAGCTGGCTCCGTGGTCCCGCCCAGGCGCGCCCCAGGGAACCGTCCTGCCGCTGCGGCCCTGGGTGGGCTCGGTGCCGCCGAGGAGGGTCCCGCGGCCGCTGGGCCGCCGCTCCCGCCCCCTGGCCCCGCCGCGACGCCCGCAGCTCCCGCCTCCCTCGGGCCCGAGCCTTGGAACCGGCGCCGCTGTCTCTGGGGAGCCCAAACCCTGCGGCCGGGCTCCGGGGGCGCATACAGACTGTAGCTTCCTCCGAGAAAGTGGGGCGCGAGCGAGACCGGGGCGGGTCTCAGGCCGGGTGGGCCCCGCGCTGCGGGAAGCGCGGGAACAGCGCTCTGGGTGCCTGGCGCCTGCCTGGGGAGGGGGGAAGGCAGCCTCGCCCGGATCCCACGGGTGCGCCCGGGCCGAGGAAGCGGGGAGAGAGACTCCCCTGCGCCCGGCTGCCGCGCCCGGGAAGCCCGGGCAGCCCGGAGCGCACGCGAGGCCGCGGCGGTCACCCCACGCCCGCCCAGGGCGCGGCCAGCGGCTTTCCGAGCCGACGTCTGGCGTCGGGACTCAAACCCCGCCGCCAACTGCGCAAAACGAAAATGGACCCCCGAGGGTCGCGGTGCCAGCGGGCGCTGGATCCCTGCACAGAGCCCGGAGGGCGGCCTTCGTGCGCGCCACCGAAACCCTGGAGGCCGGGGCGAAACGGGAAAGTCGTTGACGACGGGCCGCGCGAGGCCGGCCTGGCGCCCCAACCCCCGCCCCCGCCCCCGCCGCGAACCGGCTGAGCATCCCCGCAGGTTCGCGTCGCAGCCCCAAACGGGCAGCGAACAGTATCAGTATCGGCCACTTGTTAATTAACGCGTAGCGCCACCGAAAAGGGCGGATGCGCCGCCGCTCGGCATCTGCTCAGCGCCTCTCCACCGGCGCTCGGCGCCCACCGCGGTCCTGTTTGAACCCACATCGGTTCTTGGGGACGCGCGCTTTTGGTACCTAGAGGACACCACGGGCCCCACATGCCCGTCTAAAGGCCGCACTTCTGCCTCCGCGCTTGGGGCGCGAACCCACGTGGAGGCTCTGGACGCCTTGGGCGTCAGGGCTCGGAGCCTGCAAGCACCCCCATTCCCCCAGCTCGGGTGCGCTGACCAGGGAACGGCCCCTGGGCTGGGGGAGTGGGGGTGGGCACGGGTGCAAGCTCGGGTCAGGTTGCCTCCCCAGCACCGAGCTGTGACCAATGCCCGACCCGCGCAGCCGGGAGGCCGGGAGGCCGGGCTACTCCGCGCTCCAGCCCGCCGCCGGCGGAGGCCAGCCCCGCGGACGGGGAGGGGCCTGGAGCCGCCCTGCAGAGCGCGTGAGTCTGCGGACTCGCGTGTGGCCCCGGGACAGGCCTCGCCGCCGCGCCAGCCGTGTGCCAGTAAAAGCGGAGCAGATTCGCGAGGGCCAAGTGCGGCCGCGGGGCCCCTGGCCTCTGAGTCCCCGCTTCCTCCGCCGCGGGTCTGCATCCCGGGGAGTCTTCCCGGAGATGGTTGCGGTCCTCCCGCGACCTGAGTGAGGGGCCGCCGGGAGCCGCAGGCCGGGGAGCCGGCCGAGCCCCCCGACGGCGCCCTCCCGCACGGGGCGCTTCGCCGAATGGGGGGCGCCCGGCGCTGCGGGGTGGATCCTCAAATCTGCATTCTTTCGGGCGATAAAATATGCTCTCGTATTTTTTCCTGATTCCCCATTAAAAGCTTTGCCTAACTAAACTCCCATCCAACGGGATTTATTTCGTCCCGGGGGAGATAAATCGGGCAAATTTACAGCCCGGAAGGCACCTGCCGCGCTAATGGGCCCTTCATGGAGTGCGCGGCGGCGGGGGCGCGCGGCGGGCGGGGCGCTGGCCAATGGCCGGGCCGCGGGCGCCCGCAGCCAATCAGCGCGCGCGCCGCTCCGGGGCCCCGCGGTTATCAGCGCGCCCGGCCCGCGCGGCGCCGCTCCGCCCGGACCCGGAGCCGCCGCCCGCGCCCGCCGCCCTCCGCCGCCGCCGCCGCCGCCCGGCCCGGCCCGGCCCCAGCCCCGCGCGCGCCCTCCGGGGCCGTCGGCGCCCGCCCGCGCCCCGCGCCCCGCGCCCCGTGCAGCGGCGCCCGCCCGGGCCGCGCGCGAACTTCCCGGGCCGGATGGGCGCCCGGGCCGGCGGCGGCGGCGCCCATGGACGCTAACCGCCCGGGCGCGTTCGTGCTGAGCAGCGCGCCGCTGGCCGCGCTGCACAACATGGCCGAGATGAAGACGTCGCTGTTCCCCTACGCGCTGCAGGGCCCCGCGGGCTTCAAGGCGCCCGCGCTGGGCGGGCTGGGCGCGCAGCTGCCGCTCGGCACCCCGCACGGCATCAGCGACATCCTGGGGCGCCCCGTGGGCGCGGCGGGCGGCGGCCTCCTGGGCGGCCTGCCCCGTCTCAACGGGCTCGCCTCGTCGGCCGGCGTCTACTTCGGGCCCGCGGCCGCCGTGGCGCGCGGCTACCCCAAGCCGCTGGCCGAGCTGCCCGGGCGCCCGCCCATCTTCTGGCCTGGCGTGGTCCAGGGCTCGCCCTGGAGGGACCCGCGCCTGGCCGGCCCGGGTGAGTGGCGCGCGGGAGGCGGCGCGGGGCGCGGGGCGGGGGCTGCGGCCGCGCTCACACGCTCTCCCCTGCAGCCCAGGCCGGCGGCATCCTGGACAAAGACGGCAAGAAGAAGCACTCGCGGCCGACCTTCTCGGGCCAGCAGATCTTCGCGCTGGAGAAGACCTTCGAGCAGACCAAGTACCTGGCGGGGCCGGAGCGCGCGCGTCTCGCCTACTCCTTGGGCATGACCGAGAGCCAGGTCAAGGTGAGGCGGGGGCCCGGCGGCTCCGCTGGGTCCCTCTGCGCCAGGCGGGCCCTCCCGCCCGCGTCCTGCGAACGGTGCGCAAGCGGCCGGCCGGCCGGCCGCCCGCTCGCGCGCCTCGACCCAGCCCCGAAGGCGCGGCTGCCCCGCCGCCGGGGCGGGGGCCTGTGTGCTGGCCGCGCTGCGAGTCGGGCGCCTCGCCTTGGGAGGCCCCGCCTGACGAACCCCCTGCACCCCCAGGTGTGGTTCCAGAACCGCCGAACCAAGTGGCGAAAGCGGCACGCGGCGGAGATGGCGTCGGCCAAGAAGAAGCAGGACTCGGACGCCGAGAAGCTGAAGGTGGGCGGCTCGGACGCCGAGGACGACGAATACAACCGGCCCCTGGACCCCAACTCGGACGACGAGAAGATCACGCGGCTGCTCAAGAAGCACAAACCCTCGAACTTGGCGCTGGTCAGCCCGTGCGGCGGCGGCGCGGGGGACGCCTTGTGAGCCGCGGGGCCAGGGAGGGGCGCGGCCGGCGGCCCCCCCTCCCCAGCCGGAGTTGTATATATATTTTTACAGAATAAGTTATAAAGCGGCCGGCTCGGGCTCGGCGGAATCACTTTGTATCATCAATAAATTATTTAACACGTCCCGCCGGAGCCACGGCTCCCGACTGCACCGCGTGTTTCTTCCTCCGCGTCCTGTCTCTGGGCCACCCGGGTCCTGCGAGGGTTGTGCGCGGCGACAGCAGCCCGGTCCCCGCGCCCCGGAGCGGAGGCTGCGGGCCGCTCGGCGGCGGGAGCCGGACCGGCGGAGGCGCAGCGCGCGGGGCCCCTCCCCCCGGGCCCGCGGACCCTCGGCGGGAAGGAGCCGCTGGACGCAGCGGGAGCCTCGAGGAGCGGGACGCAGCGGGCCGCCGGCGCCGGCAGGTGAGACCCAGCCCCTCCTCCCTGGGGCCGCCTGGGCGGAGGCTTGGGGCGGATTGAAACTTTCGGGGGCTCACTCCACTCCCTCCCCGCCGTCGGCTCCATCCGGCCTGATTTGCTCGGATTGCGTATGGAAACTGCCGTGGCCCCAGGAGCTGAGTATTTGCAAATATGCCCCGAACTCACGTCGGGTGAAATAAGCGGGGTTTTAAGTTCCTCTGCAGCATGGCCTTTCAGCTTCCGTTGCAGATGCTTTCCCAGTAGGAAGCACTACTGAACTCAAACGCGGACTAAGAAGAGACCCAAGACGCTGCCCCGGGGACAGCCAGTCGCGTCGGTCGCGCAGGGTCCGGGGCTCCCCTGGGTGCGTGCTCCCGGGGAACCGCGCGGAGCCGTCCGCAGGGGCTCCCCGATGCCTCCTCTCTGCCGGCTCCTCCTGCGGGTTCGGGGCTGGTCCCGGTACCGCCACCCTCACTCTGTCTCGTTTACAACAGACTGTGGCCCGGGTTCTGCATGTTGCATCTTACTGGGCATAACTACTGAGCACTAATTTTAAATTTTAAATATAAATGATTGTTACTCTGATTTCTCTTGGACGGAGGATTTGAAAATTCTTGAGAGAAATGTAAATGGCTGAAGTTTTCTGTTTTTTGCCACATGGCTGTACCATCAACCGAAAAAACAGACATTTCTAAGGAACGACTGGCTGGTTTTGCTTCCTTTCTAAGGGAGCAGTATGAAAATTTATTTTATTTCTTCAAGTGAACTATTCCCTCATCACAAGTTAAGAGCAAAGGAATTTCCAGTTTCAGGGCTGAGGAAATCCGTGCATTTACATAATCTCCTGTAAAAATGCCGAGGGCTGAATCCTATTAGTTACCACGGAGGTAAGAAAGCCAAAAGATTTATTTTTCTGCTTTCAACTCAAGGCTTAGGTTTGTGTGACGGTATCTGATGGAATGAAATTCCAGGATTTCTAATGAGCTTGGTCTGCAACAGGCTAAGGGGAGCGTCCCATCACTTAGCATTTCTAAGAGGACAAACGGGGAAGGAAGAGAGACAAAGCCAGGCAGGACTCGTTCACCAAGATCAATTTTATTGCTTAGGAACTGGAGCGGTCATTTCTAAAGGCCTCCACTGTGACCAACAGCTGAAACCCCGCTGAACAGAATCGCCGTTCGGAAGTGGACAGCACAGTGACCGCAGCCCTGACCCAGACCCCCATCCCAGTCAAGAACACAGATTCGGCAAGTGGACCCACATCACTTGCACTGGTAGTGACTGACCTAACACAAGTGTGTGCCTGCGGCCTCCCAGCCCAGGACTTCTTAGTGTTCTAGAGCAGACAAATAAACGCACGTCTCACCCGCGGGCGCTCGCTCTGCGGGGGGCGTGTGGGCAGCTCGGTTTACGCGGGGCGTTTGCAGCTGAGCCCAGGACGTTTACAGTTCTGTTTCACTTAATGTTTTATATACAGCCCATGTTAAAAGCAATT
This sequence comes from Miniopterus natalensis, assembly GCF_054644295.1. Classification (NCBI taxonomy): domain Eukaryota; kingdom Metazoa; phylum Chordata; class Mammalia; order Chiroptera; family Miniopteridae; genus Miniopterus; species Miniopterus natalensis. The sequence goes on from NC_142094.1 coordinate 54,228,468, forward strand.
TCTATTGGAAGCAGACTAGGCTATTTTTACTTCTCCCATGATATTATTGTTTTATGTATAATACTTGGCACCATAGAACAGTAACAAAAGACAGACAAAACGGTTTACAAAATTCTTAAAAGGTACACCCAAGCTGGCTATAACCTTCACATTCAGGTCTAATATTAACACAGGCGAAGGCAGAGGAGCAACGGCTGCTAGTGTAGCCAGGTGCTGGCGCTGACCACCCGCGATGCGCTGCCAGGTCACGTCACCCGTTCTGCAGGTGTGTGTGTGATGTTCACATAACTAAACTCCTAGACTCCAATTCTACCCGCTGATACGACACGCTCGAGCATTCATACTAGAAAGTACATTTAGCATAAGTTTTGGTAAGATTTATAAATTATTTTAAAAAGTATATATTTATATATATTTATATATAAAACTGGGAAGCAGCTGCAGTGTGATTCAGAAACCATGTACATGGCAGTAGAGGGAACAACACGGGAGGGGCCGCTGGCTGACACCAGGGCCCTCGCTGTCCTAACAGTGGCCATGCTGCCCGAGTCAGCACAGAGCCTGCTCCCGCCCCGGGCACACCTCCAGCTGGCAGAGGGGACGTCTGATACCCATGGGGTTCCCACGCTGATGATCATTACAAACTGAAAACCGTGAAGTCTAAAATACGAAATCTCTGCTGTCTATTAGAGTTTTGGCAACAGGACTGTGACTTATTAAAAAACCCAATATTTCTACTTAATGTCACATGAACAGACAAGACAGTGAGGTATGTGAGGCTCCCCCGGATGGCCGGAGGCTGAAGCGAAGTGTGGGCCAGCCGACTAGCGGGTGGCGCTCGGGCGGGTTAATCGATGCAGCTGTTGAGTGTGGATTTCAATGGACGCGACTTCCATCTGCTCCTCACGCTACAGGCAGGGCTCGCGAAGGGTCCTCTCGTGTCGCTGGCATCGCCTCCCTGCAGCGGAACCAGTGGTTTGTTAAAGGGACAGACACACCAGGAAAAGCTCAGAAAAGGTGAACTCAAGGGAAGGAGCCATATTTACCACACGTCACTGCACGACACAACACTTGTGCACGTGTGCGTGAGCTTTACCTGCCCCGGGCGCCACGCGGAAGGCCAGGAACACGGGCTGCAGCGGGAGAAGAGGAGGGTGTCAGGACTCGGGCAGCCGCCGGCCGACCCGCCCGCCCTCCCTCTCGGGCTGCCTGAGCCGAGGAGCTGGTGACCTCGAGGCCAAGGCTGCGTTACCCTGTCGCGCACGGGACCCGGGTGACAGGAAATGAAGCCGGGCTGGACGACCAGGGGCTCCAGGCAAAGTGCCTTCGTGTTTTGTAAAGAGGTATTATTTCCAGATAAAAACTAATGTAAAAACTGATTTAAAGACTGCTATGCCCCCAAATAATGGGGGGTGTGTGCGTGTGTGGCAGAGCTCTTGTCCTCGCTTGGGTCTGCTCCTGCCGGTGCCAGCGTAGGGGCTGCGTCTCATACCCAGGGGCCTCCAGAACAGGAAAGTGTGGAGGCCTCTAGTCTGCCTGAGGGGGCGGGGGAGCACCACCTGTTGCCAGCACAGCCCTTAGTTGAGGCTCAGGTGCAGGGACAAAGTTAGTCCCTGAAGCGCTGACCTGTGACACTCACTTACCACCTGCCTGCTGAGACTGGCTCGGCATAAGGACAATAAAACCCGTCAAATGCACCTTGAGAAATGGCTACAGAAATAATCTGTGGAGACAGAGTTCTTGTTTGTTTTTTACAAGTAGTTGAACTGTGTATTTTATTCTATTGTGACCAGTCATTTCTGCTTTCTTATCTACCCACCTACCTACTTATCTACCTACCTTCTGGTATTTTATTAAAATTAAGAAAAGACAGACAACTCGGCCTATTCTGTGAAGCCAGACTGAGGAGGCCGTGAGCAGCCTGCCCTTCCCGCCGCCCTCTCCGCCGGTCCAGCCCCGGGATCGCAGCCTGGTCACATCACCTTGTGGTCTCCCATGCAGACATTGGGCCCGATGTGGTCGTAGGTGACAACCTTCTCCTCGCTCTCCGACTGGGAAAAGCAAACAGAGGGTATGGTATGGGAAGGAATGATGGGGTTTCCTTGGGGAGCAGAGTGGCAGTCCACAGGCTCCGTGAGAGTGGTGGGTGGTGGGTGGAAGCTTCTGGCAGCCGTGGCTGCACCTTGGCGCCTGGCCCTGGATTGTGGGGAGGCATGGTGCCCCAAGCCCACTGCAGTCGGTGGGACCCTCACAGTCATGAACTGCTGTGCCCGCCGCCTGCTGTGCCTGGCAGACACCTTACTTTGGGTTTGAGGGTAAAGGGCTTGTTCCTGGTAATCAGTCAGCTCTGACGGGGCGGGGACTTTCTATCCACAGCTGAAACATCTGAGACTCTACAGTTAAAGCTGAATTATCTTTAATGCAGCAGGAAGCTTACGGCCAGATTTACTTTGCTGCTGCTCACCTGCCAGGAAGTGAGCACTTCCATGCCTCATGATTGCAACGCCACCCCAACCAAGTGGGGACATTCATCAAAGGTGGCGTGGTAATTTACAAAGGCAGCATAAAATTGTAGGTTTCCAACTGCATAATCCTGAGACAGATAAACAAATGACGGGGGCGCGGCACACCTCGCTGAGCATCCATCACCGGCCGCCAGGCAGCCCTGCCGCGCCCGCCACCTTCAGCGTCGTTGGCGGGAGGCAGCCGGAACATGAGGAAGCCGAGCGTGGCATGATGGATGAGGCCTGCGAACAGCCTGGCGCATCTGCGGCCTGTAACGCCCGCCGCCCAGCTCGGCCCCACCGTGTCTGCAGGGTCCAGTCTCACCCCGAACAGGAGATGTGAGTGTAAGAGTCTGAAACGGGGCCTTTTGCTCAACTGCCTGGAGCCCTGGCTGAAGGCATGGAGGCGGCGTGGGATTCCCGCCAGCCCTCTTCATCCATCTACGCTCTTGAGCTGTCTTAGTGCAAAATGCACTTTTCTTGATTTCCAACATTTTTCCAGGTAGGTGACACCTGTCTCATTCCTGAAAGCACCTGTTCTGGCCGGCAGCCTGTGCTCAGCTTGCCCATGTGCTTGGAGCTGACAGGTGAGGGCCGAGGCAGGCCCTGCGCACAGGCCGGGGACTGCGAAGGTTCCAGGGTCCCGGCCCTCAGAGACAGCCTGCAGACCCAGTGAGCCCAGGCTTACCCCCCAGGGTGCTCAGGCTCAGGGAAGGGCATCCAGGGCCCAATCCTCATTGAAAAGGCTAGCAGGGCCTCTTAGCAGGGGCTGCAGGGGTCATGGGGTATGTGGAGCAGGGCAGGAAGGGAGGTGAGTGGGTGGTGGTGTGGCACTTGGGGCAGCACATGGGCACTCTGCCCTCCTGCCTGCAACCCGTTACCCACTGAGTGAGGCACAGGGTCTGGCACAGGAGCACCGACAGGACCCGTTGGAGCAGCCCAGGGGGCTTGGAGGGGAGGACTTGGAACCCAAAACAAAGGAGTTGGGGTCTGGCGATGGCCTGAGGCGGTGGGGTCATGGAGTCCCTCCCTCTCCTAACCATTGCCCACATCACACTGAGCGGCAGGCTGCTGCCTGGGTGATCAATGCTGGAATTCTTACAGTTTTTCATGATTATATTGAGAAGGTTGACAAAACCTATTCAGATAATGATTCTTTTGAAAACATTCCTTTTGTGTTAAAATGTGGGAATTGAAAAACACTGGAAAATCAAGAGTCTACAGAAAACCTGAAAATTTCCCAGTATCAGATCTCACAGGGGCCCAGACACCCGGCTCTGCCTGTAGCCCCACAGGACAAGGCCAGGGCTTGCCTACCACTTACCCTCAGAATCAGCTCCTTGGCAGACGGGGACATGAGGACGCGGTCGCACCAGGCGGGGCACCGGGTGTTCATGTATTGCCTGCCCTGGCTGGAGTCCTCACTGTATGGGTAGCTGGGGAGACAGGACACAGGCAGGTCAGAGCTGCTGGCTCCAGCCCCTTCTGGCCTCTGCTCTGCGGGCCACAGAGGGCTGTTTGGATTCTTTCCCGAAACCCCTTGGGATGGACAATGTCATCCAGGGGAAGAATACCCGTACAGAAGTTTCTAGAACAAAATTTCAATATCACAATTCCTTTAAAGAAACAGGATCATCTATTACACTTTGCTTTTGTTTTTGGACATGGTCTAAAGTACAATTAAAACTGCATGGGGAAAAAATGGCATCAGGACCTCACTCATCCTAGTAACGTTGACGTACCCAGTTCCCCACCTGCACCCCAGTGACTCTGCAGGTGACTTTGCTGTGGGGCTCTGGCCCAGAGGGACCTCCAGACACTGGGGCCCAACATGGCCACAGGCCCTCGTCCCCACAACCTGCTCCCATCTCAGTTCTCCTCTCAGGAAGCATTTAGGTGCCCAAGCCACAGCCTTGGGGGTCATCATTGTGGTGGAGACTGTCCTTGCCCTGGCCATACAGGCCTCACTCCACTGACCTTATTGGCCACCGGAAGAGGCCAAGGGGGGCCTCAGGAATGCAGCCACCACAGCCAACCAACTGACCAACAAGTGACCCCAACGTGGGTAAGAAGTGGGGGTGCTGCCAGCCCCCAGGTTGGGCCTGTGGGCGCTGAGCCCACCACCAGCTGGTCTTTGCAGGTTGGAAGGGAGTGGGAGGGTCTTTTACCCAGAAGAGAACCTGTGGCACTGGGATGTCCCGATGATGTCCTGTTTCTCCCCACCTGCAGCCCAGTGCTCTCTGGTGGCCGGATGTTGAGTCAGGTACTTCCTATGCCTCCAGAGCATTCCATCGCTGCCCTGTGGCACTGTGAGGGTGTCCAGCCATGTGGCTCCCTGGCCCCAGCCCTGCCTTGTTTGGGGCTTCAGATGAGGGGTAGGTATATGGCCACATATGCTTGCCAGGAGTCAAAGGAGCTGGGCTGCAGAGGGCCACTGGGAGATGCAGTCTGGACAGAGAGGGCTGACTTCCACCTGCTCTAGGAACCACCTGCTCTAGGAAACTCAGTCGTAGCCGAGACATTGTTCCTACGACAGAAAACCCCCTCTCAGAAACCACCTGCAATTGGGTCCCATCTGAGCTGCACCACGATGCCCCCCATCAAGGGGATGCACCCCAGAACCAAGGTGCAGTGTAAATCCAGCAGGTCCTGGTTTGAACAGCACACCAAAGGTTACTTTTAAGTAGCTCTGAGTGACGGTCCCGTGTATACCGTGGGGCCTTCAGAGAGCGCTGGGTCTGCCCCCTCTCTGTCCCAGGTGGGGACCTGACTGAGAGCCCAGAGCGATGGCCAGTCCCTCACCCCCATAGCCTTGGAGGCTCCCCAGCCACTCTCAGGCCCAGTCCACGAGCCTACAGGGTGCTGCTGGTCTGGATGGGTCTCGGGTAGGCCAGTGTGGCCTGGAGGAGGGGAGCCAGGCGGTGCCACGTCCTTCCTCTCCCTGGCTAGGCGCTGGGTGTGGGTGGCAGAGGAGGCGCTGCCCAGGACGGCCCCGCAGCAGAGTGCCGGGGCCTGCTCCCTTGGGAGCTGACATTGATTAATATGGTGCTTGCTGTGCACTCAGACTTATCTGAAAGCAAACCCCACGCAGGGTGGGGACTTGGGACAGCGGGGGGGGGGAAAGTCGCCATAATGAATGGCAGGGTGATAAAGCTAACAATCACCCACCTGTCCTCGGGGCCTTGCCCTCCCCCCTACCTCCCTGCAACTCAGGATGTGGGCAGTGGCCCCTTTGCTGGGAGACCAGCCCTACCAACAAGGCTCAGGTCTCCATGTGAGCGGGCTGGGCAGGCCGGGGCGTCACCAAGGCCCCGAGGCCCACAACACAAAGCCCTGCTGTGCTGGTCAGGTTCAATCTGCCAGACTCTCCGGCCACCCCATCTCAGCAGGAAAAGTGGGGGGGCAGCCCTTCCTGAACCAGCTCCACTAGGAGGAGACAGGAAAATGAGTGCTGCTATGCCCCTCAGGGAGGGTGAGGACAGGGCCCTCGAACTCTGCTGGTAAAGTGGCAACCGTCTCCATATCACAGTCCTGCACATGGCAGCTGACATGGTGACTTCCAAAGCACCCTGCCAGAGGCCGGCCTGGTTACAGAGAAAGTGAGGGCGGTGTCACTAGAGCCTATTCCCACGTTCACAACCTGAGCCTCAAATATGTGGTTTCAGAAACACCAGGTGTTACTGAAACTCCTAGAAAAGAAAAATCACTAGACTCAAAGAAAAAGCTGAAGGAGGACCTGGCAACATTTGACCTACTAAGTGCAGCAATGTCACATCCGGAGAGTTGGAGGTTAGGGAGGCTGGAGGTGCTGGCCCCACCTCTGGGCAGAGTGAACCTGCACCCCAGGGCCCCCGGGCATTGCCTGCTTTTCCTACAACTGGTTCTCTGGTCCACCACCCCTCAGCACTCCATCCTGAACATCTGCGTGGGCAGCGTCCAACCAGGGCTCAGGGACCAGCTGGACAGACAGATGTCCTTGCTCCCTCCTGTGCACCAGGCCTGGCAAATAGCAGGGAGCTTATGCTTTCTGCACAGATTTTACAATTTTATACTTGTTGTTTTAGATAAGAATCTATAGATGGCCAAACTTTAAGTCAAGGCCCACAAAACATTTGAAAAGAGCCTCCGAATTCTTAACTTAAAAATAAATGTATCTGTTGAAGAGAGACAGTCTCATGCAGTCAGATGGGCGTGGTGTGGTTTATCCCCCTGTTATGCATATTTTTGTCTTTTTAAAAAAGTTATAATTTGGGCCCAGCCGGGCGTGGCTCAGTGGTTGAGCGTCGACCTAGGATCCAGGCGATCAGGGTTTGATTCCGGGTCAGGGCACATGCCCGGGTTGCGGGCTCGATCAATGACTCTCTCATCATTGATGTTTCTATCTCTCTCGCTCCCTCTCCTTTCCTCTCTCTGAAATCAATAAAGATATATTTAAATAAAAATTTAAAAAGTTATAATTTGGTATTATGATTCCTCATCTGCTTTTCTGAGGACGGTAAATAGGTCGAGAAGTTTAGACAGGTGGAGCCAGGATTCTGACCCTTTCCTGGCCTTTCAGTCAACTTCATGCTCAAGCATAACACACCCACAGCACAGCAACGCTCACCCTTCCACTGGCACAACTAGCAGCCCCAGGTCCTCCTCCTACTGCCTGGGAGGTCAAGGGTACTGACCCCAGCACTGCCAGCCAGACTTGCCTGCAGCAATGTGCACACAGACAGAGCTGGGCAGCATCCTCTCTGCATACGAGTTGGTTTGTTCACAGGGCCATGCTAGGGTGCACTGTCATGTGGCATCCCCTCCAGTGGCCGTCCATCCCCGCCAGTGGCACACCATGGTTATTTCTAGCTTTTGGCTGGTTTTTAGTGTGGTGTGTGGACCACTGGGGTCCTGAAGGCCCTTTCAGGGTCCAGAAGGCAGACACTACATTCAAAACCACACTAAGATGCTGTCTGGTCCTCACAGGGCTGAGGCTGCACCATGGGCAGGTGTGGGTGCAGTGGGAATCGGGCTGTGTCACTGGCACTCACCCCCTTCCTCAGTGTCACTTGTGGTCACAGAGCCAGCTACTTTTCAGAACACTCTTGGCGAGCAGCACAAACAATTCCGTTACTGACCCTCAAGCCTTGGACACACGGTTCTTGGATTTGGTGGGATGAGGTGATCAGAGGCCATGGACATCCCCCTTTGTGGGACACCCCACCTCACATGCCACCCAGAGCAGCCAGTGGGTTTGAATGGTAGCAGATAGGAGATCCCGGCTGTCATCTATAAGCTGAACTTTAAGAAAAGTCTTTTAAATGTGAAACCGTGTCATTCTTCTGCGAATTATTTTTTGATTAGGAAATAGTTATGTTTTTCATTCAGATGTTATGTTAACATGCAATGGTTTATTACTGTCATTTAAAAATAAATTTAAATATTTTTAAATTATGGTAACTATCAATAGGATAAGCCACATAGAAGAACTCTTTGGGGTCCTGTCATTCTAATGGTGTGAAGGGGTCCTGGGCCCACATGGGTGAGAGACACCACTCTCCCGAGATTTGTCCCCAAAGCCAACACCAGCCACTCTGGACATGTTTTTCTTCTTACTAAGCGGAAAGATTCTGTCACTTCACTAAAGGACTTGCACAAACACTGGGCTATTTTTGACAGTGAGCCAATGGCAATGACAGGACAGCCAGTAGCCATCTTCAACATGGACAGAGTGCAGGGGCTGTGGGACGAGGTGGGGACACAGTCCAGGGTGACAGCAGGAAGGGTGCCTTCCCTGTTGATGGGCCACTTCTTGGGGATCCTGAGTCCTCTGGCTTCAGGGAATGGAGGTTCTGAAGGGGCTCCTGGGGGAGCAGGAGGCCGTCGTCAGGGTCTGGTCCTGAAGGCTCAGCACTTGGAAAGGAGACTATGTACCCCACAGGGACTGGGCTCTGGAACCCACCATGCCCACTGCCCCTTTGCCACTCAGGGTTATAGGAACAGGCAGAGGGAAAGGCAGCTTCGCCACTTTGTTTCTCCTTTAGGCTATTTGAACCTCAGAATTAAACTGTAACAGCCCTCCCTTCTCCCCCTCCCCCAGCTAGGATGCAGAAGACAGGTTTTGCCCGTCCAGGCTGCTACCACTGCCTCTGCCACTGCCACTCATGCTGCGCTCTCCCCAGGAGCACAGCTCCCGCCATCTCCTCTGAGCAGCCCAAATCTGGGTTCAGAGGTGAGAGTCCTGAGTGGATGCTGGACAGGAGGCCGGGGCAGGGCAACCTGTCCCTCTGCAGGGCCTGGATACAGTGTGAGGAAGCTTTTTCTCACCAACGTTAACTTCAAACAACTAATGTAACTTTGCCAACTCAAAGCAGCATTTTCAGAGAGCAGTGTGGAGAGTCATGCCAACATCCCATCTGCCCACCAGCCACTCTAAGGGTGTAGAGCCCTTTACATGTGGAGCCCCTGAGACCCCATGGGGCATGGGAGGTCGTCTTTGGCCCATTCCTAGTGGGGTTGCCAGAGTGTCTGTTGGAGGCACAGGCAGGGGTGACCCTGGGCCTGTACAACCACCTTCCTGCTGTCCCAAGTCTAGCCCAACCTGCAGCAACTCTGCCTCTTGTCCACCACCCAGCCACCTGCACTTGTCTCTAACGAAGGTGCTACACATGGCTGGGCCTGGAGCTGAGAACGAGCATTGAAGGCTCTATAAATGTCTGAAATATTAGCACCTTTTCTAGCAAAATGACAGGCAGCATTAAGTTACAATCATTAGGAGTGATGTTCTATTAGTCCATGGAGAATAGTAACAGATGGCCTTGCTGGAGAGGACCCCGGTCACTCTCATTACGAGGCCCACTGCTAATGAAACATCCTGGGGGGACTGTCATGGGTGTGTGACTGACCAAAGCTTGCAGCCACAGGAGCTCAGTGGGGAGAAACGCTCCCATCCTCTGTCCCTCCAGCAGGGACGTGCTGCACTTGGGGACAAGGTCTCACTCTGTGATGTTGGGGAGGCCCTGGTGAGCTCACCTCCACCAGGACAATGACCAAATGGCTCGGCCAGGCTGCAATGTGTTCACCACTTAAATAACAAGGGCAAAAAGTCCCAAAAGGTTCTGAAGACAGGAGCCAGCTGAAGGAGCTGATGCCCACAGGTGTCCGTAACTGCACTCTGAAGAGATGAAGCCAACCCAGCGAGACCGTGTGTGATAGCCGAGGTGGCCCATGCTCCCCAAGCTCAGTCCTCCCCGCCTCCTAAGAAGTGCTGGAGGCCTGGCCGTGTGGGGAGCAAATGCCCTGCCACACCGAGGTGGCATCAGGTGATGAGACACAGCCTCAGACACCGGGGGTGCTTCTTCCAGGTGAGCAGCCTCCCGAGCCCAGGCAGGAGTGGCCCTGCGGTTGGTGGGCAGCAGCTTCTGGGCATCACAGGGGGCCCCTCCCCACCCTGGGCATCCTGGGGGATAACAGGCCCCAGTGATACGGAGTCTCTGTGGTGCTGCTAGGTAGCTGCGCATCCAGCAGTCTGGCTTCAGACCCTGGGGTTTCCGGACTGGACCCTGGTGTGGGGGATGGGATTCCCACCTCTGTTCTCGCAGGGTGCCCTGGTGAGGAGATGCTGGAGTGTGGCACAGAAGGAGCCTGTAAGGAGGCAGGGAGCTGATCTTCCCGAAGGCGTCTCCTGGACCAAGTGCTTTCTCGCTCCCACAACTCCCCCACAGCCACCTCTTCAAGCCACACAGGTCCAGGACACTCCGTGTCAGTGTCACTGCTACCTCAGGCAGAGTCCTCGGAGCTTCTAACCCTCTGCTCTAAGTCAGGGTCTGTGGGGTGACCAGTCACAAGTCCCCAACCACTCCCATCAGCAATAGAAGGCTTCATATTGGAAGCTGTGCACCGACACCCACACCCACATTATATACACACCCACACCCATGCAATGCACACACCCACACACACCTGGACTCAGACCCAGCCACACCCATACAACATACACCCCCATACCGCCCAGACTAAGACCCATGCACAACCACACAATATACACATCCACACTCACCCATACCCACGCAACACCCATACCCACACCCAAACAGTGCACCTCCACACACACCCAGACTCAGACCCATGCACACCCACACAACACCCACACCCACACCCACACAATGCACCTCCACACACACCCAGACTCAGACTCATGCACACCCACACAACATACACACCCAGACACTCATGTGATATACACTCCCATGAACCATACACATCCAGACAGCATGCCCATCCATACCCACACCCATGCACAAATGCATTTGTAGGCACACATACACACTCATGTGTATGCACACCACACACATAAACCGCATGTGCACTCACACCTTACACATGTATATACTCCCATGTAAACACCCATGTACATGCACACAGCTACACACACAGGTATACCTCATGTACACACACATACCCATACTCATTCAGTGCACACCTTATACACACCCATATACATATATACAGACAGGCCCATGTATACACATACCCAGGCACACACACACACACAACCCACATTCCCACATCCCATAAGACATATGCACACATTCATACATACACTCACATGCCTACACGTTTACACATACAACCATGCTTGTATATACCAACTCTGCATACATACATGTATACATGCACCATGTACATACACTCAAACCCACGCACACACAAATCAATGGACCACATACACGCGCATAATTGCCCATAATCCACTCACATACATCCTGCACACACACTGTACCTATGCATGTACATGCATACCTACACATGTGCACACACACATGCACACAACCTATGTGATGCCTAAATATGTGCACAAATGCACATGCAGCTGTACAGTGCACAGAAGTATACCCATGCACACAATCCTTTGTACACACATCCCATATACCCGACATGCACCCAACATACAAGGAATACATGCACACACCTACCCGTGTGCACAAGAGCTCATACTCCTGTATACACACATATACCATGCCTGAGATCATGTATTTCATGGCAGAGTCAGCGAACACATCTGGGCAGGCACTAACCCTACAAGTGCCATCCTAGCCATAACCCTGCCATCCCCCAGCAATGCTTCTGCTTGAAACAGCTCTGCACATCCCACGTGGCAACCCATGGGGCTGTAGCTCTATTTGGTGGTCACAGACATGGTTTTAAATATACAATAGGACCAATGGGAGGGAGGACTTCAGGTGTGATCTGGGCTGTAGGGGATGGATGACTGCTCAGTTTGGGAGAAACTTGAGAGGGGGAGGCCAGCATGGGCACAGGTGTGCAGAGGGTTGTGCCCTGGCTGGCGGTGGCTTCCAGGCCTCCTTTGTCCTTAGCTGACTCAGCAAAGCCCTGAGGAAGTTATACATGACTCTGTTCAAACAGGGAGGGACATTCAGGATATCCGGTCAACCATCCACAGGAAGGGGAAATCTGAACAAATCCCCAGGAACATCTTCCGATTTCAAACATATCTGGAAGTACTCAGCACACACATACTGCACATTGAAAGCAGCACTGGGGAACGAGGGAGACACGCTCGGTCAGCACCCTGGACAGTGGAACTGTGACCCCCCCCCCCCCCCCCATGGGCTGCCAAGACTCCACCTGTGCATCAACTCCGCGGCCGCAGGGCTGAGTGGAACCCACAGTCCCTCTTCTCTGGCTCCCTGACACTCGCACCACTGGTTTGGGTGCTGACCCTGAACTCTGAGTACCTGGCCCTCTCAGCCAGAGCCTGGACCCTGAGGTCAAAGGGGCCTAGGCCCAGGGACTGGCTACTTCCTGTCCACTGTTTCTCTCTGTTGACTCCAGGCCCCTGGGAGGCCCTGGACATGTGGCTGGTCAGAGGGACGAATGGGTCGCCCCCGCTATAGACTGCAGGATTCGATAAGCGTCACAGTGAAACACAGCAACAACTGACCGATGTGCCAAAACCCACCCAGAACCTGCCGTGGAAGACCCAGAACACAGCTGCCTCTGTGGCCCCAGCACACGTTTGAGGAGGCCATATTTTACATACTGGAAAAATATCTTTTTAAAAAAAAGACAGAACCACTCGTTGCTCTTGGCTGGTTGCTTTCTTCAGGCCACAGGCAGGGCCCGAGGACTGTTTTGCACAGGTGCACTGGTGCCCGAGAGGAAGACAGTTACCTGCTCATTCAGGAGGCTGGTGCTCCTTACCTGGGAGGGAACGAGATGTCCAGTTCATACAGTCTGTCCTTAAAGACAGACAGCTCTTTGTCAAATTCTAGGAGCTGAAGAAAGAAAAAGAAAATAAAATCACTGGTGGGCTTGTCTGGGGCACCTCGAGGTCCCAGGGCATGGTGATCAGAGCAGCAGAGGCCGTGTAACTTCCAGGAACATGCCCCATAGTCGACTGGCCTGTGTGTAGGCCGCCCCCCTCCCACTGAGAGTAGCCCAGTTGTGTCCCTAGGTACCCGTGGGTGCCCAGCAGCCCTCTGCTGGTGAGGCCACGCTTGGGCTCCAGCTTGTCTGCTGCTGGCACTGGAACCCGCACTGCCCGTTGCTGAGCAGCCGCCTCACTCTGCTGAAGCCACGCAGTGCAGCGGGCAGGTGGGCATGGTGTGGCGTCAGTGGCGTCCGTCCACAGAGGCAGTGTCCTGAGGAGGGCGCTCCTCCTGTTTTGCCCAAACTAAGTCAGAGGTAAGCAGTGTCCACCTCACGTAGAAAGCTGATAAAAATGGCCCCGGGTTTGCACACCCCACAGAGCACGGTGCCCCCAGGAGGAAAGGGGCACCACGCAACGTCTGCCCACACTGGGCTGTGACAAGCTGTCATCACACACGCCCCGGAATGCATTCATTAATCATGTCCCCTCTCAGCTGGGTGGGAACGTGGCCTCACGCAGGGGCTCCCCTCAAAGCCACCTCATCCATCACCCCCGAAGCGTGCGATCGCAGCGCCATGTACACAGTAATTACCCGTGTGCCAGGCTGCTACCTGAGCACTGCAGGCAGCCCTCCCCCCACTCCCCTGCCCACCCTGGTCCCTGGGCAGGGAGAGAGGGAAGCTGAGTGGAAATCCCACAGCAAGCAGCTGGTTTTGGCGCTCATGCTTTGGAAGGAGTGACCCAAAGCTCCTTATACACAAAGGGGACCATTTCCCACACAGCTGTCGGACTTCGGTCTCACACACATTCCTACAGAGACACCGGTCATGGAGAGCCTCACACCCTGCCTGGTGAGGCTCAGAACCCAGGGTCAGGGGCCTGGACCCCATGGGGCCATGTGAGTCCACATATGCAGGTGAGAAAGGCGGGTGGAAACCCCATGAGCTCAACATCCTGGGGGAGGTGCAGGGGAGGGGAGGGTGGGGTGCAGAGTGGCTTGCTGCCTCTGCAGGGGAAACACTGGCTCCACCTCTGGAGAGGACTCTGGCTGGGAGTGAGGGGAATCCTTGGGGACTGAAATGCACCTATAAGGGGAGGTGTGCATGTAGGGGGTGGACCAGTCCCGAATGTAAGTGTGTGTCTGTGCTTACCAATGTGTACTTACATGCAAGTGTGTACTCGAGACACAGTTCACAAGTGCAATCACACACGTACACACACACATACATGCGCACATGCTCCAATAAGCACAGCCCCGGTAGTTTGTCAGGGAAGCTGGAAAACTCCGGGAGAAGCAGCTGGCGAGGCCTGAGCCTGAGGTAGTTTCCTGTTCCTGTTCCCAGCTCTACTGAACATGCTTGGGGGCCCAGCAGCCCAGCAGCCCCCCAGCCCTGCCATCTGTCTGGATGGCAGCATTTAAGGATGGAGCCACTTGAATCTCACCAGTCTTCCACTTGTTAAGGGTGTTAAATAAAAAGAACAGCAAATAAATATCTGGTTTGGAATGAGTCAGAATCTTCCAGCTGATAAAACAGGAGCAGAGCCAGTCTGGGGAGGACTCAGACCTCCATCGTCCCCGTCACCATGTGCCCCTGCCTGTCCTGTCCTGTCCTGTCCTGTCCTGCAGCATGGTCACACCCCACCCACCCCACCTGCCTGACCCCCAGGCTCCGTGCCGAAAGAGACACCCCCTATGGGCCCAAGGGTTTGCCAACATGGAGCGTTCCAAAATGCTCATCCAGATTCCACGTAGGTGCCTTAAGCCTCTGCTGTGCCAGGGGCTGTGCTAGATGTGCTGGCAAAGGACAGGGACGTGGATAGCACCAGACGGCTCTTCCCCCTCAGGGACTTTCCAGCAGGAGGAAGGCAGAGGTTAATCCCACATGCACACAAACAGATGCAAACCTGCACAGTGACAGCTGCGGCCTGACTGCTGTGGCGTTTATAAACCCTAATCTGGGCCATCAGACCCCAAGCCTGGCTGCCCTGGGCAGGGTGGGTGTGGGGCCAGCTCAGCCACTGTCTGGCTCTTGGCTCTGACAGGTTGGTGGGACCCTCCCCAGCGGGGCCAGCATGCAGACAGTGCCCCGAATGCCAGGGCCTGGGGAATCTGTTCGCACCCTGTGTCCACGCAGAACGATGATCTGGGAGCCCTGTTGCTGGAACCACATGCCAGATGTGAGATGTTTCTGATTAGAAATTATGCTGCATGTCTGTGGAAATGATCATTTGTATCTCTTTGAGATTTTTCACAAACATGATAACCAATTCCGCATGTATCTTAAACATTCTTCTTGATTACAAAGTGAAAACCAGTGCAGAGCGTGTGTGGACAATGATAAAGCAGCTGGCTGATCATATGTATCTGTCAGGAGCTATCCCAGCCGCTCAAATTCCACTGTTGCTGCAGAGACGCAGCACTGATAAAGAAAAGAGCTGAAAAATCAATGAGCCTTGCTTGAGCTGGAGCAGCTGCTAAACACACAGCAAACACCTCCATCCAACAGGCCGAGCTCCGTGGAAATCCCCAGGCCGGCCGGGACAGCCCAGGAAAATTTAATCTCTCCAAATCCTCGCCAGGGCACTCCATCCTGCAGCCTGACAGCCACACTTATAATTAATTATACAATTTCGATGGGAATATCGACTAAACAAAGCTATAAATCATAGAAAAAGTCAATAGGCATGGACACATTCAATCATGTCCCGGCCAATGATTACTACTCTTAAAATACAATAATTATTTTCAGGAGCCAGCTTGAATTAAATTTCTGTCAGACGGGTACAAGACCGGTGGTTGATGAAGGATGCGATGGATTTTGGGGCCGCGTCCGGCACGGGCACATCCATCCTGCAGATGGTACTTTGTCCCAGTGGCCGTGCTGCCATGTGGCTCACCGTGTAGGGGAGAGGCTCTCCAATGGCTTGTCACACCATTTATCTTGTCCTCCGAGTGGACCAAGTGACCTCGCTTCCTACGTGTGACTGACGTGAGGCTGACCCCTTGATATGCCGAGTGGCCGGGCAGGGCGCACACACACCCATGTGAGCCTCTGAGGTCCCTAAGCCATGTCACCACAGGTGCAGCTGCAGGGTCTGCACTAGCTGGCGGTCCAGGTCTGCCCTCAGAGAAACCACGGGACACAGCCCAAGAGACCAGGTCCCTGCATTCTGTCCCCTCCAACATGAGGCTCCTGATGTGACACAAGGGACTGCATGGGAAGCTACTCCAACTCCATTGCATTTTTTCATCTTAGAATCAAATTCAGAAGTTCCCCTGAGTATTCAAACTAATTTTCCTCCACCTTAGAAAACAATTTCTTATTCCAATAGCAACAATATCTGTTATTTCCAATGGCCATCACCTATGCTCTGTCTAAATGCTAAGAGAGGAAAACAGTGACTTTGCGTCTAATGTCACCTCACTCCCTGTTTTTAATGTGACCTCAGCCTGAGGTGGGGTGAGGAGCAGACAGGGATGCAGCAGAATGGGCCCAGCAGAGAAGTGACAGGAGGGTGAGGGTTCAGGAGCTGACCCCTGGGCTGTGACAGCACCCAGGGAGCATGGTCCTGGTAAAGCAGAGGCCACAGGAGGCGCTGGAAGGGGGAAGGAAAGGGACACGCGTCCGACAGCAGAACTCACCGCAGTGCCATTGTCGTCGCGGAAAACCTCCTGGTTGAAGTAGTCGAACAGTTTCTTTTCCAGCTGCAGCATCACCTGCAAAGGATGGGCTGTCAGCGCAGGTGGGGGCAGAGCAGGGTGGGGGCAGGCACAGTCCCCACCCTCCCCAGCTCCGGATGGCTGTGGTGGCTGCCGTGTGTCACCCACCCAGAGGGACAGGCTCTCACCTTCCGGTCATTGTCTGACTCGCGGAATATCAGCTTCACGACTTCATTGGTGTCGGCGGCCCGGACCGTCTGCATCGTGGCCTTTGTACAGAGAGTCTGGGAAAGACACGGAGGAACTTAGTCCCAGGAGAGGGGCCTCCCGCCTGGCTGCCCGCAGGCCACATCACCTCAAAGCAGTCAGCTCTTTTCCTGGCCTCTGTCCCCAAGCTCGTCCTTTCTTCAACCCCATTTCACAGCTCCATGTCCAGGGACCCCAGAGCAGGTGCCCAGGACATTGTGGGACCATGAGCTGACCAGCAGTGCAGGCCGCAGTGGCCCTGCTCGCCCCTCCCCTGACCTGGCCAGGCTCCGGCCAGGAAGAGCTGAGCAGGCTTCACTGAGAAAGCCTGAGTGAAGAAAGGGAGGGCAGGCAAAGCCAACCGGCCACGGCGCTGGGGGCACACATGCAGTGAGATCAGCCCCAGAGAGGCCTGGGGCAGCTGGACAGGACACAGAAGGTGACATGGGCTGAGGAGGACACCAGCCCTGACTGAGGGGTGGCAGCTGGGCAGCAGAGGGGACAGGGAAGAGCAGGCACTGTCACCCTCCAGAATACCATCTGATTGGCTAAAAATTAAACTAAATTTGGGCTTGTTTAGAAAATTCTTCTATCTTACCCTGCGTCTGTGTGTGTGCATGCGTGTACGCAAATCATAAGAGCTCCCCACCCACCTGCAGCTCTGAGGGGCATGAAAACTCAGGACACACATGTAACAAAGGAAGTGCAGGACACACCCCAAGTGACCAAGAGCTGTGGACAGAGCAGGGCCTGAAGGGGCTGACACCCATGGTCACACATGTGGACAGAATGGGGAACAAGTCACATCCCAGAATGTCTGAGACAAGCAGGCAAGGTGCCCAGGGCCAGTGGGCCTGATGCAGAGGCTCTAGCTGGGTGGTGGCTTGTATGTAAATTATACCCTAATCAAGCTGTTTTTCAAAAAAGGACTGGATAATGTTTATTTTTAAAAAGACCTCAACAAAACAATTAGTTTTTACTTTTTAAAAACACTTTCCTCTGGATGGCCCTGGTGAGGTCCTGGTGCTGAGCAAACCTCACCCAGGAGAGCAGGAACCACCCCTGCAGGTCCTGGGCATGAACCTGCCACCAGGTGTGAACCCTGTAGGTCCCTCTGATGGACCCAGACCCCCCCCTCCCCCGGGGTCACAGGGCAGAGGAGGCAGCCGCCAGCCGTAAGGAGCACACCAGGACAGGCCATTGACATTCAGAGCACAGATCAGCTAAGCGGGTCAAGCCCCCCAAAGTGGCTTTTGGACTCATGTGTCACAAATCAGTCTGGCGGCCTTCAAAGGGCGAGGATTAGAGCCAGCGGCACAATCCGGAGCTGAGGCCACCCTGCCCACCCTGCTGGAGGAGGTCCGGCTCCATCCAGATGCTAATGTGCTTAAGTGGCTTAAGTGCTTCCGTGAATGGGATGGATGACGGGCCAGGGCATCAGACGGCCATTGTAGCCACCCGGACGCTCAGGAAATTCACTGTTCTCCAAAGGCATCTGCTGGAAACTTTTTAAAAAATTGCTTTATCTTGGAGCCAGCTCAACATCTGATGCGGCCTCACGAAGGCCTCCCCCACCCACCCCGTTCCCCATCCGCCAGTCTGAGGGGGTGGTCAGGCTGCCGCCAGGCGCTTCCCGCCTCAATCCTCAAGCCCGCTCTTGCGGAGGCGCGCAGGCCGGCCTTTCGGGCTCACCTTTTACGGAAGGGACCTTACTCTTTTGAAGGAGAAAAAGTACCCAAAATGCTGTTCTTAGAAGGCCACTGAGATTCATTTCATTACTAGCAGCCACAGGCCAAGCACTTGTCTGACTGGCACTCAGACAGCCTACCGGGTTGCCAAGGCTGTCCACCTGCTGCGTGGATGACAAAATTCCTGTTTCTTCTCATCTGGATAACTAGGGAAGCATGCTGGTGGCCCGTGCCCACCCAGGCGGGCTGTGGTCACAGCTTTCCGCGAATCATGCAGCTTCACTGCCCACCCGATTTGCTGAAAGCGGCGCAGCTTGGAGGTGCACCTGTGCAGCTGGCCCACTCCTCTCAGAAGCGCAGTCTGTCCCATCATCCCCTACTCAGCGTCACAAACACTCCCACAAAGTCCAAAACTCTACTGAAGGCAGCGTCTCCCGGATTCTAATGGCTGAGCCTCCAGAACCTGCTCTGCACCCTCTCCCCAGACAGAGCCCGAGGCCCATGGAAGGGGGGCACGGAGCGGACGAAGCTCAGCTTCAGAGTGACACCTGTGCACCTGCATGACTGACCAAGGGGACCAAGACTCAGCCTCCCAGAATGATCACTGGTCCCTAATTATCACTGATGGCTGGTAAGTTCTGTTTCTGTTTTTCATTTGTTTTTCTGATACAGACAAGGCCACCTGTGAGTTGGTGGAGCCATGAGCTCCCTTCCTCTGAGGACAGCCCAACTATCAAGGATGCCCCAGGCCCGACCCAGAGCTGGAACAGGTGCTGGGACACTCAGCAGACAGTCCATGTGTCTTGCCTTCTGGAGACATCCCGAGGAGCAGGAGTGCAAGGGGACACAGGCCCCCAGTCCAGTGTGAAAAGTGGGCAGTGTCACCTGCCTGGGATCAAAAGGCTGTTCTCCCTCCTAGCTCCCGGAGCCCATTACGGAGCAGCGTGGATGCTCACACAGTGCATCACTGTGGCCTCCTGTCCTTGGCCTCTGGCCCCCTGCACACCCCAGCCCAATTCTGTACCCAGAGGAAAGGGGTCCCTGGCACATGGCTTGGACCTCATGGGCCCTACACATTACCGTGTCTGGCCCTGAGCAGCGCATTCAGGGGCGCTGACCAGGGCGATTGTCTTTGGGTCACATGTCACTGTCATGACTACACAAAGAAGGGGGTGAGGTTTAATCCTGACTTTAGTTGGAGATGGAAACCAGTCAGGTCAGATGTCTGCAGACTGTTTAAGGCACAGCAAGTGTCCAGTTGCACCCAGGCCCGGAACCCCAATGACCATTGTGCCTCCTGACCTCTGCTTCCCAAGCTCCACACACACTATGGGCAGCTGATGGGGGAAGTAGTCTAGCATGTTCTTAAGGAACCAGACTACCACCAAGAGAATTAGACTTTTCTTATTTTCAAATTGAGACCTGAAGAAAAATAATGCTATGATACCTGTTTCTGCCAGGGCATGCCCACAACAACCATGTCATGGGCCTCCCCACAAAATACAGGAGCAAGCGGACCACAGTACCAGCCCTGGGGTCGTTGGCATCCCTTCCAGGGTGCCCAACCCCAGCACTCCCTGTGCGTCTGCAGTCTGGCCCCCGGGGGCTGGGTGGAGCTGGTGGGTGGGCTTGAAGATACATTTCACTACCTTTCATGTCCATCCCTCTCAACGTGACCTTGCTCCAGAGCTTTCATCCCACTGACAACTTCACGCAGAGAACATGCAGGCCCTTGGATAGCATGAAATCGGAAACAAAGGCGAAGGGACAGAGGGAGGCGGTGGCCTCGCTGGCCTGGTGCTAATTCCAGCCACAAACAGATGTTTGCAAGACCTAACTCTGGCAAAGCTGAAAGGAAAAGTGTGTAAAAGAAATTGGCCTTAAAACAGAGTTTTCAACAGCTTTAACCAAAGGGGCCATGGACGCAATCAGCCTGAAGATGAATCCAAGGATGTCATCTTGGATTCCAGACACATGATGAAGATGCGGGAGCTTTGACAACAGGGTTCGAGCACCAGAACCGCAAGTGCAGCCGCCCCTCTGCCAGGTCCGGTGCTTCTCGGCATTGTCATGTTGAATTTGGGCCATCATCTCTGAGATGTTCCTAAAAAACTGTGACAACTAAAGGACAGCAAAACTCTGCTTAGGCAGCCACGGTGTGGTGGAAGGAGGCTAGCCCCCATCTGGCTCCCCATTCAGGGCAGGGTTTCAGATGGAAGAATTCAGACGGGGCCCTGCTTCCCAGGCGGTCGTCCACCTCCTACTTGGCACAGAGCATGGAGCTGGTTAGCGAGGAGTGTGTGCCCTTCTGAAGAGGCCGGGCTCTGCCGTCCAAAGGAGGCCTGGCCACGGCCAGGTGCCCGGGGGCCTGGATGACCTTGGGCACACGCAGGTGTACGTGCATGGCCTTCGGGCAGGGCCCCCTGAGCTCTGTCCACTCACAAGGGGCTTTGCTCTGGTGCCATCTACCAGGAACTGAAATGAGTAACAGACCATACCCCCTCAGCTATCTCCGCCTGTCCCAGTGCCATCGGTCCTAAATAACAGAGCCTTGCTTACTGATGAAGCTCCCAGGCACCCACCTGGGAGGCTGCCACCTTCTGGGAGCAGGGGCTTGTCCACCAAACCCTGGAGACCCTGACACTGGGCGGACATCGCTCCCACCAGCACACCCTTTCCCCTGGCTTCACCTGGGGCCCAGCGGTGTCCATACTCGGGACAGAAGCTGTTGGTGGGGCTGTAACAGCGTCAGCTGTTGGGTTAAAGAAGCAATGGCTGAAACCAGCATCATGCTCCCAGGTTCCCACTGCAAGGACATGCTTACTTTCTCTGTGCTGTGTGTCCAGTGGGAACCATGGAGGCCAACAGCTCATGCTGCAGGTCCCCGGGGGGTCTGCTTGCCCAGGAGGGCTGTGGGCCCTGGATGGTCCATCTCCCCTTTCTCTACACCTGGGTCTTGGGGTTTCTCTTTCCTCCCCTGCCAGTGATGGCTGGGAGGTGAATTCTGCAAACCGTGGGGAAAATGCTTCGATGAAACACCAGCCAGGCAAGGGCACGTCAGTGATACTCATTACTGTCCCTCTGCTTCTGTTATCCTGTCATTTTTGGTTAAATTCTAGCCGTAAAAATGTCTATGAATAGAAAGGGCCACATATGCACGTCTCAGAGAAGGATTTCTAAAGGTGGTTTACAGAACAAGACCAGAGTCTGTCCATAGGTTTTCCCTAAAACACGTTAATGGAAAATCACTAACTTGTAAATTTAAAGTTTTGAAATGACTCTAGAAAACAGAACTGACTCTGGAAGAGAAACACAATCTTTTATGCTACAAATAATTCTCCCAGGAACACTGAGCATTAGTGTAAATGTGCGGCCTGCTGTGTCGTGTAGCCAGTCAGGTCAACAGAACACTAGCCCCAGCCAGGCTGCTGACCTTCTCCCAGAGTCCAGGGATTAAAAGCTGCATCTCGGACACGCCGGAGCCTGCCAACACCAGTACGTGGAGGTTCTAGGTTTAAATGCTGGGCACTGGGAAGTGGGCTCTGAATTAAAACATCAAATCTGGCAGACAGGCAGGCATTCTTGTCCCCTGGATTTCTGAGTTCTAGGAACATAAGACAAGCATTATCAGTCCTGGTGAGTAACTAATGTCCCCAGACATTATTTCAAGTCCTAAACATATTCAAGAGTAGACAGGACAGCAATCATTAAATGACTTAACTGATGGCTCTGAAACGGCAATCAGTTAAAATTCACCATGGTTGGGGTGGGTGACTTGCGGATCCGAGGGAAAGGAATCAGACAAGAGGATCCTGTTGAATTCTCTGACCCTCCCTGATAGGGTGGACACACAGTGTGCCCCAAAAAGTAAGTGCTCATCAGACAGATGGGCACCTGCCGCTGCCCACACCGCCAGCTGGCTGAGGTGAGTTGGTGCACCTAGAGGGGAAGGGCCACACCCCTGCTGAGCAGGTCACTGGGAGCCCGGAAGAGGAAAGTGGCCAGCACTCACAACAGAGAGGACAACACAGCTGCCACTCAGCCTATGATGGGAATGGTGTGACTCAGTGACACGTACATGCACATGACCCCAAATGAACTCTGGCCAAGGTAGCAGCCCTCTTTCCTATCATACACAGGCACCCACACCTGTACATGCACATGCACACGTACACACACATTCATGCACGCATGCACAGCTTCTGAGAAGCGAGAGGGAGACACGGCTGCAGGCAAGGGCAGGGCCTTCAGCAGAGCGCAGCACCACAATGATTTCCTCAGTTTTACGGATCAGGGTGATGTGTTTGATACAGACAAGGACTATCCTGGGAGGGACCTGAGGACCAAAGGCAAGCGGGGGAGCTGGCCCTGTTGGGTTGCACCCCCTGCCCTGTGGACAGGAACCACTGCTTCCAGCAAGACTGCCCAGGACAGGCACCATTCCTGTTACTCTGACTTCCCAGGAGGCCCTTCTATTGAGCACCACCTTTTCCAGAGAGTGTCCTGGAACCCCTGGGAGAAGGGAGACCCCTAAATGATTGCTGAGAGAAGTTCCGAGGGCCCGAAAGCGCTGACATCACTGGGACCGAGGGGTGGGGCCAGGGCCGCTGTGCCCGAGCCACTGGTAAGCTGGCGGCAGTTAATGAAAGGCGCTGTCATGAGGGTTATGTCAGCAGCGGAGGCGCCTTCTTCCTCTTTGTTTTATATTGTCTACTGTTTGTCCAGAACAACAACACGCCATAAAGACCCTTTCATCTCCTGAGGCTCCCTGAGCCCCTGCAGCTTGCAGATACCGGGCAGCACCCGCACAAGCATTCCCTGCAAACCCAGTTTGGTTCTGAGCAGGAAGCCATGTGGCTTTCTTAGACTTGTGTCCAGTAGGTGTTGGGACACATGCCACTGGCCCAGGACCGGTTTCCAGGAAAGGCACTGCTGTGTGAAGCCCCACAGTGAGGCCCCAGCAGGGGACCTGCTGAGCCCTGGTTTGGCCTCTTGAGAACATCCCCAGCCTTCCACTGACACATCTGGGTTCGAGCTGGCATGTGCTAGGAGGTACAGACCTGCACAGGCAGCCACAATGGTGGTCACTGAGTGCCTGCCACCAGGCCTGGCACAGAAGATCTGCTATCAGCCCTAAAGTCCCCACGGGGCTGTACTAACTCTGAGGGTGGGCAGAAAGCAGGACCTAGCAAAACACCAAGAAAAATGCATTAAAGATCAGTGAGCACAGAACTGATCATGAATCAGAAAATCTAGTTCCTATAACAGAGGGGAGGAGGGGGAAGCCACAAACGCTTTGCTTTTTTTTCTTTTCTATAATTAGAATGATTATTCTGACATCAATCTACTAGTTGGAAATACTGGTCAATGTTTATAAAGCAAACTTTCTGGAAGAAAATCCTCTAATAAAAACCCAGGAGAGTCATCATAACTAAGTTAAAATTACACTTCACTTTTGGTTAATTGTTACAGGCCCTATATCAAACAGACCAAATAAAGGTCTCTTTAGAACAGTAATTAAAAATAAATTAAATGATGTAAATTAACAATTCTATTGTTTTAAACCAAGACTCTTTTTAAAAACCAAGCAAATGAACTGACAAGTATGGCTTGGCCCTCCAGTAGCCCTGACTTCGTCCATTAGGACAATTCAGTCGGGGCCACAGACAGAAGACTGTCCGTAGCTGGAGGGAGGCTGCTCAGCACATAAGCTGGGCCCTGCGAGGTCACTATGGACCTGTCCACATGTCTCCCAGTTCAGAAAAAAATTCCATGACTACTGACATTTGCTGAGGACAGTGAAACAGGCTGGCTGTCATGTTTAAACTATGGCACTCCAGAGAACAGGTGACAGGCCTGCCAAGGCCTTATTCTAAGGAAGATTTTCTCCGGGGCATTAGGGAAGTTGGGTGGCATGTCCCGTCACCTATCTTGTGGACGGCAAACTGCCCAGACCTCCTGGGCTCCTGATACCCACCACTCACTGGTGTGGCACTAGCTGAAGAACCAATGTCCGTGGGGGCTTCTGCAGGGCTCAGCCAGGCTGCCAGGCACATCACAACCGAGGAGTGGCAAAGTCACACCCTGTGCACAAGCACGCAGCCAGTGACACAGCTGGTGCCCTGCTGCAGGGCACCCAACAGGAGCTGGCCTGACCCATGCCACTGTGCCCCATGCTGAGGGGTCCTGGGTGCAGAGATACGGCTGGGGTTTGGTTCAACAAGGTGACCAGAACCCAGATGCAAGCCTGTACGTCCCGTGGTGCTCGATGTGGGCTTGGCCGGCGTCAGCCAGCATGGGGGTAGTCTAGCTGGGGCGGTTCTCAGAGGGCTGACAGGGACGATGTCCCTTTCTGTTGAGTGGGAGGCACCATGACATTTACAGTGCTTTTCTCATCTTCTTCCAAGGTCATAGGGTCAGTGCTGGGACCCCCACTGTCCAGCACTGCCCAGTACCCCTCCTGCAAACATAACCCTCCTAGACAATCCCTGCTTTTACGTCAGCTCCTCACAAAACCTGTTTCTTAACAGGCCCACCTGGTACCTGAATACGTGTACCTGTCAGTCACTGGCTTTTGAAAACGGCTGCCAGCCTCCAAAAAACGCATCCATCACCCTCACTGTCGGGTAGTAATGGACAGCAGGTGGGTGCTTGGCTGAGCCACGAGGAGATGGGAGCGCCTGGCACTGCTGTCACTCTTTGTCACTGCGGCCAGCTGAGCGCCCCAGCTGCCAGTTGCCACTGCGCAAGGCATGAAACATACCCTCTGAGCAATCCCGCCAGCAGGACTGAGCGGAGGCTGCATTATTAATTAGCTCCATGATGCTCGGCCCCTGAGGTGGCACATGATAATCGTGTTTAATTTGTGTATGTTTTAATTACAGCTTAGGCAGTGCCAAGTATGATTACAGTATCACTTCTCAGTTCTGCTCAGCAAGCATGTTTGTATTAATTTGCATCTGAAATGCGAAGCTGTTGGTTCCTGGGGGACGTCTTCCCTATGCACACAGCGCCTCTTTCCCAGGCGGGTTCCGGACAAGACTGCAGCCACCCCATAACCTTCCCTCATCACAAATAACAGCAGGTTTCCTCCCAGGGCCACCGGAGCTCCAGAGCCTGACTGTCCCCCTCCCGGAGCCCGCCCTGCTCCTGCCACAGGGGGACAATCATTGCCTTTGACTCACGGCTGCCAGATCCCACTTGTTGGCCTCTCTTGCTCTAAAGGTGGATTAACCTTCATGAATCATGCTAGAGCACCCAGGACCAGGGAAGCTCAGCTTGCCACTCCAGGTGGGGTCAGCAAGGAAACCAAAGTCAGGCTGTGGCTTCCGGTTGAGCCAAAAATGTAACCTTGACCTTCTTCCTCGAGAGGGAAGCCATTTGCCACCTCCAGATGCCGCAGCGATGCTGCATCCCTCTCCTGACAGTACCCTCAGGCCTGAGTTCCATGCACAATGCCAGCACTGGCTGGGAACTGTGTGGGCACCTGTCATGCTGCCCTGGGCCATCTGAACATAGTCTGAGGGTGACCCACCGGAGCTAAGGGCACAGACTTCCCCAAGAATGCAGGGGTGAGTTGGGGCCACATGGCCTTCTCCCATTCCTGGGACCCAGTCTGCATGCACTAAATGTGGGCATCTGAAGAGAGTGTCCTGAGAGGGGTCACTGCTGTGGGCAGTCTGCCTGCCCACCCAGCAGGAAAAGGGACAGTACCATGCAGAGGCTCAGGCTGGTGGCGGCAATGAGGAGCAGAGAACACTCTGAGCCCCTGGCAGGGTGGGACAGAGGGCTTGCTGCCCATACTCCAGTGCCCATCCATGGCTGTGCCTCCCCCATCCACACAACTGTCTGTGACAGGACTGCCATGCAGGGCATGGTGCTCTAGGTGATGCCCAGGCTCCCACCTGCCCTGACTCTGGGCGCCAGGATCTGCATCTCTAATGAGCTCCTGGGCCTCCAGCACAACCTCATCAGATTCTTAACTTGGAAGGAAATGAAAGGGGAAGGGAAGTGTGTCAGAGGCCAAGTGGAGAGCGAAGCCCTGAGGGTGGTGGCTGCTGCTAGCCACCCATCTGGGCCCTGAGTCCTCTGTCACAGAAACAGGATCCCTGCACATGGCTGCACTTCCCAGGAGTGAAGGCACTGGGTACACATGTTGGGATAGTGGGAAACGAGTTGGGCGACCAACAGAAGCAGTGTATTTTATTAGTGGGCTGCAGACCCACAGGAACACACCTTCCTAGGGCACACTGGCCTCTTGCAGTCACACCCATGTGCCCAGGAAGTAAGAAAAAGGAAACCCTGATTGTTTAGGTGAGTCACCCCAATCCCACTAGTGACCCAGGCTCTCCTGTCCCCAGTCCCCACTGCCCTCCACAGCTGGTGCCCAGCTCAGCATCCCCCCAGGGAACCAGAACCGGGCTGTGTGCACACCTGTGACAGTCCTGACCTCAGTCCGAAGCACTGCCCTTTTTTGTGATATTTGTTCTATCGGGAAGAAAAGGCCACTCATGAAACTACTCTGACCTTTTCCTGACATGCAATCTGCTGGGCGGCTCTGGATTGATCCAGCCTCAGCCTCTCAAGGCCCTTCTTTTCTTTTCAGAGAGGAGACCCTCCAGGTGAACAGAGGGTGGTTCCAAGCACAGCAGACCAAGTGGTCCCAAGTACCAGGCAGAAATGACCTGTGCCCAGGTCTCGAGATCTACAAATGCAGCTTTACAACCCCTGGTGGCCAAAGATTAATGGAGGAGGCGCCTTCCTTGAGGGCACTGGCCTCTGTGGCCACTTGGGCCTGGCTCTGTGGGTCCGAATGGTGTCAGATACCAGACAGATTTTAACATGAAAGGTGCGCTCCTGAGTTCCCTAAAGGGTGCAGGGCCTGAGGAACTTCGATTGGGTCCCTGATACCTGATTGATTAGCTCTTCAATTTCAAAATGAAGAAAGAAAACTCAGCAGGCCCAAAGGAAGAATTCTGTAGTTCCCAGTAGAACTCATCTGTCTACTTGAGCACACTCCCTGAGATCTAGAGCCCCTGTCCCATGCTCAGAGGCTGCCCCTTGATGTCGGGGAGCATGCTCTCCTGGTGGATGGTGAACATTTACACCCACATGTGAGGCTGGCTTGGTGAGGTGCCACCAGCTTTATTAAATTATAGGAGAGGATTTCAATACAACATTATTCATTTCTGTCAACCAAGGGGAGATACAGGGTGATCAAAGCCTACTCGGTCTGTCTTTAAGAAATAATTTTCTACTGAAGACTGAAGATTAATGTGTGACGATACTTGTAACAAGACTACTAATGGGAAGATAATAACTCTGAGGTGCTGCCTCTTTTTCATATTGTTGTTCCCACAGTGGTCACCACACACGTGCTCTGGAGTCTGTGCCAGGCGCAGGACTAAGCCCTTGGGAGGTCTGCCTGGCGTACGGCTGCCTGGCCTCCCTCCCGACACTGGCTCCTCCTGTGTAGACTCAACGTGGTGGGTCTCCCCTCTGCTGCTGCCTAGAAAGCTGACATCAGAGCTGTAGGCCAACAGTCACGAGAGCCACCTGCCCTGTTGTCCCAGTGCCCCTGCAGTGACCTCATTGCGGAGAGACAGTCCCTGTGCCTGGGCCACTGGCCTTGCTTCCCAGACAAGGAGGTGACATGCCAAAGTCTCAGAGCTGGGACACAGCAGCTGCATTGAGCCCCACCTTCCAACTTCAACGCCATGAGCTAGTCATCAGGCTGAGGGTTTCCATATGCACTTGTTCCTCAGTGGGGACATCACTCCAGGCGCCCGAGGGGACCCTGGCCCTGTGGGTGCACCCGGAAGACACAGCCTCTGAGTTCCCAAAGATGGAGTGGCATCGATGTTTATTAAAGGAAACAGAATAACCACTTGGTAGACATGTGCCATGAGGAAAGCAACAGAGACACCGGTGCTGAGGGGCTAGGCCCTGGAGCTGCTTCCTTGTTTCTTTTTAGTGGTTGGCAGCTTCAGTTGTCAGGACAGAACATCCTGGCGCTTAGCAGCAGCTGACTTCCAACTGCAGAAGTTGAGGGACCCCCATTCACCTGACTCCAAGAATGGCCTCCTTTTCTGATAGTAAGGTATTTCTTTATTAGGAGTTTTTACCATAAATATAACCAGTGGGAATGATGACCCTGAACTTGCCCATAAATGACAACACATCTCTGCTACCTTCCTAACACCACTGAACACGTGTAGGCTCCAGATGGGGACGGGGGCTGGGGGGCTTACCTCTACCACAGACTTGGAATCCAGTCGGAAGTTGAAGTCACCAAAGACGAAGTAGGACACTTTCTCGAATCGCTGGTCAATGATCCTGGGAAGAGAGAAGGAGACAGGTCAGGTTAGTGTGCATTCATGCCAACCAGCCACAGCATTTTCTACCGTCTCCCGTGGAAGGCA